>NC_086129.1:16552380-17827380 GCF_963921235.1 Mobula hypostoma | reverse complement strand
TGCATCCCGAACAGTGCATGGCAAGCTTCACTGGATGTTGTGGATCATAATGTGTGAGTACAGTGTCTGACATCGCTATTTTCTTTGCCTTTTGGAAAGCTACCTCACACTCCTTTGTCCATTGCCACTTCTCCCTAATTTGTAGTAATGAGTTCAAGGGGTGGAGCCCAGTAGCCAAGTTTGGCAGGAACCTGTTATAATAGTTGACATATCCTAAAACAGACCACAACTATGACATGTCCTTTGGCCTTGGGGCATCCATTGCTGCTTGAATTTTCTCAGCACATTTGTGTGATTCTTGTGCATCAATGGTGTGACCACAGTAAGTGAGCCTTGGTTTAAATAATTCATACTTGTGTCATACATTGAGCCCATAATCTTCTAATTTTTTAAATACTGTCTTGAGGTTTTGGAGATGTTCCTTGTCATCCTTACCAGTAACAATGATGTCATTGCCCCCGGGATCAATGAGGTATGACTATGACTATCCAGGTAACAGTGAGGGCCTGGACAGCCTTGCAGCGCGTGGTCCATAGCTTTCTGCCAGAGTGCAGGTACAGATGCTACTCCAGAAATAAGCCTATTAAGCCCTTTGTGAGTGTTTATGGTGAGAAACGTCTTGGACTCTTCTTCCATCTCCATCTGTAGGTAGGTCTCAGCTAAGTCCACTTCACTGAAGTATTTCCCTCCAGAAAAGTTTGCAAAGATATCCTCCATCCTGGGCAGAGGATATTGATCTATTCTCAGTACTGGATTGATGGTGACCTTAAAATCACCACAAATCCTAACAGACTCATTCTCCTTGACTACTAGGACCACTGGCATTGCCTCAACCTTGGAAAGTATTCCTTCAGCCTTCATTGACAATGGTTTGAATGTAAATATTCTTGCATTACTCTCATGCAATCAGCAAATTTAATTTTGGCTGGTTTGGCTGGCGCAGGCAAACTTCTCAGCAAACTGTATGCCTTTAAGCCGAACACACTCAGCAAAACTGGTACTCATTTCTTATTGGCTATTCCATTTGCTTTAAAATACTGCTCAATTCCCTTAGTATACAAAATCCAGTTATCTTTTTTGCAATTAAACATGTCAATTTTTCCATTATAGCCAGCCATTTTTGTTCTTTTTTTAATAACAATTACTGTTTATGAACCTGTGAAGCTGTCCGATTTCTGCCATATTTTTTAACTCAACGTCTCACTGCACTTCAACAGGTAGGTAGTCATCTCGGGTTTGTTTAAATCGTCCTCATTGCCACTGTTATGCTTTCTAACTCCAAAACATAAAAACTAATTGAAAGGAAAGCAAAAGAGCCAGGAATGCAAGTCTAATTTTGTTATTAGTTTAAGCGAGGTGCGTACATATGATGTAGTTGCGTGATGACATATGCCATACATGTACTTTTACATATAATAATGAATTATTTAAACAACAAAGAATGCTAAATCTACCAATATATTTACAATATCACTCAAATATTACTGAAATGTTAAAGACACAACACTGAACAGCTGAGGGATTCACCGACCAGTGTAAATTGCTCCCAGTGTGTAAGTAAGTGCTAGAATCGGGTGACAGTCATTGGGAATGTAGGCAAAATGGAGTGGGATTAGTGTAAATGGGTGGTTAATCTCAGTGGGGATTCAGTGGGCTGAAAGGCTTGTTTCTATGTTTTACAATTCCATGATTCCTGCACTAGGGCAAAAACTGAACCTTATTTTCCTCCCTCCAAAATTTGGAACATGCATAAATTTTCTTGGACAGCTCAGTTTGTATAAAATCACCTTCAGACTCTGCACTGATCTGCTATGGTGAATTTAATGAACCTCCCATATAAAGTACTAAACAATCCAGCAATAGAGGATGGTGATGCTGGTCCTACACACTCACTCAGAGTCCATCTGCCATCTCCGGCAATGGCTGCCCCATAGCACGGAGGGCTTGGATGAGTAAACGTTTGACGGAGTCGATACACAAGGAACGTGAGAGGAAAACTGTCGGCTTAGTTCTGTTTATTATTGTCACATGCACCAAGACATGGTGAAAAACTGTCTTGCATGCTGTTCATACAGATCAAATCATTACACAGTGCATTGAGCTGTAATAAGGTAAAACAATATTAACATAGAATAAAGTGAAAAATTTACCAAAAAAAAGTATAATGCACGTAAACGATGAAGTGCAAGATCCCAGTGAAGTTGATTGTGAAATCAAGAGTCCATCTTATCCTACAAGAGGTTTGTTCAAGAGTCTGATACCAATGGGATAGAAACTGTCTCTGAGCCTAGCAGTAAGTGCTTTCTGGCGCATGTGCCTTCTGCCCAGTGGAAGAAAGGAGAAGAGAAGATGTCAGGGTGGGTGGGGTCTTTGATTGTGCTAGCTGCTTTACTGAGGAATGAAAAGTATAGACTCAGTCCATGGAGGCGAGGCTGGTTCCCGAAAGGGAATCTGAGCAGTTAGAGGATTTCTGGGCTGCAGTGGTGACAATGTCACCCTCAGTAATATAAACAAAGAAAAACTCAGTGGGTAAGGCAGTGTCCATGGAGAGAGAAAGAAGGTCAAAGTTTCAAGTCAATAATCTTTCATCAGATCTGAATTCAGCTTTCCTCAGATTCGACCCCCTCCCACCCCAGCAAAAGCACTGATCCCACCCCTACCCCCACACCATGTGAGCGGCAGCAGAAGCAGCAAAGAGTCCATTGATCCAGAGTCATCAAACTACAGTCCATAACCCAGCGCTTCAGTATCTCAGACAGGCTTTCTCTCTCTCTCTCTCTCCAGCAAGAGAGAGGTCACTCCTGTAATAACGAGAGCGGAGACCAGCAAATCGCCGATCTCATATTACAATCTTCTGCATCGCTTCTCCAAGCCCTGTGTCTCGAGGACCGACAGGCTGTGATTCTCCATCAAATGAGAAAGAGAGAGCACAATCGCTCGATTACAGGGGCCTTCCTTCAACAGCAGCCAGCGAAGAGCAAACACACCGACTGCTTTCTCAGTGTTCCAGTCTTGATGCTTCAGTTGGCAAAATCATCGAGGAACTGGGTCGCACACATGGCCACTTTCCAACATCCGACCTCCCAGCCCCAAGGGCGCACATCTTCTAGACAGTACCTGGAGATAGCAAAGCCACATAGTCCACACAGTCGGTCCAACAACCCAGTCAGTCCAGTTCCACGGACTCTGACAGAATCATAACCACCTTGAAAGGAAATGAAAGAATAAAGATAACAGAAATATCATTTTTCATGGATGATGTAGAAGAAACTGCCTGGGTCTGCAGAATCCGCGGGTGCCATCTTTCCTAACAGGATTGTAAGGGGTTATGACGTGGGTGAGGATGTAAGAAGTATAAGGATGTGAGGAGGATGAGGATTTGAAGAGTATGGAGAAGTGGGGAGGATGAGGATGTGAGGAGGATGAGGATATAAGGAGGATGAGGATGCGAGGTGGATGATGATGTGAAGATGAGAATGTGAAAATGAGGATGAGAGGAGGATGAGGATGCGAGGATGAGAATGTAAGGAAGATGAGGACGTGACGATGAGGATATGAGGAGGATGAGGATGTGAGGATGGGGATGTGAGGAGGATGGGGATGTGAGGAGGATGAGGATGTGAGAATGGAGATGTGAGGAGGATGGGGATGTGAGGAGGATAAGAATGAGAAGGATGAGGATGTGGATGTGAGGAGGATGAGGATCAGGATGTTTGGATGGGGATGTGAGGATGAAGATGAGGATGTGAGGCTGTGAGGGTGAGTATGTGAGAATGAGGATGTGAGGAGGATGAGGATGTGAGAAGGAGAATGTAGTGTGTATGTGTGGATGAGGATCTGAGGAGGATGAGGATGTGATTATGAGGATATGAGGAGGATAAGGATGTGAGGAGGATATGAGGCGGAGAAAGTTGTGGGTGAAAGGGATAAATCTGGGGCACAGGGGAGGTGATAGGCAGTTGAGAGCATTCAAAATGTCAGCAAATAGTAGATGAGTGAAAAAGCACTCTACCAGAATCAGAAATTGAATTTCATGCCATCCGTTTGGAGGCTGCCTAGATGGAATATGAGCTGTTTCTCATTCACTCTGAGAGTGGTTTCATGGTGTCAAAAGAGGAGGCCATAGCTCGACTTGTCGGAATGGGAATAGGGATAGCAATGAATTGGTTGATCACCAGGAGATTCCACTTTCTGGGAAATTGCCAGAGGTGGGAGCTATAAGTGACCATCACTAACTAGCTGGAAGAAGCCTAGTTCGTATATTAGGTCAGTTTTACATCTCCCTCAACTGTCATGTGAGTAAGTGCTGCAGATAGAGCTGCTCTCTGTTGGCATGCCAGTGCCAGCTGTCTGGAGTGAGCTGGCGACAGATGGGGAACCACACCAGGTCTAGAAAGCAGCACATCGCCTGCATACCATAGACTGGTCTCTACATTGGGCTGAAGGTAGATGCAGGTTTTGTCCTCGCACTGTTCACTATGAGCCCAATCTGGTGTATTCCCCCTTCCATACCTGGTTGTTTAAAATATCACCACACACATTCCCCGGGATGGGACCAGTCGTCCCCATTCCTCAGAAGTGGGAAGATTCGGTCCCCTTCCCACGTAGAACAGTGGATACAGAAGGAGTACCAGATGATTGGAGTGTGGCAAATGTTGTTCTATTGTTCAAGAAAGATAAAAGGGATAATCCTGCGTATCATGGACCAACGAGTCTTATGTCAGAGGTGGGCAAATAAGGGGAAAGGATTTACATGCATTTGGAGAAGCATAGTCTGATTAGGATTAGTCAGTGTGGCTTTGTTTGGGACAGGTAAAGCCTCACGAGGCTGAATTCTTTAAGGAAGTGACAAAACACACTGAGGAAGGTAGAGCAGTGGATGTGGTCTATATAGATTTTAGTAAGGTGTTTGAGAAGGTTCCACATTGTAGGTTCGTTCAGAAAGTCAGGAAGCATGGAATCCATGGAACTTTGCCTGTGTGGATTCAGAATTGGCTTTCCCACAGAGTCGAGTGTATTCTGTCTGGTGGTTGGTGACTAGTGATGATCCGCAGGGTTCTGTATGGGATCCCAATTTATTGAGATTTTTATAAATAACTTGGAGGAGGAAATGGGGAAGTGGTTTCGTAAGTTTGCAAATGACACTCCAGCTGAAAGTATTGTGGATAATATAGAAGGTTGTCGTTAGTCAATATAGAAGGATGTAGTCAGGATGCAGGGTTGGAAGGAGAAGTGTCAGATGGAGTTCAATCTAGAAGTGTGAGAAGACAGAGTGCAAGGTTAATGGCGGGAGCCTTAGCAGTGCGGAGGAACAGAGCGATCTTGGGGTCCAAATTCATAGATCCCTCAAAGTTGCTGCGAAAGTTGATAGAGTGTGCTGGCTTTCATTAGTCGAGGATTGAGTTAAAGAACCCCAAGGTAATGTTGCAGCTGCATAAACCTCTAGTTAGACTACATGTGGAATATTGTTTTCATTTCTGGTCACCTCATTATAGAAAAAATGGGGAAGCTTTAGAGAGGGTGCAGAGGAGATTTACCAGGATGCTGCCTGGATTAGAGAACATGTCTTATGATGAAAGGCTGAGCAAGCTAGAGCTTTTCTCCTTGGAGTGACAGAAAATGAGTAGTGACTTAACAGAGGTATATCAGATGATAATAGACATAGATAGAGTGGATAGCCATCACCTTTTTCCCAAGGTGGCAATAGTCATTATCAGAGGGCATCTGCTTAAGCTGAGTGGAGAAAAGTTTCAGGGAGATGTCAGAGAGAGTGGTGGATGCCTGGAATGCACTGCGCTGCCAGGGTTGGTGGTAGAGGCTGATACAATAGGTGTATTTAAGAGACTCTTACAGAGGCTGTATGAAGTTTATAGTTTCTCCCCTTAATCGTGAGGGTTTTCTCCAGGCGCTCCAGTTTCCTCCCATTCTCAAAGATGCATGTGTCAGGGGGTTAATTGGTCACATGGGTGTAACTGGGTGGCGCAGGCTTATTGGGCTGGAAGGGCATGTTACCGTGCTGTTTCTCTGGATAAATGTAAAGAAAATGGAGAGATGCAGGCTATGTAGGAGGGAAGGGGTAGGCTGAACTGGAATTTGGAGTGTGCTGGATGCAGGAGGAAGCAAAAAAAAAACACACACATTGCCAGCGTGTGCAGACTCACCTCTGCACAGCACTGGAGTAGGTTAAAAAGATTGGCACAGCATGCATGTTCTATATTTTATGCTCTATCAGCCAGCCCAGCACTCCGTTCAGGAAATAATTGTGCACCCACCTCGGATCGGGTCAATGGCATTCTCAAGGAGGAGGGTGATCAGCCGGAAGTCACGGTACATATTGGGACCAACGTCATTGGTAGGAAAAGGGAACGGGACCTTAAGAGAGAATTTAGAGAGTTAGGTAGAAAGCTGGTCCTTGAGGGTAGTAATCCTGGATTGCTGCCTGTGCCACATGCCATTGAGGGTAGGATGATTCAGCAGGTGAATGCGTGGTTGAGGAACTGGTGCAGGGGGCAGGGTTTCAGATTTCTGGATCATTGGGATCTCTTCTGGGGAAGGTACGACCTGTACAAAAGGGACAGGTTACACCTGAACCCAAGTGGGACCAATATCCTTCTGGGCAGGTTTGCTGGAGCTATTGGGGGTGGGGTTTGAACTAATTTGACAGGGGGACAGGAACCAGAGTGATAGGGCTGAAGATGGAGCAGTTGGTATACAAGTCAGTGCAGAGTGCAGAGTGCAGTGTGCAGTGAGGCTGTGAGGAAGGACATAGGTGATAGGAAGGTGATAGGGCAGAATTGCTGTCAGTGGGAATACTTGAAGTGCAACAGCGGGCCGAAATAAAAAAGGGTGATGAATACAGGACTGAAGGTGTTATATTTGAATGCAAGCAGTGTATGGAATAAGGTAGGTGATCTTGCAGCGCAGTTAGAGATTGGCAGGTATAACATAGAAGGTATCACAAAGTCCATAAAACCATAAGACATAGGAGCAGAATTAGGCCATTCAGCCCATTGAGTCTGCTCCACCATTCCATCATGGCTGATCCTAGATCCCACTCAACCCCATACACCTGCCTTCTCACCATATCCTCTGATTCCCTGACCAATTAGGAAACGATCAACTTCCGCTTTAAATATACCAACAGTCTTGGCCTCCACTACAGCTTGTAGCAAAGCATTCCACAGATTCATGACTCTGGCTAAAAAAATTCCTCCTGACCTCTGTTCTGAAGGATCGCTCCTCAATTTTGAGGCTGTGCCCTCTAGTTCTGGGCACCCCCACCATAGGAAACATCCTCTCCACATCCACCCTATCTAGTCCTTACAACATTCGGTAGGTTTCAATGAGATCCCCCCGTATTCTTCTAAATTCCAGTGAGTACAGGCTCAAAGCTGCCAGACACTCCTCATATGTTAACCTCTTCATTCCCAGAACCTCCTCTGGACTCTCTCCAATGATAACACATCCTTTCTGAGAGATGGGGTCTAAAACTGTTGACAATACTCCAAGTACAGCCTGATTAGTGTCTTATAAAGCCTCAGAATTATCTCCTTGCTTTTATATTCTACTCCCCTTGAAATAAATGCCAACATTGCATTTGCCTTCTTTACCACAGACTCAACCTGTAAATTAAACTTCTGGGAGTCTTGCATGAGAACTCCTAAGGCCCTCTGCACCTCCGATGTTTGAACTTTCTCTCCATTTAGATAATAGTCTGCACTATTGCTCCTTTTACCAAAATTCATTATCATACATTTCCCAACGTTGTATTCCATCTGCCAAGTTTTTGCCCATCCTTCCAATTTGTCCAAGTCCTGCTGCAATCGCATTGCTTCCTCAGCGCATCCTACCCCTCCATCTATCTTCGTATCATCAGCAAACTTTGCCACAAAGCCATCAATTCCATTATCTAAATCAGACAAACAATGTGAAAAGTAGCTGTCCCAATACTGACCTCTGAGAAACACCACTAGTCACTGGCAGCCAACCAGAAAAGGCCCCTTTTATTCCCACTCGCTGCCTCCTGCCTGTCAGTCATTCTGCTATTCATGCCAGTATCTTTCCTGTAACACCATAGGAATTTATCTTGTTAAGCAGCCTCATGTGTGGCACCTTATCTAACACCTTCTGAAAATCCAAGTAAATGACATCCACTGCCTCTCCTTTGTCCACCCTGCTTGTTACTTCCTCAAAGAACTCTAACAGATTTGTCAGGCAAGATTTCCCTTCATAGAAACCACGCTGACTTTTACTTATTTTATCATTACTTTTCAAGAACCTTGAGACCTCATCCTTAATAATAGACTCCAAGACTTTCCCAACCATTGAGGTTAGGCTAACTGGCCTATAATTTCCTTTCTTTCACCTTTCTCCCTTCTTAAAGAGTGGAGTGACATTTGCAAACTTCCTGTCCCCTGGGACCATGCCAGACTCAAGTGATTCTTGAAAGAGCGTGACCAATGCATCCATTATCTCTTCAACCACCTCTCTCAGGACTCTGGGATGTAGTCCACCTGGTCCAGGTGACTTATCCACCTTAAGACCTTTGAGTTTGCCTAGCATTTTTTCCTTTGTAATAGCAGTGGTACTTACTCCTGCTCCCTGACACTCAGAGACCTCTGGCACACTGTTGGTGTGTTCCACAGTGAAGACAGATGCAAAGTACCCATTAAATTTATCTGCCATTTCTTTGTCCCCCATTACTACCTCACCAGCATCATTTTCCAGTGGTCCAGTATCAACTCTCACCTCCCTTTTGTTCTTTATATAACTGAAAAAACCTGAAGCATCCTGCTTTATATTATTGGCTAGTCTGCCCTCATATTTCATCTTTTCCTTTCTTATAGCTTTTTAGTTGACTTTTGTTGGATTTTAAAAGTTTCCCAACCATCCAATTTCCCACTTACTTTTGCTACCTTATAAGCCCTTTCCTTGTCTGTCATGCAGTCTTTAACTTCCTTTGTCAGCCACGATTGCCTACCCCTGCCATTTGAGAATTTCTTCATCTGTGGGACATATCTATCCTGTGCCTTGTGAACTATTCCCCCAATTACTGCTGCCATTCTCGTCCATTCCCTTTGGAGCCTCAGGGCCAGACTCAGTGCCAGAGGCATCCCCCCCCCCCCCCACCAACAGTACTCAAAATAGAGTACTTATTGTTGAAGGCGACTGCCACAGGGGTGCTCTCCACTATCTGATGTTCTCCTTTCCCTCTCCTGACGGTCACCCATTTATCTGTCTCCTGTAGCCCCTTGGGGTGACTACAGGAGTACTACAGGACGACATCCTGTAGCTCCTGTCTATCACTGCTTCACTTTCCCTAACAAGCTGAAGGTCATCGAGCTGCAGCTCCTGTTCCCTAACCCGGTCTCTAAGGAGCTGCATCTTGATACACCTGTCACAGATGTGGCCATCAGGGAGGCTGGTAGTCTCCTGGAAATCCCACATCTGACACCCAGAACAGAAGACTGGCTCTGTAGACATACACCCTATTCTCTCAAAAGTTGAATAAAAATAAGGAATGAATTTACCTAGCCTCTGCCTGTTCTCGCCAAAGCCTTGTTTAGCCAAAGCCTTATTACTCTAACCCAAGACTAATCCGATGACATCCACTCCCACGATGACCATTCTGCCAGGCAGTATCTCTCTTTCGTAGAACCTGGGCTTTTAAAAGCTCTTTGTCGGACATGCGCGGGAACACTCCTGTAGCATCTGCGCAGTACTCCAATCAACGACTCCCATCGAAAAACTTGCTGCTTTTTCAAGCTCTTTGTCGTACCCGCGCAGGAAACCTACTGTCATGGCTGAAAGGCGATTATAGTTGGAAGGTTAATATCCAAGGATACACAATCTATCAACAAGACAGGCAGGTAGGCAGAGGAGGAGGAGTGACTCTGCTGGTTAATATGAATTCAAATCATTAGAAAGAGAAGACATAGGATCGGAACATGTAGAATCCTTGTGGGTGAAGGTAAGAAACAGCAAGGCTAAGCAGACCCTGATGGGAGACATTTACAGGCCTCCAAACAGTAGCCAGGATGTGGCCTACAAATTACTGCGGGAGATTTTAAAAAAGCATGTCAAAAAGGCATTGTTATGTTAGTCATTGGGGATTTCAATATGCAGATAGATTGTTAAAATCAAGTTGAGGCTGGATCCCAAGAGAGAGAATTTGTGGAATGCCCCTGTTACAAGAATCTCACCCCTTGTAATAATGATCAGTGAGGCACAGAGAATCTGTATTTACCAACAAGTAATTTTTATTATTTCAACTAAAAAGCACATGAGTTCATACCTGATCCACCTGTGCACTCCCTACTAGAACCCCTGACACTCCATGAACAGGCAACAAAGAGAAAAGGTATTACCCGGGAAAGGAGTGTACATTGGCCAGGTGTTCCTCGTGGTCCTGATCTCCACGTGTCCGTGGGGTCCTCCTTATCCGCGATGGTTGGTCTCTGGCTGCTGGAGAGTTATTGCTCCTGTGTTTTTGGAGCTCCTGACTCTTATACTGTTCCTCATCATTTGAACCATTGGATCTCTATCCCATTGGCTCAGGGTCACCTCACCTACCTGGGTCACCTTCTTACTGGTCATGGTACAGGGCTACAAACCAACATTGTTCCATGGCTCTTCCCACCCCAGCCTTGTGTATTTGTGTCTTTACATTCTGACTGGTCCAAACCAGTTAAATGAAGCAACCCAGAGTCCAATGAGATTAAAGCTTGCATCTTTGGTAGGTCTGGCATTTTACATAACAAGCAGCCACTCCTCTGAGAATGGTCTCAGGTTTATTGCTCTGACTAAAGTTTCCCAGAGTAAGAATCAGTTCAGAGTCCATTCCTTTTACATAGCAAATGGCTACTTGTTTGAAAATGGTCTCAGGTTTAGCAGATCATTACCTGAAGCTTCCTGTGTCCACATTCAGTTGCTCTGATTAGGTTATCCAAGAACAAGAATCAGAAGAACCACAAAAAGGGGAAAACAAAGATAACTGGCTTGTCTGCTTCCCTTGTCCTTGATCAGACTGCAGTTTCTTCTGGCCAACACCCCCGAGATGACTTTTTAGAGCAGCTCGTGGTTGAGCCCACTAGGGGATCAGCAATTCTGGATTGGGTGTTGTGTAATGAACCGGATATGATTAAGAAGCTAAAGATGAAGGAACCCTTAGGAAACAGTGATCACCCTGCAATTTGAGAGGGAGAAGCTAAAATGAGATGTATCAATATTACAGTGGAGTAAAGGGATTTACAGAGACATGAGAGAAGAGCTGGCTAAAGTTGATTGGAAGGGGATGCTGGCAGGGATGACGGCAGAGCAGCAATGGCTGGGGTTTCTGCGAGCAATTCAGAAGGTGCTGGATAGATACATCCCAAAGATGAGGAAATATTCTGAAGGCAGTATGACACAACTGTGGCTGACAAGGGAAGTCAAAGCCAATATAAAAACAAAAGAGAGGGCATATAATAGAGCACAAATTCGTGGAAAGTTAGAGGAATGGGAAATCTGTGGCATTTAAGTTTGGTAACCCAGGTCTGTACAAGAAAACCAGGTATGGCTTGCGGAGGGCAATTTCAATGCGGAGACAATTCTGAGTGATATTGGAGGCAACATTGGATGCACGACAACTGTGGCAGGGTTTGCAGGACATTACTTCCTACAAAGCGAAACCCAACAGCATGAATGGCAGTGATGCTTAATTACCAGATGGGCTCAATGCTTTCCATGCCTACTTTGAAAGAGAGAGTATAACTGCAGTTGTGAAGATCCCTGCTGCACCCAGTGAACCTGTGATCTCTGTCTCAGAGGCTGATGTTAGGCTGTCTTTAAGGAGGGTGAACCCTCACAAGATGGCAGGTCCCAATAGAGTGCCGATTGGCAATAATATCTCCTGCTTGCTGATGATCAATACTGGTGCACCTCAGGGGTGTGTGCTTAGCCCACTGCTCTACTATCTCTATATCTATGGCTGTGTGGCTAGGTATAGCTCAAATACCATCTATAAATTTGCTGATGATACAACCATTATTAAAATCTCAGATGGTGACGAGAGGGCGTACAGGAGTGAGATATGCCAACTAGTGGAGTGGTGCCGCAGCAACAACCTGGCACTCAACGTCAGTAAGATGAAAGAGCTGATTGTGGACTTCAGGAAGGGTAAGACGAAGGAACACATACCAATCCTCATAGAGGGATCAGAAGTGGAGAGAGTGAGCAGCTTCAAGTTCCTGGGTGTCAAGATCTCTAAGGATCTAAACTGGTCCCAGCATATTGATGCAGCAACAAAGAAGGGAAGACAGCAGCTTTATTTCATTAGGAGTTTGAGGAGATTTGGTTTGTCACCTAAAACACTCAAAAGCTTCTATAGATGATAGGTGTACCATGGACAGCATTCTGACAGGCTGTATCACTGGGGGGGAGGGGGGATGGTGCTATTGCACAGGACCAAAAGAAGGTACAGAAAGTTGTAAAATTAGTCAACTCCATCTTGGGTGCTAGTCTCCATAGTATCCAAGACATCTTCAAGCATTGGTGCCTCAGAAAGGTGGCATCCATTATGAAGGAGCCCCATCACCCAAGACATGCCCTTTTCTCACTGTTGCCATCAGGTAGGAGGTACAGAAGCCTGAAGGCACACACTCAGCAATTCAGGAACAGCTTCCTCCCCTCTGCCATCCGATTCCTAAATGGACATTGCACCGATGAACACTACCTCACTTTTTTTAATACATATTATTTCTGTGTTTACACTATTTTTGATCTAACTATTTAATATACATATATTTACTTACTGTAATTGATTTACTTATTTTTTCTTTCTATATTATCATGTATTGCATTGTACTGCTACTGCTAAGTTAACAAATTTCACGACACATGCCAGTGATAATAAACCTGATTCAGATTCTGAAATTTTTAAAAGCTGATAGAAGGCAACTGAAAAAAACACAGAAGGGATGAAATATGAAGGGAAGTTAGCTAATAATATCACAAATGATATAAAAAGTTTTTTTGGGGATATATAAAGAGAAAAAGAGAGGCGAGAGTAGATGTTGGACTGCTGGAAAATGGCACTGGAGAGATAGTAATGGGGGGGGGGCAAAGAAATGGCAGATGAACTGCATAAGTATATTGTATCAATGTGGAGGACACTTGTAGTATGCCAGAAGTTCAAGAGTGTCAAGGGACAGAAGGGAGGAGGCAAAGAATGGGAATAAATGGGGCGTTTTCTGGTTGGCTGCCAGTGACTAGTGGTGTGCCACAGAGGTCAGCGTTGGGACCACTTCTTTTCACATTGTATGTTAATGATTTGGATAAAGGAATTGATGGCTGTGTGGCCAAGTTTGTGGACAATTTGACGGGCAGGTAGCATTGAGGATCATGGTGTCTGTAGAAGGACTTGGACAGATTAGGAGAATGGGCAAATAAGTGGCAGATGGAATATAGTGTAGGGAAGTGCGTGGTCATGCACTTTGGCAGAGGGAATAAAGGCTGGGACTATTTTCTAAATGGGGAACAAAATCAAAATCCAGAGGTGCAGAGGGGCTTGGGAGTCCTCGTGCAGGATTCCCTTAAGGTTAACTTGCAGGTTGACCTGGTCGTAAGGAAGCCAAATGCAATGTTAGCAATCATTTCAAGGGGACTAGAATACAAAAACAAAGATGTAATGCTGAAGCATTATAAGGCATTCTTCAGACCGCACTTGGAGCAATTGTGAGCAGTTTTGGGATCCTTATCTAAGAAAAGATGAGCTGGCACTGGAGAGGGTTTAGAGGAGTTTCACGAGAATGATCCCAGGAATGGAAGGGCTAACATATGAGGAGCGTTTGATAGCTCTGGGCCTGTACTCACTGGAGTTTAGAAAAATGAATGGGGATCAGATGTGATCGAGGCAGAAGAATGAAAGGTAGCATTGCTTGTTAGGGAAAATATTACAGCAGTGCTCAGGCAGGACAGATTAGAGGGCTTGTCTACTGAGTCCTTATGGGTGGAGCTGAGAAACAGGAAAGGTATGGCCACATTAGTGGGATTGTATTACAGACCACCCAATAGTCAACGAGAATTGGAAGAGCAAATCTGCAGAGAGATAGCAGGCAACTGCAGGAAACATAAAGTTGTGGTGGTAGGGGATTTTAATTTTCCATATATTGATTGGGACTCCCATACTGTTAGGGGTCCAGATGGTTTAGAATTTGTAAAATGTGTTCAGGAAAGTTTTCTAAATCAATATATAGAGGGACCAACTAGAGGGGATGCAATATTGGATCTCCTGTTAGGAAATGAGTTAGGACAAGTGACAGAAGTCTGTGTAGGGGAGCACTTTGGTTCCAGTGATCATAACACCATTAGTTTCAACTTGATCATGGACAAGGATAGATCTGGTCCTAGAGTTGAGGTTCTTAACTAGAAGAAGGCCAAATTTGAAGAAATGAGAAAGGATCTAAAAAGCGTGGATTGGGACAGGTTGTTCTCTGGCAAGGATGTGATCGGTAGGTGGGAAGCCTTCAAAGGAGAAATTTTGAGAGTGCAGAATTTGGATGTTCCTGTCAGGATTAAAGGCAAGGTGAATAGGAATAAGGAACCTTGGTTCTCAAGGGATATTGCAACTCTGATAAAGAAGAAGAGGGAGTTGTATGACGTGTATAGGAAGCAGGGAGTAAATAAGGAACTTGAGGAGTATAAGAAGTGCAAGAAAATACTTAAGAAAGAAATCAGGAGGGCTAAAAGGAGACATGAGGTTGCCTTGGCAGTCAAAGTGAAGGATAATCCAAAGAGCTTTTACAGGTATATTAAGAGCAAAAGGATTGTAAGGGATAAAATTGGTTCTCTTGAAGATCAGAGTGGTCGGCTATGTGCATAACCAAAGGAAATGGGGGAGATCTTAAATAGGTTTTTTGCGTCTGTATTTACTAAGGAAACTGGCATGAAGTCTATGGAATTGAGGGAAACAAGTAGTGAGATCATGGAAACTGTACAGATCGAAAAGGAGGAGGTCCTTGCTGCCTTGAGGAAAATTAAAGTGGATAAATCCCCAGGACCTGACAGGGTGTTCCCTCGGACCTTGAAGGAGACTAGTGTTGAAATTGCAGGGGCCCTGGCAGAAATATTTAAACTGTCGCTGTCTACAGGTGAGGTGCCGGAGGATTGGAGAGTGACTCATGTTGTTCCGTTGTTTAAAAAAGGATCAAAAAGTAATCCGGGAAATTATAGGCCAGTAAATTTAACATCGGTAGTAGGTAAGTTATTGGAGGGGGTACTAAGAGACAGAATCTACAAACATTTGGATAGACAGGGACTTATTAGGGAGAGTCAACATGGCTTTGTGCGTGGTAGGTCATGTTTGCCCAATCTATTGGAGTTTTTTGAGGAGGTTACCAGGAAAGTGGATGAAAGGAAGGCAGTGGATATTGTCTACATGGACTTCAGTAAGGCCTTTGACAAAGTCCCGCATGGAAGGTTAGTTAGGAAAATTCAGTCGCTAGGTATACATGGAGAGGTGGTAAATTGGATTAGACATTGGCTCAAAGGAAGAAGCCAAAGAGTGGTAGCAGAGAATTGCTTCTCTGAGTGGAGGCCTGTGACTAGTGGTGTGCCACAGGGATCAGTGCTGGGTCCATTGTTATTTGTCATCTATATCAATGATCTGGATGATAATGTGGTAAATTGGAACAGCAAATTTGCTGATGATACAAAGATTGGAGGTGTAGTAGACAGTGAGGAAGGTTTTCAGAGCCTGCAGAGGGACTTGGACCAGCTGGAAAAATGGGCTGAAAAATGGCAGATGAAGTTTAATACTGACAAGTGTGAGGTATTGCACATTGGAAGGACAAACCAATGTAGAACATACAGGGTTAATGGTAAGACACTGAGGAGTGCAGTGGAACAGAGGGATCTGGGAATACAGATACAAAATTCCCTAAAAGTAGCGTCACAGGTAGATAGGGTCGTAAAGAGAGCTTTTGGTACATTGGCCTTTATTAATCGAAGTATTGTGTATAAGAGCTGGAATGTTATGATGAGGTTGTATAAGGCATTGGTGAGGCCGAATTTGGAGTATTGTGTTCAGTTTTGGTCACCAAATTACAGGAAGGATATAAACAAAGTTGAAAGAGTGCAGAGAAGGTTTACAAGGATGTTGCCAGGACTTGAGAAACTCAGTTACAGAGAAAGGTTGAATAGGTTAGGACTTTATTCCCTGGAGCGTAGAAGAATGAGGGGAGATTTGTTAGAGGTATATAAAATTATGATGGGTATAGATAGAGTGAATGCAAGCAGGCTTTTTCCACTGAGGCAAGGGGAGAAAAAAACCAGAGGGCATGGGTTAAGGGTGAGGAGGGAAAAGTTTAAAGGGAACATTACGGAGGGCTTCTTCACACAGAGAGTGGTGGGACTATGGAATGAACTGCCAGACGAGGTGGTAAATGCATGTTCTTTTTTAACACTTAAGAATAAATTGGACAGATACATGAATGGGAGGTGTATGGAGGGATATGGTCCATGTGTAGGTCAGTGGGACTGGGCAGAAAATGGTTCGGCACAGCCAAGAAGGGCCAAAAGGCCTGTTTCTGTGCTGTAGTTTCTATGGTTTCTATCTCATTGAAATCTATCGAATATTGAAAGGTCTGGATAAAGTGGATAGAGAGAGGATGTTTCCTTTTCTGGGAGAGCCCAGCACCAGACTCAGGAATGAGGGACGTCTATTTAGAACAGAGGTGAAGAAAATTTCATTAGCCAGAGCGTGTTGAATCTGTGGAAGTCATTGCCACAGATGGCTGTGCAGGCCAAATCATTGGGTATATTTAAGGTGGAGGTTGATAGGTTCTTGATTAATCAGGGCATCAAAGGTTATGGGGAAAAAGTAAGAGAATGGGGTGAGAGGGATAATAAATCAGCCATGATGGGATAGAGGAGCAGATGTGACAGGCCGAATGGCCTAATTCTGCTCCTCTATCTTCTGGTGTGAATGGTTTTATCAGTATTGATGTCAGCTGTGAGGAGAACAGGCAGCATGTCCCTACAGCCTGTTGACCTTCACCAGTTCATCATCTGCCAACTATGGTGTGATACTTCACCACTGCTTGTCCTGATGAGTGTTTCCAGCATTCTCTTGCTCTCTTTTATTTCAGATTTGCAGAGTCTGAAGGATCTTGCCTAAGTACCGTCAGGAAGAGGGCGAACCTCACCAGTGCTGACGAGTTGACCCTGCTCTTTGCCCCCTGGATTATTGTATGTCAGGGTGAGTAATATAACGAAACTCCCAAGGTCCTGCAGCGAGATCAGGGAACCACACACATTACCTGATCAAACTTTGGGATTAAACTTTCTTAGGATCAACTTTATTTGCCATATACCTTTACATGTATTAAGAATTTGCTGTGGTGTGTTGTTCAGGGCATGACCTGCAACAAAAAACAACAACATGCAACAATTATAAAGCATAAAGAATGGATCACCATCACTGGTGTTGAGAGAAAATCAGCGAGGGGCAGAACACACCCCTGTGGCGCATCAGTGCTGAGTGAGAAGATGTAGAGCTGTGCTTTCCTCACATACTGCCTCCAGTGGAGAGGAGTTTTGTGAACCTCCTGCAGATGGGACTTGGTACTGGCAACAACTCAACCCAGGTGCAAAGGAAAGGCAGACTCTGTCACAGTGATCGCTGGCAACGACTTAACCCAGGTACGAAGGAATAGCAGGTTCCCCATTTAGAGGCGGAAAGAATGTCATACATAAGAATTCCAACAGAGCATCGGTGGCACAACTGAGCGACACCTCGAAACAAATCATTCTCAACACAAGGACTCCACCAACAGTGCTAATCGAGAGTTTGAATTAAATAATCATAGAAAGCTGAAAACTTGTGCCCGTCACAATTAACTTGACAATATTAAGCAGAAAGCTCAAGAACTGAACGACTGTAGTTCATGCAACAAGAGTAAATGCAGGTGCTCGAGAAACCTAGAAGCCCAATGTTCAATGGCTTGCCGCAGAGACACGCAAGGCCTACCTCCCTCATTAAGGCCAGCGCCTGACAACCCAAGGAGCCCAGGGGACCTAGAGACTGGTCTGGAAAACCCAGAACAGACCTGATGCTCTCAAGACAGGACTGGAAAGCCTAGAACAGCGCAGATAACTCAGGAACATGGCGCATATAACTTGGAGACACTGCATAAAATAATTCAAAAGCACTACGCATATAACTCGGGAATATTGCATATAGCTCGTAAACATTGCGCATAGCTTGGAAATATCACGCATATAACTTGAAAACACTGTGCTTATAACTCGGGAGTATTGCGCATATAACTCGGGAACATTGCTTATAGTTTGGAAACATTGCATTTAGCTCAGAAAAATTGCAAACAGCTCGGAAACATTGTGCATGTAACTCCAAAGCATTGCAAATAGCTCATAAACTTTGCACTTAGTCCGGAAACTTTGCATTTTAGCTCGGAAAAATTGCATTTAATTCAGAAACTTTGCATATCGATCGGAAACATGGCAAATAGCTTGGAAACGTTGCAAATAGATTGCAAGCATTGCAAATAGCTTGGAAATATTGCAATTAGCTTGGAAACACTGCATATAGATCATAAGCATTGCAAATAGCTCGGGAACATCGCATGTAGCTCGGAAATACTGCAAATAGCTCATAAATATTGCAACGAGCTTGGAAACATTGCAAATAGCTTGGGAACATTGCATATAGATCGCAAACATTTCATGTTGCTCGGAAGCCTTGCATGTAGCTCAGAAACTTTGAATACCACGGGAGTCCTTATGAACCTTGTCGACCCAGAGGAACTCAGAAAAAGTCTTCAACATATACTGGAGAAGCTCATCCAGTCTATTCTGGAGAAGCTATGAGCGCAACAGAAACACCCGAATGGTATGTTGCCTCCCTGGTGCCAGGGTCAGGGATACCTTGGATTGGGTCCATGGCTTTCTCAAGGGCGAGGGTGAGCAGCCAGAAGTCTAGGTACATATTGGCACCAATAATATATGTAGACAAGGTGAGGAGGTCCTGAAGAGAGATTTTAGGGAGCTAGGTAGAAAACTGAGAAACAGGACCTCCTGAGTAGTAATCTCTGGATTGCTGCCTGTGCCACGCACCAGTGAGGGTAAGAATAGGATGATTTGGCAGGTAAATGTGTGGCTGAGGAACTGCTACAGGGGGAAGAAGTTCAGATTTATGGATCATTGGGATCTCTTCTGGGGGAGGTATGACCTGTACAAAAGGGATGGGATGCACCTGAACACGAGGGGTTCCAATATCCTTGTGGGCAGGTTGGCTAGAGTTGTTCGGGTGGGTTTAAACAAATTTGATAGGGTGATGGGAACTGGAGTGATAATGCTGAAAATGAGGTAGTTGGTTTTCAAACAAACACAGGCAATGTGTAGGTGAGACTGCTAGCAAGAAGAGGCTTTTGATGGTGTAAAATTGCAGTCAATGGGATGAGTTGCAATGTAAAAGATAGACAAAATCAAAAAGGGTGAATACAGGACTGAAGGAGTTATACTTGAATGCATGCAGTATACAGAATAAGGTAGATGAACTTGCAGCACAGTTACAGATTGGCATGTATGATGTTGTAGGCATCACTGGATCATGGCTGAAAGAAGATTAGCGCTGGGAGCTGAAAGTCCAAGGATACACTTTGTATTAAAAGGACAGGCAGCAAGGCAGAGGGGGCGGTGTTGCTCTGTTGGTTAAAAATGAAATCAAATCATTAGAAAGAGGAGATATAGGTGGGAAGGTGTTGAATCATTGTAGAAAGAGCGAAGGAACTGCAAGGGTAAAAAGACCCTGATGGGTGTTATATACAGACCCCAAAACAGTAGTAAGGATGTCATCTAAAAATTACAATGGGAGATAGAAAATGCATGCCAAAAGGACAATGTTACAATAGTCACAGAGAATTTCAATATGCAAGTAGATTGGGGAAAATCAAGCTGGTGTTGCATTCTAAGAGGAGGATTTTCTAGAGTGCCTACAAGATGGCTTTTTAAAGAAGCTCATGTTTGAGCCCACTAGGGGATCAGCTATTCTGGATTGGGTGTTGTGCAATGACCAGAACTGATTAAGACTTTAAGGTAAAAGAACCCTCAGGGACAAATGATCATAATATGATCGAATTCACCCTAAACTTGAGAAGGAGAAGCTAAAGTCAGATGTATCAGTATTATGGTGGAGTAAAGGGAATTACAGAGGCATGAAAGAGGAGTTGGCCAGAACTGATTGGAAAAGAACACTGGCAGGGATGATGGCAGAGCAGCAATGGCTGGAATTTCTGTAAGCAATTTGGAAGGGACAAGATATCTACATCCCAAACAGGAAGAAGTATTCTAAAGGCAAGATGACACAACCTTAACTAACAAGAGAAGTCAAAGCCAACATAAAAGCCAAAGAGAGGGCATATAATGGAGCAAAAATTAGTGGGAAGTTAGAGGATTGGGAAGCTTTTAAAAACCAACAGGAGGCATCTGAAACGACATTAAGAAAGTAAAGATGAAATACAATAGTAAGCTAGCCAATAATATTAAAGAGACTACCAAAAGTTTTTTCAGGTACATGAAGTGTAAAAGAGAGGCGAGAGTGGATATCGGACCGCTGGAAAACAATGCTGGAGAGGTAGTAATAGGGGACAATGAAATGGCAGATGAACTGAATAAGTATTTTGCATCAGTCTTCACTATGGAAGACAGTAGCAGTATGGTGGAGGCTCCTGGTGTCATGAAATGTCTGAAGTTACTATTACTAGGGAGAAGGTTCTTGGGAAACTGAAAAATCTGAAGGTAGATATGTCACCAGGACCAGATAGCATACACCCCAGGGTTCTGAAAGAGGTGGCTGAAGAGATTGTGGAGGCATTCGTAGTGACCTTTCAAGAATCACTAGATTCTGGAATGGTACCTGGGGACTGGAAAATTGCAAGTGTCAGAAGGGAGAGAGACTGAAGAAAGGAAATTATAGGCCAGTTTGTCTGACCTCAGTGGTTGGGAAGATGTTGGAGTTGATTGTTAAGGATGTGGTTTCAGGGTACTTGGAGGCACATGATAAAATAGGCTGTGGTCAGCAAGGTTTCCTCAAGGGAAGATCTTGCCTGACAAATCTGTTGGAATTCTTTGAAGCAATAATAAGTAGTATAGACAAAGGAGAATCGGTTGATGCTGTGAACTTAGGTTTTCAGAAGGTCTTTGACAAAGTGCCACACATGAGGCTGCTTAACAAGCCCATGGTATTACAGGAAAGATTCTAGCACGGATAAAGCAGTGGCTGATTGGCAGGAGGCAAAGAGTGGGAGTAAAGGGAGCTTTTTCTAGTTGGCTGCCGGTGACTAATGGTGTTCCACAGGGGTTTGTGTTGGGACTGATTCTTTTTACACTATATATGAGTGACTTGGATGATGGAATTGATGGCATTGTTGCGAAGTTTGCAGACGATACAAAGATAGGTGGAGGGGCAGGTAGTTTCGAGGAAGTACAAAGGCTACAGAAGGACTTGGACAGATTAGGAGAATGGGCAAAGAAATAGCAGGTGGAATAGAATGTTGGGAAGTGTATGGTCATGCACTTTGGTAGAAGAAATGAAACGGCTGACTATTTTCTAAATAGAGAGAAAATACAAAAATCTGAGGCACTAAAGGACCTGGGAGTCCTTGTACAGGATTCCCTCAAGATTAATTTTCAGGTTGAATCTGTGGTGAGGAAGGCAAATGCGATGTTAGCATTCATTTCAAGAGGACTAGAATATAAAAGCAAAGATGTAATGTTGAGACTTTATAAGGCACTGGTGAGGCCTCACTTGGAGTATTGTGAACAGTTTTGGGCCCCTTATCTTAGAAAGGTTGTGCTGACATTGAAGAGGGTTCAAAGAAGGTTCATGAAAATTATTCCAGGATTGAAAGGTTTGTCGTATGAGGAGTGTTTGATGGCTCTGGGTCTGTATTCACTGGAATTCAGAAGAATGAGGGGTGACCTCATTGAAACCTATTAAATGGTGAAAGGCCTTGTTAGAGTGGATGTGGAGAGGATGTTTCCTGTGGGGGGAGAGTCTCAGACCAGAGGACACAGCTTCAGGATAGAGGGGTGTCCTTTTAGAACTGAGATGAGGAGGAATTTCTTTAGCCAGAGAGTGGTGTATCTATGGAATTCTTTGCCACAGGCAGCTGTGGAGGTCAATTTTTTATGTACATTTAAGGCAGAGGTTGATAGATTCTTGATTTGTCAGGGCATGAAGGGATATGGGGGGAAGGCAGGAGATTGGGGCAGAGAGAGGAATTGGATCATCCATGATGAAATGGCGAAGCGGACATGATGGACCAAATGGCCTAATTCTGCTCCTATATCTTATGGTCTTATGGAACGTAGACTCAGGGCACGTGAAATGTAGACACGGGACACAAGGTGAGAAAAAAAGGCATCCATGTCTCCAGCCAACTAATTTCCAATCTGCTGTAGAAGCTCCACTGGGTTCGTTGATGTCATAGTGCAAAGACCAGTCCAGGTGAGGGGGAACAGCAGACTCCCCATGTCGAGATGGAAATGAGAGGTTATTCAGAGCATCTGTAACACGACTGAGCGGCACTGTGAGACAAATCATTCTCAACACAAGGACTCTGCTAACAGTGCTAATCAAGAGTCCAAATTAAATAAACATTGAAAACAGAAAACCCATGCCCATCACAATTAACTCGATAAGATTAAACAGAAAGCACGAGGGTTTAACAACTCAGGTTAATACAACAATAAGTTAGTACTGGTGCTCAAAAAACCTAGAAGCCCAATGCTCCATAGCTTGCCACGAAGGCCTGCAGGGGTCATGACAGGTACGTTAAATTTGGAGAGGTTCTCTTGCAGCAGTTCAGAGATGATGGTATTGAAGGCTGAACTGAAATCAGATGGGTTGGGTACTGGGCTGATGCAATAGTAAAATGGAAAGTTGTCAAGCCTTCTGTGTCCTCCACAAAAAAATTGATCCAAAGTGTTTCACCCTAGTAATCTCACCTCCCCAGGAAATGGCCGTAATCAGACTTACTTTGGTAACATTTTTCCTTTATCTTTTCAACATATTCTGCTGCTATACAATTTTACAGACAAGAATTGATTCTTTATTTCAGGTTTTCATATTGAAGTGCAATCAGGAATTGTAGTAACTACAGAATGGCAGGAGATTCTCGAATCCTCCCCAGTAAGGACATGGACATTCAGGCAACAATAAGAGAAGCAAAGAAGTTGCCGAAACAAGCACGTGACAGTGTGTTAGCCACAGACAGGACCAGGCTCCTCACTGAGCCAAAGAAACTCAAGCAAAGGTACGTTGACAAGGATGGGAAATGTAACGTCCATCATGGGAACGTGCAGGAGACCTACCGATACTTCAGTGACCTCTTCACCACTCTTGTGGATCTCAAGTGGCGGTTTAATCTTTTAATCTTCACGTTGGTCTTTACTGTTACCTGGCTATTCTTTGGCTTCATTTGGTGGTTGATAGCCTATATCCGAGGAGATCTGGACCATCTGGGAGACCCAACATGGACCCCGTGTGTGGATAATTTGAATGGGTTTGTGTCAGCTTTTTTGTTTTCAATCGAAACTGAAACAACTATTGGCTATGGACACAGAGTTATAACGGAGAAGTGCCCGGAAGGGATTATCTTGCTCTTGATCCAGGCAATCTTGGGATCCATTGTTAACGCCCTAATGGTAGGGTGCATGTTTGTGAAGATCTCTCAGCCAAAGAACCGGGCTGAGACGCTGATGTTTTCGCACCGCGCAGTGATCTCTCTCCGAGACGAGAAGCTGTGTCTCATGTTCCGAGTTGGAGATCTTCGCAACTCGCACATTGTGGAGGCCTCCATTCGAGCCAAGCTCATCAAATCTAGACAGACCAAAGAGGGCGAGTTCATCCCCCTGAACCAGACTGACATCAATGTGGGCTTTGACACTGGAGATGATCGCCTCTTCTTGGTGTCCCCACTGATCATTTCTCATGAAATAAACGAGAAAAGTCCTTTCTGGGAGATGAGCCGAAGTCAGCTGGAGCAGGAAGACTTTGAGATTGTTGTGATCCTTGAAGGCATGGTGGAAGCAACAGGTAGAGTCTAAATTTAATGTGTTTCCTTGGCAGGTTTCCAGAGTCGAGGCTGCCCAGCTTTGGTTGGTAGGGAAGTGTGGGTACAGTGTGTCACCGGCCAGATAGGTTCATTGGTCATTGTAAATTGTCCTGTGATTAGGTTAGGGTTAATCGGGATTGTGGGGTTGCTGGGGAGGCTTGGTTCAAAGTGCCGGAAGAGCCAAATCCATGCTGTATTTAAATAAAATGAATAAATAAGCCCTAAAAAGTCAGTGGAGGTGGAACATCCAGGAAGGTGAATGTTAGCCAATTCCAGCATTCCCTAAACTACACCAGAGTCTCATTTGTCACGAGCCAATGTGCAGCATGCCATCTGCCCCGTTGATGGAGGGTCCACTTGAATCCTGACGCAAGCATAAAGAACTGGGGGAACAGAGGCCGATGTCGTTTTAGTGGAGGGGAACAGACAGGTTCTTTGTGAGTCGAAACGTTGCTGGAGTTCTGGTGTATATAGCACACCTGCACTGCAGGTTTGGCCCATTACAAAATGGTCAGTGATTCCTCACTCAATTTGCAGAGTGCCGGATGTGCATATTGAAGCCAGTGATCTCCTTGTCTGCTCAATAGAGCAGATCACTCTTCGGATCGGACTGGAAGGCCCAGTTCCTTCCCCTAACTGCGCACAACTGCTCGCGCCCCATCCCTTCCCGGGGAGCAAGTTCCTGTCTGCTCTCTCAGTCTTCCCGAAGGTCACAGGGCAGGACTCTATGCACTACTCGTATACATCCCCAGGGGAGTGGCACTACCGAGCTCCTTCACTGTCTGTCCCGTTTGCTGGAGTTGTTAAAGTGCTGCGCAAATGCAAGTCCTTGTTTCTGTAAAACTAACGCAGATCCCCCACGGGTCAGGCCGTCTGGGGTTAAGGTGATACAGAGTTAACATTTCAGACCAATGACCCACCGTCAGGATATGATTTTAAACTTAAAGTTCAGACCAAGGGTCATTGATCTGACACATCAACCGTGTTTCTCTCTCCACAGATACTGCCTGACCTGCTGAGTGTTTCCAGCATTTTCTGTGTTTATTTCAGGTTCCCACCATTTGCACTTCAGGTCCTTTTTCTCTGCAGATGTAACTCAGTCAAATAATTAGAGTAGAGAACAATTATGCATGAGGGGCTCTCTGAAAGGTCAGGTACTTTGAGCAGTCCTGCAGTAATTGAGGGAATGCATTAGCCGGGAAGCAAGTAAAGGACTACATCAGTTATGCTGACACAGACACAGCTTACCAACACTGCTCTGTTTTCAGGGGTGAGCAAATACTCAGTGTTACAAATCTCTAATTACCTGGGTATTGTTTCATGCGCACCCGAGATAACAGCTCTCAGGCAGGTCACTGGCACCCTCTGCCCTCCTTCTGACCAGAACATCCTCATCTGACAGAAATGCCATCCAGTTCTATTAATTCATTATCACAGTGCGTTGAGGTAGTACAAGGTAAAACGATAACAGAAAGCAGAGTAAAGTGTAACAGCTCCAGAGAGAGTGCAGTGCAAGCAGATAATAAGGTGAAAAGCCATAACAAGGTAAATTGTGAGGTTACGAGTCCATTTTATTGTACTAGGAAACCATTCAATTGTCTTACACCAGTGGTTTGAAGCTGCCCCTGAGCCTGGTGGTACATGCTTTCTGGTTTTTGTATCTTTTGCCTGATGAGAGAGGGAGAAGTGAGAATGTTTGGGGTGGGTGGGTTTGATTATGTTGGATGCTTCAACAAGGCAGTGAGAAGTGAAGGCAGAGTCCAGTTTAGCTCCTTATAATCCTTCGACACCAATCTCCCCACAAACACAGTTCGGCCACAGCCCTGGAAGAAATGTGGGGTAATTATACTCGGGGTGCAGTTGCTCTCAGAGGCCTGGCATCTGCAGATCACGGCAGCCACCGCCACCCCCCACTGATCACTTTGTTACTGAACTGCCACCTTGGACTCTCCTGATCCTTTTGCTACCTTTCCCAGCACATTTCCAGTCTCACAGTGGCTGTCTGCTTCAGCTGCTGCCGTGGTCAGCCCAGAGCCAGCATGAAGCAGGCAGTCTGTTCATTCCTCCAGTTCATTTCCAGGGTGCTGGGATGCTGGAACGTGCTGCTTCTGAGGGCACTAGCCTAACTACTGTGCCACCCTTGGTTTCCTTTATGCCATGAACTGACCTCACCTAGTCTACACATGACTCCAGACTAATGTGGTTGACTCTTTGGTACAGAAATGCTGGAAATACTTCACAGGTCAGTCAGTCTCTGTGGGGAGAGAAGCAAGGTTCATCTTTCAGGATGATGACCTTTCACCAGAACTAGCTAGCCCTTAAATGCCTCCTCAGTTCAGGAGCAATGAGGGATGCTCAGTAAACACTGGCATGGTCAGTGAGGTAAATAAAGTTTGTCAGTGGGAGCCACAACAATACTTCACCAGCTTGAATCACACTCAATACAATACAAGACAGATCTCTACTCTAAACCCCCACACCATCCACAGCCACATCAGGTCTGTGATGGGATACTGTCCTCTCTGAGAGAATGTTTCCCCCCCATGGCACTGCCACCTAATGGCTCAGCACCATCCACAACAAAGCTGCCTGTTTGATCTGCTCTTCATCCACCATATTAAATGTTCACTCCTCCATCACTGGTGCCAGTTGTCAGCAGAGGTTACCATCAACAGAATCACTCTGGCAGTCCACCAGGACCTCTTTAACAGCACCTTCCAGGCACCTGCACGGTCTGCCACCTGGAAAAACAAAAGGAGCAGGTACATGGAAAAAAACATCTGTTCACACACCGTCCAGACTCCTTAATGTATCATCCTTCCTTCTTTATCACTGGCCTAAACACTGCAACACTACCCAACAGACCCTTAGAAATGCTTCAACAACACGGATTGCGGTGTATCAAGAAGGCAGCTCATCCCCATCCTCTCAGTTAGGAATGGCCTTGCAGACATTGCTTGCTTCCATCCCATAAATGACTTGGGATGTTTTGGTTGCAGAACCAATCATCTCACTTCCAAACAAGAGAAGATCTGCAGATGCTGGAAATCCGAGCAACACACACATTGCTGGAGGAACTCAGCCAGCTAGGTCGCATCGGTGGAAAAAAGTACAGTCGATGTTTGGGCCTGAAACATCAACTGTACTCTTTTCCATAGATGCTGCCTGGCCTGCTGAGCTCCTCCAGCATTTTGTGTGTGTTGATCTCACTTCCAACGCATCTCGGCCTCAGGGCAGCGTCCTAGACCCAACCCTTTTTATCAACGGCCTTCCTTCCATCACAATGTCAGGACTGGGATGTTCACTGATGTACAATTCCTGTACATTGTAGCAGCTCATTCCCGCTTTGAACAAGAACTGACAACATTTAGACGTGGGCTGATAAATGCAAGTAATATCCACATCACATGTGTGTCAGGCAGTGACTCTCTTTAACAAGACAGCAGAAATCTACCCTTGACATTCTCAGGCATTATTACTGCCCGTGAATGTCAATGGTCATTGACTTCAGGAAGGGGGTGATGTGCATGCTTCTGTTTATATCAATGGTGCTGAGGTCAAGAGGGTTGAGAGTTCCAAGTTCCTAAGAGTGAACATTGTCAATAGCCTGCCCTGGTCCAACCGTGTTGACACCATGGCCAAGAAAGCTTGCCAATGCCTCCAGTTCCTCAGGAGGCTAAAGAAATTTGGCATACCCCCTTTGGCCCTTACCAATTTTTATCGATGCACCATAGAAAGCTTCCTATCCGGATGCATCATGACTTGGTATTATAACTGCTCCTGCTGTAATCACAAGAAACTTCAGAGAATTGTGGACTCGTCTCAGCAATTCACAGAAACCAGCCTCACCGCCATGGACTCTGTCTACACCTCTGCCTCAATAAAGCAGCTAACATAATTAAAGACCCCAACCACCCCAGATGTCCTCTCTTCTCTCCCCTCCTATTGCACAGAAAGTACAAAAGCCTTAAAGCATGTATCACCAGGCTCAAGGACAGCTTCTCTCCTGCTGTTAGAAGATGATTGAACGTTTCTCTAGCATGATTCTTGTCCTCACAATCTATCCTGTTGTGATCATGCATCTTACTGCCTACCTGCACTGCACTTTCCCTGTAACTGTAAGGGAAAGGTAGGAGGTATTGTACTGTTAGTCAAGGATTGCATTACTTCAGTATTGAGAGAGGATATCCTAAAAGGCTCCTCAAACAAGAACACGTTTAAAGAAGTTGCAAAAAACAGGAATTTGACAGGTATAGGGAACTAATCTGAGGGGCAGGTTTTTCACACAGAGGGTGGTGATATATGGAACGGGCTACTAAAAGAAATCGTAGAGACAGGTTTAACTACATTTGGGCAGGTGCATGGATTGGAAAGGTTTGGAAGGGTATGGGCCAAATGTGGGCAAATCGGATTAGCTTAATTTGGAAGTTTAGTCAGCATGAGCAAGTCGGGCTGAGTAGCCTGTTTCCACATGTACAAATTGATTAATCTCTCTGAATCTATGACTAATAACAGCAAAAGCCCTTCAGGACTAGGAAAGTCCAGGACAGCATTTGAAAAGAAAAATATGAAGGCAAAGAGGGGTCACAAAAAATCACTGGCAGACGGGATTAAAACACATCTAAAGACATTCCATAAATATATTAAGGGCAAAGTGGGGTGACACAGTAGCATAGTTGCTAGCACAACACTTTACAGTACCAGAGCCCCCGGTTCAATTCCTGCCGTTGCCTGTAAGGAGCTTATACGTTCTCCTTGTGATTGCGTAGGCTTCTTCCCACGGTCCAAAGACATACTGGTTGGTAGGTTAATTGTTCATTGTAAATTATCCCGTGATTAGGCTCAAGTGAAATCAGGGGTTAAATCAAAGGGCCGGAAGGGCCTGTTTCACACTGTATCTCAATAAATAAATAAATCCCCGGGAAAAAGTGGAGCCCACAGGGAAAATATGGCAATCTGTATGTGGAGCCTGAAGGGATAGGTGAGGTCCTAAATGAATACTTTTTCATTTATATTCACATAGGAAACTGACTCTGTAGTTGGAGAATTCAGCAGTGGAGAAGGTGAAAGTCTAGTACAGGTTTCCATAAATCAAGAGGATGCACTCCGTGTCTTGGTGTGTGTAAGTGGGGTAAATCCGCAGGACTGGATGGGATTTTTAAAACTTTGCTGGAACAAGCAATGTGCCAGATGACTGAAGAACAGTAAACAAGGTCTAACTACAGACCTGTGAGCCTAGCATCAGTGGTAGAGAAGATACTGGAAACAAATTCTGAGGGACAGGGTTAATGATCACTTGGAAAGGCAGGGAACATCCAGAGACAGCCAGCATGAATTTGTCAAGGCACATCCTGTCTGACCAATTTGATGGAAATCTTTGAAGAGGGAACAAAGTGTATCAGTGAGGACAGGCCAGTAGATGTGATTTACATGAATTCAATAATGAGACTGGTTCAGAATATTAGAGTCCAGAGCAGGTTTGCAAAACAGATCCAAAATTGGCTTGGCAATAGGAGACAGAGGATAATGGTAGAGAGCTGTTTTGTGATTAGATGTCTGTGACTAGTGATTTCAGTGCTGGGACCCTTGCTGTTTGTCAATGACTTGGATGCAGGTGTGGGAGACATGATCAATTAATTCCCAGATGACACAAAGATTGGCAATGCTGTTGATATTACAAAAGGTAGACACAGGCTTCAGAGAGATATTGATGAGTTAGTTAAATGGGCTGAAAAATGGATGGTGGAGTTTAATCCAGGTAAACGTGAGGTGATGTTTTTGGGTACACTAATGAGGCAGGTACACACATCATAAATGGTGGGTGTTAGGAACAGAGGGACTTTGCAGTAGATGGTTGAAGGTGACAACACGGTAGATAATGTGATTAAGAATGCATATAGAATATTGGCCTTCATCAGTCAGGGCATTGATAAGGGAGTTACGCTTCAACTTTATAAATGCTTGGTCAGCTGGAGTTCTGGTCACCAAGGTATAGGAAGGATGTGATACCACTGGTGAGGGTGCAGAGGAAATTCACTAGGATGTTGTCTGGAATGGAGTATTTCATTTATGAAGAAATGTTGAAGGGACTGGATCTATTCTGAAGTGGATCCAGTTAAGAGCGAACATGATTGAGGTATATAATAAAAATTATAAGGGCTGTAGATAGAGTACACTGCACAAATCTTTTTTCCCAGATTAGGGTAGATAAAATTAGAGGGCATAGATTTAGGATAAGGGGCAAGAGTTTCAGAAAGGGGATTTGAGGAGGACTTCTTCATGCAGAAGTTAAAGCGTTCATCTAGTGATTTGAAGGTCTCTAGTTCAAGCCTCAGCTGTGGAGTGGAGCCTCACACAGACTTCCAATCTGCACCTTGTAAGGCATGAAAATGCCCGACGCAGGCCTCTCATGGTCTGAGTCGACGTTCCCTCCCCCCTTCACCCAGAAAGTGCTGAGTACTTGGAATGAACTGCCTGAGAGAGTGGTTGAAGCTGGATCATTTTCATCATTCTAAAGGTGTCTGAATGAGCACTTGAATCATTTGGACCTGGAAGGTTCTGGGCTAAGTACTGGAAGATGGGGTGAATACAGATGGGTGGTCACTTGTCAGTGTGAAAAAGATGGGCTAAAAAGACAACAGGCACAAGTCCCGATGAAGGGTCTCGGTCCAAAACATCCACTGTTTATTCCTCTCCATAGGTGCTCCCTGACTTGCTGAGCTCCTCCAGCATGTTGTGTGTGTTGCTCAACTTTTTCAGCATCTGCAGAATCTCTTGTGTCAATGATTGGGCTGAAGGACCTACTTCCATGCGGTATGACTCCATGAACAATAACTGCCGAGCTTAACTGCCAACACCAACATCACAAACATAAACCATGCACAGGGAAAGCAGCCCAGTACTACCACTGTTCAACGGGGCAGTATAAAACTGAACAAGATAACAGACACAGGTCAGGGAGGCACTTCAAAGCTTGTCACAAGTACAAAGTCAATTTATTATCAAAGTACATATACGTCACCATATACAACCCTGAGATTCAACAGCTGTTGAGTTGTAGTTACTGATATGCTGTGTGGCAAACACTGCAGACAATTACTTCAGGGCAACTTCCCCCAAACAGCAGCAGGTTAAGTGATGTTCATTGAGGATCTAATAATGACCAGCACCACAGAGAAATATCCCCTGCTCTTCCAATAATGGTCAGGGCATTTTTATATTCACACAGAGTGTGTGCCAGTTTAATCACATCCTTCAGCATTCAGCAGTTGCTCAGTCTGGTACGGGACTTAGTGACCAATGTGTGTGTGCTAGACCATTGGCTTTCGCAGTGAGGGTTGACACTGAACCCTGGTAACGTGTACGTATCACCACGTATAGTATACAAGTCACACTCGTGTCTGCCGTTGTGCATTCCCCTAATACAATGTGCTTTCTCAACAGGAATGACCTGTCAGGCCAGAAGCTCATACTCAGAATCCGAAGTTCTTTGGGGACATCGGTTCACTCCAGTGCTAACTCTTGAGAAGGATTTCTATGAAGTAGATTACAACAGCTTCCATGAGACTTATGAAACCAACACCCCAAGCTGCAGTGCTAAAGAATTGGCTGACATGCTGAGGGCAGGCCGAGCATTGGCCGAGCTATCTTTGCCAAACCTGCCCAATGAGGTGGCAGCCAACAATACTGGTGAAGAAGAAGAAGACTTTAAAGCAACCAGCCCCACGGCCAAAGCAGAGGACTCGGAACCTTTCTCCCCAGCTGAAGACTCAGAGTACTGCACAGGGTTCTCAGCTCAATTTATACAAGGCCTTGAAGAAGCACAGAAACTCTAGGGTAGCCTGACTCCAGTAAGCTGTGTGGTTCATCCAGTTGCCACTATCTGTCACCGGCTGTTAAACAAGCAATTAACTATGTAAGCAGGACTGAATTTGAGATATGTATAGGAGATTCTCAATATTAGCCCATGGTGTTCAGTGTGGATCAGAGTTAGAGGGCTGGTATCATTTGTATATAAAAGAATAAACATCACCATTCACGCTATTGCAGTCTGCTTATTGCTGTTACATATGTTGCATCTTTGTAATATTTGCCTTTGGGCAATTACCCTTGGCACAAAGTATATATTAGAGGGAAAGTAAAGAGCTATTTGACCATGCTCACTCTGAAAGCAGCAGAAGCCTTATTCAGGGGTATTGTTATTGGTTTACTATTATCACACGTACACATATACAGCGTCTGCATGCCATCCAGGCAGGTTATGCCATACATAATTATACTGAGGTAGTAAAAAGAATGCAGAATATAATGTTGCAGTTACACTGCAAGAGCAAAGTGCAAGAGTCACAGTGAGGTAAATTAGGATATCAAGAGTTCATCTTATAGGATGTGAGATGTCTATTAGAGAGTCTGATAACAGTGGGATAGAGGCTGTCCTTCACTCTGGTAGTACAGTATGTGCTCTCAGGCTTGTGTGACCTCTGCCCAATGGGAGCGGAGAGAAGGGAGAATGTCCAGAATGGGTGGGCTCCTTGATTATGTTGTCTGCTGTCCTGAGACAGCAGGAAGTGGAGACAGAGTCAAGAGAGAGGAGGCTGGTTTGCGTGATAGACTGGGCTGTATTCACAACCCTTCTGCAGTTTCTTGCAGCCTTGGGTAGAACAGAAACTGTGATGGCTCCAGGTAGGATGCTTTCTGTGGTGCATCTATTAAAACTAATGAGGGTCCTGGGGATATGCTGAATTTCCTCAGTCTTCTGAAGAAGTAAACATAGAAACATAGAAAAAATAGAAAATAGGTGCAGGAGTAGGCCATTCGGCCCTTCGAGCCGGCACTGCCATTCAGTACGATCATGGCTGATCATCCAACTCAGAACCCTGTAAGTGAAGGCATTGGTCGGCTCTTTTTGGACATAGTGCCCTCAAGCAATGATGATGTTTACACCCAAGAACTTGAAACTTTCAACCATCACAGAGACATGGCTCCAGGGTGACCAAGGATGGGAGTTCAACATTCAGGGATATTCAATATTCAGGAGGGATAGACATGAAAGAAAAGGAGGTGGGGTAGCATTGCTGGTTAGAGAGGAGATAAACGCAATAGAAAGGAAGGACATAAGCCAGGAGGATGTGGAATCGATATGGGTAGAGCTGCATAACACTAAGGGGCAGAAAACGCTGGTGAGAGTTGTGTACAGGCCACCTAACAGTAGTAGTGAGGTTGGAGATGGTATTAAACAGGAAATTAGAAATGTGTGCAATAAAGGAACAGCCGTTATAATGGATGACTTCAATCTACATTTAGATTGGGTGAACCAAATTGGTAAGGGTGCGGAGGAAGAAGATTTCTTGGAATGTATGCGGGATGGTTTTTTGAACCAACATGTCGAGGAACCAACTAGAGAGCAGGCTATTCTAGACTGGGTATTGAGCAATGAGGAAGGGTTAATTAGCAGTCTTGTCGTGAGAGGCCCCTTGGATAAGAGTGACCATAATATGGTGGAATTCTTCATTAAAGATGGAGAGTGACATAGTTAATTCAGAAACAAAGGTTCTGAACATAAAGAAGGGTAACTTTGAAGGTATGAGACGTGAATTAGCTAAGATAGACTGGCAAATGACACTTAAAGAGTTGATGGTGGATATGCAATGGCAAGCATTTAAAGATCGCATGGATGAACTACAGCAATTGTTCATCCCAGTTTGGCAAAAGAATAAATCAAGGAATATAGTGCACCCATGGCTGACAAAGGAAATTAGGGATAGTATCAATTCCAAAGAAGGAGCATACAAATTAGCCAGAAAAAGTGGCTCACCTGAAGACTGGGAGAAATTCAGAGTCCAGCAGAGGAGGACAAAGGGCTTAATTAGGAAAGGGAAAAAAGATTATGAGAGAAAACTGGCAGGGAACATAAAAACTGACTGTAAAAGCTTTTATAAATATGTGAAAAGAAAAAGATTGGTGAAGACAAATGTAGGTCCCCTACAGAGAGAAACAGGTGAATTGATTATGGGGAGCAAGGACATGGCAGACCAATTGAATAACTACTTTGGTTCTGTCTTTACTAAGGAGGGCATAAATAATCTTCCGGAAATAGTAGGGGACAGAGGGTCCAGTGAGATGGTGGAACTGAGGGAAATACATGTTAGTATGGAAGTGGTGTTAGGTAAATTGAAGGGATTAAAGGCAGATAAATCCCCAGGGCCAGATGGTCTGCATCCTAGAGTGCTTAAGGAAGTAGCCCAAGAAATAGTGGATGCATTAGTGATAATTTTTCAAAGCTCTTTAGATTCTGGACTAGTTCCTGAGGATTGGAGGGTGGCTAATGTAACCCCACTTTTTAAAAAAGGAGGGAGAGAGAAACCAGGGAACTATAGACCGGTTAGCCTGACATCAGTGGTGGGGAAAATGCTAGAGTGAGTTATCAAAGATGTGATAACAGCACATTTGGAAAGCGGTGAAATCATCGGGCAAAGTCAGCATGGATTTGTGAAAGGAAAATCATGTCTGACGAATCTCGTAGAATTTTTTGAGGATGTAACTAGTAGAGTGGATGGGGAGAACCAGTTGATGTGCGATATATGGATTTTCAAAAGGCTTTTGACAAGGTCCCACACCTAAAGCATATGTGCAAACTTAAAGCACATGGTAATGGGGGTAAGGTATTGATGTGGATAGAGAATTGGTTGGCAGACAGGAAGCAAAGAGTGGGAATAAACGGGATCTTTTCAGAATGGCAGGCAGTGACTAGTGGGGTACCGCAAGGCTCAGTGCTGGGACCCCAGTTGTTTACAATATATATTAATGACTTGGATGAGGGAATTAAATGCAGCATCTCCAAGTTTGCGGATGACACGAAGCTGGGCGGCAGTGTTAGCTGTGAGGAGGATGCTAAGAGGATGCAGAGTGACTTGGATAGGTTGGGTGAGTGGGCAGATTCATGGCAGATGCAATTTAATGTAGATAAATGTGAGGTTATCCACTTTGGTGGCAAGAACAGGAAAACAGACTATTATCTGACCTCCTACCCAAGATCCACAAACCTGCCTGTCCTGGCCGACCTATTGTCTCAGCTTGCTCCTGCCCCACCGAACTCGTTTCTGCATACCTCGACACTGTTTTATCACCCCTTGTTCAATCCCTTCCGACCTACGTTCGTGACACTTCTCACGCTCTTAAACTTTTCGATGATTTTAAGTTCCCTGGCCCCCACAGCTTTATTTTCACCATGGATGTCCAGTCCCTATATACTTCCATCCCCCATCAGGAAGGTCTCAAAGCTCTACGCTTCTTTTTGGATTCCAGACCTAATCAGTTCCCCTCTACCACCACTCTGCTCCGTCTAGCAGAATTAGTCCTTACTCTTAATAATTTCTCCTTTTGCTCCTCCCATTTCCTCCAAACTAAAGGTGTAGCTATGGGCACCCGTATGGGTCCTAGCTATGCCTGCCTTTTTGTTGGGTTTGTGGAACAATCTATGTTCCGTGCCTATTCTGGTATCTGTCCCCCACTTTTCCTTCGCTACATCGACGACTGCATTGGCGCTGCTTCCTGCACGCATGCAGAACTCGTTGACTTTATTAACTTTGCCTCCAACTTTCGCCCTGCCCTCAAGTTTACCTGGTCCATTTCCGACACCTCCCTCCCCTTTCTAGATCTTTCTGTCTCTGTCTCTGGAGACAGTTTATCCACTGATGTCTACTATAAGCCTACTGACTCTCACAGCTATCTGGACTATTCCTCTTCTCACCCTGTCTCTTGCAAAAACGCCATCCCCTTCTCGCAATTCCTCCGTCTCCGCCGCATCTGCTCTCAGGATGAGGCTTTTCATTCTAGGACGAGGGAGATGTCTTCATTTTTTAAAGAAAGGGGCTTCCCTTCCTCCACTATCAACTCTGCTCTTAAACGCATCTCCCCCATTTCACGTACATCTGCTCTCACTCCATCCTCCCACCACCCCACTAGGAATAGGGTTCCCCTGGTCCTCACCTACCACCCCACCAGCCTCCGGGTCCAACATATTATTCTCCGTAACTTCCGCCACCTCCAACGGGATCCCACCACTAAGCATATCTTTCCCTCCCCGCCTCTCTCTGCATTCCGCAGGGATCGCTCCCTACACAACTCCCTTGTCCATTCGTCCCCCCCATCCCTCCCCACTGATCTCCCTCCTGGCACTTATCCGTGTAAGCGGAACAAGTGCTACACATGCCCTTACACTTCCTCCCTTACCACCATTCAGGGCCCCAAACAGTCCTTCCAGGTGAGGCATCACTTCACCTGTGAGTCGACTGCGGTGATATACTGCGTCCGGTGCTCCCGATGTGGCCTTTTATATATTGGTGAGACCCGACGCAGACTGGGAGACCGCTTTGCTGAACATCTACGCTCTGTCCGCCAGAGAAAGCAGGATCTCCCAGTGGCCACACATTTTAATTCCACATCCCATTCCCATTCTGACATGTCTATCCACGGCCTCCTCTACTGTAAAGATGAAGCCACACTCAGGTTGGAGGAACAACACCTTATATTCCGTATGGGTAGCCTCCAACCTGATGGCATGAACATTGACTTCTCTAACTTCCGCTAGGCCCCACCTCCCCCTCGTACCCCATCTGTTACTCTTTTTTATGCACACATTCTTTCTCTCACTCTCCTTTTTCTCCCTCTGTCCCTCTGAATATACCTCTTGCCCATCCTCTGGGTCACTCCCCCCCCCCCGTCTTTCTTCCCGGACCTCCTGTCCCATGATCCTCTCGTATCCCCTTTTGCCTATCACCTGTCCAGCTCTCGGCTCCATCCCTCCCCCTCCTGTCTTCTCCTATCATTTTGCATCTCCCCCTCCCCCTCCAGCTTTCAAATCCCTTACTCACTCTTCCTTCAGTTAGTCCTGACGAAGGGTCTCAGCCTGAAACGTCGACTGCACCTCTTCCTATAGATGCTGCCTGGCCTGCTGCGTTCAACAGCAACTTTGATGTATGTTGCTTGAATTTCCAGCATCTGCAGAATTCCTGTTGTTTGCTGTTATCTGAATGGTGGCCGATTAGGAAAAGGGGAGGTGCAACGAGACCTGGGTGTCATTATACACCAGTCATTGAAAGTGGGCATGCAGGTACAGCAGGCGGTGAAAAAGGCGAATGGTATGCTGGCATTCATGGCAAGAGGATTCGAGTACAGGAGCAGGGAGGTACTACTGCAGTTGTACAAGGCCTTGGTGAGACCACACCTGGAGTATTGTGTGCAGTTTTGGTCCCCTAATCTGAGGAAAGACATCCTTGCCATAGAGGGAGTACAAAGAAGGTTCACCAGATTGATTCCTGGGATGGCAGGGCTTTCATATGAAGAAGGACTGGATGAACTGGGCTTGTACTCGTTGGAATTTAGAAGATTGAGGGGGGATCTGATTGAAACGTATAAAATCCTAAAGGGATTGGACAGGCTAGATGCAGGAAGATTGTTCCCGATGTTGGGGAAGTCCAGAACGAGGGGTCACAGTTTGAGGATAAAGGGGAAGCCTTTTAGGACCAAGATTAGGAAAAACTTCTTCACACAGAGAGTGGTGAATCTGTGGAATTCTCTGCCACAGGAAACAGTTGAGGCCAGTTCATTGGCTATATTTAAGAGGGAGTTAGATATGGCCCTTGTGGCTACGGGGATCAGGGGGTATGGAGGGAAGGCTGGGGCGGGGTTCTGAGTTGGATGATCAGCCATGATCATACTGAATGGCGGTGCAGGCTCGAAGGGCCGAATGGCCTACTCCTGCACCTATTTTCTATGTTTCTATCTCCATCTCAGCACCATTGATACAGACAGAGGCATGCACGCTGTCCCACTTCTTGAATTTAATCACCAGTTTTGCTTGTACTGAGAGAAAGGTTTTTGTTTTGACAGTATGCCTCTAGGCTCACTATCTCTTCCAGAGAAGGTGGGATCTGTACAGACAGGAAGGTTTGCAGCTGAACTGGAAGGGGACTAGTTTCCTTGTGAGAAGGTTTGCTAGTGCTGCACGGGATGGGGAGGGGGTTAAATTACAATTGGAACCAGAGTGCCAGAACAGACAGTGGAGAGGTTGTGGAAAAGATGTTGTTAAGCGTGCATACAAAGACTGGAGTTGAAAGGTTGAATATGGTGGGAATAATGTTATGAGTTGTGTATACCGCAATGCAAAGAGTATTTTAGGAAAGGCGAATGAACTCAGGGCATGGCATTATGATATTGTAGTCATTAGTGAGACTTGGTTGCAGGAGGGGCAGGACTGGCAGCTCAGTATTCCGGCATTCCATTGTTTCAGATGTGACAGAGCAGGAGGGATTAAAGGGGGAGGCATGTCATTACATCCCAGTGCCCAAAAAATCAGTTGTGAAGTGCCTGAATGACTACCGCCCTGTAGCGCTGACACCCACAGCCATGAAGTGCTTTGACAGACTTGTGCTGTCACACATTAAGGCTATAATCCCACCTGATCTGGACAAACACCAGTTTGCCTACCGGGCAAACCGCTCCACAGAGGATGCAATCACAACAGCCCTCCATATTGCTCTGACTCACTTTGAGGAACCAAACATGTTATTTGTGGACTTCAGTTCTGCATTTAACACAGTCATCCCCCATAAACTGGTCAGCAAACTAAACACTCTTGGCCTTGGTTCCTCCCCGTGCTCATGGGTCATGGACTTTCTCACAGACCGACCACAGCAAGTCAGAATTGGTAAGCACACCTCCACCACCCTCATCTTAAACATAGGCACCCCGCAGGGCTGTGTGTTCAGCCCTATGCTCTACACACTCTTCACACATGACTGCACCCCACTCTACACCTCCAACTCCATAATTAAATTTGCAGACGATACCACAGTGGTTGGCCTGATCTCGGACGAGGATGAAACAGCCTACAGGCTTGAGATGGATCATCTGACGTAAGGACAATGACCTGGTCCTTAACACCTAAAATAAAAGAGATGATCATTGACTGCAGGAGATCAAAGGACAGAGTACACATCCCCCTCCATGTGCATGGAGAGGTGGTGGAAAGTGTGGAAAACCTAAAGTTCCTTGGAGTTATGTTGTCAAAAAAGCTGACATGGACCACCAACACCTCGCTGCTTGTAAAAAAGGCACAACAAAGACTCTTCTTCCTCAGAAAGCTGGAACAGGTCAAACTCTCACAAAAGCTGTTGCTTAACTTCTACAGAAGCACAATTGAAACCATCCTGACCAACAGCGCCACTGTGTGGTATGCCAGCTGCACAGCCGCTGAGCGACAAGACCTGCATCGCGTGGTGAAGGCGGCCCAGTGAATTGTCAGGATGGAGCTCCCAGGACTGGACACCATCTATTCCAGCAGACTCAGCAGGAAAGCAATCAGCATAACCAGAGACACCACACACCCCGGCCACTCCCTGTTTGACCCGTTGCCGTCCAGCAAAAGGTTCAGGACACTAAAAACCAGAACAAATAGACTGAGGAACAGTTTCTATCCCAGAGCCGTGGCCTCCATCACACCACTCCCACAGAACAATGACTGAAACTGTCAGCACACACATACACATACAAGGACTCAAATACTTGCACTAACAGCACTTTGTGCGTTACTGTGATATTCTGGTGCTGCTGCAACCTATTTTTTGCTACTTATCTATTTAATACTGTTTTTCTATTACTGTCTTGTTTTTATCTACTGCTTTATTTTAATTGCCTGAGAGGAAGCCAAACAAGGTTTCATTTTACCTATATATAACGACAATAAAGATCATTCAATTTAATTCAATTACTAGTCAGGGAAAATGTCATGGCAGTGCTCAGACAAGACAGACCAGAGAGCTCGTCTACTGAGGCTGTATGGGTGGAGCTGAAGAGTAAGAAAGGGATGACCACGTTAGTGGGCTTTATGAACAAAGAGCAACAAAGTCACAATGAACCTTTAAAAAACAGTTTCAGCCACAATTGAAGTATTGCATCCAGTTTCTGGTGTTACATTTTAGGGAAGGTGAGAATGTTCTCTAAATAAATATTCACCAAAATTATTCCAGGATGGGAGACTTCAGTCACGTGCAAAGAGTGAAGAATCTGCATTGTTCTCCCTCAAATGAAGGATGTTGCAGATAGATCTAAGAGAGAGATTTAAAATTGCGAAAGGGATCGCGATTTCCATTGAGAATTGTCAGAAACCATTGGACATAGATTCAAGGAACCAAAAGTGGTTTGTAGAAAATTTATTTTACAAAGGGGTACAAGTGCAGACAAATTCAAAGGGAAGCTGGGAATATCTGGAAGGAAAGAACTTGTAGAGTTAAGGAGAGGGTGGGGAAGTGGATTGTGCTGGACTGCTGTTGCATCGGGCAGGTATGGACTCGATGGGCCAAATGGCTTCATTCCATGCTGAACCATCTATAATTCCTTAAATGTGAGATGCAAATGTAAAACCATGGGAAAGACGCTTACAAAACAGCAGAGACCTTCTCACAAAACAAACTACAAGGTCACCTTTTGGTACAAAGAATAGAGTAACAGAAAATGCTTAAAATGGGAAGTAACTATTAAATGTTGTTCAAAGAGAAGTTTGAAATACTTGTATATTAGGTACAGGAGATTCGCCAACAGCTACAAGCTAATGGGAAGAGATGAGACAGGCACTCATTTGTATTTTTACCAACTTAGTTTACTGCAGTCTGTTCTCATGATGTGGTGTCCTCTACACTGGGAAACAGATGAGGTTACCATTTTACAGGATATCCTCCAACAGTCCACAAGGGTGGCTCTGAGCTTTGATTTGCCTCTCAGTGTAAATATCCATCCCACTCTCATGTTGACCTACCTCTTTTTGGCTTTTTCCATCGTTCCAATGGAGAAGTGATCCCTCCTTAGATCTCACCTGACGTACAGCATTTTGTGTGGGCCACTCAAGATTTTTAGAATCTGCAGTACGATTATGATTTTCTGCACTGGTGAGATTCAGATTCAGATTTACTTGTTTATCACATGTACATTGAAACATACAGTGAAATGTATTGTTTGTATCAACAACCAACACAAGTTAAGGATGTGCCGGGGGCAGCCTGCAAATGTTGTGGCATTTTCCAGCGCCAACATAGCATGCCCACAATGTTCAGCAGAACAACACAAGGAATAACAACACAACAACAGCAAAACAAGCCCCTTTCCTCCCTCTCACCCACCCATGCCTCCAACCAAACAGAATGGGGACAAAATGTGATCTAAGTGACTTTGACCATGGAATGATTGTTGGTGCCAGATGGAGTGCTTTGAGTATCTCAGAAACTGCTGATCTCCTGGAATTTTCACACACAACAGTCTCTAGAAATTGCAGAAGTTGGTGTGAAATTTTTTTTTTAAATCCAGTGAGTGGCAGTTCTGTGGGCAAAAATGCCTTGTTAATGAGAGAGGTCAGAGGAGAATGGCCAGACTGGTTCAAGCTGACAGGAAGGCGACAGTGACTCAGATAGATATGTATTACAATAGTGCTGTGCAGAAGATCACCTCTAAACACACAACATGTTGAACCTTGAAGTGGATGGGTTACAGCGGAAGATCACGAACATAGACTAAGTGGCCACTTCATTAGGCACAGGTTGCCAATAACAAAGTTGCCACTTTTGAGGGCTCAATGTCTTCATCTGAAAGAGGAAGGAAAGCATACAAGTTAGCTTTCAGGAGCAGAGAAGTTGGGGGAGAGCTGGGTAGAACAGTGGGTGAGATCAGGTGAAAAAATGTGACAGCAAAAAGCCCAGAATTCTCGTATTGTAAAATGTGTTGCCTGTAGGATGTGCCTGGATGTTGAGGTTTACAGCAGAGACAGAAAAACTGAGCCATAACTACAGATGGGTAACAGGCAGAAATGCCATGTTTGATCCAAGAGGGAGTTTCCTAAAAGATGGAGAATTTGATATTATTTGCAAGACCTCATTGTGTCCAGACAGAGGGCAGGATGTTGTTGCATGGGCCCTCATTGTAAAACTACAGGAGACCCCAAGTCAGAGTGAGAGCAGGATGGCAAATGACAGCAGCAAGCAACAGGAAGAGCAACAAACCAAACACAAAGAACTCACCCCATCATTGTTTGGTTTCTGATGTGTAGAAGAAACCACACTGTTAACACTGAATAGGTTGGAAGAAGCTCCAGTGAATCACTGCTTCACCTGGAAAGCCTGTTTGGCCCCTGGATGGTGGGAAGGGAAAAAATGAAGTATTGTACCTCCTGCATGGAAAGGTGCCACACAATGGGGAGAAGTAGGTGGAGACAGGAACAGAGTTGTAGAGGGTGTGATCACAGTGAAATGCTGATAGGAGAGAGGTGAGATAGATGTGCCTGGTAGTGAGATCTTGTTAAAGCTGGAAGAAATTTGATCATCTGCTAAACATGGAAGTTAGTGGGGGTGCAGTTATGGGCCAAAAGAGCTCTGATCTTGTTCTTTACAGGAGCGGACAGAGTGAGAGTAAAGGTTCAGGAAGTAGATGAGATGCAGTGAGGGGTTGTGTTCACTATGGGAGAGAGGAAACCATGGTTCAGGAAGAAGGAAGCTATTTCAGATGTACCTGTGTAAAATGGAGTCTTGAAAGCAGGTAGGTTAGGAAGTACAGACAAGAATATCCAGAGATGTCCAGTGCCCAACATATCAATGCAAGTATGCAAAGACACACCAGTAGCTATATTTCATTTGGAGTCTGAGGTAACTTGATATGTCATCAAAGACTCTAAAGAAATTTCAACAGATGTACCGTCGAGAGCATTCTGATATGGAGGCCTCAATGCACAGGACTGGGAATAGCTGTGGAGGGTTGTGGACTCTGGCAGCTCCATTATGAGCACTAGCATCCCCACTAATAAACACATATTCAGAAGGCAGTGCCTCCTCAAGTTGGTGGTGTCTATCATTAAGACCATCACCTCTAGGATATGCCCTCTCCTCTCCTCATTATTATCATTAGGAAGGAGGTACAGGAGCCTGAAGACACGCACTCAACATTTTAGGACTAGTTTCTTCCCTTGCGTCTTCAGGTTCTGAACTGTCCATGGACCCATGAGCACTACCTCACTATTTCACTCTCTTCTTGCACTACTTATTAACTTCTTTATACTTCTTATTGTAACTTTTAGTGATTCTTATGGTTTGTACTGTACTGCCACTGCAAAACAACAAATTCCACAACATATAGTACAAACGTTTGTATATCAGTGATAATAATCCTGAATCTGATTCTGATACAGTAGCTATGGGATGGATGGTGGTAGCTGGCCTGTTCCAAGATGGAAACAGAGACAAAAGGATCCACAAACAGAAGGGAAGAGTCAGAGAACTAGGTGGAAAATGGCGGCAAAAGGGATGATATCTTCAAGTTCCGTAGAACATATAACTTTCACTCACCAGGTCTCCCCCTATTGGCTACACTCCCTTTGTTTTACTATCCCTTACCCATCTTCTCCGCCACTGAAACTAACGATTCCTCTCCTTCCAAGTTCTGACGAGGAGTCTCAGATCCAACAAGGCCAAGCAACACACACAAAATGCTGGAGGAATTCAGGAGGTTAGACAGCATCGATGGAAAAGAGTAAACAGTCAGCATTTCGGGCTGAGACCCTTCATCACGACTGGAGAAAAAAGATCAGAAGGTGGTGGGGGATGGGAAGAAGAAATACAAGGTCGTAGGTGATAGGTGAAACCAGGAGCGGGAGAAGGGTGAAGTAAAAAGCTAGTAAGCCAATTGGTGAAAGAGATAAAGGGCTAGAGAAAGGGGAATCTGATAGGAGAGGACATAAGGTCTTATGGTTTCTGGGAAAAATGAGGAAGGTGCAGGATAGTCAGTCAGTCAGTGGATGCCATCCCAAATCCAGGGTTGGTGGCTATGCACCTCCATCTTCTTTGATCTTGCGACAGCACCGAGTACAGCCTCTCCTCCAGTTTGTTCTCGCTGGCTGCCTTGGCACCGCCCACTGCCGCCCCCGCCGAACTCGAGCCCAAGGCCGTGTCGGCCTCCAGCCGTGGCCGCTTCTTCAAGCTCGGCCCTTCCTTAGGTGGAGGCCTGGGGCAGGTCCAGGCACACAGTGCAGCACCCAAGTTCATCATGTCTCTTCTGACTAGGTGCATAGCATATGATTCGTAGATACGTGGTGAGGCTTTAATCTCTTCCACGGAAGATGGCCGTTGGCTCACAAGGAGCTCATCCGCACTTTGTCAGGTCTTAATTATTTCAGTCCTGCTGGGTGTCCTCATACCCTCCTCACCAGACTAAGTCCAGTGGGGGAGCCAGCCCAAGTCGCTGACCACTCGACCACGGCCCCCGGCCGAGCGCCGGGCACCAGCCCCCCCCCGTCAAATCTCTCCGAGCATCCGGCGCCCGACCGAATACCATGGTCGAGCGGCCGGTGACTAAACTGGTGCAGGATAGATGTATTCCAAAAACAAAGAAATACTCAAATGGCAAAATAGTACAACCGTGGCTGACAAAGGAAGTCAAAACTAATGTAAAAGCAAAAGATAGGGCATACAACAAAGCAAATATTAGTAGGAAGATAGTGGATTGGGAAGCTTTTAAAAACCTACAGAGAGCAACTAAAAGAATCATTAGGATGGAAAAGATGAAATGTGAAAGCAAGCTAGAAAACAATATCAAGGTGGATAGTAAAAGCTTTTTCAAGTATATAAAAAATAAAAGATAGATGAGAGTGGATATAGGACCACTAGAAAATGAGACCGACGAAATAACAGGGGACAAAGAGATGGCAGATGAACTAAATGAGTATCCTGCATGAATCTTCACTGTGGAAGACACTAGCAGTGTGCCAGATGTTGAAGGGTGTGAGGGAAGAGAAGTGAGTGCAGTTGCTATTACAAGGGAGAAGGTACTCAAAAAGCTGAAGGACCTAAGGGTACATAAGTCGTCCGGACCCGATGAACGGCACCCAAGGGTTCTGAATGAGGTAACATTAGAGATTGTGGAGGCATTAGTAATGATCTTTCAAGAATCATTGGACTCTGGCATGGTTCCAGAGGATGGAAAGTTACAAATGTTACTCCACTCTTTAAGAAAGGAGGAAGACAGCAGAATGGAAATTATAGACCAATTAGCCTGACCTCAGTATTTGGGAAGATGTTAGAGTCAATTGTTAAGGATGAGGTGATGGAGTACTTGGTAACACAGCTTAAGGCAGGACAAAGTCAGCTTTGTTTCCTTAAGGGAAAATCTTGCCTGATGAACCTGTTGGAATTCTTTGAGGAGATCGCAAGTAGGATAGATAAAGGGGATGCAGTGGATGTTGTATATTTGGACTTTCAGAAGGCCTTTGACAAGGTGCCACACATGAGGCTGCTTACCAAGTTAAGAGTCCATGGTATTACAGGAAAGTTACTGGAATGGTTAGAGCATTGGCTGATTGGTAGGAGGCAGCAAGTGGGAATAAAAGGATCCTTTCCTGGTTGGCTGCCAGTGACTGGTGGTGTTCTGTAGGAGTCGGTGTTGGGACCACTTCTTTTTATTCTGTATATCAATGATTTAGATGATGGAATAGATGCTTTGTTGCCAAGTTTGCAGATGATACGAAGATTGGTGGAGGGGTAGGTAGATTTGAGGAAACAAGAATGCTGCAGAAGGACTTAGACAAATTAGGAGAATGGGCAAGGAAGTGGCAAATGAAATACAATATTGGAAAATACATGGTTATGCACTTTGGTGGAAGAAATAAATGTGCAGACTATTTTCTAAACAGGGAGAAAATCCAAAAAATATGAAATGCAAAGGGACTTGGGAGCCCTTGTGCAGAACACCCTGAAGGTTAACTTGCAGGCTTAGTTGGTGGTGAGGAAGGCAAATGTAATTTTAGCATTCATTTCAAGAGGTCTAGAATATAAGAGCAGGGATGTGATGCTGAGGCTTTATAAGGCACTGGTGAGGCATCACCTTGAGTATTGTGAACAGTCTTGGGCTCTTCATCCAAGAAAAGATGTGCTGGCATTGAAGAAGATCCAGAGGATGTTGCCAAGGATGATTCTGGGAAAAAAAGGGTTATCATACGAGGAACATTTGATAGCTCTGGGTCTGTACTCATTGGAATTTATAAGGATGAAGGGAGATCACATTAAAACCTTTTGAATTTTGATAGGCCTAGACAGTGTAGATGTGGAAAGGATGTTTCCCATGGTGGGGGAGTCCAGGACAAGGGAGCACAGCCTCAGGATAGAAGAGCATCCATTAAAAACAGAGATGCAGAGAAATTTCTTTAGCTAGCAGGTTCTGAATTTGTGGAATTTGTTACCACAGGCAGCTGTGGAGGCCAAGTTGTTGGGTGTATTTAAGGTGGAGATTGATAGGTTCTTGATGGGCCACAGCATCAAAGGTTATAGGGAGAAGACCAGGGAGTGGTGCTGTGGAGGGGTAAAGAAAGTTCAGCCACGATTGATTGGTAGAATATATTTGATGGGCCAATTCTGTTCCTATGTCTTATGGTAAGGCCATGGAAGAAAGGAAAGGGGGGGGAGCACCAGAGGGAGCTGATGGGCAGGTAAGGAGATAAGGTGAGCAAAGGAAATGGGAATGGGGAATGGTGAAGGGGGCGGGGGAGCCATTACCAGAAGTTTGAGAAATCGATGTTCACGCCATCAGTTTGGAGGCCACCCAGACGGAATATAAGGTGTTGCTCCTCCAAGCTGAGTGTGGCTTCATCGTGGCAGTAGAGGAGGCCATGGACTGACATGCTGGAATGGGATTGGGAAGTGGAATTAAAATGGGTGGCACTGTGAAATCCCACTTTTTCTGGTAGACGGAGTGTAGATGCTCAGAAAGTGGTCTCTCAATCTATGTCGGGTCTCACAGATATACAGGAGGCCACACCTGGAGCACCGGATTCAGTAGGTGAGCCCGGCAGACTCACAGGTGAAGTGTCACCTCACCTGAAAGGACTGTTTTGGGTCCTGAATGGTAGTGGGGGAGGAGGTGTAATTCTTGTTCCGGTTGCAAGGATAAGTTCCAGGAGGGAGATCAGTGGGGAGGGATGAATGGATAAGGGAGTCGCGTAGGAAGTGATCCCTGCGGAAAGCAGAAAGTTGGGGTGTGGGGGAGGGAATGATGTGCTTGGCCGTGGGATCCTGTTGGAGATGGCGAAAGTTACGGAGAATTACCATAAATTCTGGTGTATAAGCCGAGAATTTGGCCCTAAATTTTGGTCCTAAAATTAGGGGGTCAGTTTATACAGAGGATGCCAACTTTGGAAAAATGAATACATAGATGACAGGTCGTATTTATTGGCTGTTTTTGAGTCAAATACAAAAGAAAATACAAACGCTTATGAAATCTACACAAAAGAAAAGATCTACAAAACACATTTACTTGTACACACTGTTGTCATCAAACGTTCAGAGCTTGAAACTCTCACACTCTTCATTATCTGACTTTCCGAAAATCGCGTCCCATTCTTCAGCAGTCACCATATTGTCGTAAGGATTGTCAAGTTCTGCTTCGACATCGTCATTTGCAGCTTTACTGGCTGTCAAATCTCCATTGTCTTCCCAAAGCAAATGACCTTCAGTGCCATCCAAAGCATTGCTGATGCTGCACTTCTTGAAGGCCTTCACAATGCACACGGCCTTCATTTCCTCCCACGATTGCACTACCCACTCACAAACTGTAGCTAGAGATGCGTCCCTCATATTTCCCGCTGGAGTGAATGGCTGATTTCCAGGCTTCATCCATTCATTCCACTGTCAACGCATGAATTCTTTGAATGGTTTGTTTAAACTCACATCTAGTGGCTGGAGTCCAGATGTCAAACCACCGGGGATGACTGCAATGTCCGTATTTTCAACTTTCAATGCTGCTTTTGTCTCACCTGAAAAGTGTGCTTTGAACATGTCTCAGACAAGTAGTGACTTATCCTTCCTGAAACCTTCGGGACGTCGACGCCACACCTCTTTAACCCACTTCAAGCAACCCGCTTCGTTCATCCAGCTGCGTTCTTGAACGTAAACAACAACACCCTGCGGGAATTTTTCTTTCTTTGGGAATGTTTTCCTCTTAAAAATCACCATCAGTGGTAGTTTGGTCCCATCAGCCATACACGTTAACACGACAGCAAAATGTTGCTTCTCGTGTCCAGTTGTTTTGACCAGGACTGTTTTCTCCCCCTTCTGATTGACAGTGTGGTTGCCAGCAAAATCAAAGAACATTGGCGTCTCGTCCATGTTACCAATCAGTGAGAGCGAGTGAGGATGTGCCTTTCGATGCTTGATTACAAATGATTGGAAGGCTGTAATCTTATTCTCAAGGTCGCTCAGCAACCTCTGAGCAATCTTTGTTTTTTGTCTCAACACAAGATCACATCTATTCATGAATCAGGTGCACCGACTTTGCATAGCTTTGAAATTTTCGCTGACCTCACGGTGTTTTTCAGCCCATTTCAATGCTTGAACTCGAATCATTTCTCTGCTAACAATGTATCCAGACGATCACTGGTGATTCACCCACTCTAAAACTTTTTCTTCCAGTTCTGGCCACTGGCATGTTTTCCCGTGGTTTGCACATTTCGTCTTTGGCATTTCCCTCAACGTGTCCTCTGCCTTTCTCACTTCTCACTTGTTTCTCGTTTACACTAAACTTCTTAGCAGCTGCAGAATTATTTGTTCCTTTAGCAAAATCAACAACCTTCAGCTTGAAGCCAGCATCATATCGCATTCGTTTTAATCTTTTGTACATCGTGGTCGCAAACTCAATACTGAGTACACGTACTGATCCCGCCAGCCCGTGTTATGTTTTAATGAGATTATGATGGGCGCTAAATGGTTTCACGGTGGTTATATTTCAGAGGATTCTTTACCATTGGGAACCTAATCCAAAACTTCCCTCCCTGATTTATTTATTAAGAATTCGCTTATAGTGCTCTGCAACGTATAGGCCTATTTTCTTAGCAGGTACTGGTTCACAAAATTTCCAGGTTCCAGCAAAGCTGAGTACAGGCATGTGAGATCTTGTGATCTTTTCTGGTTAAATCAAAAACCTCTACAAAAGGGGTCGGCTTATACAGAAGTATCATGAAAAAGTCACTTTTTTAACCTTGAAAATGGGGTGTTTGCTTATACTCCGGGTCGGCTTATACACCGGAATTTACGGTATGTGCTGTATGCGGAGGCTGGTGGGTGGTAGGTGAGGACGAGAGGAACTCTATCCCTGGTGGAGTGAGGGCAGACGTGCGTGAAATGAAAGAGATGTGGATGAGGGCAGCATTGATGGTGAAGGTAGGGAAGTCCCTTTCTTTGAAGGAGGAGAATATCTCCTTCATTCTGAAATGAAAAGCCTCATCCTGACAGCAGATGCAGCGGAGATGGAGGAAATGAGAGAAGGGGATGACATTTTTACAAGTAACAGGGTGGGAAGAGGTATAGTCCAGGTAGTTGTGAGAGTCTGTCGGTTTATAATAGATATCGGTAGATAAGCTATCTCCAGAGATAGAGATAGAGAGATTGAGAAAGAGGAAGGAGATGTCAGAAATGGACTGGGTAAATTTGAGGGCATGGTGAAAGTTGGAGGCAGAGTTGATGAAGTCAACGAGCTCAGCATGGGTGCAGGAAGTAGCTCCAATGCAGTCATCGATGTAGTGTAGGAAAAGTTGGGGAGTGATACCAGTGTAGGCTTGGAACATAGACTGTTCTACGTAGCTGACAAAAAGGCAGGCATAGCTGGGACCCTTGCGAGTGCCCATGGCTACACCTTTGTCTGAAGGAAGTGGGAGGAGCCAAAAGAGAAATTATTGACAGTGAGAACAAGTTCTGCCAGATGGAGGAGAGTGATGTGGAGGGGAACTGGCTGGGTCTAGTGTCCAGGAAGAAACGGAGAGCTTTAAGGCCTTCCTGATGGGGGATGGAGATGTATAGGGACTAGACATCCATAGTAAAAATAAGATGCTCGGGGCCAGAGAACTTGAAATTATTGAAAAGGTCAAGAGCGTGTGAAGTATCATGGATGTAGGTAGGAAGGGACTGAACCAGGGAGGATATAACAGAGTTGAGGTATGCAGATATAAATTCGGTGGAGCAGGAACAAACAGAAACAAATGGACTACCTGGACAGGCAGGCTTGTGGATCTTGGGTGGGAGGTAGAAACGGGAGGTGCAGGGTAACTATGAGGTTGGTGGCAATGGAAGGGAGATCCTCAGAGTTAATAAGGTCAGTTATGGTGTGGGAAACAATGGCCTGGTGCTCCTTAGTGGGATCCTGTTCGAGGGGTAAGTAAGAGGAGGTGTCTGAGAGTAGTCGCCTGGCCTCAGCAAGGTAGAGGTCAGTCCGCTATATTACTACAGCACCCCCCGCCCCTTATCTGCAGGTTTGATGGTGAGGTTAAGATTAGTGCGGAGAGAGTGGAGAGCAATGTGTTTGGAAAGAGCGAGGTTGGAATTGGAGAGAAAAGTGGTGAAGTTGAGACGGTTGATGTCTTATTGGCAGTTAGCAATTAAAAGATCCAGAGCAGGCAGAAGACCAGAGTGGGGTGTCCAGGAAAAGGAGAAGGGCTGAAGACAGGAAAATGGGTCATCAGTGCAGGGTGGAGAGGCCTTGCCAGATCAAGCTATCCTTCTAACAAGGTCATTATGTTTTTCTTTCCTCAGATGCTGTTTTTTCTACTAAGTTTTTCCAGCATTTTTTACTTTCTCTCAAATTTCCGGCATCTTCAGTTTTTTCCTCTGATTTTCAAAGTATTAATTGGATTGGATAGGTTCAGTGTATATTTATGAAAGTACTGAAAATCGCTGAGGATGTGACCAAACACAAGAATGAGTGAGAACAAGTGGGTGTGGTGTATTTCAGCGGGTTTTGAGTAATCTACATAATCCATTAGCATTCAGGATTTAAGCACATGGGATTCTGAGGCATGTGCCCGCATGGACTGAGAATTGATTTACAGATTGGATTTTCTTCAGGGCATTAAACCTGTGGAATTCTCTACCTTGTCACAAATGCACAGTTTCATTGTCTACATTTGGAAAGAGAAGAAAATTCGCAGAAACCTTAGAGAAGATTGAATTGTGAGCACCTTCCAGAAAGGAGACAAGGCTGAGTGCAGTAAGTGCAGAGGGGTTGCATGTTCTCTCCTGAAGGAGAAGCCATCACCAGGATCCTCCTCAACTCCCTTCTCCCAGAGATCATGTCACAGTGTGGATTCTGTCTATCTCCAATACAGTGGATGTGGTGTTCAACCTGAGCCAACTCCGAGAGAAAGGCCAGGAGCAGCACCAGCCACTGTATTCACCTCTGTCCACCAGAAAGGAGCTGTGAAGTACCCTGCCCATCTTCACCTATGTGGGCTTCATGAAGAAACAAGCCATGTTTCTTGCCAGCAGGTCCATCATAGCTCCAGTTTTCCAATCTTTCTCTTCTTACCTCCAATCGGATTCAGGCTGGAGAGGCAGTAAACTGCAGGACTAATGGGAAATTGTTCAAGCAACATTGACTCTGCTCCGGAACCAGGGATACCCAACCTGCAGCACACAGTGCATTTGTGTTTACACAGTGACCAAGTCGCGATCCATCGCAACAATTGAAAGGATGAGTCTGGCACTCAATATCAACAAGACCAAGGTCCTTGGTCAACCCGTCCCCAATGCACCACACCACGCCTCCGACAGTAACAGTTCACCACAAAACACGGATCACCTTTCTTATCTCACCAAGGACCAACATTGATGACAAAATTCATGATCACCTTCAATGTACCTGCAAAGCCTTTGGTCAACTGAAGTAAACAGAGTTTGAAAATTGAGGTTTTACACCTGGTACAAAACTCTGGGTCTATCAGGCAGTGATCCCAACCCTGCACTATATTTCTGTGTCTTGGACTACCTACAGCAGGCACTTCAAGGATCTAAGGACTATTGCTGGCACCATCAATACTATCTCTACAACATCTTCCAAATTCAATGCAAGGATAGGAAAACCAACATCAGTTCCCTCTTCTTGGCCAACACCCCCAGTCATAAGGCTCTAGCCAAATCTATTCTGTTGCCCATGTTGTTTGCTAGCTTGACACTAGACTCCTGAAGCACACCTTCTATTCCAAACTGTCATACCCGGAAATGTGCAGGTGTACAGAAGAAATGGTTCAGAGAAGCTGTCAACATTTTTTGAATGGAATGTTCAAAGCTCACTGTCTCCTGGGAATCCCTGATCATAACTGCTTAGTGTAGATAAGGGATGGTGCGAACCCGAAGTTCATGGGAAGGAAGTGTGCAGAGCCCCAGTAGAAGGAGAACACCAACTCACTAATTCTGCACCCATCTGCCTTGCCAGACTCTCCCTGCTACACCTGTAGCAAAATCTACACATCCCATGTTGTCCTTGTCACTTGCCTCTGAATCCACAGAACCAGAGTGGAAGTAAGTTATCCCCGGTCTTGAGGGATTTCCTAAAAAGAAGTAATTATGTGAATAAGTTTTGCAGTCAGCAGAGTGACATCATGTGTGATAGGATGAAAGCACCATGTGTCATAATCTTCTTCCTGTTGGATTTCGAGTAAACACCCTGGTTTCTCTGCCATTAGATTGAGTGCTGAAGTTCAGCAAACACACAGGCTACTTGCACTCTATACTCCTCTCCATCCTTCCTCACTCTCTCCCTCCCCTACTCTTTCTCTCTCCCTAACTCTTCTCTTCCTCTCTTTCCCACTTCTGTTTTCCCATTGCAAATGTGCTAAGTTCTCTCTCTCGCCACTGTTGTCCACACTGGCTTGCTTAACTCCCATTCACAGTGCTGGAGATCGATAACATGTTGGACCACCTTCTTACTGTTTATTACCATGTACAGGAGTCCACAAGGTATGAACAGTTAGTCTTCCTCAGAGCACATTTTTTCCTAAATTATTTTTTGATGTTTTCCTAACTTTTCTAATCCTTTTCTAATCCAAACATTCACTTTGCATGGAGAGGTTATTGCTGGAGCATTTATAAGTTGTATTCATAATAACAGGAGCTTTGGACAGAGGCGTTTGTTCTGTCCCAAGATCAGTAATCATTTGCCTACTCACAAACGCATTTAACAATGTATGCATATTGCTCCACTCATTGGAATCTCAAAGCGGTGACACAGCAGGTAATGGTGCCAAGCAGTAGGCTGGTGAAAAACGTTCAGTTGCTTGACATTCAGGATGTGGTAGTCAATTGGATTCAACATTGGCTTTGTGTGAGAAGCCAGAGAGTGGTAGTAGATGGTTGCCTCTCTGATTGGAGGCCTGTGATGAGTGGAATGCCTAAGGGTTTGGTGTTGGGTCCTTTGGTGTTTGTCTTCTATATCAATGCTCTGGATGATAATGTGGTTAACTGGATCTGAAAAATTTGCAGATGACACCATGATTGGGGGCATAGTTACAGCGAGGAAGACAATTACAGCTTACAGTTGGAACTGGACCAGCTGGAAAAAGGGACTGAAAAATGGCAGATGGAGTTTCATGCAGACAAGTATGAGGCATTATGCTTTGGGAGGACCAACCAGGGTCAGATTTACACAGTAATGGTAGGGCACTGAGAAGTGTGGTAGATGCCCCATGAGAGATCTGGGAATACAGATCCATAATTCCTTGAAATTGGCATCATACCACAGGTAGATAGTGTCCCAAAGAGAGCTTTTGGCGCACTGGCCTTCATTAAGCAGAGTATTGAGTACAGGAGATGGGACGTTATGCAGAAGTTGTTTAAGATATTGGAAAAGCTAATTTGGAGTATTGTGGCAATTCTGGTTATCTACCTACAGGAAAGGTGAGACTATCAGACCATAAGATATAGGAGCAGAATTAGGTCATTTGTCCTATCAAGTCTGCTCTGCCATTTCATCATAGCTGATGCAATTTTCCACTCAGCCCCAATCGCCTGCCTTCTCCTTGTATCCCTTCATGCCCTGACCAATCAACAATTTATCAGTCTCTGGCCTTACATATACATAAAGACTTGGCCTCTACAGCTGACTGTGGCAAAGAATTCCACAGAATCACCACTCTCTGACTAATGAAATTCCTCCTCACTTCCATTCTAAAAGGATGCCCCTCTATTCTGAGGCTGTGTCCTCTGTTCTTAGATTCTTTCAGCATAGGAAACATCCTCTCCACATCCACTCTATCAAGGCCTTTCACCATTTGATAGGTTTCATTGAGGTTACCCTTCAGTCTTCTGAATTCTGGTGAATATAGACCCAGAGCCATCAAACGCTCTTCATATGACACCCATTCAATCAATAAGATTGAAAGAGTGCAGAGAAAATTTACAAGGAAGTTGCTGGGATTTGAGGACCTGAGTACTAGGGAAAAATTGAATAGGTTAGGTCTTTATTCCCGGACCACTGAAGAATAAGGGGCATAGAGAAGGGAAATGGAAGCAGGCTTTTTCCACTGAGGTTGTACTGGAGGTCATAGGTTAAGGGTGAAAGATTAAATATTTAAGGGGAACCTGAGGGGGAATTTCTTCACTCTGATAGTGCGAGTATGGAACAAGCTGCAAGCAGAAGTTGTGGATGTGGGTTTGATTGTAACATTTAAGAGAAGTTTGGGTAAGTACACGGATAGAAGGGGTATGGACAACTATGGCCCTGGGACGGATCAATGGAACTAGGAAGAATAGAAGTTCAGCATGGACCAGATGGGCCAAAGAGCCTGTTTCTGTGTTATAGCACTCCATGACTCACTTCCCTACCCTGACCCTCCGGTGCTACTTGGGTGGAGTTTGGGAGTTTGCACATTCTCCTTGTGACTGTGTGGGCTTTCTCTGAGTGCCCTTGTTTCCACCAACAACCTGAAGACATGTAGGTGGTAGGTAAATTAGATGCTGTAAATTGCCCCCAGGTGTGTAGGTGAGTGGCAGAATTCAGGCGGCCCGGTAGTGTAATGGTTAACATTAACAGTGTTACAGTGTAACTCGGATTCAATTCCGCCGCTGTCTGCAAGGAATTTATACCCACTCGCCATGACTGCGTGCATTTCCTACGAGTGCTCTGGTTTAGTCCCACATTCCAAAAACCTACAGTCTTGGAGGTTAATTGGTCACATGGGTGAAATTGTGCTGCACAGGGTCTTTGGGTTGGAAGAGCCTGTTACCACAGTGCGTCTCCAAATAAAAATATAAATAAATTAAAAGTCTGGGAGTAGCTGATGGGATTGTGGAGAGAATAAAATTTGGATTTTTGTATGATTAGCAGAAATGGGCGGGGAGGGGGTTCGTGGTCAGTGCAGACTTGGTGGACCAAAGGGCATATTTCAGTGTTGTAGCTCTCAAAGTCTTTCTCTCCCCTAAAATAAGTAATCTGCCAAACACTCGGGAACATGGTTTAGAATTAATGACATTCCCATCTTCTTCAATGCATCCAAGTTGTTTCTCCCACCCTCCAGAATTTGGAAATCAGTGATCTCACCCACATTTTCCGATCTATCCCAGGGACAGTGGTTTCACAGAGTCTGGAATCTTCCCATGAATTAGTAATCATCCCATCAGCCCAGAAACTCCTGTTATTGTTTTGCCTTGTGCTACCCCAATTCACTGCTGTAGTGAATTGATCTGTAGGAACTGTGCAAATTTTTCACTGTACCTCAGCACATGTGACAATACGTAATAAACTAATTTACCAATTTAAATTCTGGATTTTTCCAAGAAGCAGTAGGAATTAATGTTCTATGACTAAATGACTCCATATCTCAGAAATCTACTGTGCAAGTGGCACTCTCACACTCTCTGCAAACTATCCTCAAATTAATTGATCTATTCCAGACTTTAGAATCTCTCCTGGAATCAGTAATCTTTCCAAGAGTCAGGGATCGATCTCAGAACCAGTACCCTGTCCCAAATTCTGGATTCTAGCCAGGAATCAACGTGGCAGTCTATCACAGAATCAGTATGTGTAATCTGTCAATCTTTAGAATACAATGGAGGCAGTGGGAGGGACTATGACAACATGCTGTAATGTTAGTATGAGTTGAAGAGTGGGATGGAGCTGGGGAGCAGGATTGCACATTGGTAATAAATTGGGATTGTGTTCCTGATGAATCTTGAACAGGGATGTGCTGTTTCGCCTCTTTCACTTTCTTGAATATCAGCCTGCGTCAACAGGTGATAAATTGGCTTCCAAAAAAATTATCATCGCAGGAACATGTGCTAGTGATGTTTCACCGAGATCATAATCTTTAGACCCATGTTGATTCTGGTAAGCAGCAACGAGGCTTGTTTTAGAGAGGTGCTGATTCTTAAGGAGCGCCATACGACAGTGCCACACTGCAGCCCCTGGCTTTGCCACCCCCACAGCTCAGTAAGTGCAGTGGGTGATGCCCCCATGCTCAGAGTAAGTGGCATGCATAGAGTTCTGAAGCTCAAGAGCTGGCGCCTTCTGCCATGGACATATTCAGATTATGACTGAATTTTTAAATCACACAGCTCTGCTGGATGCACCTCCTGCAATCTGTTCCAATTTGGATTATTCACAGTCTCCAGATCCCAGTGACGTCACCCAGAACCGCTCACTTACTGTCATCATAAAGTTATCTTGCAGCAGCCGAATATTTCAGAAATGCTAATAAACCACTGAGAATTACAAGGATAAACATAAGGATTATGATTAAAAGCCCAACTTTGAAATGAATCAAGGTTAAATCTATTTCACCTTCCATCTGTTTCTAAAGCTTACAGGAAGTCAACTCTGAACTACACTGGGCTCTGATTATATTTGATTGGTAGTTATAAACTGTGACTAGTAATCTACTAATTTATGTGATTAATCAGTTTTTGCTGTGTGATGTACAACCAATGGCTGCTTGCTTTATTAGCATGCCCATGGTTCATTTCACATTCACCAGCTGTGGATGGAGCTTGACTGTTTGGAAGAGGAAAGTGTTTTGTCTGATGTTCAGTGAACTAATTGATGATGTAATCGTGGACTTTTTTCATGGTGCTCACTTGAAGCAGCTGAGGCCTTGTGGAGTTACTTACTTCTCTTATTCTAGTGTTTTATGAGAAATATATCCCCAGGTGTAAATTCTGAACTTTGTGCATTCTCTGCACTTGGCTTTGCCACACTGAGTACTGGACTTTAGTCATCCATTTCATAAGGACCCTCTGGGATTTGTCTAAGTTAAGCAAAAGTATGTGCAGGTGGTGGCATTGCTGTTGCTGAATGTGCAATTACTCTGTGGTTCTTTAAAAAGTGCTGAAATTCTTGTTTCCATGTTTCCTTGACGTCAGCAGTAAACTCAGCCAGCTCCATCATGGGCAATAGCTTTGCCAACATCAAGGACATCTTCAAAAGGTGATGCCTCAAGAAGGCAGCATCCATCATTGAGGACCCTCATCACCCAGGAGATGCTCTCTTCTTATTACTACCATCAGGGAGGAGGTACAGGAGCCTGAAGACACACACTCAATGCTTCAGGAACAGCTTCTTCCCCTCCCCCATCAGATTTCTGAACAGACAATGAGTCTGTGTACACTACTTCATTTCTTTTGCTCTCTTATTGTACTACTTATTTAATTTAATTTTTTTAACATTTCTATTGTAATTTATAGTATTATATGTATTGAACTCTGCTGTTGCAACCCATTGCACAATATTCAAGATTGGTTAAGATTGTTTATTGTCATTTGTGTACACAAGTGTAAAGGAGAATGCAACTTGTTACTCTGGATCCAATGCAGCACAAAAAAATCAATAAAATAAAGAATACAATAATAAAAAGAAACACAATAAATACATAAGGTAGTTTATATACATGAATATAAGGTGATTATATGTACATACAGTGACACTAGTGTATATCCTAATACTGCAGAAGATGGAAAGCTGAAATAAACAGGAAGTGCTGGAAACAATTAACAACAGCAGAGAGACAAATATTTGTGAGTTTATTGAACACATTTCCCGGCCTGATCCCTGACACCGGCCACCATATATACTTTCTTGCTCCATTATTATTTTTTGGAAGATCTCCTAGCCTCTAAGGTTGATCACATACCCCCTTGAACTTTTCAGAATGGCAGGCAGTGACTAGTGGGGTACCGCAAGGCTCAGTGCTGGGACCCCAGTTGTTTAGAATATATATTAATGACTTGGATGAGGGAATTAAATGCAGCATCTCCAAGTTTGCGGATGACACGAAGCTGGGCGGCAGTGTTAGCTGTGAGGAGGATGCTAAGAGGATGCAGGGTGACTTGGATAGGTTGGGTGAGTGGGCAAATTCATGGCAGATGCAATTTAATGTGGATAAATGTGAAGTTATCCACTTTGGTGGCAAAAATAGGAAAACAGATTATTATCTGAATGGTGGCCGATTAGGAAAGGGGGAGGTGCAATGAGACCTGGGTGTCATTATACACCAGTCATTGAAAGTGGGTATGCAGGTACAGCAGGCGGTGAAAAAGGCGAATGGTATGCTGGCATTTATAGCGAGAGGATTCGAGTACAGGAGCAGGGAGGTACTACTGCAGTTGTACAAGGCCTTGGTGAGACCACACCTGGAGTATTGTGTGCAGTTTTGGTCCCCTAATCTGAGGAAAGACATCCTTGCCATAGAGGGAGTACAAAGAAGGTTCACCAGATTGATTCCTGGGATGGCAGGACTTTCATATGAAGAAAGACTGGATGAACTGGGCTTGTACTCATTGGAATTTAGAAGATTGAGGGGGGATCTGATTGAAACGTATAAAATCCTAAAGGGATTGGACAGGCTAGATGCAGGAAGATTGTTCCCGATGTTGGGGAAGTCCAGAACGAGGGGTCACAGTTTGAGGATAAAGGGGTAGCCTTTTAGGACCGAGATTAGGAAGAACTTCTTCACACAGAGAGTGGTGAATCTGTGGAATTCTCTGCCACAGGAAACAGTTGAGGCCAGTTCATTGGCTATATTTAAGAGGGAGTTAGATATGGCCCTTGTGGCTAAAGGGATCAGGGGGTATGGAGGGAAGGCTGGTGCAGGGTTCTGAGTTGGATGATCAGCCATGATCATAATAAATGGCGGTGCGGGCTCAAAGGGCCGAATGGCCTACTCCTGCACCTATTTTCTATGTTTCTATGTTTCTATGTAACTCCTACACCCAGTGCAACAGCCAAATCGCTTGGAGCCTGCTATCAGTCAACAGTTCCTGGACAAACTTCACTTGATGAATGCTTGTCAGTTCCTGCTCTAGTTACTTAGAACACAAATCTGTACAGCACAGGACTAGGCCCTTCAGCTTACCATGTGTGCACCAAATATGATTAAACTAGTCCCTCTTATTTGGACATTGTCTGTATCCTTCTATTCCCTGCCTGTTCATGTGTCTGAGAGTTAATGCCCTGTAAAGATATCTGCTTCCACCATCTCCCCTGGTCCAACCTCTCCTCACAGCTAATTTGCTCCAGTCCAGGCAACATCCTGGTGAGCCTCTTCTGTGCCCTCGCCAAATCCTCCACATCCTTCCTGTAGTGTGGAGACCAGAACTGCACACAACACTTCAAATATGATCTAACTAAAATTTTAGACAGCTGCAACAGGACTTCCCAACGTTTATATTCAGTGCCCAGACCAATGAAGGCAAGCATGCCATAAACCACACTTACCACCCTAGCCACCTTTGCTACCACTTTCAGAGAGCTATAGACTAGCACCCCCCAGATCCCTCTGTACATCAGTGCTCCAAAGGGTCCTACCATTTACTGTGCTGTATACTTTCCATTTGACTTCCCAAAATGTAATACCTCATACTTGTCCAGAATAAACTCCCTTTTCCATTTTTCCAACTGATCGATATTCACTTGTTTCTTTTGACAGCCTTCCTCACTATACACAACTCAACTAATTTTTGCATTGCCTGCAAACTTGCTTATCAGATGGGCTATATTGTCATCCAGATCATTGAGATACAGTATATTATAATAAACATAGGTCCTAGTGCTAATCCCTGTGGGACATCACTGGCTCTTCTCCAGTCTTCTGGTGCCTTACCCGCAGCTAAAGAGGGCGCCAAGCTTGTCAGAATCAGAATCAGGTTTTATATGTCTGGCACATGTCATGAAATTTGTTATTTTGCAGCAGCAGTACTTTGCAAGACATAATAACAAAAACTAAAAATTACAATAAGTATAGAAAGTTAAATTAAATAAGTAGTACAAAAAAGAGAGGAAAAATACTGAAGTAGTGTTCATAAGTTCATCATCCATTCAGAAATCTGACAGCAGAGGGGAAGAAGCTGATCCTGAAATGTTGAGTATGTCTTCAGGAGACTTCTAAGGGTACAAAAGGTACAAGAGCCTGAAAGAGTCTTCAGGCTCCTGTACCTCCTCCTTGATGGCAGCAGTGAGAAGAGGGCATGTCCTGGGTGATGGGGGTCTTTAATGATTGAAGCCGTCTTTTTGAGGCATTGCCTTTTGAAGGTGCCCTGGATGCTGGGGAGGCTAGTGTCCATGATGGAGTTGACTGAGTTTACAACTTTGCAGCTTTTTCCAATCCTGTGCAGTGGTCCCTCCATACCAGACGGTGATGCAACCAGTTAGAATGCTCTCATTTGTGAGTGTGAGTGTATTTGGTGACATACCAAATCTCCTCAAACTCCTAATGAAGTATAGCCACTGTCATGCCTTCTTTGTAATTGCATCAATATGTTGGGCCCAGGATAGATCCTCAGAGATGCTGACTTCCAGGAACTTGGAAATGCTCACCCTTTCCCCTTCTGAACCCTTGATGAGAACTGGTATGTATCCCTCAATGTCTCCTTCCTGAAGTCCTCAAACAATTCCTCACAATTCTTTGCTCAAAGCCCAACAATCTCCTCACTAATCTAGTATATATTCCATCTGCCTCAGGAACTTATCCTGGTTTTCAATAGATCCAACATCCCCTCCTTCTCAATATCAACACACCTCAGAACAGTAACATACACCTTTCCTGATGTCTTCATCCATGACCTTCTCCTTAGTGAATAATGATGTGAATTACTCAGCTGGACCTTGCTGAATTCCTCCAGGTATAGATTCCATCATTTATCCTTGAATGGACCTACCCCTTCCCTAGCTGCACACTTAGATTTAATATACATATAAAATGCCTTGGAAATGTCCTTAATCCTAACCAAGGACATTCCGTGGTATCTTTTAGCTGTTCTAATTCTTTGTTTAAGGTATTTCTTGCTTCTTTTAAAGTCCTCAAGGTCCTTGTCCAATTTTGGTTCCCTAAATCTTACACATGCTTCCATTCTTTGTGACTAAACTTTTCAATCAAGGCTCCTGAACATTACTATCCTTATTTTTCATCCTCCTGGGAAACTGTTGGTCCTGAACTTTAATGAGCTGGCCTTTAACGGACTCCCACATCATTTGAGGAGTAAGGATCTTCTGAGGACAGCAGTGCCCAATTTACATCTTCCCTTTAAGAGGTGCAGGCTGTCTTTAAGAGCTTTAGGCTATGCCAGGCACTCATCACTGGAACCCTTGCCCAGCACCGATGCAAATAAGCCTTCTGCTGCTTCAGAGGAATGTCTTTCAGGCTCGCTAATTTAAGCTGCTTGAATCTACTCTCTGGACTGGACAGTGAGCACTCCCAGGGTGCACGCTAATCAATCACAGTCAGCACAGGTCAAGGCAAGGGAAGCCGTGCATGACAACATTTATAGAACTAACTAAAAGTGACTGGTTGGATGGAGACAAGGAATGCTGAAGCTGGTGTGTCAATGAAAGCATGTGTAATATGGTATCATCCAAGAGTCTTGTTTAAAATCACAAGCGCGTTAAACTGGGGAAAAAAATGCAACATGGAGCGAAGGTTAAGACCATAAGACATAGGAGCATAATTAGGCCATTGGGCCTATCGCATCTGCTCTGCCATTTCATCATGGCTGATCCATTTTCCTCTCAATCCCATTCTCCTGCCTTCTGGTCCTAGATTCCCTCACGATAGGAAACTTCCTCTCCACATCCACTCTGTCTAGGCCCTTCAACATTCAATAGGTTTCAATGAGATCCCCACATTCTTCTAAATTCCAGTAAGTAAAGGCCCAGCACCTCATATGATAAGCTTTTTGTTCCGGGAATCATTCTCATGACCCTCCTCTGAACCCTCTCCAGTATCAGCACATCTATTTTTAAATGTGTCCCAAAACTGCTCACAAAACTCCACGTGAGGCCTCACCCGTGCCTCATAAAGACTCAGCTTTACATCCTTGCTTTCATATTCTGGCCCTCGCGAAATGAATGCTAACATTGCATTTGCCTTCCTCACCACCGACTCAACCTGCAAATTAACTTTTAGGGAATCCTGCATGAGGACTCCCAAGTCATTTTGCACCTTGGATTGTTGAATTTCAAGGAATCCCCATTTAGAAATAGTCTATGCTTTTATTCCTTCTGTCAAAGTGCATGACCACACAATTCACGGCATTGTATTCCATCTGCCACTTCTTTGCCCTTTGTCCTAGACTAAGTCCTTCTGCAGCCTTCCTGCTTCCTCAACACTACCAGTACCTCCACCTATCTTTGTATCATCCACCGACTTTGCCACAAAGACATCAATTCCACCATCCAAATCATTGACATACAACGTAAAAGGAAATGGTCCTAACACCAACCGCTGCGGAACAGCAGCCAACAAGAAAAGGCTCCCTTTGTTCCCTCTCTCTGCCTTCTGTCAATCAGCCAATCCTCTCTCCATGCTAGTATCTTTCCTGTAATAACACAATACTGTAATATTGTGTTTAGCAGCCTCATGTGCGACACCTTGTCAACATCTTCTGAAAATCCACGTACACAACATCCACTGATTCTCCTTTGTTTGTTATTTCCTCAGAGAATTCCAACAGGTTTGTCAGGCAAGATTTTCCCTTAAAACTATGCTGACTTTGGTTTATTTTACCATGTGCCTCCAAGTACCCTGAAACCACATCCTTAACAATTGATTTCAACATCTTCCCGACCACTGAGGTCAGACTAACTAGCCTATGATTTCCTTTTCTTCTGCCTCCCTCCCTTCTTGAAGAATGGAGTAACATTTGCAATCTTCCAGTCCTCCAGAACCATGCCAGAATCTACTGATTCTTGAAAGATCATTACCAATCCCTCCACAATCCCTTCAACTACCTCTTTCAGAACCCTGGGGTGTAAACCATCTGGGCCAGGTGACTGATCTAACTTCAGACCTTTCAGTTGCCCAACCATCTTCTCCCGAGTAATAGCAACTGCACTCATTTTTGCTCCCTGACACTCTCAAACATCTGGCGTAGTGCTAGTGTCTTCCACAGTGAAGGCTAATGCAAAATACCTGTTCAGTTTATCTGCCATTTCTTTGTCCCCGCCATTACTACACCCTTAGCGTCATTTTCCAGTGGTCCAATATCTACTCTTGGCTCTCCTTTACCTTTTATATATCTGAAAAAAAGCTTTTGGTATCCTCTTTGATATTGCTGCATAGCTTACCTTCATATTTCATCTTTTCCCTCCTGATGGCTTTGGTTCGCTTCTGTTGGCTTCTAAAAGTTTCCCAATCCTCCAACTTGCCACTAATTTTTGCTCTATTATATATGCCCTTTCTTTTGCTTTTGTGCTGACTTTGACTTCCTTTGTCAGCCACAGTTGTGTCACCCTGCCTTTAGAATACTTACTGTTCTTTGGGGTGTATCTATCTTGTACCTTCTGAATTGTTCCCAGAAACTCCAGCCATTGCTACTCTACTGTCATTCCTGCTACTATCTTCTTCCAATCAACTTTAGCCAGCTCCTCTCTCATGTCCCTGTAATTCCCTTTACTTCATTATAATAATGATACATTCCCCTCTCAAATTGCAGGGCGAGTTCTATCATACTACGATCACTGTCTCTTAAGGGTTCCTTGTTGTCTTAAGCTCCGTAATCAAATCCAGTTCATTACCCAACACCCGATCCAGAATAGCTGACCCCGCTTGTGGACTCAACAACAAGCTGTTCTAAAAGGCCACCTTGTAGGCATTCCACAAATTGTCAAAGTTGGGCAACAGACTGAAGATATAAACTTTCGGAAACTGTGTGGCTGGGTTTGGAGTTTGGAACTGATGAAGCAATCCTCACTTCAACTTTGTGGCAGTTACATTTGACTAATTTGGATTGTTTAAAGAGGGAACAAACTGAAAATAAGCTGATAATGCATTATTTGTAGGTGCAGCAGCAGAAAGAAAAGTGTCAAGTTCTTCAGAAAGGTAGTCAGGTGACTGGAAGGAGCAGACAAGTAAATTACATTCACTTGGTTAACCATTCATCAATGGAACTAGGTTAGGAAACTCACTACACAACTCATAATTAACAGAAGCTCATATTTTATTGTGTCTGCACAATCAACAATAGAACTATGTTGACCCCAGGCCAACAACTTAAACATGAATTCTACTGTTCCCCTGTACCGATACTCACTCAGACAACTTGTCCAACTTACAACACCAAACTTAGGGGATCTCCATTAGCCAGGTGATCGATCCTTTCTTCATCCAGCCCCTGGCATGGGGGTTCTTCCTTGCAATGGAGAGTCTCTTGAGAGAGCTATCACTGATAGTACACTCGCAGTATCCACTTTTATACTCATTCCTTACCAATTCATATATTGCATTACAGTGTCATTGGCTGTAGGTCAATTGTTTGACCCTTAACACCTTTTTATTGGCTCTGCTCCAGGCCAGCATCCATTTATCGCCCTCTTCCCAGGAAATGACAGTCAGTAATTTATTCTCTTTGTTCTCTTCAGTAACCAGCTTGAATCACTCCAGGCAGGCACCAACTCCAACATTCACAAACCTGCATGTTATATCCAACCAAAGAACATCTCACATATAACTTCTTATTTGGAAATGATCTCTAGCCCAGCAGGTTACCCAAAACATCATTGTGTCCACTTTAAAACACAGAAGGCAAAGCAACTTCATCTCACAAAACGGAGGATGTAAAACAGTTCCACAAAATGGCAGCCTCCATCTCCAAGCACATGGCAGGAACAGAGACAATTGATCTGCCTGCTTCCATTGTCATTGACCCTGTCAAGTTTGACATTTTCTTCCATATTTTAAATCCACCATGGCCAACAACTTTGAAGAAGGAGATATCCTCCTACTTCAAAGAATAACATTTCCCTTCCTCTGCCATCGCTGCTGCTCTCACATGCATCTCCTCCATTTCCTGGACATCTGCCCTTACCCCATCATCCCCCCCACCATAACATAGAAACATGAAAACCTACAGCACAATACAGACCCTTCAGCCCACAATGCTGTGCCGACCATGTACTTACTTTAGAAATTACCTAGGGTTACCCAGAGCCCTCTGTTTTTCTAAGCTCCATGTACCTATCCAAGAGTCCCTTAAAAGACCGTTTTGTTTCCGCCTCCACCACCGTTGCTGGCAGCCCATTCCATGCACTCACCACTCTCTGCATAAAAAACTTACCCCTGACATCTCCTCTGTACCTACTTCCAAGTACCTTAAACCTGTGCCCTCTTGTGTTAGCCATTTCAGCCCTGGGGAAAAAGCCTCTGACTATCCACACAATCAATGCCTCTCATCATCTTATACACCTCTATCAGGTCACCTCTCATCCTCTGTCGCTGCAAGGAGAAAAGGCCAAATTCACTCAACCTATTCTCATAAAACATGCTCCCCATTCCAGGCAACATCCTTGTAAATCTCCTCTGCACCCTTTCTATGGCTTCCACATCCTTCCCGTACTGAGGCGACCAGAATTGTGCACAGTACTCCAAGTGGGGTCTGACCAGGGTCCTATATAACTGTAACATTACCTCTCAGCTCTTGAACTCAATCCCACAATTGATGAAGGCCAATGCACCGTATGCCTTCTTAACCCACAGTCAACCTGTGCAGCAGCTTTGAGTGTCCTGTGGATTCGGACCCATAACAGGGATAGAGATTCCCTTGTCCTTACCTACCACACAATGAATCCCCATGGCTTCAGCCACCTTCAACTGAATCTTGCCACTAATCACATCTTCCCCTGCGCCCCCCCCCCAACTATCCGCTTTTCACAGGGATTGGTCTCAACGTGACTCCCTTGTCCAGTCGACACTCTCCGCTGATCTCCCTCCTGGCACTTAGCCGTGCAAGTGGGACAAGTGCTACACCTGCCCCCTCAACAACTCCTTCAACACCACTCAGGGCCCTAAACAATCCTTCTAGGTGAGGTGACACTGCACCTGCAAGTCTGTCATGGTCACCTACTGAATCCAGTGCTCCCGAAGCAACCTCCTCTACATCCATGAGACCCGACATACTGTAGACTGGGTAGACCTCTTTGTAGTGCACCTTCACTCTGTTCGCAAAAAAAGATGGGCAAAAAGGAAAAAATTTTTCCTCGAGTCTCTTATCAAAGGTGGCCACTTCCACTTCCATTCTGACATATCGGTCCATTGCCTCCTCTGCTGCCATGATGAGGCCACTTTCAGGTTGGAAGAGCAACACCTCATTTTCCATCTGTATAGCCTCCAACCTGACAGCGTTAACATCAATTTCTGGCTTCTGGTAATCTCTACCCCCCTCCATCCTTCTCCCTTTTTCCATTCATTATTCTGGCTCCCCTCCTTCTCTTCTCCTCATCTGTCTATCACCTCTTTCTGGCACCCCTCCTCCTTCCCTTTCTCCCATGGTCCACTCTTCTCTACTCTCAGAATCCTTCTTCTTCAGCCCTTTATCTCTTCTACCCCCAGTGAAGAGGCCCTTCTCCTCCCAGTGTCTCACTTCATCCCCCCTCCCCTACCCACTCACTTTCCTCCTCACCTGGTCTCACCTATCACCGACACACATAAAAGTTGCTGGTGAATGCAGCAGGCCAGGCAGCATCTCTAGGAAGAGGTACAGTCAACGTTTCGGGCCGAGACCCTTCGTCAGGACTAACTGAAAGAAGAGCTAGTAAGAGATTTGAAAGTGGGAGGGGGAGATCCAAAATGATAGGAGAAGACAGGAGGGGGAGGGATGGAGCCAAGAGCTGGACAGGTGATTGGCAAAAGAGATATGAGAGGATCATGGGACAGGAGGCCTAGGGAGAAAGAAAAGGGGGAGGGGGGAAAAGCCCAGAGGATGGGCAAGGAGTACAGTGAGGGGGACAGAGGAAGAAAAAGGAGAGAGAGAAAGAATATGTGTATATAAATAAATAATGGATGGGGTACGAGGGGGAGGTGGGGCATTAGCGGAAGTTTGAGAAGTCAGTGTTCATGCCATCAGGTTAGAGGCTACCCAGACGGAATATAAGGTGTTGTTCCTCCAACCTGTACCCAGATGGAATATAAGGTGTTGTTCCAGCTTGTACTCATTTCCCTCCCCCCACCTTCTTGTTCTGGCCTCTGCCCTCTTACTTTCCAGTCCTGATGAAGGGTCTCGGCCTGAAACGTCAACTGTTCATTCCTCTCCAGAGATACTGCCTGACCGGCTGAGTTCCTCCAGCTTTTTGTGTGTGTTGAAGTGAATTATGTTACAGATTGCAGCATAAAAGCAGGCTGCTCAGTCTCCCTAGCCCCTGTTGTATGAACACTCAGTTTGGCCACATGAGGTATGGTGAGAATGTACCGCCTGAGTGGTGAAGCAAGGAATACAAAGTTAGTTTGAAGGGAAACACTAGAGACTCAAAGCGAGCACAGTTCTAACCTTTTGTACCCACTTTTCACCCATAAACTGAGTATACACTAGCTGAAAGCTGAAACGATGGAATAACTAGGCAGCTGGTATCTTTTTCCCTGGGGTGAAACTGTCTAATACTAGATGGCATGTATTTAAGGTGAGAGGGGGAATGTTTAAAGGAGATGTATGGGGCCAGTTTGCTTTACGCAGAGAGCAGTGGGTGTCTGGAATACACTGCAAGAGGCAGTAGTGGAGGCAGATTTGATAGAAGCAATTAACAGGCTCTTAGTGAGATGCAGAGAGAAGGGATTAGCAACATTAGGTATCATTAGCTTCATTAGTTCGGCACACCATCGTGGGCTGAAAGGCCTGGTTATGTTTCATGTTCTACGTTCTGTGGAGAATACCTCAAAACCTGCCTCATGCAGTTTCCTGATGAGCTTGTAAATTGCATCTCAATTTTAAAAGAGAGGAATGTTCAAATTTCAAATTAGTTCCTAAGTCTAATGATACATAATTAGGAGTATGTTCCATTACTATTTTTATTTACCGAAATCCTGATTTGAATTATTCAGGGAGGTGAGTTATTGTGAACTTTTGGATCAAGATAGGTGACTGCAAGGATTCTGTTTATCTTTTGCTGATCACATTTAAGCAAAGCCATCACTGGAAGCTCTGCTGAGAGGGTTGTTTGTAATGATACCGCTTCAAGCAGGGGCAGGGCTATGTGACCCAGCATACCACTGATGATGCAAGGCCCCGCAATCTTCATTTGTGACAAACATTATCATCGTCAACAGTTCCCTGAAGCTGCTGCCACCCACAGCAATCTCTTTGATAAGAGACTCGAGGAAAAATCAGTTACCATTCGTTCACTTAGTTGATACAATAGTGAGTCATAATGTAATCCAGAGAATTGAAGAGCTGCTCTTTATAACTGGTGCTGGGACACCTTGTCCTTGACCCAGTTTATCGAAGCTTTTGGACACACAGGCTCTTGTCTCCCACTCACTACTTCCCACTCGCTACACATTTCCAGACTGCAGCGTAATGCTCTCAGTATCAATTCAAATCAGTACTTTCCGCAAAGGGTTATATATATATATATGTGTGTGTGTGTGTGTGTGTGTGTGTGTGTGTGTGTGTGTGTGTTTGTTTCTGTGTTTGCACAGTTTTTAGGGGTGTGTGAGTGCATGCATATGTAGGAGGACTTCAGCAGCTAATTGTTAACACATTATGAAAACTCACTATTCTCCATTTTAATTAAAAAAATCCCAAATAAAATGCTGTACAAACTGTTAAAGGGTTGTTCACCCTAACTTTGCACCAGAAGTCATCCATTCCCAGATTCAAAGGTGGGAAAGCATATGACATGGAATTATAACAACATAATTATCCCAATACTTACTTCAGGGATGGAGCACGATCACCAAAAGTATTGAGAAGGACAAAGTGATAGCAATATCCTTAATTATCTGATCAATAGCAGTGAAAGGTTGGGCCACTGAGATCCATTAGATAGCAGTGAGAAGAGAAGCCATTAGATAGCAGTGAGAAGAGAAGACATTAGATAGCAGTGAGAAGAGAAGAGAATATACTCTCTACACCCTGTTCTGTCATTTATAGTAATAACATCAAGCTGATCCTCACTTCCACTTTCCAAACCTGTCCCCTTATTTCTTTATTTCCTCAGTACTCAGTATAGCAACTTCAGCCATGAGTAAACTCACCATCCAACATTCACAGCTGTTCAGCATAGAGAAGTCCAACAATTCTCTAACATTTCCCTCATATCAGTCATAAATAGTTGACATTATACCATTAGTCTATAGTGTCAAGTTTTAGATATTCCAATCAGAAGAAACCATCTTATCAAGTTCCTCAAGAACTTGATTCATTTCAATGGCAATATGTGTAATTCTTTTAAATTCTGAGAAATATGAGTGCAGTCCAGTCAACCGTCCCCATAAACCAGCTTCTGTACTGGAAGCAACTCTGTCAACCTTTGTGTCACTACTTCTAAAGCTATATTTCAGTAAGGATGAAGGCACTGTTGTGTATAAAGGATGTGATGTACTGAGGGTAAGATCTCAATATTAAAAGAGGTGAGAGAGAGCAGAGTCAGAATAAACTGACAACTTTCAGGTTGGCAAACTCTTAGTGAGTGCTCAAACAATTGATACTGGGCCTCGGCTATTCACGGTTTCAGGAGTAACCCGGGGAAGGCATTATAACCAATTTGCAAATGATACAAAATAAGTGAATAACAAGATGTGTGTGTGCATGTAGATAAGGAATTTGAAAAGTACTACATTTAGTTTAAGTGAAGTGGCAAAACAACAAAGTATAATACGTGGAAATTTGACATCATCTACCTTGGTAGGAAGACTAGAACAGCAGAATATAGTTTAAACAAGGAAAAATAAATGAATGCTGGTTTTCAGTGTGATCTAGGGCAAATCAAATGTTGGCTTTTATTGCAGGAGAGAAAGAGCACAAGGCCAAGAAGTGTTGTCTCAACACTAAAGGGGTTTTATTAAGACAACAGTTGGACATTGGTCTCCCTATTTCAGGAAGTATATACTTACCATAGAGGCAGCATAGGCAATGTTCCATCAGACTGATTTCCGGGATAAAGAGGTTGTCTTACAAGGAAATTTAAGCAGGTTAGGTCACATACATTGGAGTTTAGAGAAATGATCGTATTGAAACATAAGATTATAAGGGAGATGGATATGGTAGATGATGTGAGGATGTTACATGATGGGGGAAATCTGGAAGTGGGAGTGTCATCACTAAATAAATGGCCACATCTAAGATTCTGTACGTTTAGATAGGCACATGAATATGAGGAAGACGGAGGAATATGGACATTGTGCAGGTAGGAATGATTAGTTTTTGGGTTTTTTTTAATTTACTCTTTAGCTGGTTCAGCACAACATTGTGGGCTGAAGGGCCTGTTCCTGTGCTGTACTGTTCTATGTTCTGCGTCCTATGTTCTATGAAGATAGGAAGAATCCGTTCTATGTCTATGAAGGTTCTTAGTCATCCAGGTCATTGTATATCAAGCAGTGGCAAATCAAGGCAACTGGACTTGCTGTGTTGTCTAGAAGATGTTTCGCCACTCATCCGAGAGGCTTCTTCAGTTCGGATCCATGGTGGCTAGTTTTCCGGCTTATAAACTCTATGAGTTGTTTAATAGTATAGCAATCACATGAGGGTCGTTAAGAGTCATAGAGGTAATAAAAGGGTCATTAGTGTTGTCTTTGCATCGGATTTAGCGTTTGTTGAAAATCCTTCTTGAGTTTCTCTGAAACTCCAGCTTCATATGAGATGATTATGTTTTTCCATCTACTTTGCTCCTTACATCCATCCGGTGGCCTGATGTCCCTGCTGGTTTTTGTTGCTGGCTTGATGAAGGCCCAGTCAGATACAACAAACACCAAATCCCTGTGTTTTTCTAACCTAGAAACACACTCAGACGGAAACTCATCCACACCAAGGATCCTACACCCAAACTTAAACAGAGCAATATTGTATATGCTATCCAACGCAATGAGAACTGCGCAGATCTGTATATTGGTGAGACAAAACAACCACTTCACAAATGGATGGCCCAACATAGGAGGGCTAACACCACAGGTCAAGACTTGGCTGTATATCTACACCTAAAGGACAAGGGACACTTCTTTGATGAAAACAATGTGCACATTTTGGACAGGGATGACAGGTGGTTTGAAAGAGAGGTTGAAGAAGCCATCTTTCTCAAACTGGAAATCCATCTCTGAACAGAGGAGGTAGGTTACAACACCACCTATCAGCTACTTACAATGCAGTCCTAACATCTTTACCCCGGCATCTCCACAACAGTTCACAACTCCATTCATGCAAAGGTAAGACTAATAACCCTCTCATTACCTCTACGCCTCTTAATGACCCTCATGTGATTGCTATATCTTTAAACAACTCACAGAGCTTATAAACTGGAAACCTACCCACTATGAATCAGAACTGAAGAAGCCTCTCAGATGAACGGTGAAATGTCTTCTCGACAACACAACAAGTCCAGTTGCCTTGATTTACTACTGCTTGATGAAGAATTTGTTCCCTTTCTGGAATTTCCTTCCAAGGCAGTAGTGGTGCATATGACATATTTCAGAGGGATATTTAGATTTTTGGATTACATTATTGAAAAGTCAAGGGGAATGCACATTTGACAGGAAGGAGGAGGAATGCAGGGACAATGTCACTTGTTATACATTACTTTTTGTGGATTCACCAGTGCTTATACAACAGCAGCATTTGTTTCTTATAGTAAGGACGGGGAGAGCATTTGCAATTGGCTGTACTGCATATTAGTTTTCTGTGATCTACCTGTGATGACAGCCAAATTCTTCAGAATACCAAGAATTACTACTTTCTTGTCCCTTAAAGGTTCTATCTCTTCATTCTTCCCTCCAAATAGATAATTTCAGGGTTCTTTCATGTTAGAATCCAGTGCTGGTCCAAATATTTGACCGGTCCTTGCCCTTGGCACCTTTCTCACCCCTTACTTCCCCATTATTACCAAACGCGATGATATCTTTCATTCCCTTATCGAAATTGTATATGACAAATCAGAGCTACACTCCAAAAAGACTCATTGATTGTCAATTTTGTGCTTCTAAGACCTAATCACTGGTCTCCTACCCCACCCCACCAATCCACAAAGCTAATTACTCCTTCCCTTTCATAATCTGTCTAATCATAGAGTGATTTCACAACTGCCCTGTTATGTAATCTTTCACAGCAAACCCTAGCACTTTGCCTTTTAATGTTTGAAGGAAACAGAAGCAGAAGTAGAAAAATTCACTCTTAAGCTTGTTCATAATTAAATAGAATCAAGGTACAAAGGTAGATAGGTTTTCAGATATTGACCAAGTATATCCAAGAACACTGTGGGAAGCTAAAGAAAATATTTCATGAGCGCTGGCTGAGATATCATCATTAGCAAGAGGTGAGGTGCTGGCAGACTGAAGAGCGGCCAATGTTGTGCCTTTATTTAAGAAGGGCTACAAACAAAAATAAGAACTATACACAGAATTGGGTATAATAGACCAGTAAGCTGAACATCTGTAGTAGGCAAGTTACAAGAGGTGTTTCTGAGGGTTAAGATATACAAGCATTTGGAAAGCTGGAGGTTGATTGGGGATTGTTAGCATGATTTTGTGCATGGGAGATCACGTCTCACAAATTTGAGTTGTTTGGAGAAGTAACCAAGAAGCGTTATAAGGGAAGGCCGGTAGATGTCATCTGTGTGAACTTTGATAATGTTCCATAGTGTAGGCTGCTATGGAATGCAAGAGCGCATAGGATCCAGGGAGAGCTAACAGATGGCGGTAGTTTGTTTTTCAGACTGGAGGCCGGTGACTAGTGGTGTTCTCTAGGGCTCATCTCCCAGGTGTTAGGCCTGTCGTTATACATCATTCAGTAATGGTTTAGCTGGCATGACAGCTGCTGAAAATCTGAGATAACAAAGAATGCAGGAAGTATCCATCTGCAGAGAAGGGAACATGGAACTAATGTTACAGTTGATAACCTTTCATCAGAAGTGGTCAAGTCGGATACATACTTTCTTTCATTGGAACACAGTGAAAAGTCACAGGGAGGGTCAGTGTGAACACAGGAAGGAGAAGAAAAGTGACTAGCAACTGGAGACTCAGCGTTATCTTTACAAACTGAACAAAGGTTTTCAACAAAGCAGTCACCTAATCCATGTCTGGTATCTCCAATTTACAGGAAGTCAACCATAAGCACCAAGTCATTTCACTAAACTGGAAACAGTGAGTGAGTGTTATATCAAACTTATTTGGCAATCTTATCCACCTGTATTACCAGATGGAAAATGGGAAGCTGCACTGACCTTAACAGTACGAACCTTTCCTCAAGGAAACAAAAGCTATGGACATAGAATGAGATTTGATAAATGAGAACTCTTGCACTAGAACTGCTTGAAGTAGGTAGTTCCTTCAGAGCTTCAGGTAGAAAGTACTTTGCGTGGTCTTCCACCCATTTCCGACGATGGTAGAGGCCAAGGGTTTCTACTAAGGAAGAAGCTTTGACAAGTTGGTCCACATGGCAGGCATACTGCAAAAGTGGTGGGGGGGAGGGCCACGGGAGAGTAAAGATAAAGTCTTATCTTTTATGCAAACTCTTCAGAGTTTCTGACCTGTGTGGTATCGCGTCTCCTTCATGTTAGTGGAGTTATACTCATCTTGTCAAGGAGACAGTGCTCCATCACACTTCATACTTCTGCTTGGATCTGCCCATCCTCTGACCAACCCTTTGTTTTCCTTGAGCTATCAGTTGGACACTGTTCTGATGTAGGTGGATTCCCACTGCTGCGTTATTCTTCCCGAGAATGTGAAGGGCTCTGTCCTCACAATGGAACACGCACAAGTGCCCTTGGTTCCTGAACCTTCTTGAAGGCTGGCAGATTGACAAGGCCAATCCATGCGTTAGTGATTCCTGCTGATACCCAGTCAAGGATCAGATGTAGCTGCTTCTCCTTTAATAAAGAACGGCAGTGAATTTCCACACTTATTTAACTGTTACTAGCTGCAAAATGAAGTTGCCTCTCTCTAGTTACTGAAGATATCTACATCTTCATCTTGCTTCCAGAGCAGTTAGAAAGGAGCAAGGACCTATAAATCCATATACACTACATCCAAAAACATGAGGCTTCTTTGCTGGGATGTTCAGAGATCACAGACAAAACTAAAGCAGCAAACAACACAAATGCCTGCATTGCTCTCACAGTTAAAGGCACAGACCATGCAAGCAGATATCTGCTGCTGAAAAAAAGCCCTGCAGGAAAAGTGAGGCATCTTTGGTCAAATGCCATACAGATTAGAACAAGTTTCAGTCCCATAGTACTGAAGGAACCTGTGCTGGCTGACCCTCTTTGTCAAAAGACTTCTCCTGGAGACATGCCCTGGAAAATGAAGCCAAGGATTTTCCACCCAACGCTGAGTGCTGTCTGTTCACTGCTGGGTAATGGGTAACCCAGGAGTTACTGGCAATCCTCCCACCAAGGCAGAACCAACCTCATCCCAAAATGAACAGCCACGATACTTGTCCACTAATGGCCCACCATAATAGTGTGGAGCTTCTCTCAGAGACACCTTTCAGTAAATGTGAAAGCCTCTTGCTGTCGACGGAGATCCTTTGCCACCATTCTATGATAAGAAATTGTGCAGATTCTGGAAATCCTGAGCAACACACACAGAATACTGGAGGAACTCAACAGGTCAGGCAGCATCTATGGAGGCAAATGAACAGATTCTTCATTAGGACTGAATGGGGCAAAAGCCAAAATAAAAAGGTGGGGGAAGGGTAAGCAATACATGCTGGCAAGTGATAGGTGAGACCAGGTGAGGGGAAAGGTGTGTAGATGGGAGGGGGGAATGAAGTAAAAAGCTGGGAGGTGATATATGGAAAAGGTAAAGGACTGAAGAAGAAGGAATCTAGTAGGAGAGGATAGTAGACCAAGGAATAAAGTGAAAAAAGGAGGGGAACCAAAGGGAGATAATGGGCAGAACATGGGAGAAGATATACTAAGATATCTGAGACATATAAAAAATTCAAAGAGGAATAAGGTTATGGGGAACTGGCACAGAAGTGGAGTTGGGGTGGGACAGGATGTTCCCCCTGTTCCCCCATTTTCGTGCTTAGTGGGTAATTTCCCTTTAAGAACTGGACACCTGGCATCCTGACAGGGTATAACACAAGTTTCACTTTCAGTAATAGGGATTTCAAGGCATGTGTTTCAAACTTGCACCTTCTCAAGGGGCAAGGAATGGAGCTACAAAGTGGAAGGTTTCATAGCCCAGAAATCCTGTCACAATACCAATTTTAATTAGTAGTGAATGGGTGGTAACTGCTCTGTCTGACCTCACACTATTACAGCCTGACCACTTAGTAAATCAGTTTCTTCACTGCCAAACCAGAGTTAATTATTAAATCAGTAACAGAATGAAGCTGTGTGGGTCATGAGCTCTGGCAATTCAGCAACAAGTCACCGTATAACCTGTGGTATCTTAGCAACAGGTCACTATGTAACCTGTGTAACCTGTGGTCTCTTAGCAACCATGACAGCATCATTCACACAGCCCTGAGATCAGAGCATTCATCTGAAGGATGTCCTGAGGCACCAGAGTGGCAATGAACATTGCACTATTCCAGCAGCTTGCTCAGAAAGGGGCCATTCAGCCCATTGAACCCATGCTGGTACAAAATGAAGCTATTTACATAGACCATTGAACTATACAGCACAGTACAGGCCCCTCGGATCACAATGTTGTGCCAACCTTTTAACCCATTCTAAGATCATTCTAACCCTTCCCTCCCACATAGCTTTCCATTCTTCTGTCATCCACGTACCTGGGAGTCTCTTAAATGTCCCTCGAACATCTGACTCTACTATTGCCTGTGGCAGCACATTCCAGACGGCGATTGGGCAGACTTGAAGAGTGTGGTGTGTAGTTTTTCATTGCTTCGATTGTATTTCTCTGCTCCACTGTGTATGCCTGCAAGAAGATGAGTCTCAAGGTGGTGGCATATAAACATTTTGGTCTCAAATTCACTTTGAACTTTAAGGAACAGAGAATGGAGGATCACGATGAGTAGCTGCTGTTCCAAACAGAGGAGGGTAAATGGTGACATTCCGTGGGGTCTGGAGAGCGGCAGAGAGTAAGGAACTGCGGCAGGGTATAAACAAGCTGTGCAATGGGAAAATGTATAACAGGCTAACTCTAATGCAGAGAATTGCAAAGTGATGAATGTTGGCAAAAGAATGAGGAAGGAAAATATAGGACAGGGTGCAGGAGCAGCACTGTGCACAAATTATTGAAAGCACATTGAGAAACCAGTAATACATTGTGCACAGCTCTGAGATTTATTAATAGAGGCAGAGATTATGCGGAAGGGAAGCTGTAACACTGCTCTGGCCTCATCGGTTCTGGTCACCTCATTATGAGAAGTCTGTGCAGACAATGGAGAGTGACTAAAAAAAATGTATGAGACTGGTGCCTCAGCTGAGGGACTAGTTACAGGATAGCAGGATAGATTAGTGAGTCTGGAAAGGGAGGTACAGAGGAGATCTGACGGAAATGTATAGATTGGAGGGTGGGAGGCTGTCCCTGTTGGTGAAGGGATCAAGGATTACAGGTATAACTAAACAGCAAAAGCATCAAGAGTTTATGCGAAAAAACTTCCTTCTGTTGTGTGGGGTTGAAGTTGTGAAAGCACGGTCTAAAGATGTGGTGGAAACCTTCAGGAGGGAACTATATAAATATACATTGAAGAAATGACTGTAGGCTAGGGAGAAAGGACCAGAGGAGAGGGGTGTGCTTTTGAACTACTGAGTTGCTTTGGCAAGAGAGGAGATATGGGTATGAAGGGCCAAATGGCCTCCTTCCAATTTTATTCTATGATAAAATGTAATCATTTTATTGATAGATTGATTAAAATTCATAACTCACGGGTGGAGATAGTGCAGATAGACAAAGCCTTTTTCCAGAGCAGAAATGTCAAATACCAAAGGGAATAATTTAAGGTGAGAGGGGGAAAGTTTAAAGGGAACTTATATGGTAAGTTTTCTTACACAGAGAATGCTGGGCAGTTGGAACACACACCGCCAGGGGTGGTGGTGGAGGTAGAGACAATAGCAACATTTTAGAGGCTGTTAGATAGACACATGAAGAGGCAGGGCCATGTACTGAAGAAGCAGATGCTCAGTTTAAATTGATATCATGGTAAGCACAGACATTGTGGACTGAAGGGCCTGTTCCTGGGTTCGATGATTCCATGATTCAAAGCTTCCTGAAGTGTTGAGCTATAGGTACCTAAAGTAAATTTCTGTTTTTCATTTTGTGGTGTCCTGTTTGTTTTTCAGCATCGGGTGTCTGAATCTGGTCATTACATGTTTGGGCTGAACCACCACTCTGGCCTTTCTCCTGGTCCTGATACTAACACCTTTAGGCAGCTGATTCCAGCCCATTTTTTCAGCTGGTCCAGATTCCTCTGCAAGCCATGATAACTTTCCTCACTATCCACTACACCCACAATCCTGGTGTCAGCTGCAAATTTGCCGATCCAGTTAATCACATTATTATCCTGATCATTGATACAGATGACAAACAACAATGGACCCAGCACTGATCCCTGTGGCATACTAGTCACAGGCCTCCAGTCAGAGGGACAACCATCTACTACCACTCTTTGGCTTCTCCTACGAAACCAATATCTAATCCAATTTACTACCTTATGCTGAAAGCTGAGCCACTGAACCTTATTGACCAGCATCCCATGTGGGACCTTGTCAAAGCCTTACTAAAATCCAAGTAGACAACGTCCACTGCCTTGCCTTCATCTACTTTCCTGGTAACTTCCTTGAAAAACTCTATGAAATTGGTTAGATACGACCTACCATGCATGAAGCCTTGCTGACTATCTTTAGTCAGTTCATGTCTATCCAAATAATTATATATCCAGTCCCTTAGGATACCTTCCAATAACTTTCCCACTGCTGATGTCAGACTCCTTGCCTATAACTTCCTGGTTTCTGCTTAGAGCCTTTTTTAAACAGCTGAACAACATTGGCTATCCTCCAATCCTCTAGTACCTCTCCTGTCACTAAGGATATTTTAAATATCTCTGCTAGGGCCCTGGCTATTTCTGGACTTGCTCCCATAGGGTCCAAGGGAACACCATGTCAAGCCCTCGGGATTTATCCACCCTGATTTGCCTCAAGGCAGCAAACATCACCTCCTCCTCTGTAATCTGTACAAGGTCTATGAATTTGATGCTTCACTTGTATAGACTCTGTGTCTGTCTCCCAAGTAAACAGAGTTGCAAAAAATGCATCTTTATCCTTTCCCATAACAGTGCTAAATTCAACTGAATGATGATCACTGCCCCTAAGTGCTCCATATTTCACATAGTTTCACTCAGAATCAGAGTTCACAGTTCAGAAACAGGCCCTACAGCCCATCAAATCTGAATTTTAAAATACCTGGATTTTAAGCCCAGCCCTGTAATTCTCCCTGTAGCTCTCTCACTGGGATTGTACACAGAGTTCTTTTGAATGTATTTTAGGAACTTTACTGTCCTTTGACACTGCCCTCATTAATCCTAGAATATTTAAAATCTCTTTTTACTCCTTAGTTACTTTTACCCCCAGAAACCTCCCAAGATACTTTCACTTCAAACTGCCCAATGGTTTGGGAGCCTTTTGTGCCCTGCCAGCACCGTGACTGATCCCTTTTATTCCATAAGTTGGTCAGAAGGCCTCATTTGTTCAGACTTTGTAGCATATCGTCCCTCCTCTCAGCTGTGAACCGGTATTGCTGCCTACCATTCCTTTCGACTCCTCCTCTCGCTGAATGTGCTGTAACCAGGAACATATAGCTGCCGTTTCCATCAATCTGTCTGTATGGATTATCTTGTAATCAACAGGTCTCCATCTATCAAACTTCCTCCTCCTTCAAATGGTAAAATCATTAAACATTGGACGGGAAGAAGTGATAATAAATGATTTTCTGATTCTGTGAGGAGGCTATTTATCGGATTAATATCCTATGTTCTGTGTCTCTCCAGCTAAATAGTCACTATTGGAGGCAAAGTGTCGTTAATAGTTCACCTACAGAATTACTTGAGAGGACAGCATGCCGTGAAGAGGTCTCCCTCGCCGTCAACACTTCCTGACCCTCTGATGATCAGCCAGCAGGTTTCTCTGTCACCTGGATGAAGTAGGTGTCATATGGATGAAATAGCTGCCATTTTCAACTCAGGGGAAACAGGGAGAGGCAAAAGAGAGGGGGTTCCAGAGCTTATGGCTTGGACAGCTGAGAGCCAATGGTGCAGTAATTAACGTCAGCTAAAACTGCAGAAATAAACACAAGCCTTTACTGGGCAATGTTGATACTTTATGACATACAGGGGCCATTGGAGCCAGCATGTCACTTAGAGCTGTCCCCTACCCTTGGGTCTCCATATTTTACCCACTGCCCTTTCCTACTTCCACAACTCAAGTGTCTCAGCCTCTGACCCGATTGGTCAGAAAACTGGCCAATGGGAAGGAGAAAATTGCTAAACAGCTCAGGTTCACAGGTGACCTGACCGTTTCCTGGGAGGTCAGGTCCTGCCTGTTCACCTCAGCCCTCCTGCCTGTAACAACATTAACAGGCTGACCAGATACTCAGCTACGGTGGCAATGGCTGGTTGTGTTCTCGATGGTATGAGATACCTGCAATTATCACTAAGTTGAATAATAGTTGCATCTAAATATTACATATTTGCACAATATTGTGTGGCCTCATTGCTAAGCTGAGCCTTGCTGCCTGTGCTCAGAGTATCCGGGATGCCATGTATTGCTGGTTTCAGGGCCAGGGCTGGGTGAAGGGACAGTCTGTGACATGAATGACCTTGTCCATGCCTGTGTGCCCTGGTGAAGGGGTAAAGCATGTTTGATGATCAATGCTAGTGTTTTGGCATGTAGATACTAACGAGAGTGATTCACTTTGGAATGTCGAACTTGAAGGCAGAATGTAGGGTTATTGGCAGTGGGGAGGAACAGGGGGATTTTCAGGTCCTCAAAGTCGCAGTGCAAGTTGATAGGGTGATTTGGTAGGGGTATGGTGTGTTGGCCTTCGTTTGTCAGGGGATTGAATTCAAGAGCCGCAAGGCAATGTTGCAGCTCTATAGAACTTTGATTGGACCACACTTGGAGTATTGTGTTTGCTTCCGACCGCCTCATTATAGGAAGGATGTGGAAGCTTTAGAGAGGGTGCAGAGACTTACCAGAATTCTGCCTGGATTAGAAAGCCTGTCTATTAAGATAGGTTGAATGGGCTAGGGCTTTTCTCTTTGGAAAGGAGGAGGATGAGAGGTGACTTAATAGAGGTGAACAAGGTAAGAGGCTTCGATAGAGTGGTTAGCCAGAGACTTTTTCCCAGGTCAGAAATGGCTAATTTTAAGGTGATTGGAGGAAAGTATAGGGGAGATGTCAGAAACATGAGATTCTGCAGATACTGGAAATCCAGAGTAACTCAGCAGGTCAGGCAGCATCTATGGAAATGAAAAAACAGTCAACTTTTTGGGCCAAGACCCTTCATCAGGTCCCTTCACTTCAGGGGATGTCAAGGGTAGGCTATTTACACAGAGAGTGGTGCTGTATGGGTGCACGGGTGCATGGTGGTGGTAGAGGCAGATACATTATGGACATTCAAGAGATTCTTTCACATGGATGAAAGAAAAATGTAAGGCTATATAGGAGGGAAGGGTTAGATTGTAGTAGATTAAAGGGTCAATTAAAGGATAGGTTAAAAATTGAGGGTGAAAATTTATCTATATTTTTGTAAGATGGAGGTTCAGGACTTTGCTACAAATACAAAACTTTACAAGTACATACAGCTTAAAAAAACTGTCAAGTGGGCAATCATGTCTAGAAGTGAAACAGCAAATAACAATTATCATTTGCAATGTCAGTTTTGGAATTATAACACTTTAATGCTTTATGTACTTCAGGCAGAAACAATTATATTTCCTCACTGTTCTCTTTGTTTTGGTGATTTGAGTGCAAGAGCAGACATAAACAAAGAAATACCTTGTTCTGTTGATGCCTGTTTTTAAAAATGCACTAACATTCAATATTAATGACATTGCATGTCCTATAATCCTTATGTCTGTGAATGAGTGAAGACCTGAATCTCACTGACTGCTAGTGATTTTCCTCTAAGCTCCTGATGCTTGATAGTTTACATTTATAATGTTAATTGAGAAACAAATGCTGGCTCAGTGTATGGGAATCAGCTGGACACATCATGAATGTAAATATCCATACACCTTAAAGAACAGAAGGGTGAGTGCAAAATTAGTTTAAACCAAGTTTGGGATTTTTAATCTGCTTAAGAGAAGAAGATGACAGCTGTCCACTTGAAAGTTTAGTCCAGCTTCACCAACAATTCAAGCTCACAAGAGCTTCAGATCAACAGAAGGTTTCTATGGATGCATTTCCTAACATTTCTTAATTGACGTCACATGAAGAGAGAGGACTGACAGTGAGTGAGAATAATCTGGAGCTCAGAGACAGAATCAATTATCCACTCACAGTGACAGTCCTGTTTGTTTGTTCCTGTGAATCTCACTGAACAATTTCTGATGATTCACCGCAACAAACAGCAGCAATAGTCAGGTCAATGGAGAAAATTCGGTGAACAGACAAAGCCAGGGCTCACGGTGTACAGTTCTTGCAGTCAGGAGCACACAGTCCGCACAAAGCCACAATTAGTCAGGACTCCTACCGTGTAATTCATTGCACTGAGGTGCTGGGCTTCTTGAGACATAAAGATTTCAGATGCTTCAAAGAAATCCAAAGAAATATCTCAATTCTGATACTCTATGTACTCAGTGGAAATATATTAGAATTAATGGTATCCAAAATATCGCAGCACTGACAATGATGAAGCTAGATATTTCATAAATGCTGTGCACTCTTGGATGGGGTAGAAATGGAGTCTTTAAGAAGGCAAAGGACTCTGCTGTGCTGGTGGATACGGCAGTTACAAGAACTTGGTGTTATAAATAAGTGAGGAAAAGAACCAAGTATTAGTCACAGAGACCAGCTGCTTGCATCAGGTGCCTCAGGTCATTCACTCACGGAGCCATTCCGACAACAGGCACCACACAGCTAGCAGCAGATGGAGATGCCAGGGACTCCAGGGCAGCTGGAGAAACCAGCTCACCGAGGAGGAGGAAGTGTGGAGCCGACTTGTCCACATGGCAGTGAGGCCTCCAGCTGCTCTCATGTCACTGTGACCCAGCAAGACAACAGAGGAAGAGCAGGAGCAGCTGGGTCCAGCCCCCTGTGTGAGGCTTGGTGCACGAGGAGTCTCACTCACTGTCAGTCCTCTCTCTTCATGTGACGTCAATTAAGAAATGTTAGGAAATGCATCCACAGAAACCTTCTGTTGATCTGAAGCTCTTGTGAGCTTGAATTGTTGGTGAAGCTGGACTAAACTTTCAAGTGGACAGCTATCATCTTCTTCTTTTAAGCAGATTAAAAATCCCAAACTTGGTTTAAACTAATTTTGCACTCACCCTTCTGTTCTTTAAGGTGTATGGGTGTTTACATTCATGATGTGTCCAGCTGATTCCCATACACTGAGCCAGCATTTATTTCTCAATTAACATTATACATACTTCTGTCACTCTGGGAAGAGCCGTGGACTCTCAGTCCCATGGCCCAGCTTGATCCTGACCTCCATGTGTTTTCTACGTGGATTCTACGTGATCGCAGGGCTTGCCCAAGTCCCGTAGAATCAAAAATGGACATCCACCGAGATGCAACACTGAGCGTCATAGGAAGTCATTCCTGCCTGTGGCCATCAAACGTTACAACTCCCCCCTTGGAGGGTCAGACACCCTGAGCCAATAGGCTGGTCCTGGACTTATTTCATAATTTACTGGCATAATTTACATACTACTATTTAACTATTTATGGTTCTATTACTATTTATTATTTATGGTGCAACTGTAACGAAAACCAATTTCCCCCGGGATCAATAAAGTATGACTATGACTATGTGTGCTGGTAGGTTAATTGCCACATAGCACATCTGAAGGGCAAAAAGAATCAAATGAGACTTGGTGGAGTCCAGGGGGTGAAAGGAGGGGAATTGGAATAGTGGAATTGCACCCCCTGAGAACCAGCATCAGTCTGATAGACTGCCGTGTTGGTATCACATAGCTGCATTCGTGTTCCTCAGTGAGTGCGAGTGGTTTTAAGTGGCATGCTTCAGCTCCTGGCTCTCACAACATTGGGCACCAGCCAATCGACAGCATCATTTTTTTTTAGATTATGAGGATACTCAATCTTTGTTTATTGTCATTTAGAAATGTATGCATTAAAAAATGATACAACGTTCCTCCAGAATGATATCACAAGAAAACACAGGACAAACCAAGACTAAAACTGACAAAACCACATAATTATAACATATAGTTACAACAGTGCAAAGCAATACCGTAATTTGATAAAGAGCAGACCATGGGCACGGTAAAAAAAAGTCTCAAAGTCCTGATAGCCCCATCATCTCACACAGACTGTAGAAGGGAGAAACTCTCCCTGCCATGAACCTCCAAGCACTGCCAACTTCCCGATGCAGCATCATTGGAAGCACCCGACCACAGCAGACTCTGAGTCCATCCAAAAATTTCGAGCCTCCGACCAGTCCCTCTGACACAGCCTCTCTGAGCATCCTCTGCCGAGTGCTTCAACCCCGCCCCGGCTGTCGAGCAACAAGCAAAGCCGAGGACTCGGGGCCTTCTCCTCCGGAGATTTCGGATCACACAGTAGCAGCAGCAGCGAAGCAGGCATTTCAGAAGTTTCATCAGATGTTCCTCCATGCTCTCATGTCCATTCCATCAAATCAGGATTGTGCACGGCACCCCACTTGACAAATAACAGACATCACCACCAGAGTGGCCGCTGCGAGCTGCGTCGCGCCGCCATCTTCCCACCAGGAAGCAGGCAGCAGGGAATGGACCCACTGTGTTCATCAGAAGAAATGCACATACATAGGTTCCTCCCACATCACAAACCTCAGGACAGTTTCCAAGGCCTGTTGAATAAGATGGGGTTCTCCCAGTGCCTTCCCACAGCCAGTGAGTACTTGGCTCAGCACTACTGCTTAGGAAGGGTTGGCACCCAACAAATAACCACAATGGCTGGAATCCAATAAAGCAAACATTTATTTTTAGAAGTCTGTATACCAACAGTGGCTGGCAAATGCTTTGAATGTGAAGGCCACTATGTAAATACAAGCTCTTGTTTACCACCCTCTACTACACTGCAGCAAGGTGGAAAGGCCAGCTGTCAGTGAGGCAGCTTCTGCTGAAATATTTAGAGTGTAGCACAAAACCCAATGAACTTCGAGCGAAGGATAAAAGTATGCATAGATAGAAGTTTCCGACATGCTCACACCATATCTCTGACAAATGTTTCACTTACAAATATTTATCCCTTTCCATTTGGAAGCTCTGTACTGAATCTGCTACTACCAGCATTTCAATCATTGCTCCCAGACCCTAACAACTTGCTGTGAAAATAACATCATTGCCCTTTACTTCTTTATCAACACTCCTGTCAATGGAAGAAATCTCTTCCTGGTCATTCTACTAATATCCTACATCATTTTGAACACTGCTGTTCTAGTCTCGGCCAAACTGAAGTTTCAGTTACTATTCTTGCAAACCTCCTCTCTACTCTCATAAAGGTCTTGGACAAGACATTGGTGAGGCCTAATTTGGAGTATTATGTGCAGTTCTGGTTACCTATCTACAGGAAAGATTTTAATAAGATTAAAAGAGTGCAGAGAAAATTTACAAGGATGCTGTCAGGACTTGAGGACTTGAAATATAGGGAAAGATTGCATAGGTTAAGAATTTATTCCCTGGAGCACAGGAAAATGAGGGGAGATTTGATGGAGGTATACAAAATTATGAGGGGTATAGATAGGGTAAATATAAGCAGGCTTTTTCCACTGAGGTTGGGTGAGACTAGAACTAGAGGTCATGGGTTAAGGATGAAAGGTGAAATGTTTAATGGGAACATGAGGGAAAACTCCTTCACTCAGAGGGTGGTGAGAGTGTGGAACAAGCTGCCAGTGGAAGTGGTGGACGTGGAATCAATTTCAACATTGGAGAGTAATTTGGATAAGTACATGGATGAGGTTTTGAAGGGCTATTGTCTGGGTGCAGGTCAATGGAACTGATGAAATTAATTGTTTGCCACAGACTAGATGAGCCGAAGGGCCTGTTTCTGCACTGTAATGTTCTATCACTCTATAATATCCTTACTGGAATATGATGCTCAGAATTAAGCAGAGATTTCAAAGTTGATACCTGAATAGGTTGAGCAGAATTTTACTAGTTTTATAGTCAATCTATTAATAGAGGATTATTAATGAAGATGATTTCATTTGGTATATTAGCAACATTCCGAAGTATCGTGTTAACTTCCAATATTATTCACCACACAAGATCTGGTTCTGCATTCTTAAAAATCATTTCATTCAGTTAATATTGGTAATTCTCAATGAAGATACATTCCCACGTGAAAGATGACTCATCTATGGCTAATCAAGATCATATTAAACAGAGGTAAAGTCATATAATACTGAGAAGGTAAGTGACAATGCAGAAGTATGACATTTAAGAGTCTGTAAGAAATGATGCAAATAAAGGAGTTGAAAATTGATTGCGGGTGTAAAGAACTATAAAATCAGACAGTAAGAGGATCCATAAGTATAAATAAAGGAAAAGAATAGATAAATTTTGGCTCCTTAGAGGATGAGACTGGGAAATGAATAATGGCAAAGACATCAAACAATTATTTTGTCTTCATTACAATGAACTTGTGTACTGGAAATGACATTAAACTATCTTGAATCTTAAACCTGATGCTGATCCCTGTAGCAAATCTAGGTGCAAAAGGGAAGGGAGAGTTTAAACAGTTACCAGCACACGGGGAAGGTACTGGGGAAAAGCAGCAGTGGACGTAATTATTGTAATCTCAGAGAGGTGGCAGCAAGAGGAATAGCTGCCAATATTCTGCTCCTAATGAAGAAAAAAGACAGAAAGCAGTGAACTGTTGGCAGTTCATCTGACATGCCTCATTGGGAAAATATTGGAATGCATTATAAACGCAAGAGATTTTGCAGATACTGGAAATCCTGAGCAACACACACAAATGCTGGAGAAACACACAAGGATCAGGCAGCATCTGTGGAAAGGAATAAACAGTTGTCGTTTCGGGCTAAGACCTTTCATTGGGACATGGGAGGGGGGGAAGAAAGGAGGACTAGCAAGAAGGTGAGAAGGGAAGCCAGATGGGTGGGAAAGGTAAAGAAAAGAAGGGTGAAGAAGAAGGAATCTAATACATAGAACATAGACATAGAAGAGTACAGCACAGGAACGGGCCATTCAGCCCACAATGTTGTGCTGAACAGCAAATCAAAAACACCCAAACACAAATCCCTCCTACCTACAACTATTTCTAGATCCCCCCATCTTCCTAATATCCATGTGCCTAACCAAACGTCTCTTTAAAGCCTCTAAAGTATTTGCCTCTGCCATCATACCAGGCAGAGCATTCCAGGCAACCATGACTCTCTGAGAAATAAACAATTTACCTCTCACGTCCCCCTTGAACCTACCCCCTCACCTTCGATGCATTCCCTCTGCTCTATTTAAGCCTCTCATAATCTTATAAACATCTATCATATCTCCACCCAGCCTCTGCTGCTCCAGAGAAAACAACCCAAGTTTGTCCAACCTCTCACTATAGCACACGCCCTCTAATCAAGACAGTATCCTGGTAAACCTCTTCTGCACCCTCTCTAAAGCCTCAACATCCTTCCCATAGTGGGGTGATCAGAACTGTATGCAATACTCCAGATGTGGCCTAACCAGAGTTTTATAAAGTTGCAATATAACTTCCTCACTTTTGAACTCAATGCCTCAACTAATAAACGCAAGCGTGTCATATGCCTTCTGAACCACCTTATCCACCTGTGTAGCCATTTTCAAGGAGCTATGGACTCCTTCTAAAGATCCCTCCGCTCATCAACATTGTTAAAGGTCTTGTCCATAACAGTGTGCTGTCGCTTTACATTTGACTTACCAAGGCACACACTTCACATTTTGCTGGATTAAATTGGATCTGCAACTGAGCAATATCCTGCCATATTCTTTGCCAATCTTCTACGCTATCCACAACACCACCAATCTTTGTATCATCTGCAAACTTACTAATCCACTCATCTACATTGTTATCCATGTCATTTATATACATCACAAACAGCAGAGGTCCCAGGACAGATCCCTGTGGAACACCACTAATCGCAGACCTCCAGCTGGAATAAGTCCCTTCAACCACAACCCTCTGTCTTCTATGCTCAAGCCAGTTCTGGATCCAAACAGCCAATTCAGCATGTATCCTATGCATCTTAACCTTCTGGATGAGCCTCCCATGAAGGACTTTGTCAAACGCCTTACTAAAATTCATGTAGACAACATCCACTGTTCTACTTTGTACTTTTATCATTCACCCTCATCATCTTGTCAAAAAACTCAATCAAGTTAGTAAGATTCGACTTTCCTGCACAAAGCCATGAAGGCTCTCCCTAATTAGGCCATGGCTTTCCAAATGCTCATAAATACTATCCCTAAGAATTACCTCCAGTAGCTTCCCTACTACTGACATGGTACTCACTGGTCTATAGTTTCCAGAATTATCCAGAATAATGGAACAACATTAGCCACTCACTGGTCCTTCAGGACTTCACCTGTGGCTAGAGAGGACACAAAAATATTGGGCAAGGCCCCAGCAGTCCTATCTCTTGCCTCTCTCAATAACCTGGAGTAAATCTCATCAGGCTCTGAGAACTTATCCACCTTAATACTCTTTAAAAGACCCAACGCTACTTCCTCCTTTGCCCCAAAATGCCCTTGCATATTAATACTGATTTCCCTTTCCTCCATATCCTTCTCTTTGGGTAAATACTCATTAAGGGTCTCACCCACTTCCTCCACATCCCAGCAAATGTTCCCCCTTTATTCATGAGCACGTGGCCACGTGGTTAAGGCATTGGACTAGCGACCTGAAGGTCGTGAGTTCGAGCCCCAGCCGAGGCAATGTGTTGTGTCCTTGAGCAAGGCACTTAATCACACATTGCTCTCCAACGACACTGGTGCCAAGCTGTATGGGTCCTAATGCCCTTCACCTGGACAACATTGGTGTCACGGAGAGGGGAGACTTGCAGCATGGGCAACTGCTGGTCTTCCATTCAACCTTACCCAGGCCTGCGCCCTGGAGAGTGAAGACTTTCCAGGCGCAGATCAATGGTCTCGCAAGACTAACGGATACCTTTATTTACTTATTCATGAGTGGTCCTACCCTCTCCCTAGTTATCCTCTTGCTCTTGGTGTATGTATAGAATCCTTGGGATTCTCTATAATCGTACTTGGCAAGGACATTTCATAGTCCCGCCTGGCTTTTCTAATTCCCTCCTTTAGTTCTTTTCTGGCTTCTTTATAATCCTCAAGGGCTCTGTTTGACTCTAGCTTCCTAAGCTTTACAAAACGTTCCTTTTTCTTCTTGACTAAATTAATCACCTCTCTCAACATCCAAGGTTCTCTTACCTTGCCATTCTTGTCCTTCCATCTGACTGGAACATACCTGTTCTGTACTCTATGCATTTGGTCTTTAAACACCCTCCACATGTTGGATGAGGACTTGCCCAAAAACAGCTGTTCCCAACTAACTCTCCCTAGTTCCTGCCTAATGTTCTCGCAATTTGCCCTGCTCCAATTTAATACTCTTCTGCCTATTCTTATCTATAGGTATCTTAAAGCTTAAGGAGTTGCGGTCACCTTTCCTAATAGAACATAGAAACATAGAAAATCTACAGCACAATACAGGCCCTTCAGCCCACAAAGCTGTGCTGAACATGTCCTTATATTAGAACTTACCCAGAGCCCTCTATTTTCCTAAGCTCCATGTACCTATCCAGGAGTCTCTTAAAAGACCCTATTGTTTCCGCCTCCACCACCGTTGCCGGCAGCCCATTCCACGCCCTCACCACTCCCTGCATAAAAAACTTACCCCTGACATCTCTTATGTACCTACTTCCAAGCACATTAAAACTGCGCCCTCTCGCGCTAGCCATTTCAGCCCTGGAGAAAAGCCTCTGACTATCCACACGATCAATGCCTCTCATCATCTTATACACCTCTATCAGGTCCCCTCTCATCTTCCTTCGCTCCAAGGAGAAAAGGCTGAGTTCATTCAACCTATTCTCATAATATTTTCTATTTCATTGTTATTTCCTCTGCTTTTCTATAAGGTATTGGAAGAGGAACTATCATTTTACATTCCTTTGAAACAGATTCTCATATACAATAAAACATGAACAAGTTTGACCTGAGGGATCAATAACTGCTTCACTGCAGCAGTCTCAATTATCATCACACAGTAATGCCTCCTGGTACACAGGGAAAACCACTTCATTGCATAAAATGGCATTACAGAAGGCAATTAATTAATAGGAAATAAAGGGGAAGAGCAAATCTTTCACAATGTGGGGTATGTGGAAGATTTAGTTATATTTCACTACATTATTGTTGATATTTAGCAAAGTTGCACATGAAAAAAGTGATTTAAGCTGAAAAACTGAATAATAAATTAATCACTGAAATGTGGTGGCATGAAAAGGAGATGGAGGAAGCTCTTACTGATCAATATAAACAAACATGAAGGCCAGTGGAATCACCTTTGGAACTATTGCATGGATTTTATTTTCATTTTTTCTTTGTTTGGCTTAGACTTGAACAGTTCAGAAGCAGGCTTATTATCACAGACATATTGTATGTGGTGAAATGTGTTGTTTTGTGGCAGCATTACAGTACATGACATAAAAATTACTAAAAGTTGCAAAATTAAGTAAATAAATAGTGCAAGAGAGGAACAGTGAGATAATGTTCATGGGTACACAGAGCGTTCAGAATCTGTTTGCCGAGGTGAAAAAGATATTCCTAAAATATTGAGTGTGGGTCTTCTGATTTATAATAGTTTTTCATCATATGGGGTTTTATAAAATGAGTTATAACCAAAATTCTTTAATACTAGGGGTTAAGTTTAAGGTTGTGGGCAGCAGAGCAATTGTTCATCATTGTTCTTATTCTCCGAGGTCCTTAGTTTCTATGGAAACTGCCTTTTCATTGGGCCCTTATCTTCATTGCACTCAATCCAAATCCACTGCCCTTATCAACCCAGAGTGGGTTTACGTAAAAAGGTCTAAGGTTAACATCTAGTTTTCCAAAACGATAATGCATGTTGTAGAAAGAGTAGTAATGCTTAACATTAGGTTTAAGGTTAGGTATGGGATTGAGATTGGTTAGAGTTAAGAGTTCAGGCCGGTGGGCAGCTTGTATATTTTGCTCTTATTTCACCATAATTACTATTACTTTCTCTTGGCTCATGTTTCTTATTGCTTTCTGTTTGCTCTTATCTCTCTCCAACCAGGGTTATACAACACATTTGATTTCAGCACACACGACACCTCTGGTTGAAAGAACTGCAGTTCTGCCCAATGATATGTAGCCCCCTTTGTCCATCAGACATGTGTCCTGATTTCTCCTCTGCAACTTTAGAGGACATTTGTCTTAATGTTTGCACATCTTCCCATAATTTGGGCGGGAGGAGAAGATGGCCGCGCAATGCAGCGCGCGCAGCTCTCTGATGAAATAATATCGTATTTGTAAGTAGGATGCCGTGCACAATTCTGATTTGATGGAGACAGACGTGAGAAGGCACAAAGGAACATCTGGAGACATTTCTGAAATGCCCGGTTTGCTGCCGCTGCTACTGTGCGATCGAGAATCTCCGGAGGGAAGGCCCCAAAATCCCCGTCTTTGCTTGCTGCTGGGGACCCAGGCTGAGGTCGAAGCATTTGGCAGAGATGGCGGTCGGTACTTGGTGTCAGAGGGCTGATCGGAGGCTCGAAGTTTTCGGACGACTCAGAGTCGGACTGTGGTCGGGCATAGCAGGGAGAGTTTTCTTTCTTCTCCCGTCTGCGTGAGATGTGGGACTTTTGAGAGACTTTGAACTTTTTTACCATGCCATGGCCTGTTCTTCATCAAGTTATGGTATTGTTGCACTGTTGTAACTATATGTTATAATTATGTGGTTTTTGTTAGTTTTTCAGCCTTGGTCTGTCCTGTGTTTCTGTGATATCACACTGGGGGAATACTGTATCATTTCTTAATGCATGCGTTACTAAATGACAATAAAAGAGGACTGCGTGTCCTCATAATCTAATCTAATCTAATGGATATTCCATCACACCAAACCTCTGTACTTAACATGAAGAGGAATTTCTTTAGCCAGAAGGCGGTGAATCTGTGGAATTCATTGCCACAGACGGCTGTGGAAGCCAAGTCAATGGGTATATTTAAAGCAGAGGTTAATGGGTTCTTAATTAGTAAGGGTGTCAGACAGGAGAATGGGATTGTGAAGGAAAATAAATCAGTCATGATCAAATGGCCGAGCAGACTCAATGGGCTGAATGGTCGAATTTTGTTCCTATATCTTATGTTCCTAGAATGTTCATGTTAATAATTTAGTTTCTAATCAATTTAACCCACCTGATGCTACAAAGGATCAGGGGATGGACAGAAAGTAGGCTGTGCACAACTGCTCCAGTCAAAGACCCATCTATTTGCATCAGTGTTTTTGCTCCTTGTCAATTTTCACAACGCTAACCCCACGAATGTTTTTAGTGCTGTTCCATCGTGATCAGTATGTGGCAGTACCTGTAATACAAGGTGTGGACTGACATTAAAACAACCAAAAATATCTCAATCACACACTGACGTAAATTCAAATCCCTTGATTTCTAGCTTCAAGGGCCGCCCCACTGAAAAATTCTGATCAACCTACTTCACCAAGCAGGTAAAGTAAGCCTATTGACTTCTTCCACAGTTTGTTTTTCTTTTAACTTCCAATTCCAGCATCTGCAGTATTTTGTGTCATCCAACAAAAGAACATCCTTCATTGAAGGCGGCTGCTTTCAAATTGGATAATAATATCTAGTTAAAAATGTATCAAGGTCATACAAAATAACACACACAGTTTTTAAATTTGGAGTTAGATTTACTTATCACGTGTACATTGAAACATACAGAGAAATGCATTGTTTGCGTTAACAACCAATACTCAGCCCACAAGCTTTGCCACACATCTCAGCATCAACATAGCCTACAATGCTCGGCAGAACAACACAGAACACAAGCAACAAAACAACAGCAAAACAAGCCCATTTCCTCCCTTTGTTACACTCAATTTGGGATTTGGTGGTGAGAGAAAAAAGAGGATGTACAATAACTTTAAAGCACTAACAAATTTATTCATTATGCAAGGGGACATAAGCAATACGATACATATATAAAGAAATACCCGTGGGCCCCACGTCTACTGCAGAGCAACTTCATTCCCTTTTCTGTCCCCAACACCACTCACCACACAGTCCGATGGGCGCAGAGCTCAGAAAAAGCAACGCAACAGACTTTTAACATCGTAAATCAGCGAGATGTTTGTTATGTCTCCCTTCTCGCTGTGAAATGGGGACATCCCTTTCTCCCTTATTAGGGAGAGAGAGAGAGAGCCTGTGGTATGTCGAATTACCGGGTGAATGAGTAGTCTTTCGGGTACTGTAAGTCTGTGTCTTTATTGATGCTTTCCTGCACGCTTGAGTGCTTGGTTGGGGGTGCCGATGCTTTTTTGCTGGTGGGGGTCATTGCCTTGCTGCTGCTTGTGCATGGGAGTGGGGAGTTGGGGAAGGCTTTGGGGTTCTAATGTTTAACTCTCATTGATTCTTTGATTTCGTGAATGTTTGCAAAGAAAAAGAATTTCAGGGTTTATATTACATACATTTCTCAGTCATTAAATATACTTTGAAACCTAAAGTCTCTCCATAAGTGCTGGAGTGGTTGTGCTTGCCCTCAATTATATTTCTTCTTGGAGGAAATGATATCTCAATCCTTTGCACAAACAAGTTCTCCTTCACCATAGTTTGACACTGCACTTGTGCCCCAACAGAGTTCAGCTTGAGTTCAGGAGATATGCAAACTATTTTGGAGGGAAGCACATTATGACAAACATGTTGCATTTGGCTCACAGGCAGTACAGCACTCTTGGTCGCCCCACAAAAATACACTTTAATCGAAGTAGCACAATACGCAGCAACACTATTCCTATTGTGATTCCCAGTGGATCAATATGCTCCACCAACCAGTCAATTATATTTAACACAGGTATCTTGTTTTTCTCTCTGTTTGTATGATGGTACAGTACATACCATCTCATAAACGGACATCACCACCCCTTAACAGTTCAATTGGTGGTCACGGCTGACAGATCCATAACAGCTTTATCCATGCTCAGGACCCGATATCATTCAGAGGAGCTGGAATCAGTGTTCCCACGCCTGAGTGTGCAGGGACTCAGGAATAAATCCAGCAGAAACCGCTGGGACACAAGCAGAGATATTTAAATCATCTTTAGCAACAAAAAGTTCAAAGTTCAAAGTGAAATTTATTATCAGAGTACATACGACCCTGAGATTCTTTTCCTGCAGGCATACTCAGCAAATCTATAGAACAGTATCTGTAAACAGGACCAATGATCACAGAACAAACTGTGCAAATGCAAATATAAGTAAATAAATAACAAGCATGAAATAGACAATATAAAGAGCCCTTAAAGTGAGACCATTGGTTGTGGGAACAACAGAGGTAGAATGAGTGTAGTTATCCCCTTTTGTTCAAGAGCCTGATGGTTGAGGGGTAGTAACTGTTGTTGAACCTGGTGGTGTGAGTCCTGAGGCACCTGTACCTTCTACCTGATGGCAGCAGTGACAAGAGAGCATGGGTGGTGAGGGTCTTTGATAATGGATGCTGATGTTCTATGGCAACGTTTCAGAGGTACCAGAGGATTGGAGGATAGCCAATGTTGTTCCACTGTTTAAAAATGGCTCTAAACAGAAACCAGGAAATTATAGGCCGATGAGTCTGACATCAGTTGTGGGAAAGTTATTGGAAGGTATTCTAAACAACTGGATATAAGCATTTGGATAGACAGGGACTGACTAAGAATAGACAGCATGGCTTTGTGCATGGTAGGTCATGTCTAACCAATCTTATAGAGCTTTTCGAGGAAGTTACTAGGAAAGTGGATGAAGGCAAGGCAGTGGATGTTATCTATATAGACTATAGTAAGACATTTGACAAGGTCCCACATGGGAGGCTGGTCAAGAAGGCTCAGTTGCTCAGCCTTCAGGATAAGGTAGTAAATTTGATAAGTCGTTGGCTTTGTGAGGAAAGTCAGAGAGTGGTAGTAGATGGTTGCCTCTCTGACTGGAGGGCTGTGATTAGTGGAGTTCCACAGGGATTGGTGCTGGGTCTTCTGTTGTTTGTCATCTATATTGATGATCTGGATGATAATGTGGTTAACTGGATCAGCAAATTTGCGGATGATACCAAGCCTGGGGGTGCAGTGGACAGTGAGGAAGGCTATCATAGCTTGCAGAGGGATCTGCATCAGCTGGGAAAATGGGCTGAATGATGGCAGATCGAATTTAATGCAGACAAGCACGAGATTTTGCACTTCAGTAAGATCAATCAGGGTTGGTCTTACACAGTGAACGGTAGGGCACTGAGGAGTGTGGTAGAACAAAGGGATTTGGGAATACAGGTCCATAATTCATTGAAAGTGGCATCACATGTAGATAGGGTTGTAAAGAAAGCTGTAGACGCAATGGCCTTCATAGATCAATGTATTGAGGACAGGAGATGGGATGTTATGTTGAAGTTGTACAAAACGTTGGTGAGGCCTAATTTGGAGTGCAGACATCCCACCTCTCCTGGAAGTTCTGGGAGTCTCCCGCATATTAATAGTGGCTCTCTGATGCCCGCAAATTATATACAATATCACGGAAATCAATTTTTTTGAGAGAGAGCGAGAGAAAGCAAGAGAGAGCGTGAGAGCGACCACAAGAGAGAGCGTGCGTGATAGAAAGAGCGAGCGAGAGAGAAAGCAAGCGAGAGCATGCAAGCGGGAGAGCGAGAGAGAGCGAAAGCAAGCAACAGCGCTTGACAGCGGCGAGCGACCATGAGAGAGAGAGCGCGAGTGAGAGTGCGCCATGGCAGAGTGTTCCAAAGAAAATATAAAACGTACGTCACCCCAGTCCACACTAAAGTGTACCCCTGCCTAATAGGGGTCAAAATAATGACAGTGTTGCTCACTGCACTGTTTGCAACAGTGACTTTTCTATTGCCCATGGTGGGTTAAGACTGTATTAGACATGTTGAGGTGAGATTAACAGGTGTCATTCGTTCATTAGCATAGCTAACATTATTTAAACTAGCTGGCTTGCTGTTAAGGAACTACTCTATTGCAGACATCCCACCTCTCCCAGAAGTCTCCAACAAATTGATGGTGCTACCTCCCTGAAATGAGTTTTTGCAGGGTGGGATGTCAGGGAGTGTTGTGTGCAGGTTTGGTCACCTACCTACAGGAAAGATGTAAACAAGGTTGAAAGAGTACAGAGAAAAATTACAGGAGGACCTGAGATAAAAGGAAAGATTGAATAGGCTAGGGCTGTATTCTTCAGAACGTAAAAGATTGAGAGGACATTTGATAGAGTTATACAAAATTATGAGGGGTATAGATAGGGTAAATGCAAGCAGGCTTTTTCCACTGAGGTTGGGTGGGACTACAACCAGAAGTCATCGGTTAAGGGTTAAGGGTGAAAGGTGAAAATTTTAAGGGGAACATGAGTGGAAACTTCTTCACTCAGAGGGTCATGAGAAAGTGGAATGAGCTGCTAGCACAAGTGGTGCATGGAAGTTCGATTTCAAAGTTTAAGAGAAGCTTGGATAGATACATGGATGGTAGGGGTATGGAAGGTTGTGGTCCAGATGCAGGTTGATGGGAGTGGGCAGTTTAAATGGTTTCAGCATGGAGTAAATGGGCCAAAGGGCCTGTTTCTGTGCTGTACTTCTCTATGACTCTATTTCAATATGTTCATCCGGTAGGCATATTTGTATGACATTCAGCGAAAGTTGTTACATAGAAACATAGAATCATAGAAGATAGGTGCAGGAGTAGGCCATTTGGCCCTTCGAGCCTGCACCGCCATTCAGTACGATCATGGCTGATCATCCAACTCAGAACCCTGTACCAGCCTTCCCTCCATACCCCCTGATCGCCTTTAGCCACGAGGGCCATATCTAACTCCCTCTTAACATAGCCAATGAACTGGCCTCAACTGTTTCCTGTGGCAGAGAATTCCACAGATTCACCACTCTCTGTGTGAAGAAGTTTTTCCTAATCTCGGTCCTAAAAGGCTTCCCCTTTATCCTCAAACTGTGACCCCTCGTTCTGGACTTCCCCAACATCGGGAACAATCTTCCTGCATCTAGCCTGTCCAATCCCTTTAGGATCTTATACGTTTCAATCAGATCCCCCCTCAATCTTCTAAATTCCAACGAGTACAAGCCTAGTTCATCCAGTCTTTCTTCATATGAAAGTCCTGCCATCCCAGGAATCAATCTGGTGAACCTTCTTCGTACTCCCTCGATGGCAAGAATGTGTTAGTCAATGATGTGTCAGGGATCACTGTTGTTATTTTGATAAGGAGCAGCAGCAATGTCATAGCAATTTCTGCAATGTAGGAAAGCATACTATCACTCCTCTTTAGTTATTTGTTGGGCATTAAGACAGACTGTTTTTTATTTCCCCAATATCATCACCCAGCATATATTACTGCTACTACCTCCTGCATGCCACTGTATACCCAGGAGCATCACATTCTGGCTAGGTCCCTGTATCTTGTCAGGGTTTACTAAACAGCCTCTGCTGTGCAGATGGATCACTATATGGTCCAAGTACCCCTCTTCTCAGGCCCGTGCTATAATACTGTGTGCTGCCTATACAACGGCTGGGTCAAGTGAGATTCTCGGCAAATCTCAAGCCAATATCCCATGCCACAGGGTCAGACTATGCACATATCCCTGGGGGAGGCAGCAAAATGGTTATTGTCTCTCTGCCTAAGGAAGGCAAACTGGTCTTAGGAGCCAGGCATTTACCAGATCATCCATGGCATACCAGTGTTTCTCCTCTTTCTCTCTGATGTTCTCCACTGGATAGGGTTGGAGCATACTCATCCAGCTGTTCGAAACCAACAGCCTTCCATCTTTGTACATTTCCCCTTCCCCGGTACACAGCCATTGGAAAATGAAGCCTCAGAACTCCCTACTGGAAATGGGTCAGCAAGCATATCTGCCGGGTGTCCTGGACACAGTTCACGGATGCCCCCCTTGGGGTATAAGGTCCTACATCAGTTAGGGAGGACTATAGCATCTGGGAATTCTCTCTCTCTCACTGGAGAGTGTATTTAAAGCTGAGGTTGATGGGTTCTTGATTAGTAAGGACATCAAAGGTTACAGGGAGAAGGCAGGAGAATGGAGTTGAGAGGGATAATAAATTAGCCATGATGGAATGGCAGAGCAGACTCAATGGGCTGAATGGCCTGATTCTGCTCATATGTCTTAATGTCTTATGAATCTCAGAATTATCTGCCCCTAAGGATGGTGAAGGCTGGATCATTTGATATATTTCTGGAGATTGACAACTATTTAAAAGCTTGAGAAATTGAGGGTTACAGGAATTGGCACAGAAGAGAAGTTGAGGCTGGCATAGATCAACCATGATCATGTTGCATGGTGGAGCAGGCTTGAAGGGCAAAGTGGCCTACTCCTGCTCCTAATTTCCTGTGTTTTTGAGCTGTTACACAGAAGACCGACTATATTCTGCCTGAAATTCCTGACTCTAACCTCAGACATTCAGGCTTTATTTCCCTGATTCTCGCAGCTGCAATATAATTCTCATGGCAGTTCTCTTCTGCATCATCAGCTTTTCCCACTGGCAACTGCTCACGTGACTTGAATCAGTGTCAGAGCTCCAGCCTTTGTTGCTGCTCTTTCCACGGACATTGCATCAACACTAACGTCATTCACCAAAGTCCCATCACATTTCTGAGAGCCACGTCTGCTAATGTAGCAATTTTTATATCCACATTCCACACTCCAACAGATCATCATGCACACTCATTCTAGACTGAATTTGTTCTTCTTCTGAACTGCACATGAATGTCCCACCGTGTGTCATTCAAAATGATCATGTTGAGACTAAGTCTTCAACACTTATTACTGATGTCATCACTCGTGTGCTCACCTAACCTTTGGTTTTTGGTCTTGAATTTGCAAATTTTTGTAATCTCTGAAGACGCCGAATTAAATCGTGTCTACAACCTCTCTGTCATTTCATGGAGTGAAGCATCTTTTGTCTTGTATTCTGCTGGAGATTTGGTAATAGTGAACAGATCCAAACTCATCTCTGTATCATCAGTCTCATACCTTCTTGTGTGACTTTGCCTCCACCCTCATTTTTAATGAAGAATATTTCCGTCATTCTTCTTGGGAGCTGAAGGGTCCCCACATTTCTTTTTCCAATAACTGCAAGGTTCTAGTTCTGTTGCTTCAGAATGCCTGTTGACCTTACTGTGATTAATGGTGAACTGCAGACTCCCAGCACCACAAATATGCAGTCACATGATTTTGTTACTTTGGCCAATTCTTTCGCAGCTTATCCTTGTTTTTTATTTATTATTATGGAGATAGGCCCTTCCAGTCCTTCAAGCTATGCTGCCCCCAATTTAATCCAAGCCTAATCACAGGATAATTTACAATAACCAATTAACCTTCGGACTGTGGGAGTAAACTGGCGCACTCAGAGAAAACCCATACAATTCATGGGGAGGAAATACAAACTCCTTACAGATGACGTCAGAATTGAACTCCAAACTCGCTGTAATAGTTTCGCACTACCGGGTAGCCAGTGATGTTTGTGCCTCCGTGCATTCTTAGTTTCCACTGCAGCGCACCTGCAGAGAAAATGCAAAGAATATAGAGGGCACTAGAAGGTGTGCTTAATTTATCCAGGTGGTCAAACTCAGCAATACTTGCCCCACACGGCCAACCACAGTTCCCAGTGGGAACCAAACAATGTTCATCTGGGCTCTGTATCCCACTGTCTGGTCAAAAACTGGATCAGCAAACTTGCGGATAACACCGAGATTGGAGGTGTAGTGGATAGTGAGGAAGGCTATCATGGCTTGCAGAGGGATCTGCATCAGCTGGAAAAAATGGGCTAAAAAATGGCAGATAGAACTTAATGCAGACAAGGGCGAGGTGTTGCACTTCAGCAGGACCAAACAGGGTTGGTCTTACACTGAGGAGTGTAGTGAAACAAAGCGATCTGGGAATACAGGTCCATAATTCATTGAAAGTGGCATCACAGGTAGATAGGGCTGTAAAAAAAGCTTTTGGTACATTGGCCTTCATAAATCAAAGTACTGTGTACAGGAGATGGGATGATGTGTTGAAGTTCTATAAAACATTGTTAAGGCCTAGTTTGGAGTATTGTGTGCAGTTTTGACCACCTACCTGCAGGAAAGATGTAAACAAGGTTAAAAGAGTGCAGAGAAAATTTACAAGGATATTGCCGGGACTAGAGGACCTGAGTTATAGGGAAAGGTTGAATAGGTTAGAACTTTATTCTTGTGTTCTTATGATCTTCTACAGGTGTGACTCTCCATGCAGATTTGCAACCCATAGCTTCCTTGTCCACAGCTAGGAAAAGCTGAATTGGACAACAGACTTCAGAATATTGTAATCATGACCATAGATGAAAGCTTTTGTGTCAGGTTTGAGGTCTTAACTTTCAGATGTCCTTAGTTATATTGAAGGTGATGATGAATCCAACTTTTGATGTTTGCCTTCACCATAAAGTAATGTTTTGTTGTCAAAAGAGGGTGATGTACAATGGGAGCAGGTTGGTTTTGCAGACACTGAGAGTGTAAGGCCCATCCTCCTGCAGAGTTTGACTGACAAGCTGATAACAACTTGGAGCTCAGTCACTGAGTGCAAATGTAAGTGCTTTCCTTATGCCGCAGGTCAGCTACTGGTGTAAGGGTTATCTTGGTTCTGGAATGGAGGTAGCAGTAACTCTTTCATAAATTTGACTGTAGTTTGTTGGAGGTGAGGTGCAAGATATTGGAAATGTTATAGCAACAATTCAATTCTGCTTGACATGAAGCTGCACAGAGACTGACTCCATTGTTAGCCTGTTAGTTCGGATCCATATAAGCAGGAAGAAGAAATATATTTATGTTTGGTGCTCCACAGCCACTGCCAGCTGACACAGTTGAAGGTTTAAAAAGTCAGGTTCCAGTGTCTGGTCCTACGTTTGGAATTCTTTTTGAGTTGGTGAAGTTTCTGTCCACTGTGCCTCAAGACAGGGGGAATTTCACACTATAATTTGAGGAATGCATTTCATCCATTGGGAGGAGGGGGTTGAGATGGACTCTAGCAACAACTTTTGCTGTGGAAGACTGTAGGGAGACCACTCTGTAGTGGGGCATCTCCTTTCTTTAAGATTTTCATGATTATAATGTTCTGAGGTCTGGCAAAATCACCTCTCCCAGCTGTGGACGAGTTAATGGGTTGTGAGGTCGTGGACTGATTTCTCATTGTCTTGGTCCTCCTTCCTTCGACTTAAAACAGTAACTCTGTTTCTCCACAGAAGCAGGCACTTCCCAAGGTGAAGATCTTGATCTGCCAACTGCGTCTGGTGGCTGGTGGGCTTGACGTTCAAAATCAGGAATACAGGTGTCCCCTGCTTTTCGAACGTTCACTTTATGAAATCTCACTGTTACGAAAGACCTACATTAGTTCCCTGTTTTCGCTAACAGAAGGTGTTTTCACAGTTATAGAAAAAGGCAGCGCGCAAAAAAAAAGTAGCACGCGATAAAAGGCAGAGCGCGCAATGAAAAAAATCAGCACGCGCCCCGAGCAGCCGCTCTCCCCGGATTCAGAACGGCATTCTCGCTGGCATTGCTTAAACACGTGTCTGTGAGCAGCCGTTTGCAAGATGAGTTCTAAGGTATCGGAAATGTCTGAAAGAGCTCGTAAGGGTGTTACACTTAGCGTAAAACTAGACATAATTAAGCGTTTCGATCGTGGTGAACGAAGTAAGGGCAAAGTGAGTTTGGCTTGTGGAAGCTGACGAAGATGATGTTGAAGAGGTTTTGACATCCCATCACCAAGAACTGATAGATGAAGAGCTGATGCAATTGGAAGAGGAAAGGATAACAATTGAAACCGAATGAGTAATGATAAAGTACAACTTTAATTTTGAAAGGGTACGTCGGTTGCATATTTGCAAGATGGTCTGAGTCCTTACAAGGAACTGTGTGATAGAAGAATGCGCGAGGCTCAGCAGTCAAGCAAGCCTTCCACATCAGCCACAGTAGACGACAAACCCTGACCTTCGACATCGAGGCGGGCAGAGATAGAAGAAGATGAGCTGCCTGCCCTAATGGAAATAGACGATGATGAGATGACACCCCAGTGTCCCACCACCCCAAACCCCAGGCCGCGGACAGATACCGATTCGCGGAGAATGCAGCGGTAGCCGGGATGCATCCAGCACATCTTTAAGAAAAAAGCTGAAATAAACATGCTAATTAATTAGGTGCTGCCCGGCACGTAATTGTCGGCCCAGATCAGAGGCGACGCAATCGGCCTAACACACCATCATCAGTGTGCTCGGAGTCTTCCCGATTCCCGTAAATGATACTACACTGTACATACATTATTTCTACTTTATATCGGCTGTGTATTTTTAGGTGTTATTTGGTATGATTTGGCAGCTTCATAGCTTAAAGGTTACTGGAAAGCGCTTGCGCCGTGATTTTGCCGAGAGCGCTGGCATGAGATTTTCGCTACGGAGAACAGTTCAGGCAATGATTGTGGAAAAGTATTTCTACTTTATATAGGCTGTGTATTTATCATATCATTCTTGCTTTTACTATGTGTTACTGTTATTTTAGGTTTTATGTGTTATTTGGCATGATTTGGTAGGTTATTTTTGGGTCTGCAAATGCTCACAAATTTTTCCCATATAAATAAATGGTAATTGCTTCTTTGCTTTATGACGTTTCGGCTTACGAACCGTTTCATAGGAACGCTCTACCTTCGGATGGCGGGGGAAACCTGTACTAGCCAAACCCAAGATCTGAATATTTGGCGTCATGGGTCAAGAGCTCAGACAATGTGACATTGACACCACCGCCTTGAGTGAGATGTGAAAGGGAAGTATTGGCCAACAAGGCAGTGGGTCGTAGAGAGATGCAGCATGGAAGCAGGCTGTTCAGACCACTATTTATATGTGTCATGGACGATTCACTGGACTCTGTAAACTCACACTCATTCCTCAATTACACTTGATTTACTTGTGCCCAAGGAGAACAGCCCAACCCCTGTTACCACACTGTTCTGCAGCCTTTTTTCTACAGAATTGACCATTTGGTAAACTGTGGATGTTCAAATTAACTTAGAGAGGTTAGAAGAATGATGAAAGATCTCATTGAAACTTATCTAATATTGAAAGGCCCAGATTGAGTGGATGTGCAGAGGATATTTCCTTTAGTGTCCTATAGTCTAAGACCAGAGGGCATGGTCTCAGAATACAAGGACATCACATTAGAACCGAAATGAGGAGGAATTTTTTTAGCCACAGTGGTGAAACAACTCCAGTCCTCTACTGTAAAAAGGGAAGCTATGGTCTTCAAAGTCCTTTCTTGCCTGGGCTGCTCCTTGCTATGCCACAACTTCCACACATGCTGTCCATCAACTAACCCATTTTATTCTCTTCACATTCCCATCAGGTCCTCTACTCCCCTCCTCACATCCTAAAACTCATCTACACATTAGGTACGATTTACAAATTAACTTACCACTTACATGTCTTTGGGATTTGGTGGCAAACCAAAACATCCAGGGGAAACCCACATGGTCACAGAGTAAACTTGCAAACCCCACACAGACAGCATCAGAGGTCAGAACTGAACCTGAGCCACTGTAGCTGAGAGTGTCTCCTAACTCATCAATTTGCATAAGCCAGAAGCCTGGAATCTACCAATGAGGCCAAGGAGATTGTCCAACATGAGAAAGAAAAAGACACACTGAGCCTCTGTGACTTCACTTCCAGATTGGGAAAAGATGTAGCCTTTTGCTGAGGTGTGATCACATAGGGGATAAGAGAAGACAAACTCCAAATGGATCTTCCTTACAAAATGCTTAGAGCACCATCTTCCCATAACCATCACCCTGTTTCATCAGTGAATGAAGCCCAGCCCCCAAGGCAGCTCCCCATCCAGACACATCACCTGTTAGATTACATCATGGGTGAGTGAGTGACTGCAAGTATGGCTCCACCACTCAAACGAGGACAGTGCTGACAACTGACTAGCCTACTTTTAACTTCATCAACTTGGCCTGAAACACCTGCATCTGCAGAAACATTGCTGTGATAAAAATTGATGTTTAACTCCTCATGGACCCAACAAAGCTCTTTGTTTTGAGGAAGTATCTCCCACCCTGCAAACTGCCCACATTCAAGTGTAAGAAATTGTCGTGAAAGGATCATGGTGGGTGTGGTGAGAATGACCAGGATGTCAAGGGCTAATTAGCTGCAAATGTGTGACCTCCTGGACTGAGAGCTCCACTGTTCCTCAACGGAAAGGAAACAGCTCCACAGATACCGTGAAACCGAGGTTCAATAAATAACCTGTCAGCTCAAGAAGAATAGGTGGTTGGAGAGAGTGGAGGAGGCTTAGCAAGTCTCTGGCAGACATGACATGTGCAAATCCTTTAGTGCTTTTGAGGCCATCTGCTGTCTGAACACCCAAGAACTCCTTTGAGTGAGAGCCAAGAACAGAGGTGAAATTATCAAAGATCGAAGTAGTTCTCATCCTCTGGAAGGAACATGTTATAGACTTCCTCAGTGAATTTTCTGTCCTGAATGTGGACATCTCTGACTCTCACAACAGCCTTTTGAGAGCAGTCTTGAACCATCCCCAATAAAAGAGATTCTAACCACTACTCTTGGCATTCAATGCCATTAATATCATTGGCTCTCCCCTCATTATTGTCCTGGGGTGGCCATCAGCTGGAAACTCAAGCTGTATAAATACCATGGTAAAAATGTCAATCCATTCACTGGGACTGCAGAAGGTCAACAAGCTGGCTCACTAACCCCTCTCTTTTGAAGGACACTTAGGGATAGGCAATAAACGTTGGCATTCCAATAAAGCCCAAATGCCAAAAGCTGAACAAAGTTTTCAACTAATATGCAGATAATGTCCTTCATCTAACCTTGAGGCAGCTTTTGGTTACTCTTCCCACAAAGAGTTTGACTGCACAAATATTATTTCTTAAAATAAACACTGCACTCTGTAATTCCTCCTGCAGTGACAATACTCCAATTAAGTCCAAAGACACCATACATATAGCCAGTCAAAATTGCCCTATTTACAAAGAGCCAGTATGGCTTTGATAGTGACAGTTGTTTGAAATAAATGACTGAAAATGTTGAAAGAAATACTGTAGTACATCCAGCAAATTTGTTTCAAGTGAATGCACCTGTGAATCACTTTATACACATTCTTCAGTTATCAGTGTGATCCTCTTTCTTGAAGCCCCATCAGTTAATAAAATACCAAGTTCCCACACAAGCTCTCCAGCTGCACAAAGCTGTGACTAGAGTGAAGAGAGTGAGATTTGGCCCGTCATCTGAAATATATAACTAAACTCAACAAGTTTGTCCGTGACCTCCATGATAAGGAGGAGAACTAGACAGGCCATTCGGTGCTGATTACAATATAACAGTCCATATGACAATAGTTCAAATGTATACTTTGGTGCTGAAGGCAGAACTGCAGAACTGGGTTTGATTCTTTTCCCCACAATAAAAATGTTCAACCTCCCTTTCACAACCGTAATCATTTATATCATCCTAACTCTAATTTCCTTCTTACCATACAGTTGATTCCAAATCTCTGTTAGTCTTTGCCAAACACCATGCTTAAATTAACAGCTTACATTTACACAGTAATGCAGCTGTAGGAAAGCCTGAATGGAATAAGTATTGGAAATATCTTTATACAGTTACTTCCACAACCTCCAAGTGAACTGGGGATCTTACCAGCCACTGTGGTGTCATCAGTGTAATCTGGGAAATGAGACTGCCACCCATGCACAACGAAGTCCAACAAATACCAATAGACAAATAGCAGATTAACCTACATTGGGAGGTTGGCATCAGTGAGAAAGTTAAATATCTCCTTTGGAACAGGCTATTTTGAATCCACATGTGCGACTTTGGTGATTTCTCTATCAACCCATTTGATAATAGTCTTGTCCCCAAGACAGAAAGCAAACTTTGGCCATGCCCTATGTCTGATGCTGGAATCTGAAACAAAAGCAGACGATGCTGGAAACACTCAGCAGGTCAGACGGCGTCTGTGGAGAAGCAGAGTTAATGTTTCAAGTTGAAGACCCTCCTTCAAACACCGATAAGGCACGTAAGGTTCTAAAGAAGAGTTTTCAGCTTGGAGCATTTCTCTTTCAAAGATGTGGAATACAACTGCACAGGATTGAATGAATGTTGTAGCACTGCAGCTGCTATCTGTTGAATAAAATATAGATTTCCCATAGTCCAAGCCAACAATTCCTCTCTCCCTGAACTCATTAGCTGAATATTTATCTCAATTGCTATTTATGGATCTTTTCTGTATGCATGTTGGCTGTGGATACTTGCCCACGGGATAACACAAGTTGCCCTTAAAGAGTTGATATCAAATGAACAACTGCTAAAAATTTGAAATAGAAATTGTTATAGCTAGAAACAACACACAAATCAACATGATATTCACTAACATGTTCTTTACTAACAGGCCCATACATGCCAAGTACTCTCCACAAGAGTAGTGTCTTGTCAATATAACAAGAGCATAAAGGTTCAGACTGAGCCTCAAGAACAGAGCCCAATGCCCTGAATACAATAGCATTCTTATGCTAATGTCACCACTGCTAGATTTTTCCTTTACAAATACTTATTTAAATTCCATTTGATGTTTCAACTAATTCTGCTTCACTGCCTTTCTGATGAAGCATTCCAGATCATAATGATTCACTGTATAAACAACACTTGGCCCATCACCTTTTTGGTCCTTGGTTCTTAATCCTGGATCATCTTGATACCAATCCTTCTGTCATTCAGACAATTATCTCTTTAATATTACTATCGAAATCCCCTTCTACTTAGTAAATTTGTGTTAAATCTTCTCTCTCCTTGCCCTTAAAGCTTCCTGAGAAGTATTGGAGAGGGATTGTCTTGTTGCCGCTCACCAGTGAAATCATCTTCAGCAGTTTACCACGCTAAACCAGCTGGCTTCAGCTGAGACAATGACTCAGTTGATACACTTTCACCCCCAGCAAGTCCTCAAGAGGTGACACCATCCTCATAAATCTTGGAATGGCATTTGGGAACCATTTATCACTAGCTCTTTTGGAAAATCCTCACGTTATAGGCAATGCCCCAGAAGTTGGTGAACATGCTAAAAGTAACGCTTAGGGACTTTGAATACAAGATGAATTACATCAGCCACCCCAGTTTCAGCATCACTATAGAGTTGTAGAGGCATACAGCACAGAAACAAGCCCTACAGCCTAACTGATCCAGACCGATCAAGGTTCCCATCTAAGCTGATCTAATTTGCTTGTGTTTGGCCCATTATGAGTGAGAGGGCAGTTTGCTGTTCTCGGTGTCGGATGTGGGAGGCCCTGGAGTCTCCAAGCCTCCCGGACGTCTACATCTGCGCCAAGTGCATCGAGATGCAGCTCCTAAGGGACCGCGTTACGGAACTGGAGCTGCAGCTCGATGACCTTCGTCTGGTCAGGGAGAGTGAGGAGGTGATAGAGAGGAGTGGAAGGCAGGTGGTCACGCCGGGGCCATGGGAGGCAGACAAGTGGGTCACGGTTAGGAGGGGGAAGGGGAAAAGTCAGGTGATGGGGAGTACCCCGGTGGCTGTGCCCCTTAACAACAGGTACTCCTGTTTGAGTACTGTTGGAGGGGACAGCTTACCTGGGGGAAGCGACAGTGGCCGTGCCTCCGGCACAGAGTCTGGCCCTGTAGCTCAGAAGGGTAGGGCAAGGAAGAGGAGGAGAGTTGTGATAGGGGACTCGATAGTAAGGGGGTCAGATAGGCGATTCTGTGGACGCAGTCCAGAGACCCGGATGGTAGTTTGCCTCCCTGGTGCCAGGGTCCGGGATATTTCTGATCGTGTCCAAGATATCCTGAAGTGGGAGGGTGAGGAGCCAGAGGTCGTGGTACATATAGGTACCAATGACATAGGTAGGAAAAGGGATGAGGTCCTGAAAGGAGAATATAGGGAGCTAGGAAGGGAGTTGAGAAAAAGGACCGCAAAGGTAGTAATCTCGGGATTACTGCCTGTGCCACGCGACAGTGAGAGTAGGAATGCGATGAGGTGGAGGATAAATGCGTGGCTGAGGGATTGGAGCAGGGGGCAGGGTTTCAAGTTTTTGGATCATTGGGACCTCTTTTGGCGCAGGCGTGACCTGTACAAAAAGGACGGGTTACACTTGAATCCTAGGGGGACCAATATCCTGGCAGGGAGATTAGCGGGGGCTACTGAGGTGACTTTAAACTAGAATGGTTGGGGGGTGGGAATCAAATTAAAGAGGCTAGGCGTGAGGAGGTTAGTTCACAACAGAGGGATGGGAACCAGTGCAGAGAGACAGAGGGGTGTAAAGTGAGGGTAGAAGCAAAAAGTACAAAGGAGAAAAGTAAAAGTGGCAGGCCAACAAATCCAGGGCAAGCATTAAAAAGGGCCACTTTTCAATAGAATTGTATAAGGGCTAAGAGAGTTGTAAAAGAGCGCCTGAAGGCTTTATGTGTCAATGCAAGGAGCATTCGTAATAAGGTGGATGAATTGAAAGTGCAGATTGTTATTAATGATTATGATATAGTTGGGATCACAGAGACATGGCTCCAGGGTGACCAGGGATGGGAGCTCAACATTCAGGGATATTCAATATTCAGGAGGGATAGACATGAAGGAAGGGGAGGTGGGGTGGCGTTGCTGGTTAAAGAAGAGATTAACGCAATAGAAAGGAAGGACATAAGCCGGGAAGATGTGGAATCGATATGGGTAGAGCTGCGTAACACCAAGGGGCAGAAGACGCTGGTGGGAGTTGTGTACAGGCCACCTAACAGTAGTAGTGAGGTCGGAGATGGTATTAAACAGGAAATTAGAAATGTGTGCAATAAAGGAACAGCAGTTATAATGGGTGACTTCAATCTACATGTAGACTGGGTGAACCAAATTGGTAAAGGTGCTGAGGAAGAGGATTTCTTGGAATGTATGCGGGATGGTTTTTTGAACCAACATGTCGAGGAACCAACTAGAGAGCAGGCTATTCTGGACTGGGTTTTGAGCAATGAGGAAGGGTTAATTAGCGATCTTGTCGTGAGAGGCCCCTTGGGTAAGAGTGACCATAATATGGTGGAATTCTTCATTAAGATGGAGAGTGACATAGTTAATTCAGAAACAAAGGTTCTGAATTTAAAGAGGGGTGACTTTGAAGGTATGAGACGTGAATTAGCTAAGATAGACTGGCAAATGACACTTAAAGGATTGATGGTGGATATGCAATGGCAAGCATTTAAAGGTTGCATGGATGAACTACAACAATTGTTCATCCCAGTTTGGCAAAAGAATAAATCAAGGAAGGTAGTGCACCCGTGGCTGACAAGAGAAATTAGGGATAGTATCAATTCCAAAGAAAAAGCATACAAATTAGCCAGAGAAAGTAGCTCACCTGGGGACTGGGAGAAATTCAGAGTTCAGCAGAGGAGGACAAAGGGCTTAATTAGGAAGGGGAAAAAAGATTATGAGAGAAAACTGGCAGGGAACATAAAAACGGACTGTAAAAGCTTTTATAGATATGTAAAAAGGAAAAGACTGGTAAAGACAAATGTTGGTCCCCTGCAGACAGAAACAGGTGAATTGATTATGGGGAGCAAGGACATGGCAGACCAATTGAATAGTTACTTTGGTTCTGTCTTCACTAAGGAGGACATAAATAATCTTCCAGAAATAGTAAGGGACAGAGGGTCCAGTGGGATGGAGGAACTGAGCGAAATACATGTTAGTAGGGAAGTGGTGTTAGGTAAATTGCAGGGGTTGAAGGCAGATAAATCCCCAGAGCCAGATGGTCTGCATCCCAGAGTGCTTAAGGAAGTAGCCCAAGAAATAGTGGATGCATTAGTGATAATTTTTCAAAACTCGTTAGATTCTGGACTACTTCCTGAGGATTGGAGGGTGGCTAATGTAACCCCACTTTTTAAAAAAGGAGGGAGAGAGAAACCGGGGAATTATAGACCGATTAGCCTAACGTCGGTGGTGGGGAAACTGCTGGAGTCAGTTATCAAGGATGTGATAACAGCACATTTGGAAAGCGGTGAAATGATCGGACAAAGTCAGCATGGATTTGTGAAAGGAAAATCATGTCTGACGAATCTCATAGAATTTTTTGAGGATGTAACTAGTAGAGTGGATAGGGGAGAACCAGTGGATGTGGTATATTTGGATTTTCAAAAGGCTTTTGACAAGGTCCCACACAGGAGATTAGTGTGCAAACTTAAAGCACACGGTATTGGGGGTAAGGTATTGGTGTGGGTGGAGAATTGGTTAGCAGACAGGAAGCAAAGAGTGGGAATAAACGGGACCTTTTCAGAATGGCAGGCGGTGACTAGTGGGGTACCGCAAGGCTCAGTGCTGGGACCCCAGTTGTTTACAATATATATTAATGACTTGGATGAGGGAATTGAATGCAGCATCTCCAAGTTTGCGGATGACACGAAGCTGGGTGGCAGTGTTAGCAGTGAGGAGGATGCTAAGAGGATGCAGGGTGACTTGGATAGGTTGGGTGAGTGGGCAAATTCATGGCAGATGCAATTTAATGTGGATAAATGTGAAGTTATCCACTTTGGTGGCAAAAATAGGAAAACAGATTATTATCTGAATGGTGGCCGATTAGGAAAAGGGAAGGTGCAAAGAGACCTGGGTGTCATTATACACCAGTCATTGAAAGTGGGTATGCAGGTACAGCAGGCAGTGAAAAAGGCGAATGGTATGCTGGCATTTATAGCGAGAGGATTCAAGTACAGGAGCAGGGAGGTACTACTGCAGTTGTACAAGGCCTTGGTGAGACCACACCTGGAGTATTGTGTGCAGTTTTGGTCCCCTAATCTGAGGAAAGACATCTTTGCCATAGAGGGAGTACAAAGAAGGTTCACCAGATTGATTCCTGGGATGGCAGGATTTTCATATGAAAAAAGACTGGATGAATTGGGCTTGTACTCGTTGGAATTTAGAAGATTGAGGGGTATCTGATTGAAACGTATAAGATCCTAAATGGATTGGACAGGCTAGATGCAGGAAGATTGTTCCCGATGTTGGGGAAGTCCAGAACGAGGGGTCACAGTTTGAGGATAGAGGGGAAGCCTTTTAGGACCAAGATTAGGAAAAACTTCTTCACACAGAGAGTGGTGAATCTGTGGAATTCTCTGCCACAGGAAACTGTTGAGGCCAGTTCATTGGCTATGTTTAAGAGGGAGTTAGATATGGCCCTTGTGGCTACGGGGATCAGGGGGTATGGAGGGAAGGCTGGGGCGGGGTTCTGAGTTGGATGATCAGCCATGATCATAATAAATGGCGATGCAGCCTCGAAGGGCCGAATGGCCTACTCCTGCACCTATTTTCTATGTTTCTATGTTTCTATATCCGTCTAAACCTTCCCTATCCATACACCTGTACAAAATCCTTTTAAATTTGTTACTGTACCTGCCTCAAACACTTCCTCTGCAGCTCATTCCATGTACTGGCCACGCTCTGACTGAAAAGGTTACTCATCAGGTTCCTATTAAAGGTTTCCCTTCAACTTAAACCTATTATTATGGACATTCACCTTCGACATGCCCCTCATAATTTTATACATCTCACCTCTCATTCTCCTATGCTCAAATGAAAAAAGCCTCAATCTGCTCATCCTCTCTCTATAATTCAGTCCCTCGAGTTCTGGCAAATTCCTTGTAAACCTCCTCTGCACTCTTTGCAGCCAAATGACATCTTTCCTATAGCAGGGTGACCTAACCTGAACACAATATTCCAGATGCAACCTCACCAACGTCTTGTCCAACTGCAACATAACATCCCAAATTCTGTATTCAATCCTCTGACTGATGAAGATCAGCGTGCCAAAAGCCTTCTTTACCACTCTGCCTATCATTTTACCAAATTCAGGGAACCATGTACTTGCACTCCTAGGTCCCTCTGTTCTACAACCCTCCCCAGTGCCCTACCATTCACTGTCATAATCCTAGCCTCATTTGTCTGAATTGAACTCTGTTGCCATTACCCAGCTCTTCAAGGTCCCTCTATAAGCCCGGGTAAGGTCAAAGTAAGGCCAGGGAAATGTAAAACCTCGGATCAAAAGCAAATGCCCACACAACAAAATTGATGAATATAAATGACAAGGCAAGTATCATTCCTGCCACCACGAACAACTAAACCCAAGATAAGTGAGATTGTACAGTTGAAAAACAAAATGGCAATAGAATGAGATGGAAGGAGTTGTTCTTGAAACATTGAGTGCAAGTCTTCAGGCTCCTGGACCTCTTTCCCCAATGTGAGTAGTGAGAAGGGAGCATGTCCCGGATAGTGAGGGTCTTTAAAGATGGATGCTGCCTTCTTGAGAAACCACCCTTTGAAGATGTCCAATATGGCAGGGAGGATTGTGTCTGTGATGGAGCTGACTGAGTCGACAACTCAGCAGCCTCTTGCAATCTTGCGCATTGATGCCTCCATAGCAGACAGTGATGACAACCAGTCAGAATGTTCTCCACAGTGCATCTGTAAAAATTTGCTTGAGTCTTTGGTGACATGCCAAATTTCCTCAATCTCCTAGTGAAGCATGCCTTCTTCTTGATTACATCAAGTTAGATCCTCTGAGATGTTGAAGCCCAGGATCTTGAAGTTGCTCACCCTTTCAATCACCAGTCCCTCAATAAGGGCTGGTAAGCTTCCACCGACTTCTCCCTCCTGAAGTCCACAATCAATTTCTTGGTCTTGCTGATGTTGAGTGCTAGGTTGTTGTGACACCAATCAACCAGCCAATCTATCTCTCTCTTTCTTGTGAGATTCTGCCAACAGTGGTGTCACCTGTGAATTTATAAACGGTGTTTGAGCTTTGCCCAGCCATGCATTCATAAGTGTAGGGAGCATAGAGCAGTGGGCTAAGCACTGAACTGAACCTGTGCTGATTGTGTCGGTGAGGAGGATATGTTCTTACCAATCCACACTGACTGTAGTCTCCTGGTGAGGAAGTCAAAGGTCCAGTTGTAGAGGGAGGCACAGAGGCCCAGGTTTTGGAGCTTGTTGATTGGCACTGAGGGGATGATGGTGTTGAACGCTGAGCTGTAATCAATAAACTGCAGCCTGATGTATTGTATGTTTTGCTGTTGCCTTGGTGATCCAAAGCTGAGTGGAGAGCCAGTGAGATTCTATCTGATGCAGATCTGTTGTGGAAGAATGCAAAATGAAAAGTCAACTAGTATTCTGCACTGGATCCAGATTTTGTCACAAAACTAATGTGTATAAATGACAGAAATCAAGCTGACTTGTAAACATAATCTCCCAGAATCTGTCAACCATTTCAAGACTTAATTCAGAATTAGGGTTACTGTTGGGCTGGGTTTGGGTGGAATGGGGAAATCTACTAATGTGAACAGTACTGGTCACCGACAGTGACTGGATGAGGATCTGAGAGCAATTTGGTGTGAATGCTGGCACACGAGCAGAGCAGTTAGCACCACACTTTACAGCACCAGCTATAAGACCAGGATTCAATTCCAGCCACTGTCCGTTTGCACGATCTCCCCACGATTGCGTGGGTTTCCTCTAGGTACTCTGATCTCCTCCCACATTTCAATGACATACAGTTGGGGTTACTAAGTTGTGGGCATGCTATGTTGGCGCCAGAATTGTGGCGCCACTTGTGGGCTGCCCAGCACAGTCCTCATTGACTTGATTTGACGCTAACGATATATTTTGTCGTACATTTTGATGTTTCGATGTTCATGTGACGAATAAAGCTAATCTTTCATCTTTAAGTGCCCAGGTTCTCTGTCGCCGAAGGAGTTCACAACATGATTCAGAGCTCCTTTAACCATAATTACTACTCCCTGTTCACTGGATACCTGATTTGATTACAACTTTAAAAAGAGCTCTTTAGATCAAGCAGAGAGCCTGAGTTGAAATTATTACATCCCACCAGGTACCTGGAGGGGATATGCCCACCTACTGCAGCCTCGCCTACACTAGCAAGTATTTCCGTGATGACACAGAAGAAAACCATTTCACCCATCAGTTCTATGCTGACACAAATCAGAGCAAATCCATCTATCCCTCTCCTCCTCTCCTTGTTCCCCCGAAACTTATTCAAGATAAATAGATAAATACTTTATTGATCCCAAAGGAAATTAGTGTCACAGTAGCATTACAAGTACACAAATATACAAATATTGAAAGAGAAGCAAGAAAGATTTTTTCAATTACCTTAAAAATAAGATGTGCAAGACTTACAAGTCAAAAAATTACAAGATTTCAAAGTTCACAACACTTTACAGCACTTTAATATTATACAGTAATGGGTGCACATTCAGACCGTCCAGATAAGAAATGATGGCAGTATCGCACAGTATGCACACAATAGCAGGGTGTGGTAAACAGAGTTTAAACAGAGCTCTGGTAAACAGAGGTTAATAACAGTTGAACAGGAAGGGGTCATCACTTTTCTGGCTATAGATTGACTCATTATAGAGCCTAATGGCCGAGGGTAAGACTGACCTGTTTGGAGCAGCACAGTTGTCTTAGTCTATTACTAAAAATGCTCCTCTGATGTTACAGATATTATGTTCAACTACTGAAGCATGTTGGACCTTCAGCTAAGGCATTGACCACAACCATCTCGTCCCCTCTAGAATCAATGCAGAATCGAATTCCTGTGGTGGTCTTTACATGTGAATATCCTGCAGTGAGAGGACATAGTGACTTCACCATTTGATGTAAGCCATGCATTCAGCATGCATAATGAATAAAAGAGAGCGCACGTGATTAAAATGTTTGGTTTAAAGCTCTGTCAAGGAATTGCAACTTCAGAGAGGGTCTACATCGTGATTCAGGCAGATTCATGTATATCTAAAAGACAACGGGATCCAGTTAAAGCTGTAGGCACAAGATTTGTTGTGTAAATTTGAAATTTCTATGGAGAAGGCGGCAGACAATGCCATCAGCCTTCAGTCAAAGAACAACTTACAAAGCTCTGGAACAGAACTGAGGATCACATCATGTGAATAAAAGTACAATGAGTCACTCCCACAGATAGACCAGATGTCATTCGCTATGCAACTCTTCTTTTCAAGAGTTTAACTTCTGATCATGTGTGGAAGTATCTCCTGATCGGCCAATATTGACCAAAAATTAATCAGCAAGGAGGAACCGCAGAACCTTTAAATTTAAATAAAACATAAACTGAGGGTTTAAGAAAGCTGCAAGGAAAAAAGATTTTCTGTCCCAACAGGATGGATACAATTTACCATCTGGTCCAGTCCTGAAGAAGGATCTCAGCCCAAAACGTCAACTGTTTCTTCATTTCCATGGCTGCTGCCTGACTCCCTGAGTTCCTCCAGCATTTTGTGTGTGTTGCCTTGGGGTTTCCAGCATCTGCAGATTTTCTCATGTTTTCTATTTACCTTTGCTGTTTTCTCTGTAGTCTGACAAACTGTGGACTATGCTTAGATTAAGGGCCATGGAATGTCCATGGCTTTATAAGGAATAAAATGGGCATGGAACAAGCAGTTAGAAAGGGAGGGGTTTCTGCCAATCAATTGCCATGAAAATGATTCTCTTGTATTATGAACATGGGGTTTCAGGAGTGAACCCACAAAACAGCAAAGAAATTACAGTTCAACCATTTTGTACAGATGGGACCATCTCTGGGCAGAGCTAGTATCCAGGATGCTCAGAATCAGAATGGTTCAGAAGAGTAAGGGGAGATCTCATTGAAAACTGTCGAATATTAAAAGGCCTAGATAGAGTAGACATGGAGAGGACGCTCCCAATAGTGGAGCAGTATAGGACCAGAGGGCACAACCTCACAATACAAGGACATCCCTTTAGATCAGAGATGAGTAGGAACTTCTTGAGCCAGAGAGTGGTGAATATGTGGAATTCATAGCCGCAGATGACAATAAAAGCCAAGTCTGGTCATATTTAAAGCAGAAGTTGATAAGTTCTTGATTAGTCAGGGTGTCAAAGGTTTTGGGGAGAAGGCAGGAGAATGGGGTTGAAAGGGATTTTAAAAAATCGACTTGTTCTGATTTGTTCTGCTCCAATGTCTTATGGTCTTTGATTTATTAGCCAAAGCTTAAATTATAAGCAAAGGAGATCCTGCTAGAAGTGCATACAACACTAGCTTGGTCACAGCTGGGCTACTGTGTCCACTTCTAGTCCGCACACTACAGGAAACCTGAGATCACACTGGAGATGGGGATGTTGACAGGATTGAAAAACTGTAGCGATGATGTGCAACAATTCCAGCATTAAACTGGGATTGTTTTCTTTTGAACTGAAATGATTGTGATAACATTTAATTGAGATGTATAATATTGTGAGAGCCTAGAATTGAGTGAGTAGAAAGGAATTAGTTCCTTTGCAAAGAAATCTAAAATCAGTGGGCATAAATTTACATTAATTTGTAGAAAGACTAGAGAACAGACAAAGAAACGTTTTCACTTTGGGATTTTGTGAGGTTTTCGAACTCAGAGGCAGAAACTGTCACATTGGATGTGTAAGTGAGCCACAGCCCATGTGTTAAAAGATGGGATGAGACAGAGAATATTTTTTTACCAGCACAGACAGGAGGTGAGGAAAGGTTTTGTCCTGAGTTGTAAATTTTCTTTTATTCCCCTTTGTAATTGTGGACTGACAGCTGACCAGCAGGAGGGGAGTTCTATCAGATATTTCACAGACTCAAAGGATGGAGATCAAGATCTGACCAGGTTTCCAATTGTCACTTTTCAATCCAACTGACCAGCCATTGATAGCTTTGTGCAGTCTATTTATGTTACCACGGCCATATACTTAGAATATTCCATACTATAGAGGGCTACAGGTTGACTGTTGGAAAATGGAAACAATCTGAGGTAAATAACTGATTCTTCACCATTTCCATCAGCACAGGTGTACCACAAGGCTGGTGCTTGGTCCCCTGCTCTACTCACTTTACACTTATCACTGTGAGGCTGAGCACAGCTCCAATGCCATATTTAAATTTACTGTCTTAGGCCAAATCAAAGGTGGTGACAAATCAGCATATACGAGAGAGATGGAAAATCTGTCTGAGTGGTGCCACAACAACAACCTCTCACTCAATGTCAGCAAGACCAAGGAACTAAGATTATTGACTTCAGGAGGAGGAACCCAGAAGTCCATGAGCCAGTCCTCATTGGAGGATCAGAGATGGAGAGCGTCAGTAACATTAAATTCCTTCGTGTTATAATTTCAGAGGACCTGTCCTGGGACCAGCATATAAGTGCAATTATGAAGAAAGCAGAGCAGCACCTCTACTTCCTTAGGAGCTTGCCAAGATTCGTCATGACATCCAAAACTTTGACAAACTTCTATAGATGTGTAGTGGAGAGTATATTGACTGGCTGCATTACAGCCTGGTATGGAAACACCAATGCCTTCGAATGGAAAATCCTACAAAAAGTAGTGGATGCAGCCAGTCCATCACAGGTAAAGCCCTCCCCACCTACATCTACATGGAGCATTGTTGCAGGAAAGCAGCAATCATCATCAGGGACCCCCACCACCCAGGTCATGCCGTCTTCTCATTGCTGCCATTGGGAAGAGGGTAGAGGAGCTTTAGCCTCACACCACCAGGATCATGAACAGTTATTACTCCTCAACCATCAGGCTCTTGAACCAAAGGGGATAACCACTCAACTTCACTTGCCCCATCACTGAAATATTCCCACAATCTAAGGACTCACTTTCAAGGACTCTTCCTCTCATGCTCTCTATATGTATTGCTTATTTATTTATCATTATTATTTCTTTCTTGTTATTTTTGCACACTGGTTGAACCCCCAGTTGGTGTGGTCCTTCATTGATTCTATTATGGATTTACTGAGAATGCCCACAAGAAAATGAATCTCAGGGTTGTATATGGTGACAAATATGTACTTTGATAATAAACTTACTTTGAACACTTTGCACAGATTCAGTGGGTCAAAGGATATGTTTTCATACTCTATGATTCTATGATTTCATTTTACAAGAAATAATAGAGCAAATACTGAGGCCTGTGATGTCATTGCCTTCTAGTCATAAAAACAACTATCAACCATTCCCCTTTCATTCCCTTGGTAGGGCTTAAAGCCCTGGGATTGGCTGACACAATGACCACTTTTTGCTGGTGATCCAAATTTGGCTTTATCCAGATGAAATCACACTGACGTTGAAATCCTGATGAAATTATTTCTCTTCACATTACGGAGCCTGACTCTGCCCGAGCATCAGGCATGTATGCTATGCACCAGGTCACAACGCTCATTCTGACATAAGCCAGGCATGATGAGTGGTACCTCTCTTCTGGATCTCAGAGCTCCAGTGAGGGTCCCCACTCTCAGTCTGGATATAGACAGTGGACAATAGGTGCAGGAGTAGGCCATTCAGCCCTTCGAGCCAGCACGACCATTCACTGTGATCTTGGCTGATCATCCACAATCAGTACCCTTTTCCTGCCTTCTCCCCATATCCCTTTACTCCGCTATCTTTAAGAGCTCTATCTAACTCTTTCTTGAAAGAATCCAGAGAATTGGCCTCCACAGCCTTCTGAGGCACAGCATTCCACAGATCCACCACTCTCTGGGTGAAAAAGTTTTTCCTCAATTCCGTTCTAAATGGCCTACCCCTTATTCTTAAACTGTGAATAGTGAAATAGTGAAATAGTGTGCTTGTCACCCCAGTGACCCTCGAGAGTCCGTGAAATTTCTCCCTGCATGGCTTCATTTGGTAGGAATTCTCCCTCCCAGAGGAGACGGCTATAGCTATCACTTGGAACATATTGGTGGCTGTTTGATGACCTCCGAGCACCTTAGCACAGAGACAACCCTCCCAGCACGCAACCCGCTCACCAAAACCTGCATTTCTCCTTGAGAAAGTGGAGGAGCACCTTCCCTATTCCCTACAGCCTCTCCCTCTTTGGCAGCTGTCTGTCTCCTACAGGGACTGTGTCCTTAATGGCTGACACCCTTCTCTGACAGCTACAAAGCCAGGTGTCCTGCAGATACATGCAACTGGCTGCAATCTCACCAGGAATCACACAAGTTCTGGATTGGGCTTCTTCCTGGTTGTGAACACCCTGATGCCATTTTACACTGGAATTTAACAACTGCGGCATTTTTTTTGAGGTGTGCCTGACACAACATCAATGCAATATGTGAATTCAACTCACCAAAACTAGGTGGAATCTACTTTCTTGAATCTTCCCTTATCATCTTACTGCTACTGTTGTTCGATCCCCTCCAGTTCTGAGAATTCGTGAGTCACCGCCTCAGACACAGTCAGAGAACAGCCCCTGCCACCTCTCCAACACCATCTCCTTATAAATTTACAATATACACCCCCCCACCCCCCTGCGATGTTGTCTGCTCTGCTGGGATATTTAATGCAATCAGCGCTTACTTTGTTAATATTCGCTGGCAAGCTGGCTCAGTATGAGCAGTGAGTTAATGTACATTGGTTCAGCTCATTACCACCGACAAAGCAACCACATTCAAACCAGGAGAATAGGGCGCTTGAAACTTGGCTTGTACAAGTACCTGCCCTAACATGATGGCAGTTACGTTCTCAGTGTCTCTACGTGCACCTGCAACAGTAAGAAGTGCTGGAAACAGCCGCAGAGTCTGGCTGCCAATCAGAAAATGGTGATTAAAGCTTGTCAGATAAGTGGCAGAGTGACAGACTGTGATTGATAGAAGGCACAGACATGAGACTAGACTGTAACTGAGGGGGAAAGATATTCAGTGGGAGTAATTCAGATTAAAACTGGAGTTCAAACATTTTCCATCTGATGATGAGCCATTCTTCTCTCTCAGTCTCAACCACATTGCATTTCCTTGCGCAGGAGTGTCTCTCCATAATACTGCCAGGACATCCTTACATTCCTTACCCACAGGCTCATGAAGTTACAGATCGTACTAGCTACAGTTCCAAGCATCCACCACAACTGTCTCACAGCATATTCCTCAAACCCACCAATAGACTGAAAACCATGGGTAGGTTCTTGAACAGAGACCATTCTGTTTATGGGAAAAGAGGGGTGGATCAAATAAATTGGAGAGCACTTCCAAGTTAAAGCACGTGACAGAGTTCCCTCATACATCATTACTAGAAGCAGGGAGTAAAAGTCAGCAACCACAAACATTCTAAACTCTGTTTTCATTCAGTCTTCCCACTCACCCTGTGTACCATATCCAAACCACCCACAAATTCGTCTCAGAATGAAGCACCATCTCCTACCATTCACCCTCTCGCACCATCTCCAGTGCTCCCCATCAATCATCAACAATCTCCCACCACCACTTGCCATGTCCCTCCTCAATCTTTCCACAATCTTCATCTGTTGTACTCTATCTCCCACTTGCATCCACACACCAAATGACAGGAGGGTGGGGAGGGTTGTTATTTATTCATTTTTCTAGATGTGGATATCATTAGCAAGGCAATGCTCATCCTTATTTTGCCTTTGAGAAGGCAGTGGTGAGCTACCTTCCAGAACAATGGCAATTTTCCTGGGCACTATTAGGTAGCGAACTCCAGGATTGGTCATTTCTTTGGCAGTTTGAGCGGGGCACGACTGCGCAAGCACGTGAAGGTCGTCCTGTGAGACAGCGGGAGAGTTTAAAAAGCGAGCAGATTGAGAAGGGGAAGGTCATTTCTTCGGCATTTTGAACGGGGCACGACTGCGCAAGCACATACAGGTTGGCCTGTTAGACACCAGGAGAGTTTAAAAAGTCAGCAGATTAACAGAGCGGGCGACGGAGTAGCAGGAGACAGAGTAGGGAGGCTTTGGCTCGAGAGGCTTCGGTGAGCAGAGGCTGAGGACGAGCTTGCTCCCAGTGAGGTAAGGCCGAGTAAGTTCCTTTAATTAATCTAATTAATTTAGGAGTAGGTAATGGAGGCAGCAGTTAGGCAGTTGAGTGCTCCATTTGCAGTATACGGGAAGTCAGGGCGAGCACAATCGTCCCTGATGACTACACCTGTAAAAGGTGCATCCAGCTGCAGCTCCTGACAAACCGAGTTAGGGAACTGGAGCTGGAGCTGGATGAACTTCGGATCATTCGTGAGGCAGAGGCAGAAATAGCCAGGAGTTTCAGGGAGATAGTCACCCCTGAAAGTCAGGAGACAGGTAGTTGGGTGTCTGTCAGGAGAGGGAAGGGGAATAGAGGCCGGCTGGTGGCACATGAGATCAGCGCCAGACTCCAGAGCGAAGGTTCCCGAGTTCGAATCCAGGCTGGGCCACCCTCCCGAGCACGCTTTCCATCCGTGTTGGGTTGAGCGTCGAGCTAGCCACTCGGTCCTGTAGAAAACACAAGGGTCGAGTCAGGACCATTCATAACGTGACCCGGTTAATCCTGACACCACACGCCAGACAAGAATGGCTGAATGTCTGGTACGACACACTTAAAAAAAAGGGGGAATAGAGAGAAAGAGCAGAGCACCCCTGTGGCCATTCCCATCAACAATAAGTACATCGCTTTGGATACTGTTGGTGGGGATAAGCTACCAGGGACAAGCTGCAGTGGTCGCGTCTCTGGCACCGAGATTGGACCCTCAGCTCAGAAGGGAAGGAGGGAAAAGAAGAGAGCAGTAGTGATAGGGGACTCGATAGTTGGGGGACAGATAAGAGGTTCTGTGGGAGAGATCGAGAATCCTGGATTCTGTGCTAAACATGTGTTGATACAGTTTAAAGTAGTGCACAGGGCTCATATGTCCAAAGATAAATTATCTCGTTATTACTCTTATATTAATCCAATATGTGATAGATGTCATTCCGAGATAGCCTCTTTAACTCACATGTTTTGGTCATGCCCTTTGTTGGAAAAATATTGGAAAGATATTTTTGATATTATTTCAACGGTTTTGAATACAGACTTACAACCTCATCCAATTACTGCTATTTTTGGGTTACCAATGATAGACTCAAATTATTTAACCTCTTCAGCACGCCGGATGATTGCATTTCTTACTTTAATGGCTAGAAGATCCATTTTGCTGAATTGGAAAGAGATTAACCCTCCTACTGTATTTCATTGGTTTTCACAAACTATGTTGTGTTTGAATTTGGAAAAAATTAGAAGTGTGGTTTATGACCCTTCCATTAAATTTGAAAAAACTTGGAGGCCATTCATTCAGCATTTTCATATGATATAATTTGATCATTTCCAAACTTATTTTACTTCTCAGTACTGTTGCTTGAGGGGAATGGAGTCGTCGACACTAAGGTTTTCTTCTATTCCATTTTTACATTGTTAGAATTGCCCAAGTCTTTTAGTTTAGTTGACTAATTCTGTTTAGTTTAGTTTTTCTTTTGAGGTGGGGTTTGTTTTTTTTTCTATTATTTTTTTTCTTTTTCATGATTTTTCTCCAGTTTTTTTTTGTTCTGTATCCTACATTGTTATCCTACACGATTGGGAGTTTTGTCAATTTATACTATTTGGTTTTATAATTACTCATTTTAAGTACGACAATGTATCTCCAACTATTTGTATTATTGCTATGTTATGTTTATATTTTATGAAACCAATAAAAAGATTGAAAAAGAAAGAGAATCCCAGATGGTCTGTTGCCTCCCTGGTGCCAGGGTCTGCCATATCTCGGATCGAGCTCTCAGTATTCTCAGGAAGAAGGGTGAGCAGCCAGATGTCGTGATCCATGTAAGGACCAATGATGTGGACAGGAAGGAGGAGGAGGTCCTGCAAAGAGAGTTTAGGTAGTTGGGTGCAAAGTTGAAGGACAGGACATCCAGGGTTGCAATCTCAGGATTGCTACCCGTGCCACATGCTAGTGAGGCTGGAAATAGGAAGATAATGCAGCTAAATACATGGCTAAGGAGTTGGTGCAGGAGGGAGGGCTTCATGTTTCTGGACAATTGGGCCTTGTTCCAGAGAAGGTGGGACCTGTTCCAACAGGACGGGTTGCACCTGAACTGGAGGGGGACTAACATCCTTGCAGGAAGGTTTGCTAGTGCTGCTGCAGGGGGTTTAAACTAGATTTGCAGGGGGAGGGGAACCAGAGTGTTAGAGCAGATAGTGAGGTGGAGGAGGATAAAGGTCATGCGAGAACTGCAAGGAAAGTGCATGGAGTAAAGCCAGATCTAACATATAAAGAGGCTTTGAGGAAAGAGAAGCAGAATAAAGGGTGTAAAGGTAATAAGGTAGAAGGGCTAAAGTGTGTGTACCTCAATGCAAGAAGCATCAGGAACAAAGGTGATGAACTGAGAGCTTGGATACATACATGGAATTATGATGTAGTGGCCATTACAGAGACTTGGCTGGCACCAGGGCAGGAATGGATTCTCAATATTCCTGGATTTCAGTGCTTTAAAAGGGATAGAGAGGGGGGGAAGGGGAGGAGGGGTGGCATTACTGGTCAAGGATACTACTACAGCTACAGAAAGGGTGGGTAATGTAGCAGGATCCTCTTTTGAGTCAGTATGGGTGGAAGTCGGGAACAGGAAGGGAGCAGTTACTCTATTGGGAATATTCTAAAGGCCCCCTGGTAGCAGCAGAGATACTGGATTTTGGAAGGGCGCAAAAATAACAGAGTTGTTATCATGGGTGACTTTAACTTCCCTAATATTGATTGGCACCTGATTAGTTCCAAGGATTTAGATGGGGCAGAGTTTGTTAAGTGTGTCCAGGACGGATTCCTGTCACAGTATGTGGACAGGCCGACCAGGGGGAATGCCATACTAGATCTAGTACTAGGTAATGAACCGGGTCAGGTCACAGATTTCTCAGTGGGTGAGCATCTGGGGGACAGTGACCACCGCTCCCTGGCCTTTATAATTATCATGGAAAAGGATAGAATCAAAGAGGATAGGAAAATTTTTAATTGGGGAAAGGCAAATTATGAGGGTATAAGGCTAGAACTTGCAGATGTGAATTGGGATGATGTTTTTGCAGGGAAATGTACTATGGACATGTGGTCGATGTTTAGAGATCTCTTGCGGGATGTAAGGGATAAATTTGTCCCGGTGAGGAAGATAAAGAATGGTAGGGTGAAGGAACCACGGGTGACAAGTGAGGTGGAAAATCTAGTCAGGTGGAAGAAGGCAGCATACATGAGGTTTAGGAAGCAAGGATCAGATGGGTCTATTGAGGAATATAGGGAAGTAAGAAAGGAGCTTAAGAAGGGGCTGAGAAGAGCAAGAAGGGGGCATGAGAAGGCCTTGGCGAGTAGGGTAAAGGAAAACCCCAAGGCATTCTTCAATTATGTGAAGAAAAAAAGGATGACAGGAGTGAAGGTAGGACCGATTAGAGATAAAGGTGGGAAGATGTGCCTGGAGGCTGTGGAAGTGAGCGAGGTCCTCAATGAATACTTCTCTTCGGTATTCACCAATGAGAGGGAACTTGATGATGGTGAGGACAATATGAGTGAGGTTGATTTTCTGGAGCATGCTGATATTAAGGGAGAGGAGGTGTTGGAGTTGTTAAAATACATTAGGACAGATAAGTCCCCTGGGCCTGACATAATATTCCCCAGGCTGCTCCACGAGGCGAGGGAAGAGATTGCTGAGCCTCTGGCTAGGATCTTTATGTCCTCGTTGTCCACGGGAATGGTACCGGAGGATTGGAGGGACGCGAATGTTGTTCCCTTGTTCAAAAAAGGTAGTAGGGATAGTCTGGGTAATTATAGACCAGTGAGCCTTACGTCTATGGTGGGTAAGCTGTTGGAAAAGATTCTTAGGGATAGGATTTCTGGGCATTTAGGGAATCATGATCTGATCAGGGACAGTCAGCATGGCTTTGTGAAGGGCAGATTATGTCCAACAAGCCTGATAGAGTTCTTTGAGGAGGTGACCAGGCATATAGATGAGGGAAGTGCAGTGGATGTGATCTATATGGATTTTAGTAAGACATTTGACAAGGTTCCACACGGTAGGTTTATTCAGAAAGTCAGAAGGCATGGGATCCAGGGAAGTTTGGCCAGGTGGATTCAGAACTGGCTTGCCTGCAGAAGGCAGAGGGTTGTGGTGGAGGGAGTACATTCGGATTGGAGGGTTGTGACTAGTGGGGTCCCACAAGGATTGGTTCTGTGACCTCTAATTTTCGTGATTTTTATTAACGACCTGGATGTGGGGGTAGAAGGGTGGGTTGGCAAGTTTGCAGATGACACAAAGGTTGGTGGTGTTGTAGATAGGGTAGAAGATTGTCAAAGATTGCAGAGAGACATTGATAAGTTGCAGAAGTGGGCTGAGAAGTAGCAGATGGAGTTCAACCCTGAGAAGTGTGAGGTGGTACACTTTGGAAGGACAAACTCCAAGGCAGAGTACAAAGTAAATGGCAGAATACTTGGTAGCTTGGAGGAGCAGAGGGATCTGGGGGTACATATCCATAGATCCCTGAAAGTTACCTCACAGGTAGGTAGGGTAGTTAAGAAAGCTTATGGGATGTTAGCTTTCATAAGTCGAGGGATAGAGTTTAAGAGTCACGAGGTAATGATGCAGCTCTATAAAACTCTGGTTAGGCCACACTTGGAGTACTGTGTCCAGTTCTGGTCACCTCACTATAGGAAGGATGTGGAAGCATTGGAAAGGGTACAGAGGAGATTTACCAGGATGCTGCCTGGTTTAGAGAGTATGCATTATGATCAGAGATTAAGGGAGCTAGGGCTTTACTCTTTGGAGAGAAGAAGGTTGAGAGGAGACATGATAGAGGTGTACGAGATAATAAGAGGAATAGATAGAGTGGATAGCCAGCGCCTCTTCCCCAGGGCACCACTGCTCAATACAAGAGGACATGGCTTTAAGGTAAGGGGTGGGAAGTTCAAAGGGGATATTAGAGGAATGGTTTTTACTCAGAGAGTGGTTGGTGCGTGGAATGCACTGCCTGAGTCAGTGGTGGAGGCAGATACACTAGTGAAATTTAAGAGGCTACTAGACAGGTATATGGAGGAATTTAAGGTGGGGGGTTATATGGGAGGCAGGGTTTAAGGGTCGGCACAACATTGTGGGCCGAAGGGCCTGTATTGAGCTGTACTATTCTATGTTCTATGTTCTATTTAGACCCACCAACAGATAATAGATTTCCACATCAGAATGAGGAGCAACTTATAATCTTGCACCTTATTGTTTACCTGCACTTTTTTGGCAGCTTTTACACTTTATTCTGCATTGTTATTGTTTTGACTTGCTTTACCTCAATGCCTTAAGGTTTTTATAGCCGGGGGTGGTAATGGGGCTAAGCTCCTACTACCTATTAAATGCTCCCAATGGCGTGCACCTCATATAGCCTCTGACAACCAAGTCCAACTGCTGGCCTTCATATGTGGCTTAGCTACTAAGCCCAGCAGAATCGTTTCTACTGACAGGAGAGGGGGCAAAGGTGGGTTACTGACACCTTAAAACCAGCTGTTTCGAGCAGATGGGACTCGTCAACCATGGTTGGCAGCTCATCTAGGAGAGGGAAAACTCTGATCTCAAACCTCTGCTGCCTTGCAGTTATACCCACTCATGGGTAAGGCTTCGTGAGTAAACCTTGAGGGAAAAATCCAGAGCTGAAGCCTCTAAGGTAGTCTTATGTTGAGTTCAATGCTGACTGCCAACTCCTGTGACGCTGCTGGTACCAAATTATATCAGTCTCTGCCATTCCTTTGGGTTCATCAGATGTGTGGAGAGGGGGAGCTTGCTACATGGGCAACAGCTTGTTCTCCATATCATATTGCCCGGGCTTGCATATCAAGACAGCTAGGACACAACTTCCATGGTCGACTCTGACCAACGGAGGCCCTCACCTCACCTCACCTCAATGCAACGTGTAATGATTCGATCTGTTTGAACAGTACGGAAGATGAGCTTTTCACTTTATCTCGGTACATGTGACAATAATAAACCAAGTCCAATTCCAAGTAGTGGTGGTGACCCCATGTGCCTGGAGCCTTTAGCTTTCTCAGTGGCAGAGGTTGCAGAGTAACCTGCCAGCATAGGTAATACACACTGAAGCCACTGTGCACTATGGAATTTGGTCAGTGGATTGGATATCGATCACGTGGGCTGCTTTGTCCTTGATGATGTTGAGTTTCTGGAGAATTGTCGGAACTGCATGTAGTGGGAGGTCTGGGGTGTCAGGACGTTAGTATTTCACTGTGAGATACCAAGACCGTGACATATCTAGTAGCCATGGTGATTATGTGGCATGTCCAGTTCTACTGGTCAGTGGTGATACCCAAGGTATTGATGGTGGAGATCCAGTGACACCAATGCCATTAACTACCGAGGTTAAGTGTTTAAAATCCCGCTTGTTGTGGTTGGTTATTGCCTGGCACTTCTGCACCAACTGTTATCAGCCCTTGCCTGACTGTTGCCTGTATCACTGTGCGCAGGCACAGTGAGATGCTGTAAATGGAACTGAACATTGTTCAAAGGTTCAATGATCCTATTTAATATCAGAGAATGTATACAATATGCAACCTGAAATTCTTAGTCTTTGCAAACATCCATGAAACAGAAAAACAAACCCAAAGAGTGAATGACAGGAAAACATTGACAGGAGCCCCAAAGCTCCCCACCCCACCACCCTCCCACACACAAGTAGCAGCAGAAGCATCAAACCTCCTCCACCTGGCTCGCAAAAGCATCAACACCCCCACACCACCATGCAAGGAATAGCAAAGCTTCCAAAGGGACCATGATCTAAACTCAATCAAAAACCACTGTTCACCCCAACAGTTCGACATGCCACAGGCTCTCTCTCTCACTACCAAAGGAGAGAGAGGTATCGCTCCTACAACAGCAAGAGGGAGACCAACAGCTCTCTGTTTTGATGTTACAGTCTCCAGCCTCGCTTATTTTGACAGCAGCGTACACTGTCGTCTCAATGTTCCGATCTCCTGCAATGCTTCAGTCATGACACGGGCGCGAATCGGTTTGTCCACAGGGCCACACCCCAAAGGCACACATCTTCCAGGCCGCTCGGCAAGCTCCAAGAGTGGAGAGCAGCTGTAGATCACAGACTCCAACAGGACCCCAGGCACCTTGAAAAGGAAAGAAGGGACATTAGGGAGAAGAATTTTAAACTGTTTCACAGATGGACTGAGAGAAATCACCCTCTGGTGCCATCTTTAGCCTCCATTGTGCAATCATCAGTAAATGTTGCCATTTCTGACGTTATGTTGGAAGGAAGTCACTGGTGAAGCAGTTAAAGCTGGTTGGACCAACAGGATCTCATGCAGTGATGTCCAAGGTCCAGATAATAGACCTCCAACAATCACAGTCATCTTCCTTTGTACAAAATACGACTCCAGTCAGAAGAGTCTTTTCCCCTTTGACATCAGTTTTCCCCAGGTCAGTCAGACAATTCATCCCTTTACATCAAATGCTGTCACTCTCAGGACCTCTGGAGTTCAGCTTTTTGGTCCACCCACGACGATCTCTGCAGCTGAGTGGTCCTGCTCCCTCACTTCCTCCAACATAAGTGATAAACATGGGAAACTCCATAGGAAAATATGTACATTTCATGGAGTTTCCCCACAAAACACTCTCAAAAAGAATTTCAAATGAATCTCTTCAAAATAAATGGATGTATAAAATGTACAACAGCTAATTCGAGATAAAATTGTAAGTCTGAATTTAACAGGTCAAAATTGCAGTCCTTGTATTCGTAATTTTGCCCTGTCCAACTGTTGTTTTGAGCTGTTGGCATTTTTGCCATAAAATCAATTTGATGCCAATGATGGAATCAAGAAGGGATTTCACTCCGTTACCCTATTGTCATGTTTGTTCTTAATAAAGACAAACTTGGCGTGGGATTACGCTAGAACATTTTTTCTGTTCAACACTGAGCATGTGCAGTCAGGTCACCATCGAAGCTTCCGGTTCTTGGTGAATCACTTGCATTGCCATCTGGGAAATGAAGTTCTTTATTATGTACACACATAATAACACATCTTCCCCCCTTAAAGAAAAAGGAACACAATATTATGTCCTCATAAACTTGCAAGGAACAATCCTTTCCAACAAAGAGATCTACAATCTGTAGCCAGTCCTTTTTTCACTCATGAACTTTCATTCAGTCTCTGAGATGGTTCCTTTTGGTCTACTATATGTTTCCACAGGTATATTTCTTGTTTTTGGTGTGTTAATATTTGTGTCTTTTTGAGAACTCTGATTAACAAGTTTATTTTTCACATCTGCTGGCCCTTCTGGTGTACTGACAGGTGACGTGTCACAGCGATGGGTTGGAGCTTGTGGTCATAGATCCACACAGTTCTCTCTCAGAAGTGTTCCTCACTCTGTCTGGATCTGCTAGGAATGTGGAGCAACTTTCTGTTTCATATATCCTTGCATGGACCATGTGCCGGAATTGTGATCTCAGATTCACACTTGATCTCCAGGCTTTAGGACTGGTCGGCTTTTCGCAGCCTTGCCATGATACTGTTTTGGTTTTCCTTTTCCTTTCTCTTTAACCAATTTGACCTTGTTTGCTCCTTTAGGTGTCAACAGGTTTCATGCACTGGAAGGTTCGTGTGTATGCATTGACCCACCAGCATTTGGGCTGCTGAAAGGCCATTCTGCAGTGGCACACTTCTGTAAATCAGCAGACTTTTGTGAAAATCCTCTCATCCATCTTACGCTTTCTCCATGAGGCCCTTCACTACCTTGACCGAACTCTCTGCTAGGCCATTATGTGAGCTTCAAGTTATGTATATGTTGAAACCCCCAATCGTTGGCAAAGGACTCAAATTCACAGCTGGAAGATTGTGGACCATTGTCTGATACCACTTCACATGGAACTCCATGCCTCACAAACACAGTTTTCAGGCTGGTGATGACTGACCGTTGTGCTGGATGTTGATTGTAGTGTCGCAACCTCTGGGTAATTGGAAAAGTAGCCTGTTACAACAATGTGACTCTTCCCATTACAACAAACAAATCCACTCCAGCTTTGAAGTGCGGCCTGTCTGGTACAGGGTGTGGTGTAAGCGGTTCTGCTTGCTGCTGTGGGCGACATTGTATCGTAGCGGTTAGCGTAACGCTATTACTGTGCCAGCTGCCTGGGTTCTACTCTGCCACGTCTGTAAGTTCTCCCCGTGACCGCATGGGTTTCCTCCTGGTGCTCTGATTTCCTCCCACAGTCCAAAGATGTATGGATTAGTAGGTCAATTGGTGACATGGGTGTAATTGGGCAGTGCGGGCTCGTTGGTCTGGAAAGGCCTGATACCTGCCGTATCTCTTAGCAAATAAATTTACAGTGACACATTTTATACTCCGTGGCGTTGTAGATCCGGCTGTACCTCGGTGATTGATGCCCGGATTTTTTGCAGAGCGACTTTACATCACATTGTGTGACCTGATGAAAGCCTGTGCTAACCACTCATGTGGAGTACTGAGTGAGTTCTGCACAGTCACAGGTGCTGACAGTAGACAGAGGTGCACACACAAGATACTAAGGCGCTTTCTTTTTTACTAAAATACATTTATTATAAATTCAAACCACTACAGTATTATTGTACAATCACATTACAAACAAAAAACGGACTAACACAGGGTATGGTTAACACATTCCCATGCTCATCGAGGGTGACGGTTATCCTCTGTGGTGCCCATCGATCTCAAAACACCTCTATGTTACCTGTGGATGCCGTGTGTTCTTCTTCCATGTCTTCCATGCACGGACGTACCCCCTGAACATTGCCAGACAGTCAGCCAGGGTGGAACCCCCCGCTGCCTGAATCCGGGACCCAGAGATAGCTATTTTAGCCAGACCCAAGAGCAATAATTACCCCTCAATCAACATCACTAACCTTCGGGTGATTTTGACATTATCACTTTGCTGTGTGTGGGAGTTTGTTGTGAATACATTATTTGCTGGCTTTGCAACATTACAATGGAGACTACACTTCACGTACTTTCCAATGGTCATAAAGTACTTTGACAGTGTGTGAATGCAACGGTTTCCCAGTACATCATGTCCAAATCCAAAACTGTATGCCCAAACAATCTACTGTCAGTGACTCGAAATGAAATCAAATTGTGATCTTACACCAGCATGGATCCGAGTTTTTTTATCCCCATTGATTTGGGCACGTCTCTATCTCATTAAATAGCCCAGTGTCCCTGAGAACAGCCCAGAAATCTAAGCAGCCATCAAGGCGATTACACAAGGAAAAGTCTTTCAACATCTACCAGTTCAAGCAAGCTGGCCTGCACTTTAATTCCATTTACCTGGTTTTGTTTACAACCCTTGATACCATTCTTCATAACAAACTGTCCATCTCAGCTTTGGAAATTTCATTTGATAAGTGGAGCAGCATTCCTTCCATTTCTATTTTCTGATAATGCTAAGTAATCTTGTGTCAGTTTCCACTTCACTCAGCTCTGCTGCAAATGCTCCCTTTATCTATTTCACTCTGTTGTGGTGGCAGGCAAGTTGTTGAGTAGATGTTATGTCAGGACTGGATATCACACAGCTCTTTGCAGATTGTCATCTAAATTCATTCTCTCTTTTGAAGCAGCACTCTCGTCAGGAATATATTGCTTCTATCAGACAAACTCTGCAAATAAAACAAGAACAAATTTAATTGGGAAATGCTCCATCACGACTTTAGAAGCGGCATCTTTTCATTTACATTTTATCTGTAATTTCATGCTTTGCTTCTTAGACTGAGCAATTGCACAGCCTTTCAAGTTACGCTTTTCTTCCTACGGCCACCAATTCTGATTTATCTTTTGACCCCTGCAAGTCATAAACAGAAAAGTGGTAATTATGATTTGCCAGGAATTAGAACTGGTATCACTATATTAAAGAGGAGGAAATCACTATATTAATTTCTAGTACACAATTCCTGTATAACCACAAGCATATAAGCAAGTATATTAGTTGCTGCTTCTGCATACAAACCAATAATTATACTAGAAAACATATCATCTGACTGGATTTTGGAACAACCTGAAGATATGAAATATTGGTCATTTCATGGATAATAAACTCTTTCCAGTTTCTGGTCTAGTGTTTATGCAGAGTGGAAATTCTCTTGAGCTTGATCCAATAATCAGAACAGCCTTGGGATTAAATTCCATCGATCAATGCTCCACCCAGCTTTTCATCTGATCTATAGCCTTAGACAACCTTCCTCATTATCCACACCACCACCATTTTTTGTGTCTTCTGCAGACTTAATCACACCTCCTATGTTCACATAGCATTAATATGTATTACAAACAATATGGGTCCCAAGTTTGTCCAGCATCTTCTTTTAGCTAATGGTCCCAATCCAGACAGCATGCTGGTAAACTTCTGACTGCTCTCCAAAGCTTCCACATCCTTACTGTAAAGTGGCAACCAGAACTCCATACAAAACTACAAGTTTAGATAAACTAAAATTTTATACATCTGCGACATGACTTACAAATATTATGCTCAAAATATTAATCACAACAGTTCTCATTGAAGCAATCCTGGGACAGACCAATATGTTCATTATGTAACGCACTGTGTACGATCATCTACCTTATTACCATATATTGATCAAATTCATGACCAAAATTTAACAATCTAGAAAGTGGTGAATAATTTAAGATCAAAACAAACTATGCTGTCAAACATGTTCAGAGGTGATTGATAATCCCCTGCATCTTAAATGAATAAACCATTATTTGACTTTCAATATCCAAAACATGGATATTCTTGCCTTGGAAACTGTGTGGAGTGGAGTTGCTGAACTGATCGCTGAGATGCAGGGATTATCCATGCAGAGGACTGGGTGAAATGCTCTTAGGCTCAGGTGAGGTTGGAAGATAGAGAGCTGATGTCCCTGAGACACACCTGGTTCTCAGTGGAAGTGCCAGGAGGGATGCGAGAGGCCGCTTCCTTCAGATGAAAAACCAAAATTGGGGACATTGTCTCAGGAATAAAGGGTTTGGCCATCTGTGGCTGGGATGGGGAGAACAAAGTATAAGCCTTTGGCATTCTCTACTCCAAAGAGCAGTAGATGAACTGACAGCGAGTGTACATTCAAGGCTGAGGTGACTTCCTCTCTGAGAATCTACACATACACTGTGACCTGCAGCAGTGTAACAGGTCCATGGGTCCTGTTGCTGGGGGCGGGAGGGGGTTAGGGTTGTGCAGGTCAGTTCAAAAGCTCGATGGTTGTAAAAATAAAGCAGCTGTTCCTGAACCTGGTGATGTGGGACTGCAACTCTGTAGCAGTTAGAATCGGGCCTGACCCAGATGGTGAGGATCTTTGATGATAGATGCTGTCTTCCTGAGACAGCACCTCGTGTAAGTGCTTCCAGTGGTGGGGAGAGCTGAACCCTGATAGCATAGGCATAATACCTTCAGAAGCAGACACTGCTTACGTTCAATAAAGGGGATTCAGTGATTTTTAAAAATGAGCAGTTTCAGCACTGACTGCTAGAGGGTGGAGTTATGATGGTGCTAGAGAGCAGCTTCTTTAAACTCATCTGTGGAAACAGCTTAATTTCTACCTTTAATGTCTCCTTCTTTCCTTTTCAAGGTGGATGGGGTTCTGACAGTGCCCTTGACCTGTAGCTGCACTCAAACTGCGATTCTTTACAGCGATGGATCCTGCTCCCGGGGGCTGATTTTTGACGTCGCAAGAGCACGGCTCAGAAGACAAGCGCACCTTCAGAGTGCTGAGGCTTTGCCGCCCTGTGGACAAGCCAATTCTAAGCCAGTGTCACTGACAGAAATGTCGCGGGAGAAAACGGAACATCGGGAGCAATGGATCAGTTGTCAGAGGTCTCTGTATTCAACGAACCACTCTCTCTTTCTCTTGTTGGTGGGGGAGAGTTTGTTGCTGATTCTCGAGTTGGAGAACTCGAGAAAAAAAAGCGACGTGGCAGACTTTAACATCAATCAGCAAGTTTTTTTTTGTTTTGTTAGTCTCCCCTCTCGCTGTGAAAGAATGACACCTCTCTGCCCCTTTACAGAGAGAGAGCCTGTGGCATATTGAATTGTTGGGTGAACAATTAGTTTTAGTTGTACTGCAAGTCATGGGCTCTCGGGGGCTTTGCTATTGCTTGCTTGGTAGTGGTGGATGCTGATGCTCTTTTGCTGTAATAAGTGGGCGAAGGGGAAAGTTAATGCTTGCTGCTGCTTGTGCATGGGAGGAGGGGGAGAGGGGGGTCTTTGGGGTTCTAACATTTTACCGTCACTCATTATTTGGGGTACTCTTCTGTTTTGTGGATGTCTGCAAAGAGCAAATATTTCAGGTTGTATATTGTATACATTCTCTGATATTAAATGGAACCATTGAATATGGAACTACCGAACTTAACGTTTTACTCGATTTATTTATTAATCCACAGGAAGCTTGAATTTATTTTCCATTCACAGGCTCTGTTTACAGCCAATGAAAGCAAACTAGCTTTCAGAATGGAGATCTGCCTCAGACCTTCACTGGATGGCAGAGCTTTGTCAATAGATACGTTTATTTCTGTCTTTAATGACAGATTTTCAGCATCTACAGATGATTCTGCCTCTCTCCCACTTAACTCTTGCCTTCACTGACCACTCATTCCATTACATCCTTCACCAGCCACGTTTGCCTTGTACTGTGGTCCTGTTTGGCCCTTGCATTACGGCCACCCTCTGCCCTTTTCTCTCTTACAGAGTACCTTGAGATATTACCATACCTCATTCTTCATTCTTTTTGCCTTGTTTCTGGGCTGTGCTGTCCCAGGAGAGCTTCAAGGCTTCCCTCTCCACAGGCGTTGCCTCCTAGATGACGATTTCCAAATTCTTGCTTTGGACAGAGCTCATGAAATAGAGAATTTGGAACAGGTGTGACTATATCACCATCTTTTTAGCATTATTGACTCTTGGATTGTGACTGCATGACATCTTTTCTGTGGGTTGATTGACCCTGCAGACCCCTGACCTCTGACCCATGACTGCTCAAGGTGGTAAGGAGCGTTCAGGCTGGTATTAAGAATCTTGAGGTCTTGTATCAGGAGCACAGAGACACCCTGCACAAGAATCAGCTGACAAACCACCCAGTTGCCCAGTTCACCAACCACCACCTGCCCAATCTTTGGACATGGGTCCCACATTGGTATCACCAGTCAAATCAGAACTCACAGGAGAGGAAGCAAGTCACGCTCAATCCAGAGGAGCAGCCTGAAAAGGAGATGAGAGAATGGATAGAGGGTTAGCATTGGGTTGGGGTGGTAAGGGTAGAATCTGGGGAGAAATGGGTTTGCGGGTCATGGTTTGCTGATTGAGGGAAAGGTCAGAGGTCAGATGTGAGAGGTGAGGGTAAAACAAGGGATGGAAAAGTCAGGCTGAGAGATAGATCAGGAATAAGGAAATGGTAAAGTGTGTGAAGGGTTGAGGCTCAGGAAAGGGCTGGGGCAGGGGGACAGGGCCAGGGCAGGAGGGACAGGGGGATAAATTGAGGGGTGAGGAGTGGTTTAAAAATAAGTGAAGGGTTGAGATGAGTGTTGGGGGAGTGGTGAAAGGTCAGGTGTGAGGTCTAGCATTGGGGGTGGGGATGAAGTGCAAGGATAGGGTTGAGGCTGAGAAAAGATTCAGGGGTAGGGAGATGAGGGCAGATCAGATAGATAGATAGATATACTTTATTAATCCCGAGGGAAATTTGGTTTCGTTACAGCCGCACCAACCCAGAATAGAGTGTAAATATAGCAATACAAAAACCCCCAACAATCAAACACCAAAATGCAAACTATGCCAGATGGAAAATAAGTTCAGGACCAGTCTATTGGCTCAGGGTGTCTGACCCTCCACGGGAGGAGCTGCACGTTTGATGGCCACAGGCCTCCCATGCTGCCAAGTGTTGTATCACGGTGGAATGTGGCCGAAGTCCAACAGTAAAATGTTCAATATCCAGTCTGCAAACACGTTCCTCGATCGTAATGTGCCCCAGATTGCACCATCTGTTGTTAACCAGATCAGTAAGCACCCAACTCCTTTACGCTTACCGATCTCAGTGCACTTCCAGTCAGCCGGAACGGTGTCTCAACAAAAGTCTCTGTTGTCTCGACCCAAAAGGTATGAGGTCAAAGATAGGTGTAGGTCCTGAAAAGTGAAGGTCACTGATTTGGACAGATCGGGAAAGGGATATATGGAAAATCCAGCCCCTGCAATTCCCGAGTGAATATTTGTGAGAAGGCTTCAGATACAAGGGCTTCATTATCATGGTGCTCTGTCCTTTCAATGGTTTGACCCTCTGATCCACGAGCTGCAGGACGTGCTGAAGGTTACACACAGACAACTGAACTTTCAGTTGCTGAATTACCTCGAGGGTTCAAAGTCATTTCATTTAATCCCTTTGGTTCTTAACAAACTATCAGTCATGCTAGACATGTCTCGATAAGGATGTGTGCACAAATTACTGTGCAGTTTAGCTGATAGTGGTCACTGTCGATGGGGAAATGCTTGTCATCATTACTAACTTGGAGTTGTTTACAGACAAAGTCAGGTCCAAACCCCTTTCATTCGTCTTACTTTTAACGTTCCTTGTCTAGTGAACAGACCATTTCTGGCACACCAACTGGGGCTACAGCAATTCTCTCATAAAGAGCAGTGTTGAGAGGAGGGATACCGACCACACAAGAGAACGTGGGTTGGGTGAGGAAGAAATCAAGACCACAGACTGAAACAGCAAATCTGGGCAAATGAGGGGAGTGAGAAGGAGAGAGGGGAAAACAGAATTAGAAGGATTAGGCAGAGTTGGTGAGGGGCAGCATTACTTAATGCAGTTAGCATGAGGTTATTAAGACCATAAGCCGCAGAAGCAGGATTAGGCCATTCAGCCCTTTGATTCTATCCTGCCATTCGATCATGGCTGATTTTTTTTCCCTCTCAATCCCATTCTCCTGCCTTCTTTCTGTAATCTTGGGTGCCCTTACTAATCAAGAACCTATCAACCTCCACTTTAAATCTCAGAATCAGAATCAGGTTTGATATGATTGGCATATGCCGTGAACTTTGTTAACTTTATGGCAGCCGTACAATGCAGTACATGATAAATAAATGTACAGGAAAAAACTGAGTTACATTAAGTATATATATTGTCTATTAAACAGTTAAGTTAAAATAAGTCGTGTGAAAAAAAACAGAAGAGAAGTAGTGAGGTAGGGTTGATGAGTTCAATGTCCATTTAGAAATCGGATGACAGAGACGAAGAAGCTCCAAAGACTTGGCCTGTGCAACTGTCTATGGTAATGAGTTCCACAGATTCACTATTCTCTGGCTAAAGGAATTCCTCCTCATCTCCGCTCTAAAGGAGTGTCCTTCTATTCTGCAGTCTGTGCCCTCTGGTCCTAGATTCTCCTCATATTGTAAGTATCCTATCCACGTCCACTCTATCCAGGCCTTTCAATATTCGATAGATTTCAATGAGATCCTCCCCTCATCTCATTCTTCTAAACTCCCTTATATTGGATATATCCTAACCATGTCCACTTGTCTCGGCCTTTCAATACTCAACAGGTTTCAATGAGAGAAGCCCTAAAGGCCTCATCCCTAGGAGAGGAAGGATACACCAAGAAGATGGACTACACCTGGAGATAATGTGGAAGGTTTGCCCAGGACAGAGAACCCTGGTGAGCTACTGTCGGCTGCCTATGCCACAGAAGAGCTGATGGGGCTGGAGTAACTAAAGCACATGGCCATACCTTCCCTACACTGTATTCCATCTGTAAATTCTTTTCCAATTCTAATCTGTCCAAATCTTGTAGATTCCTCAACACTACCTGCCTCTCCATCTATCTTTGTTCCATTTGCAAACCTGGCCACAAAGCCATCAATTCCCTCTCCAATGACACCACATCCTTTCAAAATTCCAAGTAAGTTTATTATAAAAGTACATATATGCTATCATACAGTACCTTGAGATTCCTTTTGGGGGGGGCATTTACGGGAAAATAAAGAAATACAATAGAACTTATGAAAAACTGCACATAAACAAAGACTGACAAACAACCAATGTACAAAAGACAAACTGCAAATAAATAAATAATACTGAGAACATGAGTTGTAGAGTCCTTGAAAGTGAGTCTGTAGGTTGTGGATCAGTTCAGAGCAGTGGTGAGTGAAGTTATCCACACTGGTTCTGGAGCCTGATGATTGTAGGATAATAATTATTCCTGAACCTGAGGCTCCTGTACTTTCTGCTTGATGGTAGTAGCAAGAAGAGAGCATGGCCTGGACAGTGCAGCTCCTTGATGACGGATGCTGCTTTTTTGTGGTAGCTCTCCTTGTAAATGTGCTCAATGGTGGGGAGGGCTTTCCCTGTGATGGACTGAGCTGTATTAATCACTTTCTGTAGTCTTTTCCATTTCTGACTATTGGTGTTTCCATAACAGGCTGTGATACAACCAGTTAGGACACTCTCCACTGTGCATCTATTGAAGTTTGTCAAAAGCATTTTTGACACCCTGAATCTGTGCAGACTTCTAAGGAAGAAGAGGGACTGTTGTGCTTTCTTTGTGATGGGTACTTAAGTGCTGGCCCCAGGACAGATCTTCTGATCTGATAACATCAATGAATTTAAAGCTACTCTCCACCTCCGATCCCCTAATGAGGACTAGCTCAAGGCTCCCCAGTTTCTTCCTCCTGTAGTCAATAATCAGCTGTCTGTGCTTTCTGATGTTGAGTGAGAGATTATTGTTGTGGCACCAATGAAACAGATTTTCAATCTCCATCCTATACAGTATGTTGATTCGTCACCACCTTTGATTCGGCCAAAAACAGTAGTGTCATCAGCAAACTGAAATATGGCATTGGAGATGTACTTAGCCACACAGTCATAGGTATAGTGAGTAGATCAGGGAGCTAGGCACACAGCCTTGTGGTGCACCTCTGCTAATGGCGATCGTGGAGGAGGTGCTGTTGCCAATTTGTCCTGACTGCGGTCTGCAGGTGAGAAATTGAGGATCCAGTTGCACAGGAATGTATTGAGACCCAGGTCTCAGAGTTTAGTGATGAGCTTTGAGGGGATGATAGTGTTTAATGCTGAGCTATAGTCAATAAAGAGCATTTTCACTATCCAGATGTTCCAGAGCTGAGTGAACGGCCAATGAAATGGCATCTACTGTTGACCTGTTGTGACAGCAGACAAATTGGAGCAGATCCAGTTTACTCCTCAGGCAGGAGTTGATATGCTTCATGACAAACCTCTTAAGGAACTCTGTCACAGATTCACCCTCCTGAAGGATGCTCTTACATCAGCCTCAGAGACTTGGATATGTGGTCCTAAACTGCTCACAATTGCTCCAAGTACAGTCTGACCGATCAATGCCTTATAAAAGCCTCAGCATTACACCTTTGCTTTCATATTCTTGTCCTCTGGAAATGAATGCTAACAGGGTAGAGAAAGGGAGGGAGCTGGATTGGAGAGAAAGGCAGAGGAGAGTGACAGAAGAGCTGGGATGCTGAGGAATAAATTGGGATGAGAGAAGAACCTGAGGTTGAAAGAAAAGTCAGGGTGGAGAAAGGATTAGACATGGAACAGTGGGACTGAGGAAAGGAATGGGGTGGAATGAGGGGAGGACAGACGGGGAAGGATTGGATTAGGCAAGGGATTGGACAGGACTGAGGAGCTGAAAGAAAGATTGGGGTGAGAGTTGTTTTAGGGTGAATATACAGTGCCAATTACAGGTATACACCTCCCCATTGAAAGTTTTCGTCTTTTATTGTTTTACAACATTGAGTCACAGTAGATTTAATTTGACTTTTGTGACAGAAAAAAAAGACTTGTGTCAAAGTGAAAACAGATCTCTACTAAATGGTCTAAATTAATTGTAATCATTAAACATAAGATAATTGATTGCATAGTTATTCACCCCTGCAAGTCAGTATTTAGTAGATGCACCTTTGGCAGTAATTACAGCCTTGAGTCTGTGTGGATAGGTCTCCATCAGCTTTGCACATCTGAACACTGCAATTTTTCCCCATTCTTCATTACAAAACTGCTCAAGCTCTGTCAGATTGCATGGGGATCGTGAGTGAACAGTTCTATTCAAGTCCAGCCACAAATTCTCAATTGGATTGAGGTCTGGACTCTGACTAGGCCAGTCCAGGACATTAAGTTTATTGTTTTTAAGCCATTCCTGTGCAGCTTTGGCTTTATGCTTGGGGTTATTGTCTTGCCGGAAAACAAACTTCTCCCAAATCGCAGTTCTCTTGCAGACTGCATCTGATTTACCTCCAGGATTTCCCTGTTTTTTGCTGCATTCATTTTACCCTCTACCTTCACAAACCTTCCAGGGCCTGCTGCAGTGAATCATCCCCACGGCATGATGCAACCACCACAATTCTTCACAATAGAGATGGCGTGTTTTTGACAACGTGCAGTGTTTTGCTTACATCAAATATAGTGATTAGTCTGTTGGGGAAAAAGCTCGATTTTGGTTTCATCAGACCATAGAACTTTCTTCCAGTTGACTTCAAAGTCTCCCACATGCCTTCTGGCAAATTCTAACTGAGATTTCATATGAGATTTTTTCAACAGTGGCTTTCTCTTTGCCTCTCTCCCATAAAGATGCAACTGGTGAAGCACCCAGGCAATAGTTACTGTATGTGCAGTCTCTCCCATCTCAGCCACTGAAGTTTGTAACTCTCCAGAGTTGTCTCTTGGTGGTCTCCCTCACTAGTCCCCTTCTTGCACGGTCACTCAGTTTTTGAACACTGTCTACTCTAGGCAGATTTACAGCTGTGCCATATTCTTTCCATTTCTTGATTCGCTTAACTGTACTCCAAGGGGTATTCAGTGACTTGGAAATTTTCTTGTATCCATCTCCTAACTTGTGCTTTTCAATAACCTTTTTGCGGAGTTGCTTGGAGTGTTCTTTTGTCTTCGTGGTGTAGTTTTTGCCAGGATACTGACTCACCAGCAGTTGGACCTTCCAGATACAGGTACGTTTTTACTACAATCAATTAAAACTCCTTGACTGCACACAGATCTCCAAAAACAGATCTCAATTTAACTAATTATGTGACTTCTCAAATCAATTGACTGCACAAGTGATGATTTAGTATGTCATATTAAAGGGGGTGAACACTTACGTAAATTATTATTTTGTGTTTTATATTTTTTATTAATTTAGATCACTTTGTAGAGATCTTTTTTCACTTTGACAGGAAAGAGTCTTTTTTCGGTTGATCAGTATCAACAAAGCCAAATTAAACCTACTGTGGGCACTCTTGCCCAACAAGCCACTTGCCTCAAATTTTACCTGTCGCTGCTGTGGTTCCGTGGCATGTCCCACACTGTGTGGGAGTTTTCTCAACTCTAGTCACACAAGAAGGGCCAAACATTGATTTATTTATTCCCAACAACTAATGAAGGCCCCATTGACCAGTGAAGACAGCCCAAAGTCTGCTGAAAGAACTGCAGTTAATAAACACAAGAGATTCTGCAGATGCTGGAAATCCAGCACAGCACACACAAAATTCTGGAGGAGCTCAGCAGGTCAGCCAGCATCTATGGAAGTGAATAAACAGTCAACGTTTCAGGCCGAGACCCTTCTTCAGGACTGGAAAGAAAGGGAGAAGACTCCAGAATAAAAAGGTGGGTGGAGGGGAAGCAGGACAAGTTGGAAGGTGATAGGTGGATCCAGGTGGGTGGGAAAGATAAAGGGCTGGAGAAGAAGGAATCTGAAAGGAGAGGAGAGTGGACTATGGAAGAAAGGGAAGAAGGAGGGGCACCCAGAAGGTGATAGGCAGGTGAGGAGAAGAGTTAAGAGGCCATAGTGGGGAATAGAAGAAGGGGGAAGAGGGAGGGGAAAAGAAAAAAAACACTGGAAGGAGAAATTGATGTTCATGCTGTCAGGTTGGAGGCTACCTAGATGGATGAGATGTCACTCCTCCTCCATCTGCATCATCATGGCAGAAGAGAAAACCATGGAAAGATATGTTGGGACTGTGGCCTCTTCTGTCACAATGAGGCCACTCTCAGGGTGGAGGAGCAACACCTCACATTCCGTCTAGGTAGTCTCCAACCTGAAGGCATAAGTATCGATTTCACCTTTCGGTAATTTTTTTTCTTTTCCCCTCCCCCTTCCCTCTTCTTCTTCTCCCCACCCTAGCCTCTTACCTCTTCTCCTCACCTGCCTATCACCTCCTTCTTCCTTTTCTCCCATGGTCCACTCTCCTCTCCCATCAGGTTCGCTCTTCATCAGCCCTTTACCTTTTCTATCCCTGCCTCACCTATCACCTTCTAGATTGCCCTCTTTCCCCTCCCCTCACTTCTTTATTCTGGCATCTTCTCCCTTCCTCTTTAGTCCTGATAAAGGACCTCTGCCTGAAATATCAATTGTTTAGTCAGTTCCATAAATGTTGCCTGACCTGCTGAGTTCCTCCAGCATTTTGTGTAAGTTGACTTGCTGTTAAAATGTCATGGGTCACATGCCCATTCCAACCACCTATCATGGGCAGAATGAACAGACTTATAAATGTGCAGGAAGAGTGATTCTGAAGCCATAGGAAACATACCCAGCCTTCTGGAGCAGAGCATAGGTCCCCAGCTCTGCCCAGTCCCTCAGCTAAAGATGAAACAGGTATAGATACAGGGATATCAGTTCATTTCACTGTCCAATGGCAAAACCAAATTCTGCCTTGATGCTAACAAATATTCAGGGAGTGAGGCAGGCAATGGTTAACTTTCACATTTTGTTGTTAGCTCATCAAAAGTCACGTCTTCCACAGGGTAATAAAGTATACTGTTCATTTCCTCCTCCGATACAGAATATAAATCAGATTAAAATGCCAGCAAACATTTCCAAAAAAGGCAAGATGAATTCCCTCTGCCCCAGTTTACTGCCTTGCATTCCTCATGGTAGAAAAGGCCATGATTTTCTGATTGGCTTGTAGGTGCAGGAACACATGTTTGGAATGGGAATTGCACACTGTCACCACACAGATTTGAGACAGCATTAATAAGGGCTGAATAGAATTTATTAGCTGGAAACTTACAGTGATTATGTCCGGGCAGAAAGAAAATGGTCAGTTTCATCTTGTAAACTGTCCAACAGTGGGACCTGGCATCACTCTGACCCCACTATGGCCACTGCTCAGTTTCCTGCTCAGCAGCTTCAGCCTAACAAGGCCCAACCAGAGAGCACAGCCCCAGGTATTACTGGGAAAAAATAGCTCTGCATAAGCTCCATGTCACTTAGTCTGAATGTGAAGTTGTTGAGGCCAGCAGAGAGGGGAATTGCATCATCTTCTCATTTACCCCAGATAGGAGGAAGGCTGGAAAACAGCAAAGGCAGTACCTCAGTCCAAAACAGGCAAATATAGGCCCTTCAGTTAAACTCTGTTTGAAGCAAGACCCCAGAGGAAAATACAGAATCTTGTGTCAAGAGAGTGGCTAGGAAGCCAGATGTACTCAATGTGAAACACTCAGTTGACCTGTGGCAGAAGAAAGTTAATCTGGGGCTTCTCTGCCCAAAGTTCAAGACTCCTGCTCCAGAGAATGATGCCAACAATTCATATTTACATAATACATCTCAAGAACTTTCACAGGATTATTTACAAATAGCATTTGATACTGAGGCACAAAACTTCATAGAAGATGATTGAAACCTTGTTTGGAGAAGGATTGGGATTTTTCGGAAAGGAGCAATGTTTAGCATGCCAGGAACGTTCAGAGTAGAGCACCAGAGATGAGGGCCTTAGCTGTTGAAAGCAGACCATCATATAGTGCCAACATCATATTGGAATACTCACAGGTGCCCAAGAAGGAAAAACTGGGAGAGTATTAAATTACACAACCAAAGAGACATTTGAAAACAAGAATAATGGTTTTAAAACTGAGTGATGAACAGAGTGCGATGTTGTAGGGGAGTACTTCAGGGTGGTAGTTAAATAACCAAACTGATAACCAGATGTCTAATTCTTCCGTGGATGGCTCGACTGTGAGAGGAGGAAGATAGGCATGGTGCTAGTAGCCCTATCCCATTCAAACCCAGAGCAACAGGTACATGAACAGAAGCTGCAAAGGCCTCATCCCTGTGAGAGGAAAGACCTACACCAAGAAGATGGGCTACACCTGGGGATAATATGAAGACTGACCCAGGGCAGAGGATCCTGGTGAGCTACTGTCAGTTTCCTATGCCCCAGCAGGGATGATGGGCTTAAGAGAACCAGATGTCTGAATTAGTGGCCTGGAGAAGAGTCGGAATTCAACAGCGGTAGCTTTAAAATTTAAATTCACAATAAAAATAATCTGGAATTACCAAGCGAATATCAATATTGCTGATCATGAAGCCGACAGTCTTTTGTAAAACTCATCAGTTTCACTGACCTTGACCTGAGACAGAGTGAATGAACACGGTCTTTTTACTGGAGAAAGGCAATCAAGAACTAGAGAGCATACAGGCACAATAACAACATATAAAAGATATTTGGACAGGTACCATGGCTAGGAACTGTTTAAAGGGGAATGTGCCAAATTTAGGTTTTTGAGGCTAGCTTAGATGGGCACCTTGGTTGGCATGGACAACTTGGTCTGAACAGCCTGTTTCCATGCTGTATGACTCGATAATTTGAAAATTTTATCCTCTTCAAGAAGGAAATTTGTTGCCCTGACATGATCTAGTTACATATGACTCCAGATCTACAGGAAACTGCTCCAATAAGGGGTGATGGGACATGTGCTGTGAATGAATTGATGAAAAGGTTTGTGAACACAGAAGTGACTCTGAATGGTTCCCTGCCTGAATTTGGATATGTCCTGATGAAGGGTCTTGACCCAAAATATCAGCAATTCCTTTCCTCCCACAGATGCTACTCGATTTGCTGAGTTCGTCCCACAGAACGTTTGATGTTCTGAAAATGGCGCTTGCTCCAACTCTTCGATAGTTTGCACAATGCGGCTCCACCTTGAGCACTGCCCCGCTTCTCCTCCACTGCCCACTTCTTCTGACTGCAAAGGCATTTTCAGAAAGAAGGTACATAGAACAGAGAACAATACAGCTCTGTACAGACCCTTCTATCTGCCTCTACCACACTCACGGCAGCGCATTCCACACACTCAAAAGGTTCAAAGGTTCAGAAGTTCATTTATTATCGAAGTATACAACTCTGAAATTCTTCTACTCCAGATAGCCACGAAACCAAGAAAGAAAAGAATGGTAACACGGTCATCAACCCCCAAATCCCTGCTCTTTGCAAAAAAAATGGAACAGGTACATTGACCCTGAATCCCCCTCCCCCACACACAAAAAAATGAGACAGATCAAGTGAAAAATATAGAATATAAAAAATTATAAGTCTGAAAGAAAAGGCTATAGTCCAAGTCCATATCCAAAACGCAGAAAACCTGGGTAACATTCTCTGGGCACAGCAGCAGGCCTTTCCCTCTCCGCAGCAGATTGATCCCAACAGCGATCAAAAGGCAGTCTTCTTTCTCCTCTAGCAGAGCAATCACACCAGTGATCAAAAGGCAGGTAGCCAGTGCTCACCTTCCACATTCGCCTCGATGTTTCAATCTCCCTCGTCACTTTAATCAACGAATAATGGAAGCTTTAATCACTGAAATGGAGTCAAACTTCAGCTCGCAGCCTCCTCGCCATGAGGTTTATGCATGCTGCCTCTGCCTCCCGGAACCCCCTTGGAGACTGCAGAGCGCTGGAACACCCAAACGATCCACAAACTGCAAATCACAATTCCAGAGTCAATTTCAAGACAAAAACCAAACATAAAAGACATAAAAGAAGTGAAATATATGGTTTCATGATCTATCAAGAAGATGTTGACCAATGAAGCATTGTGCGCGGGTGCAATGCTTCACCACTCTGTGTAAAAAAAATCTTACCTCTGACATACCACCTATACTTTCCTCCAATCACATTAAAATTACACCCCCTTGTATTAGCCATTTCTGCCCTGGGAAACAACCTATGGCTGTCCACTCGCTCTTATTATCTTGTTCAACTCTATCAAGTCACCTCTCCTTCTCCTTCGCTCCAGGGAGGAAAGCTCATGCTCACTTAACCTTTCCTCATAAGCCATGCTCTCTAATCCTGGCAGCGTTCTGGTAAATCTTCTCTGGACCCCCTCTAAAGCTTCCATATGCTTCCCATAATGAGGCAACCAGAATTGAGCACAATGCTCCAAGTGCGGTCTAACCAGGGCTTTATAGAGCTGCAACTTTGCAGACTTCACCTTGCAACTTTTGAACTCAATCCCCCAAGTAATGAGGTACACTTACGCAAATTCTTCTTAAGTTTCCAAAACTGGAGTATTGACATATGTCGACTGTACACAATAATTAACTCTCTCATAATGATGGAAGTCATAACTTTGTTGAAAATATTCTTCATTTTGTGTCTATTTGGTACGAGTGACATTAATCAGAACTGATGTACAAAGCCATGTCCAAGTACATGAAGGATGATGCATCGTCCATACTTGTTCATTAGTGTGAACGCCTTGTTAAGTTAAAAAAAACTCTCTGGTTTCTGAAGCATTTGGTAAGATTCTGCAATGGAAAGCTTTAGTTTAGTAACTGCTGCGTTCACAGCTGAGTCACCCAGATTGCTGCACTGTCCTAGCATCACCTCTGGGCAGATCGTACATCATTCAGAGGCACGATACCACTGTAATAGTTTTCATAACTTACTTAATGTGCTTCAGGTCAAGAACAACAAAAGAAATTGATTAATGGCTCTTATACTCAATAAATTAGATAGAGCACAGTAGGAGAGTTGAACCCGCTTCAAGCAACACACACAAAATGCTGAAGGAATTCAGCAGGCCAGGCAACATCAATGGAAAAGAGTAAACAACTGACGTTTTGGGCCAAGACTTTTCCTCAGGACTGCTTCACTTTGTCCTGGCTTGTGATTTTATTCCTTTTACTCATCAGTATACCTACCCAGCATATTGTGAGCCCACCCTTGTACTCACCACCAGCTTTACACCTGCCCATCAGGTACACAACTGTTATACACATGGCATGTGCTGTTTACATAACTACCTGTTGCATGTATTGATCATTAAATACAGAGCTAGTTACACACTTGCAGGACAGTTGTAAAGTTGAACAGCTATGAAACAGACCCTTCAGCCCATCAGATGCATGCTAACCCATCTCTATTAATCCTGGGTACTAGCACTTAGTTTGTACCCTTCTTTGTCTTGATGATTCAAGTGCTTATCTAGATGCGTTTTGAATGTTGGCCTGTCCCTGTCTCCATCAGCCTTTCCCCCATCATATCCTATACTCGAAATACCCTTTGGGTGAGAAAATTCCTCCTCAGATCCACTCTAAATCTCTGCCATCTGGATTTTAGACACTTCTGCTATAGGGACAATATATCTATTATCTTCCCCATCAACAACCCTCATCATTTTTGGAGCTGAAAAGGTGCCACCGAGTCCCACGTGCTGGACAGTGAGGCCTTTGACTCTGAGAGCATTCTGTGTCCCTGCTGCTCTTTTTAATTCTCCCAGTGGTCGAGACAGTGAGCGAAGGTGCTAGGAGGTATTTAACAGGAGGTATTTCCCTTCCATGAGATACCATGGGGGCTGGAGACAAGGCCAAGGGGTCTCAGAGCTACTCTGCCCTGACCAGCTGCCAGAGTGCCCACCAAAACAGGCAGAACAGTTCCTTATATTCCAGATTCACTTCAGGATTGTGGTATCAGAGAGTCAGGGTTAGTTGGGCATCAGTGTGAGGAGTCAGGGAAATGAAGGTGAGGATGGGATACAGGAACACATTCCAATCAAGACTACTTGTTTGAGCAGTGAGCCCTCCCAATTGACAAATACCATTACCAATTTGCTGGCTGGTGGTGTATTGCCAACTACTGGGGACCTCGAGGCAAGTGGTCCTGGGGTTGGAATCTGGCTGGTTCCTTGGACGCTTTCCATCTGTGCTGGGTTGAGCATTGAGCTAGCAACTCGGCCTCGTGAAAAACTGACAAAAATGCTACAGAAACATCAAGGTTGCTGTCCGATGAGCCACAAGGTGCAGAAAGGAACGACAGCAAATACTAACTGGGGAGGGTTTAAACTAAGTTGGTAGTGGGATGGGAACTGTACTGATAGGGCTGAGGATGGGGCAGTTGGTACACAAGTTCATGCGGTGTGTAGTGAGACTGTGAGGAAGGACAGGCAGATGATGGGGCAAAATTGCAGTCAGTGGGATGAGTTGAAGTGTAACATGGGGGCAAAATCGAAAAGGGTGATGAATACAGGACTGAAGATGATATATTTGAATGCACCCAGTATACAGAATAAGGTAGATGATCTTGTAGCACAGTCAGAGATTGGCAGGCATGACTGTTGTGGGAATCACTGAGATGTGGCTGAAAGAAGATCATAGTTGGGAGCTCAACATTCAAGGATATACTTTGCATTGAAAGGATGGACAGATAGGCAGAGGAGGTGGTATGGCTCTGTTGGTAAAAAGTGAAAATAAATCCTTAGGAAGAGGTGACATAGGATTGGAAGATGTAGAATTCTTATAGGTAGAGCTAAGAATGCAAAGGTAAATAGACCCTGATAGAAGTTATATACAGGCCCCTGAACAGTAGCCGGGATGAAAGATATAAATTACAATGGGAGATAGAAAATGCATGTAATAAGCACACTGTTACGATAGTCATGGGGGATTTCAATATGTAGGTAGATTGGGAAAAATCAGGTTGGTGCTAAATCCCAAGAGAGGGAATTTGTAGAATGCCTACGAGGTGGCTTTTTAGAGCAGCTTATGATTCAGCCCATTAGGAGAAAGACAATTCTGGGATAGGTGTTGTGTAATGAACAAGATTTGATTAGGCAGCTGAAGGTAAAAGAACCCTTGGGAGACAGTGATCACAACATGTTAGAATTTACCCTGCAGTTTGAGAGGGAGAAGATAAAGTCAGATATATCAGTATTCCAGTGGAGTGAAGGGATTTACATTGGCATGAGAGAAGAGATGGCCAAAGTTGATTGGAAAAGGACACTAGCAGGGATGACAGCTGAACAGCAATGGCTGGGGTAACTGGGGGAAATTCAGAAGGCATGGGATAGATGCTGTACATCCCAAAGATGAAGAAGTATTCTAAAGGGAGGATGAGGCAACCATGGATGATGAAGGAAGTCAAAGACAACATAAAATCAAAAAATTAGTGGGAAGGTAGAGGATTGGGAAGCTTTTAAAAACCAACAGAAGGTGACTAAAAAAAACCCGTAAAGTGAAAAAAGACAAAATATGAAGGTAATTTAGCCAATAATATGAAAGAGGTTACCAAAAGTTTTTTTCAAATATAAAAAGAGTAAGAGAGAAGCAAAAGTGGGCATTGGCCCACTGGAAAATGGGGAAAAGGAAATCGTGGATGAACTTAATAAGTGTTTTGTGTCAATCTTCACTGTGGAAGACACTAGCAGCATGCCAGAAATTCAGGAGTGTCAGGAGGCAGAAGTGAGTGCAGTCGCTACTATAAGGAAAAGGTGCTTGGGAAGCTGAAAGGTCTAAAGGTACAGTAGAAAAGCCACTTCTACCAGATGGACTACATCCCAGGGTTCTGAAAGAGGTGGCTGAAGAAGTTGTGGAGGCATTAGTAATGATCTTTCAAGAATCACTAGATTCTGGAATGGTTGCGGAGGATTGGAAAATTCCAAATTTCATTCCACTCCTTATGAAGGGAGGGAGGCAGACAAAAGGAAATTATACACCAGTTTGCTTGACTTCAGTGGTTTGGAAGATATTGGAGTTCATTATTAAGACATAGGAGCAGAATTAGGCTATTCAACCCATCAAGTATGGCCTGACATTGATCACGGCTGATTTATTTTCCCTCTCGATCCTGCCTTTTCCCCCGTAACCTTTGATGCCCGTTACAATCAAGAACCTATCAATCTCTGCTTTAAATATACCCAATGATTTGACCTCCACGGCCACCACACATTGGCTAAAGAAATTCCTCCTCATTTCTGTTCTAAAAGGTCATCTTTCTATTCTGAGGCTGTGCCCTCTGGTACTAGACTTTGCCACTGTTCAATATTTGATAAGATTTAATAAGATCCCCCCTCATTCTTATAAACTCCAATGAATACAGGCCCAGTACCATCAAATACTTTTCATGCATTAACTCTTTCATTCCCAGAATAGTTCTCATAAACCTCCTGTGGACCCTCTCCAATGTCAGCACATCTTTTCTTAAATAAGGGGCCCGACACTGCTCACAACACTCCAAGTGAGGTCTGACCAGTGCCTTATAAAGCCTCAGCATTACATCCCTGCTCTTATATTCTAGCCCTCTCAGAATGAATACTAACATTGCATTTGTCATCCTTACCACTGACTTAACTTGCAAGTTAACTTTTAAGGAATCCTGCATAAGGACACCAAAGTCCCTTTGCACCACCAATTTTTGAATTTGTTCCCCATTTAGAAACTAGTCTATGCATTTATATCTTCTACTGAAGTGCATGACCATACACTTCCCCACACTGTATTCCATCAGCCACTTCTTTGCCCATTTTCCTGATCTGTCCAAGCCCTACTGCAGACTCCCTGCTTCCTCAACACTATCTTAGTGTCACCCACAAACTTGGCCACAAAGCCATCAATTCCATCATCCAATTCTTTGACATATAATGTGAAAGAATCGGTCCCCACACAGACTCCTGTGGAACACCATTAGTCTCCAGCAGCCAACCAGAAAAGGCTCCTGTTATTCCCACTCTTTGCCTCCTGCCAATCAGCCACAGCTTTATCCATGTTAGAATCTTTCCTGTAAAACCATGAGCTTGTAGCTTGTTTAGCAGCCTCATGTGCAGCACCTTGTCAAAGGCCTTCTGAAAATCCAAATATACAACATCCACTGACTCTCCTTTGTCAATCCTGTCTGTTATTTCCTCAAAGAATTCCAACAGATTTGTCAGGCAAGATTTTCCTTTTTAGAAACCATGCTGACTTTGGCCTAGTCTTTCACGTTCTTCGAAACCTCATTCTTAATAATGGACTCTAACATCTTCCCAACTACTGAATTCACATTAACAGGCCTATAACTTCCTGTCATTTGTCTCCCCAGCACCACCCACCCCCCACTTTCTTAAAGAGTGATGTGACACTTGCAGTTTTCCTGTCTCCCCAAAACCTTTCCAGAATCTAGTGATTCTTGAAAGATCACTACTAAAGCCTCCACAGTCTCTCCAGCTACTTCTTTCAGAACCCCGGCGACTTATCTACCTTCAGACCCTTCAGTTTTCCCAAGCACCTCCTCCTTATTAATAGCAACTACACTCACTTATACCTCCTGACATTCTCAAATTTGTAGCATACTGCTGGTGTCTTCCACAGTGAGGATTAACACAAAATATTTTTGTCTGCCATTGCTTTGTTCCCTATTACTACATCACCAGTGTCATTTTCCAGTGCTCTGATATTCACTCTTGCCTCTCTAGTGCTCTGCCAACCCCTCAAAAATATACGTGTGAGTGTGAGTGTGAGTGACTCTCAGTCCCCCACGGTATTTGAAGGCACACTATAAAGTAGGTCAAAGTCAGCATGGCTTCCTTAAGGGGAAATAAAAGGCAGCATAGACAAAGGAGAATATATGGATGTTGTTTAGTTGGATTTTCAGAAGGCCTTTAACAAGGTGCTGCACATGAGGCTGCTTACCAAGATAAGAACTCATGGTATTACAGGAAAGATACTAGCATGGGTAGAAGATCGCCTGGCTGACAGGAGGCAAAGAGTGGGAATAAAGGAAGCCTATTCTGCTTGGCTGCCGGTGACTAGTTGTGTTCCTTAGGGGTTGGTATTGGGATCACTTCTTTTTATGTTGTATGTCAATGACTTAGATGATGGAATTGATGGCTTTGAGGCCAAGTTTGCAGACAATACAGAAATAGATGGAGGGGCAGGTAGTGTTGAGGAAGCAGGGAGTTTGCAGAAGGTCTTGGACAGATTGGGAATATATTTTTTGGGAGAATTTGGGAATATATTGCTTTTATGTGACTATGTTTTACTGCTATCTTATATGTGCCTTGTGCTATGTGTGATTGGCCCTGAAGTAACATTGTTTCATTTGTCTGTATTCATGGGTATTCATGTATAGTTGAATGGCAATTAAACTTGAATTTGAACTTGAATTTGAGAATGGGCAAAGAAGAGGCAGATAGAATATAGTGTAGGGAAGTGTATGGTTATGGAATTTGGTAGAAGGAATAAAGGAATAAACTATTTTCTAAATGAGGAGAAAATACAAAAATCAGAGGCGCAAGTCCTTGGGAGTCCTCGTGCAGAATTCTCTAAAGGTTATCTTGCAGGTTGAGTCAGTGGTAAGGAAGGCAAATGCAATGCTAGCATTCATTTCAAGAGGACTAGAACACGAGCAAGAATGCGATGCTGAGGTTTTATAAGGCAATGGTCAGACCACACCTGGAGTATTGTGAGCAGTTTTGGGCTCCTTATCTAAAAGATGTGCTGGCATTGGACAGGGTTCAGAATTATTCATGAGAATGATTCCAGGAATGAAAGGGTTAACATGCGAGGTGTGTTTGATGGCTCTGGGCCTGTACTCACTGGAAGAACGAGCGGCGGTCACATTGAGATCTATTGAATATTGAAAGGCCTAGACAGAGTGAATATGGAGAGGATGTTTCCTGTAGTGGGGAAGTTTAGGATCAGAGGGCACAGCCTCAGAGAAGAGGGATGTCTGTTTGTAACAGAGGCGAGAAGGAATTTCTTTAGCCAGAGAGTGGTGAATCTGTGGAATGCATTGTCACAGAGGGCAGTGGAGATCAGGTCACTGAGTATGTTTATTGCAGAGATCATCAGCTGGTTAGTCAGGGCATCAAAGGTTACAGGGAGAAGGCAGGAAAATGGAGCTGAGAGGGATAATAAATCAGTCATGCTGGAATGGCAGAGCAGACTTGATGGGCTGAATGGCCTAATTCCGCTCTACTGTATGTCTTATGGCCTTTTAAATGGGACAACAATCACATATGTGTTTTGGTATTTCACCAAATCACAGTATGTCAACACCAGCTGCTCCACACTCTGCCCATCATAGCTGTACAATAACCAGTATAGGCACCATGTTCATTTGAGCCTTTACATCCTCCGATAATTTCATTTCTTATTACTTACACTTTTATTAAACACACAATAACACTCTGCCTATTACGCAGCTAATTTAGATTCTGAGACGTTACACAAACAGCCTATTATACCCCATTATACTCATGTTGATTATTCACCCATCTGCTGTACCAGCCATTACACAGCCCTGTGTGGCACTTCACTACACATCTCCATTACATACCAGCTTGCGATACATGTTCATGGTTATGCACTCGCCCACTGATCATTTAAATCAGCTGCTAAACATGCTGTTAGTTATATGCATCCAGTATATACAGCCTTACCTTTAAATAATCACACACCATCTATTATCAAACCTATTGTAGACCTGCTTATTGTGCACTATGGTCATAGCCATAGAGTCGTAATACAGCAGAGAGAGAGGCCCTCCAGCACAACTGGCCCATGCCTACCACGGCATCCTCCCTGCTAGTCCCAGTTGCCCACAATTAACTCAGAACTCTCCAAGCCCCTTCCCTCCACATACCCATCAAAATGCCTCTTAAAGGTGCAATTGTACCCACGTAAACCACTTTCTCTGGCAGCTCACTACCTTCTGTGTAAAGAAGTTACCTCTCAGGTTTTTTAAAAATCTCTTTTCTCTTATCTTGTATTGGTTCTCCCTTGCTTCTGTCTCCCAAACCATGGGGAAAAGATCATGAGGGGTACCTTATCCATACTCCTCATGATCTTATAAACTTAGATGATTTCATCTCTCAGCTTCCTGTGCTCCAGCATGACCAACCTCTCCCTATAATTCAGGACCTGCAGTCCCAGCAGCATCCTCCTAAATCTCTTCTGCACCATCTCCAGCTTGACAATGACATTCCTATAACAGGGTGACCAAAACTGCGCACAATACTCCAAGTGCGGTCTCACCAACGATTTGCAGAATGCCCCGGCTCCTAAACTCGATGCCCTGACTGATGATGCTAAATGCCTTCTTCACCACCCTGTCTACCTGCATGGCCACTTTCAACAAGCTATGCACTTGTACTCCCAGGTGCCTCTGTTGCACAGCACTTGTCAGTGCCCTGCCGTTTACTGCCTATGTCTGACTGTCCAAAGTGCATCACCTCACACAGGGTGAAACAGGCCCTTCCAGCCCAATGAGCTGCACCACCCAGCAACCCAGCTATTTAAAGCTAGCCTAATCACAAGTCATCTTACAATGACCAATTATCCTACTAACCAGTGCGTCTTTGGACTGTGGGAGGAAACCAGAGCACCTGGAGGAAACCCACGCACTCACCGGGAAAATGTACAAACTCCAGTGCCGGAATTGAACTCCGAACTCCGGAAGCTGTAACAGCATCACACTAACCACTACACTACCGTGGAGCCCCACTTATTATAGTTGAAATCCATTTGCCATTTCTCAGTCCATCTTTTTACATGGTAACTGCACAATGTACACACTGCACATTGTATTCTCTCTTTATGCAGCTGTCCATTATATCCCTGTCTGTTATATGCCATATCTGTCATACATACACCTGGGAAATACATTGATTCTTGTTGCACAAGATTCATTACATGCTCTGCACATTATTACATACAATTGTTATACACATTATCTTCTGCATATGACCCCTTGACACAAACACCCACCCATTCTTTACAGGCCTGTCACAAATCCTGCCCATGAGTATTCACTCCTAGCACACCTGCCTATGACACACCTTTCCCATTTCATACTTCTCCCTTTCAGGACATTTGTTTCTCTCATTATCATATATTGACCTCTATACCCATGACTGTGTGGCTAGGTACAGTTCATATGCCATCTATAAATTTGCTGATGATAGTTGGTAGAATCTCAGATGGTGATGAGAGGGCGTACAGGAGTGAGATATATCAGCTAGTTGAGTGGAATAGCAGCAACAACCTGGCACTCAACATCAGTAAGGCCAAAGAGCTGATTGTGGACTTCAGGAGGGGTAAGACGAGGGAACACATACCAATCCTCAAGCTCCTGGGTGTCAAGATCGCTGAGGATCTAACCTAGTCCCAACATATTGATGCAGCTATAAAGAAGGGAAGACAGTGACTATATCTCATCAGGAATTTGAAGGGATTTGGTTTGTCACCTAAAACACTCAATAACTTCTATTGATGTACCTTAGAGAGCATTCTGACAGACTGCATCTCTGTCTGGTATGGGGGTGGGTGCTGTTGCACAGGACTGGAAAAAGCTGCAGAAAGTTGTAAAATTACTCAGCTCCACCTTGGGTACTAGCCTCCGTAGTACCCAAGACACCTTCAAGGAGTGATGCCCCAGAGAGGCAGCATCCATTATTAAGGACCTCCAGCACACAGGGCATGCCCTTTTCTCACTGTTACCATCAGGTAGGAGGTACAGAAGCCAGAAGGCGCACACTCAGTGATTCAGGAACAGCTTCTTCCCCTCTGCCATCCGATTCCTGAATGGACATTGAACCCTTGGACACTACCTCACTTTTTTTCCCAATATATATTATTTCTGTTTGCACTGTTTTTGATCTATTTAATATATACGTACTGTAATTGATTTACTTATTTATTTGCTTTCTCTATTATCACGTATTGCATTGAACTGCTGCTGCTAAGTTAACAAATTTCATGACACATGCCAGTGATAATAAACCTGATTCTGATGGGTACCCCTGGGTAAAACAGCTGCAGTACAACCCACCAACTCTATAGTTCAATAGTTCACTACCACCAGGGTACATTCTTCAGCTAAGAATTAGCTGGGAATCGAGGTTATGGTCAAGCATCTCTTGAAGTAAACAGTGTGGTTGTAGAACGTTGGGTATTAGAGGAAATAGGGAAGCTGCTCCAGCAGGAAAAACAGGGGCTGGGTTCTGCACTCAGGTATGTGGGGACTGGTGTGAGGCTGAAGTGGCAATTTGCATCTGTAGGCACCTCTCTCACACTCTGGCTGTAGGTCACTCAGGGCACCCTCGAAAAGGTGGGAAGTTCAATCCCTGTCACCCATTGTCAAAAGGCATTCTCACACTGCTGCAGTTTCCATACACTGGCCCTACTGTGACAATAGTAAAGATCAGTAAGGTAAATTAAAATAGTCTAAGACTTGGAGGGCGACGACCTCCTGTGGCAAGTGCCCTAGCTCAAAGTAGCAGGTGAAGTGTGACACATAATGAGCAGGATGTAATACAGGAGGCAGAGGAACTGGATGAACATTTACTAATTAGTGGGTATGTTATCCTGGATGGTGTCAAGCTTTTTCTTAAATACTCTATCACACTCCTGACCCCTGCATTCCCAATGGGAGACTACATCTGTGGAATGAAGATGGGGGTCTTCCACTGGAGACCCCTTCCCCTCTGTAGATGCAGTATTTATTTAGCTGGTCCAGGATATTGATGGTGGAGCATCTGCAATGGAAAAGCTGCTGAATGTCAGTGGGCACGGGGAGAAGACCCGCTCTTTGTCAGTCGCATGTGCTGCATAAGTGTTGCTGATCACTCATCAGACTGTGACTGGAGGTAGTCTGATATCTGCTGGTGAACATCCCTTTCTCACTGTGAAACAAAAGATAATGTCCTGGCACCTTGGAGCACATACCCCAGTCATGTATGGGAGAAGGGAAGCTCCAAGTCCTACTGCCTAGTAGGAAACATTGGGCAATGAAAGGTGAGATTCAGAGTCAGGTTGTTTATCACTGACTAATATTGCTTATAATTTATTGTTTTGCAGCAGTAGTACAGAGTAAAGACATAAAATTGCTAATTACAAAATATATAATTAATACAAAGAAAGGAATAATGAGGTAGTATTCACAGATTTGTGGAATATTCAGAAATCTGATAGCAGAGGGTAAGAAGCTGTTCCAAAAATATGTTGAGTAGGGGTCTTCAGGTTTCTGTACTTCTCCATGATGATAGTAATGAGAAGAGGCCATGTCCTGGATGGTAAGGATCCTCCAAGATGGATACCTTGCTCTTGAGGCCACGTCTTTTGAAGATGTCCTCGATGGTGGGGAGGGTTGTGCCGTGATGGAGCTGGCTGAGGCTACAACACTCTGCAGCCTCTTGTGATCCTCTGCATTGGAGTCTCCATACAAGGCGGTGATGCATCCAGTCAGATGCTCTCCACAGTACATTACTTCGGTGACACGCCAAATCTCTTCAAACTCCAAACAAAGTAGGGTCGCAGGTGTGCCTTCTTGATTGCCTTAGTATGAAGAAGAGCAAACCCAGTGGACCCCTGAAGACAAGTCATCTTCTGGCAACTCTGCCGGCCAGCATCACCAAGCTGGTTTCTCCCAGCAATTGGAGGTGACTGGACAACTGCTCCCCGCCACAAGGTGAATGGGCCGCAGCCAGTAAGGTGTAGCCCTGCTCCACAGGGTGTGTGAAGCTCAACCTACACACTCAACAAATGGGCTATAACTGTTGTAACAAAAGAAACAGTACTCAAGCATGGAACCAATCATCTTGGAGACCCAGCACAACTAACAGCAAGCTGAAGTGTTTTCCCATTGCTGCAGTGACTCCCCAGAGATACAGTCAGCTTCAGCTGGACTATGAGGGACAAGGCCTGCACATTTTAGTAACATAAGAGCCCAGGAGAAACCAGCAGACATGGAATAAGGTGCCTGGTCAAGCCCAGTCTGCTGGAATGGTGGCAACACCTACCACCAGAGTCTTGGCCTTCTAACATGGAGGGTCTGTAAATTAAGGACCAACACTTCTTCATCCAAGACAAGTACAAGTTTCACTGTGAACTTGAAGCCATTGTCAGTTAGTTCCCAACACATGAGCAATTCCATTTGTTTGGTGGCCTATGGGCAGATCACAACTCATAGCCCAGCTACTTCATGTCCAAGTAATTAAACAACAGATTGTTGTATCTTTGACTTCCACAAGAACCAACAAAATCATCACAAAATTGCTATGTGATAGAAGGAAGTACTTGATTCATTGAGTCCATACTGGAACTCTTTCTGTAATATCCAGAGGCTAAATAATTGAACTCCAAAAGCCAGAACTACACCCCTTTGTAGGAGGCATTTTTTCACTCTCACCAGTGCACTCCATGATACCATACGTGGTCAAGTATTGCCTTAATGTTAAGGCAGTCTCTCTCATGTTGGCTCTGGTGTCCAGTTTTTTTTTCCATGTTTGCACTAGGACCAGGGAGAGATCTGGGTACAGCTCAGCTCTGAAACATCTGGACAATGAAGGTCCATACATCAGGAAGCTCTTCATCGACCACAGCTCAGCATTTAGCACTATCAATCCCTCAAAACTAATCACTAAGCTCCCAGAACTAGGCCTCGATACCTCCCGATGCAACTGGAACATTAATTTCCTCACTTGCAAACCCCAGGCAGTACGATTTGGCAAAAACATCTTCACAATCTCCAACAGCACAGGTGCACCACAAGGCTGTGTGCTTAACCCCCACCCTATTTGCTTTATACCTATAACTGCGAGGCTAAGCACAGCCCCAATGCCATATTTAAGCTTGCTGATAACATCACTGTCATTGGCCAAATCAAAGACGGTGATGAATCAGCATATAGGAGAGAGATTGAAAATCAGACTGAGTGTTGCCATAACAACCTCTCACTCAACGTTAGCAAGTCCAAAGGGCGATTATTGACTACAGAAGGAGGAAACTGGAGGTCCTGCCAGTCCTCATCAGGGAACGGAAGATGAAGAGGGCCAATAACTTTAAATTCTTTGACGTTACTGTATCAGAGAATCTGTCCTGGGACCGGCCCATAAATGTCATTACAAAGAAGGCACAGTAGCGCCTCTACTTTCTAAAAAGTTTGTGCAGATCCGGCATGTCCTCTAAAACTTTGACAAACTTCAACAATGGAGAGTATCCTGAATGGGTGCATCACAGTTGATATGGAAACACCCATGCGCAGGAATAGAAAAGCCTTCAAAAAGTAGTAGATATAGCCCAGTCTATTATGGGTAAAGCCCTCCCTACCATTGAGCACATTTGTAAGGAGTGCTACCACAAGAAAGTAGCATCCATCATCAAAGACCCCAACATTCAGGCTATACTCTCTTCTTGCTACTACCATTGGGTAAGAGATACAGGAGCTTTAGATCCTACACAACCAGGCTAAGGAACAGTTATTACCCTACAACCTGACCTGGTAACAACCACCTCAACTCCGAACTGACTCCACAACCTATAGACTCACTTTCATGGATTCTACTCTCACGCTCTCAGAATTTATTTAGTTTTTCTGAATTATTTGCATGATTTGTCCTCTTTTGTCAGTCCTTGTCATGTATATTTGTTCATAAATTCTATTGTATTTCTTTATTTTCCTGCAAATGCTGTCAAGAAAACAAATCTCAGGGTTGTGTATGGTGACATGTACGTACTTCAATCATAAATTTACTTTGAATTTACTGAGCACTGATGAAACTGTGCTTCTTGACAGCACCACAGACAGCATCCAAAAGTCTACTGATGAATAGAGTAGATTGATGGGGAGGTAATTGATTTGGATTCAATTTGTTCTGCCTGTTAGGGCCAGACGTGTCTGGGCAATTTTCCACCATGCTGGTGAGATGCCAGTCCTGCAGCTGTACTTGGTTCAAAGTATATTAGCTCTGAAGCACAAATTGTCAGCACAATAACTGGATGGTGTTGGATGACTCTGCCTTCTTTTTTAGGCCAGTGCTCTCAGCCATTTAGAGTCAGATTCACACAGCCTGAAACAGGCCCTTCAGCCCACTGAGTCTGTACAGACCATTCACAGTAATCTGATATTTTTTTCCACCCCACATCCCATTAACTTCCCCCTCACTTAACAACAATCCTCATATTACACTTGTTCTACACTGCCTAGGTAAATAACATCGGTAAAGTCATGCACCACTTCAGGTGGAAAACCTGGCATAGCAAAATTATGCTCACTTTGCATTGCACTAAAATTGATTTTTTTCTGTTCTAATTGTATTCTTCCTTGTAAAAAATTGTGTAATTGTGCATTTGTCAACATGCAGGTTCCCCTTCAAGTCACACACCATCTTGATTTGGAAATATAATTTTCAAGCCCTCACCATTGGTCCAGGTTCTGAAACCCCCTCTCCAACAGCATTGCTAGTGTACCTGCACCAGTGCGACTGTCTGGGTCTAACATGGCAGCTCAGCACCAAGGAACGTTAATGATGGGCAATAAATTCTCATCTTGCCAGTGATGCCCAAGTCCGAGGAAATGAGCAAGGTGGGATTCCCGTGACAGGAAGATAGAACTGTACATGGTTTTGGGGTGAAGGTGGGAAAAGACAGAGGGTGATAACATGGTGTTGGGTATAGAGGAATCTTCAGGGTTAAAGATGTGAGGCTGGAGGTTGAGGTGAGGTTAGGGGATGGATCTAACTGCACGGCTCAAAGCCTATTTGTGCTGCTGGTCATCTCGAGGGATAGGCTGGGAGAGACAGGCAGGGCCCGGGGAAACACTGCTGCTCTTGGCCCAGGGTCATGCTGAAAGTCAATTCCTCCACAAGGCAGCTCCAGCCTCCTCATTGTGTCTGTGATTCCCAAGCTTGGGAAAATCAGCCTTAACTACCTAGCGAGATTAGTCCCAAAACTCACACACCCACCAAACTGACATGCCTTGAGCACACCTTGCTCCACCTCGCCATCACAACCTTTCTCCTCTTATGGTAGAAGAGTCTGCTCAGCCCATCAAGTCTATGCTAGCTCTCAGATCAATTCAATCCCCTCATTAATTTCCCCTGTAACCATTTCTCCCTCTGATGTTCAATTTCTTCAACCACCCACCAACGCCAGGGGTAATTCATGCATTTGTGTATTTATTTACTTAGAGAGACAGTGCAGAACAGGCCCTTTGAGCAGTGCTGCCAGCAACTCCTGATTTGACCCTTGTCTAACCACAGGACAATTTACAATAACCAACTACTGTGGGAGAAAACCAGCTGTAAGGCCTGTCCTATAAATTAAATGAATACAGCCAGGAATTGACTTTACTTACACTCACTGTGTCATAAATTCAATACATCCTCTTGCAATGTGTTGATACCACTCAGGTTTTCTCTACAGTGTACTACTGAGGTGTTTCAGGGGCCCTGCCCCTCATTGTCCAGAGGCAGCTGGACTGTGCTCCTTCCCCACAGAATCTCAGTGGTGACTGCACCTGCACCACATACTCCTGTACCCTGGAATGAGGTCTTGGGCAGCTCCTGCAATGGGAGATCAACAGATTTCAGGCTGACAAACATCAGGCATGTGGCATGTTTGCCTTTTATTAGTTGAGGAATGGAGTTTAAGAGTCAGGAAGCTATGTTGCAACTTCATAAGGCTCTAGTTAGGCCATATTTGGAGCAATGAATTCAGTTCCGGACTCGCAGAATTGGAAAGATGTGGAGGCTTTGGAGAGGGTGCAGAAGTAGTTTACCAGGATGCTGCCTGGATTAGAGATTGGACAAACTTGGGTTGATTTTTCTGGAGCGGTGGGGGATGAGGGGAGATTTGATTAAGGTTCGTAATATGAGAGGCATAGGTCAAGTTCAAGTTTATTGACATCTGACTGTACATACTGTGTACATACATCTATTGGTGCTTCTGGACACATCTTCAGTGATGTTCCTGGAATCATCGGGTGTTTCGGGTCTTTCAACATCATACAACCTCCTCCAGGCGACCCAGCCGGGGCTGATCAGACCCCAGCTTGTGTCCAGATGGCTAGCTACTTATGACTCCATGGCTCCCCTCTTTTGAGCCACAGCCATCTTGAGGCCCTCTCTGCCGCATCGGTGGTACTGCGGATGGCTCTCCTCTTCCTCTCTCCCTCGATGCCCAAAATGCTGAAGGCTCTAACTAAGGAATGGGCTACGAATCCCCTACAACCAACTTCCACTGGGAGACACCTCGCTCTCCATCCAGCCTGCTGACAGTTGCTGACCAGTCCTGCGTACTTGGAGAGCTTCCTTTCAAAGGCCTCTTCCAAGCTATCTTCCCATGGGACTGTCAGCTCCAGCAGCACCACTTGCTTAGTAGACTCAGACACCAGGACAATGTCTGGTCGCAGGGTGGTGGCTGCGATATGGTTGGGGAACTTCAGCTGCCCTTCGAGGTCCACCAACAGCTGCCAGTCCCTTGCAGAGGTCAGGATGCCTGCAGATGTTCTTTTGGCAGGTATTGGCTGCTCCCCAGCTCTGACAAAGGCAATGGTCTGCTTGGAGGGTCGGGACTGCTTCGCCCACTCAACTCCTGCACTGACGGCTTGCACGCCCCCCCCACCTCCCCGATCCACAGCACCTTCACACTCACCTCCATCATCATCTGAGTCCTCAGGGCTCTGGGGCCTCAATCGGTTGCTGGAGAGGACAAACTAGGATCCAAATATAGCCTAACCAGAGCCTTACGAAGTTGCGACATAGCTTCCTGACTCTTAAACTCCATTCCTCGACTAATAAAAGGCAATGAATGTACAACCAACAAAACAGTGCTCCTCCAGACAATAGTACACCCACATGGTGCATAAACCAAAATATTACCATAAATTAGTAAAATACAATTCAAAATGCATGTAGTGTGCAGCACAGGTAAACAGTACAGTAAACAGCTCGCTGTCCTCGTGAGGAGACCTCAGTGGTGTCAGGGTATCCATTAGTCTCAGAGCCTGAGGGAAGAGGCTGTTACCCAGTCTGGCATTCCTGGTCCTGATGCTTCTGTGTCTCCTTCCTGATGGCTGAGGGGCAAAGAGATTGGGGGATGGTTGGTAGGGATCCTCAACAATGCTTCATAAATGTCACAGTTAGGGAGAAGGGAGACCCTGATGATCCTCTCAGCGGTTTTCACTACCCTGTGTAGGATCTTGTAGCTTTGTACCACACAATGACACAGCCAGATGGGACACCTCTCGTTTATGCTACTGCAGAAAGCTGTTCGAATGGGGGCAGGAGTCTTGCACTCCTTCCTCTCCTCAGAAAGTGTAGACACTGCTGTGCCTTCTCGACTCGTGAGGAGGTGTTGTGGGTCCAGGCTAGATCATCCATTATGTGCACACTAAGGAACTTTGTGCTCTTCACTCTCTCCATCGCAGAGCCATTGACGTGCAATGGAAAGTGGTCTTATCCACGCTGAGACTCAGGTTGTTGTTCTCGCACTATTTGACAAGCCTCTCCACCTCCTGTCTGTACCCCGGCTCACCATTGTTGCTGATGAGACCAACCATGGTTGTATCTTCAGCGAACTTGATGGTGCAGTTTGAGCTGAATTTGGCAGTGGACAGCAGCGGGCTGAGCCCACAGCCCTCAGGTGCACCAGTGCTCAGCGTGATGGAGCTTGAAATGTTGCCACCAACTCGGACTGGCTGGGGTCTCTCCATCAAGAAGTCCCAGATCCAGTTACAACGAGGAGCATTGAGTCCCAACACCTCTGAGGGACGATAGTGTTAAACGCCAAGCTGAAGTTGATGAACAACAGCTCTGAGGGACGATAGTGTTAAACGCCAAGCTGAAGTTGATGAACAACACCCTGGCATATGAGGCATCGCTTAGTTGGTGGAACAGGATGGAGCGGAGGGCAAAGGCTCTGGCATCAGCAGTGCACCAGTTTGAACTGGAAAAGGTCCAATGAGGCTGCAAGGTAGGATTTTATACGATCCATAGATGCAGGGAATTAAAAGGGATTACTTTAGTTGAATATTTGATTACTAATTTAATGAATTCAGCACAACATTATGGGTCGAAAGGTCTGATCTGATGTTGCCCTGTTCTACATTTGTACTACCACCAGCTTCAGTTGATGTTTACCTCACTGGGTGTCCTTGGGAACAGCCCGAAGATTCCTGTGTAATTTCTCCGATCAGAATGAACCTCGACAAAGATCCACATCCCTTTCCACACATTATATAATCACACAGTCCACAAGGAAGTGAACTGTCATCTCACCCACACAACAGTCACCTCAAGGGCAGCATTTGGTGGGACTGCACTTTGAGTTTGGAGGGTCCGTTCACTGCCAGCCACGGGAGGCCTCAGTTCACAGGTCTCATCTCTGACTGGATCTCAGCTCCACTAACACTGCAAACACTCAGCAGATATTGTCAGGTGGGAATTCAGGATGCTGTTAAAGCCTTCCACTCATTAACTTTCAGGTTTCAGTTAGCTATGTTTGACAGAATGTTTCCTATCCTGACATCCTAGTCAAGAATTTATATATTGTAGCAGTGTGCTACACACAGCGCTAGAATAACCACACGGAGACGGTGAGTTAGAGTTGCGATGAAAGAGATTTATTCAAACTTTGCGGCCTGCTTTAAAGCCTTCCCGTTCCCACCCTCCCTGGGGCGGGATTGCTGTGGGGAATGCATATTCCCAGACCCTTTCTGCGCGCGGGATTTTCCCCCTGCTGGTGAAGATGGCCTGGCGCCCTTTTTGCTGCCGGCCCTCTGCCTGCGCGCGCTGTTTCATGAGCCGGTTCGTGGGTGCCAGAAAGTGGGTCGCCACATAACCGCCCCAGAACCGGCGATACCTCCCCCAATGTCCACAGTCTGGATCGGCCTCTGTTTGGGAGGTCTGCCCCTGCGCCGCGGTGCCTGAGCCTGGACTGGCTGCGCCAAGTCCACATGGGCCTGTTTGAGTCGGTCCACCGTGAAAACCTCCTCTCTCCCCCCAATGTCTAGCACGAACGTCGACCCGTTGTTCCTGATCACCTTAAACGGCCCCTCGTGGGGCCGCTGTAGCAGTGCCCGGTGTCCGCCCCGTCGTACAAAAAGAAACTTACAGTTCTGCAGGTCTTTGGGTACGCAGGTCGGGCTCTGTCCATGCTGTGAAGTGGGTATGGGGGCCAGGTTACCGAGCCTCTCCCGTAGTCTCTCCCTCTTGCCCCCTTGGGGCTGGTATGAACTCTCCTGGGACGATCAGGGGTGCACCGTACACCAGCTCGGCCGATGAGGTGTGCAGATCCTCCTTGGGTGCCGTGCGGATTCCAAGCAGGACCCAGGGAAGTTCGTCCACCCAGTTAGGCCCCTCCAGGCAGGCCATGAGAGCCGATTTCAGGTGACGGTGGAAACGCTCCACTAGTCCGTTCGACTGTGGGTGGTAGGCAGTTGTGTGGTGTAATTGTGTTCCCAACAGGCTGGTCATAGCCGACCACAGGCTGGAGGTGAACTGGGCGCCCCTGTCGGAGGTAATGTGGGCCGGTACCTCAAAGCGTGCTACCCAGGTTGCGATCAGTGCTCGGGCACAGGATTCGGAGGTGGTGTCGGTGAGCAGGACTGCCTCTGGCCATCTGGTGAACCGGTCTATCATGGTTAGGAGGTACCGCGCTCCTCGCGACACTGGCAGGGGCCCCACGATATCCACATGGATGTGGTCGAACCTCCGGCAGGTGGGTTCGAACTGCTGCGTCGGAGCCTTGGTGTGCCGCTGCACCTTGGCCGTTTGGCACTGCATACACGTTTTGGCCCATTCACTGACCTGTTTACGAAGTCCATGCCACACGAATCTGTTGGTCACCAGCCGGATGGTTGTCCTGATGGAGGGGTGCGCTAAGTTGTGAATGGACTCGAAAACCCGCCAGCGCCAGGCTGCTGGGACGACGGGGCGGGGTTGGCCGGTACCTACGTCACATAGTAGGGTCCTCTCACCTGGGCCTACGGGGAGGTCTTGAAGCTGTAAACCGGAGACTGCAGTCCTGTAACTGGGGATCTCAGTGTCTGCCCACTGTGCCTCTGCCAGCGCTGCATAGTCCACCCCCTTGTACAGGGCCTGTATGGTAGGTCTGGAAAGTGCGTCCGCCACGACGTTGTACTTTCCCGAGACATGCTGGATGTCCGTCGTGTACTCGGAGATGTAGGATAGATGTCGCTGCTGGCGGGACGACCAGGGGTCGGACACCTTCATGAACGCAAAGGTAAGCGGTTTGTGGTCTGTGAACGCGGTGAAGGGCCTACCTTCTAAGAAGTACCTGAAATGCCGGAATGCCAGGTATAGTGCCAATAGCTCCCGGTCGAAAGCACTGTATTTGAGTTCGGGTGGTCGTAGGTGTTTGCTGAAGAAAGCCAGGGGTTGCCAGCGACCCTCGATGAGTTGTTCCAGCACCCCACCGACTGCTGTGTTGGATGCGTCCACCGTGAGGGCAGTAGGAACGTCCGTTCTGGGGTGCACCAGCATCGCGGCGTTTGCCAAGGCTTCTTTGGTTTTAACGAAAGCGGTTGCGGCCTCTTCGTCCCAGGTAATGTCCTTGCCCTTACCCGACATTAGAGTGAACAGGGGTCGCATGATTCGGGCTGCTGAGGGGAGGAAACGGTGGTAAAAATTCACCATACCCATGAATTCCTGCAGGCCTTTGATTGTGTTGGGTTGGGGGAAGTGGCGGACCGCGTCTACCTTGGCGGGCAGCGGGGTTGCCCCGTCTTTAGTAATCCTGTGGCCCAGGAAGTCGATGGTGTCGAGTCCGAACTGGCATTTGGCTGGATTGATTGTAAGGCCGAATTCGCTCAGGCGGGAGTAGAGCTGGTGGAGGTGGGACAGATGCTCCTGCCGACTACTGCTGGCTATGAGGATCTCGTCCAAATAGATGAATGCAAAGTCCAGGTCGCGTCCCACCGCGTCCATTAGCCGCTGGAAAGTCTGTGCGGCATTCTTTAGACCAAACGGCATTCGAAGGAATTCGAAAAGTCCGAACGGGGTGATAAGTGCTGTTTTGGGGATGTTGTCCGGATGTACTGGGATTTGATGGTATCCCCGGACGAGGTCTACCTTGGAAAAGATCCTTGCGCCGTGTAGGTTTGCTGCGAAGTCTTGAATGTGCGGCACAGGGTAGCGGTCTGGCGTTGTAGCCTCGTTCAGTCTGCGGTAGTCACCGCATGGTCTCCAGCCCCCCGTTGCCTTGGGCACCATGTGAAGGGGGGAGGCCCATGGGCTGTCGGACCATCGTATGATCCCCAATTCCTCCATCTTCTTGAACTCCTCCTTCGCCAGTCGGAGCTTGTCTGGGGGAAGCCTTCGAGCACGGGCGTGGAGGGGTGGTCCCTGGTTCGGGATGTGGTGCAGTGCTACGTGTCTGGGCATGGCTGCCGTGAACTGCGGTGTCAGTACTGATGGGAAATCCGCCAGGACCCTGGTGAATTCGTTGTCGGACAGCGTGATGGAGTCCAGGTGTGGGGCTGGCAACTGTGCTTCACCCAAGGAGAACGTTTGAAAAGTCTTGGCGTGGACTAATCTCTTCCCTTGCAGGTTGACCAGCAGGGTGTGGGCTCGTAGAAAATCCGCCCCAAGAAGTAGTTGGGCCACGGCGGCCAGTGTGAAGTCCCACGTGAACCAGCTGAAGCTGAACTGTAGCCGTACCGTGCGGGTGCCATAAGTTCGTATTGTGCTGCCATTTGTGGCCCTCAGGGTGGGTCCCGGTTCTCTGTTGCGGGTGTCGTAACTCGTTGGAGGTAAGACGCTGATCTCCGCTCCGGTGTCGACCAAAAAACGGCGTCCCGACTGCTTGTCCCAGACATACAGGAGGCTGTCCTGATGGCCAGCCGCCATAGCCATCAGCGGCGGCTGGCCCTGGCGTTTCCCGGGAATTTGCAGGGTGGTCTACAGCGGCGGGCCTCTGTGCCCCACCGCTGGTGGTAGAAACACCATTGTTCGTTGGGCTCCTCACTCCCGTCGCTGGCTTTTGTAGGCTCTGCTGCCGGGCCTGGTCTGGTCTGTCGTTGGGCACGCGGCTTGGTGATCTGTGCGACGGACGCCCCTCTCTCTTTCCTGGTATTCCACAGCACATCTGCCCGGGCTGCCACCTCCCAGGGGTTGCTGAAATCTGCGTCGGACAGCAGCAGGCATATGTCCTCAGGCAGTTGCTCTAGGAACGCCTGCTCAAACATGAGGCAGGGTTTGTGTCCTTCAGCCAGGGCCAGCATCTCGTTCATTAATGCTGACGGCGGCCTGCCTCCCAAACCATGCAGGTGCATTAAGCGGCGTGCTCGTTCGCGCCGTGAGAGTCCAAAAGTCCTTATGAGCAGGGCTTTGAATGCTGTGTATTTGCCGTCCTCCGGGGGTGACTGTATAAACTCCTCAACTTGTGCAGCTGTCTCCTGGTCGAGGGAGCTCAGCACGTAGTGGTAGCGAGTGGACTCCGAGGTTATCTGCCGAATGTGGAATTGTGCTTCTGCTTGTTCGAACCATAAATGGGGTCGCAGCGTCCAGAAGCTTGGCAGTTTTAACGAAACTGCGTGAACAAATGCGGCGTCGGTCATCTCTGGTCCAAATATCGTTTGGGCTGTCGGGGTCACCAATTGTAGCGATGTGCTACACACAGCGCTAGAATAACCACACGGAGTCGGTGAGTTAGAGTTGTGATGAAAGAGATTTATTCAAACTTCGCGGCCTGCTTTAAAGCCTTCCCATTCACACCGTCCCTGGGGCGGGACTGCTGTGGGGAATGCATATTCCCAGACCCTTTCCACGCGCGGGATTTTCCCCCTGCTGGTGAAGATGGCCTGGCGCCCTTTTTGGGGCCGGCCCTCTGCCTGCGCGTGCTATTGTGAGCCGGTTCGTGTGTGCTAGAAAGTGGGTCGCCACAATATGTTACTTAGTATTCAATGTTAACTGCCTATCTATGGGACCCCTGAGACGCATGAAACTCACCAAGAAAATTGGAGTAAGGTTATAACAGCAACCGCAAGACTCATCACAATGAAGGGCAGGATGGATGGACACATTTCAACTCAAGCACGTGCTTCACATGGTCATGGGAAGTGTAACACCAGCGCTGTACACCAGTCGTGTCTGGGCTCGTCCTCATACCTTCCTCCTCTGCTTGTCATTCAGCACAAAAACAGGCTTTTCGGCCCATCCTGTCTGTGCACCCATTTACTCAAAAAGCACACTCATCCTGTTGTTTTCCTATACGCCCTAAACCACACCCAGACAGCTGCCACCTTTAGGAGTCTGTAGACATGCATTCCCACATCACCATTCATCGCCCACTCCCTCGCCTTGTCGCACCTCTTCACAGGCACTACCACACACTTCTCCAGGTCAACTGACTAGACCAGAGGTCCTCCTGACGACGAGAGTGTTCCCTCTCATCTTCAACCACATGAATAATGTTTGCATGTCTAAAAATATCGATCATATCCCTTACATTTAACCTTAATTGCTAGAATATTCAACAAAATAAAACAAAGGACAAGCCCTGTGAGGGCCACTAATAACAGCTTTCCATTTACTAATATACTCATCAAATATATGAAAATCAATTTTAAAAAAAGAACTGCAAATACCAAACACCTGAAATAAGTCTGGAACCACTCAGCAGGTCAGAGGTGTGTGTGTGTATCTCTGTGTGTCTGTGGTGTGTGTGTGTTGGTACGTGGGTGTGTGTGTGTGGTGTGTGTATGGGGGGGTGTTGTGTGTGTGTGGTGTGTGGTGTGTCTGGTGTGTGTGTATATGTGGGTATGTGTGTGGTGTTTGTGCCTGTATGTGGTGTGTGTGTGTGTGTGTGTGTGTGTGTGTGAGAGAGAGAGAGAGAGAGAGAGAGAGAGAGAGAGAGAGAGAGAGAGTGTGTGTGTCTGTGTCTGTGTGTGCGTGTGTCTCTGTGTGTCTGTGGTGTGTCGTTGTCTGTGTGTTTGTGTGTATGTGTGGTGTGTGTGTGTGGTGTGTGTGTGGTGTGTGTGTCTGTGTGTTTGGTCTGTGTGTATGTGTGTGTGGCGTCTGTGTCGTGTGTGTGTCTATGTCTGTGTGGTATGAGTGTGTGGGTATGTGGATGTGTGTGTGAGTGTGGTGTGTGTGTCACTGTGTGTGCAGTGTGTGTGTCTGTGTGTGTGCGGTATGTGTGTGTGTGTGTGTGTGTGTCTGTATGTGTATGTGTGGTGTGTGTGTGTGGTGTGTGTGTGTGTGGTGTGTGCATGTGTGGTGTGTGTGGTGTGTGTGTGTTGCGTGTGTGGTGCATGTGTGTTGTGTGCGTTGTGTGTGTGTGTGTGTGTGTGTGTGTGTGTGCGCGTGTGTGTGGTGCATGTGTGTTGTGTGCGTTGTGTGTGTGGTGTGTGTGTGTGTGTGTTTGTCGTGTGTGTGTGTGTGTGTATGTGTGTGTGTGGTGTGTGTGTGTGTGTGTGTGTGTGTGGGGTGTGTGTGTGTGTGTTTGTCGTGTGTGTGTGTGTGTGTGTGTGTGTGTGTGTGTGTGTGTTTGTCGTGTGTGTGTGTGTGTGTGCGCGTGTGTGGTGCATGTGTGTTATGTGCGTTGTGTGTGTGGTGTGTGTGTGTGTGTGTGTTTGTCGTGTGTGTGTGTGTGTGTGTGTGTGTGTGTGTGTGTGTGTGTGTGTGTGTGTGTGTGTGTGTGTGTGTGTGTGTGTGTGTGTGTGTGTGTGTGTCCAGAACCATTCATAAGAAGGAAAGAGGGGAGATGTTAGTTATGTTAGTTTTCAGTAGCATATACATTGAGGAGGAATACATAGAACAAAGGGATACCTCTGACTGGGGAGGCAAAATGACTTAACATGATAATTAATAGCAGCTCATGCAACACCCTCATTAGCATGTGGCACTGAGTAATCTTGCTCCCTGTCTGCAGAACCCTATTTTGCTCTCTCCCCGTGTTGTTGCTGCTGAGTTGGACCATGGTCTGCAGCTGCTCAGTGCTCAGTGTCAGGATGCCGTGCTGTTGTTCTGGGACAACCTCAGTCCGGGCACATTGTGCCATCCTGGAGTCATCTCTACTGGCTCTCTCGCTCCTCCGGTATAGGTGAGCCATTCGACATGCCACACTCCAAGGGACCACCATCCCAACAGCATCTCAGAGGATTCCGGAACTACTTGCCGGTTGCCTAACGGTCAGCCATGTCCTCTCAGTCTGTTCTTGCCAGGCTGCGATGTGAACATGCTATCCCCAATGCTCCCGGCCTTGGGAAAGCTCTTCAGTCACCAGCCCGCGGCAGTCAGAGACTTTTCTGGTACCCGTGCTGCTCTGGGACACCAGATTTTTTTTACCAAAATATACTTTATTCAAAAATAAAATTATGTACAATAAACCATTCAATGTCTGTCAATCCTTTACAAATGTTTCCATTACGGTCTATACATTTCCACACTTTTAGCCACCCACGTGGCAATCTGTTGTTTCCACACATTCCCACACCATTGTTGAGGGGTATACTCCCCGCCACCCGACCCCTCCCACTCCCACGGGAGAAGACCATGGTCCTTCCCCACCGGGCCCTTGCGGTGGCTGCACCGAGTTTCAGTGCGTCCCTCAGCACGTACTCCTGCAGCCGAGAATGTGGCAGTCGGCAGCATTCTCCCACGGACATCTCCATGTGCTGGTAGATCATCAGGTTTCAGGCCGACCAAAGAGCATCTTTCACCGAGTTGATGATCTGCCAGCAGCACCGGATGTTGGTCTCCGTGAGCGTCCCCGGGAACAGCCCGTGGATCAGAGAGTCCTCTGTTACGCAGCTGCTGGGGATAAAACGTGACACTAGCCCGTCCATCCTCCTCCACACCCTCTTTGCGAACTGACAGTGTGCAAAGAGGTGGGTCACAGACTCCTCCTCACTGCAGTCCTCCTGTGGGCAGTGGGGTGCGGAGATGACATTCCGGGCGTACAGGAGGGATCTGACTGGGAGGGCCCCTCTCACCGCCAGTCAGACGAGGTCTTGGTGCCTGTTGGTGAGGTCTGGCGATGAGGTATTTTGCAAGATGAACTGGATGGTCTGCTCAGGGAACCACCCCACTGTGTCTATCACGTCCTTCTCCTGCAGTGTGTGCGGGACGTTCCGTGTCGACCACTGCCTGATGGCCCTGTGGTCAACGGCGTTGTCCTCGAAGAACTTTTCTCCAAAGAACAGGTATGGCGGCAACGACCAGCTGACTGGGGTGTTGCGCGGGAGTGGGGCCAGACCCATCCTTCATAGCCATGGCAACAGGTAGAACCTGGGCACGTAGCGGTACTTGATGCCCACATACGTGGGTTCTACACACAACCTGATGCAGCCACACACGAAGCTGGCCATCAGGGTGAGGGCGACATTGGGGACATTCTTGCCCCCCGTTGTCCAGGGACTTGTGCATGGCGGCCCGTCTAACCCGCTCCACCTAGGAGCGCCTAAGTGGTATAGAAGGTGCATTCCCTTGAAACAAACTTCTTTCTCCTTCCTCAGCCTCTCCAAACACCTATAAACTGTGAAGAGTCAGCAAAGGGTCACCACACACCTCCCCGACCTGCTAAACCAAGATGTACACTGAAGCACTCTCTCAACCCCCGTTCACTGAACCCTCTGGTGACGGAGAAATGTTGTACGGAGAGGACGATGTGGTTTGAGTACAGAGGTGGGAAGAAGTGACACTGAATCACTCTGATTAATAATTTACAGTTTACATCTTCACAGATTTACACTTCACTTGAGTTCTCTCTGTAAAATCCAGAGGGGAATCACTCTTCCGGTTTTCCATGCCTAACATTAGTCATTTCAATTTACACATTTCTACCCATGAAATACTTGCCTGCCCCCACCCCCCCACAGGGTACAGAAGATGCCCAAGTTTTACTGCCGTCATTGGCTGCAGGATTAATGCACAGATTTGTCAGGGGATGTTTGGTTTTCAGCTGAATGAGTTCACAATGTGAACTACAACACAATGCATTCGGAAATCTCCGGTGACTCTCTAATTGCCATGTTTGATTGACGCCAGGCTTCAATGCTCTTGCACCGAAATGAACTCACAAGGCAGAAGAGCAATTTGTGGAAGTGATTTATCGGCTGCTCCTCTCAGCTCCAGATTTGCTCTCCAGCAGATTATTTGTCCAGGTACCAACATTCGATCAATGCTTCAATCAGAAGGGGGGAAAAAAATGGACGCTGGGGATCTTTCTTTCTGAGGGTTGAAAAGGTGGAGTCTCCAGGTCCCAAGTGTGATTATCAGTCAGGCAGAAATCATGCTCTAACAAGTTCACTTCATTTATTCGGCGATACAGCGCGGAGTAGGCCCCCCACCCTTTCAAGCTGAGCTGCACCAGCAACCCCGATTAACCCTAACCTAATCACCGGACAATTTACAATGACCAATTGTATGTCTCTGGACTCTGGGAGGAAACTGGAGCACCCGGAGAAAACCATGCAGGACATACAGAATCTCCTCACAGAACGGCACCAGAAATGAACTCCGAGCTCTGCAGCGCCCCGAGCTGTAATGGCATGGCACTAACCGCGACACCACTGTGGTGCCCATTTAACTGAAAGTTGGTCAGCGTTTCCCAATCTGCATCTTGCTGTTTTTGTTAGTGAACGCCATCCATTGAGATGGTGATCTTCATGAAGAGTGGAGGCGTTGCTTCATTGGAATTGATACCAAGATATGGAGAAAAGCTCGCTCATACAGGCTGCATTGAGGTAGAACAAAGTAAAACAATAACAATGCAGAATGAAGAGTAACAATTACAGAGAAAGTGCAGTGCAGGTAAACAATAAAGTGACAGATCATAATGGGGTAGATTGTGATTCCGTCTTTTTGTACTAGAGAACCATTCAATAGTCTGATAACAGTGGAAAAGAAGCTGTCCTTCAGCCTAGGGGTATGTGCTTTCGGGCTTTTGTATCTGCAGCCTGATGGGAGAGAGCAGAACAGAGAATGTGTGGGGTGGGAGGAGTCGTTAAGGAGTCTGCTGTCTGCTTTACTGAGGCAGTGAGGTGTGGAGGGGATGCTGGTTTCCACAAATAATCCCATCCTCTTCAAACATAAGTTTAATTCCAGCCAAAGTGCATGGTGCTCCACAGAGGCAGAGCTTCACTAATTCAGGCATTAATATTTCAGCAGCCAGATACATGGTGATTGTGTAGGGGTTATGCTGGTGGCTTGTGCACAATGGGAATGTGGCTATGGATCTTACTGTCAATACATCCGTGCCTTTGGTCCATGTCTTTCCTTGAACCGAGGTTGGGATCCAGACATTCAGCAAGGTCCTGGAGGATCCAGGCCCACCTACTTATGGCCACAACACAACAGTCACCAAACCACGCTGCCACCACAGACTACAAGTCATGCCCAGGTTACTGGAGAGTGCCGGCCCAGTTTGTAACTGGGACAGTTCACAAGTAGGAAATAGGCCAGTGAGCTGAGTCCCCAGGCAGCAGAAGATGCCTGCAGCCCCGCAGTGCTGACAAATCCATCTTGTCAGTCTCCCAAATTTTCATTCCTAGGTACCCAGGGAGGGCCGGTACCAGGTAGGGCCTCTCTGACATAAGGATTGGAGCTCAACATCACACTAAAGACTCTGCTAGAGGGTCTCAAGAGCAGGAATAACATCTGCAGGGGCAAGGGAATTGTCAACATTTCAGGTCAGCACCCTGTGTCAGGTCCTAGGATCCTGATTGAGGGTTTTGAGCCAAAACATCAGCTTTTCCTTCCTGCTTGACCCACAGAGACCCTCCATCAGTTTGCTTGTTGGTCCAGATTCCAATATCTATAGCCTTAAAGTCTCTTGCATCTCCATCACTCCAAATTTGTTCCTTCTTACGGTTTGGATTTAGGCCTCAATCTCCTCACACATCGGTGCTGAACAAGCAATCTGAACAAGTATAGCTAAACTTGCTCAGGTTACTGACTTTTCAAAATAATAAGGCAGGATGTGGCAGTTAACAAACACCAGATATGGTTCTGTCAGTTTTGTGGATGGAATGAGAATTGCTGGCTTCACAGGATGGGATTCACTGCAGGGGATTGAACCAACTAAAAGTTAATTAACCATGGGGATGGAAAGATACTTCCTCAGCCTCTGCTGGGAATGCTGGTAAAAGCTGGCGCTTGGGCATGAGTTCTGACACCATGCCACGGCAAGGATCCTAATGCTGGGGATGAGGGATCAGACCCCAGCAACTACCTTCTTGCCAGCACTAATGACACCAAGTCCACTGCCTATCACTGCAGGCAAAGGACAGGAAATTTGGACGCTGAGGGAAGTCACCTTGCTCCAAGACGGAGTCTGTGAATCCTGTATGTTGAGGAACAGTGGAATTAGGCATTAGGCATTGGGCCTAATAAAAAGGCAAAAAAGAAAGAAACATGATAGATGCTGGAAATCTCAAATAAAAGCAGAAAATTCTGGAAGCACTCAGCAGGACAGGCAGCAGCTGTAGAGAAGTTAATGTTTTAGATCTAAGACTTTCTTAGGACCGGGACTGGTAACATTTAGAATGTAGAGCACACAAAATGCTGGAGGAACTCAGCAAATTAGGCAGTACCTATAGAGGGGAATAAACAGTTGTCATTTCAGGCCAAGACCCTTGAAGGTTTTAATATAGGATCATGGCCTGAAACTTCAATTGCTTATTCTCCTCCATGCATGCTGCCTAACTTGCCGAGTTCCTCCAACATTTTGTGTGTTACTTAAGGGTTCCAGCATTTGCAGAATCTCATGTTTGCATTTCAAATGTAGGCATGTTTTACCTGCAGAGAGAGGGAGGCATGGATAAGACAAAGGGCACATCTGTGGCAGTATGTGCACCAGAGAAACACAGATGTTGCAGATTGGTGATACATAGAAGAGTGCTGAAAGCTTGTTCATAGTAGCTGATAAGGTGTAAACAAGAGCAGTAGACCCAGGAGGGAAACAATGATGCAACTGTGAGGTACAGCAGTTGCAGGATATCTGAAGTAAAAGAGAACGCTGTAGGTTCAAGGAAGGGTATGGGGCAGACAACATCTGTGGACAATTACATCCCACAAAACTGGCCAGTGATTGAAAAGCAGAAAGACTGCAAATTCAGGAAATGTGCTATTATGTATGCATAATAAAGAACTTCAGTTCCCAGTGTGCAATGCGAGGGGTTCACCCGGAACTGGAAGCTACCATGGGCATCGGGTCGCCCATGCTCAGTACAGAGCAGCATTTCAGTAATAACACAAATGCTTTTATTAAGAACAAACATGACATGGTGTCAGAAGACGGCGTGAGGTTTAAACACAGAGAGTAAATGAATCCTGCGCACAACTGAGAAAGAGATGGACCTCAGTTACGATGGAGAGAAGCTGGCCAGTAAGGCAAGAGAGCACGCTGTTCCCAAAATTCAGCAGTCACCAGATTCACCAAGAGAGATTCAGGTGAGAGGCCAATAGTTCCCGTTATGGATAAACTAAGTCCTCCCGCACCTATGCAGTTTATTGGCAATCTAACTGATAACTGGAAATGCTTCAAACAGTGATTAATATACTGTATATTTAGCTGCTGGTGGAGTTGGAGGAACCGATGAAAAATTGAAAGCATCTATTTTCCTACATGTAATTGGAGAAGATGCTTTGAACATCTATAATAGCTTTCAAGTTGATGAGACAGCTTTTACACTGGACACTCTGATCACAAAATTTGAGGAATACTTTGTCCCAAGTAAAAACATCATGTTTGAGAGATACAAGTTTTCTTTTCCTATGATCAGAAACAAGCTGTTACCTTCAACCAATGTTAAGCTGAGCTACACACACTGAATAAGTTCTGTGAATTTGGAGATTTGGGCAACTCACTGGTTAGAGACAGACTAGTTTGCAGAACTCCAGCTAACAGACTCAGAGAAAGACTGCTGCATGAAAAAGGATTGTCGCTGGAAGAGGCTTGAATGTGTGTCGGGCAGCAGAGACAGTACGAGCACAAGCTAAGAAGCTGAACAAGGCAGACATAACAGTGCATTCTGTGAAAACAGAGGAGCAATGCAGAAGACGTTTCTCAAAGTAACAGCAAAGCCAAGAGGAAGACTCAAACAGCAAATGTGAAGATAGTCTCATTCCAAAGACGTGTCCTGCTTATGGAAAGTCCTGCAATAATTGTGGTATGAAGAATCATTTTGCAGAGTGCGGCATGGGGCTAGCAAGAGAAAGCTGCACACCATTGATGACGAAATGGAGGAGGTCTTTGTGGATTCTCTGCAGACTGCTGGTGCTGATAAGACAAAATGGATCATTCCAGTGACTAAATGAGACAGTAATTCCATTCAGGCTTGACACCGGAGTCCAAGTGAATCTGGTATCTATGGATGATTACAAGACTCTCATAGTAAAGAACAAGATTTACCCAGTGAAGTTAAAAGTGAGAGGCTACAATGGAGAGAACTTTCCAGTAAAAGGGGGCTATATAGTGACCTTCAAGCACGAGGGACAGCATCTAAAGTCACAATAACTAAGTGCAGAAAAGAGGTACAGCCAAGTGAAGTGCATGTGAAAAGCGCTACCTGGTGAAAAGAGTTTTCGTAGTGGCTTCACAGACCAAAGATGACCACACAACACTCATGCAAGAGAGGTCGATGTCTTTGAAGGGCTTGGATGTTTACCTGGTATACACAAAATTCATACAGATGAGACAGTGACACCTGTTGTCCAGGCATGCAGAAAAGTTCAGTTTCCACTTAAAGACAAACTTAAACAAGAACTAGTATGCATGGAATGGATAAATGTCATACAGAAAATTGAAGAACCAACAGATTGAGTGAGCTTACTGGCCATTGTGTGAAAGAAAAATGGAGCATTGCAGATATGTCTAGACCCAAGCCATCAAGGGAGAACATTTTAAATTGCCAACATGGGAGAAGATCGTGTCCCAGTTTGCAGGTGCCAAGTTGTTTGGCAAACTTGACGCATTGTCTGGGTTTTGGCAGATGAAACTTGATGAGGCAAGTTCAAGACTGTACTTTTAACACACCAGAGGAAAGATATCGCTTCCTTCGGTTACTGTATTGGATTATGTTCGCACCAGAAATCTACCATAAAACCATCCACCTGATCTTTGAGAGCATACCTGATGTTGAGACCATGATGGGTGACATCATCGTCTGGGGATCCTCCAAGGATGAACGTGATACACGACTGAGACAAGTGCTTGACGTGACACAGAATGTCAATTTGAAATGAAATAAAGAGAAATGTGAGCTTTCATAGGGGATGTCATATCTGAAGAGGGAGCGAAGCCTGACCCAAGAAAGATGTCAGCCATTGAAACATGGAGAGGCCCCACAACAAAGAGGAGGTGAGATGTTTCTTGGGGATGGTGACTTACCTGGCTAAGCTCATCCTTCAACTGTCTACTGTCTCAGCAGCACTTAGGTCATTCCTTGAGCAGCGAAATGAGTGGGTTTGGTCTCACAAGCAAGGAGAACGTTTCCAGGCGCAGAAAAGAATCCTAATTGAAGACACTGTGTTGAAGTTTTATGATCCAAAAGCTGTACTAGGATCTCAGCTGATGCGTCCTGATATGGCCTTGGATCAGTACTACTGCAGCAGCATGATGACACGTGGTAACCTGTGGCCGATGCATCAAAGGCTTTAACGAGTGTGGAAACCACCTCTGTACAGATAGAGAAAGAGCTTCTCGCCAGCACATATACACGTGAAAGGTTCCATCAGTACATCTATGGACAAGCTTTTGAAGTGGAGACAAACCATAAGCCATTGGTCTCAATTATGTCCAAACTACTGAATGACTGTCCCATGAGGATACAGTGCATGTTGATAAGGCTGCAGAAATATGATGTGAAGATGGTCTACACACCCACAGGAAAATATATGCTTCTGCTGATGCGCTGTCTCAGACAGTCATAAGAAAGAAAAGGGTGACCAAGAGATTAGTACTGATATACAGGCCTATGTTGACATGATTGTCGCCTCCATTCCAGTATCTCCCAGTAGAACAGAGCAGATTAGGACAGCAGCAGGGTCAGATGAAACAGTGAAAGTACTCAAAGAGACAATGCAGAAAGGATGGCCAGCTAAGAATGACGGTCCAATGTGGATTCAGGATTATTGGGCATGCAGAGCTGAACTGTCACCAGTGGAAGATATGGTCTTCAAAGGGAACAGATTTGTGATTCCAGTGTTACTATGCAAAGAAATTCTCCAGAAAATACATGAAGGGCATCTTGGTGAGGAAAAATGTAAACGTAGAGCTTGTGAAGTGATGTAGTGGCCAAGAATGAACCAAGACATCAGCTAGACCACAGCTTCATGTGAAATATGCCTTACCTACAGACCAAAGCAGCAAGCAGAACCGCTTACACCACACCCTGTACCAGACAGGCCGTACTTCAAAGCTGGAGTGGATTTGTTTGATTGTAATGGGAAGAGTCACATTGTTGTAACAGGCTACTTTTCCAATTACCCAGAGGTTGCGACACTACAATCAACATCCAGCACAACGGTCAGTCATCACCAGCCTGAAAACTGTGTTTGTGAGGCATGGAGTTCCATGTGAAGTGGTATCAGACAATGGTCCACAATCTTCCAGCTGTGAATTTGAGTCCTTTGCCAACGATTGGGGGTTTCAACATATACATAACTTGAAGCTCACATAATGGCCTAGCAGAGAGTTCGGTCAAGGTAGTGAAGGGCCTCATGGAGAAAGCGTAAGATGGATGAGAGGATTTCCACAAAAGTCTGCTGATTTACAGAAGTGTGCCACTGCAGAATGGCCTTTCAGCAGCCCAAATGCTGGTGGGTCAACGCATACACACTAACCTTCCAGTGCATGAAACCTGTTGACACCTAAAGGAGCAAACAAGGTCAAATTGGTTAAAGAGAAAGGAAAAGGAAAACCAAAACAGTATCATGGCAAGGCTGCGAAAAGCCGACCAGTCCTAAAGCCTGGAGATCAAGTGTGAATCTGAGATCACAATTCCGGCACATGGTCCATGCAAGGATATGTGAAACAGAAAGTTGCTCCACATTCCTAGCAGATCCAGACAGAGTGAGGAACACTTCTGAGAGAGAACTGCGTAGATCTACGCTTCAAACCATTGCTGTGACAAGTCACCTGTCACCAAAGGGGCCAACATATGTAAAAACTGAACACGTTGATCAGAGTTCTCAGAAAGAGACAAATACTAACACAACAAATGTAAGCAATACACTTGTGGAAGCAAACAGCAGACCAAAAAAGATCATTAAGCCACCTCAGAGATTGATTGGAAGTTGATGAGTGGATAAGGGACTGCAGTTGCTTCTTACAATTGAAGGTGAAATGTTGAACAGTTTAAAGTTTGGAAAATAAGGAAAAGAGATCAGCTACAGAATGTGGATATCTTTGTTGGAAAGGATTATTGTTCCTTGCAGGTTTTATAAGGACATAGTATTGTGTTTGTTTTTCTTTCAAGGAGGGAAGCTGTGTTATTATGTGTACATATTAAAGAACTTCAGTTCCCAGCGGACAATGCAAGGGATTCACTCAGAACTAGACGCTATGATGATTGCGTGCACACAGCAGTTCAGTAATAAAATATTCTAATGTAAACCCATGCCACGTTTGTCTACAAACATAACAGGAAATACAAAATAAAAATAAAATGACTGAAAAGTTCTGGACATCAGGCAGGAACTGTGAGCAGGAAATAGAGTCATTGCCATAGATTCGGTTCTCCAGTCTATCAATAAAGGTCATCAAAACTGGATGCCAACCTTGTCCCTCTCACACAGAGTCTACTCACCTTGGCATTCCTGCCCTTAACACCAGATCTGCCCTCAAAACTAAACATTAAATTCAACAATTTCAGATAACCTGTCTCTCCAGTTTGTGCCCTCATTGGTCAGTTCAGAAAAGCCCAATTGCCTGCCCTTGGATCTCCACAGCCCAATTGTAATACCCTTAGATCTCCACAGCCAGTTTGTGTGAGGATCACCCACCAAGGTGCCTGTGTCAGCACCACTGACTCTCCTATTTAGAGGGTTCTGGCAGACAGAACCCTGGTTTCTATAAAGGGTCCTGTCCCTGAGAGCTCAGACAAAGCCTCTTATTGAAGCTTTAAGGAAGACTCCAGGCTCTCATGTTTCAGATGTTCCTCTCAGCTCTACACATGAACAGATGAGTTCAGGGCAGCAGCAGGCTGCTCAGCCCCTCGAACCTAGCTGCAAAAGAATGAGTTCATGGATGACCCATGAATGAGTTCATGAATGCAGAGCGACCACTCTGCATTCCTAATAACCCAGGGTAAACCCTTGCTTCAAAATATTTAGAGTCTGCTTCTTGGTGGATGAGAATTCTAATGATTCATGGCTCTGAGAGAAGGGATTTTGCCTCAATTGACTTAAAAGGCTGACTCATTATTGTAAACAGTGCCACTGGTTCCAGGTTCTCCCACAGCAGGAAACATCCTCCCCGTCAAGGCCCCTCAGGAGTTTCTGATTCACTCAAGTTACCTCTCACCTTCAAAGCTCAAGTGGATACAAGCCTAACCCTTCCAAATCTTTTCTTGTAAATAACCTGGTTATTCCAAGGATTATATATGCAAACTTCTCTGAACTGATTCCAAGGTATTAATATCCTTCTTTCAATAAGGAGACCACCAGTGGATATTGTCTCACCTACACCTTATGTAACTGAACTATTCATGTTTCAGCTCACTGAGCCATAAGCAATAACATGCTGCCAGTATTCCTCATTAGTCACTGTAGCAGCATGCCAGCATTGTGCACACTGCACTAGGGACCCTTTTTTATTACAACCAAGACTCCTACAATATCCTACCATTCACACAATTCCTCCTTTTGTTGTTTTTTCCTGCCAATTCACACTTTCACACATTATCCTTCATTTGTTAACTCTTTACCTGCCTATATCCATCTGTAGCTCCTTGTGTTTCTCTTCACACCTCACATTCCTACTTTGTTTCAGCAACCACGCATTTTGTACTTCACCCAATTCATTGACATCAAGTGTAAAAGTTGCAGCCCTAGCACCAATCCCTGTGGCACACACCTTGTTATATTGTGTTAACCAGGTAAAGACACTTATACCCATCCCCTCCTTCCTGTTAGCCAGCTAATCTTTTGTCCGCGTCAATACGTTACCTCCTACATCAAGGGCTTTAATAAACTGTAATGAGGCACCTTATCAAATATTTTCTGGAAATCCACCTGGGTCCTTTATTTACAGCCCTTATTAGTTCTTCAAATAAATGCTCCACAGTGACCAGTAGTTTTAGGATCATCTGAGTTCTGAGCACCTGAACTAAGTTTTCAGTCATTTTGTCTCTGGGCTGTAATGATGAGACCAGACTCTGCACGTCAAAGATGTCTGAGGTTAAACCTTCCTTCAACGTGCTGGCTATTGGCCCTGCCTCCAGCTTTTGACTACACTGAAATCTGTGCTGCAATAGCCTGCTGCTTTAGGTGCGAGGCTTCAGTATACCCTGGCAGTTCAAACAGCGAGGGTAATCAAGATCAGATAGAGTCGAGCATGAAAATATTGCGCTTTGTTGGAAGGGAGAAGGAACATGCAGAGTGCAGGTAGGAAGAAGCAAGGTTACAATGTAGTAACTCCCTTTAGGAGCCAGCTGGTGTTACATTAACGACATGGAACCAGCAGTGATATGAGCAGTCACTCCACTCTTTAAGAAGGGAGGGAGGCAGAAGAAAGGAAATCATGGGCCACTTAGTTTGACCTCAGTGGTTGGAAAGATGTTGGAGTCCATCATTGAGGATGTGCTCTCAGGGTACTTGGAGGCACATGATAAAACGGGCCAAAGTTAGCATGGTTTTCTAAAGGGAAAATCTCGTCTGTCAAATCTGTTGGAATTCTTTGAGGAAATAACAAGCCAGATAGACAAAGTTGTTTATTTGGATTTTCAGAAGGCCTTTGACAAGGTGCTGCACATGAGGCTGCTAAACAAGATGAGAGCCCATGGTTTCATTGTAAAGGTGCTAGCATGGATAGAAGACTAGCCTGACCAGCAGGAGGCAAAGTGTGGGAATAAAGGGAGCCTTTTCTGGTTGGCTGCTGGTCACAAGTGGTGTTCCACAGGGGTCTGTATTGGGACCACTTCTTTTCGCATTATACGTCAATGATTTGGATAAAGGAATTGATAGCTTTGAGGCCAAGATTGTGGATGATACGAAGATAGGTGGAGGGGCAGGTAGCGTTAATGAAACAGGGTGTCTGCAGAAGGACTTAGACAGATTGGGGAATGGGCAAAGAAGTGGCAGATGGAAGTGGCAGTGTAGGGAAGTACACAGTCATTCACTTTGGCAGAAGGAATGAAGGTGTGGACTATTTTGTAAATGGGGGGGAAATTCAAAAATTAGACGTGCAGAGGGACTTAGGACTCATTGTGCAAGATCCCTAAAGGTTAACTTGCAGGTTGAGTTGGTGGTAAGGAAGGAAAATGCAATGTTAGCATTCATTTTGAGAGGACTAGAATGCAAAAGCAAGCATATAATGCTGAGGCATAATAAAGCACTGGTCAGACCGCACTTGGAGTATTGTGAGCAGTTTCGGGCCCCTTATCTAAGAAAAGATGTGCTGCATTGGAGAGGGTCCAGAGGAGCTTCACAAAGCTGATTCTGGGAATGAAACGGGTGAACATATGAGGAGCATTTGATGGTCCTGGGCCTGTACTTGCTGGAATTTAGAAGAATAAGGGGATTCTTATCGAAACGTTGAATATTGAAAGGTCCGATAGAGTGGATGTAGAGAGGACGTTTCCTGTAGGACCAGGGGGCACAGCCACAGATTTAAGGGACATCCACCTAGAACAGAGCTGACGAAAAATTTCTTGAGCCAGAGAGTGGTGAATCTGTGGCCAAGTCATTTGTGGAGGTTAGTTAACCAGGGTGTGAAAGGTTACAGGGAGAAGGCAGGAGAATGGGGGTTGAGAAGGATAATAAATCAGCCATGATGGGATAGCGGAGCAGTCTCAATGGGCCAAATGGCCTAATTCTACTCCTATGTCTTGTGATATCAATGCATTACTTTGTGAGTCTACTCAAGGAACTGTTGCACATAAACTGTTTAAATTTTCTTCCTCAGTGGCATCCAGAAGTGTCCTCCAATTCTAGGTCTGATCCAAAAGTACGTATACTCATGTCACACTGCCAGTTTAAATTCAGCTGGTTAATATTTTAAGACAGCTAGTCCGAGTGAAGGTAACCATGAAACTATAGGATTGTTGTAAAAGCCCATCACACAAGGACACTCTGACTTGGGCAGGTTGAACTGTGACTCCAGACCCCTACACTGATTGTTGACTGTCCACTGAAACTGCTTGGCCACACATACGGAGCAAACAACAGGCACCAAAAGAAGAATAAACCCCAATGGAGCACCAGGCAATGGAGTCAGATACAGCACTGTCACTCCCAGCCATCTTAACCTTCGAACATCTTTCACATGAACACCCAGGAACTGGTGTCGAAGTCACAGAAGCAGTCCTGCAGGCTGGTCAAAAAACAGACTGACTTAGACATATTTTCTACAGTTCTACGTCACAGTCAATTCTGGACTCCTCCATCTCAATCCTAAGGACAAAACAACCCACCGACAGGACGGTCCCATCAGAGGTGGCAGCACCGTGGGATACAGTCAGGAAGAAGTAGGCCTGGGAGATGTGAAGTCTCATCCCATCTGGGAGTGTCCCATCACTCTCCAATCACTCTCACAAAAGGGATGGACAATACCACGTACCCATAGTCAGAACTATTCCATCCCAGACCACAGTAGTTTGGTAGAATGAAAAGAATCAAAAAGGGGAAATTACTGGGATTATACTACAGGTCTCTCAACAGCATGAGATAGAGGAGAAGAAATGCAGGCAAATTATATAGAAGTGAACAAGGAATGGGATTATTGTAGTAGGGGATTTCAGATCCTCCAATATTCCAACTTTAATGTGGAACAATTGGACAGGGTGGAAATTTTAAAAGGGCATCCAGGACAGCTTTTTGTGCCAGTGTGTAAATCATCATACTGGGGACAGGACAGTGCTAGACCCAATCCTGGGGAATGAGGCTAGGAAAGTGCATGATGTGCCATTGGGAGAGCACTCAGGAACAGTGACCATAGCACAGCAAGTATCAAAGTAATTATGGAAAGGACAGTCCAAACATTCAGTGTCTGAGTTGAGGGCAGGCCGAATTCAGTATCATTGGAAAGGGCTTGGGAAATGTAAACTGGGAGCAGCCAGATCTACATCTGGGAAGTATGTCTTTTAGAAGTGAAATAGTGAGGAGTGAGGGGCCAGGGTCAAAATGACCCTCTGAGAATGAGGTGTAATGATGGCGTCCATGGAATCCTGGATGTCTAGGAGCATCGAGGATTTGACAAAGAAAAATTAGGAATTATAGAGTAGCTGCAGAGGCCTTTCAGGACTAGAGTGTAGTGGAAGCCTTATGAAAACATTTGCAGGGCAAAAAGGGGCCATGACATATCATTGACACACAAGATCAAGGGAAATCCCAAGGCCATAAGACACTGGAGCAGAATTGGGCCATTCGGCCCATCAAGTCTGCTCCACCATTTCATCATGGCTGATCCATTTCCCTCTCAATCCCATTTTCCTGCCTTCTCCCCGCACACTTTCATGCCCTGACTGATCAAGTGCCAGGTACATAGAATCTGTGGCAATAAATTCCACAGATTCACCACCCTCTGGCTACAGAAATTCATTATCTCCATTCTAAATGGATGCCCCTCTATTCTGAGGTTGTGTTTCCTTGTCCAAGACTCCCCCACTACAGGAAAGATCTTCACATCTACTCTATTTAGGCTTTTCAACATTCAATAGGTTTCAATGAGCTCTCCCATCATTCTTCTAAATTCCAGTGAGTACAAGCCCAAAACAATCAAACGCTCCTCATATGACAAGCCTTTCAATCTCAGAATCATTTTCATTTGAACCCTCTCCAAGGTCAGCAAATCCTTTCTTAGATAAGGGGCCCAAAACTGCTCACAATACTCCAAGTGAGGTCTCATCAGCACATTACACAGCCTCAGCATTACGTCTTTGGTTTTATATTCTAGTCCTCTTGAAATGCATGCTAATATTGCATTTGCCTTCCTCACCACCGACTCAAGCTGCAAGTTAACCGTTAAGGAATCCTGCACGAGGACCCCCAAAGTCCCTTTGCACCTTAGATTTTTGAATTTTCTCCCCATTTAGAAAATAGTCTACACTTTTATTCCTTCTACCAAAGTGCATGACCGTACATTTCCCGAGACTGTATTCCATCTGCCGCTTTGCCCATTCTCCTAATCTGTCCAAGTCCTTCTGCAGACTCCCTGCTTCCTCAACACCACCTGCCCCTCCATCTATCTTCGTATCATCCACAAACTTGGCCACAAAGCCATCCAACTCATTGACATACAGCGTAAAAAGCAGTCCCAATACTGACCCCCTAGAGAACACTACTAGTCACTGGCAGCCAATCAGAAAAGGCTCGCTTTTTTCCTGCTCTTTGCCACATGCCAATCAGACAATGCTCTACACCACACACAAGATACTGGAGGAATTCAGCAGGTCAGGCAGCATCTATGGAAAAGAGTGAATAGTCAATGTTTCGAGCTGAAACCCTTCGGCAGGACAAAGCTCTATCCATGCTAGTATCATTCCTGTAATACCATAGGCCCTTAACCTGCTGAGCAGCCTCATGTGTGGCACCTTGTCAAATGCCTCCTGAAAATTCAAGAACACAACGTTCACCAATCCTCCCTTGTAGGAAACTACAAAGATAGGAAACTTTGTCACATGGTGTGAGCAGAATTATCTGCAGCTTAATGTGAAAAAGACTAAGGAGCTGGTGGTAGACCTGAGGAGAGCTAAGGGACTGGTGACCCCTGTTTCCATCCAGGGGGTCAGTGTGGACATGGTGGAGGATTACAAATACCTGGGGATACAAATTGACAATAAACTGGACTGGTCAAAGAACACTGAGGCTGTCCACAAGAAGGGTCAGAGCCGTCTCTATTTCCTGAGGAGACTGAGGTCCTTTAACATCTGCCGGACGATGCTGAGGATGTTCTACGAGTCTGTGGTGGCCAGTGCTATCATGTTTGCTGTTGTGTGCTGGGGCAGCAGGCTGAGGGTAGCAGACACCAACAGAATCAACAAACTCATTCGTAAGGCCAGTGATGTTGTGGGGATGGAACTGGACTCTCTCACGGTGGTGTCTGAAAAGAGGATGCTGTCTAAGTTGTATGCCATCTTGGTCGATGTCTCCCATCCACTACATAACGTACTGGGTGGGCACAGGACTACATTCAGCCAGAGACTCATTCCTCCGAGATGCAGCACAGAGCGTCATAGGAAGTCATTCCTGCCTTTACAACTCCTCCCTTGGAGGGTCAGACACCCTGAGCCAATAGGCTGCTCCTGGACTTATTTCATAATTTACTGGCATAATTTACATATTACTATTTAACTATTTATGGTTCTATTACTATTAATTATTTATGGTGCAACTGTAACGAAAACCAATTTCCCCCGGGATCAATAAAGTATGACTATGACTATTTATCTATCCTGTTATTTCTTCAAAGAATTCCAACGGATTTGTCAAGCAAGATCATCCCTTCAGGAAACCATGCTGATCTGGCCTATTTTATCATGTGCCTCCAAGTACCCCAAAATCACATCCTTAACAACCAACTCCAACATCTTGCCAACCACTAAAGTCAGACTAACTGGCCTATAATTTCCTTTCTTCTGCCACTCCCTTCTTGAATAGTGGAGTGACATTTGCAATTTTTCACTCTGCCGGAACCATTCCAGAATCTAGTGATTCTTGAAAGATCATTACTAATGCCTCCACAATCTCTTCAGCCACCTCTTTGAGAACTGTGGGGTGTACACCATCTGGTCCAGGTGACTTGTCTACCTTCAGATCTTTCAGTTTCCCAAGAACCTTCTCTCTAGTAATGGTAACTTCATACACTTCGGACCCTTGACACTCTGGAACTTCCACCATATTGCTGGTGTCTTCCACAGTGAAAACTGATGCAAAATTTGTGTGTCAGCGCAAGGAGCATTCGTAACAAGGTGGATGAATTAAAAGTGCAGATTGTTATTAATGAATATGATATAGTTGGGATCACAGAGACATGGCTCCAGGGTGACCAAGGATGGGAGCTCAACGTTCAGAGATATTCAATATTCAGGAGGGATAGACATGAAAGAAAAGGAGGTGGGGTAGCATTACTAGTTCGAGAGGAGATTAACGCAATAGAAAGGAAGGACATAAGCCGGGAGGATGTGGAATCGATATGGGTAGAGCTGCATAACACTAAGGGGCAGAAAACGCTGGTGAGAGTTGTGTACAGGCCACCTAACAGTAGTAGTGAGGTTGGAGATGGTATTAAACAGGAAATTAGAAATGTGTGCAATAAAGGAACAGCAGTTATAATGGGCGACTTCAATCTACATATAGATTGGGTGAACCAAATTGGTAAGGGTGCTGAGGAAGAGGATTTCTTGGAATGTATGCGGGATGGTTTTTTGAACCAACATGTCGAGGAACCAACTAGAGAGCAGGCTATTCTGGACTGGGTTTTGAGCAATGAGGAAGGGTTAATTAGCGATCTTGTCGTGAGAGGCCCCTTGGGTAAGAGTGACCATAATATGGTGGAATTCTTCATTAAGATGGAGAGTGACATAGTTAATTCAGAAACAAAGGTTCTGAACTTAAAGAGGGGTAACTTTGAAGGTATGAGACGTGAATTAGCTAAGATAGACTGGCAAATGACACTTAAAGGATTAATGGTGGATATGCAATGGCAAGCATTTAAAGATCGCATGGATGAACTACAATAATTGTTCATCCCAGTTTGGCAAAAGAATAAATCAAGGAAGGTAGTGCATCTGTGCCTGACAAGGGAAATTAGGGATAGTATCAATTCCAAAGAAGAAACATACAAATTAGCAGAAAAAGTGGCTCACCTGAGGACTGGGAGAAATTCGGAGTCCAGCAGAGGACAAAGGGCTTAATTAGGAAGGGGAAAAAAGATTATGAGAGAAAACTGGCAGGGAACATAAAAACTGACTGTAAAAGCTTTTATAGATATGTGAAAAGAAAAAGATTAGTTAAGACAAATGTAGGTCCCCTACAGACAGAAACAGGTGAATTGATTATGGGGAGCAAGGACATGACAGACCAATTGAATAACTACTTTGGTTCTGTCTTCACGAAGGAGGACATAAATAATCTTCCAGAAATAGTAAGGGACAGAGGGTCCAGTGAGATGGAGGAACTGAGGGAAATACATGTTAGTAGGGAAGTGGTGTTAGGTAAATTGAAGGGATTAAAGGCAGATAAATCCCCAGGGCCAGATGGTCTGCATCCTAGAGTGCTTAAGGAAGTAGCCCAAGAAATAGTGGATGCATTAGTGATAATTTTTCAAAACTCTTTAGATTCTGGACTAGTTCCTGAGGATTGGAGGGTGGCTAATGTAACCCCACTTTTTAAAAAAGGAGGGAGAGAGAAACCAGGGAATTATAGACCGGTTAGCCTGACATCGGTGGTGGGGAAAATGCTAGAATCAGTTATCAAAGATGTGATAACAGCACATTTGGAAAGCGGTAAAATCATCGGACAAGTCAGCATGGATTTGTGAAAGGAAAATCATGTCTGACGAATCTCATAGAATTTTTTGAGGATGTAACTAGTAGAGTGGATAGGGGAGAACCAGTGGATGTGGTATATTTGGATTTTCAAAAGGCTTTTGACAAGGTCCCACACAGCAGATTAGTGTGCAAACTTAAAGCACATGGTATTGGGGGTAAGGTATTGATGTGGATAGAGAATTGGTTGGCAGACAGGAAGCAAAGAGTGGGAATAAACGGGACCTTTTCAGAATGGCAGGCAGTGACTAGTGGGGTACCACAAGGCTGAGTGCTGGGACCCCATTTGTTTACAATATATATTGATGACTTGGATGAGGGAATTAAATGCAGCATCTCCAAGTTTGCGGATGACACGAAGCTGGGTGGCAGTGTTAGCTGTGAGGAGGATGCTAAGAGGATGCAGGGTGACTTGGATAGGTGAGTGGGCAAATTCATGGCAGATGCAATTTAATGTGGATAAATGTGAGGTTATCCACTTTGGTGGCAAAAACAGGAAAACATATTATTATCTGAATGGTGGCCGATTAGGAAAAGGGGAGGTGCAACAAGACCTGGGTGTCATTATACACCAGTCATTGAAAGTGGGCATGGAGGTACAGCAGGCGGTGAAAAAGGCGAATGGTATGCTGGCATTTATAGCGAGAGGATTCGAGTACAGGAGCAGGGAGGTACTACTGCAGTTGTATAAGGCCTTGGTGAGACCACACCTGGAGTATTGTGTGCAGTTTTGGTCCCCTAATCTGAGGAAAGACATCTTTGCCATAGAGGGAGTACAAAGAAGGTTCACCAGATTGATTCCTGGGATGGCAGGACTTTCATATGATGAAAGACTGGATCGACCAAGCTTATATTCGTTGGAATTTAGAAGATTGAGGGAGGATCTTATTGAAACGTATAAAATCCTAAAGGGATTGGACAGGCTAGATGCAAGAAGATTGTTCCCGATGTTGGGGAAGTCCAGAATGAGGGGTCACAGTTTGAGGATAAAGGGGAAGCCCTTTAGGACCGAGATTAAGAAAAACTTCTTCACACAGAGAGTGGTGAATCTGTGGAATTCTCTGCCACAGGAAACAGTTGAGGCCAGTTCATTGGCTATAATTAAGAGGGAGTTAGGTATGGTCCTTGTGACTAAAGGGATCAGGGGGTATGGAGAGAAGGCAGCTACAGGGTTCTGAGTTGGATGATCAGCCATGATCGTACTGAATGGCGGCGCAGGCTCGAAGGGCCAAATGGCCTACTCCTGCACCTATTTTCTATGTTTCTATGTTTAAAATACTTATTTAGTTCATCCTCCATTTCCTTGTCTCCCATTACTACCTCTCAAGCGTCATTTTCCAGTGGTCCAATATCCACTCTCACCTCTCTTTTACTCTTTATATGCAGCACTCTGCAAAAGTCTTGGGCACATATATATAGCCAGGGTGCCTAAGACTTCTGCACAGAACTGTAGTAATTTTATGTATTGCACTGTACTGCTGCCACAAAGAAAAAACAAATTTCCTGGTGTATGTGAGTGATGATAAACCTGATTTTAATATGGGTCTCTGTTGCGGATTGAGAGGGGGAAGGGGGCGGGGAGAGGAGCAACATGGTTGGGAAAAGGGGAAAGGAAAGGGGAGGGAGCGGGAAGCACCAGAGAGACATTCTGTAATGATCAACAAGCCATTTGTTTTAGATTCAAATGACCTTGCACTTCGTCTCAAGGGTGTGGGAGTCTGCATCCTCATTACCCCACGTTCCTGGCACTCCTCTGCCGCTTGCCCTACACCCCTCCCGCAGCGCTCCACCGTCACTATTCCCAACATAATTTGCTCCTACCAGATTTACAAACTCACTCTCTGCTCCACATGGACAAATACAGTACTGTGCAAAAGTCTTAGACACCCTAGCTGTATATATGTGCCTAAGACTTTTGCACAGTACTGCATCTGAAAAAACACTTTGGTATTATTGGCTATCTTATCTTCGTATTTCATCTTTTCACTCCTTATGGCTTTTTTGCTTGCCTTCTGTTGGTTTTTAAAAGCTTCCCAATCCTGTAAGTAACTTGGAAAGTGTGTAACTCAGGTGGTTTATGGTTGGGTTGAGTTGTTATCTGACCTTGGCAATTCATTTGCAAACGTTTCATCACCATACGAGGAGACATTATCACTGTGCCCTCTGGTGTGTCTCCTCTGAGTGCTTGGCCTTTAGATACTTATCAATCCGTTGATTGGTCGTCATTACAGAAACACATTCGTGACAAAGGGAGGGGTTCTTTTCACTGATTGGTTGGGTGGTGATCTCTGTGTGTTGTGGTCTTGAATTTTGCCCACATTGGCTTATAAATAGGATCGAAGTGTACATGTCTGTTTACAGGATTGTTTACGGAAAACCACGTTTCCAGGAATTCCTATGCATGCCACATTGAGAAGCCTACACTACATACCAAAAGAACAAACCAAACTATTGGACAAAGCCAATGTGGTCTACAAAATTCAATGTGGGGACTGCAGCAAATATTACGTTGGCCAAACCGGGAGAAAACTATCCACAAAGATCCACAAACATCAACTGGGTCTGAAGCAGCATGACCAACTCTACCCATGATCGAGAGAGGTACAAATGCGATTCAGCATCAATGAAGGTCATGGCGCAAGCAAGCACGTGGCATGCAAGAGAATTCTTAGAAACCTGGTTTTCCTCAAACAATTCTATAAACAGACATGTAGAGCTCAATCTTATTTATAAGCCAATGTGGGCAAAATTCCAGACCACGACGCACAGTGTTCGCCACGCAACCAGTCAGCAAAGAGACTCCCTTCCTACAGCACAATTGAGTTTCCATAATAACAACCAATCAACGGATTGATAAGTATATAAAGGCCAAGCATTCAGAGGAGCCCCCACAAATGAACAGCGCACTGATGATGTCTCCTCGTATGGTTTGTAATTGTTTTCAAATGGATTGCCAAGATCGGAGAACAACTCAACCCAACCTTCGCAATCCTCTTACTTCCCACTAATTTTTGTTCTATAATATGCCCCCTCTTCTGCTTTTATGTTGGCTTTGACTTCTCCTGTCAACCTCAGTTGTGTCATCCTGCACCTAGAATACTTCTTTGGGATGTATCTATCCTGTACCTTCTGAATTGCTCCCTGAAACTCCAGCCATTGCTACTCTGCTATCATCCCTGCTAGTGTCCCCTTCCAATCAACTTTGATCAGCTCCTCTCTCATGCCTCTGTAATTCCATTTACTCCACTATAATACTGATACCTCTGACTTTAGCTTCTCCCTCTCAAATTGCAGGGTGAATTCTATCATATTATGATCACTGCTGTTTAAGAGTTCCTTTACTTAATCAAATCCAGTTAATTACACAACACCCTCTCCAGAATAGTTGATCCGTAAATGGGCTCAACCACAAGCTGCTCTAAAAAGCCATCTCATAGGCATTCTAAAATTTCTCTCTCTTGGGATCCAAAATCAGTACCAACCTGATTTTCCCTATCTACCTGCATATTGAAATCCCCCATGACTATTGTAACATTTTGATTTTGACGTGCAATTTCTGCCTCCCATTGTAAGTTTTGCCCTCTTTCTGGCTGCTGTTTAGAGGCCTGTATATAACTCCCATCAGGGTCTTTTTACCCTTGCAGTTTCTTAACTCTACCCACAATGATTCTATATCTTCTGATCCTATGTCACCTCTTTCTGAGGATTTGATTTCATTTTTTTTTAACCAACAGAGCCATGCCAACCCCTCTGTCACTTTGAGCAAGAGGATAATCAGGGAAAAAGCGGGGCTACAGCACATGGTTCAGGTCTTAAAAGAACAATTTTCATCCATATTCACACAGATGCCATCCATGGAGGCTTTCTTCAGGAGGTTAAAGAAATTTGGTATCCCTGTCAATCCTTACCAATTTTTATTTGTGTACCATAGAAAGCATTTGATCGTGATGCATAACAGCTTGGTAGAGCAACTGCTCTGCATGTAACCACAAAAAAAATCACAGAGTTGAGCACACAGCTCAGCACATCATGGAAACCAACTTCCTCTCCATTGACTCCGTCTGAACTTCTCTGCCTCAATAAAGGAGACAGTATAATCAAAAACCACACCCACCCCAGAAATTCTCTCTTCTCAATCTCCCATTGGGCAGAAAATACAAAAGCCTGAAACTACATACCACCAAGCAAAAGGGCAACTTTTATCCTGATGTTATAAGACTATGAATTGGTTTCTCAGCTATAATAAATTAGATTCCTAACCTCACAACTATCTCGTTATGATCTTGCACCTTACTCTTTACTTCACTGCACTTTCTCAGTAGCTGTTACAGTTTATTCTCTATTTTTTAGTAACCATGTTCTACCTCAATGTACTGTGTAATGGTTTGATCTGTATAAACAATATGCAAGACAAGTTTTTCACTGTATCTTGGGACATGTGACAATAATCCGTCGTCGTGGTGACTATCCCTCGAGGTCGAGGATGATGGTCTTTGTTCTGTTGATCTGCTTATGGGCTCTCAAAGTGGCCCACAGAGTGAAGACGCCTGTGCGTGTATTTAACGTGTACTTGATGTTGCACTGCAAGAAGCACACAATACTTCACAAATCAACCAACTGATTCGAATGGCATGGAAACTAGGACGATTGGAGCTGATGGATTTGTTGCAGCCTTCATCCGCCTTCACAGCCGTTGAGTTCGAAGTAACTTTGTCTGCCTGTTCCACCATTGAGGTCTTGGTTGGACTGTTCTCTGTCAGGGACCTCACCCTCGACCTTACCGCCATGGCTGACCCTACCAGGAGCATAGCTCCAGACGGCATTGCTCTCGGGATCACAGGACCACACAAGCTTCTCCACCACGACAGGGTGGCAGTCCACGCAGAAGTGTGACAATAATAGACCAATTCCAATAAAGGCACTGTAGATGGAGAGTTCTACAGCATGCTAATATTAAAAAGGAGATGTCTCGGCAGGTATAAAGGTAGATAGAGTAACATGCACAAAATGCTGGAGGAAGTCAGCAGAACAGACAGCATCTATGGAAACGAATAAACAGTCGCCGTTTCAGACAGAGTTCCTTCATTAGGAAGAGGGGCACCAGAGGGAGGGAATAGGCAGGTGTGGAGAAGAGAAGGGGTAAGAGGGGAGCCAGATTGAGGAATGGAAAAAGAGAAAAGGGGGAAGAGTGGAGAAATTGCCAGAAGTTAGAGAAATTGATGTTCACAATATAATCCTCCACCATCACCCACTGTCTCTGATGACCAGGCTAACTTTGGATCCAATTGCCTCTTGTTCCCCTCCTCCTTCCCTTTCTCCCATGGTCCATTCTCCACTTCTGTCAGATTCCTTCTTCTCCAGCCCTTTATCTTTTCCAGCTATCACCTCCCAGCTTCTCACTTCATCTCCTCCCCCACCCACCTTCCAACTCACCTGGTCTCACCTATTGCCTTTTAGCTTGCACTCCTTCCCCTCCCCCCACCATCTTATTCTGGCTTCTTCCCCTTTTCTTTGCAGTTGTGACAAAGGGTCTCAGTGTAAAACATTGGCTCTTTATTTCCCTCCAAAGATTCTGCCTGACCTGCTGAGTTCCTCCAGCATTTCGTATGTGTTACTCAGGATTTCCAGTCCTTGCAGAATTGCTTGTGTTTATGATAAATCTCTGAGCCTTAGTGAGATGTGTCTGAGGGGAGGAACAGAGATATCTATATCTTCTCTGGTCACAGGTAAACTATCAGGTGACTGGAAGACAGCAGACATGGTGCCACATATAGGCAAGAGCCAGGTAACCAAATGCCAGTGAGTCTATCATCAGTGGTAAGAAAGATATCAGAAAAAATTCTGAGTGACAGGATTAACCTGCACTTGGAAAGACAGTGAATGATCAGGGATAGTCAGCATCAATTTTTTGGTGACAGATCCTGTTTAAAAATATTAATAATTTTTTTTTAAATGGAGGAAACTAAATACATTGATGAGGTCAGTGAAGTAGATGTGGATACATGGCTATTGAAGTGATTTGAAGTCACACATGGAAGATTGGTCCAAAAGATTCCGGCCTTTGGGATACAAGTCAACTTGGAAAATGGGATCCAAAGTTAGCCTGGTCATTGAAGACAGAGGGCAATGTTGGAGGATTGTATTGTGATCGGAAGCTTGTAATCAGCTGTGCACCACAGGGATCAGTGCGAGGATTCTTGTTGTTTATCATCACCCTTGCCCGGGTTGCCGCTGTACAAAATATTGGCTAAACTACAGAGAATGGTATGTTCATTTCTGCTCAGCACACTACAGGACGGGTGTGCTAGCAGAGAGAGTGTTGAAGAGATTTGCCAGACTTGCCTGGAAATGCAGAGCTCCAGTTACAAGAAGAAACTGAGTAGGCCAGGTTTGTTTTTACTATAACATAGCAGGCCTAGGAGAGATCTAATAGAAGGTTTGTGAGGAGCACAGATATGATAGACAGACATAACCTTTTGCCCACGGCAGAAGTGCCTTGAATGAGATCCAAAGGTTTGAAGTGCAAGGGGAGAAATGTAAAGAATCAGAGTCAGGTTTAATAATATGTTGTGAGTTTTGTTGACTTAGTGGCAGCAGTATAATGCAATATGTAAGATAGAAAACAAAAAGCAAGTCAATTATAGTAAATACGTATATATATATTGAATAGTTAAATTAAAAATAGTGCAAAAACAGAAATAATATCTATTAAAAAGTAGTGAGGGGCATCAGAGGGAGAGAATAGGCAGATGTGGAGAAGGGAAGGGATAAGCGGGAAGCAAGATTGGGGAATGGTAAAAGGAAAGAGAGGGGAAGAATGGAGAAATTGCCAGAAGTTAGAGAAATTGATGTTCACAATATAATCCTCCACCATCACCTACTGTCTCTGATAACCAGGCTAACTTTGGATCCAATTGCCTCTTGTTCCCCTCCTCCTTCCCCTTCTCCGATGCCAAATCTCTTCAAACTCCTAATGAAGTATAATCACTGTCTTGCCTTTTTTATAACTGTATCAATATGTTGGGACCAGGTTAGGTCCTCAGAGAGACCTAGAAACTTGAAACTGCTCACTCTCTCCACTTCTGATCCCTCTATGAGGATTGGTATATGTTCCTTCATCTTACCCTTCCTGAAGTCCACAATCAGCTCTTGCGTCTTACTGACGTTGAATGCAAGGTTGTTGATGCGGCACCACTACACTAGTTGGCATATCTCACTCCTGTATGCCCTGTCATCTCCGCCTGAGATTCTACCAACAATGGCTGTATAACCAGCAAATTTATAGATTGTACTTGAGCTATGCCTAGCCACACAGTCATGGGTATATAGAGAGTAGAGCAGTGGGCTAAGCACACATCCCCGAGATGCACCAGCATTGATCGCCACCAAGGAGGAGATGTTATCACCAATCCACACAGACTGTGGTCTTCTGGTTCAGATATCGAGGATCCAATTGCAGAGGGAGGTACAGAGGCCCAGGTTCTGCAACTTCTCATCAGGATTATGGGAATGATGGTGTTGAATGCTGAGCTATAGTCGATGAACAACATCCTGACACTGGTGTTTGTATTGTCCAGGTGTTCTGAGGCCGTGTGGAGAGCCACTGAGTCTGTGTCTGCCATTGACCTATTATGGCGATAGGCAAATTGCAATGGGTCCAGGTCCTTGCTGAGACAGGAGTTCAGTCTAGTCATAACCAACCTCTCAAAGCATTTCATGACTGTCGATGTGAGTGCTACCGGGTGATAGTCATTATGGCAGTCCACATTATTCTTCTTAGACACTGGTGTAATTGTTGCCTTTTTGAAGCAAGTGGGAACTTCCACCCGTAGCAGTGAGAAGTTGAAAATGTCCTTGAATTCTCCCGCCAAATGATTGGCGCAAGTTTTCAGAGCCTTACCAGGTATTTCATCGGGACCTTCCGCCTTGTGAGGGTTCACCCTCTTTAAAGACAGCCTAACATCGGCCTCTGAGACAGAGATCATGGGGTCACCGGGTGCAGCAGGAATCTTCACAGCTGTAGTTGTGTTCTCCCTTCCAAAGCGTGCATAGAAGGTGTTGAGTTCATCTGGTAGCGAAGCATCACTGCCATTCATACTATTGGATTTCGCTTTGTAGGAAGTGATGTCTTGCAAACCCTGCTAGAGTTGTCGTACATCCGATGTCGCCCCCAGCCTCATTCAAAATTGTCTCTTTGCCCTTGAAATAGCTCTCTGCAAATCATACCTGGTTTTCTGGTGCAGACCTGGGTCACCAGACTTGAATGCCACAGACCTAGCGTTCAGCAGACGACGTACCTCCTGGTTCATCTACGGCTTTTGGTTTGGGAATGTACAGTAAGTCTTTGTAGGCACACACTCATCCACACAGGTTTTAATGAAGTCAGTAACAACTGCAGCATACTCATCCAGGTTCAACGATGAATCCCTGAATACAGTCTAGTCCACCGATTCAAAGCAGTCCTGCAGGCACTCCTGTGCTTCCCTTGTCCAAACCTTCCTGGTCCTCACTACTGGTGCTGCAGTCTTCAGTCTCTGCCTATACTCAGGGAGTGGAAGTACAGTTCGGTGATCAGACTTCCCGAAGTGAGGGCATGGAATAGTACGGTAGGCATTCTTGATGGTGGCGTAGCAATGGTCCAGTGTGTTGTTTCCTCTGGTACTACAAGTGATACTTTATGTTGATGATAATTGCTTAGTGATTTTTTGGACTGGGTAGCTTTGAGATTAACAATGTGAAAACTAACAATAGACAAGCAATATAGCTTACACCAGAAGTGAACAGCAAATTAATTAAAATGGACTTGGTCACTGGGTCAGCTGCTTCAGTCATTCCACAAAATGAGTTTGAATTGCATTTCAAAGATATTGAACTGAAGCCTGAAGATATCCAATTAAGAATTTGTACTGAAGAAAAGATAACTCCTCTGGGAATGACCCTTGTAACAGTGAAATACAACTTCCAACAAGCCACATTGGGCTTGCATGTGCTAAAAACAGTGTGGGCTCGTGTTTGGCAGAGGCAACTACAACTTGATTGGAAATCCATCCACCATTTGCATGCCACATCCCCTGCAATAGAGTCAACTGGAAGTGAATTAGGGAAGTTACTGGATGATGCCACAGCAGTGTTCAAGGATAGCATTGGAAAACTCAGACATATCAAGGGTAAAATAGTGTTAAATGAAAATGCCACACCTAAGTCTAACAAAGCCGTCCAGTTCCTTAAACCATCCATGATAAAGTAACCAGTGAGCTAGATTGTATCGAGGCTGAAGGAATTCTTTCCAAGGTTGAGTAGAGCCCACGAGCAATGCCAGTAGCCAAGAAGACTGGGTCTGTCAGAATCTCTGGTGATTCTAAGGTCACCCTCAATGCAGTACTGAAAGTAGATCAATACACCTCTGCCCAAGAGAGAGGATACCTTTGCAAACCTTTCTGGAGGGAAACACTCAGCAAAGTGGACTCATCTGAGGCCTACCTACAGATGGAGATGGATGAAGAGTCCAAAGTGTTTCTCACCATAAACACTCACAAAGGGCTTTATCTGTATAACAGGCTTATTTTTGGAGTAGCATCTGTTATACACCCCTAGGGTTCATTTTTTCTGTGGACTGTCACTTTAAAACACTGAGAGAATGAGACTGACTTTTGGGACACTGTTGGATTTCTGCTGACTGCAAAATTGCTTGGTTACTATGGTGAGATAGGTGGAGTTGTTTGCTGGACAATGAACATTTATGGTTTCTCGCAGCTTGTCTTGAATAAGGTCAGATGATCCTCTTACAGACACACACACACACAGAGACATGCTCAGAGTCAAGATGGTTTCGATCAAGGAAAGACACCAGTGAGTGGGGTCGCTGGTTTAAACTTTCAGTAGCCTAAAAGGGGTGAATTGAGATAGATGCAGAGTATTGAAAAACGACTCTCACAAAGTACTGCAACTAGAAGAAGTTTGCAGAAAAAGAGGAGGGGAGAGAAAGGTTTGAAACAGAAGAAACCTAGTGATAAAGAGATCATTGTTTGGACTGTCTTCTAAGTAGCCTGTGAGGGTGAGTTTGATTCCATTCGAATACGAAAGTGTCATTGTCACATAGTTAATCCACAGGAGTGGGTTCTCTGGTGAGGGGAAAACCTTTGTGAATGCCACTTGTGTATTTACCTTTTGTCTGGGTGTGGTAGTTCACTGAAGAAAGGCACCCCTGTGGCAAATCACTGTTGGAGTTATTTCGTATGTTGTGGAACCGGATAAGTGGCTATCACGTTGTGTGGTTGGGGTAACTTTGTGGAATCTACCAGTGTGTCTACCCTCGCCTGGGTGGTGGTTCCCTTGAAGATGGTCCCCTTTGTGATAAGCTACCGTTGGTGATAATCCATACGTGGATTCTGTTTGAGTATCCTGTGGCCACCACCTTGGGATGTCCCGTAGCTGAATTCGGATGTGGTACCACTTGTGTTGAAAGGATATTCATTGAAGATCACCATCGGTGATACTTCATGTGTGGAGTGGAACAACTTCGGAGATAAAACCTACTACTATTGTTATTTTGTATTGCCGTCATGGAATCGCCTTCTCACAACATTTGCCTTTGGATTACAAATAGCTCATTTCAATCCCGTGGACTGAACTGGTTTCCTTACCACAGCATCGTAAGACTGTATCACTTACCACCCTGGCTCTGAAGAAGTTTGGGGATTTATATATGTACACCTATATATGCATAACACAGTTAACTCTTGATTTACCTGGTTTAAGTTACTATATGACGTAGTTACTAACAAAATAGTGTTTTGTTAACAGCAAAACCAAACTCCAGGTGTGTTCTATTGCTGCTGATACTTTTAGTGTTGCGCGCATGTAACCGGTACTTTCTCCAGGGTTGCGTGTACGTAACACATCTACACTTGCACTCTTACAGAAAGGTATGGACCAGGACCTGCGAGGCTGCCCAGGTACTCACTGTTACCTGGATGACATCATTGTTACCAGTAAAGATAACAAAGAACCTCTCCAAAATCTCAAGACAGTGTTAAAAGATTATAAAATTATGGACTCAGAGCCCAATGCAACAAGTATGAATTCTTTAAACCAAGCATCACTTACTGTGGACACATGATTGACGCACAGGGATTACACAAGTGTGCTGAGAAAATTCAAGCAGTGGTAGATGCCCCAGGCCAAAGGACATGTCACAGTTACGGTTCATTTAAGGATTTTTCAAATACTATAATAGGTTCCTGCCAGACCTGGCTACTGTGCTCTACACCTTGAACTCATTACTAGAGATCGGGAAGAATTGACAATGGACAAAGCAGTGTGAGATGCCTTTTCCAAAAGGTACAGAAAATGATATGGGTGGTAGGGTGGAGATATGTTACTACCAAAGGAGGCGTAAGGTGCTCCTTCCCTCTGCTAGCCTGCAGGTAATCCTTGGACAAGGTGTGGCACCTGCTTAGCTCCTTAATCAGGGTCATGTGAAGCCACAGGAGCAGGTGGTGGACAGTCCTATGAGCAGCTGGTGCATATCACAAGTCCTGTTTATGCAACCACTGACAATCAGGCAGACAACCTCTGAAGAGTACTGATAATGGCCAGGGTCGCCATCTTGTAAAGACACTGCCCAGAAGGCAATGGCAATCCACTTATGTAGGAAGACTTGCCAAGAACAACCATGGCCTTAGATCGAGAAAAGGGGGTCTTCCTCAGAGGCAAAGATCCCTCACTTGGTAGAGACACACATGTACATCAGGTGAGATTCGACCATCATCAGGCTACTGTGCACAACAAAAATACCATCAAAATAGCAACTTGGAATGTGAAAACTCTATCAAGCTGGAAAGCTAGAGAATGGGAAGCAAGAAATGGAACTTTTGAAAGTCAACATCATGGGACTGTGTGAGATAAGGTGGAAAGGGACTGGATGTTTTGATCCTGATAAAAAAAAATTCTTCAGGTAGTGATAAACAGGAATGAGATGGGGGAGTTGCACTCGATGCTGAAAGAAGCAAAAGCCTCATGAGATCCTGGACATTATCTGCTGGTGAAACTCCAAAGGCAACTTATAAACGTTTCATTCAAGAATAGTAGTATATGCTCCAACAGCCAATAGTAGTGAAGATGAAGCAAGAAGCAAAGGGCCACTGCAAATCACAAGATATCATTATGGTGATAGGTGATACAAAAGCTAAAGTTGGACAACAAGATGGTGATATTGTTGGCACATTTGGATTGGGAACCAGGAGTGACAGAATTGAGAGATTCATTGAATGGTGTTGTGTGAATGATCAGATAATAACAAACCCATGGTGCAAGCAGCACATAAGAAGGTTGTGGACTTGGAGAAGCCCAGAAGATGGGTACCACAATCAAATAGACTACATCACAATCAGCAAGCATTTCAGGAATGCCGTGCCACAGTCCAAGGCATATCCAGGAGCAGACTGTGCGAGTGACCATGTTCCAGTGATATACAAGCTGAAGGTTAAGCTTAGAAGGTTAAAGAAGTTGTCTACGGGTAATACCAAATTAGAACTGGCTTGCTTGAAATATCCAGACATGAAGATGAATTACACAATAGCAGTGAAGATCAGATCTGAAGACTTGATGGTGGAGAACACACCAAATTAATTAATGTTTAAAAAGGCAGTGGTGGATGTGTCCAATGAAGTGATACTATAAAAGAGGAGAGAAGAAGAAAAAATGGATGACAAATCAAATCTGAATCTAATGAAAGACAGAAAATCACACCAAAGAACAGAGACAAATGTACAATTTTGAACAAAGAAATCAAACAAAAAATGCAGGGAAGTGAAAGAACAATGGATAACTGCAAAGGAACGGAAAATTTTGACGATGCACACAAGGTGAGGATGTTCACAGGTGCTAATTCTTATACATCGAAGATATTTGAAGATGAAAGATGGATCAATACTCAAGGGAAAAGCAGATATAATGGCTGGTCTGAATACACTACTGACCTGTTTGATGATGTGAGAGTAGAGAAGCCAATAATTACTAAGAACATGGGCGGCACACCAAATATGAAATTAGAAGTTAAAGCAGCAGTGGGAAAAATGAAAAAGAATAAGACATTAGGACCAGATGGCATTGCTATAGAAATTATTTAAATGCTGGAAGATTTTGGGATTGAAAGGTTGACAGAATAGCTGAATGAAATATATGATAGCAGGAAATACCTGAGGAAATGAGCAAGTCAGTCTTTATTGCACTGTCAAAAAAACCTAGAGCAATTGAACGTGAGTTACACCGCATAATTAGTCTGCTGAGTCATGTTGTGAAAGTTGTGCTGCAAATCATCATGACAAGAGAAAGGAAAAGCATAAAGCCGTTGATCGCGCAAGAGATGTACAGCTTCATTGAAGATAGTGGAACATGAAATGCAATTTTCATCCTTAGAGCAATCTGTGAGCATGCCATAGAGGTCCAGAAAGACCTACTCTCATGTTTCATCAATTATGCCAAAGCTTTTGACAAGGTGAGACACAAAGAGCTCATAAAAACCCTTCAGCACTTGGAAATTGATGGGAAAGATATCAGAATCATCAAAGAGCAGGAATGAGACAAGTGCTTTTGTCCAGATTAAGAGGGGAGTCTCACAGGGTTATGTTTTCCCATCCAACCTATTCAAACTTTATAGCAAGCCATGCAGGTGCTCCCAACCTGGGGTCCGTGGACCCCTTGCTTAATGGTATTGGTCCATGGCATAAAAAAGGTTGTGAACCCAAAATAGAAGCTCCAAGAAATACTAGATAAGATCGTCAAAGAAAGTGCAAAGAGAGGATTGACCATCAACTGCAAGAAGATTGAATGTATGGTTGTCACAGAGAGAAAAGAAATTGTGAATGGAATGTGGACAATGAAACAATTAAACCAACATCGAAGTTCAATTACTCAGGGAGCATGATAACATCTGACAGTAGGGCTGATGTTGAAATTAGGAGGAGGATCGGGATTGATTGCTAAATGCACGTTCAAGCATTTGAGCAAGATAATAAAGGGTAACATAATTTCTATGGGTACGAAACTCAGAGTGTTGCAGTGCTACATTCATTCCACACTAACACATGGAAGCAAATATTGGACAATATCAAAGCAGAGTGAGGGAAGACTCGAAGATGAAGAAATTTGATTTTTTTGAGAAGAATGATGAAAATGTCATGGAAGGACAGAGTAATAAATGAGGAAGTCTTGTGAAAAGCCAGAATAAGGAAAGAGCTGATATCATCCATCAGGAAACAGCAGCTGGAATTTCTGGGACATGTACTGAAGAAGGAAAAGCTCATACATCTTGCAGTGATGTGAAAAATTGATGTAAGAAAAAGTCGCAGTCTACAGTACACAACATTCATGAGTTACATCAAGGGATGGACAGGCAAAAATTTTGAAGAGCATATTAGAACTTCTCAGATGGAAGACCATGATCGTCCACATCATACGACACTGCACATAATGATGATGAAGAAGAAAGGAAATGGTGATGTCAGACACTGTACACGTTATGATCCACACCATCCAGTAAAGCTTGCGATGTCCAGAAGGAAGATGGCCAGAACTGTTAAAACAACTTCCTGCAGTCCCAGAGTCAATTACTACAACCACCACGAAGGCGCCGGAATCTGAGGTTGTTTCACAGCCACAAGGCTCTCCTGCCGAGCAGAGTGACCTCCTCTTGTCAGGAAAGATGTTATCCCACAAGAGTAAGAAAGCCTTCACACTGATTAAACCTTTAGGCCTGAATAGGACAATTTAAAACTTACTATTGTGACACCAAGCAAAGCTATCGGACGATTGATGCTAATGAGAGAGATAAGAAAGACAATGGAGAAACATTCAAAATGCTAATAAGAGAGAAGAGAGAGATTAACGGAAAAGAAACACAATTCAGAATATTGACAGACCGGTTGCTTTGAACCTGAACTGTTTGAAGTTTGATGGACAGGTGATACCCCAGCAGGGGGATAAAAAGAGCTGGTTTGCTAAGGCACGCGACACACCACAAGACCACGAGACCCTGGAAAGAGCAGTGTACCCCCACAAGTGGTGGGTGTTTGGAGGTCCGGTTCGCGGCAACCGACCAGAGGCTCACAGGATGTAAAGGTACGATCGGTGGGAACCTGGGGTGTGTGTCCGCCTTTGCCTGGGTGCCAGGTTCACTGCGGAAGAACGATCGTATCAGGAATGGAAGGGTCACAGTCGGTGACCACAGCGGGGATTAGAAGACATAAAAGGGTCTGCCCGAAACCAACTGCGAAGACATCAAAGGTCTGCCTGAACCAAATTGCATCTCTCTCTCTCTCCCCCCAACGGTACAACAACAGCGATTACTGGGAACTGCACTAAACTGAACTGAACTCTGCTTCACTTAAGACTGATCATTTTACCCCTAGACCGTGATAGAGCTTGGTTGATTCCTATTACCCTATTTCTGTGTATATGTGTGTATTATCATTGCTAACCTGTTACATTGATATTCTTACGATTAGAGTACTGTATTACTTATTTCTTTAATAAAACTTTATTAGTTCCTAGTAATCCAGACTCCAACGAGTGTTCTGTTTCTGCTGGTTTGGCAACCCAGTTACGGGGTACGTAACACTATGCAGTGGATGTCTATATAGTAGTTGTATTATATAGTATACTGAATATATACATACACATACATACACAAATACATACACACATATACATACACACATATACATACATATACACATATATACACATACATATATATACACGTTGAGGTGCTTTCTATATTGAATTGGAGTTTATAGCTAAGCAGGGAGGAGTGTTGTGTATTTAATATTTCAGTAATATTTGAGTACTACTGTAAATAAATTGTTAAGCATTCTTTGTGGTTTACATAATTCATTGCAGGTTGTATGTAAATGGCACCTGTCATCACGCCAACACGTCATAAGTTAAAGTAAATAAAACTAAGGAAGATTCTGGACTCCCTTGCTTTTCTTTCAATTAGTTTTATGTTTTGGAGTTACAAAGCATTTTTGTAAGGTTTTTGATTATGCCACCTGCTTTACTAAGGCAGTGAGAAGTATAAACAGAGTCCATGGTGATGAGCTGTATCCACAACTCTCTGCAGTTTCTTACAATAACATGCAGAACAGTTGCTACACTAAGCCGTTATGCATCCAGATAGAATGCTTTCAATGTACAGTATATCAATAAAAATGTTTAAGACTCAATGTTCCTCCCCATGCTTTATTTGGCATATCAGGCAACAACCTTACCGTTTCTTCAGTGTTTGTCTGTTTTACGAGGCTGAGCTGCTAGTTCGATGATCAATCCAGCATAGGTGGAAGGCGGGCAAGGAGCCGGCCAGATTTGAACCCAGGACCTCGTTCCGAAGTCCAGGTGCGGATACCACTGCACCACTGGCACAGACAAGGCTCACTGGAGACATGCCAAATTTCTTTAGCTGCTTTAAGAAGTAGAGGGATTGGTAAGATTTCATGGGCATAGGGTGTATGGTTAAGTCATGTGTAGATGGCACAAGATATTTGATAGTGAAGAGGATTACATTACGTGACAGAAGGATATTGATCAGTTGATCAATTGGGCAGGGCAATGGCAGATGGAATCTAATCCTGATAAGTATTAGATAATGCCTTTGGGGAGGTAGAGCCCTAGAGGGTGCTGGGAGACTTGGTGTACAAGACCAGAGATCCCTGAAGATGACATCACAAGCAGATAAAGACATACGGAATACTTGTCTTCATTAGTCCGGATATATTAAAAAACTATTGGTTAGCTGGAATATTGTGTATAGTTGTAGTCACCATGCTACAGGAGATGGCGCAGAAGAGAAACACCAGGATGTTGCCTCAGATGGATTACTTTAATTATGACCAGAGATGAGACAGGTTGAGTTTGCTATCCCTGGAGCAAGCAGAGGAGGCTGAGAAGTGAGGGCCTGATGGAGATGTACAAAATTATGAGAGATACAGATAGGGCAGATAGTAAGGAAATTTTCCCCTTGGCAAGGATGTCTAGGACCAGACAGCAGATTTAAGGTAGGGAATATACAAGGTTTAGAGGCCATAAGACATAGGAGCAGAATTAGGCCCTTCAGCCTATCGAGTCTTCTCCGCTATTCAATCATGGCTGATCCTGGATCCCATTCAACCCCATATACCTGCCTTCTCGCCATATTCTTTGATGTCCTGACCGATCAGGAAGCTATCAACCTCCACCTTAAATATACACATGGACTTGGCCTCCACCGCAGTCTATGGCAGAACATTCCAAAGATTTACTACTCTCTGGCTAAAAAAAATTCCTCCTTACCTCTGTTCTGAAGGATCGCCCCTCAATTTTGAGGCTGTGCCCTCTAGTTCTGGGCACCCCCACCATAGGAAACATCCTCTCCACATCCACCCTATCCAGTCCTTTCAACATTCAGTAAGTTTCAATGAGATTCCCCCCGCCCCCCCAGATTCTTCCAAATTCCAGTGAGTATAGGCCCAAAGCTGCCAAGCACTCCTCATATGTTAACCCCTTCATTCCCAGAATCATCTTTACGTCTGTGGTGGGAAAGCTGTTGGAAAAGATTCTTAGAGATAGGATCTATGGGCATTTAGAGAATCATGGTCTGATCAAGGACAGTCAGCATAGCTTTGTGAAGGACAGATCGTGTCTAACAAGCCTGATAGAGTTCTTTGAGGAGGTGACCAGGCATATAGATGAGTGTAGTGCAGTGGATGTGATCTATATGGATTTTAGTCAGGCATTTGACAAGGTTCCACACGGTAGGCTTATTCAGAAAGTCAGAAGGCATGGGATCCAGGGAAGTTTGGCCAGGTGGATTCAGAATTGGCTTGCCTGCAGAAGGCAGAGGGTCATGGTGGAGGGGGTACATTCAGATGGGCTGTGACTAGTGGTGTCCCACAAGGATCTGTTCTGGGACCTCTACTTTTCGTGATTTTTATTAACGACCTGGATATGGGGGTAGAAGGGTGGGTTGGCAAGTTTGCAGACGACACAAAGGTTGGTGGTGTTGTAGATAGTGTAGAGGATTGTCAAAGATTGCAGAGAGACATTGAGAGGATGCAGAAGTGGGCTGAGAAGTGGCAGATGGAGTTCAACCCGGAGAAGTATGAGGTGGTACACTTTGGAAGGACAAACTCCAAGGCGGAGTACAAAGTAAATGGCAGGATACTTGGTAGTGTGGAGGAGCAGAGGGATCTCAGGGTACATGTCAACGAACCTCTGAAAGTTGCATCACAGGTAGATAGGGTAGTTAAGAAAGCTTATGGACTGTTGGCTTTCATAAGTCGAGGGATAGAGTTTAAGAGTCGCGGGGTAATGATGCAGCTGTATAAAACTCTGGTTAGGCCACACTTGGAGTACTGTGTCCAGTTCTGGTTGCCTCACTATAGGTAGGATGTGGAAGCATTGGAAAGGGTACAGAGGAGATTTACCAGGTTGCTAACTGGTTTAGAGAGTATGGATTATGATCAGAGATTAAGGGAGCTCGGGCTTTACCCTCTGGAGAGGAGGATGATGAGAGGAGACATGATAGAGGTGTACGAGATAATAAGAGGAGTAGATAGAGTGGATAGCCGGCGCCTCTTCCCCAGGACACCACTGCTCAATACAAGAGGACATGGCTTTAAGGTAAGAGTTGGGAAGTTCAAGGGGGAAGGGTTTTTACTCAAAGAGTAGTTGGTGCATGGAATGCACTGCCTGAGTCAGTGGTGGAGGCAGATACACTCGTGAAGTTTAAGAGACTACTAGACAGGTATATGGAGGAATTTAAGGTGGGGGGTTATATGGGAGGCAGGGTTTAAGGGTCGGCACAACATTGTGGGCCGAAGGGCCTGTACTGTGCTGTACTATTCCATGTTCTATGAACCTCCTCTCCAATGACAACACATCCTTTCTGAGATACGGGGCCCAAAACTGTTGACGATACTCCAGGTGCAGCCTAACTAGTGTCTCAGCATTATCTCCTTGTTTTTATATTCTATTCCCCCTGAAATAAATGCCAATGTTGCATTTGCCTTCTTTACCACAGACTCAGGCAATCTGGTTCTGCTGGGAAATGGGATTAGTGCAGAACAGCATGGATATGGCAGGTCAAAGGATTCTTTTCTCTGTTGCATGTCTCAGTTTATATATATTACACACACACACTCACTCAGTGACCACTTTATTAGGTAGCTCCTATACCATTGAGGGTATGTTCATGATCTTCTGCTGCTGTAGCCCATCCACTTCAAGATTCGACGTATTGTGTGTTCAGAGATGCTCTTCTGCACACCACTGTTGTAACATATGTGGTTATTTGAGTTATTGTTACCTTCCTGTCAGCTTGAACCAGCCTGGCCATTCTCCTCTGACCTCTCTCATTAACAAGGTGTGTGTTGTCCACAGTACTGCTGCTCACTGGATGTTTTTTTTGTTTTTCACACCATTCTCTGTAAACTATAGAGACTGTTGAGTGTAAAAATCCCATGTGATAAGTAGCTTCTGAGATATTCAAACCACCCCATCAAGTACCAACAACCATTGTATTGTCTAAGGTCATTGTAAATCAGTTCGATCACATTTCTTCTCCATTCTGAAGTTCAATCTGAACAACTGAGCCTCTTGACCATGTCTGCATGCTATTATGCATTGAGTTGCTGCCACATAATTGGCTGATTAGATATTTGCATGAATGAGGTGTGCTAATAGAGGCCACTGAGTGTATGATCGTTTGAAGGACATGGGGGAAATAGACTGAGCCAGCACTTAATTTCCCTTGAGGAGGTGGGAGTGAGTTGCCCCCTTGAACCACTGCAGTACTTGTGATGCGGATGCTGTCAGAGAGGGACTCTGTGACCGTGAAGGAACAGCGAGATATTTCCTGGTAAGGGTGGCGTGTGTTCAGGGCGTAGTGTTCAGCATGCTTCTGCTGCTCCTGTCCTTCCAGCTGTTAAAAGGACTGTTTGGGAGGTTCTGGCTAAGGAGTCTTGGTGAGCTGCTGCAGTGCATCCTGTAGATGGCAGAAACTGCTACTAGCATTCTTTGGTGGTGGAGTGAGCGAATGATTGTGGATGGGGTGGGCACCTATCACGTGGGCAGCTGTGTCCCGCAAGGAGTTGACTTCTTTGAATGTTGTTGAACCTGCATTCATCCAGGCAAGTGTTGTGTGCCCCATCACACTCCTGACTTTACCCTTGTAGATGGTGGACATGATTTAGGGGGTTAGGAGGTGAGACACTCACCACAGGACTCCTGTCTCTTGGAGCCACATTGTGTACATGCTTACTTCAGTTCAGTTTCTGGTCAGTGGAACCTCCCAGGAAATTGATAGTAGGAGTATTCAGTGATGGTAATGCACTGAATGCCAGGGGGGTGATCACTGGATTTTTCCAATACTACTTCCCACCTGTCAGCCCAGGCGTGGGTATTTTCCAGATGTTTCTGCATAATTCCAGTGATATACCTGTACTGGAACAGTTTGGCCAATGGTGTGGCACATTGTGAAGCACAAATCTTCACAACTTTTTGGTCCAAAGGTGATCAAAAGAACTGACTTTAATGAGTGAGGGTGACATCAAGACCAGCAATTCTGGCTACATTCTGAATAAGTGGAGTCAGAGGATACTATTAAAGCAGTAGCATAGGGAGCAACAGAAAGTGGGGTTTAAAGGATCCCCAGGCTGGTAGAAGATAGGAAGGAACTATTAACAATTATTAATGGCAGGGCCACTTAGTAACTTGGGTTCAGAAATCAAAAGTACAATTCAAAATCAGTTGTTTTTATTACATGCAAGATACAAGGACATTAATTAACTTGTGGGTACATGGGAATTAGATTTCACTTCAATCCAGCTCAGTGTGATTCTCTGCAATCTGATACGAAGAGTAAGGATAATACTTTACAGAAAGTACCCCTGTAATTGTTAAATTATTTCAAGGCCAATGAGATGCAAGCTAACAACTGCTGTAGACAAAGCACGGAGAAGCACAGGCTGATGAGCATGGAAACAAAATCAAATAAAGGACTAGGTTCGGTTGGGTTAGCTCTTTAATTTGCACAAATCACACTTCAAATACTACGCCCAGCTCTGTACATTACCAGACAGCTCAAAATAAGGACCAGAATTAACAGCATAAAGAACCAGGAGCAGGAACTGGTCAACTGGCTATTCAGTAGGATCATCCAGAATTGGCTTCAACACCTACGTATCAGATCTCTGCTGAGACTCCACCACTCCAGAGAAAACTTGATTCCTTACTGATAATAGTGCCTTCCCTGCTTACCTGGGAAGAGAGTATTTGTCCCGCTCCCATCAGTTAAGAGGTTGTGCAATCATGCCACAACCGCTAGACTCTAAAAGTTACTTACCCCCAAGCCATCAGGCTGATCAACACCACCACCCATGAACCCACCCCACCAAGCCCCGCCACCACTACATCTACACCGGCCACTCCTCTCCACAGTCCCTCAGCATCCTTCAACCACCCCCCCCCCCACACCCTGCTACTTTACGCTTACACTCCGCACCTCATACCTACACCAACAATTGCTGTCCTCCTGTGTTTTCATACACCTTGCTGCTACCTACAAGAGTTCCTCGAGTCAACAGGAACTTTCTCACTTTATCATTTCCTGTCAGAGTCAACTTGTGTTCAGATATTCCTGCACCCAGCGTCACTTTATGTACAAACAGTCAGTCTATTCATACCGGATTATCTTGTGTATTCAATTCCCACCACTGTCTGTAAGGAGTCTGTACGTTCTCCCCGTGACCGTGTGGGTTTCCCCTGGTGCTCCGGTTTCCTCCCATATTCCAAAGACTTACCGGTTGGTAGGTTAATTGGTGATTGTAAAAATTGTCCTGTGATTAGCATAGGGTTAAATCGGGGATTGATGGGCGGTGCAGTTCAAAGGGCTGGAAGGGCCTGTTCCACGCAGTATCTCAGCCATACACAGTTACTTGTACATTGTTTTCTACGATTACTTTGATATTTACAATGCTTTTATGCTTATTGTGTTTATGTGTATCAGATCCAGAACAACAACCATTTTGTTCTCCTCTACTACTTACATATGTACTGAAGAATAACCACGAGCAATCCTGAACGGAGAAGTGGGCTGTTTGTATGTAGTTTGATCTCTGCCTGACCCCTGCTGGTGAAGAAGCAGTATGCAGATTGGACTCCCAAGTTCATAACTTTGATAACAACTCTCAAGTCCATTTTAATTTCCTTCACAACGGATAAACAATCCAACATTGGTTTTCTCAAACTATGTTGTGTTTAAACTTGGAAAAAATTAGAAGTGTGGTTTATGACCCTTCCATTAAATTTGAAAAAACTTGGAGGCTATTTATTCAGCATTTTCATATGATGTAATTTGACCATTTCCAAACTTATTTTACTTCTCAGTACTGTTGGTTGCGAGGAACAGAGTCGTCGACACTAAGGTTTTCTTTTCTCTCTTTTTTTATGATGTTAAAACAGCCCAGGTCTTTTATTTTCAGCTTAGTTGATTAATTCTGTTTAGATTAGTTTTTTTAGGGGGGGGGAGGGTATTTTTTTTTCCTTTTTTTGGATATTTTTCTTTGTTTTATATGATTCATTGGTATCCTATATGATTGGGAGTTTTATCATTTAAGTGTTATCCGGCTTTATAATCACTCATGTTAATTATAACAATGTATCCCCAATAACTTTGTACTACTACCATGTTATGTTTATATTTTTATGAAACTAATAAAAAGATTGAAGAAGAAAAGAAAGGATAAACAATACAAAATCTGACACTCCTGATTTTAAAAAGTTACTGTTCAGCAGAGGTTTTGCACACCTCTCCTATAATATAGTCATGAAATAACATGTTCGTCTTTCACAGGATTTATTCTGCCATCACACCAATGACCCATATACCTTCTCCCCCCTTCAATAAACGCCATGCTAGGTCAGACTCCTCAACAGCACGTTCCCATTCCATTTCCCCAAATTTACAAACTCTATCGAGCTCAACCTTGCTGTATTCATCTCATCACTTCACCTTTCCTACAGTGAGTGAAAATGCCCTGAGTGTAAGTGATGCCTGCAGACCAACTACTCACTGAGGCCTCAAAGCCCTATGAAATGTGAGGAGCCAAATACCAAATCAGGTTAAATGTTTATTAATATTTAATGAATGTCCTTGCGGCTGAGATGTAAACTATAAAATTTATTCAATTATATGCAAATATCAGCAATTTATCTGTGAAGAGATTAATTATTTCCCCTGCCACCTGCTTGCCCCTGTTCACTTAACCTTGTTTTTTTGCACTTTCCAGTGTAGGCTCCCAGATGTGCAATGTATTTTGCAGATGTACTTGTAAGCTTTATTTTGGAGCAGCCATTTAGAGATAGACAGTCTTGGAACCAATGTGTTGCTGTTGAGGTCTAAGTGTAGGATTTGGTGAACACCATGCTTTGGTGAGGAGGCTGACTTGGTTAATTATTGTCACATGTACTGACGTACAGTGGAAAAACCTGTCTTGCAAATGTTCCATGCAGATCAATTCATTACAACAGCACATTTGAGATAGTACAAGGTAATGCAATTAGAGTGCAGAATAAAGTGTAACAGCCAGAGGGACTGTGCAATGAAGTAGATTATAAAATGCAAGGCCATAACAAGGTAAATTGCAAGGTCGAGAGTCCCATCTTATTGTATTTGGAGACTGTTCAATGGTCTGAGGAATATACAGGAGGCAAAGCATCAAAGACAGGAGTTCCAAGGAAATGGTTGATTAAAGGTTCAGTCAGATGGATGACTGCCAGGTGGGGTACGTAGTGCACAATTTTCCTATGCCTGCTCACTCTCAAACAAGTATACCAACTTGAATACTGCTGTGAGCATCTAGCCTCTCAGGAGACACCGACAACAGCATCCAGATCAGTGGCACCACAACTGGCTCTGTCGTACAGGAGCATCAATCAAGGACTAGGCAAGCAATCTGATAGGGGACTCCAAGTTGGTGCATTGCCTCCCTGGTGTCAGGGTTAAGGATGTCTCTGGGTGTACACAAGACATTCTGAAAGGAAAGGGTGAGCATCCAGAGGCCATTGTTCACACTTTTACCAATGACATAGGCGGGAAGAGAGAGGAGGTCTTGCAATGAGAATTTAGTTGGGCAGAGTTTAAAAGCAGGACCTCTCAGGATTACTCCCTGTACGATTTACTAACAAAGTATGAAAAAGAAAGATAGTCTAGTTAAATATGTGGCTAAGGAGGGGAGGGCTTCAAATTTATGTACCATTAGGCTCTCTTCCAAGACAGGAGGGACCTATACAAGAACAGGTTGTACCTGAACTGGAGGCATTCAATATCCTTGCAGGGAGGTTCATTAGTGGTACTTGGGAGTGTTCAAACTAGCATGGCAGGAGATGGAAAGCAGAGCAGTAGGTCAGCAAGTGGAGGCTCTGAGGGGAAGGTAGAGGTTAGGTCAGGTAAAGCTGAAAGGTTAGTAGAGCTGGGTTAACAAACTGTGGGGTTGATGTGTATATATTTCAATGCAAGGAGAATTATGGGTAAGGCAGATGAACTTAGGGCATGCGATGTTGCAGCCATAAGAGTCCTCATTGACAGGTCAGGACTGGAGCTCAATGTTCCAGGATTCAGTTGTTTCAGACATGATAAACAGGAGTGTTAAAAGAGGTGGGAGAGTGGCACTGCTGATCAGGGAGAAGGTTGCAGTGGTACACAGTGAAGGCTGAAGGTTCATTAAGTGAGACAATATGGGTAAAGCTTAGGAACAATAAAGACATAGTCACTAGGTTCAGTTTATACTACAGGCCTTCCAATGCCTAGTGAGAGATAGAACAGGTATGAAGGAAGATTATGGAAAGAGGTGAAGGCAATAGGGTAGTTACAGTGGATGACTTTAATTTTCCCAATATTGATGGGGTGGAATTTGTTAGGTGTATCCAGGATGGTTTCTTGATGCAGTATATAGGTAATCCAACCAGGGAAGGAGCACACTACACCTTGTGTTAGGAAAAGAACCTGGCTAGGTGATCTGAGTTTCAGTGGAAAAGCATTTTGGGAAGAGCGATCATAATTCTGTAAGTGTTCAGGTAGTTATGGATAAGTATTAAACTGGACCTCTGGGGAAGTGCTAAATTAGGGAAAGACTAATTAGCACAGTATTAGGCATGAGCTCAGGGGCTACTAGACTGGAAGCAGCTGTTATTCAGTAAGTCCCATTCGATATGTGGGATTCATTTAAGGGCTAGCTAATCAGAATTCAGGACCAATGTGCTCCTCTGAGAAGAAATACAGAGATGGTCAGGTTTGGGAACCTTGGGTGATCAGAGATATTGCAAATTTGGTCAAAAAGAGAAAAGGAAGTATAGGTGAGGTTTAGAAAACAGGAGAATTTAAAAAGTGCCATGAAAAGTCTTTGGCTAATAGGATTTTTAAAAATCCCAAGACCTTTTAGATGTACATTAAAATGGATAACTAGATAGAGAGAGGGGCAGTCAAAGATAAAGGAACAAATTTATTCCTGGAGCCAGAAAAAATAGTCCTGTAAGTTCCAGAAAGTGGCAGCACATTGATAAGGTGGTAAAGAAGCTATGTGGCATTCTTGCCTTCTTCAGTGAGAGTGTGAAGTACAAAAGTCGGGAAGTTAAATTGTCACCGTATAAAACAGGTTAGGCTATGTCTGGAGTATTGTGTGCAGTTCTGCTTGCTCCATTACAGGAAGGATGTGGAGGCTTTGGAGAGGGTATATATGAGGTTCTCCAGGATGTTGTCTCAGTTGGGTAGAATCAGCAATATGGAAAGGTTGGAAAAATTAGGATTCTTTTCTATGGAGACCACAAGGGCGATCTGATGGATGCATACAATATGAGTAGTCAAGAGGTTCGGCACTCCCCCCGCCCCCAGACACAGACACACAGACACACACACACACACACACACACACATGTCAAATACTACATGGCATAGCTTTAAGGTGTGAGGGGGAAAGTTTAAAAGAGATTTACAAGCAAGTTTTATTTTTACACAGAGAGAACGGTAGGTGCCTGGAAGGCACTGCCAGGGGAAGTGGTGGAAGCAGATACAGGCACACGACAAGACAGGGAATGGGAAGATATAGAAAATGTGCAGGCAGATGGGATTAGCTTTGTTGGCATCATCCCTCACCACTCTCCCTCCTTTATAGCCCCACCACCTCTCCCCTTCTTCTCATTGCAGCCCGACCACCACCACTTCTCTCCCTCCTCTCTTTTCACTCCCCCTGTTCCCTAAGGGCTAGTCTTTTGCATCAGTGCCATTTTCCTGTTTTAGCACCCATCATGACTCTGATGTGCTCAGTGACTGAGTTCCACCATCTTCTGGCACAGGGAGGTGGCACCACAGTGCAGAGAAGAGATGCAACAAGTAGAGCAGCTGCTTCACTGCCCCAGCAACACAGGTTCAATCCCAACCACAGGTACTGTATATGTGGAGGTTACACATTTTCCCTGTGATTGGGTCCATTTTTCCTGGGTGCTCCAGTCTCCTATCTTCCCACTGTAACTCCTATTTATTTAAACCATAAGACTTAAATTTAGGAGCAGAATTAGGCTATTCAGCCCCATCAGGTCTGCTCCACTATTTCAACATGGCTGATCCATTTTCCTCTCAACCCCATTCTCCTGCCTTTTTCCCGTAATCTTTTACGCCCTGATTTAGCAAGAACTTGCCAACCTCTGCTTTAAATATAACCAATAACTTGGCCTCTACAACCACCTGTGGCAACAAATTCCACAGATTCACCACCTTCTGGCTAAAGAAATTCTTCCACATATGGATATTCCCCTATTTTGAGGCTGTGCCCTCTGGTCTTAGACTCCTCCACCAAAGGAAACATCCTCTTCACAGCCACTCTATCTCAGCCTTTCATTATTCGATGGGTTTCAATGAGATCCCCCCTCATTCTTCGAAATTCCACCCTACAGGCCCAGAGCCTTCAATTGCTGCCCTTTCATTCCAAGAATCATTCCCGTGAATTTCCTCTGAACCCTCACCAATGTCAGCACATCCATTTTTAAATAAGGGTCTCAAAGCTGCTCATTATACTCTAAGTGAGGCCTCACCAGTGCCTTATACAGCCTCAGCATTACAGTCTTGCTTTCATATTTTATTCCTCTTGAAATTAATGCTAACATTGCATTCACCTTCCTCACCATCGATTCAACCAGCAAGTTAACCTTTAGAGAATCCTACATGAGGACTCCCAAATCCCTTTGCATCTCAGATTTTTTAATCTTCTCCCCATTTAGAAAATAGTCCATTTTTTTTTTCCTCTCGAAGTGCATAACCATACACTTCCTGACACTGTATTCCACCTGGAACCTCTGCCCACACTCCCAATCCAAGTCCTTCTGCAGCCTCCCTGCTTCCTTGACACTACCTACCCCTCCACCAATCTCCGTACCATCTGCAAACTTGGCCACAAAGCCAACAACTCTGTCATCCAAATCATTGACATATAATATCAAAAGAAGTGGTCCTAACACAGATCACTAGCCACTGGCAGCTAACTCTAAAAGGATCTCTTTATTCCCATTCTTTGCCTCCTGCCATTCAGCCAATCTTCTATCCACCCTAGAATCTTTCCAGTAATACCCTGGGCTCTTATCTTTTTTAGCAGCCTCATGTGTGGCATCTTGTCAAAGGCCTTCCGAAAATCCAAGTACACAACACCCACCAGTTCTCTTTTGTATATTTAGCTTGTTATTTCTTTAATGAATTCCCATAGATTTGTCAGATAAGATTTCCCCCTTGAGGAAACCATGCTGACTATGGCCTATTTTGTCAAGTGCATCCAATTACCCGAAACCACATCCTTAACGATCGACTCCACATCTTCCCAACCACTGAGGTCAGGCTAACTAGCCTATAATTTCCTTCCTTCTGCCTCTGTCCCTTTTTGAAGACTAGAGTGACATTTGAGATTTTCCAGTACTCCAGAACGATGCCACAATCTACTGATTTTTAAAGATCAGACTTTTCAGATTCCCAAGCACCATATCCCAAGAATTAGCAAATGCACTCCCTTCTGCCCCTTGACATTCTCAAACTTCTGCATACTGCTAGTGTCTTCCACAGTGAAAACTGATGCAAAATACTTAATTAGTTCATCCGTCACTTCCTTGTCTCCTGTTAGTATCTCTCCAGAGTTATTTTCCAGTGGTCCAATATCTACTCTTAACCTCTCTTTTACTCATTACATATCTGAAAAACTTTTGGCATCATTTTTAATATTATTGGTTTGCAACTTTCATATTTCAATTCCTCCCCTTATGATTTTTAAGTTGCCTTCTGTTGGTTTTTAAAATTTTCCCAATCCTCTAACTTCCCTCTAATTTTTGCTCTATTATATGCCCTCTCACTTGCTTTATGTTGGCTTTGACTTCTCTTGTCAGCCATGATTGCCTTGAGAATACTCTCTCTTCTTTAGTATGTACCGTGCCTATAAAAAGTATTCATTCCCCATCATGATTTATTGTTTTACAACAGTGAATCACAGTGGATTTAATTAGGCTCTTTTTGACAAAGAAAAAGACTGGTGTCAAAGTGAAAACAGACCTCTACAAAGTAATCAAAATTAATAACAAATATAAAACACAAAGTAATTGATTGCATAAGTATTTACCCCCTTCAAGTCAGTACTTTAGTAGATGCACCTTTGGCAGCAATTACAGCCTTGAGTTTGTGTGGATAGGTCTCTTTCAGCTTTGTACATCTGGACATTAAAAATTTTCCCTATTCTTCTTTACAAAACTGCTCAAGCTCTGTCAGATTGCATGGGGATTGTGAGTGAACAGCCCTTTTCAAGTCCAGCCACAAATTCTCAATTAGATTGATGTCTGAGCTCTGCCTTGGTCACTCCAGGACATTAACTTTTTTTTTGTTTTTAAAGCATTCCTGTGTAGCTTTGGCTTTAAAGCTGGGGTCATTTGGCTTGCTGGAAAACAATCATTTCCCAAGTCACAGTTCTCTTGTGAACTTGCATCAGCTTTTCCTCCAGGATTTCCCTGTATTTTGCTGCATTCATTTTACCCTCTACCTTCACAAGCCTTCCAGGGCCTGCTGCAGTGAAGCATCCCCACAGCATACTGCAGCCACCACCATGCTTCATGGTAGGGATGGTGTGCAGTATTTGGCTTGTACCAAACATAGCGTTCAGTCTGATGGCCAAAAAAGCACAGTTTTGGTTTCATCAGACTATATAGAGCCTTCCTGCTGACTTCAGAGTCTCCCACATGCCTTCTGGCAAACTCTAGCTGAGATTTCATGTGAGGTTTTTTCCACAGTGGCTTTCTCTTTGCCACTCTCCCATAAAGCTGCGACTGGTGAAGCACCCGGGCAACAGTTGTTGTATGTGCAATCTCTCCCATCTCAGCCACTGAAGCTTGTAACTCTTCCAGAGTTGTCATGGCTCTCTTGGTGGCCTCCCTCACCAGTCCCCTTCTTGCATGGTCACTCAGTTTTTGAGGATGGTCTGTGCTAGACAGATTTACATATTCTTTCCATTTCTTGATGATTGACTTAGCTGTACTTCAAAGGATATTAGGTAACTTGGAAATTTTCTTGTATCCATCTCCTGACTTATGCTATTCAATAACCTTTTTGCAGAGTTGCTTGGAATGTTCTTTTGTCTTCTTGGTGTAGTTTTTGCCAGGATACTGACTCATCAGCAGTTGGACCTTCCAGATCCGGGTGTATTTTTACAACAATCAATTGAAACACTTTGACTGCACACAGTGATCTCCATTTAACTAATTCCGTGACTTCTAAAACTAATTGGCTGCACCAGTGATGATTTGGCATGTCATATTAAAGGGTGGGAATACTTATACAATTATTTTGTTTTAGATTTGTAATTAATTTAGATCACTATGTAGAGATCTGTTTTCACTTTGACATGAAAGAGTCTTTTTCTGTTGATTAGTGTCAAAAAAGCCAAATTAATTCCCCTGTGATTCAATGTTGGAAAACAATAAAATATGAAAACTTCCAAGGGAGGGGGTAAATACTTTTTATTGGCACTGTATCTATCCTGTACCTTCCAAATTGCTCCCAGACACTCCAGCCATTGCTGTCCTGCCATCATCCCTACAAGTGTCCCCTTCCAATCAACCTTGGCCAGCTCCTCTCTCATGCTTCTTTAATTCCCTTTACTTCACTATAATACTGATACATCTGACTTTAGCTTCTTCCCCTCAAATTACAGGGTAAATTCTACCATATTACGATCACAGTTTCCCAAGGGTTCCTTTACCTTAAGCTCCCCAATTATATCGGGTTCATTACACAACACCCAATGCACAATTTCTTTTCCCCAAGTGAGCACAAACATAAACTGCTCCGAGAAGGCATTTCAGAAGCGTTCCACAAATCCTGTCTCTTGGGATCCAGCATCAACTTGATTTTGACAATCTGCCTGCACACTGAAATCCCCAATGACTAACGTTACATTGCCTTTTTGACATGCTTTTCCTATCTCCCACTGTAATTTGCAGATCACATCCTGGCTACTATTTGGAGGCCAGTATATAACCCCCATCAGGGTTTTTTTTTACCCTTACAGTTTCTTAACTCTGCCCACAAAGATTCTACATCTTCCAATCATATGTCACCTCTTTCTAAAGATTTGATTTCATTTTTTTAACACTCCTCTTCTGCCTACCTCGGCCTTTCAATAGATTGTACATCCTTTCAGCCATGACACAGTGATACCCACAACGTCACACCTGTCAATATCTTACCGCATGCCAAGATCAGCTAATTTCCTATACCTCTTGCATTCAAATACAAACGTATAACACTTTCAGTCCCCTTTGTCACTCTTTTGAATTTTGTCCCCCTTTTATTCTGCAACCCGTCCCACTGACTGCAATGTTGCCCTATCATCTGCCTGTCCTTCCTGACAGTCTCACTATGCTCTACCTCTGTTTGTAAACCAACATCAATATCGTCAAGCCCTATCACTCTGGTTTCCATCCACCTGCCAAACTAGTGTAAACCCTCCCCAACAGCTCTACCAAACCTGTCCGCAAGAGTATTGGTCCCCTTTGGGTTCAGGTGTAACCTATCCTTCCCCAGAAGAGATCGCAATGATCCATAGATCTGAAACCCTGCCCCCTGCACCGGTTCTTCAGCCACGCATTCACCTCCCAAATCAATCTCTTATTCTTTCCTTCACTGGCACGTGGCATAGGCAGCAATCTAGAGATTGTTACCCTGGAGGTCCTGTATTTTAGCTTTCTATGTAGCTCTCTAAATTCTCTCTTTCCCTTCCAATGTCATTAGTACTAATATGTACCAAGATGTTTGGCTGCTAACCCTCCCTCTTTAGAAAGTCACGGATACAAATCCAAGACATCCCTGACCGTGGCACTTGGGACGCAACATACTATTCTAAGTCTCTCTATCACTCCACAGACTCTCCCATCTACTCCTCGAACTATAAAATATCCTAACACCACTGCTTTCCTCCTCTGCCCCTTCCCTTCTGAGTCACAGCGCCAGACTTCGTGTCAGAGACCCTGTCGCTGCGGCTCCTCCCAATTGGACCCCCTCCCCCAAACAGTATTCAAAACGATATACTGGTTATTGAGGGGAACAATCGCAGGAGTCCTCTGTACAGGCTGTACCTATTCCCCTTCCCGCTCCTCGCAGTCATCCAGTTACCTACCTCCTGCAACCTAGGGGTGACGATGTTCCTGTAGCTCCTATCTATCCCCTCAGTTTCTCGTATGAGCCGAAGATCATCGAGTTGCAGCTCCCAGTTCTTCAACATGCTCTCTGAGGAGCACATGGTGTAGATGTGGTTATCCAGGAGGATTTCCAGAATTCTCACACAAAGAACACAATACAGCCCCTGAAGCCATTCTTACTGCCCTAACGATATACTTGTAGATGAAGAAAGAACAAGAAAAAACATACCAGATACTTATGTCGCCCACGCCAGTTGAGCCAAAGGCAAACGTCTCCCCACTTCAACAATGGCGTCATGCTTGTCCTACCTTATCTTTATACGACCTTGCTAACGAACCCAAACTCCGATTGGTCGAGCTCCGATAAAATGACTACAAAGCGCTGCTCTTTAAAGCGGTCTCCTCGACCTGGGTGAAGACACCGTTACTTTTCACCTTCGAACTCCAATTGGCCGCTGTTCAAACTCCGAAATCTTTCTGGCCCTTCGAGCCATGCTGCCCAGCAACCTCCGATTTAACCTTAACCTAATCACGGGACAATTTACAATGACCAATTGACCTGCTAACGGGTATGTCTTTGGTCTGTGGAGGAAACCGGAGCACCCAGAGAAAAGCCACATATTCCATGGGGAGGATGTACAAACGCCTTACAGAGGATACCGGGAATGAACTCCGAACTCAGATACTGCGAGCTGTAATAGCGTCGTGCGAACCGCGATGTTACCGTGCTCCCCCGTGCAGTGTTTGGTGGGAAAATCAGTTGAAGTGCAAATTCGCGTACGATAAGAAGATAGGTGGAGGGGCAGGGAGTGTTGAGGAAGTAGGGAATCTGCAGAAGGACTTCAGACGGATTAAGAGAATCGGCAAAGAAGTGGCAGATGGATTACAGTGTAGGGTCGCACTTTGGTAAAAGGAATAAAGGCAGACTATTTTCTAAAGGGGAACAAATTCACAAGTCAGAGGTGCAAAGGGACTTGGGAGTCCTCGTGCATGATTCCCTAATAGTTAACTTGTAGGTTGAGTCGGTGATACAGAAAGCAAATGCAATAGCATTAATTCTGATAAGACTAGAATATAAAATAAGATGTAGCTGAGACTTTATATGGCATTTAGTCAAACTGCACTTGGAATATTTTGAGCAGTTCTAGGCTCCTTATCAAGAAAGGATGTGCTGGCATTGGAGAGGGTCCAGGAGAATGATCCTGAGAATGAACAGGTTAATGTATGCAGAGCAGTTGGAGGCTCTGGGCTTGTACTGGCTGGAGTTTAGAAGAATTGGGGTGGAGTGGGAATATTTCGTAGAAACCTATCAAGTATTCAAAGGCCTAGATAGAATCGATGTGGAGAGGATATTTCCTTTTGTGGGGGGAATCTAGGACCAGAGGGCACAGCTTCAGAACAGAGATGAGGGGAAATTTCTTTAGCCAGAAGATGGTGAAACTGTGGAATTCATTGCCATAGACATCTGTGGAGGCCAAGTCATTGGGTATACTTAAAGCAGAGGATGATAGGTTCTTGATTAGTAAGGGTGTCAAAGGTTATGGAGGAGAGGCAGGAGAATGGGGCAAAGGATAATAAATAGCCATTATGGAATAGCGGAGCAGACTCAATGGGCCAAATGACCTCAGTCTGCCCCCATGTCTCATGTCCTTGTACATGCAAGAGAAAATATATTCTGTGGGAAAAGGATTATCGAGAACCAGCAGCTGAATTGCCTCCTACACCATAAGGAAATATGACAGTTCCAAAGATTTGTCAGCTTTTTCATATTTTTCCTCCCTCTTTGAAGCATAGTCTGCATGGACATCCTGCAGAAAGGTTTTGGTCTGAAACGCTGACTGTTTGTTCATTTCCATGGATGCTGCCTGACCTGCTGAGTTCCTCCAGCATTGTGTGTGTGTTACTTCTCTCCCTTTTCTGGATCTGTCTCCATCTCAGAGGTGACAAACAATCTACAGATATTTACCACAAATCTACCAATTACCACTGCTACTTAGACTATACCTCTTCCCACTCTGTCACCTGGAAGAATGCCACCACCCCTTTCTCTCAGTTTCACTGACTCTGCCCTATTTGCTCTCAATACGAGGCTTTCCATTCATGAACATGCCCCCCTTTTTCCAGGAAGCGTTGCTTTCCTTCTACAGTAGTTGATGGGAGTACACTCTTGCATTTTCTTGGACTTCTGCTCTCACTTCAACTCCCCTCTTCTCTATCAGAACAGAGTTCCCCTAATCCTCACTGTTCAATCTACCAGCTAGATCCAGCATCAGATCCCACAGCTTGCCAAATCTTCCCTTTCTGCCTTCTGTAGACACTCTGGCTGTGACCCCCTGGTCTGCTCATTCCCCCCTCCCCACCCAGACACTACTCCCTGATCCCTGAAACATTCTCCTGCACTTGTTCTTGCATCTCCTCCCTCACCATCATCCAGAAATCTGAACAGCTCTTCCAGGTGAGCCATTTAAAGGTAACTCCTCTGAAATCATCTATTGCATTTGCCAATTTGGCCTCCTCTAACAGTGGTGAGACCAAGTGCACACTAGCTGACAAGCTTATAGAACAAGTGGGCTCTGTCTGCCATGGCCACCCCAAGCCCCTGATTGCATGCATTTGATTTCCCCTTCTTCTTCCCCAGACATGTCTCATACTTTTTTGCCTCATCTACAATTCACCGGTATGAACACTGACTTTCCCAAATTCAGATAAGCCTTATATCCTCTTCACTGCACCCCTCTCTTCATCTGATCCTGCTATTTTGCCCTCTTTCTCATACTCTACCAGTCCCCCATAACCCATTTTTGCTCACCCCACATTGGTTCCAACCACCTACTACCATCACATCTCTCCCACTTGGGTTTACCCCCCCCCACCCCTTTCCCTTAACAGCCCCCATTATCACCTACCTTACTTAGACTTCAGCACTGGTAGCCCTTGTATTCCTGGTTGTCACCTTCCAGCCTCTCTCCACATTCACCCTCTCCTCTCCCCCAATCCAAGTGCAGGCTTTTCCTGTTTCCACCCATCACCCACACGTCTCTGTCCCCAACTCCACTCCTCCTCCTCCTAGCTCCTTCACCCGACCCATCTATCACCTACAGCCCTGTCTCAGTCATCTGCATCTTCCTCTCCACACCCCCCCCCCGCCCCCAACTCTCAGTCCTGGTGCAGAGTCTTGACTTGAAATGGCGACAATTCATTTCCCTCCACAGGTGCTTGACTTATTGAGTTCATCCAGCAGATAGTTGCCCCAGATTCCAATACCTGCAGCCTCCTGTCTTCAGCCATTCTGATTGCTTGGTGTCTCAAGGCTGGGTGTGGCTGCACCCACACCAACCCCCACCCCGGCACTCCTTCTCTGCCACCTGTCCCACACCCCTCCTGCAATACTCCATTCTCACTATTCCCAACATCCTTTGCTCCTGCCGGATTTACAAACTCGCTCCCTGCTCCATGTTGACAAATATAGTACACTGTGAAAGTCTTTGGCACCCTAGCTCACTATATGTGCCCAAGACCTTTGCACAGTACTGTAAATTGAATCTCTGGAGTCCAACCACCATCTGAAGTATCCAACACCTATTACCACTGGTCAAAGCTTTCTAAACCGAACACAACACAGTTAATTCCACAGCTTCCTTCTGTTAACCAGCCATCAATCCATACCAGTACATTATCCCTAATATCTCTGTCTCAGCAGCTGACCCTCTTCATCACCTTTCTCTTTCAGGGACTACTGTTGCGAACTGATCTCCAACAAGAAGGATAATGAAGCAAAGCACACAATTGCAGTCTTTTGCCAGACCCTTCAGAGCACTTGAACTGAACAATGCTCCATGTATTGCTTCCCACACCTAACATCTCTCAGAGCTTCCATCCTCTGATAAACTGCAACCACCAAAAAGACAAATATTTGCATTCACTTCACCCAGCTCTGCAGTGTAACCACATTTGCTGACAAAGGTTTCAAAAAGATTGATTTGCACTGATGTCTGTAACCTACTTATTTCTCAGATGGGAACCTTATAAGCTCAACTATGTAACCACCACTGGATATTGAAGGGTGCTCAACCTTGATTTCACACTGTTTCTATTGGATCCGAGAGGATATGACTATAGACCTCAGGAGCTGAGTGGAATGGATGGCCCAATGTTCTTATCAACCTTCAACCCACACAATATCACAGTCCCATTTGCAATATGTTCTGCATTTGATGAATCGCTAAGCAGTAAGATTTAGATTACTAGTCTGAGATGAACACTGCAAGGCTGCAGCAGAGAGACCATATCCTTTGGTGTTGGTATACTTGATGATCATTGAATACTCTATGGGCAAGCTTCTGTAATTATAGCAAGTTATCATGCTCTAAATTTGAGATGGCTCATGAGTTATTTCACTGATGCCAAGTCCTTTCTGTCAAAGCTACCTCTAAAAGACAAAAGGTCAGTTTTGTAAAAATATAATGGGTAGTAATCTGGGAGGCAAAATGCACGAAGATTAATTCTCCAATGGTCAATGAAAAGCTGAGGTGTGACCAGTGGGACACTCAGCAGTTTAGTCTTGAGCAGTGGACTAATAACTAAGTCAGGTGTGGACAGGATGTGGGGAATCCACAGATTCAGATCTGAGCCAACTGTGAGGATTTGTGATTCATTCCTTAAATTGGGAATGGCTGGGGATACATGGTGTCTGAATGATGAAAAGCCACCAACAGAGAAACCACAGCCCTGTAGATCTGAAAGAGATCTGCTGGGAAGGACAGACCTTGCATTACTGCCATCTGGGAGACCCTCCGGTTTAGTCCCTCACTTGTTTTTGTGTAAAGTCCACTGGCATCCAAATCACAATAATAGACAAACACAATCTGCCTAAGTTAATCACACACAAACAATGGTACTACTTCTTGTCAATACTGAGTACACTATTTAAACAAACACAGTCCAGGTTCAAAAAAAGTATGTGAACCTCTGGGGTAATGCCTTCTACAAAGTTATTTGGAGTCAGATATTCCAATCAATGAGATGAGATCGGAAATGTGGGTTGCAGAGGTGGCCTGCCCTATAAAAAAGACACAAAGTCAGGTTACTGACAGAGCCAGCTTTTCTCAAGAAAGATCTGTTTATATGCACCATGCCTTGATCAAAACAACTTTCAGAGGACCTTAGAAAAATCGCACTGATTCAAGAAGCTGGAAAAGGCTAAAGCATTTGTAAAGACCTGAGTGTTCATCAGCCCACAGTAAGAGAAATTGTCTACAAATGGAGGAAATTCAGTACTGTTATTCTCTCTGAGAGTGGGCATCCTGCAAAGATCACGCCAAGAGCACAACGTGCAATGTTGAAGGAGGTGAAAAAGAACACAAGGGTAGCAACAAAAGACCTGCAGAAATCTCTGGAACTTACTAAAATCTCTGTTCATGTGTCCTCTATAAGAAAAATACTGAACAAGAATGGTGTTCGTGGAAGGATACCACAGGGGAAATCACTGCTCTTCAAAAAAAAACATATTGCTGCACGTTTCAAGTTTGCAAAAGAACACCTGAATGTTCCACAATGCTTCTAGGCCAATGTTCTGTGGACAGATGAGACAAGAGTTGAACTTTTTTGGCAGAAATGCACACTGCTATGTTTGGAGGAAAAAGAGCACTGCACACAACACCAAAACCTCATCCCAACTGTGAAGCATGGTGGAGGGAGTATCATGGTTTGGGGCGCTTTGTTGCCTCAGATCCTGGACAGATTGAGGGAACAATGAACTCAAAATTCTATCAAGACATTTTACAGGAGAATATCAGGGTAGCGGTCCATCACCTGAAACTTATAGAAGTTGCAATAAGAAAATGATCCAAAACACAAGAGTAAATCAACAACAGAATGATTTAAAAAGAAGAAAATTTGTGTTTTGGAATGGCCAAGTCAGAGTCTAGACCTTACCCAATTGAGATGCTGTGGCATGACCTGAAGATGGCTGTTCATGCAAGGTATCCCAGAAATATTGATGAACTGAAACAGATTTGTATGAAGCAATGGTCTAAAATTCTTCCTTGCTGTTGTGCAAGTCTGATCAGCAGTATTAGGAAACGTGTGGCGGAGGTTACTGCTGCTAAAGGAGATTCTTCCAGTTATTAAATACAAGGGTTCACACACTTTTTCCAGCCTGGACAGTGAATGATTAAACAATCTGTTCAATAAAGACATGAAAAGTACAATTGTTTGTGTGTTATTATAGACAGATTGTGTTATTAGTATAGGCAGAAGATCAGACTACATTTTATGAGTAATTAATGCAGAAAACCAGATAATTGCAAAAGGTTCACAAACTTTTTCTTGCAACTGTAATGTAAGTAATTCAGGAGACTTTTTTTAAAAAAAACTAACTCCTTAGCTGATGAGGTTGGAAAGTATCTCAAAGCCTCCTGGATATTACCCTGGTAAAATTGCACTGCAGGTGATGACCGATGAATGCGACACATGATAAAGAGCCACACTGAAGGGTATCAGTCTCTGGTTAGCATGTGTACTTCTGCAGGGGAACCACATACGTTTTGTCCTGAATGTAATTAATTAGAACAGAGACAAGAGATATGTTACGGTCCAGATTGTGCAAACCACATTGTGAATCCCTTAAGTCATCTTTAAGATTTTAGACACTAATTCCTGAGTAAACCAGAGCCAATTTGTCTTTAGTTGATGTTGCTTTTTTTATGTAATGCAGCTGAGATCCTGTGTGATGGAACAACGCAATACTGCTGAATTGTGCAAGTCCAGCTTCATCAGGATTCAGTACAAAAGAACAGAAACTCTGGTTCCAATACACAATTGGCATTAGCCAGCAGCAGGGAAGTGTTCAGTATGTACAGGAATCACAAACAGAATCCAGTATTTACACTTAATTACACCAGGTTTGCTCATCACTCTTTACACCAAGACAAACTCAAAAAGACACAGAAAATAGAGATCAATTACAGGTAGCAATTGATAGCTGGGAGACAGATTCCCAGGACTGGATTCATCAGGAATTCAGGTGTGTTGCAAACTTGGGCTATTATATTTCTCTTAAATAAAACCACTGATGTGTTTTTCAAACATTATGTCTCATTAGCACAAGTTAAGTACAAACGATCTTGACTTGGTTTTTCAGGCACTGGGTGAAACATACACTTCATGCTCTTACCACGGTTTGACACAATAGCTAGCTCTAACTGGAGCTGCAGCAACACTGACCCCTCCATATATTAAGACTGACAATGCATTAATGATAATCCGAAGGAGGTCAGAGCCCATTTTACACTATGTTATATGGAGTACGCCGCAGTTATCTAAACAAGCTTGCTGATTGAGGGGTCACAGCTAAGTTTACAGGCGATGTCACAGCATGTAATTTTTACTGAGGATAAATTGTTATTCCTGTCCATTAACCAACATATGTAAGAAGCTTAATTATTCAGAGGGTTTCATTCCCATCTTAAATATAATGGGAATAGTGGTAATCTGAAATAAAATTTGAAAATGCTAGAAATGCACAGTGTACCCAATGAGCCAAGTTCATGTAGGGACAGCTGTGGCATCTAAAATCCACCTCACACTCACAGACTGACACATGCCTGCTGTATATTTCCAGACATCTTAGTTTGTTTTCACTTTGTTTTGCCACTGCACAGTGTACTCTATTCACTGAAACAATGCACAACTCTTTGAAATTAGCTTTATACTTGATAGGAAGAAATCTAACTGAGGTCTATCACACACAAGCACAAACACACACAGCTGAACTGTTGCAGAACTGAATTGCAGAAAGGGTTCTACTTCAGTTTACCTTCAGCATGTCGCATGATTTAGTGGAGGTTGTGGATGAAATTATCCAATTTCAGTTAATGAAGAATGTTCTCTACACACCCAGCCAATGACTGCAGCCTTGCCCATTGCTCCTTTCTGACTGAATATCTATCTATTTACTTATCGATACAGCGCGGAGAAGGCCCTTTGAGCCATGCCACCCAAGCAAACCCCGACAAACCCAATTAACACTAACCTAATCCCGGCACAATTTACAATGACCAGTTAACCTACCCAGAATGTCTTTGAACTGTGGGAGGAGACCAGAGCACCCGGAGAAAAACCCACGCATTCCACGGGGAGGACGTACAGAGACTCCTTACAGAATTGTACCAGAATTGAACTCTGAACTCCGGAACGCCCCGAGCTGTAATAGCGTTGCGCTAACTGCTACGCTACCATGGCACCAATATGTCGCACAAATATTCCGACAACAATTTCAAAAGGATTACCTAGTTTCGTTGGGGATGTCACCATCATTAGAGTTACACATTCAGTTAAACTATTAGCCTTTTCATGAAAAACAACTTTCTGGCTAGTTTTACTAACAGAGAGACCAGCAAATGCTACAGTTATATCAACACCAATGCAACAGCTTTGGTGACAACACTACAATGGAAAATACTGCAGTGGGCGCAGCCTTGGGTAGGATCCCTGTTAAATATGTGGCTGAGACGGGGGCCTGCACCCTCAGGATCTACATATCTTTCTTGACATTCCTGAGCCACATTAAAAATCCCCACTTAGCCAGACTGCCCATGCTTTTCACACTCCAGCGACCTACTCTTGTCATTTCCACCTTTTCTGAACTGTTTGTTCCATGTCTCTTCTGAAAAACATCCACTTTACCTGAGATTATTGTTCCTTTAGCCATCTAATTTCCCTTACCTGCTACCTTCTACTATGTTATTTCCCTACCCACCGCTCCACATACACACTTCTGTCACCACCTCTGATCTAGTTTAAAAGTTGCTCATCTCCTGCCCTGATGGAAAGTCTGGACTGTTAACTCTTGTTACCCTGCAAAGTATTTCCACTACTTCTGTTACTGCTTGAAACAATATGGCAATTGTCTAAACATTCTCCTGCTGGCTCCAGTAACTAACAAAGACACCACCATTCCTACGAGTCTGAAGGATAATCTCAGTACACTGAGGTCTGTGATGGAGGACTTCTCACTTTCAATGACCCTTTCTGAACGCTATCTATAAATTTTAATGCAGAATCTGTGCCGCGTGCTGTCTGTAGCCTGTTTATACAGGTAAATGCACAGGGAGAATACTCAAGGTGATAGGTCTCAAACTGGACTCAATTAATATACAGGATTCTAAACTGGGCACGAAAATGATTAAAGCCTTGGTACATCAAATCAAATGGCACAATTTGTTAGTTAGGATTCCTGGAACAGTATGTTAGTATCTACATAGAAGGATAATAGGTTTAAAACAAAAAAAAGTTTATCTAAAATCAGCTGAATTTACCTACTCCCAAACTGGAATATCTTCTGGTTAAGGCTGACATTGAGGTGGTCACTCAGCATTAGGCAGGTGGTATTTTATGTGATTATTTTTCATCACTGGTGACTGGTTAGAAAGCCAACTGGAGGGTGAGTACTGTGCTTCAAATAAACTAAACTTCAAAATAGAAAAGGACCAGCCTTCTGAGACTGTTTACTACGAGAGAGGAAGTCTATTGGAACATACGTGATTATTTATTCAACTGGAGCATGTGGTTGAGAGGTGATTGGGTGTAGACAGAGACAGCTGTAACATGAGGGGTGGGTGTGTGTGTGTGTGTGTGCATGCACGTGTGCGTGTGTGTCTGTGTGTGCGTGTGCGTTTACGCATCTGTACGTGTTGAGGGTTGACTAAGACAGAGCCAGCCCTGCAGCAGAAAATGAGAGCCAGTGTGTGGGAGGTGCGGATTTGATCAAGGTAGAGAGAATTAACAACTTCTCCCCAGCAGCTCTACTGAACAGTAACTGTTCTTGTTAGAAGGAATTTAGGAAGATAATCCCCTTAAGTGTTGAGCCTCCTGCAGAATCTTGACAATCGTAAACACTAAGCTGAGAGTCATTCACCGAGGGCACAAAATGTAGTCTCACATTTCATATATGTGCTCAAAATACACAACACAGAAGGCCCAACATTCCACATACTATGCATTTAAAAACAGTACTCGGGTTATCTTTTGAAAAATAAAACAGTCCACTGCCCAGCAGAGACTGTACAGAGTAAAACTTCTGCTCATTCCACGTGTACTTCTGTCTCAGCCCTCTGCATTGCCAGCTCCGTAGATATGAAGCTTCCCTGGCCCAAAGCAGTGCTAAATGTCCTGCCTGGAGGTTGACTGTAGCTCGGAGGTACATATGGGGCACTTCCTCCCAGCCCTCGTTTCTGCTGCTGAGCCAGAGTGTGACAGTCATCCAAGTTATCATACTGAGACATCACCGTCAGCGTACTGTGCCGCTTACTGCCTGGGTGACCAAGACAGGGGTATGGGTACGACAGGGACTGTTCCCTTCCCAGTGGCTCGGGATGCTGCTGAAATTTGGTGCCATAACTCCTCTCAGCTTGGCTCGATAACAATGGCTTGGCAAGCTCCTCGCCCTCCTTGGTGTAACAGTCTCTGGTAGGGTGCTCCCCTCCAGCTCCTCTCACTTTTGCTCTCTCTAAATCTGGCCTGTCAATTGCTGTCCGAAAGGAATCTTCATAAGTCTGTAAAGGCTCGTGAGAAGCAAGCATGTATTTACCAGTTGCGGATGGATATGTTCGTGAATCTGGGTGATCTGGTCTATGCTTCAAGCCATAACCTGCAGAATGTGTGTTGTACGCCTGCCCCCCTTTGGAATCTGTAGAGGACCTTTGACAGGAATCATATTGTGTTTGGTCATAGGCAGGTTCGTGTGGCCTTCTGGTCCTGTTGGGGTTCTGTTTCTGAGGAAGTGCTGGCTTTTCAAGTTGCCCATTTCCAAAGGGTTGGTGGTGAGGAGTCGTTGGCTCAAGGTACGCTCCACTGTCCAGCTCACAGTCTGGTGACTGTCGGACATACTGTGGATCAATGTCTGAGCTCTTTGAGGTGGCAGGATGCCATCTCTCTTTTCCCTCACTCACCACCATGCCAGTTTTCCCAGGATCTGACTTACTTCTGGAGTGGCTGATCTCTAGGCCGCCAAATTCTTCCTGCAAGTTGGGGGACACGTTGTCATACTGCGACATTACTAACCCCTTGGTCTTCTGGCGGCTGCGGACCTCTCGGCGAATGGACTGAAAGCGGGACTTCTCAATTTCCTCTGGGTCCCACATCATGTGCGCCAGCTTCACATCTGGAGATGGTGGCACATCTCGACTCACAAAACTGTGCTCCCTACTCATCGCATTGGCGTGCGCAGCGCTGCGTGGGTATGGAGGTGCATTGGGATATGGGAAGATTTTACCCTGAAATCTACCCACGTAGGGTGGGATATCTCGGCTTGTGAAAGAATGGAAATGCCTTAGCCTTACTGAACCGTAGGAATCGGCAAGATCATAAATCATACAGTCAGTCCCGTGCAGGTTAAGTCCAGAGGTGGAGTAAGGGCTGTACCTGTACTGGACTCGACCATTTTCAAAGTATGGCTGCAGCTGAGTGACATGGTAATCTGACTGAAGTGGTGGAGCCTGGCAGGGCTTGTACTGGTAGATCGGTCTCTGATAATAGTAGAGCTCATCACCTGGAGGCACCTCAGTTCTTGAAATGGGAACCGACCGGATGGAAGATGATGGCACATGCAGAGAGTGCACCCGCCTTATCGCTGGGTATACAGGCTCCTCAAACTGGGAATGTGGGCACACAAATGGTCGCATGACTGGATTCCCCACCGGGACGTAATCTGACCGGGATAGCCGAGGTTTGGGAAGGTGAATGGAGACTGCTTTGGGCTGGCTGGTAAAATTGTTGAAACGAGATGCGGCTGCGGGAATGTTTTCAGGCCGGGAACCATAGTGCAGATGTTGTGGAGTGCTCTCTGACCTGGACGGACAGGATAAATGCTGAGGGACACTGTCAGCCCGGCACTGGTACAAGACAGGCTTCATGGAATGAGCATGCTTCTGGTGGAAGTGGTTATCCATATCTGGTAAGGATTCCATCTTGGAATGATAAGGATGTGACTGGCACAGAAAAGGTGGCTTGGGAGGAGGAGGTTGGGGTAAAGCATCTTCAATGGATGATGGTATTGTTGTTGAAGCCAGGAATGAATGGAAGTTGGAGGCTGTAATGGTCTCAGGCCCGGAATGATTAGATGGCACCCTGCTTTCCACTGATCGGAGGGGAGGCACTGGTGGACTGGCACTGTAGACACTGTGATCCACAGGGGCAGACTCTGCTCTTGGGTGTGTAACTGGTGCTTGAGCATTGCCTCTTGCTTTCCCCTGATGTCCACAGTGAATGTCCAGGCCTGTGGCAGCTCGATTAACACAGCCAGTACTGGGGCCGAGAGCTGACCCAACCTGTTCAAGCTCGCGTGGCTCAGATTGCTTGACGGGAACCCCTGGAGACACTGCTGTTCGAACCTAGAAAGTGAAAAAACAGGAGGTGAACCAAAAACCACCATCTCCAAGACACATTTTATTCTCACGTTATTTCAATTTCCGGTGCTTCCTTTCTTAAACCCCATACTGTGAATGATTCTCTGTTCAGATTTGATGCCTGAAGCTTAATATCAGTGATGTGCAATTAGCAACCTTCTATTTTCATTTTCTCTTTCTCTTTGCCAGCTTGAACAATTGAACCCCACTGTTCTCCCCGATCACTCTGAGATAATGTGTGTGAGTGCAGATTCCCCCACAGGGAGGCTCAGTTCAAGGACTGTAATCTCAGGTGCACTTTATACAGATCTGAAATCTTTCACTCATTTGCGGTGGAACAAATATAACTTATTAACATTTTAAGTGTATACAAGTTTTAAAATGTATATTTGAATGAGAGAATGGCCCTTATTCTTTCCTTCATTTGGCTACCTGATGTAAATAGAGCAATAAATAAACTTTTGTGCTTTGATACTGTATGGTATTATAAAATGTAAAGACAAACAATGAGCAACCTTCTGAGCAACTGCCATGCTAAACTGAGTGACAGTCATAGAGAAGAACAGCACAGAAACAGACCTTTTGGCCCATCTATTCCAGTTAAAATGCCCATTCCCATCGACCTGCACCAGGTTACCCTTCATTCCACTCATGTTACCCTTAAATTTCCCACCTTTCACCCTTAGCCCGTGACCTCTGGTTGTAGTCCCACCAAACCTCAATGGAAAAAGCCTACTTGCATTTATCCTATCTATACTCCTCATAATTTTGTACACCTCTATCAAATCTTCTCTCAATCTTCTACTTTCTAAAGAATACAGTCCTAACCTATTCAATCTTTCCTTATAACTCAGGTCTCCCAGAACCGACAAACCTGTAAATTTTCGCTGTACTCTTTCAACCTTGTTTACATCTTTCCTGCAGGTAAGTGACCAAAACTGCACAAAATACTCCAAATTAGGCCTCACCGTCTTATACAACTTCAACATGACATCTCATCTTCTGTACTCAATACTTTGATTTCTGAAGGCCAATGTGCCAAAAGCTTTCTTTATGACCCTATCTACCTGTAACGCTGCTTTCAACGAATTATGGACTTGTATTCCCAGATCCCTTTGTTCCACCACACTCCTCAGTGCCCTACCATTCACTATGTAAGACCTACCCTGATTAGTCCTATTGAGGTGCAAAACCTCGCACTTGTCTGCATTGAATTCGATCTGCCATTTTTCAGCCCATTTTCCCAGCTGATGCAGATCCCTCTGCAAGCCATGACAGCCTTCCTCGCTGTCCACTACATCCCCCAATCTTGGGGTCATCCGCAGATTTGCTGATCTAGTTGACCACATTATCATCCAGATCATTGAAATAGATGACAAACAACAAAGGACCCAGCGTCAATTCCTGTTGCAAACCACTAGTCACAGGCCTCCAATCAGAGAGGTAACTATCTGCTTCTCCCACAAAACCAATGTCTAATCCAATTTACTACCTCATCCTGAATGCTGAGCGACTGAACCTTCTTGAATAGATTCCCATGCGGGACCTTGTCAGATGTCTTACTAAAATCCATGTAGACAATATCCATTAACTTGCCTTCATTCACTTTCCTGGTAACTTCTTCGAAGAACTCTAAAATTGGTTAGGTATGATCTACCATGAACGAAGCCATGCTGACTATCCTTAATTAGTCCACGCCTATCCAAATATATCCCGCCCCTTAGAATACCTTCCAATAACTTTCCCACAACTGATGTCAGACACACCGGCCTATAATTTCCTGGTTTCTGTTTACAGCCTTTTTTAAACAGTGGAACAACATTGGCTATCTGCCAATCCTCATACCTCTCCTGTTGCTAAGGATGTTTTACACATCTCTGCTGGGACCGCCACAATTTCTGCACTTGGCTCCCATGGAGTCTGAGGGAATACCTTGTTTGGCCCTGGGGATTTATCCAACTTTATTTGCCGCAGAGTAGCAAACACCTCCTCCTCTGTAGTCTGTACAGGGTCCATGTAGTTGATGCCGCTTTGCCTCTCTTCTATAGACTCTATATCCGTCTCCCGAGTAAATACAGATGCAAGGAATGTGTTTAAGATCTCGCCCATCCACACGTGGATTACCATTCTGATCTTCCAGAGGACCAATTTTGTCCTTTCCAATCCTTTTACTCTCAACATACCTGTAGAACCCTTTAGGATTCTCCTTCATCTTGTCTGCTAGAGCAACTTCATGCCTCCTTTTAGTCTTTCTGATTTCTTCTTAAGTGTTCTCTTGCATTTCTTGTACTCCATAAGCACCTCCTTTGTTCTTACTTGCCTATACCTGCTATGCACCTCCTTTTCTCTCTAACCAGGGCCTCAATATCTCTTGAAAACTAAGATTCCCTATACTTGTTATCTTTACCTTTTATTCTGAAGGTATATATAATCTTTGTACTCTCAAAATTTCATTTTTGAAGGCCTCCTACTTAAGTACACCTTTGTCAGAAAACAGCCTGTCCCAATCCACACTTGCCAGATCCTTTCTGATATCATCAAAATTGGCCTTTCTCCAATTTAGAATCTCAACATGCAGACCGGACGTATCTCTTTTCATATTTACTTGAAAATAATGGCATTATAATCACTGAATGCAAAGTATTTCCCTACACAAACTTCTGTGACCTGCCCTGCCTTATTCCCTAATTGCAGATCCAGTATCACATGCTCTCGCATGGGGACTTCTATGTAATGATTAAGGAAACTGTCCTGAATGCATTTGACAAACTCTAGCCCATTTAGTCCTTTTACAGTCAATATGTGGAAAGTTAAAATCACCTCCTATAACAACTTTATGTTTCTTGCAACAGTCTGCGATCCCTCTACAAATGTGTTCCTCTAAATCCCATGGACTGTTGGGTGGCCTGTAATATAATCCTTTCAACTTGATCATACCTTTCTTATTTCTCAGTTTCACCCATAATCCATCATTAGTCGAGTTCTCCAGTCTGTCCTGACTGAACATTGCCGTGACATTTTCCCTGACTAGTAACACCACCTCTCTTCATTTAATTCCTCCTGCTCTGTCACATCTAAAACAACAGAACCCCGAATATTGAGCAAGCAGTACTGCCACCCCCACCCCTGCAACCAAGTCTCACTAATGGCTACAACATCATAATTCCAGGTGTTGATCCATGTCCTGGGCTCATCCACCTTTCCTACGATACTTCTGCCATTGAAATATACGCAGCTCAGGGCACTAGTCACACCATGCATGACCTTTTGATTCCTGACTTTGTCTGAGGTCTTGCCAACATCTGCCTCTACAAACTCTCCTCTAACTGTTCTGGCGCTCTGCTTCCTACCTCCCTGCAACTCTCCTTTAAACCCCACCGTGCAGCATTAACAAACCTTTCCACTAGGATATTATTCCCCCTCCAGTTCAGGAGCAAACTGTTTCTTCTGTACCGGTCCCACCTTCCCTAGAAGAAAGTCCAATGATCCAAAAACCTTATGCTCTCCCTCTTACACCAACTCCTTAGCCACACATTAAATTGTATTATCTTCCTAGTTCTAGCCTCAGTAGCACGTGGCATGCATAGCAATCCTGAGATCACAACCCTGGATGTCCTGCTCTTTAACTTAGCACCTAACTCCCTGAACTGCCTAAGCAAAACCTCATTACTCATCCTACCAATGTCATTGTTACCTACCTGGACCATGAACTCTGACTGTTCACCCTCCCACTTAAGAATGCTGAGGACTTGACCTGAGACATCCCGGACCCTGGCACCCGGGAGGCAGCATACCATCTGGGAATCTTGTTCTTGCCCACAGAAACTCCTATTCATTCCCCTAACTAACGTATCCCTTATCACCACAACTCGTCTTTTCTCTTCTGAGTCACAAAGTCATACTCAGTGCCAGAGACCCAACCACTGTGACATTCATCTTGGGTCAACCCACCCATCCTCCCTCCGGAACAGTATCCAAAGTGATATATCTATGGTTGCGGGGCATGGTCACAGGGCCACTCTGCATTGGCTCCTTAACCCCTTTCTGTCACCCATTTTCCTGTGCCTTGCACTTTGGGTGTACTACCTCTCTCTATGTCCTTATCTATCACCCCTCCAACCTCCCGAATGATCCGGAGTTCATCCAGTTCCAGCTCCAACTCCTTAACACGGTCTGTTAGAAGCTACAACTGGAGTTGTCTCGCAGTTACAGTTATCAGGGACACTGGAGGTCTCGCTGCTTTCCCACATCCTGCCAGCGTTGCATTCAACTATTCTGCCTGGCATCTCGATGTCCTAACTGAGCAGATTAAAAAAAAGGGAAGGAAAAAAAAACTTAACCTGGAGTTTTTCTTCACTAAAGCCTCAAGATCACCACTGACTCTTTCCTCTTAGATGACGGCCTCTGCAACAATGGCCACTGTGCTTGCCCCTGCCTTCCTTTAATTTGCCTTTTTGCTAACTAATCCCAAACACGGATTGGTCACTGGTCAAGACTCAATTTACATTGCCGTGATCCGACGCTGCCTTTTTCTACTTGGGTAGTGGACATGAGTGAAATGCCCTCCATTCAAACTTCCGATCTATATTGCTACAGATATCCAGAGTCCAGTTGACAGATTACGCTTTCTCTTCCCTTACCTGGCCTGAAGCTGTGGGCCCTGGCGCAGTGCTTGGGGGAACCTGACCCGTAGCTGGCTGCGGTTCGACACTTGGCTGTACAGTAGTCTGACGGCTGGCTGTGGGAAGTGCTGAACACGGTTCTGTCCAAGGTATGGTGTGCAGATGCTGGTCCCCTGAGCCCTGACCCCCTGCATGAGGCTTCTTCTGAGAGTGGACAGTAGCCTGTTGGGCACTCTCTGCCAGGGCCAACGCCAGCAAACGGGCAGCACTCTTTGGGGGTGGAGGTGGTGGAATTAGAGGCACAGAGCTAACCACTGGAGCCTCCTGAGGGGATTCCACTTGAGTCACTGCAGAGAAAACAGAAGTTTTAAATACATTTACAAATAGGCTATTACCTTTTAGTAATAGTGGCAACTTGATGAAAGCTACAGGCAGTCTTACAACCATCTCTGTTGTCTTCCACTGAAATAATAGTCCTAACCTTTCATGATACTTTCATTATATTCTCCTTTCCAAATGATGCTTTTGTCTTTGCCCATTGTGACAAAAAAATTACCTTGTCTAATTGTCTTCTGTGTGAACTTTGCATTTGTAGTCACATCTCTTAATTACTAATTCACCAGGTACTGAAAAAAATCTTTCAGAAATTACACAATGAAAGCTCTTCAAGATGTTGAAAGCATTTAATAGGTCCCAGTGAGTAGCTCAATAGATCTTGGCATCATTAGTTTCTAATTAGAGACACATCCCGGGCAATGTTACCTCCCCTCATTGTCATGAGTGATAAGGTAATACAGTATGGAAACAGGCCTTTTGGTACAATTTGTTCATGCTGGGCAAGATGCCTACCTGAGCAAGATTTATTTTGCCCACATTTGACCCATATTCCCCTAAATCTTTCATATCCATGTACCTGTCCATGCCCTCTCCTCTAACACCTCCGGGCAGCTCAGACAATATATCCACAACCCTCTCTGTGGAAAACCTGCCTCTCCACTTTAACTCTTTCCCGTCTCATCTTAAGCATACATGTATGTCCTTTAGTTCTAGATACCTCCAGCTTGGGAAAATGACTGTGACTACCTATTTATGCCCCTCAAGATTTTAAAAACCACTGTAAGGTCACCCCTCAGCCTCCTTCACTCCAATGAAAATAGTCCAAGTGCATGTAGTTACACACATAACATGCTGGAGGAACTCAGCAGGCCAGGCAGCATCTACAGACTGATGAGGGGTCTCAGCCCGAAACGGCAACTGTTTACTCCTTTTTATAGATGCTGTCTGGCCTGCTGAGTTCCTCCAGCATTTTGTGTGTGTTGTTTGGATTTCCAGCATTTGCAGATTTTCTCGTTTGTGATAAGCCGTTGTAGTTACTCCTTTTAACTCGAGACTTCCAATCCAGTAACATCCTAGTGAATTGTGTCTATACCCTCTCCAGTTCAATCACATCATTACTGACTAGGAAGCGAGAACTGCATGAAACATGTGTAAATGTGGCCTCATCAACAGCTTGTACAGATGCATCATGGCATTCCAACTCTTGTACTCAAGAGCCCTGTCTGATGAAGGCAATATATCATATGCCTTCCTCAACCCTGACCAATGTGTCGTCAGTTTCAGGGACCTATGTGCTAGCCCTTCAGCCATTCTGTTCTATAAAACACTCCCCTGGGTGTTGCTATTCAGCAGTGTATGTCCTTGCCCTGGTTTAACTTCGCAAAATGCAACACTTCACACTTGTCTGAGTTAAATACTATTTGTCATTCCTTTGCCCGTTTTCAAAGTTGATCTAAATCCTGTTGTAACATTAGATGTTTATTACTGTCCACTATACCACCAATTTCACCGACCTACTAATCATGCCACCTGCATTCTCATCCAAATCATTAATATATAAAACAAACAACAAAGGACCCAGCACCGACCCTGTGGCACACCATTTATCATAGGCCTCCAGTCTGAAAAACAATTCTCCAATATCACCCTCTGCCTCCATCCAGCAAGCCAATTTTGTATCCAATTGACTAGCTCGCCATGGCTCCCATGTGACCTAACCTCCCAAACCAGTCAACTATGCAGGATCTTGCCACAAGCCTTGCTGAATTTCACACAGATGGTATCTACTGTTCTGCCCTCATCAATTGCCTTGGTCACCTCTTCAAAAAAAAACTTACCCAAATTTGTCAGACGCAATTTCCATTGCACAAAGCTATCCTGACTATTCCTAATCCGTCCTTGGTTCTCCTGTATTTCCCCATACGGTGTAAATGAACACCCTGATCCTCAGAGGACTTATTCTCTCTGTAGTTATTCTTTTTCTTAATGTAATTAGAATCTTTTAGGTATTTCCTTTACCTTCTCAGCCAAAGTCATATGATGCTCTCTTTTTGCCCTTCTGATTTCTTTGTTAATGTACTCCTGCATCTCTCGTACTCCTCAAAGGATTAGCTTGATCCATCTGCCTATATGTGACATCTGTTCACTTCTTTTTCCTTGCCTCCAATATCCATAGTCAACCAGGATTTCCTCGTCCTGTCAGCTTTACCCTTCACTCTAACAGCAACATATTGGCCCTGAACTTTATCTTACTTTTGAAAGCCTCCCACTTGCCAGACCTCCCTTTGCCTGCAAATAGCCAGTCAATCTTTGCAAGCTCCTGACTAACGTCGGGAATCAGAATTACTATCACTGGCTTATATAATTTGAGATTTGTTTTCTTTTTTGCAGCAGTAGTACAGTGCAAAGGTATAAAATTACTATAAAATATGCCTTGCCCCAATTAGGACTTTTAACTTGTAGACCAGTCCTATCACTTTCCATTTCTATTTTAAAACGGAATTATAGTTAATAATTCCAACGTGCTCACTCACTGACACATCACATTGATTAGCTTTTTTGTCACATGTACATTGAAACATACAGTGAAATAAGTCGTTTGCATCAAATTGAATAAGCGAGGGTTTGGCTGGGCAGCCAGCAAGTATTGCCATGCTTCTGGTGCCAATGTAACATTCCCATAACTCACTAACCCCAACCACGTTTTTGGAATATGGGAGGAAACCCACGCAGTAATGGGGAGAACGTACAAGGCCCTTACATACAGCAGTGGGAATCGAACCGTGACCTTACCGCTGGCTGCTGTAAAGTGGTGTACTAACCGCTATGCTACTGTGCCACCATCAGCCACTTGTGCTGCCTCATTTCCTAAAAGGAGGTCAAGTGTAAGCCCCTTCACTAGCAGACCATCGAAAGATTACTTCAGAAAACTTCCCACACAGACCTACCAAATTCTGAACACTAATCCCTTTGCACTACGGGTGTCCATTCAATCCTACGGAAGATAAAATCATCACCTGTGGTCTCCCTACATGTCTGCTCCTCTAGTTCCCATTGACTACTGGGGTGCAATCCCGTCAAAATAGCCTCACTAGATGTTCCCAAGGAATTTCATAAGTACTGCTTTGATGTTCTCCCTAATCTATATTACTGCTCCCCCTCCTCTCTTATCTCCACTTCTATGGAGCCTATAATAGCTATACCGCGGAACACTGAGTTACCAGTCCTGCCCATCCCTCAACCATGTTTCTGTAATAGATATAATACGTCGGCTCCATGTACCTCTGTGCCTCGAGCTCACCTGCTACTTGCATTAAAATAAATGCAGTTTAGCCTGTCAGATTTTTCTCACTCCATGTCCTGCCCTGCCTGATTGGCCTTTTGGACTTGCTCACTTTAAACTTATATTTGCTTCAACTTTCCTATTTGCTGTACTACTTCTTTGGGTCCCACCTCCTGCTAGTCTAGTTTAAACCATCCCAAGTGGTACTAGCAAATCTTCCTACAAGGATGCCCCTCAGTGCTGAGTTTCCTATCTTTTACTGTATACGTTTGTAAGTATTTGGTGTCCCAAAATGCATTATCTCACAGTTAGCTGGATTAAGTTCCATCTGTCGCTATTTTCGAACTGATCTATGTCCCCCTGCACCCTTTCACAAACTTCTAACTCAAACTCAGCCAAACGTGGGTTGTCAGCAAACTTCTCCTTGAAAGTTTAGCCAATGAATTAACACTGGCAATTCCAATGAAGAATGGATGTAACTGGTCATTTTGTACTGTTTCCTGTTAATTCTAAGACTAAAATGAGTAAGTGGTCTCAGCAAAAGGTCACAGCCACTGAATGTAAACCACTAGCCCAAGACCTGGCCTGTGTTAGTTAACCAAGAGTTGAATCAGCCACTGTTCCTGCTCCTGACAGCTGTTATTTGTATCTGTTTACTTAAGTTGGTTCGGATCACTAGATGTCCACTTTGCTCTCCCAATGAAAAGTATGAATACTTGGTTCACATGAAGAATAGGGAGTAACACTGAGGAGTAAGCAGCGCCTAAAGAACTCAAATCCTGCCTCCCCATTCCTACACTGATAATGACACTGTGCAAATTTCACCTCCATTCCTGGATCAGAATGCAACACTGAAGAATCACTCCTCCAATGGGATGAAAAGCAACACCTGCAATGCAGGAGTTGGTAACACAATATCACAATCTCACATCTAAGCTGATAGAAACTGAGCTAGCACACCAACTCTGTCACATGAGGAATGACTGAAACACTTCGCCAGCAATCTGTTTAGTTCTTACTCCCACTCTCCTGGGCTTGAATGGCATATTCCCTACTCGAGTGAGAAATAGAAAGGCAAGGTGCTACAAAAGATCTCTGTAAAAATAAGTGCAACACTACACCAATATCCCCATCCCTATCCCTGGATTGATATGACACCGTGATCTCACTCACTACCCACTCTCAATTCCCAAGTCCTCAAAGCTCAAACTCAGAAAGGATCTGTATTCAATACCTTAAAGCTACTGTTACTCATGCAAGAGTCTTCTGGCACAAATCAGTCCGTTAGGAACAGGAAAGTTGCTATAAATATTTGCCATTGGATGCAGCAGAGAGTGACAAATACTAATCCTCTGCTGATTAAAAATTGAATTCCCTTAACACTCTGGGGCAATGGGCAATGTTAAAGCCTCGGTTCCATTCTGTGTGCAGACTGAACATAGTGCATATTAACTTAGCCTACAAAAAGTGTTTTTGTCCACAATGATGATTCACAGTATGAAAGAGAACGTATTCACAAAAAACAAGTAATACAGTTGTGTTTTTCAATATCTTTGGAAACGGTTACTTTTTTAGGTCTACAAGGGCAAACACCAACCAGTCCAACAACACGAGATCCCTAATACCAAGACCCTTGTGTATTACAACAATGTACAGATACCATGGGCATGCGGCCAAGTGGTTAAGGCACTTGATTAGCGATCTGAAGGTCACGAATTTCAGCCCCAGCTGAGGCAGCGTGCTGTGTCCTTGAGCAAGGCACTTAACCACACATTGTTCTGTGACGACACTGGTGCCAAGCTGTATTGGTCCTTGCCCTTCCCTTGGACAACATCGGTGTCGTGGAGAGGGGAGACTTGCAGCAATACAACCTTGCCCAGGCCTGCGCCCTGGAGAGTGAAGACTTTCCAGGCGCAGATCCATGGTCTCGCAAGACTAACGGATGCCGTTTTTAATACAGATACCGTACTGAAATAAAGCATGCTCAATGAGTGTCTCCCAACGAAGGGTGACGGTGTGTAAATATTCTCATCCAACACATACCTTGTGATTGGGTAGATGATGTAGTCTTGCTCTGAATGGTTAGTTCATGCCATTCTGGACTTGGTCCTTTTGCCTCCATTTGTGACTGGGCTGATGACGCAGCCTTGCTTTGATTGATGGATTCATGCCAATCCAAACTCTGCCCTTTTGCCTGTGAATATTGTTTAGTTTTGTTTTGATCGGTCAGTTCATGCTGGTCTGCACTTTGCCATTTGACACTTGTTTGGAAGAGGGCAGAAGGTGTAGACTTGTGATGACTGGTCAGATCATGCCCTTTAGCCTCTGAACCTGGTGCAGCAACAGAAAGCTTGCTGTGAATCTCCTGGCGGCAGCCCTCGGGCAGCTGCACATCACTGGTCTTCAGCAGCATCGACATCATCTGTGGAGGTGACTTGCTGATATTGTTACTGCCTGTGGGGCTGTTGCAAGGTGCAGATGAAGCCCCTGAGAAAGCAGCCATGTTGCCAATCATTTCAGATACACGTGTCGGAACAGAGATTGTGATCGGTTCAGAAATATTCATCATAGGAGACTTGGGTGACTTGCGTCCAATTTTTGGGGAGAAGGCATGAACAACCTTTTCCGCAAATGAAGACGGTTTAACTAGTTTCTCGTCAGTGGGGCTCAGATCTGGTGAGAAGAATGGGCTCAGTACTTTATCTGGGGAGTGAGAGGCTGGTTCGGAACTAGTAGCATTTCCAGGGGTTAGGCACACACCGCCAAATTCTGACTCCTTCACACTACCATTCAAATTGTCTCTGCCAGTGGGTGAGGAGTCCACCTGAGATGCACTGTTGTCCAGCTCAAAGAGTTGTGCCCGCGGTGGACTACACTGAAAAGACATTGGGTCAAAGTCAAGCCCAGCTGCCCCCATATCTGGTGGGCTCAGTTCCACTTCATCCATACTAGAAGACACCAGTGCAGGCACTTGGAGAATGGTATCCTCTCCTTCACTCTCGTCATTGGGAAGGTTGTCATAGGAATTGCAGTGGTTGAGGCTGGGAAGGCCACCAACATTGAAGGAAACAGACAGAGCATCACTGCTGGACCGAGGCCTTCTAGGTCTGTACACCTTGGATTCTCCTAAGGGTGAATAGACAGCAAATTAATCACCACTAGTAATTGATTTATGACACTGAAATTAATTCTAACGTCTATATATTTTTGCATCATGAGACATAACACTTGTAACTGTCTGCCAACAGGTCTAGGAGTGGTGCACATTTTGCTGTCCTCAGCACCTCAACCCCTCAATCCTGACTTCTGTCCTACTCACTGATCAGTAGATGCCTACTCCCATCCTTGGAAATCCCCAGGACAGTCCAAAATCCCCCTGCCTCATGGAGTAGGGGCAGGGATCAGGAGGAGCACTACAGGGCCTGGAGCTGAATGTCAATGTGGCATTTGGCACTTACTGTTATCTGCCCAATCTTCAGTAACCAATACCAGGCCCGAATTCCTCTGGAAATCTCTTGGGCCCTCTGGAGGCCAAACCAGAGATCAGAATCAGCTTTATTATCACTGACATGTTGTGAAATGTGTTGTTTTGCAGCAGCAGTGCAGTACAATACACAAAGTTTCTTCTATCAATTACAAACCCCATTTCCAGAAAAGTTGGGATATTTTCCAAAATGCAATAAAAACAAAAATCTGTGATATGTTAATTCACGTGAACCTTTATTTAACTGACAAAAGTACAAAGAAAAGATTTTCAATAGTTTTACTGACCAACTTAATTGTATTTTGTAAATATACACAAATTTAGAATTTGACGGCTGTAACACACTCAACAAAAGTTGGGACAGAGTTAAAATAAGATTGAAAAGTGCAAAGAATATTCAAGTAACACCGGTTTGGAAGACTCCACATTAAGCAGGCTAATTGGTAGCAGGTGAGGTATCATGACTGGGTATAAAAGTAGCGTCCATCAAAGGCTCAGTCTTTGCAAGCAAGGATGGGTCATGGCTCACCCCTTTGTGCCAAAATTCGTGAGAGAATTGTTAGTCAGTTCAAAAGGAACATTTCTCAACGCAAGATTGCAGAGAATTTAGGCCTTTCAACATCTACAGTACATAATATTGTGAAAATATTCAGAGAATTCAGAGACATCTCAGTGCGTAAAGGGCAAGGTCGGAAACCACTGTTGAATGCGCGTGATCTTCGAGCCCTCAGGCGGCACTGCCTAAGAAACCATCATGCTACTGTGACAATTATAGCCACCTGGGCTCGGGAGTACTTTGGAAAACCATTGTCACTCAACACAATCTGTCGCTGCATCTAGAAATGCAACTTGAAACTGTATTACGCAAGGAGGAAGCCATACATCAATTCTATGCAGAAACGCCGGCGAGTTCTCTGGGCCCGAGCTCATCTCAGATACACCGAAAGACTGTGGAACCGTGTGCTGTGGTCAGATGAGTCCACATTTCAGCTAGTTTTCGGAAAAAACGGGTGTCGAGTTCTCCGTGCCAAAGATGAAAATGACCATCCAGATTGTTATCAGCAAAAGGTGCAAAAGCCAGCATCTGTGATGGTATGGGGGTGCATCAGTGCCCACGGCATGGGTGAGTTGCATGTATGTGAAGGTACCATTGACTCTGAGGCGTATATTAGGATTTTAGAGAGACATATGTTGCCATCAAGGCGACGTCTCTTCCCGGGACGTCCATGCTTATTTCAGCAGGACAATGCCAGACCACATTCTGCACGGGCTACAACAGCATGGCTTTGTAGACACAGAGTGCATGTGTGCTTGACTGGCCTGCTGCCAGTCCAGGTCTATCTCCTATTGAAAATGTATGGCGCATCATGAAGAGGAGAATCAGACAACAGAGACCACGGACTGTTGAGCAGCTGAAGTCTTATATCAAGCAAGAATGGACAAAATTTTGAATTGCAAATCTACTACAATTAGTATCCTCAGTTCCAAAACTATTAAAAAGTGTTATTAAAAGGTGATGTAACACAATGGCAAACATGCCTCTGTCCCAACTTTTGTTGAGTGTGTTGCAGCCATCAAATTCTAAATTTGTGTATATTTACAAAATACAATTAAGTTGGTCAGTAAAACTATTGAAAATCTTTTCTTTGTACTTTTGTCAGTTAAATAAAGGTTCACGTGAATTAACATATCACAGATTTTTGTTTTTATTGTATTTTGAAAAATATCCCAACTTTTCTGGAAATGGAGTTTGTAGTAAAAAAATAAGTAGTGCAAAAAGGGAGCAAAGTAGCGAGGTGGTCTTCATGGTTCGTGGTTCCAACCAAGCTCGGGCCAAGATATGACGCAGCTCCAGATTAACATCCAGCCAGATGTTGGAGATTGGTGGGCAAAGGACTCTTGCAGTACAACATTGGAATACAGCACCAATGAGCACAGGTCAAATATGGTGGGCAGGGAGGGATGCCAGAGGGAGAGGGGAGGTGAGACCATGGGGCAGGGAGGGAGCCTTGAGACACCCAGTGAGTGGGTAAAAAGTAGTGCAGCAAAAGTAGTGGTGAGGGAGCTAGGAGTGACACAGCAGGGCTCTGGTATTTGTGCCTGTGGCCATGAAATAGTGTGATGGGCAAAAATGATTGGGAGTGGACATACTGAGCTGATGCGCTGTACAACTCTATGACTAAAATTAACACCACCTGGTTATATGGTGAAAATAAAACAATTCACAAGAGGCCCTCGGAAATGGATTGGATTATAAATCTACACCATTTCACGGCTTAAGTATGCTACAAAGGTTTGGAATTGCTTTATTATTGTCACATATACTGAGGTACAGTGAAAAGCTGGGCGTGCATTCTGTTACAAAGTGCATTCAGTTAAAACAAGATAAAACAATAACAAAACGCAGAATAAAGAGCAACAGCTACAGAGAAAGTGCAGTGCAGGCAGACAATAAGGTGCAATAACATAACAAGGTATTCTGAGGTCAAGAGTCCACCTCATCATACTAAGGAACCATTCAATAGTCTAATAACAGCAGGGTAGGAGCTGTCCTTGAGTCTGGTGGTATGTGCTTTCATATCTTCTGCCCAATGGGAGCAGGGAGAAGGGACAGTGTCTGCATGGCTGGGGTCTTTGATTGTGCTACCTGCTTTATTGAGGCAGCAAGATGTATAGATGGAGTTCATGGAGGGTACGCTATTTTCATGCTGAGCTGTGTCCACAATTCTCTGCAGTTTCTTGCAGCCACGTGCACAGCAGTTGCCATACCGAGCCGTAATGCATCCAGATAGACGCATTGATAAAAGTTGGTAAAGGTTGATGGAGACATGACTAATTTCTTTAGCCTCCTAAACAAGACGATGTGTCGGTGAATTTTGTCGGCTGTAGCATCTATGTAGTTGGGCCAGGACAGGCTATTCATAATCTTTATTCCTTAGAACCTGAAACTTCAGGCATCTCAACCTCAACAAACACTATTTGCTGAGGACAGGTCCCCTCTCCTCAGGATAATCAGGAATGTGTTGAGGGTCTCTTCTATAAGAAGGTATGCACAAACCTACTGTATTGTCAACCCCACTCACCCCATAACAAATTCATGCATACAATCACCAAAAATTAATTACTAAAATAATCTTAAAAACTCACGAGGTTAGAACATAACATGATGGAAGAGAGGTTTAATTTTTGCCAGGCATTCAAAGCACTTATAAATGTTGATCAAACTGAAGCATAAGCTATGTTTCTCTTTCCACTGATGTGCCTGACTTGCTGAGTACTTAGATTAAAAAGTGTTTTTATTTAAAGCAGTTTGTTGGGCTCAAGGCAGCACGCTTACTGATGTTGAAGATGTACAGCCAGGCTTTATCAGCTTGAAACCAGGGCTAAATGGGTTCAATTATGAAGAAAGTTTACTTGGGGGGAAAAGAGCTGAACTCCTTTGAGTTTAGAAAACCAAAGATTCTATCTACTCTTTTGGAGTAAGCCAGAAAGGGTTCTTCACACTAGGCCAATGCAGCAGCAGCTTGCAACAAAAAGCCATGGAGGTTGTAGGTCAATGGAAAAATTAAAGTAATCATTTTTTGTTATGTATGGACATAGAAATGCTGAAGTACAGGTGTCCCCCGCTTTTCAAACATTCACTTTATGAAACCTCACTGTTACGAAAGACCTACATTAGTTCCCTGTTTTAGCTAACAGAAGGTGTTTTCACAGTTACAAAAAAAGGCAGCGCACGATAAAAGGCAGCGTGCGCCCCGAGCAGCCGCTCTCCCCCGGATTCGGAACTGCATTCTCACTGGCATTGCTTAAACACGTGCCTGTGAGCAGCCGTTAGCAAGATGAGTTCTACGGTATCGGAAAAGCCTAAAAGAGCTCATAAGGGTGTTACATTTAGTGTAAAACTAGACATAATTTGATCGTGGTGAACGAAGTAAGGACAAAGTGAGTTTGGCTTGTGGAAGTTGACGAAGATGATACTGAAGAGGTTTTGGCATCCCATGACCAAGAACTGACAGATGAAGAGCTGATGCAATTGGAAGAGGAAAGGATAACAATCGAAACTGAATGCAGTAGCGAACGGACCGAAAGTGAAGTCGTCCAGGAACTGAACATGAGGCAACTGCGTGAGATTTTCGCTGCAATGATAAAGTACGACTTTAATTTTGAAAGGGTACGTCGGTTTAGGGCATATTTGCAAGATGGTTTGAGTGCTTACAAAGAACTGTATGATAGAAAAATGCGCGAGGCTAGCAGTCAAGCAAGCCTTCAGCAGACGACAAACTTCGACCTTCGACATCGAGGCAGGCAGACATAGAAGAAGATGACCTGCCTGCCCTGATCGACGATGAGATGACACCCCAGTGTCCCACCACCCCAAACCACCGGCCGCGGACAGACACATTGCCGCAGAGAATGCAGCGGTAGCCGGGACGCACCCAGCACATCTTTAAGAAAAAAGCTGAAATAAACAAGCTAATTAATTAGGTGCCGCCTGGCATGTAAATGTCGGCCCAGATCAGAGGCGATTGCCAATTGCGTCGCCTCTGATCTGGGCCAACACTTACGTGCCGGGCGGCACCTAATTAATTAGCTTGTTTATTTTGGCTTTTTTCTTAAAGATGTGCTGGGTGCGTCTCGGCTACCGCCGCATTCTTTGCGGATCGGTATCGGTCGGCGGCCTGGAGGGTGGGGGCCACTGCACAACCCCAACCTCCGACAACTCAGCCTAACACACCATCATGTGTGCTCGATGTCTTCCCGATTCCCATAAATGATACTACACTGTACATACATTATTTCTACTTTATATAGGCTGTGTATTTTTAGGTGTTATTTGGTATGATTTGGCAGCTTCATAGCTTAAAGGTTACTGGAGAGAGTGTTTTTGCCCAGAGCGCTTGCGCGAGATTTTCGCTACGGAGAACAGTGCAGGCAATGATTGTAGAGAAGTATTTCTACTGTATATAGGCTGTGTTTTTATCATATCATTCCTGCTTTTACTATATGTTACTGTTATTTTAGGTTTTATGTGTTATTTGGCATGATTTGGTAGGTTATTTTTGGGTCTGCAAACGCTCACAAATTTTTCCAATATAAATAAATGGTAATTACTTCTTCGCTTTACGACATTCCAGCTTACGAACTGTTTCATAGGAACGCTTTACCTTTGGATGGCAGGGGAAACCTGTAATCTAGGCAACTCAATCTACAAACACATCAGTCATGATTTATTCAAATGGAGAAGGTGAGTAGCAACTGAGACTGAGTCGATCATACAATAAGCACAACTCATTTTTGTTCAATGACCATCACCCAGGGAACCACAGCATTATCTGGTGCCAAATATAGATCCTAAATATTCTTTTCACACTTATTTAACCTCAGTCATTTTAACTTTGCAAAACTAGACTTTGTTTCACTGAAACATGCAAGATATTTTGATCTGGAATCCTTCAACCATATGGTCAAGGCACCACAAGAATGAAAGGAGCTAATATTCATTGGTTGCTCTGTAAGTAAGCAGCTGACCTCAAATTGCACATATCAAGGAAACGGGAAACATTTACTTAACTCTCAAGATTACTTTAACTGCAAAAATAAACATTATAGTTGCATTCTAATTGAGTGGCAGATATTCGCAGAGAAGGTTTAAGCGTTGGGTGTATGCTGTAGTCCTCAGTATACAAATTCAGTTTCAGAAATAAAAAGTACAACTTCTCTGAAAGTTAAATCTGTCCCACTGGGTGCTGATCAACAGAAATAAAACATTGGTCCAGAATCAATAATGAATATTTCACTGAGGAAATGTAAAACAATTGTCAAAATAATAACATACAGGAAAACCTTAGTCAGTCCGCGTCAGTTCACAGAATTATTGAGCCATTGGAGGACAGAGGAAGCCAACTTCCTGTACAGCAATCCCATCAGATCCATTCCTTGCTTGTTCCCTGCACTGTCTGCAGGGAACAAGCAAGTCTCATTCAATAGCCTCTCCAAACTGCTTCTGAAAGTTCTGACAGTTTCCATCTCCTTTATGGGCAGCAAGTTGGAGACAAAAATTATTCTGTAAAAATGTGTTTCCTCACAGTACTCTTTCATCAACTGCTCTAAAATTTAAACCCCTATTCCTGGTCTGTGAGCCTGACACTAATGGGAACAGCTTCCCTCTACCCATCTAAACAAGTCATGATCTCATTATATCAGATGAGGTCATTTGGTCAATCAGGTCCATACCTGCACCCGGCACAGCAATACCATCAGCCTCTTTCCTCCTTCCCTTATTTATATGCCCCCGTAACTTATTTATTCTCACATATTATCAGCAGTACTTTAATTCTTGCACAACTTAGGGATAATTTACAGTAGACAATTAATCTTCCAGCATCCTTTGGGATGTGGGAGGAAACAGGAGTACCAAAAGGAAATCCCACATTCACAGACAGAACTTGCAAACTCGACTTCAGAGGTAGCATCGAATGAGGAGACTCTGGCATTGTGAGAATGCAGTGGCAACCACTGCACCACACTGCTAGTCTTCATACATGTATACCTTTATCAAAGCTCCTTTGTTGCTTCAAGAATCTTATGCCCTAACTTCCCCAGTTTGTGCTCCAAGAGGACCACAACCTTGTCATGGTTTGGAGGTTTGTGTGTCTCAATGACCCAGAGAGCAATGTTGGCTGGAGTCAGGGCTTTATGCTTTGGCTTTTGGTAGGATCACCCATGCCAAACAGATCAAAGGGTAGAGACCAGACTAAGAGTGGTCCACTGGTCTCCAGATTTGGGGGTTCAGCTCAACAGCTAACAACCCTGACTGGTCAAACAAAATTATTACAGAAACAGCATTGAAGAATCCTTCTACACCTGAGTGCAATGGCATTCCTGAGCCTCCACCTGGAACTTGCATGACTGACAACAGTGAAAACCGAGAGGAAGCTAATGACACGATGAAGGAAGTTCGGAACACCTCCACAGATGGAGGACTCTTATTGCTGCCCTAGATGCCAGCATCGTAACGGTAGTAAGTAAGTCCCCTGTCTGTCAATACAACTGAAACTCCTCTTGCCTGGAACCACTGTTGTGAATTTCTTCTGCCTCCTCCATTGAAATTCACACCCTTCCTTATGTGTGCTGACTTGAATTGGACCAACCAATCCAGTTACGGTCTAATCAGCATTTTCTACAGGCTTAATACATCCTTTTTGCCTTCCATCCTGAAATCTGAATTCCAGGGCCCCACTTGTTTTATAAAATCTGGAAACATACCGAATTGTGAGAGAGAAATTATGTTTCATGTCAATAACCCTTCTATGTCCCTCTCCCCAGAACGCTGCCAATCTGCTAGTATTTCTAGCAATTGTTTTTATTTGAGATATTCAGATCTTTGATTTTCCATTTAACCTAAATTGTGTCCTACTGCTCTTTCTGCCAACCGTATCACTAACACTTTTCTGTATGATATCATTTACCCCTGTTCTAATAGTCCCTTACTCCTGGTAGTCAGTCCTCCTTACTTATTTCCACACTTTCAAACTACGTATCAGAGAAATAGGACTTCTGACACTGAGCCCGAGGGAATATCTCCATTTATCATGCTGCAGTGTAGAAAAACACTTTCTGCCTTCATTTCCTGATCAGGCTGTGTCAATCATTTAATTACATTGACCTTTTTTTTTTCCAACAGTCTCCTTTGTGTTTCAAATTTATCCTAAAGAGTCCAATGACACAGACAGAGGAAATTTGGCCCATCAGGGTCATGATGACTCCCAGGGGAATAATCCTAGCAGTCCCATGCAAGGCAATTTCTCTGTACCCGGCAATCTATTCTCTCCCACACTATTATCCTATGATTATTTTGCATTAAGCTACAGTAAAAGGTAATATACAGGGATCAATTAGCCCTCAGACATCAATTGGGGGACGTGGGATAAACTGGAGAAGCTGGAGGAAATAGAGCCAGTCACCGGAATAACATGCAAATTCTACTCTCAGAGAGCACTTTAGTAAGTAGATCTGAATATCTGAAGCTGAGAGGCAGTACCACTAAATGCTGTGTCATAGTGTAGCCCAAATGTATACATTCTTTTCATCAACCTTCTCAGTTAAGTACATTTCAAACCAGTTAGAGAAACACAAGTTGCTTTCAAACAATCCATACAAGAGCTATTTTATATCAGGTAACAATTTTCCAAGTGTCTTAGTGTTTCCGTGATAGAGATTCAGTTGGCTGGCCTTAATTGTGTGGCTTATCCCTACACATTTTTTATGAGCAATCTCCAGTACTCTGACACCTACTCTCACACTCTCACATCATCTTTGTAAAATAAAACTAACTTGTTTTTATTTTTCCATTTCTTTGACCTGAAATGTTAGCTGTTTCTCTTTCCACAGATGCTGTCTGAACTGCTAGTGTTGACAGCTCTAGTGAAATGCTAAACTATTATACATCAAAGACATACTTTAATCATACATACACCATGCCACATTACAAGAGTGAAACTTGCAGCAAATACCGCAACATGTAGTAAAACATACAAACTAGCTGTGCACTTTGTACATACCTTCCACATTGTGCAGAGATGAAAGAGACTCTTCACTTTTCGCAGAACGAAGTGTTCCTGAATCACCCTTTGCTGATAAAACAGAATCACAAAAGAACAGGATGAAATCAGACAGTCACAACTCAGTTGCTACTGAGTCAATAACTTTAAACCTCCACCAGTAAGGATTAGATGACTGGGCCTGAGTCTGGCAGGTTCTGGCTCTGTGACTCAGAAGGGTAGGGGTGAGAAGAGGAGGGCAGTGGTGATAAAGGATTCAGTAGTTAGGGCAACAAACAGGAGATTCTGTGGATGTGAAAGAGAACTCAGATGGTAAGTTGCCTCCCAAGTATCAGGGTCAGGGATGGCTCAGATCAAGTCCACAGCATTCTTAAGGGGGAGGATGAGCAGCCAGAAACCATGGTTCATATTGATACCAATGACAGAGCAAGGAAAAGTGATGAATGGATAAGAGAGCTAGGTAGGAAGCTGAAGGGTTGCTGCCTGTGCCACACATCAGTGAGGGTCAGAATAGGATTTGGTAGATGAATGTGTGGCTGAGGGATTGGTGCAGGGAGCAGGATTTCAGATTTGTGGATCATTGGGATCTCTTCTGGGGAAGGTATGACCTATATAAAAGGGACAGATTACACCTGAATTCAAGAAGACCAATGTTCTTGCAGGCAGATTGCTAGAGCTGTTGGGGTGGATTTAAACTAGGTTTTCAGGGCCTGGAGAAGAAGAGTGATAGGTCAGAAGATGGGACAGCTGGTGTTGTTGGCCAGAAAGAACTACAGTCTAAAAATCAGTGAATTCCAATGAATCAAGGACAGTGAAAGCAGACAGACCAAATGTCTTTGTTCTTGCCTTGAGGTCAAAGGAACGGAGGCTGCCATTTGTGAAGCTGCTCCGCATACTCTATTTTGTAAAATGGTTTTGCTTGGCAGAATCAGTGTTTTAGAGTAGACACAATCATGCTTCGGGTAATCACCTGGACTAGATATTACCTCCAAATAAGAAATTATTTGTGAGGTGTTCTTTGGTTAGATATAACATGCAGGTTTGTGAAAGGGGTCTGTGCCTTCCCTGAGTGATTCAAGCTAGTTACTGGCTTGGTAACTGACTTAGAACAAAGAGCCATAAAATTACCAGTTGTCATTTGCAGAAGAGGGCAATAAATGGAAGCTGGTTTGGATCAGAGCCAATAACGTGTTATAGGTCAGTCAGATGACCCATAGCTAACGACATTGAGGATGCTTGAACTGGTAAGGAATGAATATAAAAGCAGAGGCTTTGAATGCAAAGCAGCAACAATTCTGGAGAATAACGATTACAGATACAAGTGTGAGCAACCCTATGTAAAACAGTGGATTGGGACTACGAGGAACGCCTGACCAGCAAAGCCTCCCTTGCCTGGATATTAACTTTTCTATTCTTTGACTATTCAGGAGAGTCAGGGAAACCTAGTGGGTGTGCAAACAGGTACTTCGTGCATGAATTCACATGCTTGTTAGTTTAGACAATAAAGATACTTGTCAGTAAATACAGATTCTCCCTGTACCTCTCTGATCATTATGACCAAGGAGTAATCCTTGTAACAGTGTAAAAGGTAGATGCAGTGTGTAGAGACTGTGAAGAAGGATAGGAGGTGGGTAGGGCATAAAAGTAGTCAGTTGGATGGGTTGAAATGCATTTACTTTAATATGAGAATTATCAGGAACAGGGTGATGAACCAGTACATGGAACAACATTGTGGCCACTACAGAGACTTGGCTGTCACAAGGGCAGGAATAGATGCTGGACATTCTGGGGTTTAGATGTTTCAAAAGGGACAGAGAGGGAGATAAAAGAGGAAGGGTAGTGGCATTGTAATCAGGAGTAGAATCACAGCTGCAGAAACGGAGGACGTAAGGATCATCTACTGAGTCAGTGTGGGTTGAAGACAGAAACAGGAATGGAGCAATCACTCTACTGAGAATATTCTATAGATTCCCCGTGCCCCCCCACCCCCCAAGAGCGACAAAGACACTAAGGTGCAGATCGGGAGGCAGAATTTGGAAAGGAGCAAAAAATAACACAGTTCTTTTCATGGGTGACTTCAAATTCCCTAATATTAATTGGTTCCTCCTTAGAACAAGGGCTTTAGATGGGGCAGAATTTGTGCGGAAAGGCCGACTAGAGGAGAGGCCATATTGGATATGGCACTAGGCAATGAACACGGTCAGGTGGCAGATCTCTCCATGGGTGAGTATTTCGAAGATAGTAACCTCAAATCCCTGACCTTCAGACAAGAATAGCAGCAGGCAGTATGGGAAAGTATTTAATTCGGGAGGGCTAACCATAAATGCAATTAGGCAGGAACTTGATAACTTAAAATGGGGAACAGATGTTCTTAGGGAAATGTACAATGGAAATGAGTGAGCCGAGTTGCCAGGGGTCATGGTAGAGGCAGATACAATGAGGATATTTAAGAGACTCTTAGAGGGACACATGGATGAAAGAAAAATGGAGGGCTATGTGGTAGGGAAGGATTAGATTGATCTTGGAATACGTTAAAAGGTTAGCACAACATCATGGGCTGAAGGGCCTGTTCTGTGCTATCTTCTATTATGTTTTAGCTTCAGTTTCCCTTGGATTCATATTGTGTTGAAGCTTTTAAAACAGAAACAGCGTAGATCTTCATGTGACATGCCAACCAACGCAGTGGTTTTTTTGCCTTCAGCAAGGCATCAAGAATTATCAAGAATTAAAGCACAACTAACCCTTGTCATCACCCACCTGTCAAAACCATGGATTTCATCTCTGATGGTTCACTGGGATTACGATGTAGTTTCCGTTTGACCACAGACGAGGATCTGCCAAGGTTGAAGAAAGAGCGCCAAGTGCCAACAGGTGACTTCTTCGATTTGCTGGTTGTCCTCTTCCTAGATAACGATGGTAAAAGAGTCTCTGTTAAATATTTGGCCACTCTGTATTTGAAACAGTCATGCAGGTTGAGTGATAACAACGTGAGTTATCATGCAAGAAGCAAAAAACTGCAGACGATGGAAAACTAACATTACAAGTTCATTAATGCCCAACTGGGCATGCAGCATCTATGGAAATAGACACAGAGTTTATGTCTGGGATCAATGATGCCTGGGAGACAGAGTGGTGCCATGTTCATACAGCTGCCTCAGAGCTCCAGGCACCAGATTTCATCCCTCCCTTGCGTACTGCCTATGAGAATCTATGTGTTCTTATGAGTCAGTGGGTTTCCCATAGGTGTTCCAGTTCCTCTCACATCCCGAAGAATGCTGGTGGTTAACAGTCTGCTGCACATTACCTCTCAGTGTAAAAGAATCAAAGGGGAATTGATGGACTTGTGAGAGAGACAAGGCTGCTGGGTTTATAAGGAAATGAGACTAATGGGATTGCTCTGTTGTGTTGGCCATGGTGGATTTAAAATAAGGAAGAAAATATCAAACTTGAATGGGTCAAGGACAGCGGAAGAAGACAGAGCAATTGTCTTTCTTCTTGCCACCATGTGCTTGGAGATGGAGGCTGCCATTTTGTTGAACTGTTTTACATCCTCCATTCTGTGAGATGAAGTCAGACATCTCACCACTCCCGGAAGTTCCGCATATTAATAGTGGCTCCCTGATGCCCGCAATTTATATAAAATGTCCCAGAAATCAATTTTTTTGAGAGAAAGCGAGCGAGCAAGACCAAGAGAAAGAGAGAGAGACAGACAGACAGAGAGAGAACGCACGCAACCACGAGAGAGAGAGAGAGAGAGAGAGAGAGAGACAGAGCACGAGAGCGCCCATGAGAGAGAGAGCACGAGCGTGCACCATGGCAGAGTGTTCCAAAAAAAAATATAAAACGTACGTCACCCCAGACTACACTAAAGTGTACCCCTGCCTAATAGGGGTCAAAATAATGACAGTGTTGCTCGCCGCATTGTGTGCAACAGTGACTTTTCTATTGCCCATGGTGGGTTAAGACTGTAAAAGACATGTTGAGGTGAGATTAACAGGTATCATTCGTTTATTAGCATAGCTAACGTTATTTAAACTAGCTGGCTAGCTGCTAAGGAGCTACTCTATTGCAGATATCCCACCTCTCCTGGAAGTTCCAGGAGTCTCCCGCAAATTGATGGTGCTACCTCCCTGAAATGAGTTTTTGCAGGGTGGGATGTCTGTGAAGTTGCGTTGCTTTCTGTGTTTTAAAGTAGACACAATGATGTTTCAGGTAATTTGCTGGACTAGAGATCATTTCTAAAGAAGAAGTTATTTGTGAGGTGTTCTTTGATATAATATAACATGCAGGTTTGTGAATGTTAGGGTCTGTGCCTGCCTGGAGTAATTTGAGCTGGCTACTGAAGAGAACAAAGAGCCATAAATTACAAGGTGTTACCTCTGGATCGGAGCCAATAAAAAGGTGTTAAAGGTCAAGCAGGTGATATATAGCCAAAAACATTGAAAGGCAATATTTGAATTGATAAGGAATGAATACAAAAGTGGACATTTCGATTGTGCTATCAGCAATAACTTTTTCCAGAGAATCATCATCGCAAAGAACCCCCATGCCAGGGGCTGGGAAAAGAAAGGATTGATCGTCTGGCCAATGGAGATCCCCTATTTCAGTGTTATAAATCGGAAAAGTGATCCGCGTGAGAATAGGTACAATGGGAACAGTAGAATTCATGTCTTAAATTTTTGGCCTGGGGTTAACATAGTGACTTGGTTGTTTGTGCAGAGACAATAAAGTGTGAGCTCTGATTAATTAAAAGTTGCCTAGTGAGTTTCCTAACCTAGTTCCATTGACAAATGGTCAACAATTGGGAAGGTCCATGGATTTGATGGGCCAAATGGCCTCCTCCTGTTTCATAAGTAAGTAAGTCAGATCTTTCTGAAGGAAAGTCATTGTCCTGAAATGGTGGCTCTTTCTTTCATACTATATCCTGGCCTGATGAGTATTTCCAGCAGCATCTAAATTTGTGCATTCCGACACCCTTAACTTTGAAAACTGTGACAGCTGTCAGAGCAATTACTTTACCAAATGCTACAGAATGGTCCTGAAAACTAGAATGGCAATTGAATCAATGTAATCAGATTGGCAACAAATATTTGGACCTGTTTTGAGGGTAACTGACAGGAAACAAGGCAGTTGAAGGGATATGAGGCCAGTTTTGTGAAGAACGACTTCTCCATACCACCAATCTCCATCACAACTCTTCCCCTTTGCTTCAGAAATGGGAGGGTGGTGGGGAGAGGGAGTGAGCAATCAGAAATGCTTCCCGGAGTGCTACCATCACAGATTAATGCCATGTAGATTTCTAAACTACTTTGGCAATGAAAACATTTCAGATGGTGATGATTCCACTTACCTGTCAATTGGGAAGTCAATGACCGTATGGAAGCGTCCCTGTAATGCTGCAGGCCCTTCACCGACCTCGATGTACTTGCTGTCTGAAGTGAGAGGGGAGCTGATTTGTACCTGAGTTCGAGCCTGGGCTTCCTCCAAAGTCAGCAGTTTTGTGGAAGGGGATGACACCAGCAAGGACTTGGGCCGAGACAAAGATATATGTCCTGCTAAGCAAAGCGAAGGAACTGATAAGAAAAAGGAACAATTACCTGGAACAGACATCTTTGACAAGCAACATGGCAATAGACAGCTTTCAAAGGGCTCACTAAAAGTTATATTTCAGTGATAAACTGGTATTAATCAACTGACTTAAAAATATGAGGGAAATAATTTTGGAATATCTTGAGCAATACACACAAAATGCTGGAGGTACTCAGCAGGTCAGGCAGCATCTACAGAGGTGAACAAACAGTCAACATTTCGGGCCAAGACCCTTTATTAAGACTGCAAAGGAAGTGGGCAGAAGTCAAAATATGAAGGTGTGAGGAGGGTGAGGAGTATAAGCTAGTAGGTGATAGGGGAAGGTGCATTGGTGGGAGAGGGTAGGAGGTGATAGATGGAAGAGGTAAAGGGTTGAAGAAGAAGGAATCTAATAGGAGATCATAGTGGACCATAGAATAAAGGAAAGTAGGTAGGGAACTAAAGGGAGATGATGGATAGGTCATGAAGGCAGGGGAGAAGAAGGGGTGAGAGGTAACCAGAATGGAGAAAGAGAGAGAGAGCGAGAGTGTAAGTGTGAGAGAGAGAGACGGAGGGAGGGAGAGGGAGAGAGAGAGAGAGAGAGAGAGTGAGAGAGAGAGAGTGAGAGAGAGAGAGAGAGACAGATACACACAGACGCAGACAAAGAGACACAGAAACAGAGAGACAGACAGACAGAGAGATGACTAGCAGAAGTTAGAAAAATCAATGTTCATGCCATCGGGTTACCCAAACAGAATATGAAGAGTTGCTTCTCCAACCTGAGTTGGCCCTCATTATGGCAGTCAAGGACAGACATGTTTGGAATTGGAAGTAGAATGGAAATGGGAGAACCTGCCTTTTGGAGTGGACAGAGAAAAGATGCTCGACAAAGTGGTCCCCCAATCTGCATCGGGTCTTATTGATGTAGAGGAGGCCTTACCAGGAGCACTAGATACAATAGATGACTCTGAAAGACTTACAAGTGAAATGTCACCTCAACTGGAACACTTAATAAATCGATCGTAAGCAACAAGTTTTATGCATCAGAATCCAACAGTAACATGACAAAAAGTGCTCTTAATCTGAATACTCAAAATATTTGTACGAAGACATTAACTGCAAGCACGAAGTATGTTTTATCTTCAAGTCCACACTGAGAATTGATTCCAGAATGATTAAAGTTCTCTGTCTTCCGGGGCACCTAGGCGTGACTCGAGTGGCAGCAGTACTCTCAATGGATACGATTAAATATTCCCATTTCAGCCTGATACGGCTAAAAAGCACAACTGCTTCCAAGGTCAGTACAGTCAAAGATGTCTTAATGCACTTAAATGAGCTATTGCTGCTTAAAGCTAATGGAAACACACTGATAGTGGTCGGAAGCACCCACGTAGGCTACCTCGGAGGAAGCACGGGCGCAGAGCGGGGTTACAAGTGCATTTAAGGAAACAGGGTTTTAAACTTCCTCTTCTGACCATCTTGCTGGCAAACGTGCAGTCTCTGATGAATAAAATCGATGATCTCAGAGCCAGGGTGCTGAATCAGAGGTTTATTAGGACCACGTGTGTCCTTCGTTTCACGGAATCCTGGTTAACCCCTTCCATACCGGATGCAGCGATTCAGATCAATGGGTTTACTATATACCATCAGGATAGGTCTATAGAGTCTCTCAAAAGCAGAGGTGGAGGAGTATTGCCTCATGATCAACTCTTCTTGGTGCACAAATATATCAGTGCTGTCCCAATTCTGCTCACCAGACCAGGAATATCTAGCAGTTAAGTGTCGTCCTTTTTACCTACCCAATAGTATGAATGGCAGCGATGCTTCACTACCAGATGAACTCAACGCCTTCGATGCACGCTTTGAAAGGGAGAACACAAATACGGCTGTGAAGATCCCTGTTGCACCTGATGACCCTGTGGATCTCCGTCTCAGAGGCCGATGTTAGACTGTGTTTAAAGAGAGTGAACCCTCGCAAGGCGGAAGGTCCTGATGGAGTACCTGGTAAGGCTCTGAAAACCTGTGCCAACCAACTGGTGGGAGAATTCAAAGACATTTTCAATCTCTCACTGCTACAGGCAGAAGTTCCCACTTGCTTCAAAAAGGCAACAATTATACCAGTGCCTAAGAAGAATAATGAGAGCTGCCTTAATGACTATCTCCCGGAAGCACTCACATCGACAGTGATGAAATGCTTTGAGAGGTTGGTCATGACTAGACTGAACTCCTGCCTCAGCAAGGACCTGGACCTAATTGGCCTATTGCCACAATAGGTCAACAGCAGACGCACTCTCAATGACTCTCCACACGGCTTTAGACCACCTGGATAACACAAATACCCATGTCAGGATGATGTTCATCGACTATAGCTCAGCATTTAATACCACCATTCCCACAATCCTGATTGAGAAGTTACAGAACCTGGGCCTCTGTACCTCCCTCTGCAATTGGATCCTTGACTTCCTAACCAGAAGACCACAATCTGTGTGGATTGGCGATAACATCTCCTCCTTGCTGATGATCAACACTGGCACACCTCAGGGGTGTGTGCTTAGCCCACTGCTCGACTCTCTATATACACATGACTATGTGGCTAGGCATAGCTCAAGTACCATCTATAAATTTGCTGATGCTGACGAGAGGGTGTACAGGAGTGAGATATGCCAACTAGTGGAGTGGTGCCGCAGCAACAACCTGGCACAACGTCAGTAAGACCAAAGAGCTGATTGTGGACTTTGGGAAGGGTAAGGCGAAGGAACACATACCAACCATCATAGAGGGATCAGAAGTGGAGAGAGTGAGCAGTTTCAAGTTCCTGGATGTCAAGATCTCTGAGGATCTAACCTGGTCCCAACATATCGATGCAGTTATAAAGAAGGCAAAACAGTGACTATACTTCATTAGGAATTTGAAGAGATTTGGCATGTCAACAAATACACTCAAAAATTTCTATAGATGTACTGTGGAGAGCATTCTGACAGGCTGCATCACTGTCTGGTATGGGTGGGGGGGGGGGCTACTGCATAGGACCAAAAGAAGCTGCAGAGGGTTGTAAATCTAGTCAGCTCCTTCATCCCAGGACATCTTCAGGGAGTGGTGTCTCAGAAAGACAACGTCCATTAATTAAAGACCCCCAGCACCCAGGGCATGTCCTTTCTCACTGTTACCATCAGGTAGGAGGTACAGAAGCCTGAAGGCACACACTCAGCGATTCAAGAAAGCTTCTTCCCTTCTGCCATCTGATTCCTAAATGGACATTGAACCCTTGGACACTATCTCACTTTTTTAAAATATACAGTATTTATTTCTTTTTGCACTTTTTAAAATCTATTCAATATACGTACACTGTCATTTACTTACTAATATCATTTATTTTAATAATTATTTTTTTCTATTCTATATTATGTATTGCATTGAACTGCTGCTGCTAAGTTAACAAATTTCACGTCACATGCCAGTGATAAAAATAAACCTGATTCTGAAAGTTAGGAACAGGGCTTTGACCAGAAAGAAGAGTGAAATAGAAAAGGGTGGGAAGTATAAGGGTAAAAGGGTAGCTTGTATAATGAAGGATGATTTTAGGACAAAATGGAGAAAGGATTTTAGCCCAGAAACCAACAAGTAGAATCAGATGGAGTTAAAAAGAGGCAAGACAAGAGCGCAGGTGGGCTCCTTAACTGTGGTTATTCGACCAACAAATAAAGTGCTTTGTAACTCATGGTACAGTGGCAAATTTGTTTTCATCTAAACTTAGGTAACCTAGATGGTAAAGATATTCTAAAGGATGAATTCGTGAAATGCATCCAAGGTAATTTCCTTGAACAATAATTGTGTACTCAATGTGGGAACCCGCTTTACTTAGATCATAATGAAATTTCAGGTAGAGGGCAACAAACATTAAGTCTTAAAATAAATTGAAGAGAATTACTTCGACATACAATGGCTAAAGTACATTGGGAAATTAGTTTAAAAGGTACAATGTTAGAACCTAGAGCACTTCCAGTAGATTGGAATGCTGCAAACATAACAAATCTAATCAAGAATGGAGGTACAGAATTAACTACCGGCCAGTTGTCAGGAAAATGCTGAAGGGTGTTGATAAGGCAGTGATAATAGAGCAATTAAAAGGTAATTGTGTTCAACAAATTTCTTTTAAGATATAATTGTAGCTATTTGACGATATAATTACAGTTACCAGTGGCTGGACTGCATTTCAATTTCCAAAACGCTTTTCAATAGGACACAAAGGTTACCTTACAAGAAGATCTTGATACAAATTTTCTCTGCTTATGGTAATGGCAATACACAAATTTGGACAAAAGGATGGGTTAATGAACAGAAAACAAGACAGACAGATAAATGCCTCATTTTAAAGCTGGCAACTTGGAACTTGTGCAGTGCATTGGCTATCCAAAAATAGGTGGCATATAAATTATGAGGACAGAGTATAAAGTCATTGCTGTTAGGAAAACGATTCAGATGTTAAATGAATGAACAAAAAGACAGCATGCAAATGTGAGGTTATTCATTATGACAGGAACAAAAGCAGAACAGAGAATGAGATAAACTGTGTGAAAGTGTTAAATAGAAACATAGAAACATAGAAAATAGGTGCAGGAGTAGGCCATTCGGCCCTTCGAGCCTGCACCGCCATTTATTATGATCATGGCTGATCATCCAACTCAGAACCCAGCCTTCCCTCCATACCCCCTGACCCCTGTAGCCACAAGGGCCATATCTAACTTCCTTTTAAACATAGCTAATGAACTGGCCTCAACAGTTTGCTGTGGCAGAGAATTCCACAGATTCACCACTCTCTGTGTGAAGAAGTTTTTCCTAACCTCGGTCCTAAAAGGCTTCCCCTCTATCCTCAAACTGTGACCCCTCGTTCTAGACCTCCCCAACATCGGGAACAATCTTCCCGCATCTAGCCTGTCCAATCCCTTTAGGATCTTATACGTTTCAATCAGATCCCCCCTCAATCTTCTAAATTCCAACGAGTACAAGCCCAGTTCATCCAGTCTTTCTTCATATGAAAGACCTGCCATCCCAGGAATCAATCTGGTGAACCTTCTTTGTACTCCCTCTATGGCAAGGATGTCTTTCCTCAGATTAGGGGACCAAAACTGCACACAATACTCCAGGTGTGGTCTCACCAAGGCCTTGTACAACTGCAGTAGTACCTCCCTGCTCCTGTACTCGAATCCTCTCGCTATAAATGCCAGCATACCGTTCGCCTTTTTCACCGCCTGCTGTACCTGCATGCCCACTTTCAATGACTGGTGTATAATGACACCCAGGTCTCGTTGCACCTCCCCTTTTCCTAATCGGCCACCATTCAGATAATAATCTGTTTTCCTATTTTTGCCACCAAAGTGGATAACTTCACATTTATCCACATTAAATTGCATCTGCCATGAGTTTGCCCACTCACCCAACCTATCCAAGTCACCCTGCATCCTCTTAGCATCCTCCTCACTGCTAACACTGCCACCCAGCTTCGTGTCATCCGCAAACTTGGAGATGCTGCATTTAATTCCCTCATCCAAGTCATTAATATATATTGTAAACAACTGGGGTCCCAGCACTGAGCCTTGCGGTACCCCACTAGTCACCGCCTGCCATTCTGAAAAGGTCCCGTTTATTCCCACTCTTTGCTTCCTGTCTGCTAACCAATTCTCCACCCACACCAATACCTTACCCCCAATACCATGTGCTTTAAGTTTGCACACTAATCTCCTGTGTGGGACCTTGTCAAAAGCCTTTTGAAAATCCAAATATACCACATCCACTGGTTCTCCCCTATCCACTCTACTAGTTACATCCTCAAAAAATTCTATGAGATTCGTCAGACATGATTTTCCTTTCACAAATCCATGCTGACTTTGTCCGATCATTTCACCGCTTTCCAAATGTGCTGTTATCACATCCTTGATAACTGACTCCAGCAGTTTCCCCACCACCGACGTTAGGCTAACCGGCCTATAATTCCCCGGTTTCTCTCTCCCTCCTTTTTTAAAAAGTGGGGTTACATTAGCCACCCTCCAATCCTCAGGAACTAGTCCAGAATCTAACGAGTTTTGAAAAATTATCACTAATGCATCCACTATTTCTTGGGCCACTTCCTTAAGCACTCTGGGATGCAGACCATCTGGCCCTGGGGATTTATCTGCCTTCAATCCCTTCAATTTACCTAACACCACTTCCCTACTAACATGTATTTCGCTCAGTTCCTCCATCTCACTGGACCCTCTGTCCCTTACTATTTCTGGAAGATTATTTATGTCCTCCTTAGTGAAGACAGAACCAAAGTAATTATTCAATTGGTCTGCCATGTCCTTGCTCCCCATAATCAATTCACCTGTTTCTGTTTGCAGGGGACCTACATTTGTCTTTATCAGTCTTTTCCTTTTTACATATCTATAAAAGCTTTTACAGTCCGTTTTTATGTTCTCTGCCAGTTTTCTCTCATAATCTTTTTTCCCCTTCCTAATTAAGCCCTTTGTCCTCCTCTGCTGAACTCTGAATTTCTCCCAGTCCTCAGGTGAGCCACTTTCTCTGGCTAATTTGTATGCTACTTCTTTGGAATTGATACTATCCCTAATTTCTCTTGTCAGCCACGGGTGCACTACCTTCCTTGATTTATTCTTTTGCCAAACTGGGATGAACAATTGTTGTAGTTCATCCATGCAACCTTTAAATGCCTGCCATTGCATATCCACCGTCAATCCTTGAAGTGTCATTTGCCAGTCTATCTTAGCTAATTCATGTCTCATACCTTCAAAGTTACCCCTCTTTAAGTTCAGAACCTTTGTTTCTGAATTAACTACGTCACTCTCCATGTTAATGAAGAATTCCACCATATTATGGTCACTCTTACCCAAGGGGCCTCTCACGACAAGATCGCTAATTAACCCTTCCTCATTGCTCAAAACCCAGTCCAGAATAGCCTGCTCTCTAGTCGGTTCCTCGACATGTTGGTTCAAAAAACCATCCCGCATACATTCCAAGAAATCCTCTTCCTCAGCACCTTTACCAATTTGGTTCACCCAGTCTACATGTAGATTGAAGTCACCCATTATAACTGCTGTTCCTTTATTGCACACATTTCTAATTTCCTGTTTAATACCATCTCCGACCTCACTACTACTGTTAGGTGGCCTGTACACAACTCCCAGCAGCGTCTTCTGCCCCTTAGTGTTACGCAGCTCTACCCATATCGATTCCACATCTTCCCGGCTTATGTCCTTCCTTTCTATTGCGTTAATCTCTTTTTTAACCAGCAACGCCACCCCACCTCCCCTTCCTTCGTGTCTATCCCTCCTGAATATTGAATATCCCTGAACGTTGAGCTCCCATCCCTGGTCACCCTGGAGCCATGTCTCTGTGATCCCAACTATATCATAATCATTAATAACAATCTGCACTTTCAATTCATCCACCTTATTACGAATGCTCCTTGCATTGACACATAAAGCCTTCAGGCGCTCTTTTACAACTCTCTTAGCCCTTTTTAATGCTTGCCCTGGATTTGTCGGCCTGCCACTTTTACTTTTCCCCTTTGTACTTTTTGCTTCTACGCTCACTTTACACTCCTCTGTCTCTCTGCACTGGTTCCCATCCCTCTGTTGTGAACTAACCTCCTCACACCTAGCCGCTTTAATTTGATTCCCACCCCCCAACCATTCTAGTTTAAAGTCACCTCAGTAGCCCCCGCTAATCTCCCTGCCAGGATATTGGTCCCCCTAGGATTTAAGTGTAACCCGTCCTTTTTGTACAGGTCACACCTACGCCAAAAGAGGTCCCAATGATCCAAAAACTTGAATCCCTGCCCCCTGCTCCAATCCCTCAGCCACGCATTTATCCTCCACCTCATCGCATTCCTACTCTCACTGTCGCGTGGCACAGGCAGTAATCCCGAGATTACTACCTTTGCGGTCCTTTTTCTCAACTCCCTTCCTAGCTCCCTATATTCTTCTTTCAGGACCTCATCCCTTTTCCTACCTATGTCATTGGTACCTATATGTACCAGGACCTCTGGCTCTTCACCCTCCCACTTCAGGATATCTTGGACACGATCAGAAATATCCCGGACCCTGGCACCAGGGAGGCAAACTACCATCCGAGTCTCTGGACTGCGTCCACAGAATCGCCTATCTGACCCCCTTACTATCGAGTCCCCTATCACAACTGCCCTCCTCTTCCTTGCCCTACCCTTCTGAGCTACAGGGCCAGACTCTGTGCCGGAGGCAGGGCCACTGTCGCTTCCCCCGGGTAAGCTGTCCCCCCCAACAGTACTCAAACAGGAGTACCTGTTGTTAAGGGGCACAGCCGCCGGGGTACTCCTCATCACCTGCCTTTTCCCCTTCCCTCTCCTAACCGTGACCCACTTGTCTGCCTCCCGTGGCCCCGGCGTGACCACCTGCCTTCCACTCCTCTCTATCACCTCCTCGCTCTCCCTGACCAGACGAAGGTGCTCAGAAGGAATCGGGGTTACATGAAGTTAATATTCAAGTGCAGGAAGTAATTTGTAAAGCAAATGGAAGGCTGGCCTTTTCTGCACCAATGATGGAGGGCTAAACACTCGTTAGATCTCCCTGTCCAAGAAGAAGACACACTTGACAGAGAGGTGACAGAGTAGAAAATCATGAGATTAATTCCTGGGATGAAGAGGTGACCCTCAAAGGTTATGCTTTTACTCTTCTTAAAAATAAGACCTGATCTCATTGGAAAATGAAAGATTCTGAGGAGCAATTGCCAAGAGGATATTTGAGAGATCCAAGAATATGGGGACAAGCTTTCAGGAGAAGAGGTTGAGCACTGAGGACTGATGTGGAGGAATTTCCTCTCAAATTTAAATATTTGAAATTTTCCCCATTCAGTACAGCTTCAGATAAATTTTTTTTGAACAAGGTGGCAATTCATTGCGTTAAAAAAATGGAGCTAGAACCAAAGATCGAGTCAGCCACAACAGCAGAGCAAAACTGAGAGTGTAACATAGTCTGATTGTCTCAAACTATTTCTTATGTTCTACCTTCTTCTCCTAGCACCTTACACCCAAAGAGCTGATCTCTTGGCCACTCACTCCCAGATAGTCTGATCTAATAACCTCTCATTCATGGACAGTCACAGAATCATAAAATTATACAGCAGAGATAGTACCATTCAGCTCTCATTATTACCGAACAACAAAACTAATCCCATTTGGCCACATCCCTCTACACCCTTTCTATCCAAGTGCAAATGCTTTTTAAATGTTGCACTTGTATCTGCACCCATCACCTCAGCACAATGAATGTTTGGAACAAGCTATCAGTGTGAAAAATGCATCCGCTCAGCCGTGTGTGTTGGTGGGGGAGGGGTGGGAGGAAGGTGGAAGAGGGGGGGGTGGAAGAAAGGAGGGGTGGAAGAAAGGAGGGGGTGGGGATCTTTAGAAAGCAAATAATGGGCTATTGGATGAATTCAGTGGGTCAGGCAGCATTGTGGAAGGAAATGGATAGTCAATTTTTCAAATCAAGACCTTCATCTGGATAGTCACACAAGATGTTGGTGAGGACACGTTTGGAATATTGTACTCAGTTTTGGTCACCTGGAAAAAGTGCAGAGGAGATTTATGGAGATGTTACAGGGACTTGAGGGATTGAGTTACGGAGAGAGGTTGGGCAGGTTGGAACTTTTTATTGAGCATGGGAGAATGAGAGATTGTCAGACCATAAGATATAGGAGTAGGTGTATAAAATCATGAGGAGCATAGATAGGGTGAATACACACAGTCTTTGCCCCAGAGTAGGGGAATCAAGAACTGCAGGAAATAGTTACAAGATGAGAGGAGAGAGATTTAATAGTAACCTGAGGGGAATTAGAGGGATATAGACTAAACACAGGCAAATGGGACTAGCTTAGATGAGAATCTTAGTGAGCAAGGCTGAAGTGCAGAATGACTCTGTGACTTTTGTTGGTCAAAGATGTATCAAATTCAGATTAGAATTAAACACCAACCGAGTACCAATTATCGTTTTCCAAAGAGTTCCAAACTTCTAGCATCCTTTGAATGTGAAATATTCCTAAACTGTACCTTTAACAATCCTGGTTCTAATTTAAACTGCTTCCAAAGTCCTCATCACTCCAAGCACCAAAAAACACTCCCCCATCTTCAAAATGTTGATCAGATCAACTGCGGCACTTAACTCAAGGATCACCTACCATTCTGTAATTTAACTCTATTACTCCACAAATTTATGCTGCAACATCTCCTAGCACAATGCATCGTACTGAAGTACGATGTCCAAAAGTGCTTGTGTGCTCACAGTAGTTTGACGACATATGGACTCACTCAATGGTATGGGGGTGTGGACTGAAACGTACCTGCTCCCTCCCGGATTACAGAGCTAAGCTTGGAGCTGAATAGGACATCCACATGATTGAGAATGAACTCGACAACCACAGACTGAATCCGAACCTCCATGAAGGCAGCAGTGCCACTAAAGCAAGCCGATTCGATCTGCCGAGACCTGGGAAGAGTCAAATCAGGAACAGTTACAAAGGGAGATAAACTGATGGTCTCAGTAACAATGAGTGAGTGGGTGTGAATATGACTGCAAGTGAACCAACAGCAGAAACTCCATCCTCCACCACACTACTTCTAAACAGAGATCCCAGCCATTTACTCCCAATAATCCAGTTGTGACTTTTGTCACTTTGCATATGATAACAACATTACATTTATAGATAACATCACTAGTTGGCAGCACACAGTTAAGAAATGAAAGGGAGTCACTTCAACTCATCACTTGCTTTAAATACTGTATGTGTAAAGATAACTTCATCAGTAATCTTGTGCTAACTTCCATATGCTTCTGGATGAGCTTCACTACCCTGTTATAGCTCTGTCTGTCACAAAGGTTATCATCTGGTGTTGGCAACAACTGGCATGGTGATCATGGCAGTCAGTTTCGGTACAGAGCAGTAGTAGCACTGCAACTTCTGTACAATGTGCCTCTTGAGATTATCCGTATATTTGATCTTACCTCAGAAGGTTTGGAGCCCAGACAATAGCCAGGTTCTTGGTGTGCATGTTAGTGATGTAACTGTAGGTTGCCAACTGAGCCAAATGCCTCATCAGAAATTCGAGAGTCCTGGACACCAATAAAACAGGTTATTTAAATTTTATCACAGTATCTACATGGGGAAAAAAGCTGAAATTTCACATGTACAACAGTAGCATTTCATCCTAATATTGCTAAGGCAGCCAACTGAAAACATGTAGAAAAGTTACAGGAGTGATGTGCGTTAATCCAGTGATGTTAATGCAAGTCTGTTTACAACTTGGAAATAAGTGACAAAGGGTTGCCGTGGAGGTGAGGGAAGTAGTACACTATGCACAAACCACTGTTCAAGAGGAGGCTGGTACACAACTCGTTTCAACTGTCGTGAATAGAAATTGCGTGCAACAGTGTCCCAAGTGAGCAGATCCAAGGAACACTGTAGAGTTTTGATGTGGCAGAGATAGTTGTGTAACTCACACAGGGTCACAGCTGGCTAGAAAAGCAGACCCAACGCCCAAACCTACCCGTGTCACAGCAGTTAACTTTCTCCATTTGTGTGCTGCAACTGTATTTTCTGTACCAGAAATTACAGAGATACTACTCCCACTTTAAAAAGGAACACAGAGATTTTAATCCATTTGAAATTCAACTTCCTTCATATTTCCCAAAACAGAAGAATGATCAAATAGAACAGACATACAAGAGTACGGGAAATTTGGTTCATCACCTAAAACATTCAAAAACATCTATAGATTTACCATGGGGAGCATTCTGACTGGCTGCATCATCGTTTGGTATGGTATTGGGGGGGGGGGCGCTACTGCACAGGATCGAAGTAAACTGCAGAGTTGTAAAATTAGTCAGCTCCATCATGGGTAATAGTCTCTGTAGTATCCAAGACATCTTCAAGGAGCAGCGCCTTTAAGGACCCCCACTGCCCAGGACATGCCCTCTTCTCATTGTTACCATCAGGAAGGAGGTACAGGAGTTTAAAGGCACACACTCAGTGATTCAGGAACAACAACTTCTCCCTTGCCATCTGATTTCTAAATGGACATTGAACCGTGAACACTACCTCACTATTTTTTTACTTCTGCTTTTGCACTACTTATTTTAACACACACACACACACACTATAATTCGGGTTTTTTTTCTCTCTATTTATCATGCATTACATTGTACTGCTGCCGCAAAGTTAACACATTTCTCGACATATGCTGGTGCTATTAAACCTGATTCTAATTCTGAAATACACTGGAGTGTTCAAAGCGTTCATCAGTCTATATACACATACCTGTAATGAGGAGGGGGCAACTGCTGGATGACATCATAAATTTTAACCAAGCGATCCTCATCAGAAGCCACTGATACAGAATCCTGCAGGACACAAATGGTCAAATGAAATAGGTAGTCATGGAGCAAAGCAGATAGCTCTCCCCAACGCTAATGAACTGTCCCTCCCTCCTCATCAGGAATTACAGTGTGGGTGAGAGTAAAGGCTAAGGGGATAGAGTTTTACATTGTTTCCATGTATTACACTGTATATGTGTGTTTATTTGTTCCTTTGCACACAAGTGAATGAGTGCAAACACCAGAAGTTGCTACAAATTTGAAACCAGGTTGGAAAATTAACTGAAGAGGCAAATGGAAGAGTACTTTGCATTTCAATGATTGCTGTGGCGGGGGTTGTGGCTATTTTCCTGTGCTTTGTGGTATTTTTGGTCCATGCCTGAGATGCACTGTTGGGTGTCAATGCTCCTCCAGACCTTTGAGGCATTCTCATTCACTGGCTGCACCATCTGCTCACAATACCTGTTAGTTCAGGGAAGTGCAATCTATTTTACTTTTTACACTTGAACTGTATAATGAAATCAATTGAATCAACTTCATTCTACTTGCTGTGCTGTCTATGACATATACAATTACCAAGGATATTTCATCCACTGAGAAATAATAATTTCTGCTCAGTGTCTCTTGCGTAAACACACAGATGAATGATCTGTCTGATGTAATGTTGGTTATGTGGTAAATGCTGGCCAGAGCATGAGTATTCCACTGCTAATGTCATAGATGTCTGAAATCACACAGGTATTAGTAAGATTCAACTAGTGGTTAGCACCCTTGGTTTGGATTTGAGACGGAGTATGACAGCATAAAAGTGATGGCCACAGAGGAAAAGCAAAATATGTCCAGCAAGCCTGCAGTGAGGCAGTTTCTCTGAACAAAGAAAGTACAAATCATCAGCCAGGCCCACACTGGGCCAATGATGATCTGACTGTCGTGCTATGGAGAGGCATAAAATCATTGCCAATTAAATTATACAACCATTAACCTCTGAATGTTGCTTCCACCATTCTCATTGTGAAAGTACTTACTGAAAACTTCTCATATAATTGGTAGGTCAGCAGTGGGTTAGGTAGCTCTCTGAAGTAGAGTTTGCAAAGGGACCCAACACAATGGATATCCTGGAGGTAGAGATCCTTTGTCAGCTCAGGAATCTGCTCGGAGTCAAATTCGTGCCTTAAAGAAAAGTCCAAAAAAAGTATCTAGTGAGGAAGCTCAGGCAGAGGGATGATAAACAGTCATACTTCACTTGATCTTCCTTCAACACTGAACTCTGCCACGGTTGTAGCAGTGATGATGTGCCTCAGGTAGTCATTGGGTAATTACATTCGCCAAGCACTTCAGTGCATAGCGTCTCTTTTTCCCTAGCAGACAATCTCTGAATCCTTGGGATATATACTTAGTGACTCTTTGCTACATTTCCTCTGAAAAATACATTTTTTTCTTAGATAAAGAGATCAAAATAGTACATAGTCCAGGTGCAGTCATACCAAAACTCCAATTAACTGCAGTGGGACTTCTTTACCCATAAAGTCCAATACTTTCATCATGAAGTATACGTATTGCATTTGTTCTCTTAATTTCATACTTATTATTTCTTATGACATGTACAAGGACATCCAAACATGTTTGAAAACAACGATTCTCCACCTACTTACTATTTCATTAATTATCTGTATTCCTATTTCTTCCTAGTCAAATGGTGATTTAGAATTTCTCCACATGATATTCCATGTATCCTGACCCCGTTTAATTCCCTGCTCTGTCCACATCTTATTCCAAGATTTTACTTCCTCAGTATTCATCTTCTCATGCAGATTTTTACTGTCTGACAGCATGGATATATTTCACTCAGTTCCTTCAAAAACATCACTGAAATAAATTGTAAGTGGCTGAGACCCAAGCACTGATACCTGCAGCATTTTGCTTGGGTTTGCTCAACTGACAAATTAATTTACAAGACCAAGGTGAACTTCAAAAAATTGTGGCCAAGTTGAGAACAAACCAGTCAGAATTTTGGACAAGTTAATACTGACCTTTTATTAGAAGTGGTAAATTACAGCTCAGCAGGTACAGTGGCACTCAAAAGTTTGGACACCCCTGATCAAAATTGCCGTTACTGTGAATAAAAGATGACCTGATTTCCAAAAGGCATAAAGTTAAAGATGACACATTTCTTTAATACTTTAAGCAAGAAAACTTTTTTATTTCCATCTTTTACAATTTCAAAATAATAAAAAAGGAAAAGAGCCCGATGCAGAAGTTTGGGCACCCTGCATGGTCAGTACTTAGTAACACCCCCTTTGGCAAGTATCACAGCTTGTAAATGCTTTCTGTAGCCAGCTAAGAGTCTTTCAATTCTTGTTTGGGGGATTTTCGCCCATTCCTCCTTGCAAAAGCCTTCTAGTTCTGTGAGATTCTTGGACTGTCTTGCATGCACTGCTCTTTTGAGGTCTATCCACAGATTCTCGATGATGTTTAGGTCGGGGGACTGTGAGGGCCATGGCAAAACCTTCAGCTTGCACCTCTTGAGGTAGTCCATTGTGGATTTTGAGGTGTGCTTGGGATCATTATCCTGTTGTAGAAGCCATCCTCTTTTCATCTTCGGCTTTTTTACAGACGGTGTGATGTTTGCTTCCAGAATTTGCCAGTATTTAATTGAATTCATTCTTCCCTCTACCAGTGAAATGTTCCCCATGCCACTGGCTGCAACACAAGCCCAAAGCATCATCGATCCACCCCCGTGCTTAACAGTTGGAGAGGTGTTCTTTTCATGAAATTCTACACCCTTTTTTCTCCAAACATACCTTTGCATGTTGCAGCCGAAAAGTTCTATTTTAACGTCATCAGTCCAAAGGACTTGTTTCCAAAATGCATCAGGCTTGTTTAGATGCTCCTTTGCAAACTTCTGATGCTGAATTTTGTGATAAGGACGCAGGAAAGGTTTTCTTCTGATGACTCTTCCATGAAGGTCATATTTGTGCAGGTGTCGCTGCACAGTAGAACAGTGCACCACCACTCCAGAGTCTGCCAAATCTTCCTGAAGGTCTTTTGCAGTCAAACGGGGGTTTTGATTTGCCTTTCTAGCAATCCTACGAGCAGTTCTCTTGGAAAGTTTTCTTGGTCTTCCAGGCCTCAACTTGACCTCCACCGTTCCTGTTAACTGCCATTTCTTAATTACATTACAAACTGAGGAAACGGCTACCTGAAAACACTTTGCTATCTTCTTATAGCCTTCTACTGCTTTGTGGGCATCACTTACTTTAATTTTCAGAGTGCTAGGCAGTTGGTTAGAAGAGCCCATGGCTGCTGATTGTTGGGACAAGGTTTGAGGAGACAGGGTATTTATAAAGCTTTGAAATTTGCATCACCTGGCCTTTCCTAATAATGACTGTGAACAAGCCATAGCCCTAACAAGTGAATTAAGGTATGAGACCTTGGTAAAAGTTATCTGAGAGCTCAAATTTCTTGGGGTGCCCAAACTTTTGCATGGTGCTCCTTTCCTTTTTTCCCCACTCTAAAATTGTACAAAACAAAAATAATACACTAATCTTGCTTAAAATGTTGAAAGAATGTTTCATCTTTAACTTTATGACTTTCAGAGATCAGTTCATCTTCTACTCACTTAACTATTCACAGTAACAGAAATTTTGACCAGGTGTGCCCAAACTTTTGCATGCCACTGTATATTAATTTCCAGGTGGCAGAAGAGCTTAGGCTACAGTACATACCGTTAAACTTTTTCAAATATTTTCCATCAAACCTAAGAATCTTCCCTATCTGTAGCTACCTCTTTCAAAATCTAGGTGGTAAGCCAACACATCCAGGAAATACCTTGGCTCTGGGTCAAATGTCTCCAAAACCATCTCTAGCCGATTCTAACTTATTTGAATTCCTCATTCTCACATGTTGCTTGCATCCGACTATTTGCAGATTTTTTTAAACCTGTGATTCCCCAGAGGTGCTGTCTGATGAAATTATTAATTCTCTACCTCACCAAATTATATTAAATTTGACATAAGCTAGTTCCTAATAAGTTCCATAAGAACATATGTTAAAGGAGCAGGATGGGCACAGTTTAATTCCTCAAGTTTTTCAGTAAAACCAAAGATGATCCATGATTGAAATCTACACCAGTTGTTCACTTTCCATGTATGCATTGACTCTCTTTCAGGACCTGTCTCCGCCAATCATAGCTTTGAATGTATTCAGTGTCTACCTCGACTGCTCTCTGGGGTAGAGAACTCCAGAAATTCACAAACCTGAGAAGTAACTCCTCTCCTCTACTTGAAATGAGTTACCCCTTATTCTGAAGCCTCTGTAGAATCCCATAGGAGAATAAGCATTCTCTCAGCATCTACCCTGTCAATCCTCCTCAAAATATTATAACTTTCATTAAGATTGCCCACCAGGAGCACATTGGAGTCGACAATGTTGTGATCTACCTGCTAAACAGAGCCGACTCCCATTTGGATAAGCAGGGCAGCACTGTGAGGATCATGTTTTTTGATTTCTCTAGTGTCTTCAATACCATACAGCTCTCACTGCTGGGGGAGAAGCTCCATTCAGTGCAGATTGGCACTTCCATTGTATCCTGGTTAATGGACTACCCGACTAGCAGACCACAGTATGTATAACTTCAGAACTGTGTGTGAGACATGGCTATAAGCAACACTGGAGCCCCACTTGACTCCCTTCCTGTTTACCCTGTATACCTCAGACTTTAGATACAATATTGAATCATGTCATTTGCAGAAATTCTCCGATGACTCAGCAGTTGTTGGGTGTATAAGGGAGGATGAATACAGGGCCCTGGTGGAGGACTTCATCAAATGGTGCAAACTGAATCATCTGTCGCTCAATATCAGTAAGGCAAAGGAGATGGTGATGGACTTTAGAAAGACTAAGCTCCCTGTTACTCTTGACAGACTTGAGTGGAGCACCAACACAGAGAGCCAGAATTGCCTCTACTTTCCGAGGAGACCAAGGTCCTTTGGAGTATGCATGCCACTCCTTTACATGTTCTACCAGTCTGTTGTCACCAGTACAATTTTCTATGTGGTGGTGTGCTGGGGCAATGGCATCAACACTGGTGATGCCAGCAGGCTCAATAAACTGATTAGAAAGGCTGGCTCTGTTATAGGACACACTGGAGGCTGTGATAGAACAGAGGACTCTACAGAAAATCTTGGCAATTCTAGACAATGTTTCTCACTCTCTGCATGCCATCTTGGCTGAGCAGAGGAGCACTTTTAGAAATAGACTAAGTCAACTGCACTGCTCCAAAAAGCGCGATACGAGGTCATTCTTACCCTCAGCTATTAGGCTCTATATTGAGTCAACCTATAGCCAGTGAAGAGATAACCCACTCCTGTTAGATTGTTTGCGGTAACTTATCTTTGATTCTTTCTACTTCCCTTGTAATATTTATATCTGTGCATTTGTAATGTCACTATGACACTGTAATTTCCTTTGGGATCAATAAAGTATCTATCTATCTATCTAAGATAGTTTCTCATTCCTCTATACTAACTACAGATGTAACCAGTTCAAACTTCTTTCATACATCAGCCCTCTCACCCGAGCAATTAACCTGTGAACATCTGCATCATCTCCAATGTATGCACATCTCTCCATAAATACAGACCAAAACTGTGCTTAGCATTATCAACAGAATTATACTGCATCATATTTTTATACTCCATTCTTCTCACAGTAATGACAAACATTCTTAATTATTTGCTCTGCCCAGAGGCTAAAATTTTGTGTTCCAGATCCCACTGTACGTCCACATTCTGTAGTTTCACTCCAATTAAATAATCTGAGTCTTAATTCTACTTACACAACACAGTCATAGTCATACTTTATTGATCCCGAGGGAAATTGGTTTTCGTTACAGTTGCACCATAAATAATAAATAGTGATAAAACCACAAATAGTTAAATAGTAATATGTAAATTATGCCAGGAAGTAAGTCCAGGACCAGCCTATTGGCTCAGGGTGTCTGACCCTCCAAGGGAGGAGTTGTAAAGTTTGATGGACACAGGCAGGAATGAATTCCTATGAGGCTCCGTGCTGCATCTCGGTGGAATGAGTCTCTGGCTGAATGTACTCCTATGCCCACCCAGTACATTACATAGTGGATGGGAGACATTGTCCAAGATGGCATGCAACTTGGACCGCATCCTCTTTTCAGACACCACCGTCAGACAGTCCAGTTCCATCCCCACAACATCACTGGCCTTACGAATGAGTTTGTTGATTCTGTTGGTGTCTGCTACCCTCAGCCTGCTGCCCCAGCACACAACAGCAAACATGATAGCACTGGCCACCACAGACTCGTAGAACATCCTCAGCATCGTCCGGCAGATGTTAAAGGACCTCAGTCTCCTCAGGAAATAGAGACGGCTCTGACCCTCCTTGTAGACAGCCTCAGTGTTCTTTGACCAGTCCAGTTTATTGTCAATTCGTATCCCCAGGTACTTCTAATCCTCCACCATGTCCACACTGACCCCCTGGATGGAAACAGGGGTCACCAGTACCTTAGCTCTCCTCAGGTCTACCACCAGCTCCTTAGTCTTTTTCACATTAAGCTGCAGACAATTCTGCTCACACCATGTGACAAAGTTTCCTACCGTAGCCCTGTACTCAGCCTCATCTCCCTTGCTGATGCATCCAACTACGGCAGAGTCATCCGAAAACTGAAGATGACAAGACTCTGTGCAGTAGTTGAAGTCCGAGGTGTAAATGGTGAAGAGAAAGGGAGACAAGACAGTCCCCTGTGGAGACCCAGTGCTGCTGATCACTCTGTTGGACACACAATGTTGCAAGCACACGTACTGTGGTCTGCCAGTCAGGTAATCAAGAATCCATGATACCAGGGAAGCATCCACCTGCATCGCTGTCAGCTTCTCCCCCAGCAGAGCAGTGCGGATGGTGTTGAATGCACTGGAGAAGTCAAAAAACATGACCCTCACAGTGCTCGCTGGTTTGTCCAGGTGGGCGTAGACACGGTTCAGCAGGAAGACGATGGCATCCTCAACTCCCAGTCAGGGCTGGTAGGCGAACTGGAGGGGATCCAAGTGTGGTCTGACCATAGGCTGGAGCAGCTCCAGAACAAGTCTCTCCAGGGTCTTCATGATGTGGGAGGTCAATGCCACTGGTTTGTAGTCATTGAGGCCACTGGGGCGCGGCGTCTTCGGCACAGGGACGAGGCAGGATGTCTTCCACAGCACAGGAATCCTCCGGAGCCTCAGGCTCAGGTTGAATACATGGCGAAGTACTCCACATAGCTGAGGGGCACAGGCTTTGAGCACCCTGGTATTGACACCATCCGGTCTTGCAGCCTTGCTTGGGTTGAGACGTTTCAGCTGCCTTCTCAGCTGTTCAGCTGTGAAGCCCACCATGGTGGTTTTGTGTGGGGAAGGGGTATAGTCATGAGAGCAGGGTGGGGGACTGTGAGGAGGGGTAGGAGGGGAGAGTGGAATATGTGTTGGTTGGGGGCCGACAACAGATGGCTCATGTGTGGGATGGGCAGGGGCCACAATGTCAAATCTATTAAAGAACAGGTTAAGTTCATTGGCCCTGTCTACACTGCCTTCTGCTCCTCTGTTGCTCGTTTGCCGGAACCCAGTGATGGTCCTCATCCCCCTCCAGACCTCTCTCATGTTGTTCTGCTGGAGTTTCCACTCAAGCTTCCTCCTGTACCTGTCTTTAGCCTCCCTGATCCTGGCTTTCAGGTCACTCTGTATTGCCCTCAGCTCTTCCCTATTTCCATCTCTAAACGCCCTCTTTTTAGCGTTCAGGATGTCCTTAATGTCCTTTGTTACCCATGGGTTGTTATTTGAATAACAAAGGACAGTTCTTGTCAGAACATTGCAGTCCACACAGAAGTTAATGTAATCAGTGATGCACTCTGTGAGCCCATCAATATCCTCTCCATGTGGCTCACAGAGTGCCTGCCAGTCTGTCACCTCAAAACAACCCTGGAGCACCTCATAAGCCTCCTCCAACCATTTCCTCACTGTCCTCCAGGTTGCAGGTTTACTCTTCACCAGAGGCACGTAGCAGGGTTTTAGATGCACCAGGTTGTGATCTGACCTTCCCAGTGGGGGGAGGGGAGAGGAGCTGTATGCATCCTTAATGTTAGCGTACATCAAATCCAGAGTCCTCTTCCCTCTGGTTGTACAGCTCACATACTGCGTGAAGTTGGGCAGTGGTCTAGCCATGGTAACATGGTTGAAGTCACCCGAGATGGTAATGAGGGCACTCGGGTGCTGGGTTTGTAATCTGACTATGACGGTGTAAATGATGTTACACGCCGACATCGGGTTGGCAGAGGGAGGGATGTACACAACAACCACAACTGCATGCAAGATTTCCCTTGGCAAATAATATGGCCGGAGTCCAACAGCAAAAAGTTCAATATTCGGGCTACAAACACGTTCCTTGATCGTAATATGCCCAGGATTGCACCATCTGTTGTTTACCAGAACCACAAGCCCCCCTCCTTTACGCTTACCGCTCTCAGTACAATTCTGGTCAGCTCGAGCGGTCTGGAAGCCCTCAATGGAAACGCTTTGATCGGGTATGTCCTCGTGCAGCCACGTTTCAGTAAAACACATGACACTGCTCTCCCGAAATGTTCTCTGACTCCTGACAAATGCCGTCAGTTTGTCCATTTTATTCCCAAGCGATCTCACATTTCCCATGATGAGAGAGGGGAGACACGGCTTATAACTTCTCTTCTCCATAAGCCTCTGTTGTCTCGACCCGGTCCTCTTCCCTCGCCTTTTTGATCCCCCTCTGCATCCTCTGTGTGTTTTCCTCCAGATTTCAGCCGGGATGTCCGCTGCTCTGTTCGCTAAACCAGCGGGCACAAGCACAATCAATTGGTCCCTGGAATAAACAATGCGGCCATCCTGCTGCCACGCTAACGAGACGTGTCCGAATGTAACTATTTCCAGTGCTAAAAAAACAAGTAAAACTCTCTCCACCAGCATGTTAGAGAGGGTGCAGCTTCAACGTGTTACCGAGAGAAAAAAATACAACAAATAACTAAGTTAAAAAGTTTAAAAGTAAGAAACTACGGAGCAACTGTAACAGACTGCATGCACGACCGGTGCATGCGCAAACACCATAACATCTTTAGAAACCTAGACGATAAGCTTTGAAATTTTGCTAAATCTTTCCAGCTCCCTTTCCTTAAACATACATCTTTCACAAACTGTTTTAGCTATCCTTTTGAATACTCTTTCACTGTAATTTTTTTTGTTGATCACACTTCTGTGAATTGCTGCACAAAATTTTCTATAACAAACTATAAAAAGACCGTATGATGTTAAGATTTAAACCCCTGAAGTGAAACAAATGGGACACATTTTCCCTCATTCCTATCAGTTTCCTTGGATCTTGGAATGCGACAATGGTGTATGGAAGTGCAGTAGCTGGGGAAGGTACTGTGGAGAAATCTGGGCTGCATAGCACTCCTAAAGCAGGGGCTAAATCAACCGGGAATCTTTGAGGTATTACTGAGTGATCTAGAAATAAATCATACATTATTAGACTAAAAGGAGGACACTTTGAAAATGTAACAGCAGCATTGGACAGAGTCACCATGAGCTGATGAAAGGGAAGTCATATATAACAAATTTGTTTTCGGTGGATGTAGCCAGTGGAATAGTTTAGCAAAAACAAATTGACATGGTATATTTTGGCTTCCGGAAGGCCACACAGGAGATTATCAAATAAAAATTGAGCACAGAGACCTAATGGGTACTATACAAGCATGAATGGAATTTTGCAATTAGATGAAAAATAGTTGGAATATGTTTGTTAAATAACCGATGTTTGAGAACTAAGCAACTCGGGTTGCTTTACCTGCTCGACTCCTTGTCACATCTTCCTGTCACAAGTACAAAGCAGAAATACTTGCTGCCTGACTGCAAGACCAAATCACCACTCCTTCACAGTGACCTGTCACACGACAGTGGTCTTGTGGAATACCATGGTCACAACACGGCAGAATAATGACTCAGAGCCTGGGGAATTTCAGCTAGTTGGCAATAGCAAGATTGCAGGTGACTCAATTTATGGTTAGGTTTTAACACAAGGGACCTGTTGAATATTTCCAGGACAGTATGTTTCACTGCAGGGATGTGAGCATTGAAAGATCTAAGAGAATGGTCCTGAGGTTAAAGGAAGAAAGAAACATCAAAAAATTGCCATTCAGACAATCATGCTTATGTCAGTCTGAAAGCACTACATAACCAAATCCCATCTTCCAGGACTATATCTTCAGTTTGTCAGATCATGGTTCAGCAAGGTCACGTCTAAGTACTTCCATGATTGCAGCCTCGACTATCCTTTCAGACTGGAAGTTCCAGACTCGACCACCCACTGGATGAAAACATTTTCCCTAATTTCCCCTCTGATTCTTTCTTAGATTTGACTATTAGTTCAAGAGCAACATATCCTCAGGTGTCTCCTGAACTGCCATGTGCGCACAGTGACACATAACCATCGCTATTTTATTGATACAGTAAAAAGTTTTTAAAAGCAGCAGTTGGCTGTTTTAAGTTGGTGTTTGGTTCTGGATGAGCCATAAGATCATCTTTTTAATTGTTGACGATCCACAATTCATCTTTTTGTTGGCAGGGCTTGGCTGTATTTACAGCTGCAATTTGTCTTGATGGAGAGGGGGCGGCTGGTGGGAACAGAGGAGAATTTGAAAAAGTTGGAATTGACCCTGTCCTTCAATTCAATTAGCAGTTGAAGTGAACTGTACAATCAGAAAGGGACTCAGATTCAGCTGAGTTAATTGTCATATACACCAGGGTGCAGTGAATGCAGAAGATCATTGTGGTCAGCGGTCAGGGTAGAGCCCACTATTGAAACCTGCTGTTCATGAAACAATCAGCCTTGTGGATGACCATCGCGATGTCCGCTGTTGCTCAAGTTCCAACAGCCAGAACTTGAGCTCATCCAGCTGGAGACACTTCCTGCACCTGTCTGTGTGGGACACTTCTTGCATTTACAGCTTAAAACAATCAATAAAATTATTTAAACATATGTTCAGTATCTACCCTTGTGACACACTAGCAAGCCTGGAACTGATTAGATAAAGAAACTGCAGAACAAATAAATATTTTAAAAATAAACCTTGAAAAAAATACTGTGAATGATTTATGAATGAAAAAACAAATGTAAAAGCAGATTTTATTTACATGACTCACTTATACAATAAAAACAGAACATTACGTGACTATATTTGTATTGTGGCAAAAGTGGATGCTTCGATCCGCTGAGAACTTGATAAGACCACAATACGATAGTTGCCAAGCATCAGGATGGAGAGACCCTGGTGCGAAAATGGGTCTTTTAGCTGGCCGGTTTTGATAAGCTTACAATTGTAAACTACTTTAATAGAGCAATTAGGACAGAGGTTGAAAACGTTTTACTTGACTCCACACCTTCCATTCAAATGTCTAATAGTCCCTATGTCTTATGGTCTTACAGTAGGATCCGGGATCATCCATGATGGAAGGGCGGAGCAGACTCGATGGGCTGAATAGCCCAATTCTGCTCCTGAGGTCTTAAATATCAGTTGAATCAATGTATAATCAATATTTTCTCAACAAGGCTGTATAAAAGATCACTGTGGCCACTGGGCCTTCAAGTTCACAGCCAGCAAAATCAGTTACACATTATTAGTTTCAGCAGAACAAGGAGGGTGCATTCCTTTGCCCCATCAGTTATATCCATAGTTTATGAAGTAATACAATAAACTAGGGACTTCTGATGGAGCCAACTAATTTCCTGTCTGTCTATCCCTGCATGCATCAAGGTTTAGTTTTTTTTAATTGTTTGTAGAATATATCAGTGATTTAGCCATGATTAATAAGCTTCCAGATAGCACTATGGTTGTGCAATTGACAACAGGGAAGAATTGTGCAAGCTTCAGGAAGATGTGACAGGTAAGAAAGATACGAGTGCAATTCAAGGCAGCTTGGTAAGAAGTAATGCAAGCCAGACAAGGCCTTGCACAATAAAAGGTAGGATGTCTAAAAACCTGGGGACCCTGGTGTACATGTCCACTGATCCTGAAAGGTAGCAGTGCCGGTAACTAATTTGATTTAGAGTACAAATTGCCAATCTGTTGGGACTGCAGCAAAATACAGCAAAAAGATTTTTGTCGTGGCAATTCAGAATAAATGTATCTAAGCAGTCAGTGAAGGCAGTGTGAGACATCTGATCCACCTGATGGCTACTTTCAGTTATCTACGGACTTGTACCCTAAGGTCCTTCTGTCCATCAAAAGTCCTGAGGGTTCTACCATCTACTATGTACATCCTACTCTTATTTGCCCTTCCACAATGTATTATCTTGCATGTGCAAGGACTAAATTCACCTTTGCTATCATCATGCTTCAACAACCATCCTTGCTACTTGCAACATTGTTATCTGCAAGCTTCATTATCATACTTTGTACATTCATATCCAAATAGTCAAACATTAAGGATTCCAGCACAATCTCACAGAAAATCCTACTCTATGTATGCTCTGTAGCTTTACTCACCCTTAGAATGCAGTTTCTCTGAAAAGACCATTACACTTATTATGTTTTAATCTTTTTTGCTTCTTGCTTTTCATCACTTCTAGAGAGGTTATTCCTATCAGAACCCTCTGGTTCATTTTCCAGCTCCAGCACTCACTACCCTTCAGCTGGAACCTTACCATGCACCCTGTCCTTTCACCTCTTCTATTTTCACTTCATGATCTGACAAAACAGGGACGAGGTGACTGCTTTGTGGAGCCCTCTATTCAATGTGCAAGTTTAACACTGACATCACTCTGACCTGTAGTGTTCCATGGTACCTCAGTGTAAACTCAAGATACAGTACCTCATCTTGTGACCAAGTTTATGTCAGCCTTCAGATTAAATTCTGAGTGCAATAATTTCACATAACCTTCACTTCCAGGGCTTTAATTAAGCCTTCTATCATCAACAATATTTTCTTTTGGTAATTTCATATATCGTTCTACTTCTCTCAGTTACACCTTCCTAAGACTAACATTTTGTTTCTTTTCTCATTATTGGCAAAGAAACACATCCAACTTTACTCATCACAGACCCTTTCCCTGCATGTGAACACTAGTTTAGCTTTAACTAACTCTTCCACTATTAACACTCTATGGATGCAGTCCAACCAGCTGGCTTATTGGGTATTTTTTCATATTCCATTCATTCTTCAAAAAATGTGCAGTCACACTGAGGATATTCTCGATGGAAAGGGAGTGAAGTAGTTGATATGGTTTAGAGCACTTGGTCCATTAAATCTTTATTGAGTACAGGTTTCCCCCGCCATCCGAAGGTAGAGCATTCCTATGAAACGGTTCGTAAGCCGGAAAGTCGTAAAGCGAAGAAGCAATTACCATTTATTCATATGGGAAAAATTTGTGAACGTTCGCAGACCCAAAAATAACCTACCAAATCATGCCAAATAACACATAAAACCTAAAATAACAGTAACATATAGTAAAAGCAGGAATGATATGATAAATACACAGCCTATATAAAGTAGATATACTTCTCTACAATCATTGCCTGCACTGTTCTCCGTAGCGAAAATCTCACGCAAGCGCTGTCAGCAAAAACACGGCACAAGCGCTCTCAGCAAAAACACGGCGCAAGCGCTCTCTCCAGTAACCTTTGAGCTATGAAGCTGCCAAATCGTTCCAAGTAACGCATAAAAATATACAGCCTATATAAAATAGAAATAATGTATGTACAGTGTAGTATCACTTACTGGAATCGGGAAGACAGCGCCGAGCACACTGATGATGGTGTGTTAGGTTGAGTCGTCGGAGGTTGGGATGGTGCAGTGGCCCCCACCCTCCAGGCAGTGAACCGATACCGATCCGCGAAGCATGCAGTGGTGCAGCAGTGGCCGGGACGCACCCAGCGCATCTTTAAGAAAAAAGCCGAAATCGCCTCTGATCCGGGCTGACATTTACGCATCGGGTGGCACCTAATTAGTTAGCTTGTTTATTTCGGCTTTTTTTCTTAAAGATGTGCTGGTTGCACCTTGCTACCGCTGCATTCTCCGCGGCAATGTATCGGTCCGTGGCCCGTGGGTTGGGGTGGTGGGACACTGGGGTGTCGTCTGTTTCCATCAGGGCAGGCAGGTCATCTTCTTCTATGTCTGCCTGCCTCGATGTCCAAGGTCGAGGTTCGTCGTTTGCTGTGGCTGATGTGGAAGGCTTGAAAAATGACAGTATGCTTGACTGCTAGCCTCGCACAATTTTTCTATCATACAGTTCTTTGTAAGCACTCAAACCATCCTGCAAATATGCCCGAAACCGACGTACCCTTTCAAAATTAAAGTCGTATTTTATCATTGCAGCGAAAATCTCATGCAGTTGCTTCACGTTCAGTTCCTGGACGAGTTCGCTACTGCATTCGGTTTCAATTGTTATCCTTTCCTCTTCCAATTGCATCAGCTCTTCATCTATCAGTTCTTGGTCATGGGATGCTAAAACCTCTTCAACATCATCTTCGTCAACTTCCACAAGCCAAACTCACCTTGTTCACCACGATCGAAACGCTTAATTATGTCTAGTTTTACGCTAAGTGTAACACCCTTACCAGCTCTTTTAGGCTTTTCCGATACCTTAGAACACATCCTGCTAATGGATGCTCACAGGCACGTGTTTAAGCAATGCCGGCGAGAATGCCGTTCCGAATCGAGGGGAGGAGCAGCTGCTCCGGGCGCGCGCTTTTTTCACGTGCTGCCTTTTTTCGTAACAGTGAAAACACCTTCTGTTAGCGAAAACAGGTAACTAATGAAGGTCTTTCGTAACAGTGAGGTTTCGTAAAGCGAACGTTCGAAAAGCGGGGGACACCTGTAATTTGTCTTATTCCTTGCATTTTTCCCCACAGCTCTAAAAATAATTTTCCTTCAAGTACACATACAATTCCCTTTCAAAAGCTCTGATTGCTGATGCAAGTCGTCAGTGCCTCCTTTATACAAAAAAAATGTATTTTCTACTCAAAAACTCTTAGTCCTCTTAGGTATACTAAGACTACCCTTTTCTCAGCATCTCCCCTGCTCTAGGACAGAGCAAACTAGGAGCTAAGCTGCCTCACTCCTGCAGCCTCTTTAATACATGTTTAATCAGCATGACAAAACTCTACTGAATGAGCTTCTGTTCTTCCATTATCAATGCGTGTCAGAAGCAGATGCAAAAGGAACAAAATGAAACATACACTCCGTCAACCACACCACCTGGGCCCAGCACACTGTAGATCTTAGGAATAAAATGAGAGCTACAGACTTCTAATACTTGGAACCAAGAACACGTTACACTGCAAAAGAGAAGCTAATCCTCAGGGATCAGAAGCCTTTCTCACTGCTATGCACCTGCATTCACAGCAAAAAAATACATAGGGATCAGCACCCAATGCACACCCAAAAACACCTCACTGATTTGAAAGACTTCCTTGCATTGAATGACACCGAAATTAGAATTTTGCTGCTATATATGAATCACATTTGATGGATTGGGAAAAGGGTCAAGCTATTGCAGGATTTGTCACTGGAAAGGATCCAAAAAGATTATTGCAAGGACTAAAATTTGGTCATAGCCCTGATCATTTACGGAATTTCGTCAACATGTACACGGCAAATATGGAAATACCCTCCCTTCTCAATAGAGCACTTAGTTTCTCAAATCAAACCTTAAATGAAAGTGAAGTTACAGGTAAATCTAGCCTCACAGGAAAACAGACTAACAGCTGAAATATAAAGTAAGTAAAAAAATGTGCAAAAAATTTACACGTTGAGCTCCTGATGAGACTTTTACCCACTGAAAGCTAAGTGAACAGTAACTGTACAGACAAGAGATTCTACATTTGCTGGAAATCCAGAGCAACACACACACGGTGCTGGAGGAACTCATCAGATCAGGCAGCATCTCTGGAAGTGAATAGTCTGTTTATTCATTTCCACAGATGTTGCCTGTCCTGCTGAGTTTCTCCAGCATTTTGTGTGTGTTGAACAATACCTTTCTTATTTTTTGAATAATTTTTATTCACGTTATATTTCAATTGTTGAAAATTTTTGCATTGTAGAGCTTGAGAGCTTCAGTCTAAAACATCTAAACACTTGAAAATTCATGAATTGCATCAGAAATGATAAAGTAATGCTTTATCTGAAGTAAAATATTAAAAACATTCATAATGACAAGATGTCACACACTTCCAGCTCATGTTCTCTCCCCTTCACCCAGCATTCACCAGTCCTCCCCCTGTGGGTAACATATTGGCATGGATAAAAGAATAACTAACTAATGCAAAACAGATAGTAGGAATAAATGGGTCATTTTCAGACTGGCAATCAGTAACTGGTGTGGTAAGAGAGGGATCAGTGCTGGAGCCTCAACTACTTACAATCTATATTAATGACTTGGATGAAAGGACTGAGTGTACTGCAGCCAAATTTGTTGACGACACAAAGTTAGGTAAGTTGGCAATTGAGAGGAGCATATACAAATGCTCTTAAGGAATTTTGAGAGGTCACGTGAATGGGTAAGTTCTTGGCAGATGAAGTACCATTTGGGAAAATATGACGCTACTCACTTTGGAAAGAAAAATGAAAATGAAAACCCACTCTTTAAATGGAAAGAGGCTACAAAATGTTGCAGTACAAAGGGAACTGGGGGTCCCAGTACATGAAACACTAAGTACGTAGGAGTGTATAGCCTAATACAGAACTTCATTTGGCAGAATTGCACATGAGGAGGAGGGATACAGGAGTAAGATACATCAGCTGGTTGAGTGGTGCCACAACAATCTCGTACTGAATATCAGCAAGACCAAGGAACTGATTATGGATTTCAGAAAGAGAAAGTTGGAAGTACGCACACTTCATTGAGGATCAGCAGTGGAAAAGGTGAAGTTTCTGGGCATCAGCATTTCAGAGAATCTATCCTGGGCCCAACACATTGAAAAAGGAATTATGAAGGAGGCATGCCTGTGGTTACACTACAAGAGGAGCTTGCGGAGATTTGGTATGTCATCAAAAGCTCTCGCATATTTCTACAGATGTACGATGAAGAGTATTCTAATTGGTTGCATCACAGACTGCTCCATCAAGGGCATAACCCTCCTCACTATTGAGAACATCTACAAGAGGCAGTGCCTCAAAGTAACTGCACCAATATTAAGGACCCTCACGATCCAAGTCAGGCCATCTTCTCATTACTACCATCAGGGAGGTGGGACAGGAGCCTGAAAACCCACATTTAACCCTTTAAGAACAGTTTCTTTCCCTCTGTCATCAGATTTCCGAATGATCCAATAACCCATGAATACCACCTCACTATTCCTCTACTGCATTATCCACTTTTGCAACTTACAGCAATTTTTATGTCTAGCAGTGTACTGTTGCTGCAAAACAAATTTCATGCCATTTGTTAGTGATAATAAACTTGATTCTGATTCTGCAGATGCAGTGAGTAATTAAAAAATCTTATAGCAAGTTGTCTCTTATCGCCAGGGATGGGGGGAATTTAAGTATGGAAACTTTGATGCAATTTGACAGGGCATTGATATACCCAGAGTACTGCATCAGTTTTGTTATCTGTACTGTGGGTGGAACTAAAGGAAAGGGAGACATTTTTAATAAATACTGCTCTTCAGCTTTTACTGTGGAAAAAACAATGGAAGCTAAGGAAAATGGGAGAAATAAGTGATGTTGTTTTCGACCACATACAAATTAGCAGAGAGGTATTAAAGGACTTAAAGAGCATTAAGGTGGATAAATCTCCAGGGCCTGATCTAGTGCATTCTCAGACCTTGTGGGAAGCTAGGGAAGAAACTGCAGAGACATTTGCATAGATTTTTGCTTCATCTTCGGCTACAGGAGAACTTCTAGAGGAATGCAGAGTGGCTAACATGGTACGATTGTTTAAAAAGTGTAGAAATACAAGCCAGAAAACTACAGGCCAGTGAGTCTGACATTGATGGTGGACAAATTGTAGGAGGAGATTCTAAGGTACAGAAACTACCAACATATGGAGAGATAGGGTCTGATTCAGGACAGTCAACAAGGTATAGGAAGTCGTATCTGTCAAATCTACTGAAGTTCTTTGAGGAATTAATGCTGTTTATGTAGGATTTTGACTGGAAGGTCCAGAAGGGGTGATAGCGGATTGGATTCAAAATTGGCTCAGTGGTAGAATGTAGAGGGTGATGATCGAGGGTTGTTCCTCAAACTGCTTTTTGCATGGTGCTCTTTTCCTTTTTTTCCCCACTCTAAAATTGTACAAAACAAAAATAATACACTAATCTTGTTTAAAATATTGAAAAGAATGTTTCATCTTTAACTTTATGACTTTTGGAGATCAGTTCATCTTCTACTCACTTAACTATTCACAGTAACAGAAATTTTGACCAGAGGTGCCTAAACCTTTGCATACCGCTGTATAATTGCAAAACTTCCTTATTCATGTAGTCAAAGCCTCTCATTATAAAGGCTAACATATCATTGGACCTCCTAATCACTTGCTGCACCATAAGATGACTTCAACAACATGAAGTTCACCAAGGTCCTTTCAAACATCAAAATTACTCAACCGTGTCCCATTTAATAAAAGTTCAGCTTCAAATGCATCAAAGTGGATGACCTCACAGTTTCCAGTCTGCATTCTACCCGACACATCTTTGCCTGCTCTCCGAGCTTGTCATTAATCCTTGAAGTCTCTTTACAGCCTTTGTATTGGCAATCCTGCTTATTAAGTATCGTGAGCAAGCTTAGAAGTATGACATTATGTCTCCTTCGCCGAATCATGGAATTACAATATCAAATGGCTGGGCTGCAAGCACCGATCCCTCGTCACACTCTGCCAACCTGTCAAGGGCCATTTATTCCCATCCTTGTCTTTCTGTCCAATAACCAATTTTGAACCCATGCCAGTACACAAACCTGTAATTCCTTGTGCTCTAACCTTGCTCAATTTTCTTGAAAGCCTTCTAGAAATCAAATTACACCATGTCCACTGGTTTCTCAGTACATAATTTATTTGTCACATTTTCAAAGTACTCAGGTAAATTCATTTATAGGCCCATGTGATTCTGCTCAATCCAATTATTCTCTTACAGGAGTACAGTTGTCAATAAAATTCAATCTGAGATTTCAATAGCTACATGTTGCTAATGGTAAGCATTGATTTTTGCAGTGAGGACAGGTTTGTAAATCAAAGATACGTATAGAATTAATTGTATTTGTAAATAGAACTATCACAAATGACCTCCTCAGATGATGTTATGGTGAACTTTTTCAAAAATTTATTTATCACATCGGCAATCATGAATTTTCTTCAAGTATAGCTCCTTCAGTCACAGTCTGTATAACTCCCTGACCTATGGACTTCCTTGCTGTACTTCATCAAGGCCATTCCTTGAGATTCTTGTGAACCAAACTAGTGAATCTATTCATTAGATCAAGACTGCTACTTATATCATTTCTCTCAGACTTTCTCTAACTTGGCCTGCACAAAAGCACAACAGTAAAGCTCCTTCCTCGGAGTTCCAGATTCGATACTGAGCAGGACATTCCTCCTGTGACCATGTCAATTTTCTCCAGATGTTCCAGTTTCTTCCCACATCTCAAACATAAATGTGTGAGCCAGTAAGAAACATAGAAAACTTACAGCACAATATAGGCCCTTCAGCCCACAATGCTGTGCCAAACATGTCCTTACTTTAGAAATTACCTAGGGTTACCCATAGTCCTCTATTTTTCTAAGCTTCATGCACTTATCCAGGAGTCTCTTAAAAGGCCCTATTGTATCCGCCTCCACCACCGTCGCCAGCAGCCCATTCCACGCACTCACCACTCTCTGCGTAAAAAACTTACCCCCGACATCTCCTTTGTACCTACTCCCCAGCACCTTAAAACTGTGCCCTCTCATGTTAGCCATTTCAGCCCTGAGAAAAAGCCTCTAACTATCCACACGATCAATGCCCCTCATCATCTTATACACAAGGTTAATTAGCCACTGTATATTGACCCTTAATGTGAAGCTGAATCTAAGGAGTTTAGAAGTGAGTTTATGGTAATGTGACATGAATAAAATGAGATTAGTACAAAAGTCTGTACTTGATGATCAAGGTGGACTTGGTGATCTGAAGAACCTGTTTACATGTGCATCCCTCTGTGACTCTAATTTGCCTTCAAACAGAAGTCCTAACACTTATCAGATCAAAAGCCTGCATTATGCCCATGCATTTCATATCCCATCTCAAGCTAAGTGTTCCAAACTAAGTACAATGTGACTAAATTGTATTGTAACAAGATCAAAATTGTGATTTATTGACAAATTATGCTGTTATACTGGCAGTCTGATCTGCCTGGAATCAAAAGGACAGCTCATTTTAGGGACCACAATGGGCTCCTCCTCAGTTTTTCCATGAGTACTGGGAAGAGGTCAAGTGGAACAGTCAGGGAATCTAACATGCATTAGCTCTTATAGACCCACTGTCCTTTGTACAATTTCGTATGGTTTGCAGCTGGCTGCTGTAAGATATATGGGTACCCAGAAAGTTCCTGCTGTGGCCTCCAATTAAGAGAGGAAATGCAGGATATAAATTAGGAATTCTTATAATTGTCAATTAAGACAATACAGTGAGGTAATTTAAAGAAATAGGGTGTGAGTTATCTCTTCAAAATCCTCTCTATTCATCAATACATGCTCTTTATCCCTTGATCCGTGGTAGCCGATTTCCATATGGTCCTTTGTCTTCCACCTTACTGCTATCCCCAGCTCTGCTTTGAAAACTATAAACCCTCCACTTTCCTCTCAGGTCTGAAGAAGAATCTCTGACTAAAAACTTTGACAGTTTGGCTTTCCACAGATATTGCTTGATTGACTGAGCTCTTCCACTACTTCTGTTCTTGTTATCTACCAGACCTGTCAGAAACATGATGGAATTCTCTCCACATGGCCGAATAAGTGCAGCTCCCATGATACTTAGAAACACTGACAATTTCGGGGACCAAGAAAACATTTGATTGTACCCTATTAATTACATTAAACATTCATTCCCTTCACCACTGCCACACTGGGTACCACCTACAAAGTACACTACAGTTATTCACCTACACTACGTAACTTATGACCACTAAAGACAGTGGGTACAAGAGAACACCATCCCAATTTGCACAGGGTCTAAATCTTGGAACTCCATATCAAACAGCATGTGGGAATACCTTAAACAAGGAAGCCAATAGTGAATGTAATATTCAGTGTTTTCTTTCTCAAGTCTTTGTTGGGTAAAACAAAATGGTCATATTGTATTCTATCCCACTTGCAATAAAGGGCAAATATGTAATTTGAGATCAATTGTCATGCCAAATACTCCAATGCAGCAGCTTACCGTAGCTTCTGAATATTGGATGCAATTCCTGAAAGTCGATAAATGCCATCCACCACTCCATATTTTTCAATAAAATCTGTGCAGCTTTTGAGTACCTGGGGGACTGAAGAGAAAAGAAAACTCATCACAAACTCAGGGAAGGAAAATACTCCTTATATTTACAGAGCAAAAAAAATAGCCAGAACTACTTTCACCACCGGACAACCGATTTCCTTTTCTGTCTCATCCAAAACATAAGCTGTTAAATGTCACTGGGTACAGTTTCATGGAACATTCCTAAATAACTTCAGACACTTTAGGGCTGGTGCATGTACAAAGTGTTTTCAGACAGGTATTTTTCTGTCACTTCTAATTCTGCAAATGCATCAGTATCACTTCACCTTAACGAGAAATTTGTTGGCTTCTATTCTGGTAGTTCTGCAGGATAAATGTGTGCCTTTTATGGAAATACTATCCAACATTTTTATCCATTAAGAAAAATTAATAGAATTCAACTGGAAATTTACCAACTCATACAATCATTGCAAAAACTATCTGGATGTTCCAGGCAACATTATGGTCAATGTTATTTTCCACATGTGTAAATGGTTTGTATGCCACTTGCTTTCAATACAAATAAACACCGCTACAACATTTCCAGGGAAATGTTTCATACATCTCGTTCTACATTTCTCCAAATGTTTGATGGGGTTATATCTGCAACAGATCCAGGATGAATGGGTTAACAGGAAGTGCCTTTCACTGGAGCCAAGGAGAATGAATTTATTGAAACAACAGATTTTCAAAGGGCTTGACCGGGGAAAAGCTAGGAGGATCTTTCCCCAATCAAGGGGATCCAGAGCTAAGTAGTACAGCTTCAAAACAAGATGTCACCAATTTAAGGTGGAACTACACGCATCTCTTAGGGCTTTGAATTTGTAGAATTCTCTACCCAATAGAACTGTGGAGGCAGTCATTGAGAATGCATTCAAGGCTGAGATAGACAGATTTTTGTACTATTAGGACATTAAGGGTTATGGAAAACAGGCATCAAAGTGCAGCTGAAGGCAAGATTCAATCAGCCAGATCATATATAATGCCAGGGAAGGCTTGCCTGATTGTATAGCCAACTTCTACTTCTCTTTCCTATGTGCTGCCAACAGTGAGTTAAGGCAAACTCCAAGGCTGGCCTGTCCTTCACACTATCGATTGGCTCTCTTGGGTTTGTGACCAGCCTCCCAACACCAGCCAAGACAGAACACTTAAGCACAGAAATGCACAATGCTCATTTTGTTATGATCAATACCTTGGTCACAAGTAGGGCAGTGACCAATACAACCATTATTTCACTGCAGTAACACCAATCCAGAGCATCCATTGCAACTGGTACTTCCAAACAAGTTGGGCTGATGCACTGCTTTCACACAACTTTTCTCAGGAACAACTTGAAATGCTTCACAACAATGAACTTACTGTCAATGCTTTCTTTGTCTTGTAGAATAAACCACAGATGTTTCTTACAGCAACTGTGCAGCACTGAGCTTAGTAACTTAGTTCAGAGAGCAAAATGTGCTGGCAATGACAGGGCCCTCCATTTTTCTCTCAGTTTGCTCATTGTAAAGTGATGTACAATGATACAGAAGTCAAATAGGGCAAGACATATACAATAAATGGGAGGGCATAGAGGAATGCTGATGAACAGAGGGGTCTTGGAGTTTGTCTATAATTCCCTGAAGGTGGCAACGCAGGTGGATAGAATGGTAAAGGTGGCATATAACATCCTTGCCTTCATAGCTTAAGGTATAGGACATCAAAGTTGGGATGCTACAGTGCAATTTTACAAAACATTGGTTCAACCTCACTTGGAGTATTGTGTACAGTTCTAGTTATCACACTAGAGGGATGTAATTGGGTAGGAGAGAGTGCAGAGGGGATTTAACAGAATGTTGCCTGAATTCTAGGATTTTAGTTACAGGGAGATAGTGGATAGGCTTGTTTGCTTTCCTTGGGTCGATGGAGGTTAAGGGGTGATCTGACAGATGTATGTAAAATTATGTGAGGCACAGTTAGAGTAGATAGAAACTTTTTTATATATGGTAGGGGCATCAAAAACAAGAGGACATAGCTTTAAGGTGAGAGGAAGGCATTTTATAAAAGAAATAATGATAAGTTTTTTTTTAAATACAGAGAAATTGGCTGATACCTGTTACTTACTGCCAGAGGATGTGGTGGAGTCAGATACAATGACTCCATTTAATAGAGTTTTGGACAGGCACATCAATAGGAAAATCATAGAAGGATATGGACTTATTTATGGCAGAGGGGATTAGTGTAGATGAGCATCAAGATCTGCATGGAGGAAACAATCTTAAGTTATAGAATTGTTTTGTGTTATAAGATAGAACAAGTAAGGGAAGTTTTTATTAGTGAAGCACATGTAGGATTTAAACCAGTAAAATCAGAACATCTAACAATTTATGAAAGTGCTCCCATGCACTTGTTTCCCTTGTCTTTTTAGGTGTAAGAGGGAGCAGAACCTTGGAATGTCAGGATGATGTGCGATGTGAAGGGGAACCTATAAGTAATGCTGTTTTAGTTTTCCTTCTTTACAGTGGAGAAGCCTAGGCAAGTAACTACAAGGTACTCTGTACATTGCACATTCTGAAGCCTTGCCACGGCTGGTGGAGAGAAGGAATATTAAGGATAGTGGATAGGGTGCCAATCAAGTGGACAATTTAAAACCAACACATGTATTCTGAGTCATAGAGCATAGAACAATCCCAACCCTTTGGCCCACGATGTAATGCCGACCTTTTAACCTACTCTAAGATTAATCTTACCCGTCCCACATAGCCTTCCATTTTTCTACCATCCACATGTCTATCTCAGAGTTTCTTACATGTCCCTAATGTGTCTGCCCTGGCACTGTGTTCTAAGCACTCAACACTCCCTCTGTAAAAAAAAAAAATGTCCCTGACATCCCTCTATTCTTCCTTCCCAAAATGAATGCATTATGATCAGAGATTAGTGAGCTAGGGCTTTACTCTCTGGAGAGGAGGAGGATAAGAGGAGACATGATAGAGGTATACAAGATATTAAGAGGAACAGATAGATAGTGTGGACAGCCAGCACCTCTTCCCCAGGGCACCACTACTCAATACAAGAGGACATGGCTTTAAAGTAAGGGGTGGGAAGTTCAAGAGGGATATTAGGGGAAGGTTTTTTACTCAGAGAGCGGTTGGTGCGTGGAATGCACTGCCTGAGTCAGTGGTAGAGGCAGATACACTAGTGAAATTTAAAAGACTACTAGACAGGTATATGGAGGAATTTAAGGTGGGGGGTTATACAGGAGGCAGGGTTTAAGGGTGGGCACAACATTGTGGGCCAAAGGGCCTGTACTGTGCTGTACTGTTCTATGTTCTATACCGTAAAGTTATGTCCCTTATATTATCCAATTCCACTCTGGGAAAAAATTATTTGGCTAATCACTCAATCAATGTCTCTTATCATTTTGTACACCCCTATCAAGTCACTTCTCATCCTCCTTCTCTGCAAAGAGAAAAGCCTAGCTCATTCCACCTATGCTGGTAAATCTCCTCTGTTCCTTCTCTAAAGCTTCATACATTCTTCTATAATGAGGTGACCAGTACTGAACAGAATATTCCAAGTGTGGTCTAACCAAAGTTTCATAAAGCTGTAACATTACCTCGCAGCTCTTGAACCCAATCCCCTGACTACGAAGGCTAACACACCATACACCTTATCACTCTCAACTTGCACTGCAACTTTGAGGGATCTAAGGACATGAATGCCAAGATCCCTCTGTTCTTCCACCCTGTTGAAAATCCTCCCATTAACCCATATTCTGCCTTCAAGTTTGACCTCAAAAGTAAATCACTTCATACTTTCCTGGGTTGAACTTCATTTGTCACTTCTCAGCCCAGCTCTCCATGGTATTGATGTCCCAGTGTAACCTACAACAACATTCTGCACTATCCACAGCACCACCAACCTTCATGTAACCAACAAACTTACTAACGTCCCTTTCCACTTGCTCATCCAAGTAATTTATTAAAAATCACAAAAAGCAAGCATCCCAAAACAGATCCCTTGGAATACCACTAGTCACGGATTTCCAGACAGAATTTGATCCATCTACTACCACCCTTAAGACTTCAGTGGGCAAGAAAATTATGAATCTACACAGCCAAGTTTCCCTGCATGCCATGGCTCCTGCCCTTCTGAATAACTTTCGCATGTGCATTTGTTTCCTTGATCTCTGCAGCACTGTGCTAATTTTTCATGGATGAAGTACTCCTGTCGATCACAGAAATGACACTTATTAAATCATAGCCTCAGGCAATGTTGAATTAAAGTCAGGGGAAAAAAAGTTTATTAAAAAACTTTGAAGCAAATTGTAATGTGAGAGCAGCCACTTTAATTTCTTGCCCTTTACCATGTCCATGCCCTGCTCTTCAGTACCTGGATTTTAGCAGCAACCTGCAAGATACTTTCTGGTGATCATTCAGTTTCTAATTCCTCTATCCTACTAGGGATTGGAGCTACACAAAAGGGCATCAGATATTGACCTTTAATATTGCATCAATGCCTATAATCTGAATGCTGACCATCCAATCACTTCATATTGAGTGGTTGTGTTTGGGTGCTCCAGTTATCCTCTGTCGAACACACTATAGTAGACCAGGATTACTCTGCAACATCAGTTCCACTTCCCTGCCTTTACTTCTTCCCAATCTACACTCTTACTCTCTTGTGGACTATGCACACTTGAGCAATCAATTTGTCTGTTCTTCACCCAGATTTTGACTTCCCTGCCATATTATACACCAATTTGTTTTAGATTTTCAATAACATCAGTTTATATTTTACTTGCCCCTGATTTTTCCAGCCCAGAGACTACATCACAATATAAGTCATCGATCATATACATCATGCCTAGTAAGGCAATAGTTGGCACACAGATCAGGTCTATACCAATCCTTGATTCAATGTGGGACCCAACATTTAAATGGACCTGAGAGAGAATTGGAGACCTCCCTCCTACTGGCCCCTACATTACAAGCTCCACAATTACTCCCCCACTTGATCAGTTTTTTCTTCCCCTCTAGCTCTATCACTCTTTTCCACTCTAGGACAAAGGACAAACACAAGAGTCTCTGCAGTGGCTGGAAATCTCGAGCAACACAAACAAAGTGCTAGAGCACACCATCTACGGAGGGAAATGAACAGTCAATGTTTAGGGCCGAGATCCCTTCATTGTGGTGTTGCCAGGACAAAGGACAGAGTGACCACTGCTTGTACTTCTGAGGGGAACAAAAAGAGGTGGGATGATGGACATATGAAGGATCTATTAAAGAGCTTCAGAGAATGGGCAAAATAATGAAGACACTTCTGTTTTTGAATGACAGTTGTATAGCCTTAGCAAATTCTGATGGTGACATGGGAAGCTATTGGATTTTGCCCTTTCTGTAATGATAAGGAAAACATGGAAACAATTAATACATTCAAAATTGGCAGAACATGAACAAAGGGCACAGATACATTAGAACTTAAAGCAGATTGCAGCACAAGCAGAGATCACTTGCACTCTGAACCTTGTGCTTCTTTTCCATGATCACGAAACCAGTTTGCTAACTTTCCAGGACTAATGATACGAGTTCCAGCAGCAAAGGCTAGCATAAGTTGCAAGTGTCCTCACTCCAAGTGCACAGCATGTAACCAATGAGGAGCTAATTAAGAGCAGGTTGCACTTCAAACTACTGTTACACTCATTATGAGACAAACCGGAATTTGCTCTTAGGTTTATGAGATGAATTATGGTAACAAAGATATCTTATTCTGAAACAGCTTTGACTGGGGACAATATCAACTACAAAGATTGGCTACTACATCACTAGAATTAAAATTCTACTTAGCAGGAAACATCCAGAAACCACATTTGATGAAAATTACTTTCACTTTACTCAACAGAAATCAAACAAGGGGGTTGCTCAGGCAATGGAGAACTTTAGATTTCACCAACCTCACTCCATATGTGACAACTTTAGCTTTAGCTGCCTGGGCATTAAGCTCCAGAGTTACCCTCCTGTGAACCCTGCTGCCTCTCTAAGCTCTCTTCTCTTTTAAGACATTTCTTACAATGTGTTCTATATCCAAACTTGTAATCACCTGATCTAATACATCCTGCAACAATGATCTTAATCTAGTTATACTGTTCAAGAATCTTGAATGCTTTATGTTAGTTTCCTTTCTCTCTCATTTATAATATAGTGACTCTCACAGCTTTAATGACTGCCAGGTCTACATTCACATCACGCTGTGTAAGTATGTTCCCTGTAAACCTTTTACTGGCTTTAGTAGGTTAATGGCTTTTTGTAGTTACAGACCCTTGTTCAGGACTCACCCACAAGCAGATAGTTTCTCCACATGCATCCTTCCATCCAAGGAGCAAACTGCTGCTGGAGTGCCAGTAAATCAACACATTTAATACACAGCCAAAACAAATGGGAAAGGACAAACTTAGCAATGTGAGAAAGATAAGGCTTCATCCTCAGTGCAAAAATGACTAGGTTCCACCATTCACAAGATGAACTAAAAACCATTCAGCACTGATGTCGATACTTACAACCTGTTCGGGTTGTGCTGAATCAGTTGACACACACGTGGCATGTGTTAGGTCGAAATCTTTTCAGTTCAATCCTACTCCTTTTCTCTCCTATCACCCTAAAATCAGGAGATGCATTTGATGGCAAAAATAAATCAATGTGTGAAGCATATAGCCTTCCATTGTTTTGTCAATTAAGCTACAGCCAATATTGGGCAGTATTGATTTGTCCAAGAGCGGGAAACAGTGAATCACCTTGAAGGTGATGATGATAATATTTGGAGAGGATGGAAAAAAGACAAAGGGAAGACGTACTAAACAAGTAACAAGCTACCATGGTACCATTTTCTAACAAATATTAGAAATGATCAATAATGATCTAATTGCCAAGACTAGTGTCAGGTAAAATTATAGAATTACACAATTTGAATCATAAATTTGTCCCATTGCACTCTGGGATATCAACTATTATGGTTCCCCATAGAGATCTCATGCTCTTTCCCTACAGCCCTGCTAGTTATTCTTTTGGACATGACTATCCAGCTCCACTTTGAAGGCACTGATTGAAACTCTTTTCATCCCCTCCCCTTGTCAGTGTCTTGCCCCTAAACCCAGGGTTCCCAACCTTTTTTATGCGATGGACCAATACCATTAAGCAAGGGGTCCACGGACCCCAGGGTGGGAACCCTTACTACAAACAGCAACTTCCAGATCTGAACTACTAACTATAAAAAAAAATTCTTAATCACAATCCCCTTCTTCTTTTTGCCCAGAACGTTATGGATATTTGTCAGAAGCATTCTGAAAATCTGCAGACACAAGATCCAATGCTTTCCCATCTCCAGCCTTATGTGGTACCTTACTGGCTTTCCCTCATCAACTGAAATGGAAGCAATTTCTAATTACAGTCACTCCTTTCACAGCCTCAGGAAGCTTCACAAATGAATGACTTGGAAATGTCGTCTTCTTGAAATATGTTTAAAATCATTTAATCATGGTTCTGCACTCTTCCCCAGCAGCATTGAAACTATCCTCTTAAAGTCATAATAGACTTACTCTGTAACTGTAACCAGTCAAAACTATCCATCCTCCATTTTCTCAGTCTGTCTGAAGCCTTTCATACTGTTGACCAGATTAGTTTTCTGCAACACCAGCTTCATTCTCCAGAAGGATCAGGCTGCCCTCAACTGGTTTAATTCTGAACCATCTTGCATTAAATAAATAACATTGCCCTATTACTGTTCTTTTCCATGGATCTTTACCTCTGCAGTTCAAGAAACAACTCCTGACACCCTCCTTCCTTGTCCATACAATGTCCTTCAGTCATACTGTTTAAAATACAATGGTGCGGATCTTGCTGGCACAGCCCCACTATATACAATTGCCTTCACTATCTCCCTTTCTCCCAGACTAAACCCATCCAGATGTGGTTCATCTTGTGTCCTGATCTCCAGCAGTGCAGTACAAGAAATTCCACACCCAAAAATGTCTCTGAAAACTTTGACAGCTGGTAAAGTCACAGACCCCAACTACAATGTCTGACAAATATTTCTGTTTGGCCAATCAAAGCTGGTTGTCACTGAATTGATGTGACAATTACAGGCATTTAACATAATTGACACAAAGTAAGAAAAGTTATTTTAAAAAAAACAGCCCAGTACACTAAAGATCTAAACAATTAAATTATTTATAAACTCTAAGGATTAACTTGGCTTTCTTTCCCACAGCATTTTAGTAAAATCTACAAGTTCTCAGATCCTGCACCAGGATCCAAGAAGTGATTCCACAGTATAAAGGCAAGCCAAACTCGTTCCCATTAAACAGTAAGTGACAGGCCATTCTCAAATTTCACACGTATTGATGAACCCCAGTTTGACTTCAGCACAAACCTTCTTGCACAGTCGTCTGTCTCTGATCCATTACATTGCTTCTTAGCTGAATGCTGTGATGTATAGATGTGATGGTTCAGTCCCTAGTCCTGCTCCCCCAAACTGGAACATTTGACAGTGAAGTGCTGACTATTCTACCTACCAAGAGAGTTCTCCACCATCATCCTGACTACAGTCTGCCTCTCATCTCAGGCAGACATCAAGAAGTGCACAGCAATAGTCAAGATCTGGACGCCAAAGTTGGAAAACTAAAGTATTGATTATTGACTTCAGGAAGGGGAAGAAGGGCATACGTGCCAGTCCACATTGGGTGACTGGCAGCAGAGAGGATCAGTAGCTTTAAACTCCTGGGATTTAACATATCAGATAACCTATACTGGCCTTAGCACATAGATGCAATTACAAGAAAGGCATACAAGGGTCTTTACTTTCTTTGAAGATTAAGGAGGCTTAGCATGATCAGAGTGACAAGCTTCTACAGTTGTACTGTTGTAAGTATCCTGACTGGCTGCATCATGGCTTGGTGCAATTTGAATGCATTGGAATATAAAATGTTGTGAGAATAATGAACTCAGCCCAATACTTCATGGGTACATCCGTCCCCCTCCATTGGTAGTATCTACACCAGGTGGTGCCTCAAGAAGGCAACATCTATCAAAGATCTCCACCATTCCCTTTCTTGCAGCTACCATCAAGCAAGGTACAGAAGCCTGAAGTCCCACACCATCAGGTTCCAGAACAGTTATTTCCCTTCAACCACTGAGTTCTTGAACCAACTTCCAGAACCCTAATCACAACTTCAGTATAGCAATATTAATGATTGCAGTAGTTTTCTGCTATAATTCTGCAAATTCTTATGTAATTTTGGTAAATTATGTTCTTCCTGAGAATGTTGTAACTCTATTATGATGTGACTGTGATGTTACTGCACCGGTGCACCTGTGTACTTGTGCATAAGACAATAAGCAGATTTTGAACTGACTCCGAAGTAAACAATGAAGCATGAAGAGCAACACACACAAAATGCTGGAGGAACACAGCAGGCCAGGCAGCATTCACACAGAGGATTAAAGAGTCGACATTTCAGGCTGAGACTCTTTATTAGGACTGGAGGAGAATGGGGAAAGAGGGATTCTGGTTTCTTCCCCCTTCCTTTCCAGTCCTGATGAAAGGTCTCGGCCCAAAATGTTGACTGTTTATTCCTTTCCATAGATGCTGCCTGACCTGCTGAGTTCCTCCAGCATTTTGTGTGTGTTGCTCTGGATTTCCAGCATCTGCAGAATTTCTTGTGTTTCAGAGAAGCATCAACTTATTGTATCCTGTCCTCCCAAAAATTCCAACCTTGGCTATGGATTCCATTCCTCTCCCACCCAAGAATAAACAATTGCTCACGTAATCCAGTCTGACCCAGAATTTAGCTGGCAAGCCATATCCTCTTCATCACAGTCATCGTAACGCGAACCCAATGACCTTGATGTGGCTAAAACCTCCACCCTTTTCCAATGCTCTCTTATTTTTCATCCTTCACATCACATTTTCCATTTATCTAAAATACTACTGAACCAAAAACATGCTGAAATTACAAAGCTCATTTTCTTATTCAAATCCCCATGTGGTCCTGTACCTTTATTTTGTTCCATTGCCACTGTGGGCACCGCTCAAAACTTCTGTGATACAAGAACACAGTTTAGGTACGAAAATGGAGCAAGCTATGATCCAGTTAGGTCTAATAGTCAAAATGGTACATCTGTTTATAGAAGCAGACAACCCTCACATTTTTAAAAATTAATTCTTGCTGAATGAATATCAAAGCTAGAGCCAGAACTTATTTCCAATTCTTATGTTTCTTTGAGAAGATGGCGGTGAATCACCTTATGTCTCTTGGAACCCAGAGAACTTGCGTTCCAATGATAAAGAAAAAAATGCAAGGAACTAACCCACCATTAGTGGGTAAGTAAAAATAGTTAAAGATATATGAAATTAAAGGAAAAAAGCAAAGTGGGGAGGGAGGGAGGAGTATTCAAAGAAGCAAGCAGGAGCAGTCAGCACATTTTGCATGCCACAGTTCCAGAGGAGACATTGGATTGCGTAGAGAGAGAGTGTTTAAATGAAGCAAACAGGCTCAGTCGGTACATTTTGCGCAGCTCGGCTCCCGAGGAGACATTGGATTGCGTAGAGGGAGGGAGTGTTTAAAAGAAGCGAGCAGGGCCAGTCGGCACATTTTGCGCACCACGGTTCCCGAGGAGACATTGGATTGCGTAGAAGGAGGGAGTGTTTAAAAGAAACGAGTAGGGGCAGTCGGCACATTTTGCGCACCACAGTTCCCAAGGAGACATTGGATTGCGTAGAAGGAGGGAGTGTTTAAATGAAGCGAGCAGGGGCAGTCGGCACATTTTGCGCACCACAGTTCCCAAGGAGACATTGGATTGCGTAGAAGGAGGGAGTGTTTAAATGAAGCGAGCAGGGGCAGTCGGCACATTTTGCGCTCCATGGTTCCTGAGGAGAGATTGGATTGCATAGTGGGAGAGACAGTTTCAAAGATCATTTACTATCAAAGTATGTAAATATACTATCTACAACCTTGAGATTCGTCTCCTTACAGCCACAAAACAAAGAAACCATATAGAACCCATTAAAAAATGACCGTCAAACATGCAATGAGCAAACAAAAAGAACAAATCATGCAAACAACAAAAAGTAAGCAAATAACATTCAGAACTGAAGTTCAGAAAAGTGAGTTCACAACCAGAAAGGCAGTCATCACTGCAGCTGCTCCAGGAGCCTGTTAGTTGCAAGCCACAGGTTCAGTTTAGCGCAGAGATGAGTAAACCTCGCTGAGCAGCAAGCTGAACATCGGCCCACCCTTCACCTCCAGCCTCCACTCCTTGAACTTTTTAATCTGGCCGGCCGCTTAAATCAGTCAGACATCAGTTTATACCTCGCTCTTGGACCCAGCTCCTGCCACTTTGATATACTCTCAGGCCCGTGCCCAGGCATCTCGATTCGGTCCATACCCAAACTTTCCAATCTGTGTCGGCACTTAAACCGGTCAAACATTGGCACGTTCCTTGCTCTAAAGGCCTGGGCCCCTCCAATGTTGAAAAAAGCGAGTAGGGGCAGCTGGCACATTTGCGCACCAATGGAGACACTGGATTGCATAGAGGAAGAGAGAGTTTAAAAGAAGCGAGCGAGGCAGTCTGCGTATTTTGCGCTCCACAGTTCTTGAGGAGACATTGGATTGCGTACAGGGAGAGAGCATTTAAGAGGCGAGCGGGAGCTGTCGGCACATTTTGCACTCCATAGTTTCTGAAGGGACATTGGATTGTGCATAATAAGGCATTTGGCAAGGTCCAATAAAAAGAAGTTAGGTTGAAATGCTTGCGGGCTTTTGTATTTCTGGTGGTCCAACTGAGTCACGATTCATAAACAAAGGCAAACAAAAATAAAGCAGGGACAACCAGACCGGCCATTATGTGAGGGTTGGGGAGGCTTTGGCGAGAACAGACTTGAGCAAGTAAGTAGGTAGGTTTCTTCTTCTTCATTCTTCGAACTTCATTCTTCATCTGTTAGTGCATAGTTAGAGCAATGAGGATGTGCTCCAGGGGTAGTGTTGTGTTCTTTGTGTTAGATATGTGAATCCTGGGAGACCTCCAGCCTCCCGATAACTGCATCTGCATCAGGTGCACTGAGCTACAGCTCCATAGAGAATGTGTTAAAGAACTGGAGTTGCAGCTTGATGACATTTGGCTCATACGGGAAACTGAGTGAGTGATAGACAGGAGCTACAGGGAGGTAATCAGTCACCCCTAAGTTGCAGGAGGCAGGTAACTGGGTGACTGTCAGAAGGAAGGGAAATGGGCAACCAGTGCGGAGTACCCTGTAGCTGTTCCCGTCAATAATAAATACACCGCTTTGGACACTTTTTTTTTGTGGGGGAGAGGGGAGTGAACAACCTACCAGGGTGAAGCCGTAGCAATGAGGTCTCTGGCACTGAGGATAAGAAGGGAAGGGGGGAAAAGCGGACTGCAATAGTGATAGGGGATTCCATAGTTAGTGGAGCAGATACAGGATTCTATGGATGTGATAGAGACACCTGGATGGCAAGTTGACTCCCAGGTGCCAGGGTCAGGGTCAGGGGTCAGTAACTTCTGAACTGCTGTCTGTGCCATGCGCAAGTGAGGGCAAGAATAGGATGATTTTCAAATGAATGCATGGCAGAGGAACTAGTGCAGAGGGAGGGATTTCGGTTTTCTGGATCATTGGGATTTCTTCTGGGGAAGGTATGACCTGTACAAAAAGTTTGGGTTACACCTGAACCAGAGGGGTCCAATTATCCTTGTGGGCAGGTTTGCTGAAACTGTTGGAAAGGGTTTAAACTGATCTGGCAGGGGGTTGGGGGAACCTAGTAATGGGATCAGCTATTCTGGATTGGGTGTTGTGTAATGAACTGTATTTGATTAGGGAGTTTAAGATAAAGGATAGAATTCACCCTGCAGTTTGAGAGGGAGAAGCTAAAGTCAAATGTATCAGTATTACAGTGGAGTAAAGGGAATTAAAGAGGTATGATAGAGGAAGTGACTAAAGTTGAATGGATGGGGACACTAGCAAGGATGACAGAACAGCAATGGCTAGAGTTTATGGGAGCAATTTGGAAGGCACGGGATAGATATCCCAAATAAGTATTCTAAAGATCAGATGAACAACTGTGGCGGATTAGAGAAGTCGCAAAAGAGGGGGCATACAACAGAGCAGAAATTAATGGGCACTTGGATGATTAGGAAGCTTTTAAAAACCAACAGATGGCAAAAAGATTAAATATGAAGGTAAGGAGCAAAAAGATTAAATATGAAGATAAGCTAGCCAATAATATCAAAGAGGATAGCAAAAGTTTTTTTTCAGATATATGAAGAGTAATAGAGAGGTGACAGTAGGTATTGGATTAGTGGACAATGATGCTGGAGAGGTAGTAATGGGGTCAAGGAAATTGAGGACGACCTGAATAAGTATTTTTCATCAGTCTTCATTGTGAAAGGCACCAGTAGCATGTCTGAAGTTCGAGACTGTCGGGGGCAGAAGTGAGTGAAGTTGCTATTACAAGGGAGAAGGTGCTTGGGAAATTGAAAGGTCTGAAGGTAGATAAGTCCCCTGGACCAGATTGGCTCATAAGATCATAAGACAAAGGAGCAGAAGTAGGTCATTCGGCCCATCGAGTCTGCTCCGCCATTTTATCATGAGCTGATCCATTTTATCCTATTTAGTCCCACTGCCCCGCCTTCTCACCATAACCTTTGATGCCCTGGCTACTCAGATACCTATCAACCTCTGCCTTAAATACGCCCAATGACCTGGCCTCCACTGCTGCCCGTGGCAACAAATTCCATAGATTCACCACCCTCTGACTAAAAAAATTTCTTCGCATTTCTGTTCTGAAAGGGCGCCCTTCAATCCTGAAGTCATGCCCTCTCGTACTAGACTCCCCCATCATGGGAAACAACTTTGCCACATCCACTCTGTCCGTGCCTTTTAACATTCGAAATGCTTCTATGAGGTCTCCCCTCATTCTTCTAAACTCCAAGGAATACAGTCCAAGAGCGGACAAACGTTCCTCATATGTTAACCCTCTCATTCCCGGAATCATTCTCATGAATCTTCTCTGTACCCTCTCCAACGTCAGCACATCCTTTCTTAAATAAGGAGACCAAAACTGCCCACAGTACTCCAAGTGAGGTCTCACCAGCGCCTTATAGAGCCTCAACATCACATCCCTGCTCCTATACTCTATTCCTCTAGAAATGAATGCCAACATTGCATTCACCTTCTTCACTACCGACTCAACCTGGAGGTCGAGGGAATCCTGTACGAGGACTCCCAAGTCCCGTTGCATCTCAGAACTTTGAATTCTTTCCCCATTTAAATAATAGTCTGCCCGTTTATTTTTTTCTGCCAAAGTGCATAACCATACACTTTCCGACATTGTACTTCATTTGCCACTTCTCTGCCCATTCTTCCAATCTATCCAAGTCTCTCTGCAGACTCTCCGTTTCCTCAGCACTACCGGCCCCTCCACCTATCTTCGTATCGTCAGCAAACTTAGCCACAAAGCCATCTATTCCATAATCCAAATCGTTGATGTACAATGTAAAAAGAAGCAGCCCCAACACTGACCCCTGTGGAACACCACTGGTAACCGGCAGCCAACCAGAATAGGATCCCTTTATTCCCACTCTCTGCTTCCTGCCAATCAGCCATGGGCTCTTATCTTGTTAAGTAGCCTCATGTGTGGCACCTTGTCAAACGCCTTCTGAAAATCCAAATATACAACATCCACTGCAGCTCCCTTGTCTAGCCTACTGGTAATTTCCTCAAAAAATTGTAATAGGTTTGTCAAGCAGGATTTTCCTTTAAGGAATCCATGCTGAGTTCTGCCTATCTTGTCATATCTTGTCATATGCCTCCAGGTACTCTGTAACCTCATCCTTGACAATCGACTCCAACAACTTCCCAACCACCGATGTCAAGCTAACAGCTCTATAATTTCTTTTTTGCTTCCTTGCCCCCTTCTTAAATAGCGGAGTGACATTTGCAATCTTCCAGTCTTCCGGAACCATGCCAGAATCTACCGACTTTTGAAAGATCATCGCTAATGCCACCGCAATCTCCACAGCTACTTCCTTCAGAACACGAGGGTGCATTCCATCTGGTCCAGGAGATTTATCGACCTTTAGCCTATTCAGCTTCCTGAGTACTTTCTCTGTCGTAATTGTGACTGCGCACACTTCTCTTCCCTGCCACCCTTGAGTGTCCGGTATCCTTCTGTCTTCCTCAGTGAAGACTGATGCAAAATACTTGTTCAGTTCCTCTGCCATCTCCTCATCTCCCATTACAATTTCTCCAGTATCATTTTCTATCGGTCCTATATCTACCTCACCTGTCTTTTACTCTTTATATACTTGAGGGTATATATCTGAGGGTTCTGAAAGAGGTAGCTGAAGAAATTGTACAGGCATTAATCATGATTTTTCAAGAATCACTGGAACTCCGGAATACTTCTGGAGGACTAGAATATTGCAAATGCCACTCTTCAAGAATGGAGGGAGGCCCAAGAAAGGAAATTATAGGCAAGTTAGCCTGACCTCAGTGGTTGGGAAGATATTGGAGTCGATTGTTAAGGATGTGGTTTTGGGGCACTTGGAGGCACATGATAAATTGGGCCAAATCAGCATGGTTTCCTGAAGGAATGATCTTGCCTGGCAAATCTGTTGGAATTCTTTGAAGAAATAACAAGCAGAAAAGACAAAGGAGAATCAGTGGATGTCGCTTATTTGGATTTTCAGAAGCCCTTTGACAAAGTGCTACACGGGGCTGCTTCGCACAATGAGACCCCATGGGCGGAAGCTGGAGGTGGAACTGGATGAATCGGTCATTCGGAAGGCTAAGTGTTTGATAGTCAGGACATACAGGTAGTTACACCAAAGGTACAGGACACAGGTAACTGAGTGTCCATCAGGAGGGGCAAAGGAGACAGGCAGCCCTATAGCAATTCCCTTCAACAACAGGTATACCACTTTGGATACTGTTGGGGGAGACCTAGCAGAGGAAAGCAACAGCAGTCAGGACTCTGGCACTGATGCTCAGAAGGGAAGGGGGAGAAGTGGCAAACTATAGTGATAGGAGATTCATCGGTTCAGGGAACAGAAAGGAAGTTCTGTGGACAAGAAAAAGACTCCCAGATGGTATGTTGCCTTCAGGGTGCCAGGGTCAGGGACGTCTCAGATCAAGTCCTCAGCATTCATAAGTGGGAGAGTGAGCAGCCAGGGCTTATGATCCATGTCGGCACCAATGACATGGGTAGGAGGGGGTAACAAGGTACTGCAAAGTGAGTTCAGGGAGTTAGGTGCTAAATTAAAGGACAGGACCTCTAGGGCTGTGATCTCAGGATTGCTACCCATGACATGTGCTAATCAGGCCAAAAATAAGAAGATCATACAGTTGAACACATGGCTAAGAAGATAGTGCAGGAAGAGGGGTTCCAGATTTTTGGATCATTTGACTCTCTCCTAGGGAAGATGGGCCTGTAAGAAATGGACAGTTTGCACCTGAACTGGAGGGGGACTAATATTCTAGTGGGAAGGTTTGCCAGTGCTGCACGGGGGTGGGGCTTCAACTAGAGTTGAAAGGGGATGTGAACTACAGCGCCAGAAGAGAGAATGAGTGGTTGTGGAGAAAGATATTGTTAAAGCTTATGTACATACAAGATAAGAAATGAGAAGGTTGATCATGGTAAGACTAATGTTCTGAACTGCGTCTATTTCAATGCAAGTAGTATTGTAGGAAAGGCCGATAAGGTTAGGGCATGGATCAGCACTTGGAATTATGACATTGTAGCCATTAGTAAGACTCAGTCGCAGGGGAGCGGGGGGGGGGGGTGCGGTGCAGAACTGGCAGCTCAATGTTCTGTGGTTCTGTTGTTTTAGACGTGTAGAGCGGGAGGGATTAAAGGAGGAGGGGTGGCTTACTAGTCAGGGAAAATGAGACAGTGCTCAGACAGAACAGGCTTGAGAGCTCATTTAATGAGACTTCATGGGTAGAACTGAAGAATAAGAAAGGTAAGACCAGGACATTGGGATCGTATTACAGATTTCCCAACAGACCACGAGGTTTAGAAGAGCAAATAAGAAGAGAGATCACAGACTGTTGCAAGAAACAGAAGGCTGTGATAGTAGGTGATATTAACTTTCCATGTATTGACTGGGGCTCCCATACTGTAGAGCTAGATGAGAAAAGTTTGTCAAATGTGTTCAGGAAAGATTCCTTAATCAGTATACAGAAGTTCTAACGAGACAGTGTGCGATGCTAGATGAAGCAGTGAGACAGTGACAGAAGATTGTGTCGGGAACCATTTTGCATCTAGTTATTATAATACCACTAGTTTCAAAGTAAATATGCAAAAAGATAGATCTGGTCCGTGGGTTGAGATTCTAAATTGGAGAAGGGCCAATTCTATTGGTATTAGAAAGGATCTGGCAAGTGTGGATTGGGACAGGTTGTTTTCTGGCAAAGGTACTTGGTAAGAGGAAAGGCCTTTAAAAGTGAAATTTTGAGAGCACAGAGTTTGTATGTTCCTGTAAGAATAAAAGTCAAGGATAGCAGGGTTAGGGATATTGGTATTTGAGAGATATTGAGACATTAGTTAAAGAAAAAGGTGTATAGCAGGTATAGGCAATAGGAACAAATAAGGTAATTGAAGAGTACAAGAAATGCAAGAGAACACTTAAGAAGGAAATCAGAAGGGCTAAAAGAAGACCTGAGGTTGCTCTAGCAGACAAGGTGAAGGTGAATCCTCAGGGCTTCTACAGATATATTAAGAGAAAAAGAAGTGGGAGGGGCAAAACTGATCCTCTGAAAGATCAGAATGGTAATCTATGCATGGAGCCAAAAGAGATGGCGGAAGATCTTAAATCATTTTTTTTGCATCTGATTTACTCGGGAGACAGACACAGTCTACAGAAGTGAGGCAATGCAGCAGCAAGATCACGTATCCTATACAGATTACAGAGGAGGAGGTGTTTGCTGTCTTGAGGCAAATTAGGGTGGACAAATCCCCAAGGCCTGACAAGGTGTTCCCTCAGACCCTGTGGGAGGCTAGTGCAGAAGTTGCCTGGGCCCAAGCAGAGATATTTAAAACATACATAGCCATGGGTCAGGTATCAGAGGATTGGAAGATAGCTAATGTTATTCTGCTGTTTAAGGAAGGTTCTAAGAATAAGCCAGGTAACTATAGGCCGGTGAGCCTGACATCAATAGTGGGAAAGTTATTGGAAGGTATTCTAAGGGACCAGATATATAAGTATTTGGATAGACATGGACTGATTAGGGAGAGTCAGCACGACTTTGTGCATGGTAGGCCGTGCCTAAATAAACGTAAAGAACTTTTCGAGGAAGGTACCAGGAAAGTTGATGAAGGCAAGACAGTGGATATTGTCTACATGGACTTCAGCAAGGTCTTTGAGAAGGTCCCGCATGGGAGGCTGGTCAAGAAGGTTCAGTCACTCAGCATTCAAGACTGGAATGGATTAGACATTGGCTTTGTGTGAGAAGCCAGAGAGTGGTAGTAGATGGTTGCCTCTCTGACTGGAGGCCTGTAATTAGTGTTGGGTCCATTGTTGTTTGTCATCTATATCAACAATCTGGACGATAATGTGATTAACTATATCAGCAAATTTGCAGATGACACCAAGATTGGGGGTGCAGTGGACAGCGAGGAAGACAATCAAAGCTTGTAGTAGGATTTAGGCCAGCTAGAAAAATGGGCTGAAAAATAGCAAGTGGAATTTAATGCAGACCAGTGTCAGGTGTTGCACTTTGGGAGGACCAACCAGGATACAGTACTGTGCAAAAGTCTTTGGCACCCTGTCTGTGGCAGCTACTTTTGCACAATACTGTAGTAATTTTACGTATTGCTCTGTACCGCTGCCGCAAAATAACAAATTTCGTGACATATATGAGTGACGATAAACCTGATTCTGATATGAGTCTCCAAGTGGACTGTAAGTGGGAAGGGGGCAGAGAGAGGAGAAATTATGGTTGGGAAAAGTGGAAGGGAGAGGGGAGGGAGTGGGAAGCACCAGAGAGACATTCTATAATGATCAATAAACCAATTGTTTGGAATCAAATGACCTTGTCTGGTGTCTCAGGGCTGGGTGTGTCCACACATGTACCACCCCTCCACCACCTGCCCCACAGCCCTCCTGCAGCACTTTACACTCACCATTCCCAACATTCTTCTCTCCTGCCAGATTTACAAACTCACTCTCCGCTCTAAGTCAACAAATACAGTAATGTACAAAAGTCTTAGGCAATACATGCACTGAAGACTTTTGCACAGGTCTTAACGGTGAGCGGTAGGGCATTAAGGAGTGCGGTAGAACAGAGGGATCTGGGAATACAGGTCCATAATTCATTGAAAATGGTATTACAGGTAGATAGGGCCGTAAAGGAAGTTTCTGTGATTAGGAAGCGGGTGGGGGTGGGGTTAAAATGCACAGTAATTATGGGAAAGATTGAAGGGAAGAAAGCAAAAGGAAGGCAAGGACAAATGAGGATGGAGACAGCAGCCAGAGAACTGGAAATGAATACCAATGAATTGATCCACTTGACCAGAAACAGGAGTGTGTGGGCCATGGCAGTCAAAGCTCAAACTGGGCATGGCACCTGATGATGATGATGACAACCTACCAGAAAGATGTAAATAAGACTGAAAGAGTGTAAAGAAAGTTTGCAAGGATGTTGCTGGGACCCGAGGACCTGAGTTATAGGGAAAGATTGTATAGGTTTGGACTTTATTCCCTAGAACGTAGAAGATAGAGGGGAGCTTTGATAGAGGTATACAAAATTATGAGGCTTATAGTTCAAATTCAAAGCTAAAGTAATAATAGGGGAAATGCAAGCAAGCTTTTTTTCAACAAGGTTGGCTGAGACTACAACCAGTGGTCACAGGTTCAGGGTGAAATGTCAAAGGGGAAAAATGAGGGAGCATTTCTTCACTCAGAAGCTGGTGAAAGTGTGGAACAAGCTGCCACTGCAAGTGGTAGATGCAGGTTCAATTTTAACATTTAACAGAAATTTGGACAGGTACATGGATGGGAGGGGTATGGAGGGCTGTGGTCTGGGGGCAGGTCGATGGGAGTAGGCAGATTAACAGGTCAGCACAGACTAGAACCTGTTTCTATGTGTTCTATGGCTCAAGAAAGTGAATCTGGAGTATTAATATTTTGCAGTATATGGACAAAAGTAACGTCCTAATCGAAAGGGAGGGAGAAACTCAGGAAAATTACAGTAACCAGGGCAATAGTACTGAGCAAACTGTTGGAGACTACCACTGTAACCCAGTGTCTGTCATTACTTTAATAAAAAGTAAATTAGTAAAATCATGGAACCACACACTACTGAGGTTTTCTGAATGGAACGTTTCACCTGCACGAAAGAGAGAGACACGCACTCATTAACATCATTAAAATAAGGACTGGGAATTATTTAGAGTTGTATTTCAACAGATCTGCCCAGTATAGTACATTACTGAACAGGAGTCTAGGCAAGGTGGAATATTTACTGGAGTCCTCACTTTGCAACCACTCCATTTTGGTCCTTACCATCTTGGCCAGAGTTTAGCAAGTGTTCGCCGAGGTCACAGCCAAACACACGCTCCTTCAGGATTCCTCGCTGCTTCAGCTTTTGTTTGGTTGGCCGTGACTTCATGAAGGTGCGTAGGAAGGTTATGAGCTTGCCGTGCTTTTTTGAAACTGCCGAACAAAAACAAGAATAGAAGAGGAAATTTAGTCTATTGGGTTTTACATCAAAGTGTATCTGAACTTTCAATAAAACTACAGCTCATTCTTCTGTTTTGCAACTGGCTCACCATGATCTTCCCAAGAGGCAGATCAAACTAAGCTATGATTTATTGGGCAGTGGCATTGCTTGTGCTTTGCTGGGCTGTGCTCATCGGTAAAGACTCCACTGTAAACGCTGGTCCATTTCACAGTGAGCACCTACAGATGTCACACACTACACTGGGTGAGAGCAGTTGCCTTAATCACTATTGATCAGGTCTGAATGCTGACTGAACACAAGGTCTAAACTTCCCAGATCTGCACTGGGTTAAAATGCCGCTCTGAAAACCAGTGGATTAGTTCTGGATATTTCTTACAAGAAAATAGAAAGGCATGATAGAAACTGTTGCCTTTTCAGCAAATGAAGTAGCCCCTGCCAGCATGCTGTAAGACCAAGACAACACTCAGACCTGGGCTGATAAGTAGCAAGTAACATTTTGCGCGCCACAGTCCCAAGGTGGCACCAGATTGCTTGGAGACAGAGAGAATCTTAAAAAAGCTAGTGAGGGCAGTTGGCACATATTGCACACCACAATCCAGAGGAGACACCAGATTGCTTGGAAGGAGAAATAGTTTGAAATAAACAAACTGGGGCAGTTGACACATTTTCTGCACCACAGTCCTGAGGAGACAATGGATTGCTTGAGGGAGAGAGATATTCAAATAAGTGAGCTGCGGCAGTCAGCACATTTTGCGCACCACAGCTCCAAGGAGACACTGGATTGCTTGGTGGGAGAGAGAGTTTAAAAAAAGCGAGCGAGGGCGGTCACTACATTTTGCATACTACAATCCTGAGGAGACACCAAATTCCTTGGAAGGAAAGAGAGTTTAAAAGCGAGCAGGGGCAGTTGGCACACATTGCGTGGAACAGTCCCGAGGAGACACGGGATTGCTTGGAGGAAGAAAGTTTAAAAGAAGCGAGTGGGTTCAGTCAGCATATTTTGCGCGCAGCAGTCCCGAGGAGACACCAGATTGCTTGGAGAGAGAGAGTTTTAAAAAAGTGAGCAGGAGCAGTTGGCACATTTTGCGCACCACAATCCCAAGGACTCACCGGATTGCTTGGAGGGAGAGAGTTTAAAAAAGCAAGCGGCAGCAGCCAGCACATTTTGTGCGCCACAGTTCTGAGGAGACATTGGATTGTTTGGAAGGAGAGTTTAAAAGAAGCAAGCGGGGACAGCCAGCACATTTTGCGCGCCACTGTCCAGAGGAGACATTGGATTGCGTAGAGGGAGAGAGCGCTAAAAAGAAGTGAGTGGGGGCAGTCGGCATATTTTGCGCACCACAGTTCCCAATGAGACATTGGATTGCAGATAATTAGGCACTTGGCACGGACCATTAAAAAGGTTAGGTATAAGCGGGGTCACCGTTGTTTGAGTGGGCCAGTGTTGGACTGGGGAACTAAGGCTTTGGTTTATCAAGGCTTTGGCAAGGAGAGGCTAGGCAGCAAGGAGACTTCTTTTTGTTATTTATTCTTTCTTTATTTCTTATTGGACACTTAGAGCAGTGGGGATACCAGACAGGATATTGGGATTCTAGTCTTGCGGGATGTGGGAAGGTAGGGAGACTTCTGGTGTCCCTGATGACTACACCTGTAAGAAGAGCATCCAGCTGCAGCTTCTAGCAGACCATATTAAGGAGCTGGAGTTGGAACTGGAACTGGATGAACTCCGGATCATTCGGAGTCTTCGACAGTGAGCAGTAGGGTTGAGGAGTGTGGTAGCACAGAGGGATCTGGGAATACAGATCCTGATTTCCTTGAAAGTGGCATCACAAGCTATGGGCTAGTTGGGCTGAAGGGCCTATTTCCATGCTGTAGTGTTCTATGACTCTAACATTCACACTGCAGATGTCTCAGGCAATCAATACTGCTAACATAACAGAATCTAACTGCTTATACTTGATATTCAATGATATTACCATTGTTAAGACTGCTACCACCAATAGCCTCTCGGTCACTACTAACAAAACTTTGAACTGAACCACCCATGTTAATGCTATTACTGCAAGAGCACGTCAAAACTTGGGTACCCTACAGTGAACAACTCACATTCTGGCACTCTGAGGGCCTTCCACCAACGACTAGGCTGGTCAAAGATATGATGGATTACTGGTCTATTTGCCTGGATGAATGCAATGCCAACTCACCTCAAGAAATGCAATACCAGATAGAAGAAAGAAGCCCTACTTGTTTGGCACCCCACAACACCCTAAACATTAACTCCTTCCTCCACCAGCAATGAAACACACTGCAATTGTTCACTAAGGCTATCCAAACAGCCCCTGCCAAACCTGGGACTGTTAGCAGGAAAGAGGACAAGTGCAGCACGTGCACAGGGAATCCCCCAGCAGTAGTTCCTCCAAGTTGTACGTTATCATGACTTAGGAACATAACTGCCAGTCTTCATTGTCACTGGGTCCTGGAACTCCCTGCCCAACAACACTGTGCTTCACCAGGACTGTAGTAATTTAAGGTAGTAGGTCACCACCACCATCTCAAGGGCATATATGATATGAAATCTAAATCCCACAAACTAATCTTGATGACTTAGAAACACAGAAAATCTACAGCACAATACAGGCCTTTTGGCCCACAATGCTGTGCCAAACATGTACTTACAAAACAAAACTAGGTTGGATGGTGTCAATGTGCACTGTAACAACCTGAGTCTGTTGTACAGCTGATAGCTGGAAAGACATGAGAAAAGCACACCATTTGTTGAGTTAGAGTGATACATGATGCACACCTGATCTGAACTCTCAAGTGGAAGAGATTTCACTAGCAAGTTTGAAGTAATCTTTCCCTCAACTGCTGTTATTGATCAGGAAACATGGACAGTGAATGCTGGCTAAGATGAGCAACTTCCTGCAGTAAGAGATAAAATTCCATCCAGAAGGCATGCCTAATTCTACTTCAACTGTAAGCCCTTCTTGGCTGGAATCAACTAAACAACATTCCTTCTAAAATATGTACAGTACCTGTTTAGAGTAGAGAACATACACGTCCACAATTCAATAAGCCTTTCATACAGCATAGAAACAAGGACATTTGACCTACCATGCCATTTATCTAGCATTCATTTACACTCACTCCACATAAATCCCATTTTATTTTTCCCCACACTCCCATCAACTCCCCCCAGATTCTACCACCCACCTACACACTACTCAGTAACAAATTAACCTACCAACTTGCTTGCATTTGGGATGTGATAGAAAACCCACAGAGTAACAGAGAGAACATGGAAATTCCACACAGACAGGTCCTGAAATCAGATTTGAACCCAGGCCACAGAAACTACAAGGCAGCAGCTTTACTAATTGCGCCATTCTACAGCCAATTCGTTGTACGTGAAACTACACACAACTCACTGCTCTGCTGATGAAATACCTGAGATAGGTGGGGGAAAGTTACTGAGGTTCTGGTCCCGTTTATCAACAAGCAAAGTAGTTAAAAAGTCAGATGCACGATGATTGAAACCAAGATAACTTTGACACCTTAATTTTTAACTGAGAGACAGCTTAAACATAGAATATACAGAACAGGATGAAAAGAATAATAAAATCTCATCATTAATCCCAATACTTTATCCCAATTATCCAAAGCTTTAAAAATAGAAGTGTAAAATATCAGAGTGGTAGGCGACATCACTTAGGTCTTGTAATTAGGGTTGAACATTGCTACACGAGTCACCTCTTTAGACCAATTTATCAGAAACCCAAGACACTCAAATAATGTGAGTGAAACACTCTTTCTACCCAAACAACATGACCAAGACCAGGAGTTCTTTTGACTCAAACAGCGATGATACAGATTGACAGTTTTCACTCTGTCAGCAGAAACTCAATTGTTAGCACAACAGAAATAAAGACTATTCTCCTTGCTTCAAACAGCAATACAACAGGGATGGAGCATCCCTCAACATACACCAGAAAAATATGATAGAGAACACCATCATCAACCGCGATCACTACATTAGACGTCCTTCCAGCTATGACACATGCATACAAGAGCACATCATACCAGCTAGGCAATGACAATCCATGCTCAATTAGTTTTAATAACAAACTATCAAAGACAGGAGCAGCTGTCTCTCGCACTTCCTAAACAGACAGGATGCCTATGTGCACAGTCATCATTAAGGCACCCTCTATCTAACCCTTAGAGTGGGTGCAAAATATCAACAAAAAATATAAATGGAGACCCCCAAAACCAACCTTGTGGTCATAGGTCTGGGTTGAGGGATGCCAAAGTACCTGCAGTACAATTCTTCCCAGTAATATCCACTGCAAAGTTTAGTCCAAGTCAGCTGTAAAAACTTGGGCCTGCGTATTACAACTTTCTTCTGTTTATTCAGATCATGGACTCTGAGCTCAGAACTCTCTGATCTGAAGGAGTCAATGGAGCATGCACAAAGCCAAATGACATTCCTAAGACTGCAGAAACCCAAGAGCTGAGAGAACCAGCACCAACAGCTGCTATTTGCGCAGCAGAAATAACACTGGCCAGGCAGATGGGAGGTGCAAGCAGCTTAAATACAGCTACGCACACATTCCAACATGGTAAAGGAATAATAAAAAAAAATTCCTTCATAAGTGAAACAATTGCTTTAGCAGTCAAGGGAATTGGTCCCTGGTTATAAAATTTTAGGTTCTCATTCAAAAAAATACTTAGATCACTTAACCCAACACAAACATATGGGATCTTTCTCAGCAGTAACCCAAATTGCAAGAAATTATTGAAAGAAAGGAAAAAAAGTCAAAATAAGTTCACATTAATCTACATCTTCAATTGCTATCTTACTGGCACCTAATACACTAAATCTGGATCCACAGAACCTAGAACTTAACAGCATTATAAGAATACAATTAAATCAGAACAAATGTGATCTGCAAACTGTAACTACACTCAAATTATTTTGTAACATTCCTGATTAATTTTTAACATTTTTTTAAGGATACAGCACAGGATAGGTCCTTCCAGCCGTTCGAGCCACACCACTCAGCAACCCCCGATTTAACCCTAGCCCAATCATGGGGCAATTTACAAGCACCAATTAACCTACCTACCGGTATGTCTTTGAACTGTGGGAGGAAATCAGAGTGCCCAGAGGAAACCTACGCAGTCATGGGATGAACGTGATCTGGGAGTAACTAATTCAAACAAACTGTCCTGTAACTGCAGTATAATCTGTAAATGGATTACTTTTTGGATTACTTCCACAGTTCAGATGAAAAGTAACACCAAGATTTCACATAGCAAATTTTATATATTACTCCATTCCGGCAACAACATAATCAAGAGACCTAAAGATCATGTGGTGCGTTATGTAGATGTGGAACTAATGATAATTTTAAATAGACCACATTAAGAGAACAGGCGCAAATATTTTAAAGTCAAAAATCACAGAATTCTGAAATTAAACATGTAACTCCAAGTTTCAAGCTTTTAATCCCAGCAGCTTTGAAGCTCAACTTCAGATATACTGTACGAGCAGCACCACAGTGCAGCAAATGGAACGTTATAGAGGTGCATGAATCATTGTGCCTCTGTGTACCTCAGAGAGGCACTTATACCTTTGCCTTAAAACAGATAGCCCTGGAGTCAGGAGTTTGATGCAAAACACCAGATATTCTCCACTCACCAGGCAACCTGGCACCCCAGTTTCATTCTCCCTGTTTACTCAAGAGTGTTGCTGTGGAAGAGATAATTTCAGTGGCTAGTGGCTCATAATACCTTATCCTCTGACTGATCTGTTTACTGTGTGCAAGTATCTGGGGACCGTAGAAGAGGTGCATCACAAGTAGTGGGGAGGGGAGGAGAAGATGGCGGGGCGACGCAGCGCGCGCGGCCGCTCCGAAATGATATCGTATTTGTTAAATAGGGGCCGTGCACAATCCTGATTTGATGGAGACAGAAGTGAGAAGCACGGAGGAACATCCGGAGAAACTTCTGAAATGCCTGCTTCGCTGCCGTTGCTACTGTGCGATCGAGAATCTCTGGAGGGGAAGGCCCCGAATCCTCGGCTTTGCCTATTGCCTGTTGCCAGGGCCGGGGTCGAAGCGCTCGGCAGAGATGGTGCTCAGTGCTTGGTGTCGGAGGCTCGAAGTTTTCGGACGGACTCAAGAGTCGGCTGTGGTCGGGTGCTTCCAGGGTGCTGCATCGGCAAGTTTGCGGCGCTGGAAGCTCATGGCAGGGAGAGTTTCTCCCTTCTACCATCTGCGTGAGATGATGGGACTTTCGAGAGACTTTGAGACTTTTTTTACTGTGCCCATGGTCTGTTCTTTATCAAATTATGGTATTGCTTTGCACTGTTGTAACTATATGTTATAATTATGTGGTTTTTGTCAGTTATTTTTAGTCTTGGTTTGTCTTGTGTTTCTGTGATATCATTCTGGAGGAACATTGTATCATTTCTTAATGCATGCATTACTAAGTGACAATAAAAGTGGACTGCATGTCCTCATAATCTAATCTATTCTAGTTAGGGATATTGCACGAGTTGAAGGAATTCTGCAGTGACTCATATGACATACCATGCACTATCAGCTCTAAGCTTCTTAAATGGGAGCTCTGCAATTCTCCAAGAGATAATACTCCAGAGTGAACAATCCGATTACTGTAGAAGCAGTGCCTCCTTCATAAGCATAGAACAGTACAGCACAGGAACAGGCCATTCAGCCCATAACGTTGTGCCGAACTAACTAAAAAGCAAATCAAAAAAACCTACACCAAGTCTATGTCGCTCCATCTTCCTTACATCCAAACATCTCTTAAAAGCCTTTAATGTATTTGCCTGGACCACCAAACCAGGCAGCGCGTTCCAAGCATCCACCACTCTCTGAGTAAAAGAAACTTACCCCTCACACCCCCCTTGAACCTACTCCCTCTCACCTTCAATGCATGCTCTCTGGTATTAGACATTTCAACCTTGGGAAACAGATACTCTGTCTTTTCTACCTATGCCTCTCATAATCTTATAGATCTCGATCAGATCTCCCCTCAACCTCCGATACTCTAGTGAAAACAACCCAAGTTTTTCCAGCCTCTTGTGATAGCACATGCCCTCTAAACCAGGCAGCACCCTGGTGAAACTCTTCTGCACCCTCTCCAAAGCCTCAACAGCCTTCCGAGAGTGAGGCAACCAGAATTGTATGCAATATTCCAAATGTGGCCTCACCAGTTTTAAAGTTTCAACATAGCCTCCTGACATTTGAACTCAATGCCTCGACTAATAAAAGCAAGCATTCTGTAAGCCTACTTAACCACCTTATTGACCTGTGTAGCCACTTTCAAGGAGCCATGAACTTGGATCCCAAGATCTCTCTGCTCAGCAACACTGTTAAGGGCCTTGCCCTTGACAGTGTATGTCTCCTTGCATTTGCCCTACCAAGGTGCAACACCTCACATTTATCTGGGTTAAAATCCATTTCTGCAACTAGTCAATATTGTGCTGTATTCTTTGCCAGTCTTCTACACTATGCACGACTCCATCAACCTTGGTATCATCTGCAAATTTACTAACCCACCCATCCATATTTTCATCCAGGTCATCTATATACATCACAAACAGCAGAGGTCCAAGCACAGATCCATGCAGAACTCTACTAATTACAGACCAGAGCTCGAACCACTACCCTCGGTCTTCTATGCACAAGCCAGTTCTGAATCTAAACAGCAAATTCACCACGGATCCTATGCATCTTAATCTTCTGAATTAGCTTCCCATGAGGGACTTTGTCAAACGTCTTACTAAAATCAATGTAGACAACGTCCACTGCCCTACCCTAATCAATCTCACTCATCACCTTGTCAGAAAACTCAGTCAAGTTGGTAAGGCATGACCAACTACGTACAAAGCCATGCTGGCTCTCCCTAATTAGACCATGGGTTTCCAAATGCTCAAATATCCTATCCCACAGAATTTTCTCCAGCAATTTTCCTATAACTGACATGAGACTCACCAGTCTATAGCTCCCAAGATTTTCCTTGTTCCTTCTTAAGTAGAAGTACAACATTAGCCACTTGCCAGTCCTACAGGACCTCGCCTATGGCTAGAGAGGACACGAAGATGCTGGTTAAGGACCCAGCAATCTTGCCTCTTGTCTGCTTCAAACGTGTGGTAAATCCCAGCAGGCCCTGGGGACTTATTCACCTTAATATTCATTAGAAGACCCAACACCTCTCCCTCCTTGACCTCTGAACACTGTAACGTATTTATACAATCAGCACTGACCTCCTGGACTTCCATACCTTTTTCTTGGTAAATACTGAAGCAAAGTACTCATTAAGTACCTCACTCACATTCTCGGCATCCAAGCAAATGTTCCCCCCTTTATCTTTGAGTGGTCCCACCATCTCCCTAGTTATCCTTTTACTCTTGATGTATGTATAGAATGCCTTGGGATTCACTTTAATCCTACTTGCCAAGGACTTTTCATTGGCTCTCCTGACTTTCCCAATTCCCTTTTCTTTAGTTCTTTACTAGCTTCTTTATACTCCCCATGTGCTTCATTTGATTCTGACTTCCAAAGCTTAACATACTTTTCCTTTTTCTTCTTGACTAAATTCATCACTTCTCTGGACACCCAAGGTTCCTCTTATCTTTTAATCCCCTTCCTTTCTTCTAACAGGAATAAACCCTTCCTGTACTCTGTTCTATCCTGAAAGTTAAGGAGGTGTGGTCATTGTTCCCTAACTGTTCACCCACAGTCACCTGGCCAGGCTCATAACCCAACAACAGGTCCAGTACAGCCCCTCCTCTCACTGGACCGTCCACATATTGGCTTAAGAAAACTTCCTAGAACAAATTCCGCCCCATCCAAACCCCTTGCACTAAGGTGATTCCAGTTTATATCAGGGAAGTTGAAGTCCCCCGTGACAACAACCCTATTATTTTTACACATTTCCTTAATCTGTTCCTCGATGTCCCAGTGACTACTGGGGGGGTCTGAAGTACAATCCCATCAGTGTGATTGTACCTTTCATATTCCTGAGTTCCACCCAAATGGACTCGGTGTCTGACCCCTCCATGATGTCTCCCCTGAGTAGAGCTGTGATATTGTCCCTGATTAGTAGCAGAACTTCAACTTCTCTTTTACCTCTTCCTCTATCTTTTCTAAAACTTTTAAAATCTGGTACATTAATGACCCATTCCTGCCCCCCTCTCAACTATGTTTCAGTTCCATGTACTGTACTGATCCATGCTCTACGTTCATCACCCTTACCCATAATACTCCTAGCATTAAAATATACACACTTCAAACTGAGGCTCCGGTTCCCAGTCCCCTGCAAAACAAGCTTAAAGGGGTATAAAGGGGTGCCCTGTGAGGTTTGCCTGGAGAAATGCATGGGGAGTTCATGTCCACACTTTCATAGGAGATTGTATAGAGCCAAGAGACCATCACCTCCACAATGGAAATCGTGAGCACGTCTTCACAAAGCATGATCACTTGCATTCAGTGTCAGCCATTATAGAACCTTTTAATCCTCCTCATGACCATTCATTATACCATTAGATTTGGCTGCAGGTGATGCAGGAATCACCTCACATAGCTCCCCTCTCCCAACACCACAACCTTGCTCCTTTTCTTGTCCAATGCCCAGGAAGTGCCACATTCCATCACTGCTGAAAGAGTTACAGAGTGTGGAGATTTTAGTGCTAACCACCAAAGTAGATCCTGGACCTGGCCATCCCTCAGGTCCAGCACAGGGACAGGATCTTCACAGAGTGGCGTTAGAATGTTAGGTGACATTGTAGTGGGGGGGGGGGGGGGCTGGATCTGCTTCGCTAGGGAGCCTGTACTGCACACTCCCAATGACGTGGGAATCACCCACAAACTTCTTTAACAGTGTGGGGTCTGAATGTGTTCTATTAGGTCTGCCTGATCATTTGTGGGAGCTATGCTAGAATTATCTGGGCAATCACAACACATATCACATTGCAAAACCACATCACAACCAAGCCAAGTTGAACAGAATTAGCAAGAGAAGGGAATAGAGCATAGAACAGTACAATACAGGAACAGGCCCTTCAGCCCACAATGCTGTGCCAAGCCAATTAAATTAGTAATCAAATGGCCAACTAAACTAATCTCTTTCGCCTACACAATGTCCATATCCTTCCATTTTCCTCACATTCATGCCCCTATCTAAACATCTCTTAAAAATCCCTAATGTATCTGCCTCTACCACCACCCTAGGCAATGCATTCCAGGCACCCACCACTCTCTGCATAAACAATTTACCTCTCACGTCCCCCTTGAACCTACCCCCCTCACCTTCAATGCATTCCCTCTGGCAGTAGACATTTCAACCCTGGGAAACAGATACTACCTGGCTGCTCTATTTAAGTCTCTCATAATCTTATAAACCTCTATCATATCTCCACCCAGCCTCTGCTGCTCCAGAGAAAACAACCCAAGTTTGTCCAACCCCTCACTATAGCACACGTCCTCTAATCAAGGCAGTATCCTGGTAAACAACTTCTGCACCCTCTCCAAAGCCTCGACATCTTTCCTATAGTGGGGTGATCAGAACTGTATGCAATACTCCAGATGTGGCCTAACCAGAGTTTTATAAAGCTACAACATAACTTCCTGACTTTTGAACTCAATGCCTCAACTAAACAGGCAAGCACGCCATGTGCTTCCTTAACCACCTGTGTAGCCATTTTCAAGGAGCTACGAACTCCTTCTAAAGATCCCTCTGCTCATCAACATTGTTAAAGGTCTTGCCTATAACAGTGTGCTGTCGCTTTATATTTGACTTACCAAGGCACAACACTTCACATTTTGCTGGATTAAATTGGATCTGCCATTTCTTCACCCATATCTGCAACTGATCAATATCCTGCTGTATTCTTTGCAAATCTTCTACGCTATCCACAACACCACCAATCTTTGTATCATCTGCAAACTTACTAATCCACTCATCTACATTGTTATCCATGTCATTTATATACATCACAAACAGCAGAGGTCCCAGGACAGATCCCTGTGGAACACCACTAATCGCAGACCTCCAGCTAGAATAAGTCCCTTCAACCACAACCCACTCAGTCATCTGTGTTATCACCCTGTTCCTAGCTGCACTAGCTTGTAGCACAGGGAGTAATCCGGAGATTATAACCTTGGAGGTGGTTCTCTTCAGCTTTTTTCCTAACTCTATATACTCACTGTGTAGAACCACTAAACAAGATCAGTCCATACCCACCAGCCTCCAAGAGCAGTCGCTGATAGTGTAGTGTGGTGCATTTAACAAGGGAATTTCTTCCCTTCATAAACTTGCCCAGGATTATTAAAAGAAATGCTTCATAGGTCAGAAGCAGGTCTCAAGAGAGAGAGCACTCTTCTACGTTACACCAGTGCTGTCACCCTTTCTCTCCCAGGTGCATAGACTCCATAAACGAATGTGAACAAAGCAGTGAAGCTTAGATAGATCTGCCCAGTAGTGTGTACAGTGAATGACTTGAATACATGCAATACTAGAAAGCTAATGGTGCCTCTAGTAAAAGCACAGAGCTATTGAAAATGGGTTTCTAAAGTCAGAATTCCATTTTATACTTAGACCAGACACAGTGTTTACTAAATCTGGACTTCAGGGGAAATTGGACAGAATCACCTGCCACACGGAGGAAGTTCATTCTGCGTGCTGGATGCTTTGGTTAAAGAATTTCCAATCTTAGGCACAACTGTTTAAGATTAATCATTTTTAATTAGGAAAAACCATAAAATTGTTAGGAGAATAAGATTTAATTGGGGAATTATTGTGTACCTGAAAGTAGGCCCATGTAGGAAAATTGGATAAAGACACAGCTTGAGGAGAAGAGTTCATGTAGAATTAGCAGGAGAATAGTTAGCCTCTCAATTCTGCTCCCTAATTTACCAAAATCACCATCCCAGGAATTAATTCGATAAATGTTCACTCCACTTCCTTTGTCACAAGTAAATCCTTTCTTAAGCAGGGAGATTTGACTTCCATATAATAGATGCAGTCTCATGAAAATCTTATATTCATAGATTCATGGAACAGTATAGGATCAGGTCCTCCAGCCCACGATGTTTTGCTGAACTAATTAAACCAGTAATTAAATGCCTAACTAAATTAATCCATTTGCTTACATAATGTCCTCCATTCTCCGTGCATTCATTTACCCATCTAACAGTCTCTTAAATGCCTCTATTGTATTTGCCTCCACCGCCAACCTTGGCAATGCACTTCAGGCATCCATTACACTGCGTAAAAAATTTCCTTTGTACTTACCCCTTCTCATCTTAATGCCTACACTAATTATGCTTCTCATAATCTTATAAACCTTTATGAGATCTCTTCTTATCCTCCGTCGCTCGAGAGAAAACAACCCAAGTTTTTCCAAACTCCTTTCAGAGCTCATGCCCTCTTCTGCACCCTCTCCAAAGCCTCCATATCCTTCCTACAATGGAAGACTAAAATTGAATGCAATACTCCAGATGTGGCCCAGCTAGTGTTATCAAGCTGCAACATAACTTCCTGACTCTTAAACTAAAGCCTTGACTGATAAAGACAAGCATGCCATACACATCTTCTTTACCACCCTATCAACTTGTGCAGTCACTTTCAGGTTGCTATGGGCTTGGGCCACAAGATCCCTCTGTACATCAACACTGTTAAGGGTCCTGCCATTAATAGTGCACTGTCCCTTTACACTAGATCACCCAGACTGCAACACCTCAAACTTGCTCAGATTAAACCCCATCGGTCATTTCTCCACCCATATCTGCAACTGATCTATGTCTCACTGTATTCTCTGGTAATCTTCTGCAAATCCACATCAGCAGCAATTTTGTATCTTCTACAAACTTATCTCTGCTTTTAGCCAGTTTGTATAATTGAGACATCAGCTGTACTCTTGTACCCAAGTCCTTTTGCAGTTCAGGCCTTTTTAATTACTCACTGGACCTTCATATTAACTTTATAACTCATATTAACCTGTGTACAAGGACACCCAGATCCCTCTGAACACCTACGACCATTAATCTCTCCTCAATTAAAAACTACACCAGCTATTAAAAAAAAAAAACAAAATACATAACATCACACTTTAGCTATATATTCGAGTGCTATGTCCTTGCCCATTTGCTAGATTTACTCTACATCTCCCTGAAGCCCCTCTACCTCCTTCTCATAGTTCAGTCATCGCGAGCAAACCTTGGGATATATTACACATTACCCCTCCATCAAAGTGGTATGGACAGTCCAGCGCATCTGTGGATGTGAACTTCCTTCCACAGAGGACACTTACAGCAACAAGTGCATACAGAAGGCCTGGAAGATCATCAGGGACACCAGTCACCCAACCATAAACTGTGTCAGTTGTTTCTGTCTGGCAAACGGTACAGTAGCATTAAAGCCAGGACTGATAGGCTACGGGACAGCGTCTTTCTACAAGCCATTAAACTTATAAATTCACCTGTCTGTACATTGTGACGGAGTCATAACATAAAGATTTTTACTCCCTCACGTTGTGGGATGGATGTAAGATTGAATTCAATAAATTCAATTCCTGAAAATCACTAATAGATTGCTATAGAGCTGGGACATTAACAGCAATCCTTGCAGTGCCCCATTACTCAAGGCTTCACAACACAAAAACAACACCTTTTTGAAGAGCCCTGACCAAAAATATTAACTGTCCATTTCTGTCTTCAGATGCTGCCTAACTCACCAAGTTCCTCCAACAGTTTGTTTCTTTTTGCTCCAATTCCAGCATCTGCATCCTCTTGTGTTTCCACTTACTGCCTATTACCTAATCATCAACCTACTTTGCTAGTGTACTGTATGTTCCTCAACACTGTGCTGTTTAATCTTATTCAGAAATCACTTGCGATGCACTGTAAAGGCCTTCTGGAAGTCCAAATACAATTTTCCTGGTTACAACCTCAAAAATGCCAAAATATTGTTAAATACGATTCCCACTTTACAAATCCCCACATTAACTCTGCCCAATTCTATTATTATTTTCCAAATATTCTTTTTGCACTTCATTAAGAAAAGATTCCAGTACTTCCCTCCTATTGATGTCAAGTTAATTGGAATATAGAGTCCTATTTACTCTTTCCCTCCTTTCTTAAATTGCAGGGGAACAGTTGCTCCTTTTTATGAACACTGTTCTGGGACTTATGAAATTTTGGAAAATATAATCAATGTATGAATTTTTCCCATAGGCATCTCCTTCATATCTTTGGAATGCACTAGGTCATTGAGTTGTGTGCACTCACTGCCTTGCAGACCCATTCATTTCTCCAAAATTATTTTTTTTTTTAGTAGTACTGACTGTTTTGCCCTACTTCTTCATTACAGATATACATTCCTCCATAGGAGGTTTTCTGTTTCTCTTTCTGCGAAGACAAGCACAAAATATTAGCTCAATTTCTTTGCTACTTTCTTACTTTCCAAAATAATTGCTCATTCTGTAAGGGGCCCACAGTAATCTTTTTCCCTTTTATGCATCTGTAGAAATTTTCACAGACTGTTATTATGGTTCTCCCTCGAACACTCATATTTCTACTTTCTCCTTCCTGATCAATGCACTCACAACCTCCATAAACGTCAGTTCTGGCTCTACTGATGGCAATTACTCTTCTAGTCATATTTATTTTCTTTTCAAATGATTCAAATGTGAAATTTTGGCTACAACTCCATATTGTGGGAGTTTTTCTCACTTAAATAACTCATTAAACAAAGGGCCAGCTGCCTTTCAGGTGGATCTGAAAGATCTCATGGCAATATTTCAGAAATGAACAGGGAGCTCTCAGACTCAATATTTATCTCTTTAGTAACGATTAAAATAAAAGAAAATCTGGTTATTTTCTTGCCTGATGCTTGCTGCGAGTTCCCAAGAAAATCAGCGGTATTTAGCTGTTCCCACACAAACAAGTCCAGGACTCATGTGGACCCACTTTAAGTCTGGGACTTGCTGAGTGGCAGATGCTGCCAGATCTGTCACTCTGCTCTCTGTGGGGTCTAATAGTGGAGTAAAGTCTTTCTGGCATTCCCTAGTATTATGCTCTAATTCTGAACCAAGTCAAATTTGGTGTAGGATCTGATGTCCTGGTCACTACAGGGGAGTGCTCAGGCTGGAGAATAGGGAAAAGGCTTTTCAAGCAGAAATTTAGTAATTTTCTTTATCATCTTGTGTTTTAATATTAAATTTAAATATAATTACTTGTATACTTGTAGTTTTTGAACATTTCTGAATATCATATGCCCTGGATTCCCAGTCACTGATCAGCTTTTAAAAACATAGTTGGTGGTGGGCATAGGGAAAAAGCTGCCAGAAATGATAGAGGTGTGCTCACTTAGACAGGCACACACATGGAAAGGAAAGGTTTAGAGGGATATAGGGCAAACAAAGGCTAACTTAGGTAGGCAACTAGGTCAGCCAGGGTGAATTAGGCCAAAAGGGCTGTTTCTGTGTTCCTGGGAGCGCCAAGCGCAGAATCAAATATCACTGTGATGATTGTACGCTCTAGTATCAATTGTTTGACGACAATAAAGTATAAAGTAATAAAGTAACAGTATAACTCTGATTCTTTAATTCCAGGATTCTGATGGTGGAAGATCCATGGTGCAGGTGCCATGCCAATGAATGTTAAGAGTCTATCTGATTGGAGGTGGTCATTACCCAAAAATAACATGATCCAAATGGAATTTGCCACTTTCAGCACGTGACTGTATGTAATTCAGATATTTCTGTGTCTTGGCATGGATTACTTCACTTTGAGGAACTGCAATTTGACTTTGCAGCATCCCCACTTTGATCTTTATTAAGACAGAATGATCTTTGAGGAAGCAGCTGAGGGTAGGAGAACCAAGTACAGAGCCCTGAGAAACTCTTGCAGCAATGCCCTGGTTCAGAAACGATGAGCATTATCTCTGTTAGGGCGTACTCTGGAGATGTGCAATATAGCAAATATTAATTTCAATAGCAACCAGACATCTGATCTGAATATGGATTTTAGTACATCTTTGGTGTGCATCTAGTGCACAAGATCAAGCTTGCGCCAGAATTCTGCATTCCCGCAGGCAACTTTAAGTGCAGATAGCTCTGACAAAATGCTCTGCCTTTCCCTGGGGATGAAGGGCTTATGGATGGTTGTAATCGGATCATCAGGGTTCTCGACCTAACGTTACCTGACCTCAGCCGGTGCCATCCCAATGGATATGTCTGGGTACAACCTCTCCCTCAAATATCTCCACACTAATTCCCACACTATGCAAAATATAAATGATGGATAAAAATTAAACAGTACATACTTAAAACCGCAGAGCATATGTTCTGCAATCTTCCACTTCTGTGCCTGAACTCAAAATGCCCATTGTATTCCTTTGCATTTAAAACTGTTCCACTAAGAGTATAGACTTATTCTTAAAGAGCGCGCACATACACACACACACACACACAAACGCATCTGCTTCTATACGGTTCCCTGAATAAGTATACATGCTCTCCACTGGCATTCTAAACGGTCAGTAACCCATCACAACTGGTAGCCGTCGCAAATTACACAAAAATATCGAATCTCTTACATAAACACACATGCGTGCACACACACAACTTTTATATCTACCAGCTCAGCTCTCCATCACGTTTGAGATACTTTGTGATTCCATGGTCACCGACCCCAACAGATCCAAGTGTGAGCGGCTACCCACTTAGACTGCTGGGATCGCTAGCCACGAGCACATCCTGGACAAGACCCCAAATGTTGTGACTGTGAAAGAAGACACTGGAGAGATGCAGCTGGTAGATATAAAAGTCCTTATTCGGGACACAAATAAACTAACAACCTTTTCAAATGCCCAGACTTTGCCATCAACACACTCAAAATGAGTGTTAGTTATCGTTGCCTCCAAGTCATATTTATGTCTATGCAGAATCTTAGGTCAATGTGGTGTTTATTGCATTCATGTATTTGTAGACATCTCAGTCAATTGGGTGTTCCCTGGTCTGCAATTGACTCTTAAAATGCAGCTTCAGGAAGACCACTGTTCCAAGCTGCATTTTAAATTAAACCTACAATCTATATTCGGATCTGAAGACTGGTTGCTTTTGAAATTATTATTTGCTATATTGCGTATCTCCAGAATACGCCCCAACATTCTCCAACATCCACAAACATAATTAGTTTTGGGGTATACATTAGTTTTGGGGTATACCATCTAGCCCATCCAGTCTTTTATCAAAAAAGGGTACACTTGAATCCAGACTGTAATGAGGTCTGGAGCCAAGTGGTCCTTCACTGAAGACAAACCTGAGGTGCCGGAAAGAGAAGCAGAGGAGAGGTATCAATGGCGGCAATGAGAAGTGACATTAGATCACTGAAACTCGAATACAAACATCCAACAATATGAGAGCTGCCAACTTTTGTGGAGAGTCCAATGAATAATAATTTCCAAAACAAGAGAATATTGGCACATATCTCCCAAAACTGAATGAATTGTTTCAAGGCAATAAACTGACAACAATATTCCAGTGCTCTGTCATGGTAGTGAATACTTGCTTCACTTCTGCACCCTTGCATCAGGTTCTTGCACCATATGGTCACCTTCACTTTCAGCTTGGTGCTGACCTGCACTGTAATCTTTGGTCTTTCACATCAATTTCTCAATAAAAATTAGATTATCAAAACACTCTCTAGAATGAATGCAAAATCCAAACCACCAAAGCAGTAAGGGGAGATGGGAGTGCAGAAGCTATGGGTGAGGACACACAGCTGCCATAGTGAGGTCCTCTGTTGGTCCATTTGGCTTTCGAGCTGACGACATGATATGCAACCCAGGGTAGTACACTATGGAGAACAAGCTGTTGCCCATGCAGCAGGCTTCCCCCTCTCCATGCAGCTGATAAATCCAAAGCATCAGAGACCAATACCAGTTTGGCACCAGTGGTGTCACAGCAGTTTCCAGTCAGCATTGAACTCAATGCCTCAAGGACTCCAGCTCCAGATTTTTCCTCAGGTTTTACTCCAAAAACCTTCCCAATGAGTGTGTACCCACAAGGCAGTGGAGGTTTGAGATCAGAGTTTTCCTTCTCCATGGCTGACAAGCCCTAACTGCCTGAAGCGACTGGTTTTAAGGCACCAGTAACCCACATTTGCCCTTTCTCCTGTCAGTAGAAATGTTTCAGCCAGGCTTAGTAGCTAAGCCACATGTGAAGGCTAGGAGCTGGACTTGGTTGTCAGAGGCTATTTGAGAAGCTTAAGAACCTGCCATAATGGTTCTGCAATAGAAGGAATTCATAGACCTCATTAACAGAATATGCCAGTACATTTGAAATAAGGCAATAGGAATTTAAAGCTGAATATGAAGCTTGAAGCCCATTCCAGCTGCCTTGAACTCATTTGGTCAATTGATTTATATGTTAAAAAGAGCATTTGCAGGCGAGGCCTTGGTGCTTAGTCATTCAAAGTTAGAATTGACTTTCCCTTCCCACAAGCTATAAAATGCCTGTTCACAAATACCTGGGCCATCTGTGCAAAATATTCATACATAAATTACTTTGAGGGTGTAGAACTCTTTGCAGTCTTGCTATTATAAATGGAAATATTTTGAAATATTAAATGCAAGTCAACAATCGCCTTTAAAGATTTTAATGGTAAGATTTTCCCTTTAAATGAGATTCACAGTTAAGGATTTCTTCCTCCAGAATTCGCAGCCAGTAATGATTTATGGAATAAAAGCATTTAATGATAGAAATGGAATACTTAACACTTCAGGAGCAAAAATCAGGAACTCGTATCTCATACTCAGACCAAAAGAATCTGGAACTCCCTCCCTTGAACTGCAAACTCTAAGACAAATTGAACTAAGAAGAATGCTATTAACAGGCTTTTATTGAATGTGGACATTATGGAACAAAAAGTGGTAAAAAGGTGTTAGCACTTCGACAAATATGCTCTAATTGAACAGTGCAATAAATCAAAGGGATTTAGTAGCCTACACCCTCAAAGTTACTTTTGCAAGTTCCCTGGCAGCCACTGAACAAATGCACAATCCTACCAAGGTCAGTAAACCCAAAATAGAAAACACAGATTTGATTCCCAGCACACTTAGAAATGAATCCATGTAGTTGGGAAGAAAAATCCACACTGCTTCAGAAAGATAAATCAAACTGATTCCTGCAGTTACCAGTTCACTTCTGGAGTGGGGCCCACATCTTGTAACACTCACGGACAAGGAAAGTTAGCAATTTGATTGAAGTAATACATACAACATAGAATCCCATTTGGCATTGGTACACATTGGAGAGGATTAAAAGGATACAAAATTGGCAAGAAAAAATGTGGCAAAAGCAGGACAAAAGAAGTGGCCTATAATATCCTTCTGATTACCCTGTATACATTTCTGCTCTATGTACAGGTTCAATAGACTCAGCCACAACTCTGTCAGAACCACAGGCAGGATGGTAATACTGTGTAGGCAACGTGGGCAGTGGCAGAAATCCACAGTAATTCAACAATTGGATAATTCTGAATGGTTGTGATTCAACACCTATTTAATAACAGTTATATTAACTCCCCAATGTAAAACACAGCATGGTTACTTGCAACATCACACTAGTAATTTCAACACTCATAACACAACCTTCCAAGTTATTGCCTTTTCTTACAAGTGAACAGATCATGCTCTACATTCAGTGTAGATATATGCAAAGTATGAACCTGTTTTGCCCAGTGACTGTGGCTCAGACTACTCTACTTCCATATAAGGAATTCTACCATTTTTAAATTAACAGAAATATTGTGTAAACCCAGTAAGCACTATTTCACTTCAGATTTCACAAGCTGAATTGCTTTAGTTCATTGCTTGATCTACTACCACTCGCATCACCACTATCCCTCCTATGGTTTGGAAACTAATTGGATTATATCCTCATTCCAAAAACTGAAGCCATCTAGCCTGCTGTTAAGTAATTCTATGATGTATGTTTCACCATTCCCAATGTTAATCAGTTCCATAATTCCAATGTCCACTAACTTAAAAGTAAATGTTGCCTATTTAAATTGTCACTTGAAACCACGGGATTTCCATCGATTGAAACTCTCCAGATTCATGAATCTCGACCCAGTTTATCTCTACCCTCCACTTACCCCAGGATAGTCAGTTCTTTTCTCCAAAAATAACCACCCACTTCACAAAAATCTATCTCAGAATCTGGAATCTCTTGATAACTCTATATCTTGCCTATAGATCCAGCTTTCAGCAAATGACACAACCGATTCTGCAGCATTTCTAGGCAAGAAGAAGCTGTGCCTTTCTTTCAATTTCAATCAAACAAAAATACTCAAAGTCAAGAACTATAGAAATGCACCAAACTCCAACTAAATTCGTTCACTGGGATACAAACCCTGTATTGAGAATGGACAGCACTGACTCCACAGAGGGAAAAAGACCCATTATATTAACCAATGCAAAAGGAAGAAGCAGCAATGAACACACCATAGATAAACTCACCACACCAATAAAATATTCAAGTTAATGTAGATTAAATGAGTGGGTAAATAGCAAATGCAGTATGGTAGATAAATGTGAAATTATCATCTCCAGTTGAAAAATCAAAAAAATTAGAGCTTTCTTCAAGTGGTGTTAGACTAAGAAAAATCTTTGTACAAATTGATGAAATACGTTTGCAAACCAGTCACTAAAAGCTAACTCTGAGGTGTATTAAGCAGTTGGTACATTGGTCTTCATTGCAAGAAGCTTTTAGCAGAGGATATCATCTTTACTATAATAATACACAGCCATGTTCAGTCCTCACCTGAAACTTTGTGTAGTTTTGGTTTAGGAAAGGTTATGTTTGCCATTAAGACTGCTATGGAAGATTGCGTTAAATAGCGTATTCACTAGAATGTAGAAACATGAAAGATGTTAATCAAATGTACAAAATTCTAGTAGATCTGAAAGGCTGAATACAGGGAACATGTTTCCCCTGGCTTGAATGTCTAGAACCAAGGGTCTCAGTCTCTGGATACAGGATAGGACATTTAGGACTCACAAAAATATTTTTCGCTAGTCTGAGAGCAGTGAATCAATGGAATTCTCTATCTCAGAGAGTGGCTGAATATAGTTATGAGGAAGACTGATTTCTAAATGCAGAAGGGATCAAATGAGCACAGGAGACCTGGCAATGTTGGGGTGCTGGTGAAGAGCTTGGACAGTGCAGACAGAAAGGGAGGTGTATGAACAGTGTGGAAAGAAATAAAAACTGGGGGTGTTAGGAGACTGAGGTTGTAGCAATGAAGACTGGGCCAGTACAAGAGTGGAAGGGGGTGCTAAACATCAAGAGTGGCTTAATGCCAGCAGAGAATGAATGGGGAGTGAGGAGAGGGATGAAGAAACCATGTGGAGGGGGTGAAATTTATGGAATTGCATGTTACAAAATGACAGAGTGGGTTGGGTAGGAAATCAGTCAACATCAAGCAAGTAGAGATGTAGTGCGGCACGTAGCTCAGAAAGGAGTGAGGACAACAGGAAGAAGGGATTGGGTAATTTAACTGCAGGGAGAGTTAGAATGACTGAGTAGTACTCTGGCTGCACCACGTCGTAGCCACATAGAGATCCACCTGTGAGGAAACTGTGTCTCAGCATGCTTCATGTGACAGCTGGTTCTGGCTCTCTGCTCAGAGATGAGTCCCAGATGGAAAAAATTGTGTTTGTGCTGCTATATCTTTTGGCAGTCAGACACATATTTAACATTCTTTGTAATCATTTATAAGCATATTTAAAAGTTTTTTGAAGCCTTAAGCTTCCAACAGATTATTCAAACATACATTCTCAAAATTACCGCCTCATTCCAAGTATAATTGCAGTGGCTATGCAGGGAGGTGGGGGAGGGGTAGATTTGTAAATTCACTATATTACTGAGGATCTTCATGATGTAAAGATCTCCACAGTGAACCTTTTTGTCTTCTCTTTTCTAAAAACCATCACAGTTGTTTGTGATGTATATAAATGACCTGAATGAAGATGTAGATGGGTGGGCTCGTAAGTTTGCAGATGATACGAAGACTAGTGGTGTTGTGGATAGCGTGTATATAGATCATTTGCAGATTTGAGTGACAAATTGTAGACGTAGTTTAACCCAGCCAAATGTGAAGTGCTGCACCTTGGTAAGTCAAATGTAAAGACACAGTACACTGTTAAGGGCAAGACCCTTAACAATGTTGATGAGCAGTGTTGGGGTCCAAGCTCCCTGAAAATGGCTACACAGGTTGATTGGGGGGATATGCTTGCCTATATTAGTTAGGCATTGAGTTCAAAAGTCAGGAAGTTATGCTACAGCTTTATAAAACTCTAGTTAGGCCACATCTGATATATTGCATACGGTTCTGGTCATCCCATTATAGGAAGGATGTCAAGGTTTTGGAGGGGATGCAGAAGAGGTTTAGGAGGATGTTACCTGGATTAGAGGGCATGAGCTACGAGAGGTTGAACAAACTTGGGTTGTTTTCTCTGGAGCGGTAGAGGAGGACCAGAGATCTGATAGAGGTTTATAAGGTGATGAGAAGCATAGATAGAATAGACAGACAGTATCTACACAGCCTGGGGTGGTGGTAGAGGCATATACATTAGGGATTTTAAATAAATTGTTAGATAAGACACAAGAATGTGATGGAAATGGAAAGATGTATGGACATTGTGTAGACAGAAGGGATTAATTTAGTTGGCCACTTGATTACTCATTTAATTGGTTCGGCACAACATTATGGGCAGAAGGGTTTGATCCTGTGCTGTACTCTTCTATGCCCTATGTTTAATTTTTATTCATAATTATAAGAATTATATTCTCGGTTTTCTCTTACGAACATATGAATTAGGAAGAAATGGTTAGGCATACCTTCAAGCTTGAACACCAGTTAATAAAGTCATGGCCATAATGACTGCAAAATCAGATCTGCAATCCTGCTTATCAGTGGTAAACTTCCAAGTCTACAACACATTTATTGACCTGTTCTTTAAAAATTTTCAAGACTTTACTTCAACCACCAATTGAAGAGACTTGAGAAAATAGTTCACCCATGATGCTGCTGCAAGTTTTCATTGTACCTGTACTTCACCATACTTCTGCATATGTCAATAAACTTGACATGATTTGACCTCATCTCTTTCTTAAATTAGCAATCACTTATTTTTAAGCAATGATCCCCAGTTCAAGATTCTCCCACAAGAAGAAACATCTCTTTGACATCACCCCAGTCAACAGCTCCCAGGACCCTATTTGTATATAGACCATGAGCTTTTTATCTTCTACGATAATGTCTGATGTGGCACTTGATCAAATAGATCCTTGATATCAAAACAGAGCACACATGTCCATTCACCTTTATCCACACCACAGCTTCTTTGTTGAACACCAATAAATTTGTCAAAAGTGACTTCCTATTCATAAAATCATGATGACTTTGCATGATCATGTTGAATTTACCTAAATGCCCTGCTATAAAATCCATAATAATAGAGCTTGACATTTTCCACACGACATACAAACTACATGACATGTAATTTATTACACAATCCTGTATCCTTTATATTCTCCTGCAATTTGGAGACTAAAACTGCTCAGTTCTTTGAGTACACACCAAGGCTCCATATGTTGAACAGGATTTCTCTTTTACTGAATTCTATTTCAGTGGAAATAATCCCTGATTACCTTTAAAAAAAACTACTTTAGGCTATGGTGTTTTTTTTTTAATATTCTACAAATGTTCAATTTTATGTCACCAAATCTTAGTCACCCTGATGCTTCTCAAATTCCCTGATCTGATGAATAGAGCATCAACTAAATTTTAAGCAGAAATAATTCAAGGCATCTCACCAACTGAGTTAGGAAATGGGCTGCATGGGAGTAGACTAAGTGGGTAGATAACGGCACTCTAATTTACAGGATTTACATATTCTAGTTTGTGAAATATAAAAGGAAAAGCTGCACAGTGGACTTTTCAGTAGCATCCTCAATCATTAAAAAGTGAATGGTGAATGGATTTCGACTGCATAAGATAGTAAAGAGTGGAGGGTTTCTATGGGGAAGAATGATTGTTAATTCCTTATTTTGCAGGAACATTCTCAAAATTCTAAACTGACTCAGACTGAGCCATTGCAAGTCAGTAATAAAAACGCTGCAGAAAAAATTTCATATCATGCCACATTTCAATGCCAGCAGGATTACAACATACAATTTGGATGGTGAACTATCTAGTGTTATTTTAGTTGCAGCTCTCTTCTTCCTCAGGTACTCCATGTACGATGGTGCCAACCCTACTTATCAAAAAATTCTGACAATTATACCGGAAATAGCACACAGTGATAGTACAGTGTTATAAAACAGAATGTGGTGTTACTCCTTTTGGTCATGTCTACCTGAGCAAGGTTAGGATTACTTTAGAAGGAATGCAACACTTTCTGACCGGATTTAATGTTTTCCAAAACTGTATGTAAAGGGAAAATCAGATCAAGCCAAACAATTAGTGACCAAAATCCTATATCTCAAAACTTTACTCTGGTACGCCAGGTACCAGGAATGAGCTGCCTGAGGAAGTGGTTGGGGCAGGTACAATTACAACATTTAAGAGACATTTGGATAGGTACATGGGAGGGTGAGGCTTGGAGGGTTATGGGCCAAACGCAGGCAACTGGGACCAGAAATGAAGATATTGTGGCTGGCATCAACCAATTGGGTCAAAGGGCCTGTTTTCATACTCTATGACTCTGACCATGGGTTTTGTGCCAGCTCTGAGTTTTTGATCTTCAAACACTTCTTGTTTTTTGTTGATCAACAAAAGACTGCATTGTTGATAAAGGTATCTCAATAAAATTTTTTTTTAAATCATCCAGGTTTGCCTTTGTCAAGAAATAACTGGCAAGATATGGGAAGTCCTTGAGTTTTCCAGGATCTTGCCAAGAAGCTTTGCTATCAGAGGGCAGTGTAGTGTAGAAGACTGTTGTCTTGTGGATGCTGAAAGCAAGGGTCATCCTCTTACACTCTTCAGCGAATGACTAAATAAATACATGGAATTCACCTTTGGAGCACACATAAACATAAGCAACATCTTCACACTGTAGCTTAGTTCTGGATTGTAGTCACTATTGGTTTCTCAGCAGTGACCACTGGGCCGGAAAGAAGTGTGCAGTCAAACAAAGGGAGTGGGAGGTTCCATCACATTGAACAGGAAGTAACTAAAGAGGCAATACGATCCAGATGGCCTGGAGCAGCTGCTGGCAGTCCCCAGCTCAAACTGCCATACCACTCATTCCAGCATGTCCACCAACAGCCCTCGCAGGCTGCCATTGCCCCTAGTCTTGGCTGTTCATTTCACATTGTGACGTGGGCGATCAAATCGCCATTTCATTCCTGCAGTAGTACCAAATTCCCGGTGGAGCTGCACATAGCTTGAGCAGATGCTTCTTTTTAAAATACAAGGGTGCGAATGTTCAGACTCCAGGATAGACCAAGACTGCTGCATTGACTCAGCAGAGGTGTACCCCCACAGGGGCACTAATATGCTTAATAAAATTTGCAGATGACATTTACCCAATTCCATTTACTACTATAAAGAAACCTAAGATAATTTAAATGTTGACAAGACAACACCAGTGAATCAAACAATAAATTTGTCAGAGCATTGAGACCAGAGTGACACAGCAGAGAAATATACATAGCAGCATCTTCAACAAAGAGCTGCAGCGAAGGTAACCTGAGAATTTGTGGCTCTTCTACACTTTTATGTTCTTACTCTGACTGGAATACTGTGGTGTAACAAAATATATTGGGTATCTGTGGGTTTGAAGGGGAACATTTGTTTAGCAATGTGAAGATCCAGGTTTTGCAATTTACACATACCTCAGATGTCTTCAGAAATGAGCATACTTCCTGGTAGGTGACGGCAAGGTGCACAGTGAGGCTCCATGTGTTCCGTCTCCCTAGTTTTATCTGTCGCGATTTAATGTGTTCATTAGACTTGGCCCTCCAAATGCTGCAGTTGAAGGTTTGTGTTATTATAACTCTAGTTCAATAAAGCAATTTAGTATGGAATATATTGGGCATATTAAAGACATTGCTACTCTCACCCTTCTGTAGCAATAATTCCAACGCCCATATTAATCAGCACTGGCCAGGCAGTGGCACGGGGGTACCAGGTAAAGGATTACTGTACCTGGCTTTGGCATTACGCTCGTCACAGAATGAGGAATTTTGTCATTAATGAGCTCCACACACTCACTGGGAAAGAATCCAACCTGCAAGTCAAACAAAAATATAAATAAGATATTGTAAATCCCACTGCTAATCATACATTTAAATTTCAAAGGAACTTGCATACATTGCTGAATCATGAACACTACTTCTTTTACGACAGCAAAATGGATGGAATCTGTAAGTAAGATTTTGCTTGAATGTAAAACCATTAAGAATTCTATTTCCTAGAAACTAAAAGTAAAACACAAAATAGTCAGGGGTCAGGCAGCACACGGGGAATGGGAGACTGTCAATAATAATTCTGATGTTCCACAGCCTTTTTTGTCCTTGTTTCATAATTCCAGGATCTGCAGATTCTCGTTCCCCTATAGTTGCAAGCCATAGGTTCCAACAAGCAATGATCACAGTAAAACTAATTCATAAATAGGTGTGCCTAGAGTTAGCTCGATATGTTATTAACTGGTTTGTGCTGAGCCAGCAAATATTTTGTTCATGAGCACAGCACTGGTAAATTCAGGTGTGCATGAGGTGTGATCTGTTGTGCGCCTTCCCTCTGCATGTTCTGTGGTGCCATGTGTGGAGATGAGGTTTCTTAATGGATCCAGTAGATAGTAGAGAAGGCTGAATCAGCTAAGCAGGTTGGTGGTGGGTCGTAGAGAGAGGAGTGGAGGAAGTTGTGGCAGGTAGACTGATTGAAGAAAAGCTTGTTAAGTACCCGAGTCAGACTTCTAGCTTTGACTCAGACTAATTCAGGTTGCTCCCTTTTAAGTTGTGTAGAAGCAGGCACCAGTGATGTGGTCACATAGCAGGCGCCAATTAAAAGCCCTGAAGTAGCACCTCAAGAGTCCAAATGCACAAGATTTTCTACCTTTCAGCATGTCAAATGCACAGCAAACACAGCAAAAAACATGGACTGTGTGACTTGCAAGAGGTTGCTCGTATTCAATATCAGTTATCTTATTACTGAAGGAGGAGGAGGGAGGGAACATCGACTCAGACCATGAGAGGCCTGCATCGGGCATTTTCATGCCTTACAAGGCGCAGATTGGAAGTCTGTGTGGGACGCCGCTCCTCGCACAGACACTAGAGCAATGTGTGGTTAAGTGCCTTGCTCAAGGACACAAACACACTGCCACAGCTGAGGCTCGAACTAGCAACCTTCAGATCACTAGATGAACGCCTTAACCACTTGGTCACATGCCCAACACAATTACTGAAACTAGGTGACAAAGAACTTATAAGCATGATGCTTTGTGATTAAACATTTAGGTATTAAAACTCCCTATAGATATCTGCTTCTTCAGAGGATTTAAGTATTTTATTTTCATAGTAGTACAATTCGAAAACAGAGAAGCTGCGATCCAAGTAGTAGTCAGCTGGATCAGAACACAGGAAACCAATCAGCTCACAACTTGGATACCCAACACACAGTCAGCCCATCTGTAGTACCCTCAAGGCCACCTTGTGGTACTGATTTCTTAACCACCTCATGTAATAAACCCAGCACCAGGATGACTTCCCTGAGAAACAAGTCAAGAAAATATGTTTGTGTTTTCAATCTGATCTTGAGCATACTGTAAGTGCTTACAGTAATCCTAACCAGAAACTTGTATTCATTATACACATTTCTTAAACTGCCATTCTTTACTGTTATATTCCACTTCATAAAAGCCATTCTATTGTTTTAAGACCATTAAGTTATAGTTATAGAAATTCTGTTTTATATTTAGTGGTTCTCGGTGAAGCATAATCAATTGGGGACTGCATTAAAGAGATAAATGGATGCTTAAATGTTTTTAGTAGTGTTGGTTAATGGAGGAATGTTGGCTGGGACCTTGTGTTCTTCTGCCAGTGCCAATGAATCTTTTAAGTCCATTAAGACAGTCACATGGAGCTTCAGTTCACATCTCAGTGACAGGCAGCAACACCTTCATTATTACACTGTCAGTTGCGTTCTGCAGACCACCAGACTCCTGAAACAGACACTGTGGGAAGAGATTACCAAGCAGACAGGGGAAAAAAAAAGCTTCATGGCTGGGCTCAAAGCTTCTCTGAAGAAAGGCACTATCCTCACTGATCCTTAAGAACCTCTGACTGATGAAAGTGGGAATGGAGGATTTGGCATGGTACTGAGAAGCTGGTGGCCATATACTGACAGCAGAAAGAAGTGGCAAAGAAAAGAAAGTAGAAAGAAGTAGCACCACCCTTCCACCCGCTCTATCAGACAACCCCCGCCCATCTCCAGAAGAGTCTACAGCTGCCAGTGGCTCATTAACTACCTTAGAACCCAAAACCAGAGTGGAAGCAGGTCATCATTAATCCTGAGGAACTGCCTGAAGAGGACACTCTTGTATCAGCCTCAAAAACCTTGGATTAGAGCTTGAAACAACAAGTAGAGTGGTATAATGGAGTCAGAAGTAAATATTCTTAAGTTCAGAGGCACAATTTTCTTCTTACAAATGGGAGGAGTTATTTGACAAGTCCCATATAATAGGGTGGTCCAGAACGTGATCCATGGGGAGCTAACTAATTTGATCCAGAAATGATTTGCTGATAGAAGGAAGGTAGTAATGGTGGTAGGATGTTTTTCCACATGGCAATCTGTGACCAATGGTGTACCACAGGGATCAGTGCTGGGACCTTTGTTGTTTGTGATATGTATCAATGGCTTTGATGTGAATGCTGTAGGTATGGCTAGTAAATCAGCGAATGACATGAAAATTGGCATTGCAAAAAGCAGACTACAGGAGGATATAGATTAGATGCAAAGTTGGGCAAAGCATTGAAAGATAGAATTTGATCTGAATACAGGTGTCTCCCACTTTTCGAACGTTTGCTTTACGAAACCTCACTGTTACGAAAGACCTACATTAGTACCCTGTTTTCACTTTCAGAAGGCGTTTTCACTGTTACGAAAAAAAAATTCAGCGCGCGATGAAAACTCAGTGTGCGAAAAAATCAGCACGCAATAAAAGGCAGCGCGCGCCCCAAGCAGCCGCTCGCCCCGGATTCGGAACTGCTTTGCTTTAACACATGCCTGTGAGCAGCCGTTTGCAAGATGAGTTCTATGGTATCGGAAAAGCCTGAAAGAGCTCGTAAGGGTGTTACACTTACGGTAAAACTAGACATAATTAAGTGTTTTGATCGTGGTGAACGAAGTAAGGACAACGTGAGTTTGGCTTGTGGAAGTTGACGAAGATGACGTTGAAAAGATTTTGGCATCCCATCACCAAGAACTGACAGATGAAGAGCTGATGCAATTGGAAGAGGAAAGGATAACAATCTAAACAGAATGAGTAATGATAAAGTACGACTTTAATTTTGATAGGGTATGTCGGTTTAGCAGATATTTGCAGGATGGTCTGAGTCCTTATTAAAGAACTGTGTGATAGAAAAATGCGCGAGGCTCAGCAGTCAAGCAAGCCTTCCACATAGAAACTACAGCACAGAAACAGGCCTTTTGGCCCTTCTTGGCTGTGCTGAACCATTTTCTGCCTAGTCCCACTGACCTGCACACGGACCATATCCCTCCATACACCTCCCATCCATGTACCTGTCCAATTTATTCTTAAATGTTAAAAAAGAACCCGCATTTACCACCTCATCTGGCAGCTCATTCCATACTCCCACCACTCTCTGTGTGAAGAAGCCCCCACTAATGTTCCCTTTAAACTTTTCCCCCCTCACCCTTAACCCATGTCCTCTGGTTTTTTTTCTCCCCTTGCCTCAGTGGAAAAAGCCTGCTTGCATTCACTCTATCTATACCCATCATAATTTTATATACCTCTATCAAATCTCCCCTCATTCTTCTACGCTCCAGGGAATAAAGTCCTAACCTATTCAACCTTTCTCTGTAACTGAGTTTCTTAAGTCCTGGCAACATCCTTGTAAACCTTCTCTGCACTCTTTCAACTTTATTTATATCCTTCTTGTAATTTGGTGACCAAAAGTGAACACAGTACTCCAGATTCGGCCTCACCAATGCCTTATACAACCTCATCATAACATTCCAGCTCTTATACTCAATACTTTGATTAATAAAGGCCAATGTACGAAAAGCTCTCTTTACGACCCTATCTACTTGTGACGCCACTTTTAGGGAATTTTGTATCTGTATTCCCAGATCCCTCTGTTCTACTGCACTCCTCAGTGCCTTACCATTAACCCTGTATGTTCTACCTTGGTTTGTCCTTCCAACGTGCAATACCTCACACTTGTCAGTATTAAACTTCATCTGCCATTTTCAGCCCATTTTTCCAGCTGGTCCAAGTCCCTCTGCAGGCTCTGAAAACCTTCCTCACTGTCTACTACACCTCCAATCTTTGTATTGCTGATCCAATTTACCACATTATCATCCAGATCATTGATACAAATGACAAGTAACAATGGACCCAGCACTGATCCCTGTGGCACACCACTAGTCACAGGCCCCTACCACCACTCTTTGGCTTCTTCCATTGAGTCAATGTCTAATCCAATTTACCACCTCTCCATGTATACCTAGCGACTGAATTTTCCTAACCTCCCATGCGGGACCTTGTCAAAAGCCTTACTGAAATCCATGTAGACAATATCCACTGCCTTCCCTTCATCCACTTTCCTGGTAACCTCCTCGAAAAACTTCAATAGATTGGTCAAACATGACCTACCACGCACAAAGCCATGTTGACTCTCCCTAATAAGTCCCTGTCTATCCAAATGCTTGTAGATTCTGTCTCTTAGTACTCCCTCCAATAACTTACCTACTACCAACGTTAAACTCACCGGCCTATAATTTCCCGGATTACTTTTCGATCCTTTTTTAAACAACGGAACAACATGAGCCACTCTCCAATCCTCCGGCACCTCACCCGTAGACAGTGACATTTTAAATATTTCTGCCAGGGCCCCCGCAATTTCAACACTAGTCTCCTTCAAGGTCCGAGGGAATACTCTGTCAGGTTTCGGGGATTTATCCACTTTAATTTTCCTCACCACCTCCTCCTTTTCAATCTGTACAGTTTCCAGGATCTCACTACTTGATTCCCTTAATTCCATAGACTTCATGTCAGTTTCCTTAGTAAATACAGACGCAAAAAAACCTATTTAAGATCTCCCCCATTTCCTTTGGTTCCGCACATAGCCGACCACTCTGATCTTCAAGAGGACCAATTTTATCCCTTACAGTCCTTTTGCTCTTAATGTACCTGTAAAAGCTCTTTGGATTATCCTTCACTTTGACTGCCAAGGCAACCTCATGTCTTCTTTTAGCCCTCCTGATTACTTTCTTAAGTATTTTCTTGCACTTCTTATACTCCTCAAGCACCTGATTTACTCCCTGTTTTCTATACATTTCATACAACTCCCTCTTCTTCTTTATCAGAGTTGCAATATCCCTTGAGAACCAAGGTTCCTTATTCCTATTCAATTTGCCTTTAATCCTGACAGGAACATACAAACTCTGCACTCTCAAAATTTCCCCTTTGAAGGCTTCCCACCTACCAATCACATCTTTGCCAGAGAACAACCTGTCCCAATCCACACTTTTTAGATCCTTTCTCATTTCTTCAAATTTGGCCTTCTTCCAGTTCAGAACCTCAACCCTAGGACCAGATCTATCCTTGTCCATGATCAAATTGAAACTAATGGTGTTATGATCACTGGAACCAAAGTGCTCCCCTACACAGACTTCCGTCACTTGTCCTAACTCGTTTCCTAACAGAAGATCCAATATTGCATCCCCTCTCGTTGGTCCCTCTATATATTGATTTAGAAAACTTTCCTGAACACATTTTACAAACTCTAAATCATCTAGACCCCTAACAGTATGGGAGTCCAAATCAATGTATGGAAAATTAAAATCCCCTACCACCACAACTTTATGTTTCCTGCAGTTGCCTGCTATCTCTCTGCAGATTTGCTCTTCCAAGTCTCGTTGACTATTGGGTGGTCTGTAATACAATCCCACTAATGTGGTCATACCTTTCCTGTTTCTCAGCTCCACCCATAAGGACTCAGTAGACAAGCCCTCTAATCTGTCCTGCCTGAGCACTGCTGTAATATTTTCCCTAACAAGCAATGCTACTCCCCCACCTTTCATTCCTCTGCCTCGATCACATCTGATACATTGGAACCCTGGAATATTAAGCTGCCAGTCCTGCCCCTCCTGTAGCCAAGTTTCACTAATTGCTATAACGTCATAATTCCACGTGTCAATCCACGCCCTCAACTCATCCGCCTTCCCCGCAATACTCCTAGCATTGAAATCTATACACCTCAGAAGATTTTTACCACCACTCACAACCTTTCTATCAGCGGATTTGCTTGAACTTTTAACGTCATTTATTTTCACCCCAGCCACACTGTCAGCTCTGGCACTCTGGTTCCCATCCCCCTACAAATCTAGTTTAAAGCCTCCCCAATAGCACTAACAAACCTCCCTGAAAGGATATTGGTCCCCCTGTAGTTCAAGTGTAACCCGTCTCTCTTGTACAGGTCCCACCTGCCCCAGAAGAGGTCCCAATGATCCTGAAATCTGAAACCCTGCCCCCTACACCAGTTCCTCAGCCACTTGTTCATCCTCTAGAGCATCCTATTCCTACCCTCGCAGACAACGAACCTCGATCTTCGACATCGAAGCGGGCAGAGATAGAAGAAGATGAGCTGCCTGCTCTAATGGAAACAGACGATGAGATGACACCCCAGTGTCCCACCATCCCAACCCCCAGGCCACCGACAGATACCGATTCGCGGAGAATGCAACAGTAGCCGGGAGGCACACAGCCCATCTTTAAGAAAAAAGCCGAAATAAATATGCTAATTAATTAGGTGCCGCCGACACATAATTGTCAGCCCAGATCAGAGACGACGCAATTGGAAATCCGCACTGATCTGGGCCGACAATTACGTGTCGGGCGGCACCTAATTAATTAGCTTGTTTATTTCGGCTTTTTTCTTAAAGATGTGCTGTATACCTCCCGGCTACCGCTGTACCCCTGCATGCTTCGCGGCAATGTATCACTCGGCGGCCTGGAGGATGGGGGCCACTGCACCACCCAACCTGTGACGACTCAGTCTAACACACCATCATCAGTGTGCTCGGCAAGCTATCTTTCCGATTCCCGTTAGTGATACTACACTGTAGATACATTATTTCTACTTCATATAGGCTGTGTATTTTTCCGTGTTATTTGGTATGATTTGGCAGCTTCATAGCTTAAAGGTTACTGGAGAGAGTGTTCTTGCCAACAGCGCGTGCGTGAGATTTTCTGCTGACGGCGCTTGCGTGAGATTTTCGCTCCAGAGAACAGTTCAGTAATGATTGTGGAAAAGTATTTCTACTTTATATAGGCTGTGTATTTATCATATCATTCCTGCTTTTACTATACGTTACTGTTATTTTAGGTTTTATGTGTTATTTGGCATGATTTGGTAGGTTATTTTTGGGTCTGCGAACGCTCACAAAATTTTCCCATATAAATAAATGGTAATTGCTTCTTCGCTTTACGACATTCTGGCTTACGAACCGTTTCATAGGAACGCTCTACCTTCGGATGGCGGGGGAAACCTGTATGTGTAAGTTTTCATTTTGTAAGTTTCAAATACGAGTTGGTCATATATAGTGAATGGCAGGGTGCTAAGGAATATTGATAAACAGAGAAACCTCAGACTTCAAATCTATTGCTCCATGGAAGTTGCAACACAGGTATCTAGTGTGATGTAGAAAGCTTGCCTTCATAGGTTAGGGCAAAGAATACAAGATTTAGAACATTATGTTGCAACTTTACAAAACACTAATGGGTCACAATTAGAATGTTGCATGCAGTTCAGACTGCCACATGATTTGAAGGACGCAATTGTTCTGGATAGAGTGCTTTGGAGATTCACCAGAACGACTTGAATGTGAATGTAAGTGGGGGTGGAGCTTAGGAGACGATGGCACCTAACGGCGACTCCTTTGCTTGCATCTTCGGAAACAGCTCTATTTCTACCTTTAATATCTTTATTTTTCCCTTTCAGGGTTCTTTTGAAGACCCTGACCTGGAATTACACACAGGCTTCGGTTCTTTGCGGAAATGGGACCCATTCTCGGGGTTCCACGACTGACTGCTATTTGACATGCCAATGGTTTGGCCTGAGAATCTCAATTGTGTTTGGAAGCCTAAGATCTCAGGGTTCTGAAGACAGGCAGATTAAGGGTCGGTGCCGTGGCCAGAGACTTGTGTGTCGTCGGGGAGGCCGGAAAATCTTTTGCTGTGGGCCTGAAGACCCAAGTCTTTGTGATATTTGGATACAGAGCTTGAAAAAAGCGATGGACGGACTTTTAACATCGTAAACCTGTGGGTTGTTGTTGTCTCCCGCCCGCTGTGAAAATGGGGGACACCTCCCTCTCCTTTGCCAGGGAGAGAGAGAACCTGTGGGTTGTCAAATTCAGATGAAATGTGAAGCCTTTGGGGTAACTGCAAGGTCTGTGTCTTTGCTATCGCTTAGCACACGCTTAGGCTCGGTAATTGTATTGATGCGCTTTTTATTTTTGCCGGTGGAGGGGGAGGGGATTGTTGCTTGCTGCCGCTTATGAGCGGGAGGGGGGAGCTGGGGGGTACTTTGGGGTTGTCACGTTTAATTGTCTTTCATTCTTTGGGACACTTCTCTGTTTTTGTGGATGTTTTGCGAAGAAAAAGTATTTCAGGATGTATATTGTATACATTCCTCTGACATTAAACTTGACCTTTGAACCTTTGTAAGTGGCATGATTACTGAGTTTAGAGTTGACACAAAGATTGGATGAGTTGTTGACAGTGTGGAGTGTACGCTTAGGCTACAGCATGATATCAATGTGTTAGAGAAATGACAAATGGAGATTAATCCAGATAAATGTGAGGAGATGCATTTTGGGAGCACGAATGAGGTAGGCTCTGAAGGAATACTGAGGGATAAAGGAACCTAGGTGTACAAGTCCAAAGATTCTTGACTGTGGCAGTTTTTATATGTAAGGTCACGTGGGAAGCTAGCCTTCATTAGTCAGGGCATTAAATATAAGAGCAGGGAGATTATGCTCCAACTTCATAAAATATTGGTCAGACATCCACTGGAGTACAGCGTGCAGCTCTGGTCACCACACTAGGAAAGATAGGATAGTGCTGAAAGGGTGCAGAGGAGAGGCACCAGGATGCTGCCAGGGATGCAGCAGTTCAGTTACAAGAAGAGACAGGAGCTGTTTCCCTGAAGTGGATGATGTTCAGAGGGGCATAGTGAGGTGTAGATAATTATGAAGGGTATAGACTGCACAAAACTTTTCCACAGATCAAGGGAAGATAAAACTAGAAAACAGTTTTAGAGTAAAGGTAAAGAGATTTAGAGGGGATCTGATGGGAGATCTTTTCACCCTGAGTGTGGCAAGTACCTGGTACACATATTTGGAGAAAGTGGTGAAATCAGAGTTGCTGACAACATTTCAGAAGTGCCTGGACAAGCACTTGAATCACCTAGCTGTTGAATGATGTGGCCATGTGCTGGGAGATGGGATTAATATGGCTGGCAACCAAGTGGATGATGTAGACATGATGGCCAAATGGTCGGTTTCCTTACTATATGACACTATGACTCTACTAAGGGTAAATTGAATACAATAGTTATTCTACTCATGAGAAAGATTTTAGTTGTAACTGTCAGTAATAGAGCTACCAAAAATATTTCATGTGTAATATATATTGCTTTTACAGCAGATGATAAATAGACAAAAAAATTTCACAATAAAAAAGCAGCATTACATTCACAAAGGAACATGCAACATAGCTTTTGATAAGATTTAATCTATTCTAGCATTTAGAAGGTAGATCTGAACAAAAATGATGAATAAAAGCAGCAAAGGTCAGCATGCAGCATTGGGAAAAAGTGTAGGCATTTTGGGCAGAAAGTACGATCTGCAGACTCAAGGCTATGCACACATTCACTTGAATTGTATTCATTCACCAGAATAAATTAGCTCATACATAACTTAACATTACACTTAATAATCAATTCAAACTTACTATAAAAACAAGATGGCAAAAGCAAGTCAACTGATACAGAATATCAGTTCACTGGCCATTCACTAACACCTCGACACAAGCACATTTTGCACAATGCCCTTACCTGAAACCCATGCTTTCCCCTCCACCATGTGGTATCTTCCTTGGGAGGCATGTCAATAACAGACACAATATCCCCAACCTAGAAAACGTTGAATAAACCAGCCATCAGTAAACCTTTCTTCAACTTCAAAAGCACACTTGACATTACTCTTCCATTTTAATAAAGCATTTCTTGACAATTGATACTTAATGTGTCAAATCCTGTCAAGTACCAAGCACAAGGAAATGCAAACATATTTGTGCAACTATGAAAATGCAACACGCAGGATGAGAGTTAAAATTCTTAAGCCACTGAGAAAGCACAAGAATCAGTCTATTGAGGAGTACACAACATAAAATTCAGAAATATGAATAGTATCCAGAGTCTAGATTATTTTGTTTACAAGAGTCAGTTTTGTTTGGAAGAGTCAGTCTGGTCCCTGGTAATGCACAGTGACTAACTTGAAGTAGGATACTTTTATAATGCTGCATATTACTAGCAGTTCATAGTATTCTTTGCCAACAACAAGAGAGTGGAAGGAACCATGCTCCACATCTTGGACATTCATCAAATCATCATAGGTATGGACAATGAAGCTCCAGCACGCCAAGCCATTTCAACAATCCTCTGCCTCACACCACTCCCCCAGTACCACAACATCAAGAACTGGCAGAAGGAGCAAAGTACATTAAATATAGGTGCCGTCGTGGCCTGCGTGACCCTTCAACTTGCTCCACCATTCAATAAAATCACACCTGATCTCACCTTTGGCCTCAACTTCATGTTGCTGCCTAGTTCCTTTGATTTCCCTGGGTGTCAAGAAATTGCCTCTACGTTGGACGTACTTAATGATTTGGCATCCACATTACTCTGGGATACAGAACTCCCAAGGTTCACAACAACAGAATGAAATTTATCCTTAACTCAGTATTACATAGCAACCACCTTTCCTAAAACTATACTCTTAGCAATGTGGAAGAACCGAGGGATCTTGGGGTTCAGGTCCATAGATCCCTCAAAGTTGCCACACATTGAAAGGACTATTAAAAAGGTATATAGTGTGCTGGCCTTCATTAGTTGGGGGATTGAGGGATTGATTTCAAAAGCCAATGTAACGTTGCTCATTCGCTTGAACTGTTGGTTTGAGGTTATTAGATGATAACCTACCTCAAAGGACAGCTCATCTGCAGCCTGCGCGATGTATCGCTTAATCACGTGTGCAGCGGCAATGGCAGGAACATTGATGGAGGACTCTTCGTGCACCAGTAGATGGTTCCCTTTGTTATCTATCTGTGAGAAGATTCAGCAATTATTCAGCATTCATCAAGATGTAACAGCTAACAGCAGACAACTATAAACTACATAAAATACCCAAAGAAATGTCTGTTTCTCCAACAAGATCACAATTATTCTTCTTTCATGAAAGTAATTCCTTCTGCAAGCAGAAGACCAGGCCACAAGCTAACCAGCAGATATCGGTCATCCTGGCCAGATCAGAGGCTAAACCATTTATGTTGAGATAGCTAATCACAGGTTTGTTAACAGTGGGAAAGTTCAAGTGAAGTCAGAGCTGCTGGGCTCAAATGGTGATTTTTAACAAAATAATCAGCCATTTCCTGTCCTTGTTAAAGTTCCATGGAGTCACAGGTGAGAACATGAATGGTTGTAATTAGTTCACTCATGTCCTGTAGGGAAGGAAATTTGCTGTTCTTACCTGCTCTAGCATACGTGCGATTCCACAACAGTGTGGTTGGCTTGTAACTGTCCTCTGAAATGGCCTAGAAAACCAGTCAATTGTAATAAAAATTGCTAGAAAGGCATAAGGAAATAAAACTAGATGGATCACCTGGAATCAATATAGGTACTGCAAATGACAAGGGCAAAAACTGCTCTATCAGCTCTGCAAGCTCTTGTGCCAAATTTGGAGAGTTGCCTCATGGACAGTCACACAGATACTAGAAACTGCCATGTTCATGGAATTCTACCTTGCAGTCAACAACCTAGACGTCATCACCTTGGTGCGCTCTGGCAGGATACAGCCGGTAGAAGTGACAGGGCAGTGGTACACAGTCTGGAGGGTACTTCCCTGGGAGTCCTCCACATCAATTCCAGATCCCATGAAATGCCAGAGCATCAGATTAAACTTGACCAAAGAACCCTTCTGCTGATTATCATGTACTTCCCCAGCTCAGCTGTTGAATTGACACTCCTCCATGTAGAACGGCACTTAGAGGAGGTGCTAAGAACGGTAAAGGCACAGAGCATATTCTGGGTGGGGGACTTCAACTTCCATTGGGGCATTGCTGCCAGACTGTCTGCGACAGGCAGCGAGGGAACTAACATGAGAAAGAAAGCTACTCAATTCCATTTTCAACATACTGACCACCACGCAGTCCTCGTGAAGACAAAATCCCATCCTCACTGTGAAAGTTAAATTTTCATAGGTACCTGCTTATACAATAGGTACCTAGCACTTGCCAATTCTTGCCCACCCTCCCCCTCACCTCCTTCGGTCCAGATGAAGGGTCTCGACCTGAAATATTAACTGTCTATTTCCCTCCACAGATGCTGCTTGACCTGTTGAGCTCCTCCAACAACTCATTTTGCTTCAAATTCCAGCATCTGCAGTTTCCTGTGGCCAAAACTGGTTTCTTTATTAAGATCACACTCACTACCCTAAATACTGACTCACTGTACAATCACTGCCTTGAAGCTACAGTCCACACCATCTACAAACCCCATTTCCAGAAAAGTTGGGATATTTTCCAAAATGCAATAAAAACAAAAATCTGTGATATGTTAATTCACGTGAACCTTTATTTAACTGACAAAAGTACAAAGAAAAGATTTTCAATAGTTTTACTGACCAACTTAATTGTATTTTGTAAACATACACAAATTTAGAACTTGATGGCGGCAACACACTCAACAAAAGTTGGAACACAGTTAAAATAAGATTGAAAAGTGCACAGAATATTCAAGTATCAGTTCAAAAGGAACATTTCTCAACGCAAGATTGCAGAGAATTTAGGTCTTTCAACATCTACTGTACATAATATTATGAAAAGATACAGAAAATTCAGAAACATCTCAGTGCGTAAAGGGCAAAGTCGAAAACCACTGTTGAATGCGCGTGATCTTCAAGTCCTCAGGCGGCACTGCCTAAGAAACCGTCATGCTACTGTGACAATTATAGCCACCTGGGCTCAGGAGTACTTCGGAAAACCATTGTCACTCAACACAGTCCATCACTGCATCCAGAAATGCAACTTGAAACTGTATTACGCAAGGAGGAAGCCATACATCAACTTTATGCAGAAACGCCGGCGAGTTCTCTGGGCCCGAGCTCATCTCAGATGGACCGAAAGACTGTGGAACCGTGTGCTGTGGTCAGATGAGTCCACATTTCAGCTAGTTTTCAGAAAAAACAGGCGTCGAGTTCTCCGTGCCAAAGATGAAAATGACCATCCAGATTGTTCTCAGCGAAAGGTGCAAAAGCCAGCATCTGTGATGGTATGAGGGTGCATCAGTGCCCACGGCATGGGTGAGTTGCATGTATGCGAAGTTACCATTGACTCTGAGGTGTATATTAGGATTTTAGAGAGACATATGTTGCCATCAAGGCAACGTCTCTTCCCGGGATGTCCATGCTTATTTCAGCAGGACAATGCCAGACCACATTCTGCACAGGCTACAACAGCGTGGCTTTGTAGACACAGAGTGCATGTATTTGACTGGCCTGCTGCCAGTCCAGATCTATCTCCTATTGAAAATGTATGGCGCATCATGAAGAGGAGAATCAGACAACAGAGACCACGGACTGTTGAGCAGCTGAAGTCTTATATCAAGCAAGAATGGACAAAATTTCCAATTGCAAATCTACTGCAATTAGTATCCTCAGTTCCAAGACGATTAAAAAGTGTTATTAAAAGGAAAGGTGATGTAACACAATGGTAAACATGCCTCTGTCCCAACTTTTGTTAAGTGTGTTGCAGCCCATCAAATTCTAAATTTGTGTATGTTTACAAAATACAATCAAGTTGGTCAGTAAAACTACTGAAAATCTTTTCTTTGTACTTTCGACAGTTAAATAAAGGTTCACGTGAATTAACATATCACAGATTTTTGTTTTTATTGTATTTTGAAAAATATCCCAACTTTTCTGGAAATGGGGTTTGTACATAATGTAGTGCAACAACTTAACAAGGTCGCTTCATCAGTACCTGCTAAACTGTAGCATTGTACTGAGTTTTTTGGAGCAATCTGTAGATAGTTTACACTGCAGCCACAGTTGTTGTGGAACAATTGAGTGGTAGTCACCTTTAAGTGATTACAATCAAGGAGATTAGTTTATCCTGGAAAGTGTCGAGTTTGGGTGTTGTTGGAATTGTATTTATGTAGTCCAACCTGACCTGTACCTTGCAGTGGTTGAAAGGCCTTGGTGTATCCCTCACTAAGGGAGCTGTTCTTGTATATGTAATGGTCTAATTTAGCTTTTCATCAGCTGTGCTCTTTAGGATGGTGATTGTGTGTGATTGGTGATATCCAAATCCTGTTAATAAATTAAGATAAACTAATATGATTGCAGCATGGATTCATGAAGGGCAGGTCCTTGACAAGCTTACTGGAGTAGTTTGACAATACAGTGCAGTGGATGGAGAGGAACAAGTGGATGTAGTATTTCCAGAAGGAGTTTGATAAGGTACCACATAAAAGACCTTCATAAGGATGCAATAGGTTGGGGGCAATGTATTAGCATGGGTAGAGGAGTGATTATCCAATAGAAGACAGAGAGTTCGAATAAATGGGTGTTGACAAGTCAGTGGTGAGCAGAGTGGCACAGGAATTGGTGCTGACCCCACAACTATTCACAATGTACATTAATGATTTGGAAGAGGAGAAGAGTATAGAAGTTTGCCGATGACACAAAATTGAGTTGAAGAACAAATTGTGCAGAGGATGTGGAGAGTCTGCAGAGAGATATAGATAAGCTAAGTGAGTGGGCAAGGATCTGGCAGATGGAGTACAACATTGATACAAGCAACTTTGGAAAGGAAAATAGAAGATCCGATTATTATTTAAATGGTGAAAGATTGCAGCATGCTGTTGTGTAGGGGGATTTGGGAGTGCTTGTGCATGAATATCATATGGCTGATTTGCAGGTACAACAGGTTTATCAAGGTGGCAAATGCAATGTTGGCCTTCACAGCTGAAGAGATTGAACTTCAGAGCAGAAAGGTTATGCTACAACTGCACAGGGTACTGATGAGACTGTACATGGAGAGCTGTGTGCAGTTCTGGCCTTCTGACTTGAGGAAAGATATATTGGCTTGGGAGGTGGTGCAGAGGAGGTTCACCAGGTTGATTCTGGAGATGAGGGGGGTTAGCCTATGAAGAGAGATTGAGTTGCCTTGTACTATACTCACTGGAATTCAGAAGACAGGGGAGGTTATACAATCACATCAAATCATGAATGGGATAGATAGGATAGAGGCAGGGAGGTTGTTTCACTGGCAAGTGAGATCAGAACTAGGGTACATAGCCTCAGGATTTGGGGGAATAGATTTAGGATGGAGAGGAAAAGAAACTGCTTATCCCAGAGAGTAGTGAGTGAATCTGTGGAATTCTCCACCTAGGGAAGCAGTAGAGGCTACGACATTAAATATACTTTAGACACGGTTGGACAAATTTTTGCACAGCAGGGGAATTAAGGGTTATGGTGAAAAGGCAGGTCGGATGACCTGAGTTCACAGCCAGATGAGCCATGATCTAATTGAATGGTAGAGCAGGCTCAATGGGCCAGATGGCCGAATCCTGCTCCTATTTCTTACGAATATCTGAATAATCATATTGTCAAGTTCAGTGGTGGGGCTCATCACCAAGATCAATGATATTGCCTACAGAGGAGGTAAAAGGGCTCGAGATCTGGTGCCAGGCGGATAACCTTTTCCTCAATGTCAACAACACAAAGTAGATGGTTATTTACTTGAGGAGAAATCGCACCACTAATATCCCTCCCTACACTGGCGGCACAAGAATGGAAACTACAATCATATCCCTTGTCTTGCGCTGCTTATCTATTTTTTTTGTGCTGCATCAGATCTGAAGTAACATTTCATTCTTCTTTACACTTGTGTACAGGAAATGACATTAAACAATCTTGAATCTTATGTTCTTATGACAGAAACCAAGATTGGCCTGGTCAATGTGGTAAGCTTGGTGTACTTCCATTGAACTTTTGTGCAGGCTGATTACTGATTTAGTTATGTTTTAAAAGTGTCATCTCATCGCAAGACTAGGGAAAGGAACTTGAATGGCATGCCCAATTTACTCCCATTAGAAAGGTGCCAGGATTTGTATGCTTATGACATGTTACTTGTAAAGTGTTTTTCTATTTTGAACAATGGAAATGTCAATTGATGGTACATGTGGTTTAAAACCAAAACAAGCACAATGGGCTGAACAGCCTCCTTTAGTAACAACATATTTAAACATTTCAGAGAATGGTGCAAAATTGGCAAATCAAATTAAGATACATAGCATTCATGAACTAATCAAATCGCAAAACAGTTCAAGGAGACATCTTGTTTCTAGGAGGTTATATTAACACCAATGTACAGAGAGTAACCCTTAACAAAACTTTTTTTTAAGCACCCACTTTGTAATAAAAAATCATCAATCCAGAACCCTGCTTCTCTCCCTGAAAATGCTCCTTTGCTTGGTAGGTAATTTAAGCATCTTAAATCACTTTTTCAAGCCTCCAATGTAACATTTAACAGCAGGGTGCAAAACCAGAGTCCATACCTCCATCCATGTAAGAGCAGGCCCACAGTTGATCTTATTATCAGCTATGACAGTAAGCCTGGCAAGATACGCCATCAGCATTTGGGTAACTGTCTGTGAAAATAAAAGAAAAATTATTAAAGCAGACACCGTGAAATAAGCGAAGTTCAAAACTGCAACCAAATGTTAACTAAATGAAATGATTAAAACTATCCTCCTGCCCGTAACAGGTAAAAAGTGAGGTTTACTAATGAAATCAAAGCTCCATTAGCAAATGGAAATATTAAGGGCCACCTCCTCCCATAAACACCAGAACGTGAAAGGAAACTTTCTGCAAACTGAGATTGGGCATTTTTCCATCCCTGGAATGTTTCAGCATTCACTGAATACGATACATTCTCTAAATACATAATGGCACACACATCTGGGAAAATAGGACTAAAAGGAATTGCGTGACTGGAATGGAGAAAACATAACCAGGCTGGGGCTAGACTTTCAGACACAAAATGAAAGTAAAGCAGGGATTATGATCACAAATCATAATGAGGAAACAACGTGAGCACAGATCAAAGCCAGGACAGCAGACATAGCAGGAATCCAAGGTGTACCAATGATCACAGCAGAGACTGAAGCAAGAATACAAATTACAAACAGAGAACAAATGGTGAACGAGGATCACACTCAGAGAAGAGAAAAAAATAAAGAGAATAAGGAGAAATCGCAACGGTCATAGAGGAGACAGTGAGATTAACAGACAGGCGATGTGTGATGGAAGGTGAAAAGGGATGAGTCAGCAAGGGGGAGAGAATAGGTGAGCATGGAGGACAATGAGAGAGCCAGGCAGATGCAAAGGGAGCATATGGAAGCCAGAAGAAACTGTGGGGAAAGAAGGGAGTGATGCTAAAGGCTGATTTATACTTCTGCGTCAAATGGACGCTGCAACCTACACAAGTGGCCTACGTGCATTGTGAGCATTTATACTTGTGCGTTGGTGTGGCTGCGTCGCTCTGCAATTCGGGCACGTCGCGCATGCGGACACACCTGCCCGTGCAAGGCTTCATGGTCATGGTAGTCTTTCTCAGGGTAAACAAATTTAAAGTGAACATCTTTTTTCGTAAAAGCGAATGTGTCCTCCATAATTTCGGAGGTCTGTAAAGCCCTATGGAAAGCATTGCAGCCAGAGTTCCTTCCCTGCCCTTCAGTCGCCCATGGGAAGCTATTGCAGCGTAGGAGGAAAAGCGATGCTACCAAGCGGACAAATCACAATTGTTGCGGTCTGCGTTGCCGCAATGCGTAGTTACATTTTGGGAGAGGTGCGCGTCAGGCTACGGCGTAGGGATCCGCGTAGGGTTCGCGGCTACGCCGTACCTACGATGTCGATTTAATGCAGAAGTATAAATCAGCCTTAAGGCTGCAGCATTTGGAGAAGGGATGGGGTTACACAGAGCAAGGAGATGCAGAAAGTGCTAGGGATCAGAAGGGGCGCAATTAGTGCAGGGACAGGGTTGTGCTGGGACCAAGGAGTGTGAAACGGAAGGGCCTGAGATACTAGGATACACAAAAGAGAAGTGGACTGGGTGAGAGCCAAGGAGTGTACCCTGCTAATTTGAACAGCTGCAGAGAAGGGAACAGGAAGAACAAACGGACAGGATTCAGAGATAAGGAAGTCAGAACCCCAGATTCAGAATTGGTTACTATCATGAGATCAAACACTGCAGATGGGGAAACAGGTGGGGTCATCGAACAGAATGGGGCAGATATAATAACATAAAACAGGATAGTACAGCTACAGGCTATTCAGCCCTCAACATTCATGTCAACCATGATGCCAACCATCTGCGTGCACTTGATCCATATGCCTTCATTACTTGCCTGTTCATACTTTCATTGAAATGCCTCTTAAACATCACCACAGTAACTCCCTTCATTAGCCCCGGTATCCTGTTCCAGGCACCTACTGTTCTTAGGGTGAAAAGGCTGCCTCAAGCATCTACTTTAAATTTACCCCCTCTCACCTTAAAGCTCTATATTTGACAAATATTCCATCATGGCAGAAAGATTCTGACCATCCTATCTATGACTCTTATAAACTTCCATGAGGAGTCCCAACAGCCTCCAATGCTCCAGAGAAAACAATCCAAGTTTGTACAACCACTCCTAATGATTCTCATCTCTAACCCGAGCAATATTGTGGGTGAACCTCTTCTGCGTCTTCTCCAAAATTTCCAATTCTTCCTAAAAAGCAGTGACCAGAATTGCAAACAATATGCCAAATGTAGCCCCACTAGAACTTTATGCAGCTACATGATTTCCTGACTATACCCAATGCCTGGCCAATGAAGGCAAATATATGGTATGCCTTCTTTACCACCCTGTCTACTTATGTCACTTTCAGGAAGCTATGGACTTGTACCCCAAGATCCTTATGTAGATCAGTGCTCCGAAGAGCCCTGCCACTTACACTATACTTTCTGCTTCATTTGACCTCCCAAAGTGCCCTCGTGGAACATCTTCCAGTCAGAGAAATGCGCCCTCCTACAGGACCCTTCATCTTCCATGGCCAAGCCAATTTCATATCTACTCTATCAAATCACTATGGATCCCATGAGGCTGAATCTTCAGGATTAGCCTATGATGAAGGACCTTGTTAAATGGTTTACTAAAGTTCATGTGGACAACATCTACTGCCCTACCCTCATCATTCTCCTTCTTTACCTCCTAAATCAGAAGACACTACCTATGCCCACAAAGCCATGCAGACTATCCCTAATAAACTGTTTTTCAAATACGGGCAAATCTAAGAATCCCCTTCAATGGCTTCCCTGTTACGGATGTAAACTCACTAGGCTACAATTTGCTGGATTATCACTATAGCCCTTCTTAAACAAAGGAACAACATTGGCCAACAACACAAAATGCTGGAGAAGCTCAGCAAGTCAGGCAGTATCTACAGAGAGGAATGAACAATCACTGTTTTGGGCCCTTCATCTGAACTGGAAAGGTAAGGGGCAGAAGCCAGAATAAATAGGTGGGGGGAGGTGGAAGAGTACAAGCTGTCAGGTGAGGATATAAAGATCTCTGTCAAGAGCCCAGCAATCTTCTCTTTTGCCTCTCTCAATAACCTGGGAAAGATCCCATCAGGACTTGGAGACTCATCAACCTTCATGCTATCCAACACCACCTCCTTATTGATCTCAACACACCCTTGAATATTACTGTACTCCACAATGACTTCAGCATCCTCCAACCTTCTGCATGGTGAATACTCTGGTTCCAGACATAAGTTCCCTGCTTCCTCCTCGAGTTGTCTTACCTCTGCCTGGCTAACCTTTGGTTTTTAATATATGTATAAAATGCCCTGGGATTTCCCTTGACCTTACCAAAGTTATTCCATAGCCCCTTTTGGCCATCCAGATCCCGTTTTAATTGTTGGGGCATGTGATGGCGCAATTAAATGCAGCTGAATCAGAGAGTGAGCAGATGGCAACACAGATATTTAAATAGAGTTGGCCTTGCCAACGTAAGTTCTAAGCAGGACGGTAAAATATAGTCACAGCTTTGCTTGTATGAAATGCAAAGAACTACAGATGCTGGAAACACTCAGGTCAGGCAGCACTTATTATTGTTTCAGGTCAATAAGTCTGCTCAAGAGCACTTACTTTGCCATGTATTCAACCTGAGCCTGAGGTACTGTGCCATGTATTCAACCTGAGCCTGAGGCTCCGGAGGGTTCCTGTACTGTGGAAAACGTCCTGCCTCGTCCCTGTGCCGAAGACGCCACGCCCCAGCGGCCTCAATGACTACAGACTGGTGGCATTGACCTCCCACATCATGAAGACCCTGGAGAGACTTGTTCTGGAGCTGCTCCGGCCTATGGTCAGACCACACTTAGATCCCCTCCAGTTCGCCTACCAGCCCTGACTGGGAGTTGAGGATGCCATCGTCTTCCTGCTGGACCGTGTCTACGCCCACCTGGACAAACCAGCGAGCACTGTGAGGGTCATGTTTTTTGACTTCTCCAGTGCGTTCAACACCATCCGCCCTGCTCTGCTGGGGGAGAAGCTGACAGCGATGCAGGTGGATGCTTTCCTGGTGTCATGGACTCTTGATTACCTGACTGGCAGACCACAGTACGTGTGCTTGCAACACTGTGTGTCCGACAGAGTGATCAGCAGCACTGGAGCTCCACAGGGGACTGTCTTGTCTCCCTTTCTCTTCACCATTTACACCTCGGACTTCAACTACTGCACAGAGTCTTGTCATCTTCAGAAGTTTTCGGATCACTCTGCCATAGTTGGATGCATCAGCAAGGGAGATGAGGCTGTGTACAGGGCTACGGTAGGAAACTTTGTCACATGGTGTGAGCAGAATTATCTGCAGCTTAATGTGAAAATGACTAAGGAGCTGGTGGTAGACCTGAGGAGAGCTAAGGTACCGGTGACCCCTGTTTCCATCCAGGGGGTCAGTGTGGACATGGTGGAGGATTACAAATACCTGGGGATACGAAGTGACAATAAACTGGACTGGTCAAAGAACACTGCGACTGTCTACAAGAAGGGTCAGAGCCGCCTCTATTTCCTGAGGAGACTGAGGTCCTTTAACATCCGCCCGACGATGCTGAAGATGTTCTACGAGTCTGTGGTGGCCAGTGCGATCATATTTGCTGTTGTGTGCTGGGGCAGCAGGCTGAGGGTAGCAGACACCAACAGAATCAACAAACTCATTCATAAGGCCAGTGATATTGTGGGGATGGAACTGGACTCTCTCACGGTGGTGTCTGAAAAGAGGATGCTGTCTAAGTTGCATGCCATCTTGGTCAATGTCTCCCATCCACTACATAATGTACTGGGTGGGCACAGGAGTACATTCAGCCAGAGACTCATTCCACCGAGATGAAGCACAAAGCGTCATTGGAAGTCATTCCTGCCTGGGGCCATCAAACGTTACAACTCCTCTCTTGGAGGGTCAGACACCCTGAGCCAATAGGCTGGTCCTGGACTTATTTCATAATTTACTGGCAAAATTTACATATTACTATTTAACTATTTATGGTTCTACTACTATTTATTATTTATGATGCAACTGTAACGAAAACCAATTTCCCCCGGGATCAATAAAGTATGACTATGACTCCATCTGAAACATGAACACTGGCGGCATGACGGTGCAGTGATTGCTTAATGCTATTACAGCACCAGCAATCAGTGATCTGGGTTCAATTCCTGCCACTGTTCATAAGGAGTTTGTATGTACTCCCGTGACTGCATGGGTTTTCACTGGGTGCTCCGGTTTCCTCCTAATTACTAACCACATATGGGTTAGGGTTAGTAAGTTGGAGGCATGCTTAGGTGGGACCGGAAACAAGGCAACACTTGCAGACTGCCCCCAGCACATATTTGGACTGTATTGGCCACTGACGCAAATGATGCATTTCACTATATGTTTCAGTATTTCAGTGTACTGTACATGTGATACATAAAGCTAATCTTTATTTTTATAATCTTTATCTGATTTTGTCTCCACCGATGCGGTGTGACCTGTTGAATATTTCCATTTTTTTCTGGCTTTATTTGCCAAAATCTAACTATCCTACAATTGCTCGCAATATGTAAAATCTGTCGGCAGGACATTCCAAAGTTCTCGTTTGCTGTCGCCAATTGGAGGCTGCCAGTTATTAGATTTGCACATGGATACATTCTCAGGACAAAACAGATGTTAGGTGTGATGGTCTCCCGTAGTTGAATAGCCTACAGGTATATCCCTCCTCAACATTGGAAGTACCTACAGTGGTGCTAGAAACTTTGTAAACCCTGGGGAATTTTCTCAATTTTTGCATTAATAAGACCTAAAATGTGATCAGATCTTCACGTGTCCTAAAACTAGATAAAGAGAACACAATAAATAACACAAAAAACATTATATTTGTTCATTTATTTATCTAGAAAAATGACCCAATGTTATATTGTGAAAAGTATGTGAACCTCTGGGGTGATGCCTTCTGCGAAAGCTATTTGGAGTCGGGTGTTCTAATCAATGTGATGAGATTGGAGGTGTGGATTGTCCTGCCCTATAAAAAAAGACACACAAAGGCAGGTATTGACAAAGCCTGCTCTTCTCAAGAAAGATCTGTTTATATGCACCATGCCTCGATCAAAACAACTTTCAGAGGACCTTAGAAGAATTGTAGAGATACATGGAGCTGGAAAAAGCTACAAAAGCATTTCTAAAGACCTCAGTGTTCATCAGTCCACAGTAAGAGAAATTGTCTACAAATGGAGGAAACTCAGTATACTCTGGAGGAAACTGGTTCTCCCCTATCCACTCTACTAGTTACATCCTCAAAAAATTCTCTTAATAGAAGTTGGATAATGCAACAAGACAATGATCCGAAAGACAAGAGTATATCAACAACAGAATGGTGTAAAAAGAAGAATTTTTTTGTTTTGGAATGGCCAAGAAGGGCCAAAAGGCCTGCTTCTGTGCTGTAGTTTCTATGATTTCTATTGCAGGTCAGTGGGACTAGGCAGAAAATGGTTCGGCACAGCCAAGAAGGGCCAAAAGGCCTGTTTCTGTGATGCAGTTTCTATGGTTTCTATGGCCAAGTCAAAGTCCTGACCTTAATCCTATAGAAACATTCTGGAAATACCTGAAGCAAACAGTTCATGCAAGGAAGCCCACCAACAGCCCAGAGTTGAAGCAGTTTTGTAAGAAGAAATGGCCTAAAATTCCTTCAAGCCGATGTGCAGGACTGATCAATATTTACCAGAGATGTTTGGTTCAAGTTATTGCTGTACAAGTGAGTCACACCAGTTACTGAAAGCAAAGGTTCACATACTTTTTCCAACAAATACATGTAATATTGAGACACGAAGAAATGTGCAGATGCTGGAGATTCAAGCAACACACACAAAAAATGCTGGTGGAACGCAGCAGGCCAGGCAGCATCTCTAGGAAGAGGTACAGTCAGGACGAAGGGTCCCGGCCCAAAACGTCGACTGTACCTCTTCCTATAGATGCTGCCTGGCCTGCTGCGTTCACCAGCATTTTTTGTGTGTGTTGCATGTAATATTGAACCATTTTTCTCAATAATAAATGAATAAATAATGTTCTTTTGTGTTACTTAATTGGGTTCTCTTTATCTAGTTTTAGGACTTGCATGAAGATCTGATCACATTTTAGGTCAAATTTATGCAGAAATAGAGAAAATTCTACAGGGTTCACAAATTTTCTAGCACCATTGTACAGAAGGTGCTGCCTTAAGGAGGCACCGTCTTTCAAAGATCCCCACCATCCATGCCGTGCCACCTTCTCGCAATTTCTAGCAGGCAGGAGGTACAGAAGTCTGAAGTCCCACACCATCAGGTTCCAGAACAGCTACATCCATTCAACCATACAGTTTTTGAACCAACTGCACCCTAATTACTGTGATGACTTTGATCACTTTGCACTAAGACAGACTTAATTTTGTTCAAATTGTGTTCTTTCTTGTGAAAATCATGCATGATCTATGTTTAATTTGGTCTTTCTTGTTAATGCTCCTTATTTGATGCTACATGCTGTGATGCTACAGCAAATACATTTTTCCTTGCACAGGTGCTTGTGTATGTGACAATAAACTTGACTTTAAATCTCAGCAAAGAAAGGGAACGTGGCAAAAATTCCTTTTGTAGCATTTGGTTCCAACTGCAGTGTATATATTCCAGGAATTGGAACGGATGCTGGCTCTGGCTTGAATTTTCTTTGCAGCCAACTCCAAAGCCTTGTGCCTTTGTGAATTAAGGGATAAGCTTGGATACAGCAGCATCATAGTAAGCCACTAATCCACTAAAACTGAGAAAACAAGGCCTGCAACTGTGAAGCCTGCAGTGCAAACTTATATAAAACAAAAGGAAAAAGGAATAGGAATCAACAGAAACTTGAAGGTAAAATGAAAGGAATAAGAGGAAAGTTCTTTAATTAAGGTTACACAAGTTGACTGTATGCAGCTCATGACTATACTCCTTGACAATACAACTGCTGAGGTCTGTCTTTCCCATAGTTGAATAATCATTTCTTTAAATGGCTCTTCTCACATCTTTGATGAGTATGAGTTGGTGAAGGAATCAAATGGATAGTTACAATTGAATTGTTTCCTGGAGAAATTGTAAAGTTTTCTTATTTTCTTTGTTCTTTGTACCTAAAACGGGCACAGCTACCAACATCTCACTCCAATTTTTCTACCTTGGTGTTGCTTACATGCTCAATGTAGTTTAGCAAGAAAAAATGCAGCATTTCCCTCAAGGGCGAGGGGCAGAGCAAAGTGATGATGGCGCTAAACAGCAACTCCTTTGATTGCATCTTTGGAAACAGCTCTGTTTCCATCTTTAGTATCTTTATTTACCCCTTTTAGGGTTCTTTTGAAGACCCTGACCTGGAATTACACGCTGACTACAGTTCTTTGTGAGAATGGGGCCCGCTCTCCGGGTTTCATAAGGGCTCGGCCTAAGAGTTCGGCTTGACTTTGGAGGCCTGGGATCTCGGGGCTCTGAAGATTGGCAGATCAAAGGTCAGTGTCACCTCAGGAGATCTGAGTGTCATCGGGGGAGTTGGAATATCTACAGCAGTGTGCCCAGAGACCTGAGATCTTTGGACACAGAGCTCGAAAAAAGCAATGTAATGGACTTTTAACATCATAAACCAGCGAGTTCTTTATTATGTCTCCCCTCTCACTGTGAAAAAAACAGAGACATCTCTTTCTCCCTTATTAGGGAGAGAGAGACCCTGTGGTATGTCGAATAGCAGGTGAAACGCAAAGTCTTTGGGGTAACTGCAAGTCTGTGTCTTTGCTGTTGCTTTGCTCACGCTTGAGTGCTCGGTGGGGGAGCCAATGCTTTTTTTTGCTGGTGGTGGTGGGGGGGGGGATGGGGGATTGTTGCTTGCTGCCGCTTACACGTGGGGGGGGTGGACTTCGGAGTTCTAACATTTAACTGTCGTTCATTCTTTGGGGAACTCCTCTGTTTTCGTGGATGATTGCAAAGAAAAAGCGCTTCAGGATGTATATTGTATTGAAGGGCTTGTGAAACACTGAACTTTGGCAAACAGGGCATCAATATTCCAGAAAAATGATCTTCCTTCAGAACTGCTGAGATCCCGATGAAATGTCATTTAAACACTAATATCTTTCTGCACCACTGTTGCCTGAACTGATGAGTATTTCCAACATTTTGTTATGCATATTTCTAGCATTTTATAAAGGGTGCAGTCAATGTTAGCCCAAATTAACCACACCACTTACATTGGACATTCAAAAAGGTCAAAGTTCAAAGTAAATTTATTATCAAAGTACATATGTCACCATATACCACCTTGAGATTCATTTTCTTGCAAACATTCATAGAAGACATACAATGGAACCCATGAAAAACTACACACAAACACTACACACAACTACGCGCAAACAGCCAATATGCAAAAGACAACCTCTGCAAATTTTGTAGAATCCTTGAAAGTGAGTCCATCGGTTGTGGGTTATTCAGATATTAGCGCTTGGCAATGACAAGTGCTTTACAACCAGGATCTCAGACACTGTCTGCATGGAGTCTACATGTTTCCTACAAGTGTACTGGTCGTTAAGTTAAAGAGCAATCTCAAATTGCCCCAAATGTAAGTGGGTAGTAGGAGAACAAGGTGGATGTTAATGGACATGTGAGAGAGAATAGGCTACATTGAGGAGGAGGTGGGGAGGGTTGTGTCACTGTTGGGATTGTTCTGAGACCTGGAAGACACTAGATGGGATGAATAGCCTCATTTTATATCATTATTAAACATAAAAATGTAATACGTGGGGAACAATGCATCATTATAACTGACTTTCAATTTCAGTTGTAATTAAATGTAAAAAAAGAAATATTTAATTGTAAGACTTTTTTCACAATAGGACAAGAGAATAGTTCACATAACTTCACACTGTTGAAAATCAATTTAGTCTGCAGTGGAACAATTTTGCAAATGTTTCTTTGTATCTTGGTGCACATCATAAAACTTATCTCATCTTCCAACAGGATTTTCTGTTGCCTGAGCAATTCTTCCAAGAAAAATCTCACACCTATCCCAAGACCAACATGATGTTAAGTATGGTGCTTCAGACCAAATTTATTTACAGTAAGGTTTACTACTCCATTTCTCCTGAAGTCATACTATTTGCAAGGCTGGCACAAACTGCATTCTTTGCCGTCACTGAGGCTGATAACTTTCTCCAATCTCAAACAAAACCTCTCACGTGCACCTTCATTGGCTTGTGGAGCCTAGCATCACAGTCACTCCCCTCAGCTTCTCAGTCTGAGGCTGTTGCTTCTCATCTCTATCTCATCAGCAGAGTCATCCTAAGTCCATAGACAAAGATCAACAAAGTCAGTTCAGTGTAGTGTTACATGAGGAAGGTCAACATCAGGGTGACCCACACTACTTTAACACCAAAACCTTGGATAGGTGAATGTCAAGGTCAGAAGCTTCAAGTTGGTGCAGGAAACCTTTATGCACCACTGGCACATGGGTGTGGAAGTGCACAGTCCATCACTATTCACCAGTACCTTTCACTGTCCTCCCTCTCTTTGGCATTGCTTTTTCAGCCAATCTTCCCCTCACTTTCACATGACACAGGAGGCCATGTAGCACACAGTGGCTATTCCAAGCAAAATCTTAAGTTACTCCTGCTTCTTGGTCCGTGGCCTGGTCAGTTAATGGTTTTAGCTACTGATTCAGATATCTTTTATCCATAACAAGGGTTTCTGTAACCACTGAGCTTTTACACAGTGGATCCCACTACTTACCTCAACTCCCAATCTTTCCATTTTATGTATAATCACTTGATTATCGATCTGCCTTGTTCAGGAAACTACATTCCTCCCATTCATTTTGTTGGGGCTCCTCAATTTCACACACCTCAATTAAATCTAGCTGTTTCCTTTGCTCCAAAGAAAAATGTCTGCTGTCCCCTTCCAAAGCAGAATTCATTTAAACCTGTCTGTGCCTTCTGCTTCCATACAGACTACTGTTCAGATATCTAATGTCTAATGAGATTTGTTCCTTCACTATACCTATTTATACACAACTTGTTTTCCTTGATTTTACCTGCTAATAATATTTCACACACTACTTTGCTTTCCTATTTCCTGTTAATTTTTATTCCTGCACCTTCTCCAGTAGAAAATAGAGAATAAGCAATTCAGTTGAATTTACAAGTAGCTTCTGATAAACAACTGCATTGTATATTCATAATGAAATGGCTTGAATGGGTATATTTAAAGAACACATTTCCACTTCTGGAAGAGTTGAAGGACAAGAAGCCCAAAAATTGAATTAAATCAAAATTCAGCAGAAACTTCTTTATCTGTAGTTGGAATATGAATCAGGCTGTTGTTTCTGTCAAATGTAATTCTCTGGAGGTAAAATGTCATTGTACAGAAAATTAGCTGGAAAGTGAACTAAAGTATTCTAAATTGTAATAGTCACAGTTTGGATCCCAGTTCCTCTCCATGGAATATGGAGATGAATGGGATAAGTATATTTAAGGAGAAGTAGATGAAGGATAAATGAATAGGATATGTTGATGATCCGACTGAGTAAATTAGGAGGTTAGGGCACCTGGATATCAACTGGGAGCAAAGCAAAATGCTAGAAATAGTGGACATTCAAACTGTTTTGCAAATCCATCTGCAACAGAACTGCTATTCAACACTTTTTATTTCCCTGAACAATTCTGACTACAGTTCACAGGTTACATTCTCCACACTCCGGAGAAGGTGCTGCAGCCCAAGAGGTTCTCAATTCATCAGATGGACCAGATGGCGGAATCAGGAAAGGGCAGAGGCAGTGTGTCTGCTTCATGAACTCACTGTGGTGCACAGACGTAGCGGCCTTGTCTCACTCTTGTTCTCCTGACTTAGATCATCTCTTGATTAGGTGCTGAGCATTCTTTGAATTTTCTCAAACAGTGAGAAAAATTCTCTGAGTTTACCACTGTGATCCTGGCTGCATTTTACATACTGCCAAAAGCAGATGTCATGCTAGCACTCAATGGATTGAGCGCTATGATTAACAAACAAGAAACAGCCTACGCCGACTCCTTTCACATTCTCCATGGGGACTTCAATTAGGGTAACTTGAAGAATTCTCGGTCCAGCTACTATCAGCACATCATCTGCAGCATCACAGGACCCAAAACACTCGACCACAGCAACACTACCGTCAAGAATGGCTACTGTTTCATCCCTCAAACACATTTTGGGAAATCTGATCATCTTGTTGTCCTCCTCCTACCTGCATATAGGCAGAGACTAAAGAGCAAGGCACCAGAAGTAAGGAGAACAAAGAGGTGGTCTTGGGTGGTAGAGGAGCATCTATAAAACTGCTTCAAGTTAGTAGACTGAGCCATGTTCAAGGACTCAGAGGAACTGAATGAATACACCACAGTTGTCACAGAGTTTATAAAGACACTCGTGGACTAGTGACTCTCCACAAACCTATTCAGAGTCTTTCCCAACCAGAAACCCCACATGAACCAAGAAATCCACCATCTGCTGAGGCCTAAATCAGTGGCATTCAGGAGTGGTGACCTAGGAGAGTACAAAAGATTCAAGTATGACCTCCTGAAAGTCATCTCACATGCAAAGTGGCAGGGCTTGAAAGCTGTCCACCTCCGACAAAGCAAAACGAAAATGGCAAGAAGGTTTCAATCCCCGATGAGCTCAATGCCTTTTATGCTTACTTTCAGCAGCAAAACATGGAGGCACCTTCACAAACTCCCACAGCCCCCGACGACCATGTAACTTCATTCTCTGAATCCGACGTGAGAGCATCCTTCAGGTGGGTGAATCCATAGAAAGTATTTGGCCCTGATGGCGTACCTGACCAAGCACTGCAGACCTGTGCTAATCAACAAGCTGGAGTGTTTACTGACATCTTTAACCTCTCGCTTCAGCAGTCAGAGGTACCCACCTGCTTCAAGCAGCCTTCAATCACACTGGTGCCCAAGAAGAATGTGGTAACCTGTCTCAATGACTATCATCCAGTAGCACTTACATCCACTGTGATCAATTGCTTCGAGAGGTTGGTCAGTAAGCATATCAACTCCTGCCTAAGGAGTGACCTGGATTAACTCCAATTTGTCTGGTGTTACAACAGGTCAACAGTAGATGCCATTTCATTGGTTCTTCACTCAGCTCTGGAACATCTGGACAATGAAGATGCAAATGTCAGAATGATTTTCATTGACTAAAGCTCAGCATTCAATACTAACATCCCCTTGAAACTAATCACTAATCTCCAAGACCTGGGCCTCAATACTATTGTGGTAGTCAATAGTGTTATTCCTCTGCCACTCAGTTAGCCACTCCCGCATGGGAGGAGTTTCCATATTGTACAAGCAGCATTATCAATAAAGTTCAGTTGAATATCCTGCATGCTGGCCTTTGGGTGTGCTCTGCACTCACCCTCATAACGAACACAACATGATGTCAGATATGGCTAATTGTCAATGAATTCAGTTTGCAGGCCAAAGGAGATTCCCAGCAAGAGAGAAATTAGAGTAAGGCTGTTCTTGTTTGTATATATCTATGAAAAATATCTAGAGATTTATCAACCCAAACTGCCTATGCTAATCTGTGAGCCACTAACCTGGAGAAAAGTACAGAAACACAGACACAGCAGAGAAGCCAGTCAAAGTCTCGGAAAGAAAAAAAAAAGATTTTTGTAGTCCAAATAAAAATAGTAAATAAATAAACAAAAATGGAGTAAGTACCTACAGTACCTACTTCTACTTACCTAATAAAGCCCCCTAAGACACTTGATTTCTCTAAACCAGGGGACTTTGAGAGATGGCTCAGACACCGAGAGATTTAGAGTCGCAAGCGATCTCACTCAGGCTTTAAAAGATCATCAAGTAAGTACACTGATATACTGCATGGGGGGGGGGACAAAGCAGATGACATCATGGGTGGATTAGGACTGACAATAGCTCAGAAAAAGGAGTACAAAACAGTGCAGGACAAATTCAAAGAATATTTCACAGAAAAGCAAAATGTGATATACGAGAAGGCAAAGTTCAACTCCAGAAAACAGCATGAAAGTGCAAATACTTTATCACAGCATTGTATACCCTGTAAGACAACTGTGCATATGGAAACCTGAGAGACAAGACAGGATTGTTGACCGGCTACTAGATACCAGATTGTCAGAGAGACTTCAGTTGCAGGCAAATCTCACATTAAAGAAAGCTATTACTATGGTCAGGCAGAGTGAGGCTGTTCGTCAGCAACAGGCAGAACTCAGGCATGAAAATGATGCTGAGGTAAAGCTAGAAGATGCAGAAAAAGAGGGATACAAATAAGGTGCAGTCAGAAAGACTACAGAAAGAGGTGATAGTAGAGCTCAGCTCTCACAAAACAGACTAGCAAAACAAAGAGCAGGTAAAATGTCCATCTGCAGGAGATGTGGCAAGGTTCTATTCCATATCAAAGAACTCTCTCCAGCAGAAGAAGTGAAATGCCACCAATGCAATAGTGTGTCACTCAAAAATAGTTCTTCAGGAAGTCAAAGAAGACCGTGATTCAGACAAAGAGAGAGTTTTCCTTGGGGCTCGAAATTCAAATAGGTAAGACTGGTGTACTATGGTTCAGTTGTAAAGTGAGGTGGTGACATTTAAAATGGACATTGGAGCAGATGTCACAGCCATCCCTGAATGTCTGCTCATAAAACTGTTGAAGAAAACAGGCATTACGCTAAACCCAACAAAGAAAGTGCTCATGGGGCCAGGGAAGAGGATGTCTATGATGTTCAGAAACTCTTCTCATCACTACTGGGACAACATGCCATCGAGAAGCTGAAGCACATTGCAAGGTTGGATTTACTAAACAATATTCAGTGGCAGGTGAAGTATCCGGAGCTGCTCACAGGACAGGGTGTACTGAAAGAAGAGTACCATATCCATCTGCGGCCAGGAGTGATTGCCTACTCTCTGACCACAGCAAGGCTTATACTAGTCCCACTGGTGGACAAAGTCAAAGCAGAGCTTGAGAGAATGGACGCACTTGACATCATAACCAGCGTGAATGAACCTACTGACTGGTGTGCGGACATTGATCTGTTTCCAAGCCAGATGGCATAGTGAGGATCTGTGTTGATCTAACAAAATTGAAGAACACAGTGAGGCGGAAGAAGTTTATTCTGCACACATTGGGTATGCTGGGTGGACCAAAGTTCTTCACCAAACTGGATGCAAACTCAGGATTCTGGGCAGACCCCGTTAACTCCCAAGTCACAGAATCTTATAGACTTTATCACACCATATGGACGCTATGCCTTCAAGAGACTCCCCTTTGTCATCTCATCAGCCACTGAACTCCTTCAGATGAGGATGAAACAGATTTTGGAGGGACTGGAAGGAGTAGTTTGCCACATGGACGATATACTCATCTTCACAGGCTCAAGTGAGGAACATGACAAAAGAGTGGAAGCTGCCTTGGTGAAATTGAAACAGGCTGGAATCACCCTGAACAAAGTGAAATGTGAATTTGCAAAGCGGGAAGTGAAGATCTGAGGCCTCAGAACTGTCCTCAGAGGGAGTGCAACCAGATTAAGACAAACTGGCAGGAGTTCAGAACTTGGAACAACTTTCAAATGTATCAGAGATCCACAGTTTCCTGGGCATGGTAAACCAGCTTGAAAAGTTCATTCCAGATTTGACAAAGAAAACAAAGCCACTACATGACCTCCTCTCTCAGAGAAACATTTGGGCCTGGGACACACCACAGGAGGAGTCATTTTCATCACTTAAAGCAGAGCTCATCTCTCCACCAACATTGACGCTCTTTCATCTGAACAAAGCAACCAAAGTTTGGCAGACACCTCTTTCTTTGGCCTAGGGGGAGTGCTCATGCAAAACTGCATGGTGTATGGAAACCAGTGGCATATGCATTAAGAGCACTGATTCCTACTGAACTGTGTTACGCCCAAATCGAACAGTAGACACTGATAAATACCAACATCTACTGAGCTCAGGTACAAGAAAGCTTTCCTGAATCACAGGGTAAACTGGACAAAATTCATGCTGAGTTGAAAAAGGACCAAATCTGCAGCAAGGGCATGCAATACTGTGAGCATGGATAGCCAGCTGTTCCAAAGGGAGCTCACAAACTGAGACCTTACTGGCTTGAAAGAAACATACTCACCATTCCTGAATGGTTGCTGCAAAAGGGCTCCAGACTCTTCAATCCTGCTTCTATGCACACCAAAATCCACTCAAGGACATCAAGGCATCAAAAAATGTCGCCTAACAGCAAAGCAATCCGTGTGGTGGCCAGGTCTGAGCACACAGCTGGGAAATTATGTAAAGCATGCAGAAAACTGCATAAAAAGCATACAGATCTTTCTCCCACAGAATTCATAGACTTTCCAGGGCAAACTGCAGACAGATATTTTTGAGCTGAAAAGAGACAAAATCTTCTCACTGTGGAGTGGCCAACGTTGTAGTAGACAGAGCTCAGTTAGGACAGTAGAAATGCCAGGCAGGATAGTGGAATACTCATCTTGCAGGATGTGGGAAGGTAGGGAGACCTCCAGTGTTCCTAACAACTACACCTGCAAGGAGTTGGAGCTGGAACTGGATGAACTCCAAATCTATCAGGAGGCTAAGGGTGTGAATTGAGCTTCATGGCAACAACGAAATTCCCAGATGGTATGTTGCCTTCTGGGTGCCAGGGTCCAGAACATCTTGACTCAAGTCCTCAGCATTCTTAAGTGAGAGGTGAAAAGACAGAGATTGTGGTCCACGTAGGTAACCACGACATGGAGAGAACAAGTGACGAGGTTCTGCAAAGGGAGTTCAGGGAGTTAGGTGCTAAGTTAAAGGGCAGGACCTTCAGTGTTGTGATCTCCGGACTGCTACCCGTGCCATGTGCGAGTGAGGCCAGAAATAGTTTAACACATGGCTAAGGAGTTGGTGTAGGAGAGGTTTTTGGATCATTGGGCTCTCTTCCAGGAAAGATGCGATTTAAGAAGAGACAGTTTGCATTTGAACTGAATAGGGCCTAATATCCTAGCAGGAGGGTTTGCTAATGCTGCACAGTGTGGTTTAAACTAGAATTGCAGGTGGATGGGAACCAGAGTGCCAGATCAGTTAGCGGAAAGGTTGTGGAGACAGATGTTCTTAAAACCTCAGAGAAAGTCGGACATCAAAGGGTTGAGCATGGTGCTCTAATGTCCTGAGCTACTAATATTTCAATGCAAGAAGTATCGTAGGAAAGGTGGATGAGCTCAGGGTATGGATCAACGCCTGGAATTATGATATGATAGCCATTTGTGAGACTTGGCTGCAGGAGGGACAGGACTGGTAGACAGGACAGAGTGGGAGGGATTAAAGGAGGAGGGATGGCATTACTAGACAGGGAAAATGTGACAGCAGTGCTCTGTCAGGACAGACTGGAGAACTTGCCTGGTGAGGGGGTTATGGGTGGAATTGAGAAATAAGAAAGGAATGACCATGTTAATGGGGCTATATTACAGACCACACAACAGTCTGAGGGATTTACAGGAACAAATCTGCAGAGAGATCACAGGCTGTTGTAAGAAACATAAGGTTGTTATAGTATGTGATTTTAACTTTCACATATTGACTGGGGCTCCCATACTGTCATATGTATTCAGGAAAGTTTTCTTAATCAGTACCCAACACTCCCAATGAGAGAGTGTGCAATACTGAATCTGCTATTAGGGAATGAGACAAGGCAGATGACAGAAGTTTGTGTAGGGTAACATTTGCATCGAGTGATCATAACGCCATTAGCTTCAAAGTAAATATGGAAAAAGATAAGTCTGGTCTGCGGGTTGAGATTTTAAATTGGAGAAAGGCCAATTATGATATAATCAGAAATGATCTGGCAAGTGTGGATTGAGACAGGCTGTTTTCTGACAAAAGTGTACTTGGTAAGTGGGAGGCCTTCAAAATTGAAATTTTGAGAGTACAAAGCTTGTATGTGCCTGTCAGAATAAAAGATGAAGATAACAAGTGTAGGGAACCTTGGTTTCTAAGAGATATTGAGGCTCTGGTTAAAAGGAAAAATAAGGAGGTACATAGCAGGTAGGAGCAAATTTGCTGCTTTGGAGTGCAAGTAGTACAAGAGAACACTTAAGAAAGAAATCAGCAGTGCTAAAAGAAGGCATGAAGTTGCTCTAGCAGACAAGGTGAAGGAGAATCCCAAAGGATTCTACAGATATGTTAAGAGCAAAAGGATTGCAAGAGAAAAAAATTGGTGCTTTGGAAGATCAGAATGGTAATCCAGATGTCTCAAAACAGATGGGCAAGATCTTAAATACATTTTTTGCGTCTGCATTTCCTCAGCAGACAGACACAGAGACTATCAAAGTGAGGCAAAGCAACATCAACTTCATGGACTACGTACAGATTACAGAGGAGGAGATGTTTTGTTATCCTGAGGCAAATCAGAGTGGATATATCCCCAGGGTCTAACAAGGTATTCCCTCGGACCCTACGGGAGGCAAGTGCAGAAACTGCCAGGGCTCTAACCAAGATAACTAAATCATCTTTAGCGACAGGAGGGGTACCAGAGGATTGGAGGATAGCCAGTGTTGTTTAAGAAGGCTCGAAATGTAAACCAGGAAATTATAGGCCAGTGAGTCTAACGTCAGTTGTGGAAAAGTTCTTTGGAAGGTAATCCAAGGGACCGAAGAGATAATATTTGGATAGACATGGATGATTAAGGATAGTCAGCATGGTTTTGTGTGTGGTAGGTCATGTCTAACCAATCTTATAGATTTTTTTTTGAGGAAATTACCAGGAAAGTGGATGAAGGCAAGGCAATGGATGTTGTGTATATGGACTTTAGCAAGACATTTGACACGGTCCCACATAGGATGTTGCTCAAGAAGGTTCAATCGCTTAGCATTCAAGATGAGATAGTAAATTGGATTAGACATTGGCTTTGTGTGAGAAGCCAGGGAGCAGTAGTAGATGGTTGTCTCTCTGACTGGAGGCCTGTGACTAGTGGTGTGCTGCAGGGATTGGTGCTGGGTTCATTGTTGTTTGTCATCTAGAGCAACGATATGGATGAAGTGGTCAACTAGATCAGCAAATTTGCGGATGATACCAAGATTGGGGGGGGGTAGTGGACAATGAGAAAGGCTATCATGGCTTGCAGAGGGATCTGCATCAGCTGGAAAAAATGGGCTGAAAATGGCAGACAAGTGTGAGGTGTTGCACTTCAGTAGGACCAACCAACAGTGAAGCACTGAGGAGTGAGGTAAAACAAAGGCATCCAAGAACACAGGTCCATAACTCATTGAAAGTGGTGTCACAGGTAGATAGGAATGCATTTGGTATGCTGGCCTTCATAAATCAATCTACTGAGTACAAGATATGGGATGTTATGTTGAAGTTGTGTAAGACATTGGTCGGCCTAATTTGGAGTACTGTGTACAGTTTTGGTCACCTACCTACAGGAAAGATGTACATAAGATTGATTGAGTACAGAGAAAATTTACAAGGATGTTACAGGGTCTGGAGGACCTGAGTAATAAGAAAAGATTGACTAGGTTAGGACATAGAAGATTGAAGGGAGATTTGATAGAGGTATACAAAATTATGAGGGGTATAGACAGGCAAATACAAGCAGGCTTTTTCCACTGAGGTTGGGTGGAACTACAACCAGAGGTCATGGGTTAAGGGTGAAAGGTGAAATGTTTAAGGGGAACATGAGGAAAAATTTCTTCACTTAGAAGGTGGTGAGATTGTGGAATGAGCTGCCAGCTCAAGTGGTGCATGTGAACTCGATTTCAACATTTAAGCAAAGTTTGGATAGGTACATGGACCGTAGCGGTATGGAGGGCTATGGTCCTGGTGCAGGTCAATGGAAGCAGTCAGTTTAAATGGTTCAGCATGGGCTAGATGGGCTGAAGGGCCAGTTTCTGTGCTGAACTACTCTGTGTGTCCAAGCTATCCCCTACATCCTCAGCAGCAGTTATACAGCACCTAATAGCTGTACTGGCTCACCATGGAATTCTGGAGAGATTTGTGTCAGACAACAATTCAGTTCTCAGAATTCAAAGCCTTTGCTAGGGACTGAGTTCAAGCACCAGACAAGCATTTCACGGTACCCATAGGCAAATGGAGAAGCGGAAAGAGTAATGCCAACTGTTAAAGAGTCTCCTATTGAAGGCAAAAAGACCTATACAAAGCACTGCTTGCATATTGCTCCACACCTTTTGCGAATGGCTACAGTTACTTAGAGCTGTTAATGGGCCGGAGATTGAGAGCAAGCCTGCCCGTTCTTCCTTCCCTTCTCCAACCTCACTTATTGGACAAAGTGAGAAATTTTGAGACGACACAATGTGATAAAATGAAGAGTATGCATGATCTCAGAAATAGCAAAATCTTTGTCACCACTCAGGGATGGTGAAGCTATTTGGGTTTCAGAGCAATTCACCAAAGGAACAATAGCATGCACCACATTCGTTTGTGATCACAAGGTAAAATCAGGTTGAATAGGCATGTGCTCATGGCCTTCAAAGTCCACGAAAGGTAGAAAAAGAAACAGAATAGCTTGATCTTTATGACGAGACCCACCTGTTCAAGAAGCTCCATCCGCTCCAACACTTCCAGGGACCTATACCAGATCTGATCGTTTATAAGTCTCACGACAGAGATATACTCCATAGTCTATTAGCTAAGGGCAAGTGACCTATGAAACAGAATAATCCTCTCACTCTGCCAGAGTGTTCAGGTAGTCTACCCTGACCTCCATTAGATTTAGTGTTTTTTTAAAAAAAGAGTTCAAATGTTGAAAAAATTTCACAAAATAAGACTATTCTTTAGAAGACTATTTCTGATGATCAGACTGGATTTATTAAAAACCAACATTCCCATTTTAATATACGCCGTGTACTAAATGTCATTTAGTCTCTTTCTCAGGAGATATCAGAATGTGTGATATCCTTGGATGCTGAGAAGGCCTTCGATCGGGTTGAATGGAATTATTTATTTAAAACTTTAGAAAATTTTAATTTTGGACCAGATTTTATTCAATGGATTAAATTACTTTACTTATCTCCTTCTGCTTGAGTTCTTATAACCTTCAAAATTCCAAACCATTTAAACTTCACCGCGGAATTAGTCAAGGTTGTCCGTTGAGTCCTTTGCTTTTTGATTTAACTTTAGAACACCTTGCCATTGCTTTTCAAGAATCTAATGATATCTGTGGTATTTCAAGGCGAGGTATCAACCACAAAACTTTGCATTACGCTGATGATATATTGCTTTTTATCTCTAATGTTGAGATTTTGTTACCTTGTGTACTTTCTTTACTCTCCCGTTCGTTTTAGCCAGCTTTCAGGATATAAATTAAATTTACATAAGAGTGAATTATTTCCTTTAAATAATTTGTATCAATTAATATTAATCTTCTTTTTAAAATTGTAAGGAATCAATTTACTTATTTGGGTGTAACAATCACTAAGAATTACAAATACCTGTTTAAAGAAAACTTTCTTACTTTATTGAACCATGTAAAAAAGATATTATTAAATTGGTCACCTCTTTCAATATCGTTGATCAGACGAATTAATTCTATTAAAATGAATATTCTACCTAAATTTATATATCTTTTTCAGGCTTTAACTGTTTTTATTCCTAAATCCTTTTTTGACTCTCTTTAATCTATTTTATCCTCCTATATATAGAAAAATAAATGTCCTCGTTGAAATAAAGTTCATCTTCAAAAACCTAAAAAGTCTGAAGGTTTAGCCTTACCTAATTTTAGCTTTTATTACTGGGCAGTTAATATACGATATCTTACGTTTTGGATATATTATATTAATCATGTAGACTGTCCGGTATGGGTTTCTTTAGAAGATAATTCTGTTAATAGATTTTCTATTATTTCTCTTCTTGGATCCTCACTTCCTTTATTTGTAAGTAAACTAACTGATAATTTAATAGTTAAACATACTCTGAGGATCTGGATTCAATTTAGAAAACAGTATGGTTTATTGAGATTTTCCCTTTCTAGTCCTATTTATTCTAAATTTTTTTTAACCCTCCATGACTGATTTAGTTTTTAAAGAATGGGACAGGATGGGTATTAAATGTTTTTGGGATCTGTTTGTTGGAGGAAATCTTTTTTCATTTGAGAAATTGTCAGCTAAATATAGCCAACCCAAAACTCACTTTTTTAGATATCTACAAATTAGAGACTAAGATCTCAATTATGTACATTTCCTATAAGCTCAATTAAGAACTTACTAGATGTAATTTTTAATTTGACATCTTTTTATAATGGTTCAATATCTAATATTTATGGTATGTTACTGGAGACGAGGAATGTTCCTTTAGACAAAATTAAGAATCTCTGGGAATAAGACTTAAAGACATCAATATCTGAGGAAACTTGGAATGAAATTTTTAAAGTGTCATCGCTATGTGCTCGCCATTCCTTTATACAATTTAAGGTGGTACATAGAGCTCATATGAATAAAGATAAGCTATATCGTTTTTATTCGGATATATCTCCCTACCGTGACAGATGCAATAATGGAGAAGCTTCATTAATTCATATGTTTTGGACTTGTCCATGTCTTGAAAAATATTGGAAGGAAGCTTTTCAAACTTTTTTCTTTAAGCCTAATCCTCTGATGGCCCTATTCGGTATTGTTGCTGGATAAGATATCAAGTTGATTTACATATTTACCAGATTTACATATTTTGGCCTTTAGCTCTCTTATAGCTAGGAGGGCGCTTTTGTTTAAATGGAAAGATGTTTCTCCTCCTACTCATGCTCAATGGTTATGCGATGTTATGTCATGCTTAGATTTAGAGAAGATTCGTTGTTCAATTTCTGAATCTCGTCAAGACCTTCAAACATTGTGGGGACCCTTTCTGAATTATTTTCAAAACTTCCAAAACCCTCAATTCGTTGTTTAAATTTAGATGTTGGCTATTATTAATTTTTAATATACAAGAAGGTATTTTACCTTTTTTTCTCCTTAATAAACAGCTTTGGTCTTGGGAGGGGGTTAGATGTTTTTTGTAATAAGTTAGTATATTTCAATATAATTTTGACTAACCTACATGAATACGGGGTAATGAGATTGTTATTATGAATAGATATAATGTAATTGGTAGTTTTTTTTACGACCTTTATATATACTTTCTTGTTCTCTGTATTCTTTTATGTAGAAACTAATAAAAATATTGAAAGGGAAAAAAAGAGAATTGGTGAAAAAAATGAAGGAAGGAAAGAGACAGAGGGAACGTAATAATGTTGGCAATTCTTTTTGTTTATGTAAGAAGCATAAGTTACGTGCTATGGGTAGAGTGAAAGAATCACTCAATTTCAGTGAATATAATTTCAGTACAGTTCTATAGACAAGTAGTACATCCCTAGGTTTTCTCTTTTCTCCCCCAAGAAGGGGAGATGTTGTGGTTGTTAATAATGTTGTTCCTATGCCACTCAAGTTAGCCGCTCCCACATGGGAGGAGTTCACATATTATACAAGCAGAGTTATCAATAAAGTTCAGTTGAATATCCTGTATGGTAGCCTCCGGGTGTGCTCTGCACTCTCTGTCATTACAAACACAACAGATATGTCCCTGTGCAATTGGATCCTTGTATTCCTCACTGGCGGTACCCAGTTAGCACAAATTGGTAACACCTCCTCCACAATCACAATCAGCACAGGTGCATCACAGCTGTGCTTAATCCCTTGCTCTACTTGCTTTATACCTTTGATTGTGTGACTAAGTACAAATCCAATGCCATATTTAGGTTTGCTGACGACAACACTGATGTTGGCCAGATCAAAGATGGTGACGAATCAGCATTCAGGAGCGTTACGTAAATGGCAACAATGAATATCAATCGAGACAGGTTATATAAAAACAGCCAAACATTTATTAAACATGGATAAACGATAAGGTAAAAAAAAAACGAAAACTTTAACTGGAAGTTAACTGATATGCAGCCATTCACTAACTCGGCACTCGGCACTGGTTTCTTAAAGAGTTAAATGCGAAAACAGTACTTAAAGTGATAAAGTCAGATATAGTTCTTAAAATGGTAAATTCGAAAGTCCAACAGATTTACACGTCCAATTAGGAGAGACTTCTCTGGAGAACGATTTCTTCACAGACGCAATTTTACTGCTGGTTCTGTCCACAGGATTCACGATGCCGAAAATAAACAGTTTAAATTAACTGACCTTAAATTCTTTTAGAGAGAGAGCAAACTGTTGCATGAACTCCTTCCTCTTTTTGGCAAGAGTTATCTCCGATGCAGGTAGCTACTCCTCCAATGAAGCCTCAATAAGGTCAATCCTTTATTAAGCTGCCAAACGATGCCGACTTCTCTCGATCCTTCGGTCCTGTACTTCGATAAATTCTTCACTCTCCCTTCTACTGTTGGAATTGGGTAAATCCACACATCTAGCAAAAATTTCCAGTCCAATAACATGGTATCTTGCAACAGAACGCAACACTCCATTTTAAAAATGAAACTGTGTCACAAAAACAAACACCCAACAGAAACGGAGATACAGCACATTCTACCTGGAAATCTACAAACTAAAAACCAACTGCGTCACCTGGGTCGACCCTTATATAGTCATGGTGCACATGTCATCACGTGACCTCACATCGGCAGGAAAATCATATCAGGTGACCTCCAAAAGACCATTACATCATTCTCACAAAAAAAACACAGATCTCCTTGAGCATGTAACAGGAGTGATATTGAATATCTGGTTTAATGGTGTCACAACAACCTCTCACTCAACACCAGCAAGACCAAAAAGCTGATTATTGATTACAAGAGGAAGAAACTGGAGACCATGAGCCAGTCCTCAACAGAGGATCAGAGTTCGAGAGGGTCAGTAACTTTAAATTCCTGTGTGTTAACATACCAGAGGATCTGTTCTGGGACCAACATGTAAGTGCCATCACAAAGGCAGCTCAACAGCACCTCTACTTTCTTAGAAGTTCACACAGATTTGGCATGTCATCTAAGACTTTGAAAAGCTTCGACAAATGCACAGCAAACTGACTGGTTGTACCATGACCTGGTTTGGAAACACCAATGTTCAGGAACATAAAAGCCAACAGAAAGTGGTGGATGCAGCCCAGTTCATCACAGATAAAGCCCTCCCCACCACTGAGTACAACTACAAGGAGAGTTACCATAAGAAAGCAACATCCATCGTCACAGACCCCAACCATTCAGCCATGAATCCCAAGGTTTCTAAACCTCCTACCCTCTTTCTTCTCACTTATACCATTGGGCAGGATTCCCACCACCAGGTTCAGGAACAGTTATTACCCTACAACCATCAAGCTCCTGAACTGGTGTGGATAATGTTATTCACCACAACTCGTACGGATTCTATGATCTACATGCTCACTTTCAAGGATTCTTTTTCAACTCATGTTTTCAGTACTGTTTTTTTTGAATTGCAGTTTGTTGTCTTCTGCACTCTGCTTGTCTGGTTGTCTTTGTTGATGTATTTTTTTTCTTAGATTCTATTGTATTTCTTTATTTTTCCCATAAATGCCTGCAAGAAAATGAATAGAAACATAGAAAACCTACAGCACAATACAGGCCCTTTTGCCCACAAAGCTGTGCCAAACATCTTCTTACCTTAGAAATTACCTAGTGTTACCCATAGCCCACTATTTTTCTAAGATCTATGTACCGATCCAGGAGTCTCTTAAAGCCTCGGTTCAAGAGGCTTTGGTGTGAAGAAAGTGAGTAAGTACTCCAGGTGTTGGAAGTAAGAGCAGCTCTTTGAAAAGGAAATAAGCACGGTGGAGGCATTTTATGTTTAAGAAATTCTGTGACAACTCATTTATTATACTCCAAACACTGAATATAAAACGCAGTAGAAGTACTTTATGTAATTACCTCATCACGTCAGAACAGCCTCTTAAAGAGAACCCCAACTCAATGATGGTGGTAGTGAGTTATGTACATTTCCACAAATTACATTACCCTACACAGGCCCCTCCAGAATTCACTAAAACTAGTATTGTGAGCCTTTCTGGAGCTCGGACGAGCTGCCCGGCTCAGGTCCAATGATCCATGGGTGGAGAGACAGCAGGTGCCTCTGGCTCGTCCAGAGGTGTGTTGACACACTCGTGGTCATGTCGTAACAGCAGGGGTATGGTAGTGGAATCCTCCAAGTCTTAGTGGGCCAGTTTAAACCGATCTAGTAAAATACGTTCAGGTTTACCTCTCATATCTACGATAAGAATCTTTTCTCTCGGTTCCAAAATGAGGAACAGGCCATTGTAAGTGGGCCTAAGGTGATGTTGGTGTGCATTATGGCGGACAAAAACAAACGAGGCAGAATGTAGGTCAAAAGGAGCCCAAGAGTGCCGTACGCCATGATGGGAGGTGGGAACAGGTGCAAAGGAATTGAATTTACTGAGGAGAGCGGAACGCTGTTGAGAGGCCGACCAGGCGTCATTGCATCACTTGTAACGGTTGCCTACATAACAATTCAGCTGTGGATGATGACAGGTCCTCTTTTGGAGCTGCTCTGAGCCCCAGCAGGATCTATGGGAGATGATTATGCCAACACTCATCCATCAGGGAAGCCCTCAGAGCAGCCTTTAAGGAGCGGTGAAACCGCTCACATAGGCCATTGGACTGCGGGTGAGACGCTGTGGTGTGATGTAGCCTAACGTCGAGATTCTGGGCCATCGCAGCCCAGGGGTCTGAAATGAATGGGGGACCGCGGTCAGAGGAAACATCAGATAGGGTGCCAAACCAAGCAACCAAGGTGCTGATGAATACCCGAGCCACGCCTGCGGCTGTCGACGTTAGCGGGATGACCTCTGGCCACCTGGTTGTACGGCTCAACACGGTAAGAGGGTATGTGAAACTGTGGGAGGGCTGAAGAGGGCTATCAAGGTCCATGTTTAGGGACCTCAAAATGTGCCAATGGCACCTGAACACGACTGTTAATTTTTGCCCATTGGCACTCCACACACACTGCAGTCCAATCACACACGTCCTCTCTCAGGCTGTGTCTCACAATCTTCAATGCAACCAGTTTCTGTGAGGCCTTCAGGCCTGGACGCGAGAGACCATGAACACAGTCAAAAACAGTCCGCCTCCAGTGTGCGGGCACTCTGGTGCGAGAGCGACCTGTTGAGACATTGCACAGGAGAGAAACCCCAACTTCCCCGAACTTAATGTCAGCCAAATGCAGGCCCATGACCTGCTGTTCGGTAAGCAGGTCAGTAACCTGGTCGGCTGCCATGATGGCATTGTCACCTCCAACTTCAATGGCTGGCCTTCAGAGGTGATCAGCCACGTCATTATTTTTCCTCTTGATATGTTGTATATCAGTTATGAACTCTGATATGTAGGCCAGTTAGCATTGCTGCCCTGCAAACCAAGGTTCTGATATTTTGCCCATTGCGTGCACGAGGGGTTTGTGGTTAATGAACGCAGTGAAATGGCAACCCTCTAGAAGAAAATGAAAATGGCAGACAGCCAGATAGAGACCAAGAAGCTCATGATTAAACGTGCTGTACTTCCTATAGGATGAACGAAGCTGCCGGCTGAAGAAGGCGAGCAACTGCCACCCGCCTCCGACCAGCTGTTTGTGTACAGCACCCACAACATAGTCTAAAGCATTAGTAATGGCAATGAGTGCATTGGACAGCAGGTATGCCAGTAGAGTCGTGTTGGAAAGTGCTTGATTGGTATCATCAAACACCTTATATTTCATCTGAGCAGCCTCTAACCTGATGGCATGAACATTGATTTCTCAAATTTCCAGTAACTGCCCCTCCCCTTCACCATTCTCACATTCCCGTTTCCCTCTCTCACCTCATCTCCTTACCTGCCCATCACCTCCATCTGGTGCTCCACCCCCTTCCCTTCCTTCCATTGCCTTTTGCCCTCTCCTCTCAGACTCCCCCTTCTCCAGCCCTTTATCTCTTTCACCTATCAGCTTCCCAGCTCGTTACTTCACCCCGTCCCCTCTCCCGGTTTCACCTATCACCTGCCACCTTGTGTTTCTTCCTCCCCTACCCCACCTTCTTGCTTTAACTTCTCATCTTTTCTCCCCGGTCCTGTTGAAAGGCCTCAGTCCAAAACATCAATTGTTTACTCTTTTCCATAGGTACTGCCTGGCCTGCTGAGTTCCTCCAGTACTTTCTGTGCGTCGCTTGGATTTCCATCATCTGCAGATTTTCTCACCTTTGTTGGGAGGGGTTTTGCATCCTATGCAGAGATGCGATGGCCGAGAAAGTCAAAAGTTATCAAGTAAAACTCGTATTTAGCAGAGTTAATAATCAACCCACATTGGCTTAAGTGCATGAAAAGTGTGCAGAGATGAGATACGTGTTCAGATTTGGATGCACTGGCGACAAATATGTCATACAGGTAAGCAAAAAAAGAAAATCTCAGTCTTTTAATAAAGAGTTCATCAGCCAAAAGAAAGTCTGTGCTGCATTTTTCAGCTCAAATTGCATACACAGAAACTCCAAGGGGCCAAACAGGGTTTATCACAGCCGTTTTAGGAATGTCCTCCAAGCACACAGGCACTTGATGGTAGCCTCTAACTAGATCAACTTTGGAAAAAATTAACTTTCTGGCTAAATGTACCAAAATATCTTGGGTCTGTGGAACCGATAACCATTAGGGGTGGTGGCCTTGTTTAGCAATTGGTAATTGCCACATGGGCGGCAACCATCATTGGACTTGGGGAACATATGGAGGGACAAAGCCCAGGGGCTATTCAACCAGCATACAATGCCAAGTCTTTCCATGTTGGCAAACTCAGCCTTCACTGTTGCCAGCTTTTGTGGAATCAGCCTACAAGTGCAGGCATGGACTAGTGGGCCAGCTGTAGAAATGTGGTGCTCGACCCCATGTTCTGTGACTGTAGTAGAGAAAGTGGGTTTCGTGAGGTTTGGGAATTCAACCAGCAGTTGAGTAAACTCACATGTAGTGGTGCATGCGCTTGACTGAGTAGTTATGGAGAACTTTCTGGGGGAGTAGGGTAATGACCCAAAGTCCTTGACATCCACAAGCCTGCAGTTCTTAAGATCAACTCACAGTCCTTGGGCACACAGGACATCTGCACCGAGAAGAGGTCTAGCGGCTTTAGCCAGGATGAAGTCTCATGTGTAACGTCACCCACTGAAGCAGAGCGTCACCCATCATGTCCCGTAGGTTCTGGATCCTGCAGCCACTGGGGTCCTCCCAGCAAGGTTACTTTGCTCTTTGCCTTCTCATCAATAGGCGATGCTGGCAGCACACTCACTTCAGCACCCGTGTCACACAGGAAGCGTCACCCTGAAAGGGTGTCCATAATGAACAGTAGACGACACTACCAGCTGGAACCCACGGTGTTCACAGACCTCTGACGTCCTGATGTGCTGACACTGTTGAAGCTGCAAGGCGGTCAGCGCTTCCTAGTGTTCATACCAAAGCGAGCATGGTAAAAACACAGGCCCAGCGTCATCTGTTTCACAGACGCAGGTGTCCTTATGTTGGGGGCCTTGCTGACCGGGCTTATAGAGGTAGGGAAAGGAGAAGCGATGGACTGCTGCCAAGCTAAGTGCAGACAATCAGCTACTTTTAGCAAGCTGCCTATAGTCCTTTGCAAGTGCATTAGCGAGGACTATGCGAGCTTCATCAGGCATTTGCTGCATGAAGAACTCTTTTTAAAATAAAACAAGAATGTTGATTTCCCTGGAGAGACAGCATATGGTCCATTCGCTGTGAAGGCCTAGCATCGCTGAGGCCAGGCAAGGAGAGCAACCATTTGGCGTGCTCAGACTCCGAAGGTCCAAAAGTCTGTAAAAGATGTGTTTTCAGCAATCGGTATTTATTATGTTTATACGGGTGTTCAAGCAGACTCACCACTCTCGCAGTCATAGAGATGCTGAATGCCGTAACCATATAGAAATATTTGGTGTTGTCGGCGGTGACTTCTCGCAGCGCGAATTGGGCCTCCACTTGTACGAACCAAGCAACAGCATTTTGCTCCCAAAACACCAGCAGTTTCAAAGCGACTGCGTTGGTCGACATGTTCAATAACTCTGGAATCATCCTAGAGCATCGGGGTCACCAATGTAGGTTTTCACAAATAAAATTAAGTAAGGTGTCTTATGTTTCAGAAAAACCATAACTCATTTATTGTACTTCAAACACTGACCGAAGCGTGGTAACAGTACTTTACGTAATAATATCATGTCATCATGTCAGACTAGCCACTTAAAGTGAACCCCAACTCAATGTCAGTGGTTATGAATTATGTATGTTTCACCCAATTGCATTACCCTACAGTACTATATATATATATGTATTTTGATAATAAAACTTATTTTGAACTTTGAATATACACACTCAGGAAATGAAGGCCCAGTCTAATAAAGCTGACTACATTTCTCAGGCGATCTGCAAGTTTCTTGAGTTGTTTTAAAATCCCCATTCTCATCACACTTTGCTGTTCTCTGCTTTGAATATCTGGTTCTGAGAAAGCCTTTGGGAATGAAACACCTGCTGCTTCAACTCTTAATAACACCTACTGCAAAGTAAACTATCCCCAAAAGTGTCTCTTGAATCTCCCAATATAAATGTTTCTTTTTACTTACTTCTTATAATTTTGAATGATCTCTATGCCGTGAGATAGCTTTGATGAAATTAAACAAATCAAAGTGGCCAACAGGCAAGTACCCGATTCAATCAAGTAACCAAATTACAGAACCTACCAGTGAGACAATGAATGCACTGCAGTGAAAGGCTATGGGGAAATCACTCCCATAAATTTTAAACAGCAACCGAAAATTTCCAGATTCTTCAAACAACTGCTGCAAGCAAGAAAAGCCTACTTCATGCTATTGAAAAGAATGAGAACAACTCAAAGATAAAGACCCTGGACCTGAGTGAGACTGTGGAGTGGGTAGTGTAGGGGAGTGGAAAGTGCAGGGGTAATGCAGTAGAGTGCTGCAAATCTTCTAAGTTAAAAAAAAAATCCTCATATCAGGCATCACTGAAAGTCCTCAGAGATAAATAATTACAATTATCAGGAGGTGGGGGTTAAAAAGTGGTACAAAGAAGGAGCAGATGATAGTCAAGTGAGTGATTGATCTACATTTTTGCAGTTAAAATGCATTTGGAATGGCCTCAAATCACTCTCACATTCAATTTCTACAATACTGGAGACTAGCTGGTTAAAGAACTCAATGTGCAAGATGCAATGTAATGCCATTGTCTCAGCGCCAGACAGCTTCTGCCACATCTACATTGAAGTATTTGCAAGAACTCGCAGAGCTCCTGTAGCAGTTAGTTACATGCTCCAACTCTTAAAGGGAAACACACACTAAAATTACATGAGGCAGATACATACCAAGAGAAAACTTCAGAAGTTTTCGGATGACTCTGCCATAGTTGGATGAATCAGCAAGGGAGATGAGGCTGAGTATAGGGCTACGGTAGGAAACTTTGTCACATGGTGTGAGCAGAATTATCTGCAGCTTAATGTGAAAAGGACTAAGGAGCTGATGATAGACCTGAGGAGAGCTAAGGTACTGGTGACCCCTGTTTCCATCCAGGGGGTCAGTGTGGACACGGTGGAGGATTACAAATACCTGGGGATACGAATTGACAATAAACTGGACTGGTCAAAGAACACTGAGGCTGTCTACAAGAAGGGTCAGAGCCATCTCTATTTCCTGAGGAGACTGAGGTTCTCTAATATCTGCCGGACGATGCTGAGGATGTTCTACGAATCTGTGGTGGCCAGTGCAATCATGTTTGCTGTTGTGTGCTGGGGCAGCAGGCTGAGGGTGGCAGACACCAACAGAATCAATAAACTCATTCGTAAGGCCAGTGATGTTGTAGGGATGGAAGTGGACTCACTCACAGTGGTGTCTGAAAAGAGGATGCTGTCCAAGTTGCATGCCATCTTGGTCAATGTCTCCCATGTACTGGGTGGGCACAGGAGTACATTCAGCCAGAGACTCATTCCACCGAGATGCAGCACTGAGCGTCATAGGAAGTCATTCCTGCCTGTGGCCATCAAACTTTACAACTCCTCCCTTGGAGGGTCAGACATCCTGAGCCAATAGGCTGGTCCTGGACTTATTTCATAATTTACTGGCATAATTTATTACTATTTAACTATTTATGGTTCTATTACTATTTATTATTTATGGAGCAACTGTAACGAAAACCAATTTCCCCCGGGATTAATAAAGTATGACTATGACTATGACCATACCTAGGAGAATAACTGTTAACCACAAGCTTTTAAGTTTGCAGCTTTTAACCTCTGTTAGTCTACATTGGCACATGTTAGAAAAACTATTCCTGGTTTTCCCTCAACAACCAATCCGCAAGGTTTTGACCCAAAATGTTGACAATTTCTTTCCTGCTACAGATGCTATATCAGTGGTCCCCAACCACCGGGCCGCAAAGCATGCGCTGCTGGGCAGCGGCGAAACGATATGATTTGGAGATATGAGTCAGCTGTACTTTTCCTCATTCCCTGTCACACACTGTTGAGCTTGAACGCACGCGAGGTCATTACCCGCGCGTCGTCCATGTCAGCGCAGGAAGGAGATCAACTCCTAGAGCTTGAAAATGACGGCGGGCTGAAAAGTATGTTTGACATAACATCTCTGCTGGCATTCTGGATTAAAGTCAAGGCTAAGTATCCTGAGATAGCCACGAAAGCACTGAAAACATTGCTTCCATTTCCAACATATCTCTGCGATGAATGCAACGTAAACTAAACTGCGGAATAGACTGGACATAAGGAACCCCCTTCGAGTATCACTGTCTCCCATCACCGCTCAATGGCACCGTCTTGTTGCAGGAAAACAAGTATTCAGCCCAGGGCTCCCACTGATTCAGCGATATTGGTGCATTGCAATGATTTTATATGTTCATACGAAGAAAATATGCGCTGTACGTTTAACATCCAAATGTTATGATGCTACTATAAGTGACTTATATAACCATATAACAATTACAGCACAGAAATAGGCGATCTTGGCCCTTCTAGTCCGTGCCGAAAGCTACTTTCACCTAGTCCCACCGACCTGCACTCAGCCCATAACCCTCCATTCCTTTCCTGTCCATATAGCTATCCAATTTTTCTTTAAATGATAATATCGAACCTGCCTCTACCACTTCTACTGAAAGTTCGTTCAACACTTACTTCAAGCTCCCCTGTCCTCCCTTGATAATTGACTTATCACTATATTCATGCGAGGAAAATAAGCGCTGTGTGTTTAATATTAAATTCGTTAGATAAACCCTTTTAGAAACGAAATTTGGTGTATTAGCCACTTACTACCAATATTCCGGTCGTGATTAACACCCCCCCACCCCCGAACAGAATCGCCAAAAACGGTTTGCAGAGAATAATATCGGCAGGTACACGCATGCACAGGTCACGCATGCGCACTGGTGCCCGCACAAGGCTTCATGGTCATTGTAGTCTTTCTCGGGGCAAACACTACTCTTGTCCGTTGGCAACCCTACCACCCCCCCCCCCACCCCCGGTCGGCCGGTCCGCAAGAATATTGTCAATATTAAACCCGTCCGCAGCGCGAAAAAGGTTGGGGACCCCTGTGCTACTTGACCGGCTGAGTTCCTCTAGCAGACAACTTGTTGCTCTAGATTTGGGCATCTGCAGCTTCCCGTGTCCCCTGGTTTTCCCTCCCTCTCTGCTAATTATGAGCCATAATTAGCAACACACAGGGGAATTCAGATCCTGGTACCATACCTCTGCACCGTCCTTCAGCGAATCTGTACGCGGCAGCTCCACCAGCTGGGAAAATCGGCGGTCATAAATACAGAGATGGAGATGTTTATCCAGCACCCGGAAATCTTCATAACTCCGCTTCACAATCCAACTCCTGCCCTGTGGATAGAGGAGAGTTTACTGACCATGCATCACTTGAAGATGACCAAAAATAATCTGCTTTAAAAAATATATTGTGTTAGCAAATCTATTTAATGCCATACATGATCTTCACAGCAAAATATTATCAAAGCATTGTGGCATAATTTCAAATTCTTCTTCACCTTCATTAATAGGCATCATTCTGATACAATACAAATTCAATCTTTTTTTCCCAATACTGAACCGATTCAATTTAATTGCCAGTTTATTTTCTAAGTTCATACATTTAACTAAAATTAGCATGATTATGACAAGTTCCCATTTTTATAGTTATTTGCTCCTGTGTAACCAACTCTACCAGTAACTTCCTTCACTCATAAGACATTTGCTGATTATCATTCTCTCCTCATTGTCTTTGCACTTCCATCAGAGGAGTAATGTCTATTGTAAACATTCTGAAGTTCCAATCAAATGGAGTTTGTCTATCAATGTGGCTACAAATGACAAGAACCTGTGAAGTTAAATCAGTCCTGGTTCTCCATCACTAATGTTCAGTAACCCTAGATTCCCACCTCTTTTGTTTGTCTAGGATGTCACTATGAAAGTATAGTGCCTGTACTCGCACCGAATTATCCAACAGTAGTGGATTAAATTTGAGTACAGATTTGGCACATTTTAATACAAAACACCCCGTACTTTCCTGCTTCTCACTTGTATTCTGTACTGAAAATCACTAACTACCCCATAATCAGCAACTTGAATACAAAATATCCTGATCACTGAGCTTAATGCTACCAAGAGGACCCTGCTGCTGTATTTCACACTTACTGTAAATGAGCAATAAATTTCATTGGCTGCTTTAGGATGTCCTTACATTAAGTGCTTAACTCCCACAAATGGGTGCAACAATGCACGTGCTGTGCTAAGAACCTCTTTAAAGTTGAACAATAGAAGGCATCCTCAGGAGATGCGAGGCCTCCGTCAGTCAGGGTCAACCATGGATGTTGTGTCCTAGCTGTCCAGATATGTAAGCCTGAGCAGTATGATATAGGGAACAAGCTGCTGCCCATGTAGCAAGCTCCCCCCGCGCCCCCCCCGTGCATCTGACGAACCCGAAAGAACAGCAGGGACCAATACAGTTTAGTACTAGCAGCATCGCAGGAGTTGCCAGTCAGCATTGAACACAACGTTGCCTTAGGGAGTCCAGTTCCAGATTTTTCCCTTGGGGTTTAATCCTGAAGCCTTCCCCATGAGTGGGTTTAGCTGCAAGGCAGCGGAGATTTGAGATCAGAGTTTTCCTTCTCTTTGATGAACTGCCAACTACAGCTGACGAGCCCCATCTGCCCAAAGTGACTGGTTTTAAAACGCTAGTAACCTGCCTTTGCCCTTTCTCCTGTCGGGTAGAAACAGTTCCGCTGAGCTTAGTAACTAAGCCACATGTGAAGGCCACGAGCTGGACTTGGTTGTCAAAGGCCATTTGAGGCAAACAGCATTGGGAGCATTTAATAGATAGTGGGAGCTTGTCCCCATTACCATCCCCGGCTATAACAACCTTAAGGAACAGGAGATATAACACTTGCCCATTCACCCATTTCCTTCCCACCATCCAGGGACACAGTCTTTCCAGGTAAAGCATTTCTTTCAATCTGCATTCAGTGTTCACAATGTGGTCTCCTCTACACTGGAGAAACCAAACATAGATTGGGTGACCTCTGGTTCAATGAAAGCCTGAAAAACTTCGCTTTTCATCTGATTTAATAGTGGTCTGTGATATCAACTCAATTTTCCTTTTCATTTCTCTCTAACTTGCTAGGCTTGTCTCCCTGCTCTGCATTTCACAATTCCTAAATTCTTTTGTCTATGTTCTCACTCTCTAAATGCTTCTATAGTCATAGTCGTACTTTATTGATCCCGGGTGAAATTGGTTTTCGTTACAGTTGCACCATAAATAATTAAACAGTAATAAACCATAAATAGTTAAATAGTAATATGTAAATAATGCCAGGAAATAAGTCCATCACCAGCCTATTGGCTCAGGGTGTCTGACCCTCCAAGGGAGGAGTTGTAAAGTTTGATGGCCACAGGCAGGAATGACTTCCTATGACGCTCAGTGTTGCATCTCGGTGGAATGAGTCTCTGGCTGAATGTACTCCTGTGCCCAACCAGTACATTATGTAGTGGATGGGAGACATTGTCCAAGATGGCATGCAACTTGGACAGCATTCTCTTTTCAGACACCACCGTCAGAGAGTCCATTCTATTCACACTTTGAAGATGACACCATAGTGGACAATAAAGAATGTTATCAAATACAGAGGGATCTTGATCAGCTGAGTCAGTAGGCTGAGGAATGGCAAATAGATTTCAATTTGGGTAAGTGCAAGGTGTTGCATTTTGGAAAGTCAAATCCAGGTAGGACTTTCACAGTGAACAGTAGAGACCCAGAGTGTTGTAGAACAGATGGGCCTTGGAGTACAAGAATATAGTTGTCTGAAAGTGAAGTCACAAGGGGTGAAGAAGGCTTTTCACATGCTGGTCTTCATCAGTCATCACATTGAGTTGGGAGGGCATGGTACAGTTGTTACAAGATACTGCTGAGGCTGCATCTGAAGTATTGAATTCAGTTTTGGTCACCCTGCCATAGGAAAGGTGTTTTTAAACTGGAAAGAGTGCAGAAAAGGTTTAATAGGATGTAGCCAGGACTTGAAGGTCTGAGCTATTGGAAGAGGTTGAACAGACCAGGACTTTATCCATTAAGAATGCAAGAGACTGAGAGATCATCTTATAGAGGTGTAATAAAATCAGAACGGGCATGAATAGGGTGAATGCATTCAGTTTTTCCTTCCAGGGTTGGAGAATCAAGAACTAAAACATTAATCCTGTTTCGCTTCCTGCAGATATGGTCTGGCCTACTGAGGATTTGCAGCATTTTCTGTTTTTGTTTTTATTAAAAAATATATCTCATACACATCCTTTTCTCATTGTAGTTAAACTTGTTCCTTTGTGAATGACGAAAAGTACTCACAAAAGATGCATGTGAGACTTCTTGTTAAAGTAAAGAAAATACGAATAGTACCAGAACTAACAAAAAAAAATTCTGGAAGCATTCTGTTTAATTCTTGAAATACCTTCCTGGGAGTCGGGCAATACAAATAAAATTTAAACCATCCCCTGCATAATTAGTGCATCCAATTTCAATAAAGAAATGAAATGACAAATGCAAACAATTTTACTAAATAGAATTTATTTTTCTAAGAAACAGTTGTGCTCTGTCAATTTAACTGTTAGTCTCTTCACTTTTTACTGCAGCAGAGCCAAGTCTGGGGCCCTGATCAGTGAGAAGATGGACCTCAAATTGCTCCCCTTTGAACTGCAACACAAGTATAAACGGAAAATGCTACTTTCCCACAGATTATACACAGTCATAATGAGTGAGTGGAGCCAGTTCATGTGAACACAGCAACAAATTTCAAACACTTTAAACAAACCAAATATAAGCTCAATAGACATGCAACAGTTCTGATCCTCAGGAACATGGGAGGTGCAACCATTCTTGGATTGGAAGTCAGTGATGGAGTGAGTAGGAAAAGGTCCCTGATGGTAACTGTGTAATATGAGGAAGGATGCCCTCAAGCTCAGTTCACAGGAAGGTATGACTGAAAAGTTCGTTGGGAAAGTTCTATTGCTGCCTGAACCTTGTACTGTGCAAATGAAGTGGAGCCCAATTTTGAGACTACAGACTGGAGTCTTTTGGGGCTGAAGTGAAGCTAGTGAATCAGGTGTTCTGGACTTGAATGGAATCAGCAATAAAGAAGCATGTTGGAACTGCTACAATAGGTCTCAAATGGTAACTTGGGACAGTTGGCATTGTTGATATCATTGTTCTGGTATTATGGAATGGAGTATTATGGAATGGAGTGTGAAATTACCCGTGTTGACTACCTATGCAATTGCTGCACAACAAGCATAAAGCATGAAAAATTCATTTTAAAGGGCTTATCATAACCTCAGAATATCACTTCATAGTCACTTGTAAAGTATAAGACACCATCCAATATATCCATAAAACCGATCAAAGAACAACTCGAATAGTTACTCAAATCAAAGTCCACTTTTTGTGGGATATAGAGATCATGGGAACATAAATGTACAAAGGGAACTTGGGATGTAGGACTGTAAAGTGGTGACTATACAGGAAGTGTACAGGTTCATGAAGATTGTATTGGTAAGCTTACTTCCAATAAGCAAGGCATTGAATTTAAGTGTTGGGAAACCATGCTGCAGCTGTACAAAACATTTAGCCCAATGCATTTGGGATTCTTCACACAGTTCTAGCTGCCATACTTAGAAAGGCTTTGGGAGTAAACCCTGAGGAAGAAATCCAGAGCCGGGGTCCCTAAGGCAGTTTGATGTTGTTTACAACTTCACTCTGGCAACCTCTATGACGACACTGGTGCCAAGCTGTACTGGTGCTTGCCCTTCCCTTGGACTACATCAGTGACGTGGAGAGGGGGAACCCGCTGCATGGGCAGCAGCCGGTTCTTCAAATCTTCCCGGCCAGGCTTGCGCCCTGGAGAGGTCACAGTCCACCAGAGGCACAAGCCCATGTTCCCCTGGGATCGACGGCTGCTTACTACTTAGGAAGGATGGTGTAGCAATCAAGAGAATGCAGAAAAGATTCATCAGGATGTTGCCTAGGATGTAGAGCTGCAGTTATGAGGAAAAACTGGTTAAACTGAGTTTATTGTCACTGGAATGAATGAGGGACATAGAAAGGAATTACAAACATTAAGGCACTTTCACTCAGCAATCCCATTCGGTTAGAGTGATATCTCATTCTTCCTCTCCATAAGGTGCAAGAGGAGACAAAGACTGAATCACCTTACAACAATATCAATGTTCTTGGGTACTATACTAAACCAGACTCTGTATGTTTGTATCTAACTGTAGTTGACATTTCCTGAAGTCAGGCATCCATGCCAGATGTACTGCCTTGATTCCATCATGCTTACTCAAGGAAGAAGTACTAGGAAAAGTCAGGAGGATTTGCTATTTTGCTCCCTTAGTAGCCCAACAGGCGATGGTGTTAACTAAAGATGCTTTCGGATTCCTAATTTTGTTAGATGCTTCAACACAGTAGTAAATTTTGATGAGATCTCCCTTCATTCTTTTAAACTCTGGAGAGTATCTTAATCTCTCATGTGGCAAATCTGCCAATGACAGAATCAGTTTGCTGAATCTCTGCTGCACTCCCTCTATGATGAGTATCTCATTGTTTAGGTAGAAACCAAAATTGTATACAATACTCCAGGATGTAATCTCAGCAAGCCCTAAACAATTACAATAAGCTTTTCTTAATGGGAAGGTTAGTATATGACTTGCCTTCCCAATCATTCATTGCACCTGCTTGTTGGCCTTTAGTGACTGAAGTATGGACTATCCCAGGTGTCTTTGAGCATACACAAACAAATCTTTTCTCATTTAATAAACAATCTGATATTTTTCTGAACTTAAAACAGAAACGCCAGAGACGCCTGGAGAGTTTGGTAGCATATGCGTGAATATGAACATAGTTTCAGGTCTGAGACCCTTCCTCAGTTCTCAAAAGAACAACCATTTCTCCTTCTAGTACTGCTTCCTGACCTACCAAGTGGTTCTAGCACTTTTTTGTTTTGATTTCAGATTTCCTGCAACTGATGGTATGTTTTTGATTTTCATAATTGTTTTGTTATTTTCAAAGTGCATAATCTCACCTTTTTCCATTAATCCATGTTCTTGCATTCTCATTTACCTTGTCCATATTCCTAGTACTTCTTTACACCCTCCTCCATACTCACATTCTTGCCTAGCTCAGTACCATTAGCAAATATTCAAGTGTGACATTTTGTCCCTCAGACTAACCACTGACTACAGATTGTTAACAGCTAGGGCCCAAGCCCTGAACCTCACAGTACACCACCAGTTACAGCCAAGTGACACTAGTTGACAAGGTCCTTCATAGTGGACTGGTCCAGAAAGTTAAGACAAAGGCTTAAGCTGTTTTGTCAAATTGGATCCAAAATTGGCTTGGTAATAAGAGACAGAGGGTAATGGTATTGTTTTTTTTCTCTCTGGCTGAAACTGTGTAACACAGATATCTGTACTGCAGCCTTTGTTGTTTGAAATGTATGAATTAGATTAGAACCTATGTGGCTGGTGTTTGCTGACAACAAAATATGGGGTTAACTGTATTTTGTGAGTACCCAAAAGTGAGTCCACAGCCACTTGAGACGAGTGGAGCTGATCAAGGAACCCGACAACTGTAGGGGAAGAAGTGCTCCTGAACCATGGGACCCAAGAGAGAGAAGGATATGGGCCAATTCAGGAAAACAGGATTAGAGTAGAAGGATATCTCAGTTTGGCATGGTCAAGTTAGGATAAAGGGGCCGTTTCTATGCTGTATGACTCTATGACAGCTTGCCAACCTCTAAAGATTAGTTCATTCCCACTTTTTGCTTTCCGCCTGATAACCAATTTTCTGTCCACATCAGTATAATATCCAGTTCCACGTGGTCCAGCCTTGTTGAGCACCATTTTTTGTGACCTTATCAAGACTTCTAAAAATTCAATTTCATCACACATGCTACTCATAGTATCTATGCTACTCAATACATCTTTAAACAACTCCACATTAATCAACATTGCTTCCCTTTTATAAATCTATGTTGACTGCACTCAATTTATTCTCCCTTTTAAAGTGTTCTATTATTACATCTTCATTATACACTCTAGTTTCTAGTAGTGATGTTAAGTTAACAGGGTACCTTCTCTGCATTTTTTAAAAAAAATTACTCCATATATTTTATCACTCATAAGAAATTACTGTCTACATTATATGAAGTTTTTAAAAGGTACCATGAGCTGTGTAAAACCACCATTCTGCAAATAAACACAATAAAACTTCCTTTCTGATGATACAAGCTCAGCACAAAACAAACCATGTTTATATATCTGTTTGATGAGTAGTATGCTGTTGCTGAACAGAGGTCAGAGGTACCATCTGTCTCTTGGTACATGTTCAAAGTGAATAATGATAATAAGTTTATCTATATAGTACATTTATTATCAATGTATACTATATACAGCCTTGAGATTTGTCACCCAACAGACAGCCAAAACAAAGAAACCCAATAGAACTCATTAAAACAAAACGAAAACTGTCAAACACCCAGCAAATATGCAGAAGAAACATCATGCAAACAATAAAAGTAAGAAAATAGCATTTAGAACTGAAGTTCAAAAGAGTGAGTTCACAGCCACAAAGCTAGTCACAGCCAATCGCGTTAGTTGCAGACAACAGCCTCAGTTCAGCGCAGAGACAAGTAAACCTCGCGTGCAGTGAGCTGAACACCAGCCCTGACACCCTGACCTTTTCAATCTGGCACAGCGCTTAAATTGGCCTAACAGCAGGTTGTTCCTCACCCTCGGACCCAGGCCCTGCCACTTCAAATACGCTCTTGAGCCGTCATGATTCGGCCCAGACGCAACCATTCCTATTTGGGCCAGCACTTAAATCAGCCAAACAACGGGCCGCTCCTTGCTTCAATTCGGCCCGCACACACCACGCTGCAACCGTCCTGCAGCTTTTAAGATTTCAGTTCACACCGCAAAAATGTCAGGTCATACAAGCAGTTCAAAAGCTCAACCCTGAAAGGGAAATTATAGGCTACTGATTGCAGTGACCGTTTACCAGAAAAAGTGTGGTTAGTAAAGTAGTTAATAGTTGTGTTTGCTGCCAGCAAGTCGTCACTGTGCTTCACCAACACCATCTTAAACAGTCTTAAACTACCTTAAGATGTAAGCTCAAAGTGCTTCACAATAGATTGAAAAGATAAATCAACAGTCATAAAAGTTAGGCAAGATTAAAAATCATAAGTGAAGACAAGCATTATGTGGAATAAAATGTAATCGAACATACAAACTTATATAAATGTAATCAACATCAACAGGCATTGAGTAATCCTATAAGTAGGCCATACTTTAAAAAGTATGTATCTCACGGACACAAGACTACCAGGAACATAGATACAAAGGACCCAGCTGTTTATTTTAAGTGCGTCACACAACAGAGATCAGTAATTCTTCCCCTGAACAGCTACTGCAATGCAATGGTTTCCTCTTCAATTTGTTATCAATAGCCAGAATCACTGTAGCCTCCAAGGCCAGACAATACTCTCTCATGGTTTGTATGATGATAGGAGTAATACCATTAGAAGTGTGTAAACTGCTGTACTGCATTTAATTATATTGCTTGTGCAGGCAATATAATTGAAGAAAAATTCACGGTTTATTGTTTTCGTTAAAGAACCACATCTGAGTATATGATGTGGTTCTTGTACACATCCACAATGTAGTGGTGACGTGTGTGCATGGTTGGCCAAGCTAAAGCAAGGATCTATTACCAGAGAGCTTGTCCACACTTACTCAGCTCCTAAATCAGTTGCATAAGTAGAAAAATATGTGAAGCCACATCCACACACTTATTATTAAATTCCTCCCTTAAAGGTACCCCAGCTCCAGTAAATCAGAAACACAAGAAATTCTGCAGATGCTGGAAATCTGGAGCAACACACACACAGTGACAGAGAGGACTCAGTAAATGCATTCCTTACATACGCACATTCACAAACACACAAACACTGCCTTGTCATGAGTGTACAAAATTCAATGTCTTCCGTGGTATATTTTCATAATGGGTGGGTCCTAAACCGACCTGATGTGCTCGGGTTGGTTTTCTGGTGCCTTTCCTGCCATACACAGAGGAATATTCCATTTCTTTAGAAACAGAGAGGTGCAAATGTGTATGTTATTTGTATAATGTATTTAATGTACATAGATACTTATGTTTACTTTGTAATATGAGTGTAACTACATTGTGGGGTGCATCAGATTCTAATTCATGTGTAGTCTTATGTTAATTTTGTTGGTAATTACAGATGGTTATATCCATGCGGAATAAAAAAAGAGCTCTTCACTTTCAGTGAGAGAGAGATAAGGGCTGCCAGAAGTTCACACTGGACAAGAATAAGTACACAGCTACTATTGTGTTTTCTGATAGATATCTTTTTGTAAATATTGGCACCTTTCTTTTTACTATTTTCACAAATTCTTCTAAGTTTGATTTTTGACACACTTAATAAACACCCTTGCACTAAAATTTGTTTCTTTGCTTTGCTCATAATCCACATGCCTAACATATGGTGACAGTGGTGGAAAGAGGTGCATTCAACTTGGAGAAGAATGGGAAACCCCAAGGCTAAAACTGAAGCAGACACCTGGGAAACAGGAGAGATGTCAGGGGAGGAGGGCATCCCAGGGCCAAATTCAGGCCAGAAGCAGAAGCACCTCCAAACCCTCTCTGGAAAATCTCTTCAGAGATTTTTTTGTCTGCCCAGATGATACTTTTAGGAAGCAACACCAAAGTCTGCAGAAGGGTCCCAGGATGCCTTCTTATCAACAAGGTGATGATATTGGGAACTATCTCCCCAGGTTTGAGAGGATGGCCCGGATATGGCAATGACCAAAGGAGGAGTGGGCCTGCCAGCTGGTAAAGTCGTTCAGAGAGAAACATCAAACCCATCCCCCCCACCCCGCATGCCCATCATCAACTCTCAAATCTCCTCCCCCTGCACAAAACAGAACAAGTACATCGATTGTAAACCTCCCTCACCTTGCACAAAACACTAACAGAATGTAACAAGAACATCAACCCCTAAAACCTCTCTCTTTGCACAACAGAAAGGAAAAGAACAGGCAAAAAACAAAGACTATAAAAACTGTAAGTATGAAAAAAGTCCACAGTCCATAAATGCAATAGTCCAATCCATAAACGGGGAATCACAGTAACATCCTCCAACATCATTGAAAGAGAGGGACACTAACGAACACAGAGAGGCCAACTCGCCTGTCACAGCAATAAGCCACTCATAGACTCCTTCTCCAGCAGCAATTAAAGGAAGGCAATCGGTGCTGAACTCTCGCTCACCATCCACATTCGCCTTGATGTCTCAATCTTCCTCGATGCTTTAATCAGTGAAATGGAGTCAAACATCAGCTTGCGGTGTGTCTCTAAGTTTCTTCACATCGAGGCCGCCTGAGTAGATCATTCAATCAATTTCCAGACTGAAAAATCACAGGCTCTAACAGTTCCAGAAACACATTTAAGATGAAAAACAGATGCAAGTAAGTAAAATAGACATTTTCATGGGCTATCTGGAAGATGTCGACCATGGGAGCATTGTACACTTGCACCATCTTGACTGGAGCCTACAATGTAATGGGTGAAGAGGGGTCCAACAACTATCCTGACCTGGAGGCGGCACTGCTGGCTAATTATGATATCTTAGCAGAAACCTATCACCAACGCCTCTGGTCCAGTACTCTACCACCACGGGGGGGGAGGGGTGGGGCGGGCGAGGAGTCACCCACTGAGATGTATCATGCCTGATGGTATCTACCATCCAGAGATGGATTTGACCAGAGCGTAAGTTCAAGGAGAAGATTGATGAGCCCATTGTTCTCAAGCAACTAGTGCTGGTTCTTCCTCCAGACACCGGGACATGGGTCCGAAAGCATGAGCTTGCGGATGGACTCACTGCGGCTTGACTTGCCCTGCAGTAGCTCAATGCCTGGAAGGGGGGCCATCATGGTCATCATTCCGAAGTAACAAAGACTCAAGCTCTCTAAGGCACCCTCGGGGTAACTGCAGAATTGTAGAGTGGGAAAAATGAGGCAAAGAACCTTTGGTAGTTTCTTCCAAGACTTTTATTTGCAACCATTGTCAGAAGCTAGGTCACAAGTCCTCCCAAGAAACACAAATTGTCAGATATATGCTATGTAGCAAGGGAGGGAGAATGTGATGATGATGATGATTGTAATAGTTGTGAGCATGGTAATGAAAAACAAGCAGAATATGACAGGAAACAGCACATGCTTATCATAGTCAAAGTTCATGGAAAACTTGTTAAAACTCTCTTAGATTCTGGTAGCTCATTTCATTAATTAAGAAAAATTATGCCCCTGCCCAAAACATCTAACCAATGTGTCTATGGTGACTGGAAGTCTGAGCCACTGGCAGAACTCACTATTGAGCTGGATGACCACAAGTATTTGATGAAAGTGGCAGTGCTGGAGAAACTGGACATGATTCTGGAGAGAGATTTGCCTGTGTTACACAAGTTGCTGAGAAAGCCAATCACACCCATCTGTTACTCAAGGAGTACACAGTGCTGTTTCTTATTTTACCATGACTCGTGCTAAAACCAAAGCAATGGTCAGGTTAGTCTCGCCTGACTTGGATGCCAGTCCGTGCGAGGGAGGAACAAAAAGGCCTAGAAAGTCATGTTGGCAATGGTGCCTTGAAAAATACGAGAAAATCTACTGATGCTGGAAATCCAAGCAATACACACAAAATGCTATAGGAACTCAGCAGGCCAGGCAGCATCCATGGAAAAGAGTACAGTTGACCTCTCCCTTCTCAATGGCCGCCAACCAATAGAGCTGCAAAGGGTGTTTACTCATTTTCCACAGCTGTTCCAGCAGAGACCAGGGCTCACAAAGGCCCTAAAACATTTCATCAGGATCAGACCTGACCAGGGTTCAGTACACCAACACTGCTCCAGAGTGCCAGGGCAACTTGTCGGGGCCCTGAAGGATGAGATTCGGACCATGCTGGAGCTGGGAGTCATTGAGCCTTCAACTAGCAAGTGGAGCAGTCGTCTTGTTATCATCCCTAAGAAGGATGGCACCCTGAAGGTATGCACTGATTTCCAGAAGTTGAATGCCATTTCTTTTTTTTGATGCTTTATCATAAGCCCCACATTGATGACCTAGAAGAAAGGACTGGACGGACAAACTACATGACTACACCAGATCTTTGGAAGGGCTACTGGTAGGTTTCCTGGATGACCAATCAAAACCCCTCACAGCCTCCTGCACACCCTTGGGTCTGTTTCAGTTCAGTGATGCCCTTTGGTCTTCATGGTGCACCAGCAATGTTCCAGTGGCTGATGGACCGTGTGCTCCAAGGCTATTGAGGACTGCAGTGTGGCCTACCTAGATGAAGTGGTCCTCTACAGCCAGACGTGGTCAGAGCACCTAGACCATCTGTGCAGGGTCTTGGGGAATATTCATGCTGCTGGTCTCACCGTCAATCTACAAAAATGTGAGTGGCCAAAAGGGAAACCAGATATCTTGGCTATCAGCTGGGACATGAATAGGTTTGATACAGGTAGACAAAGTTGAAGTGGATCTGCAACAGTCCTTGACCTCACGCCAAGAAGTGAAGTGAAGCCTTTCCTGGATCTGGTAGGGTGGTATCAGAGGTTCATTCCCTAATTCACCACTCTGGCTGCACATCAAACTTACTGGGAAGCTTGTAAGTAACCTAGTGACGTGGACAATTGAGTGCAAAAAACTTCACAAGTTCTTAAAGCCTACATGTGTCCTTCACCAGTCCTCCAGAGCTCAGACTTTGACAAACTGTTCCTTGTCCAAGTGGATGCCTCAGGAGTAGGCACTAGAGCAGTGCTGGCCCAAGGAGAACCTGGAGGAGAGTGACCTGTCCTTTACCTGAGCAGAAAACTCCTCCCAAGAGAAACCATTTATTCCACCATCGAAGAGGAATGTCTGGCCATTTAATGGGCCCTTGGCCAGGAGTTTGACCTTAATACAGACAACAAAGCATTGACATGGATTCAGATAATGAAGGACCGTAATGCCATAGTGACTCGGTGGTACCTGGAGCTCCAGCCCTTCAAATTCCGTGGCCACCATAAGGCAGGGGAAGGAAATGTTACTGCAGACTACCTGCCTCGGCTGCCGAGCAATTTCGCAGCAGGAGAGGAGGGTGGTAATGTGTCAGAGAGCAGTTGATAAACGCAGTCCTTACACAAGCGCATTTACACACAAACATTGCCTGTCATTGCGTTGAGTGTACGACCTCCAATGTCTTCCCAGGTATATTCTCACAATGGGTCCCAAACTAAGCTGGTGCACTCAAGTTGGCCTTATGGTGCCTTTCCCAACATAGACGATGGAATATTCCATTTCTTTAGAAACAGAGAGCTGCAAATGTGTACATGTTGTTTGTATACTGTTTTAAATGTACATAGATACTTATGCTTACTTTGTAATGTGATTGTAACTACATTGTGTGGTGCATCAGATTCTAATTCATGTGTAGTCTTAAGTTAACTTTGTTGGTAATTAAAGACAGTATGTCCCAGTGTTAAAGAAAGGGGGTTGATCGCCCCAGTAAGAGTGCGATAGGGGGTGCCAGTTCACACTGGACAAGAATAAGTACAGAGCTATTATTGTGTTTTCTTGTAGATATTATACAAATATTGGCAGTTTTCTTTTCATTATTTTTTAAAAGTTCAATTTTTGATGCACCCAATAAACACCCTTGTACTAAAGTGCTAAGTGACTCCAACTAGTTTTTCTTTGGTTATAATCCACGTATCTAATACACAAAAAATGCTGGAGGAATTCAGCAAGTCAGGCAGCATCTATGGAAGGGAATAAACAGTTGATGTTTCAGGCTGAGACTGTTCATGATTAAAGGTGTCAGCATGAAACATTGACTGTTTATTCCCCTCCACAGATGCTGCCTGACCTGCTGAGCTCCTCCAACATTTTGTGTCCAGCCCCAGTAAAGCTTATTCCCAGATCAATCTGATGGAACAAGTACAAAGACAAACACTTTTGCAGCTTGGGTGAGTTGGACGTTTCAATTCCAACGTCTTGAGGAACACATCAAAATGAAACAATCCACACAACCAGCATCCACTTCCACTATTCCCTCTGTAGGGATCAGAACACTGATGCTGGGGCACTGTCCATAGTAATTACGAAGGAAGCTGACCTTTAATTCTTTAACTGTCTTCGCAGCTCACCATGACTCCACATGATGCACTTGAACAGAAACCCTCTCCTCAAAGAAATTTTATGCACTATTATAATAAACACTGATCCACCATATCCCAGAGTGACCTCCCTAAACCAGCGTGGCAGCTTTATGAGTTGCTGTTTAGACTCCAACACAATGTAATAGCTTAGTAACAAATTTTAGTGCATTGGCACAGGAGGTGTCAATGCAATTAATCCAATAATGTCACACTCTTCACTCTCCTGAAACACATCCACTTTAACACAGCTCAGTTTCACAGCACCACAGTTTTCCCCCCGCCCCCCCCATTACTCACTATGAAAACGTGTCACGCTTGTAACAAAGTTTGAAAGACACATTTGCCAGATCCTAAGCCCACCCTGATTAGCTCAGACTTTACAGTGACGGAATCACAGATCTGCAACACAAGGACAGCGGGATAATTGTTTTCTGTGAAATAGAACAAAGCAGCCATGTACTGTGTGTATAAGGTTTCTCTACCAGGCACAGGCACAGGCTCCACAATGTGCCCACCCTTCACTGGGACTGTTATAGATACTGTTCCAATCAACTTGATACCAAAAAGTACATGGCTCAAAACCAGACCCTCATCAGAGGATGTCTCTCCAAACATATGCCTCTAACTGACCACTTACACATACCTCAATTTAACTTCTCTCTCCACCAGAAATCTGCAATTCTCCACTGGATATTCAGGCAACTTACAGAGAGGACTTAATGAGAAAACTGAGCAATTCCAGTGAAGCTTCTTCTCAAGCAGTGCAGGAGACAAATTGCCAGGAATGCAGTAGACAGGCCAGTGCCAAACCAAGCAACACTCTTAAATAGAAACAATCATAAAATGTAATATTACTTAAAAACCGAAAATGCTTGGAAAACTGAACAGGATATGCAGTATCTGTGGAAAGAGAAAGAGGTAATGTTTCAGGTCCAAGACTCTCAGTCAGAATGGGGTTGGGGGGAGAAACAGAGAGACAGACAGACAGAAAAAGAGAGAAGCAGAAGCACATTCATCCAGGTATCAGAGGGAGTCAGGGAAGGTGATGGGGGAATAGAGGGTATTACTCTGACCAAGAGAAATAACTGGACAGTTAACATCAAGCTATGTAAAGTTACGTCACTGGTACAACTAAACTCACAAAATGTAAAATTTAAGAATTCCGTTTCATGAATGGAAAAGGGGGTATAATGGGAGGAAGGGGGAGGGGAGAGAGTATGGCAGGGGACAGCAAGAGAATGTGAGAGAGAAGGCAGGGCAGGGAAGCGGAAGAGTAGGTATCAGAGTGCAGGGCAGAGAGGAGTGAGCCTGGGGGACTGGTTGAACAAGGAAGCAAAGCAGGGTAGTGAGGGGTGCGGGGCAGGGGAATGACAGCGTAGGACGGGGGTGAGAAGAATGCAGGTGCAGAAAGCAGTCAGGATGGGGGGGCAGCTAGGGGTGTGAGTGGGGAGGTGGGAGGGGTAATGTGCAGGGCAGAGAAGTGAGGATAGGTAGGGAGCAGGGGAGAGAGGATGGACAAGGGGAGTGATGGGGGCTGGCAGGGGTGCGAGTGGATTGGCAATGGGCAAGTGAGTGCATTGGGGACAGGGGTGTGAGTGGGCAGGATTAGAAGTGCAATTGAGAGCAAAGCCCAAATATCAGCATTGAGCTGAAATCTGAATTTAGGGTAGTCCCTTTAAGTTACTACAACTTCTCACATCCCATATAATCATGGAACGCAGAAAACAGTGACCCAGGAATCTGTGAACATAAGAACTAGGTGCAGGAGTAGGCCATCCAGCTCTTTGAGCCTGCTCCACCACTCAATAAGATCATGATTGATCTGGCCATGGACTGAGCACCTACCTGTTTTTCCTCCATAACTCCTCATACCTCTGCTATGCAAATATCTCTTTACTGGTGTCTTAAATATATTTCATGACATGGCCTCTACTGCTTCCCTAAGCAGAGAATTCCACAGATTCACTACTCTCTGGGGGAAGCAGTTTCTCCTCATCTGTGTCCTAAATCTATTCCCCCAAACCTTGTGGCTATGTCTCCTAGTTTTCATATTTTTACATGTTTTTATAAGATCCCCTCTCAATCATCTCAATTCCAGCAAAGTAGGCCTGTATTGCTCGGACTGTTCTGTGCAGCACCCTCCAGCACAGGACTCTGATGTAAAGAGAACTCTTGAGTAGAGATCTTCCCGCTGGAAACACGATAAACTGACACAGAACGGACCAACAGGAGGAAAGGAGTGTACAACTCACAAGACCACACTGACTCTATATGGAGTGGAATGGCATGAAGGACACGTCTGAGAAACTGCTTGTGTTGTGTGGGACCATATCCTGAGGATTTCGGGATGTAGATCCAAAGACCAGTTTCTGGACCATCAAGGATTTGCTCAGCTGAGATTGCTCCACAAACTTGAGCCCCATCGGCAGACAAAACAATGGAGCTGCCAGAGGACTCAATGGCATGCACACAGCTCCACCTGAGTCAATCTCCTTTTCACAGTGGTTTGCGAGCCTCCTTCTGCTGTTGGGAGAGAAATATGACCGGAGGTACCATCAGCAAGACTGTGAAAAGACCTTGGTTAAAGAAGACGATACTTGCAGAGCAGCATGTCTGCAGTTTTCCACTGAAAGCTGAGTATTGCCCTTAAAGCAGTGCCGCAGTGAACAAAATACAGGACCATCTGGGAGGGTGGCTCTGCAGGGTTCAAAAGCGAAGAGTCGCCACCTCAGCTTGGATGCACGTCAAGAACTGTTTGGTCTCCTCATCCAAGAGACTCAGAACAACAGCAGAGGCCCAGTGCTGTCTCTTGCCTCAGAAGTAATCCAACAGTTGGCAGCAAAGGCTGGGGACAGGAGCAACATAACCCATAGATACAACAGTATGAAAGCCACCATTTGTCAATGACCAGCAATCAGCCCTTGTAGGAAGGTAAATTTATTTTCAAAGTACATATGTCATATATACAACCCTCTGATTTATTTTCTTGCAGGCATACTCAGTAAATCCAAGAACCATAATAGAATCAATGAAAGACTGCACCCAACAGGGTGGACAAATAACCAGTGTGTAAAAACTACAAACTGTGCAAACACATGAGAAAAAATAATAAATAAACAAACAATAAATTTATAGGCATCTGTTTGTCTCATGAGACCATGGATTTGTGCCTTGGAAGGTTTCCAGGGCACAGGCCTGGGGCAGGCTTGTAGGGAAGACTGGCAGTTGCCCATGATGCAAGTCTCCCCTCTCCACGCCACCGATGTTGTTCAAGGGAAGGGCATTAGGACCCATACAGCTTGGCACCAGTGTCATCGCAGAGCAATGTGTGGTTAAGTGCCTTGCTCAAGGACACAACACGCTGCCTCAGCCAAGGCTCGAACTAGCGACCTTCAGATCACTTAACCACTTGGCCATGCACCAACACAAACAGTAAATAGAGAACATAAAATGAAGAGTCATTAAAAGTGAGTGCATAGGTTGTGGGAACAGTTCAGTGATGGGGCAAATGAAGTTATCCCCTCTGGTTCAAGAGCCTGATGGTTGAGGGGTAATAACTGTTCCTGAATCTGGTTTGGCGAGTCTTGAGGTTCCTGTACCTACTTCCTGATGGCAGCAGTGAGCAGAGAACATGTCCTGTGGGGTCCCTGTTGATGGATGCTGCTTTCCCACGATAGCGCTCCAGGTAGATGTGCACAATGGAGGGGAGATTTTACCCATCACTACTTTTTTGTAGGATTTTCCATTCAAGGACATTGGTGTTTCCATACCACGCTGTGATGCAGCCAGTCAATGTACTCTATACCATACATCGAAAGATGTTTGTCAAAGTATGAGATAGCATGCCGAATCTTTGCAAACTTCAAAGTAAAGGCACTGCTGTGCTTTCTTCATAATTGCCCAGGACAAGTTCTCTGAAATTATTACAAAGAAGAATTTAAAGTTGTTGGCCCTCTCGACTCTTGATCCACAGTGAAGACTGGCTCAGGGACCTCCAATTTCCACTTCCTGAAGTCAATAATCAGCTCCTTGGTCTTGCTGACATTGAGTGAGAGGTTGTTCTTGTGGCACCACACAGACAGATTTTCCATCTTCCTCCTACATGCTGATTCATCGCCACCTTTGATTCAGCCTATGACAGTGGTGCTGTCAGCAATCTTATAGTAATTATGCATTGGAGCTGTGCTTAGCTACACAGTCTTAAGTGTAAAGCGAATAGAGCAGGGGGCTAAGCACACAGCCTTTTGGTGCACGTGCTGATAGAGATTGTGGAGGAGATGTTGTTGCCAATACAAATTAACTAGGGTCTGCAGCTGAGGAAACTGATGATCCAATTACACAAGGAGGTATTGAAGCCAAGGTCTTGGAGCTTATTGATTAGTTTTGAGGGGATGACAGTATTGAAAGCCAAGCTGTAGTCGATAAAGAGCATCCTGATATATGCATCTTTGCTGTCCATATGATCTAGGGCTGAGTGAGAGCCAATGAAATGGCATTTGCTGTGGACCTGCTGTGCTAACCAGACAAATTGGAGTGGATGCAAGTAGTTTCTCAGGCAGGAGTTTATATGTTTCATCCAATCTCTCGAAGCACTTCATCACAAGTGAATGTTAAGTGCTACTGGACAATAATCATTGAGAAAGGTTACCACATTCTTGGGCACCAGTATAAGTGAGGCCTGCTTGAAGCAGGTGGGTACCTCAGACTGCTGAACCGAGAGGTTAAAAATATTAGTGAACACTCCAGCGAGTTGATCAGCACAGTTCTTTAGTACTCGGCCAGGTACACCACCTAGGCCAGATGCTTTTCGTGGGTTCACCCTCCTGAAGGCTGCTCTCACGTAAACCTCAGAGACTGAAGTGACAGGGTCACTGGGGACTGTGGGATGAATTTTTCATGAATGTTCCTCCATGTTTTGACGGTCAAAGTGAGCACAGAAGCTCATCTGGAAGTGAGGCCCTGTGTCACTTGACTTCACAGATCCATAAAGAAAATGGTGATAATGTTGCTGTTATTTACAAAGTCACACTATGCATTCAAAGCATATGGACTGTCTTGTGTGTGATGCTTTCAATCAGAGGTAATACCATTGCAAAAGGAACCCAAGGAAGTCAGTCAAAGGCTCATTTATATTCTGCCACTCAAATTATCATAGTTGATTTGCATCTCAACTCAAATCTGTCAACCTCAATGTCTTTGCCTACACTTCTGATGTTCTGAACAGACCCTTATGCCAAGTTACAGGGAGGGGTCTAGACCTTCACCACTATTAGTGTGAAGAAATCTTTCTCTACTTCATCCCTGAATAGTCCAGACTAGTTTTAGGGTTCAGGTCAGTTCTTCCAGAACGTTCCCAGAAAATGTTTTCCTTCATTAATTCTTTCATTTCCTTTGATGTCCAGTTTTTATAATAAAACTTTGATGGCCTTTTCTTTATCAGACACTTCACAAATGTGCACAGGGACTATGCCAACCTACTCTTCATTGTTCCAACGTTACGCACAATATGGATATTGCCCTTGTGAGCCTTGCATTGCATCATGTTAAAATATTTGCCGTTGATGTCTTGGATAAAATTATTAGGGTGTTTCCCAAACTAAATAGAAAAAAGCTTTCATTGATTTCCAAATCATGTTACCTCACTTAATGTCGTCAATGACTTAGATTTACAGATTTCTATTGCTCCATCAAGTAATTTATAAATGTTGAAACCCTTGTGCACATCCCTGGAGACACCATTAATCTGAGAGAAGAGACTATTGCTTCATCTGATTCACAGAATGGTTTAGAGAGGAGTATTGGCAGAGGCGAGTTTGCTTGCTTGCAAAAGCGTGCATGACCCAAGAATTTCACAGAGAAGAGAAAAATATACTTGCAGCTCTTGAAATGAAAAGTAATGATGAAGGTACCCACTCAGTTCAGGACCTTGTCATGGCAATTTTTTTTTATTTTAACATACATTACTTTCTGTAAAGCTACCTTCCGAGGGGAAAAAAAAGAAAATGATTTATTGAACACAGGTAAAGCTGGGATTTAATACTGTAAATGTTGAGTGCATTCTCCAGCTCTCATTACTGGCCAGGGAGATGATAATACCATATATTCCAACCATCCTTAAGGCACTAGGATGTACAATGATATCTTCTTTTACTACAAAGAGTCAAAGTGCAAATAGATCCATGAATATAGAGTTATCAAATTTGCGTTTGTAGCAACATGCCAGGCAGGTTAATATCTGCATTAAACAGGATAAAACATGGAGACTGATGCCGAGGATTGAGATCAGGCCTTACTTGAAGAAAGAGAAATGATTGAAGGGAATCAGACCTGAAAAGTTAATACTATTCTTCCTCTTAAAAACTGACCCGCTGAGTATTTGCAGCATATTCTATTCCTTTCAGATTTTCGCATCTGCAACTTTTTTTTATTCTAATGTTAACTGTTCTAACAAGTTGTAACAAGAACTGTTTTTCCTTCCACAAATGCTGCCCAACCTGTTGAGTGTTCCCTGCATTTTTATATATAATTATATATATTTAGTCATGCCAACCCATTCAAAAGGTGACCAATTCCCTCAAATTTCAAAGTATGCACATTCTAAGATTGAACATATTCAGAATGGTCCTATTGAGCATAGTAAAGGAAAGCAAAAATTATTCCCTAATAAGCCAGAGATGCAGAATGACTTCTTGGTGATAAAGCAGAAAATTTAACAACATACCTCCGTTGTCAGAAGCAGTAGATAAGATGAGCTTTTTGGGTGTTCCTAGTAAAAAGATTCTGCCAGAAAGCATTATTTTAATTTTTTACCATTTAATTTTCCCATGATCTAGGTCTAATAAATAAACATTTCTATTGTCTAGTCTTCATCATCTCGATATCCTTGTTGGCTCCTCTACACTGGATCTAAAACATTTACAGGCATAATCAACTCAGTAAAAGACTTGCAGCTAAAAGTATAATCCTTTCAACTCAGAAGTGCAGGCAGCAAGAACAGAAAAAAGCAGAGCAGCAAAAAAATATATAAAAATGAACCACTAAAAATGCACAAGGTTCACTCACAGGTAATGATACCATATTGGCAAAAATATTGAACAAACTCTTTGCCTGATTGCTCACTTGGGGAGACTAACAGGCTGGGCACATCTTTGAATGAGATCAAAGAAAAGATATATTGATATTTAAAACAGAAAGATACTCAAGATTCTTAAATGTCATTTCTAGCACACTAGTATAGAGGAGAACAAAATAATTTGTTACTGAGGATCCAAAGCAGGACAAAAAAAAACCCAATAAGATAAAGAACACAATAATAAATGTAACGCCCTGGTTAAGAATTTTACCGCGATGCTACAAGTATTTCATTTTAGCGGTTCTGTAAGAGCAGTCTATTCTGCTTTCAGCTTGTTTGGGTTTGAACTGAGATTAAAGGCTTGTTGTTCAACTTAGGAATGTGGTGTCAGCCAATCAGGATGGTGGTATTGGGAGAAGATTCTAGAGAAAACTGGGCAGAGAGGTGTTTGGTGGTGGCAGCTGGGAGAAGACGGGAGCGAAGATGGTGGAGGATGCTGTCGCTGTTCAACAAGGTGCTTTGTCCAGGTGAATGGCTTCGAGGAGGAAGGGGTACATGGGTGTTACTCTAGTTGGCAATCAGTGGTGAGCAGGAGTCAGTGCTGGGCCGGCAACTGTTCACCATATACATTAATAATCTGGAAGAGGGGACTGAGTGTAGTGTATCTAAGTTTGCTGATGACACTAAATTGACTGGGAAAGCAAATTGTGCAGAGGATACGGAGAGTCGACAGAGAGATTATAGATAGGTTAAGTGAGTGGGCAAGGGTCTGGCAGATGGAGTACAATGTTGGTAAATGCAAGGTCATCCATTTTGGAAGGAAAAATGGGAAAAGATTTCAGCATGCTGCCATGCAGAAGGACTTGGAAGTGCTTGTGCATGAATCACAAAAGGTTGGTTTGCAGGTGCAGTAGGCTATCAAGAAAGCAAATGGAATGTTGGCTAGAGGGATTGAACTTAAAAGCAGGGAGGTTATGCTGCAACTGTACAGGGTACCGGTAAGGAGGCATCAGGAGTACTGCGAGCAGTTCTGGTCTCCTCACTCGAGGAAGGATATACTGGTTTTGGAGGCAATGCAGAAGAGGTTCACCAGATTGATTCCAGAGATGAGGGGGCTAGACTATGGGGAGAGATTGAGTGGACTGGGACTGTACTTGCTGGAATCAGAAGGATGAGAGAAGATCTTATAGAAACATATAAACTTACGAAAGGGATAGATAAGATAGAGGCAGGAAAGTTGTATCCACTGGTAGGTGAGACTAGAACTAGGGAACATTGCCTCAAGATTCAGGGGAGTAGATTTAGGACAAGGACACGGAGGAACGGCTTTTTCCAAGGAGTGGTGAGTCTGGAATTCTCTGCCCAATGAAGCAGTGGAGGCTACCTCAGTAAATATATTTAAGACAAGGTTGGATAGATTTTTTGCATAGTAGGGGAAATTAAGGCTTATGAAGAAAAGGCAGGGAGATGATGAGTCCATGGTCAGATCAGCCATGATCTTATTGAATTGCGGAACAGGTTCGACAGGCCAGATGGCCTACTCCTGCTCCAATTTCTTATATTCTTATGACCAATACTCCCTTGGGTGACCCGCTTGTTCAAGATGGATTTTGAGCGACATTCAGAAGGTGGTGTGTGCTTTCAAGCACAACGCTAGAGTTACAGACAAGTTCAAGATTTGAGCTCCACCGTGCACAAATGACTGTTGGGTACTTTGTTCTTTTCTTTCTTTCCTTAAATAACTGCTTCCTTAATTACCATTCTTAAATATACTCCTTACTAATTGTACGCAGTGTACGATCTGTTATTTCTTGCTGACGGGTGATTGCAGGGGGGCAGTAAATCACACAACATTCACAGAAACCGCGTTTTGGGTGGGCAAGACATCCCAACCTCACAGATTTGGTGGGACGAAAGTCATATACCCCCTAGATGTATGAGGCCTGAGAAAGGTGGGTTTCTTGCTGCGGAATCCAGTGGCCATTAGCAAGGGGCTAATGTATCGCATTTCCAGAGACACCCATTAAAAAGGGGATTTCACAAAAAAAACAATAAATATATGGTGCCAATAAAAAGTATTCACATATTCACATCCCTTGGAAATTTTTATGTTTTATGATTTTACAACATTGAAATACAGTGGATTTAATCTGGCTTCTTTTGACACTGATCAACAGAAAAAGACTCTTCTGTGTCAAAGTGAAAATAGATCTCTACAAAGTGATCTAAATTGGTTGGCATCCGCCTATCTCGAAGGATAAAGGGTGATGATGGTCAGCACTTGGTTCACGAACACCAGAGCGCATCCATACACTGGTGGGCCTGCGTACTACGTGTGCAGGGGCCAGACCTCCTCCCCGTCCTCTGTAGTTCAGCCTGAGTCTGAAAGTTCATTTTCTGTGTGTTGCCAGTGAGGAAGTACTACATGAGGCTTGCTGTTGGAGAAGCTATGAACTGGCAGAGAAAGACTTATACATTCAGCTCTCCTTTTCACAAGACTGCCAGCCAGCAGTGGAAACTGAAAGTGACAGCGACAAGCACCACCCACTACACTCCACTACCACACTAGACTAAAGAAGAATGGGGAAAAATTGCAGCATCCAGATGTGAAAAGCTGATAGAGATGTATCCACACAGACTCAAGGCTGTAATTGCTGCCAAAGGTACATCTACTTAATATTGATTTAAAGGGGGTGAGTAATTATGCAATCAATTATTTTGTGTTTAATAATTGTAATTTAGACTGATTTGTAGAAATCTATTTTCACTCTGACACAAAAAGTCTTTTCTGTTGACCTGTGTCAAAAAAGCTAAATTAAATCCATTGTGATTCAATGTTGTAAAACAATAAAACATGAAAACTTCCAAGGGGGAGTGAAAACTTCCAAGGGGGAGTGAATACTTCTTAATAGGCACTGTAGATAGCTTAAGTACATAGACTGATAAACAAATCAAACAATACCTGATAGATACCGATAAACAAATCAAACAATACCTGATAGATACTGATAAACAAATCAAACAATACCTGACTTCAGATAAAAACTAAAATGATGGAAATACTCAGCAGGCTGGGAGAATTCCATGGAGAAAGAGTTAATGTTTCAAGGCAACAAATCTTTATCAATACAAAGTGCTGAAATAACTCAGCAGATCAAGTAGCAGTTCCCGAATATTTGAGCTACAATAATTTGATGATCTCTAAAAGCTGGCCTTGATGGATTGAATTCATAAAGCAAATGAGCTACAAATATTTAAAGTTTTATTATCAAAAGTACTAGAGGTCCTGGCAGTTCTTCAAAACAAGTCCAGTGAATAACAGGCTAGTAAGATTCCAATATTGACTGCCTGACTAATTGGAAATCCCGATAGTTCAGCACCTAGCTCACCTAAACTCCTGCTCTGGGCTTTCTGATTCCACAACCACCCTGGGGCCTCAGTTCCAGTATTTCCTTCCCACTGACCTAGAGCACATTTCCTCAGAATCAGGTTCATCATCACCAGCATGTGTTGTGAAATTTGTTAACTTTGCAGTAGCAGGTCAATGAAATACATGATACTATAGAGAGAAAAAAAAACTAAGTCAGTCAATTACAGATATATACAGTGGCATGCAAAAGTTTGGGCACCCCGGTCAAAATTTCTGTTACTGTGAATAGCTAAGTGAGTAAAAGATGACCTGATTTCCAAAAGGCATAAAGTTAAAGATGACACATTTCTTTAATATTTTAAGCAAGATTACTTTTTTATTTCCATCTTTTACAGTTTCAAAATAACAAAAAAGGAAAAGGGCCCGAAACAAAAGTTTGGGCACCCTGCGTGGTCAGTACTTAGGCAAGATACTTGCCCCATTGGCAAGTATCACAGCTAGTAAATACTTTCTGCAGCCAGCTAAGAGTCCTCCAATTCTTGTTTGGGGTATTTTCGCCCATTCTTCCTTGTAAAAGGCTTCTAGTTCTGTGAGGTTCTTGGGCCGTCTTGCATGCACTGCTCTTTTGAGGTATATCCACAGATTTTTGATGATGTTTAGGTCGGGGGACTGTGAGGGCCATGGCAAAACCTTCAGCTTGCGCCTCTTGAGGTAGTCTATTGTGGATTTTGAGGTGTGTTTAGGATCATTATCCTGTTGCAGAAGCCATCCTCTTTTCATTTTCAGCTTTTTTTTAAACAGACAGTGTGATATTTGCTTCCAGAATTTGCTGGTATTTAATTGAATTCATTCTTCCCTCTACCAGTGAAATGTTCCCCGTGCCACTGACTGCAACACAAGCCCAAAGCATGATCGATCCACCCCCGTGCTTAACAGTCGGAGAGGTGTTCTTTTCATGAAATTCTGCACCCTTTTTTCTCCAAACATACCTTTGCTCATTGCAGCCAAAAAGTTCTATTTTAACTTCATCAGTCCATAGGACTTGTTTCCAAAATGCATCAGGCTTGTTCCTAACCATGACTGTGGTGAACAAGCCATAGCCCTAACAAGCTATTTAAGGTCTGAGACCTTGGTAAAAGTTATCTGAGAGCTCAAATCTCTTGGGGTGTCCAAACTTTTGCATGGTGCTCCTTTCCTTTTTTTCACTCTAAAATTGTACAAAACAAAAATAATACACTAATCTTGCTTAAAATGTTGAAAAGAATGTTTCATCTTTAACTATATGCCTTTTGCAGATCAGTTCATCTTCTACTCACTTAACTGTTCACAGTAACTTAAAGAAGGGTAACTTTGAAGGTATGAGATGTGAATTAGCTAAGATAGACTGGCAAATGACACTTAAAGGGTTGACGGTAGATATGCAATGGCAAGCATTTAAAGATCACATGGATGAACTACAACAATTGTTCATCCCAGTTTGGCAAAAGAATAAATCAAGGAAGGTAGTGCACCCGTGGCTGACACGGGAAATTAGGGATAGTATCAATTCCAAAGAAGAAGCATACAAATTAGCCAGAAAAAGTGGCTCACCTGAGGACTGGGAGAAATTCGGAGTCCAGCAGAGGAGGACAAAGGGCTTAATTAGGAAGGGGGAAAAAGATTATGAGAGAAAACTGGCAGGGAACATAAAAACTGACTGTAAAAGCTTTTATAGATATGTGAAAAGAAAAAGATTAGTTAAGACAAATGTAGGTCCCCTACAGACAGAAACAGGTGAATTGATTATGGGGAACAAGGACATGGCAGACCAATTGAATAACTACTTTGGTTCTGTCTTCACTAAGGAGGACATAAATAATCTTCCGGAAATCGTAGGGGACAGAGGGTCCAGTGAGATGGAGGAACTGAGGGAAATACATGTTAGTAGGGAAGTGGTGTTAGGTAAATTGAAGGGATTGAAGGCAGATAAATCCCCAGGGCCAGATAGTCTGCATCCCAGAGTGCTTAAGGAAGTAGCCCAAGAAATAGTGGATGCATTGGTGATAATTTTTCAAAACTCATTAGATTCTGGACTAGTTCCTGAGGATTGGAGGGTGGCTAATGTAACCCCACTTTTTAAAAAAGGAGGGAGAGAGAAACCGAGGAATTATAGACCGGTTAGCCTAACGTCGGTGGTGGGGAAACTGCTGGAGTCAGTTATCAAGGATGTGATAACAGCACATTTAGAAAGCGGTGAAATGATCGGACAAAGTCAGCATGGATTTGTGAAAGGAAAATCATGTCTGACGAATCTCATAGAATTTTTTGAGGATGTAACCAGTAGAGTGGATAGGGGAGAACCAGTGGATGTGGTATATTTGGATTTTCAAAAGACTTTTGACAAGGTCCCACACAGGAGATTAGTGTGCAAACTTAAAGCACACGGTATTGGGCGTAAGGTATTGATGTCGATGGAGAATTGGTTAGCAGACAGGAAGCAAAGAGTGGGAATAAACGGGACCTTTTCAGAATGGCAGGCGGTGACTAGTGGGGTACCGCAAGGCTCAGTGCTGGGACCCCAGTTGTTTACAATATATATTAATGACTTGGATGAGGGAATTAAATACAGCATCTCCAAGTTTGCGGATGACACAAATCTGGGCAGCAGTGTTAGCTGTAGAAATTTGCCAGAGTCTTTGGTGACATACCAAATCTCCTTCAACCCCTAATGAAGTACAACTGCTGGACCTTTGAAGAATTATAGTAGAGATGCATGGAGCTGTAAAAGCCTACAAAAGCATTTCTAAAGACCCAAGTGTTCATCAGTCCTCAGTAAGAGAAACTGTCTACAAATGGAGGAAACTCAGTTCTGTTGCTCCTCTCCCTAGGAGTGACCATCCTGTACAGCTCACACCAAAAGCACAATGTGCAATGCTGAAGGAGCTGAAAAAGAACCCATGGGCAAGAGCAAAAGACCTGCATAAATCTCTAGAGCTTGCTAAAATCTCTGTTAATGTGTCCACTATAAGATAAACACTGAACAGGAACGGTGTTCATAGAAGGACACCACAGAGAAAATTGTTCTCAAAAGAAAAACAACAACAACATTGCAGCATGTCTCAAGTTTGCAAAAGACCACCTGGATGTTCTAAACGCTTCTGGGACAATGTTCTGTGGACAGATAAGACAAAAGATGAACTTTTTAGCAGCAATGGACATTGTTATGTTTGGAGGAAAAAGGGCACTGCACAGCATCACCAAAACCTCATCCCAATTGTGAAACATGGTGGAGGAAGCATCATGGTTTGGGGCTGCTTTGCTGCCTCAGGACCTGGAGAGGTTGAAATTGTTGAGGGAACAATAAATTCAAAATTGAATCAAGACATTTTACAGGAGAATGTCAGGGTAGCAGTCAATCATCTGAAATTTAATAGAAGTTGGATAATGCAACAAGACAATAATCTGAAAGATAAGAGTAAATCAACTACAGAATGGTTTAAAAAGAAGAAAATTTGTGTTTTGGAATGGCCAAGTCAAAGTCCTGATCTTAATCCTACAGAAATGTTCCGGAAGGACCTGAAGCAAACAGTTCATGCAAGCAAGCAAGCAAGCCCACCAACATCCCAGAGTTGAAGCAGTTTTGTAAGGAGGAATGGCCTAAAATTCCTCCAAGCCAATGTGCAGGACTGATCAACAGTTACTGGAAATGTTTGGTTGAAGTTATTGCTGCATCGGGCGGGGTTCACCAGTTACTGAAAGCAAATGCTCACATACTTTTTCCAACAAATACATGTAATATTGGATTATTTTTCTCAATAAATAAATAAACAAGTATAATGTTTTTTGTGTTACTTAATTGGGATCTCTTTATCTAATTTTAGAACTTGCATGAAGATCTGTTCACATTTTAGGTCATACTTATGCAGAAATACAGAAGATTCTGGGCCGGCTGGTGGTGCCATGACATCAGCACTGGACTTCAAGGCAGATGGTCCTGAGTTCAAACCCAGCCGGCTCTTACCCTGGGCAGCAGCAGTATCTGCGTGGAAGAAAGGCCTGGCAACCTACTTCCGTATCTTGCCTATTGACCCTATGGTCCACGAGGTCACGAAGAGTTGGACTCGACTTAACAAAAGAGAAATTTCTACAAGGTTCACAAACTTCAGGTCATGCCACAGCATCTCATTTGGTTAAGGTCTACACTCTGACTTGGCCATTAGAAAACATAAATTTTCTTATTTTAAACCATTTTGTTCTTGATTTAGTCTTGTGTTCCAGATCATTGACTTGTTGCATCATCCAATTTCTGTTAAGCTTCAAGTGACGGACTGCTACCCTGATATTCTCCTGTAAAATGTCTTGATATAATTTTGAATTAATTGTTCCCTCAACAATTGCAATCTGTCCAGGCTGAGGCAGCAGAGCAGCCCTAAACCATGATGCTCTTTCCATCATGCTTCACAGTTGGGATAAGGTTTTGATGTTGCTGTGCAGTGCCCTTTCTCCTTGAAACACTGCGGTGTGCATTTCTGTCAGAAAGTTCAACTTTTGTTTCATCTGTCCACAGAACATTGTCCCAGAAGTGTTGTGAAACATCCAGGTGGCCTTTTGCAAACTTGAGACACGCAGCAATGTTTTTTTTTGGAGGGCAGTACTTTCCTCTGTAGTGTCCTTCCATGAACACCATTCTTGTTCAGTGCTTTTCCTATAGTGGACACATTAACAAAGACTTCAGCAAGTCCTAGAGATTTCTGCAGGTCTTTTGCTGTTACCCTTGGGTTCTTTTTCACGTCCTTCAACATTGCATGTTGTGCTCTTGGTGTGATCTTTACAGGATGCCCACTCCTGGGGACAGTAGCAACAATACTGAATTTCCTCCATTTGGATACAATTTCTCTTTCTGTGGACTAATGAACCCTCAGGTCTTTAGAAATGCTTCTGTAGCCTTTTCCAGCTTCATGCATCACTAAAATTCTTCTTCTGAAGTTCTCTGAAAGTTGTTTTGATCGAGGCATGAAGCACATAAACAGATCTTTCTTGAGAAGAGCAGGCTCTGTCAATACCTGACTTGGTGCATCTTTTTTTTTAATTTGTAGGGAAAGGCACCTCTCCAACCTCCACCTCCAATCTCACCTCATTGATTGGGACACCCGACTGCAAATAACTTTGTAGAAGGCAATATCCCAGAGGTTCACATACTTTTTTGAATCTAGACTGTGATTGTTTAAATGGTGTACATTTGGCCCAATTAAGCAGCTGCCCCAATTACCTGAGTTTTCATGGAAGTAGTTAAAAAGCTATTTAAAAGAAGACAAACAACCATAACAAATTGAGTAATAAATTATGCATTTAAATGAAATACAGAACAAATTAGAACACTAGCAATACTACTGGTGGCTGTCCATCATATTTGACAATGACAGGAAACCTATACAGAGTGTTTTAAAAGTGGAAATGCTGTTGTACTGGGGCAGTTTCACTCCCTTGACCTTGGAAGTCCCGATCCAGTGGGACCAGTAGATGTCACAACTGGGATCTTCCCTCATTGCAGTGGATGACTATGACTTCTTCTATGCTTTGTCATGCCCTTCACTCTCCAGATAGTGTTGCAGAACCACCTTCCTGGACACTTGATCTCACTGTAGATCTCTTCTGCCCAGCCCGCCGGAGATAACTTTGCAGATTCCCATCTAACCGGAGTATGAGACCCATCGGCTACCCTCACTTGGTTTAGCCTGCCTGTCAGAGTGGTGTAGCGGGGCGTGGAACCTCTGTTCCCATCATTCTGAAACTGCTGGGTAATCTTGCAGCCCAGCAGCAGTGCTGCAACTTTTAGATACATTAACAGAAGCCATCACCGCTCATTGTATAAGGCATACTTCACAATTTTGGAATCTAGAAATGCTTAAAATTTGTCTAATTCCATTTACCACTAAGTGATAATTTAAAAAAAGGACAAATGAGGTTAATCAAACACGGTGGTTGCCATTGTCTCCTGCAGTGCTCTGAATACAAACCTCGTACAGGTATTCCCGCATTATGGTGGGCTGGGGGCTGTGTTTCAAGAAAACTAGCGGTTTCACATAGCGTGAAGTTAGTACACATAGCGTGTACCTGTGTCAAGAAACACGAGTTGATAGAAAATAAATGTTGCATTGATTTATTTTTCCTTCTTACACAGATTCTATAGGAGCTTTAATTTATTCCACATTTCAGATTTTTGATTAGTGATTTGTGAATTCTGCGGGGATGTATTTCAGTAACCTGTATGACTATAATGCAGGGATCTTTGTACTGCGTATGTAAGAGGTTGGGGTGTATGGGGCATCAGGGAGGGGTAGCACCTCTGGTGGGGGAACATGTCACGTCCTTTTCAAGGCGGTTAGTCCACCTTTGGTCCCCACCTGGCACTCAGCTCTCACCTGTGGCTCCCCGTAGCTGTTTGCATGCGACAGCAGCCACACCCCGGGCAATGGCTTCGACAAGCTGGCTAAACCAGGTGAGGGTAGCCGATGGGTCCCAAACCCTCGGTGAGATAGGGAGTTGTCAATCCCAGCATGTGAAGGCAGACTCCGGCGGATTGAGCGGACGAGACCAATGGAAGGTCCAACAGTCAAGAAGGCAGTCTCTGCAAGTGTCGCGGAACGTGTAGAGCAGGACAAGACACAGAAGACGTCCTGGTCATCCACTGCACCTAGTCCCATCTTCAGCTGTCTTGACTCTGTCTTGCCACTGGATCCAGATGGGAATTGGGAAGAGAGAGTGAGGCTGATGCTGCGCAACTCTCCCTCACTTAAATCCAAATCAAGCGCTAGTTTCGACACCATCAAAGCCAGCTGGTGGCGCAGTGACATCAGCGTCGGACTCCGGGAGTGAAGGTTCCCGAGTTCAAATCTAGTCGAGCCGCTCCCGGGCACGCTTTCCATCCGTGCTGGGTTGAGTGTCGAGCTAGCAACTCGACCTCGTAAAAAGTACTAATGGTGTCGAGGTCTTCATCAATGACAATGGACGAACCTTTTAATGTAAGGTGTTTCTTCTTTCATGTTACTGCTAAGGCTAATAAAATGGCTTCTTTGTTATGTTATAATAAAAATGGCTTTTCTGTAATAATAACTGCGATGTAAGGAGTTCTCCCTCTCCCTGCTTGTTTGGGTTATATTATTGATAAGAGAGGGAATGAACCAATCAGTGTTCATGTTATTCTTTTTGCAGGTGATATTCTGTCTCATATGGCTGGAAACCGTGTGGTTTGGCGGGTTTCTCGGGAGAAGAACCGAAGAAGAAGGACGTGCTGGACGCGCTTTGGTCGACCACTGTGGTTGGTCCCAGGTGGCAGGTTGAGGAGGTCGGAGGAGATCGAATGGTGGAAAGAGGACCCCGTTAATTGAGCTCCAACGGTTGTGCACGAAGTTGTTGAACTCTGATAAGTTTGGTGCCTTTTACTTTCCCTTTTATATTGTATCTCTATTAATTACATAGTTCCAGTAAGAAAGTGTAATCTGTAAATCGTACATTGTGTGCTGTCTGATATTTGACGTGTGAGTTTGTATCAGGTGGCATTACACAGCAACTATGCAACCGTGAGACACGGTTTGGCGGGCGGACGGAGTTTCCCCGAGATAAACACGAGCCGATAGCCCTGAGCGTTACATGTAAAATTTCACACATTTGCAGGAAAAGATGTTACTTGGCATCTAGTGTCTTTTCAGATTGCTCACAGACTACTTGTTTCCGTTTTGCAGCATCTGCAGTGGCACCGGAATGGGATAGATGAGGCAGAAAAACAAGTATGAAGATAAGTAATATTGATTGGCTGTAAGTCAGTGAAGGAGGAACAAAAAAACTTTTTCTATTGGAAGGTAAAAACTCCGATGTCTACATCAACAAAATATTACACAACTGCTGAACGATTAGGAAGGACTTTGTACCCAATCCTCTGACTGCAATATGCATTCACATGGTAAATGAAAGCTCAGCACTTGTGCAAAGCTCGTGATTCTTCCGCCCTGTCAAGAGGCCCTTGATAAATGGACTGCTATGATCCATTATTGATGGTTTGTGATTGGCTTTCTTGACTTGGAGCTCCCATATCTAATATGGTTTTAAGTTAAATTGGTTCAATGTAGGTGAATGTGTTTCAGTTAATGCATTCACAAACTATCTTCACGATGTCATGCAAAACTACACAAACAAACCACTAGATTCTGGGATACCACCCTTTTAATTGCTGAAGCACCAAACATATAACAGAAATAAGAGAAGAAAAGACATTTAAATAGCACATTCCAGGAATCCTTAAAATACATTACTGCCAATAAAGTAATTTAGGTGTTGTTGTAAAAAGCAGCAGCCAACTTGTACACAGCAAGCTTCCACAATTAGCAAACAACAATAACTAGAGTTGGCTGAAGGACATCATCAAAATAACAGAGATAGATCTTAAGCCTTAGGATCTATTGTGAATGCCAACACAAAAATCAGTAAAAGCTAGCATCTGTGAAAATGATGATAATTTGACTTCTTTAGGGGGAAAATATGCCCTCTTAACTGATGACTTACTTGGGACTCCACATCCACGTCAATGCAGTTGACTCCTAACTGTCTTCTAAGTGGCTGAGCAAGCAATTCAATTCAGACAGTAAAGACTAGCCATATTCTTTTTATATACTATATTTAAAATCAAACATGCCTAACTGCAGGAACACTAGGTGAAACAGTTGAAATACAGTGAAGGTTTTGCAAAAACCCCATTCAGTCCATAAAGGCACTCTGGATTCCAGCTGGTTGTCACTTGAAATCTCAATTGCACCTTTACTCTGAGCTCTTTGTTTTTTTGGACTCCTGCATTGTTCCATGAACGCAAATACAAACTTGAGGAATGACATCTCATCTTTTAAGCAGACACAGTGCAACCTCAAACTTAACACTATGAGAGCATAAAGGCAAAGTTGAGAACATCTGCAGATGCTGGAAATCGAAACCAACGGACACAAAATGCTAAAGGAACTCAGCAGGCCAAACAACATCTTTGGAAAGGAGTAAACAGTCAACGTTTCTTCAGTTCTGCTGAAGGGTCCCGGCACGAAATAGACAGTTTACTCTTTCCATAGATACTGCCTGGCCTGCTGAGTTCCTGCAGAATTTTGTGTGTGTTACTATGAGAGCATGGTTGTTAGGGTTGTTTGGTGAGGTTAGCTGGTGCCTGTGGGAAGGGAAAAGGGTCGGCATTTCATGTCAATAATCCTTCATTCCAACATGTCAATCCATGGCTTCCTCTACTGCTGCAATGAGGCCACACTCAGGTTGGAGGAGCAACCCCTTATATTCCATCTGGGTAGCCTCCAACCTGATGGCACGAACATCGATTTCTCAAACTTCCAGTAATGATCCCCCACCACAACCTTCATCATTCCCACTTCATTTTCCCTCTCTCACCATATCTCCTTACCTGCCTATCACCTTCCTCTGGTGCTCCTCCCCCTTTTCTTTCTTCCACGGTCTTCTATCCTCCCCTATTAGATTCTCCCTTCTCCAGCCCGGAATCTCTTTCACCAGTCAGTTTCCCAGCTCTTTATTTCACCCCTTCCCCCCTCCCAGTTTCACCTATCACCTTGAGTTTCTTCCTCCCCTCCTCCCACCTTCTGACTCTGAATCCTCGGCTTTTCCTCTCCAGTTCTGCTGAAGGGTCTCAGTCTGAAACATTGACTGTACTCTTTTCCATAGATGTTGCCTGGCCTGCTGAGTTCTTCCAGCATTTTGTGTGTTGCTTGGATTTCCAGCATCTGCAGATTTTCTCTTGTTTGTCAATGATCCTTCATGATGGGGCATTGTTACCCTGAGGCACTGGTTCCATTTCACTCTCCACAGATGCAGCTTGGCATGCTGAGTATTGCCAACATTTTATGTTGTTGTTTCTGTTTTGCAGCATCTGCAAGTTTTTATATTTCTGGCTAGTTCAGCTCTACAGATGCTGCCTGACAGGCTAGGCTTTTCCAGCGTTCTCTTTATTGCGTATTTCCAGCAGCTACCATTTTGTCTCCCATAGTTCCAGGCTAGTTCTTCTTTCAGCTCTCTCTCTTCAGTCATCTCCTTCTGTTTATAATTGCTCCAGACAGATAAGCGGCTGCTAAAAAGCTTTCATCAGTCTGTGTCATTCAGTCTCTCTTGGCTCCACTTACAAATGACAAATCAGAAAACTGCAGATGCTGGAAATGACAGCCTCCAGTTTAACAGTTGGAACAACGAGTCACAGTTCAACGAAAGCTATGCCACAAAACTAACCAAAGGTTGTATAATTCAAATTAATCAAAAATCAGTGTACTTAAAGGCTAATTGAAATGCAGAACAGGCCTTTGATAAACTTCTCATTATGTGAATATATAATTTTCATGTTCAGAAATTATTTAACACAATGAACAAAAGCAGAGAATATCACGGTTCACCAGACCACAATGGAGCATTTGCTAAGCCTGCAAATTCCATACTCATTACTAGGGGGCAATCTTTTATTTCCTAGCATCAAGTCTTCAGATGCTATTGTAAAGTGCAGGGAATATCATACCAGATGATCACGTATTTGGGAATTTTAACTAGGCTGACTAAGATGACTGCAAAATAACATCAAAATCCACTCCCCCAATATCCAGTGTCCCATTATAAGCCTTGCTGAAGAAATTTACTTAGAGCTGGGACTTCGGAGTTTAAAAGAGAAAGGTCTTGGTCTTGCTCAACAGGAGCCTAAAAGAAGCACAATTGTAAATTGTTAGTTAACAGTTGATTGGCTAATTTAGCTGAACAACAGCAAACAACAAAAAGCTACAGTCAAGGAGAGGCAGTCTGTGTAGGGTTCAGCCATGGCCGTTCCTCTCATTAATAGGTATGTCTCTTTCGATGCTGTTGAGATGTTCTTTCAGAGGCTAGCAGCAGTAGTCAGGTCTCTGGCACTGTGACCAACTCTGAGGCTCACAGGAAGGGTAAATCAGGCAGGGATAGTGATAGGAGATTTAGCAGTGAGGGGGAGATTCTGTGGCCACACCAGAGATGCCTGGATAATGCGTTGTCTCCCAGGTACCAGGGTCAAAGACGTCTGAAAGGCTGCAGATACTTCGGTTGGGCGGGGGGGGGGGTGAGAGGAGGAGGAGGAGGAGGAGGAAGAGAGAGAAAACAGCCAGAGGTTGTTGCACACATTAGTACAATGACATAATCAGAATGAGGAAGCGGTCCTGCAGAATGAGTATAAGGAGTTAGGTGAGAAATCAAATGCAGGACCTTGAGCCATGAGCTAGAGACTCCAGAAAGATAAGCCAGATAAATGTGAGAGCTGGTGCAGGAGTTCATGTTAGACCATAATATATAGGAGAATTAGGCCATTCGGTCCATCATGTCTGATTCAAACCTATTCTCCTGCCTTCTCCCCATAACCTCTGATGCCCTGATTAATCAAGAACCTATCAACCTATGACTTAAATATACCCTATGACTTGGCCCCCATAGCTGTCTGTAGCAATGAATTCCACAGATTCACCACCCCCTGGCTAAAGAAATTCTTCATCTCTGTTGTAAATTGACGTCCCTCAATTCTGAGGCTGTGTACCTGGTCCTCAACCTCCCAACTGTAGGAAACATCTTCTCCACACCTACTTGATCTAGATATTTCAATATTCAACAGGTTGCCTGAGATCCCCCTCATTCTTCTAAATTACAGCAAGTACAGGCCCAGAGCTATCAAACGTGCCTCATGTTAACCCTTTAATTCCTGGGACTATTCACGTGAACATCCACTGGAACCTCTCCAATGCCAGCACATCTTTTCTTAAACAAGGGGCCCAAAATCGCCCACCATATTCCAAATGTGGTCTGACCAGTGCCTTATAATGCTTCAGCATTACATTGTTACTTTTATATTCTAGTCCTATCGAAATGAATGCTAAAATCGCATTTGTCTTCCTTACACTGACTCAAACTGCAAGCGAATCCTGCACGAGGACTCCCAAGTCCTTTTGCATTACTGATTTTTGAATTTTCTCCCCGTTTAGAAAACAGTCCACGCCATTGTTCTTTCTGCCAAATTACATGACCATACAATTCCCTATATTACAGATATATTCCATCTGCCACCTCTTTGCCCATTCCCCCAATCTGTCTAAGTACATCTGCAGACACCTTGCTTCCTCAACACTACCTGCCCTTCCACTTAACTTTGCATCATCTGCAAACTTGGCCAAAAGCCATCTATTCCATCATCCAAATCATTGACATACAATTTGAAAAGAAGCAGCACACCATAAGTCTGTGGCAGCCAACCAAAAAGCACCCGTCAACCTTCTTCCCACTCTTTGCCTCCTGCCAGTCAGCCAATCTTCACTCCATTTTAGTACCTTTCTTGTAATACCATGGGCTATTACCTTGTTAAGCAGCCTCACGTGTGGCACTTTGTCAAAGGCCTTCTGAAAATCCAAGTAAATAATATCCACCAACTCTCCTTTGTCTATCTTGCAAGTTATTTCCTCAAAGGATTCCAACAGATTTGTCAGGCAAGATTTCTGCTTTAGAAAATTATGCTGACCTTAGCCTATTTTATTATGTGCCTCCAACTACTCTGAAACCTCATCCTTAATAATAAACTCCAACATCTTTCCAACCACTGAAGTCAAGCTGATTGACCTATATTTCCTTTCTTTTGCCTCCCTCCCTTCTTAAAGAATGGAATGATATTTGCAATTTTCCAATCCTCAGGAACCATTCCAGAATCTAGAGATTCTTAAAAGAACATTACTGATGCCTCCACAATCTCTTCAGCTACCTCTTTCGGAACCCTGGGGTGTAGTCCATCTGGTCCAGGTGATTTAACTACCTTCAGGCTCTTCAGCTTCCCGAACACCTCCTCCTTATTAATAGCAACAATGCTCATTTCTGTCCCCTGATACACTCACATTTCCGGCATTCTACTAGTGTCTCCCACAGAAAAATCTGTATCCACCATTTCTTTGTCTCCCATTACTACTTTTCCAGCATTATTTTCCAGCCGTCTGATATCTACTCTCTTCTCTTTTACCCTTTATACTGTACATATGAAAAAACTTATTGTACTCCCTTTTATATGATTGGCTAGATTACTTTCATTTAATCTTTTCTCTCTTTATGGCTTTTCTAGTTGCCTTCTGTTGGTTTTTAAAAGCTTCCCAATCCTCCAAATTCCCACTCATTTTTGCCCTCTCTTTTGCTATTATGCTGTCCTTGACTTCACTTGTCAGCCATGGTTGCCTCATCCTAACTTCAGAATAATCTTCTTTGAGATGTATCTATCTTGCAACCTCTGAATTTTCCCCATAAACACCAGCCATTGCTGTTCTGCTATCATTCCTGCTAGTGTCTCCTTCCAATCAGTTTTGCCCAGGTCCTCTCTCGTGCCTCTGTAATCCCCTTTACTACACTGTAATACTGATACATTTGATTTTATCTTCTCCTTCTCAAACCGCAGGGTGAATTCTATCATAATACAATCACTGTCTCCTAAGGGTACCTTTACCTTAAACTTCCTAATCAGATCTGGGTCATTACATAATACCCAATCCAGAACTACCATTCCCCTACTGGGCTCTACTACAAGCTGCTCTTAAAAAAAAACATCTGCTAGGCATTTTACAAATTCCCTCTCTTGGGATCCAACACTAACCGGATTTTCCCAGTCCACTTGCTTATTGAAATCCCCCATAATTATTGTACCATTGCCTTTATTACATGCCTTTGCTATTTCCCATTGAGAATTATATCCCACATTCTGGCTACTGTTCGGAAGCCCGTATGTAACTCCCATCAGGGTCTTTTTACTCTTGCAGTTTCTGAACTCTACCCGCAAGAATTCTACATCTTCTGATCCTCTGTCAGCTCTTAAGGATTTGACTTCATTTTTTTTTTACTAAGAGAGCCATGCCACCCTCTGTCTACTTTCGATACAATGTATATCCTTGGATGTTAAACTCCCAAGTACGATCTTCTGTCAGCCACAACTCAGATGTCCACAACATCATATCTCTAACTGCACCACAAGACCATCTGACTTATTCCATATACTGCATGCATTCAAGTGTAACACCTTCAGTTCAGAAACTCATCACCCTTTCTGATTTCTTGGATCATTATTGGAAGGTTCTTGGATCATTGGTATTTCTTCTGGAATACAAGTAACCTATTCAAGAGGAACAGGTTGCATTTATACCAGAGGGGAACCGATATTTTTTTTAGAACATAGAACATAAGAAACAGGAGCAGGAGTAGGCCATCTGGCCCATCGAGCCTGCTCCGCCATTCAATAAGATCATGGCTGACCTGACTTTTTTTAAATTGGTCATAGTGAGGGCCAGGCCCCAATGATCTGATTTTTATTTTACTTTATTGATATACAGAGCAGAATAGGCCCTTCTGGCCCTTCGAGCCACACCACCCAATTTAATCTGAGCCAAATCATGGGCCAATTAACCTACCTACCAGTACACCTTCGAACTGTGGGAGGAAACTGAAGCACCCAGAGGAAACACAAGTGGTCACGAGGAGAACGTACAAACTCCTTACAGGCAGTGGCGGATGGTGAAATTTGCTTTCTCCAACAAAGAGGGCGTAAACTAGATTGACGGTGGGGAGAAATTGAGTGAAAAACTGGAGTACGTGCAGCAACCAAAGTATGTAAACCTATCAATCAGGAAGGCAGATAAAACCACCGCTTTAAATTGCAGCTTTTTCAATGCATGTACATAAACAAGTAAAGCTAACAAACTGAGAATGTGGATTGCTTCTAGCGACTGGGATAGCGTGGCCATATCAGAAATGTGGTTGAGAGAAGGGCAGGACAAGCAGCTTATGTTTCAAATCACTGATGCTCTTGGCACAACAGAGAGATATGTAGGAGTGGAAAAAGATGTTCAAGTTCTAGCTTAAGTTTAATTGTCACTCAACCATACATGAATACCGCCAAACAAAACAGCATTCCTCCAGGGAAAGGTGCCACCAATCACAAACAGCACAAGGCACATATAGCACAAAAAGAGATTGCAAGCACATAGAAGATAGCAGTAAATTACAGTCACATAAAAAAAAATACTCCAAGTCCCCAAGTCCATGAATGTTGCAGCAGTCTGCAGCTGGTCTTCTAGCAAGTGAACACGGGGGGACAGCACTGACTCCAGCAGGAATGCCACAGCACACCAGTGAAGAGCCAGACTCCAACAGTATCACCCTGGGCAACTGCAAGCAGGCAACACTGCAGCTTGAGGCCTGGCCCTCACTGTGACCAAGCCCACACAGTTCTCCCACAATCTGCCAATACAGCAATGAACTGGACTTGCATTCCACGCCAACAAGTTCTCGCAATCACAAGAAAAGCAATTAAGGTGATCAATTGCTGTTATACCTCACACCTCTCACCTTCTTTGTGCACCAATGCCTCTGTCGCAGGCAGTAGCACAATCTTCACCAAGTCCAGTTCATTCAGTTTCTCCACCAACGAGCAACTTGCTGATGTGGTGGACCTTCAGTACTTTAAGTTCGTAATGTCCAGCAGGGTCTTGCGATTGTAAAAATTATGTTTACAAAAAACAGTAATACCTTGGTTGACCCCATAGAACCCACGGCTTCTGAGCACGCTGGCATCTTACTGGACAGTGTTGCATTTTTGATAAGGAAGGACATATCCTGCTTAGAGAGGATATTCTTCTTGGACTTCCGGTAGCGCTCATGGAGTGAAGTCGCGTTCTTGACTCGCTCCATTACCTCTGAGTTTTTTTTCTCTATGGTCAGCTATACTTTAATTAACCATTAAGGCATCAACTCTTACAATACTTTGAATTAAACTGAATTCTCCGACAACTGGATGAAACTTAGATCTGCTATGTCTAAGAACGGGAAAAACGGCAAGGATGGTAAACCTCCGGTTAAACCGAAAGGTACGGATCTCCCCCCGACTGAATCACCGGTGACTTTGAAAGCTATATCGGAGTTAATTCAGAGGGAAATTTCAACCTCTGTTAGGGAGATGATTCGTACGGAAATTGCAGACTCTGTTAAAGACCTGATTCATACGGAAATCTCAACTAATCTCCAGAAAATTGCCGATTCAATTGATAAGATGCAAACATTTATTGCGGAACATCAGTCGGCTATATCTGATCTTCAAAAATTCGCGCAACAAAGTGAGCTTAAGATGGGGAAAATTGAAGAAACAATTAATGTAATGAAGAAGAAACTTGACTTTCTGACTTTTAAAAACTCTGACTTGGAATCTAGAATGCGACGGCAGAATTTACGAATGATTGGGGTGCGGGAAGCTGTGGAATCTAACAACCCCATGAAGTATTTTTCTCAACTTTTAAAAGATGCATTCCCTACTGTATTTCCTGACCAACCACCGCTACTGGATCGTGTTCACAGAATCCCATCATATTCGTCTAGGTCAGATAGACCTAGGCATGTTATCTTACGTTTTCATTACTTTCAAGACAAGGAGAGACTGTTTCGATTCGCTCGATCTAAAGGTTTCATTGATTTTTCGGATCTTAGGTTCCGATTCGTGGAAGATTTCAGTAAACCAATCTGGGACCAACGGGTTCGCTACAGATCTGTGATGTCGGAATTCTATAAGATGGATTTAAGACCAGCGTTGCTGTACCCTGCACGTCTAAGGATTCGCATGTCAGATGGAGTCCTTCGTTTTTTGATTCTCCATCGGATGCCCAGAGTTATCTGGATCAACTTTCACCTTCAACATCTTAATTGCTATTTTTTTTTATTATCTCCGTTGATCGGAGGCTGTGAATTGGTTGGTTTTAACTTTTTCGTGCCCTATTTGGGCAGAAAAGTTTATTTTTGATTTCTTAATATGGTTGCTAAACTTTCTTTTCAACTGCGTCATTTCTTTCTTTTTCCAGGGGATTCTGGGTGGTTACTTCCTTTTTGTCATCTTACGTATTTCCTGTGTGGCCTTAAATTTTGTAGTTTTTTAAAATTTTATTCTGTTTTGCTTTTTATAACCACTTTATGTCAATAATCTTATTTTTTCTTGTTGCTGTGTTTATTCATGGATTTGTGGTTTATTGTGGGTTTTTTTTAATATATATTTTCTGGCTTTTGTTCTGTTGTGAGTGTATTTTAATTGAGCTACCTTTTTTTTTACTTTTTTACTGTTTTACAATTAGCTGATCTTTTTCATATTTATACCTTTTTTTAGGGAGCGTATACCGGAAGTCATGGGGGTAGTTTTAGCGCTTGCTTCTTTCGGGCGGGTCTGCTTTAGATTTTGCCTTGGGGTCTTGGGGCGGGGTGGTGGGAGGGGCTTCACGTTTTAGTTTGTTTCTCTTTGGGCTATATACATTATTGAAGTACTGGTTGCGTCCTTTTTCCCGGTATCTTTCGTATGTTCTGTTTCCTCTCCGGGTTTGTGGGTCGAGCCTATCGTCAATCCTCCTTGTTGTGGGTTGACTTTAGGATTTATGGAGTCTATTATTAATTTTGTCTCCTGGAATACTAACGGTCTTAATCATCCTATTAAAAGGAAAAAAGTTTTTAAAGTGTTCCGGAGACTTAAAGCACAAATTTTATTTTTACAAGAGACCCATGTACGGAGGGGGGACAGACTACGTTTTTTTAAATTCTGGAAGGGGCAACAATTTCATTCGAACTCCAATGCTAAGATTCGAGGCGTCTCTATTTTTATAGATTCCTCAGTTACTTTTATACAACAGGATATTATTTCTGATCCGAATGGTAGATTTTTATTGGTTAGTGGTTTACTATTTAATAAAAAAGTAGTTTTGGTTAATGTTTATGCTCCTAATATGGATTGTCCGGAATTTTATAAATCATTGTTTAATCAGTTTCCGAATTTGAACGAGTTTTCATTGATCTGGGGCGGAGATCTTAATACCTGTTTGTCTCCAGCTTTGGACCGTTCGGCTCCTTTACGGACCTTACCTAATAAATCTGCAAATTTGATTAATTTTTTCCTTTCTGATTCTGGGTCGACGGACATTTGGCGTTTTCTGCATCCTCAGGAAAAAGATTTTTCCTTCTTTTCACATGTTCATCATTCCTATTCAAGAATTGATTATTTTCTTATTGATTCTCGTCTTATTCCTTCAGTGATTAAATGTGATTATGATTCTATAACCATTTCGGATCATGCTCCACTTAAGCTTTCTATTAAAATTATGGCCAATATACCAAATAATAGACAATGGCGTTTTAATTCGCTGTTGCTTCAGGACTCGGACTTTGTTAATTTTATGAATGAACAGATTGAGCTTTTTTTTACAATTAACCATACAGAAGATATTTCGGTTAACACTCTTTGGGACACTTTTAAAGCCTATATTCGGGGTCAGATTATTTCGTATTCTGCTGCTTTGAGGAAGAAACAGAAGCAGGAGGAGATGGCAATTGTGGACAAGATTAAAGAAATTGATAAGAAATATGTTATGGCTCCTTCTGAGGAGTTATACAAACAAAGAACTGAACTTCAAATGGAACACAGTTTACTACTCTCGTCCTCGATTGTAAACCAATTAAAGAAAACAAGAAGTGACTTTTATGTTCACAGTGACAAAACTGGCAAGCTGCTGGCTAATCAATTGAAATCTAATTATGTTAAATCTCAAATCAATCAGATTTATAACCAAAATGATCGATTGATACTGGATCATGTGGGGATTAATCAAACCTTTTGTGATTTTTATTCTTCTTTATATCAATCAGAGTCTCCTCGAGATTCTAAATATATGAATGATTTTTTAGATAAGTTAGACTTCCCTCAGATTTCACAGGATATGTCTTCTTTATTAGATACTTCCATTACAATGGATGAGATTAAGAATGTTATTTTTTCTATGAATCTGGGGAAAGCTCCTGGCCCGGATGGGTTTACCGTTGAATTTTATAAATGTTTTGCTTCTTTATTGATTCCTTGGCTCTGTAGGGTTTTTGAGGCTTCTCTGAAACTTGGTAAACTTCCTGAATCTTTTAATAGAGCATCAATTTCTCTAATACTAAAGAAGGATAAAGACCCTGCTCAATGTGCATCTTATAGACCAATATCTTTATTAAATGTTGATTCTAAAGTTTTTTCTAAGTTATTAGCAAATAGACTAGAAAAAGTACTTCCTTCTATTATTTCGGAAGACCAAACGGGTTTTATTAAAGGTCGTTACTCTTTTTATAATATTCGTACATTGTTAAATATCGTTTATACTCCCTCACAAAATGTTCCTGAGTGTGTTATTTCTTTAGATGCCGAGAAAGCTTTTGATAGAGTAGAATGGCCTTATTTATTTAAGGTGCTTGAAATGTTTAATTTTAGCTTGAAATTTATATCCTGGATTAAACTGTTATATCATTCCCCTGTAGCCTCGGTTCGTACTAACTCTTTAAACTCACCTTTTTTTCCTCTCTTTCGAGGTACTCGACAAGGCTGTCCTCTTAGTCCCCTATTATTTGATATTGCATTAGAACCTCTTGCAATTGCTATTCGAGAATCTTCAAATATTACTGGGATAACTCGGGGATTAAAGTCCCATAAATTATTACTCTATGCTGATGATTTACTTTTATATATTTCTAATCCTGAGAAATCCATTCCTGCTGTTTTAGAGTTATTAGCACAATTTGGTTTTTTCTCAGGTTATAAATTAAATCTTAGTAAGAGTGAACTTTTTCCGATTAATAAATATCTTCCCTTATATTATAAATTTCCATTTAAATTGATTAATAATTATTTTTCATATCTTGGGATTAAAATTACTTGTAAATATAAAGATTTATTTAAGACTAACTTTTTACCATTAATAGACCATATTACTCAACTTTCATCTAAATGGTTTCCCTTATATTTAACTTTGATTGGTCGTATTAATGCAGTTAAGATGTTTTTTTTGCCAAAATTTTTATATGTGTTTCAGGCATTACCAATTTTCGTTCCAAAATCTTTCTTTGATAAAGTTGACTCTAAAATTTCTTCATTTATTTGGCAGAATAAGAATCCGAGACTGGGTAAAATACATTTACAGAAAGCTAAGAGAGGTGGAGGTTTAGCATTACCTAACTTTAGATTCTATTATTGGGCTATTAATATTCGACATATGAAATTTTGGTTACTTGACCAGGACATACTATCTATTCCTAAATGGGTAGCATTGGAATTACAATCTGTTCAGGGTTATACACTTGGCTCTATTTTAGGCTCCTCTCTCCCTTTTGATTCGAAACGCCTTAAGCAGGTCTCTAAGCCGATAGTTAAATATGCTTTGCGCATTTGGTTTCAATTCAGAAAATTTTTTGATCTTAATCAATTCGGGTTAGCGATTCCTATTTTAGGTAACATATTTTTTCCTCCCTCTTTTACGGATCGCGCTTTTCAAACTTGGAAGACTAAGGGTATTTTACGGTTTTTGGATTTATTTTTAGATGGTTCCCTTATGTCTTTTGAACAATTATCTAATAAATATAACTTATCAAGAATACATTTTTTTAGATATTTACAAGTTAGAAATTTCCTAAGTACTATACTTTCTTCCTTTCCAATGCTTCCTCCTACATATATTTTAGATTCGATAATTAACCTCAATCCATGTCAGAAAGGTGCATCGGCTATGATTTATAATATTATTATGAAACTTAGGAAAGCTCCATTTGATAAGATTAGGGTAGATTGGGAACAGGAATTGGGGCTTACCATTTCTGTGGATGATTGGGGGCAGATTTTACAATTAGTTAATACTTCCTCTATTTATGCTAAACATTCCCTAATTCAATTTAAAGTGGTTCATAGAGCACATATGTCCAAAGATAAGTTAGCGCGTTTTTACTCGCATATTAATCCTTTCTGTGATAGATGTTCGGGGCAGATAGCCTCTTTAACTCATATGTTTTGGTCTTGTCCTACTTTGGAAACTTTTTGGAGAGATATTTTTAATATTATTTCTAAGGTATTAAATATAGATATCTCTCCTCACCCTATTACTGCTATCTTTGGACTACCTAAAATTTCTAGTAATCTTTCCCCTTCAGCCCGTAGAATGATTGCATTTCTTACTTTAATGGCGAAAAGATGTATTTTACAACATTGGAAAGAGCTTAATGCTCCAACTACCTTTTTTTGGTTTTCTCAGACGATTTTATGTTTGAATTTGGAGAAAATTAGAAGTAACCTTTATGATTCTTCATTTAAATTTGAACAGATTTGGGGACCTTATATTCGATATTTTCATTTAATGTAATATTTACCCTTGTTGTTTTTTTTTTCACTGTTTTAAATGGAGGTCGGGATTGAGGACGTGATTTTAAGTTTAACTCTGTTTGGTTTCAAGTTAGCCCATTGCTTTGCCCTGCTTTTAGTTAGTTGCACGGTGGGTTTTTTTTTGGGGGTTTTTTTCGTTTTTTTTTCTTTTTTTCCATTGATATATATAAAATTTAGTATACTATTATGTTATCTTGGTTTCTTATGTTTAAATTACATTGTTTGTAGTATTTTTTTTGGTATTGATACCTTTTGGAATTTTATTATACTTTAACATTGTATTAATGTTTATATGGCTTACCTTTTTTGTATACTTACTCAATAAAAAGATTTAAAAAGAAAGAGGATATTCTTGAGGGATCATTTGACAGGCCATTCGGGTGGAACTCAGAAATATGGAGATAGACACCTTTGTGGTGGTACATTAGAGACCTCCAATAATCAGCTGGAACTTGAAGATGTGTGTTGAAATTGGAAGTAGTTGTGAGAATAATAGAGGGAGATTTCAATTTTCCTGTTATTGACTGGGCCACCCAGTCTGAAAAGGGCCTGGATGGGGAGGAATTTGTGGGATACATCCAAGACAATTTCCCCATACAATAATATAGAGGAACTTACTTGGAAAAGAGCAATACTGGACCTCACCTTTACGATTAAGGCATGCAAAATAATTGAAGTGACAGTTGGGGCATACTTTAGGAAGAGTGACCACAGTTCTATTAGTTTTATAATAGATATGGAAAAAGATAGAGCAGATCCTCAAATTGAAGCCCTAACACTGGAGAAGGGTCAGCTTTGAGGGTATTAGGCAGGATCCAGCTGAGGCCAACTGGGCAACACTATTTTGAAAGCAAAAGAACATCAAGTGGGTGGCTTTTAACAGGGTCAAGGGTAGACATGCCAAATTTGGCGAACCCTGGCTGACAAGAGGCATCTAGTCAGGAAAAAGGAAGTGTACATCACTTTTAGGCAGCTGGGGACATATGAATCCTTTGACAAATATAAAAAGCTTAAGAGGAAAATCAGAAGGGCAAAAAGAGGGTCTGAGATGAATTTGGTAGGCAGGGTTAAAAATAATCGCAAGAAATTCTTCAGTAACACGAACAGCAAAAAAGTTGACAAGGGAGAGACTAAGAGCATCAAACTGCCTGTGTGTGGAGCCACAAGAGAAAGCCAAGATTTTAAATGTCTATTTCTCCTGGTGTTTATTAAAGAGGATATCATGGCTGCCAAAGAAATAAGGACAATAAGTAGTCAGGTCAGCATATACATATAAACAAGGAAGGAGAATTTGCAGCGTTGAAGTGGGTTAAATCCCAGAACCTGACCGGACCCTGTACCAGCAGACCTCATGGGTAACCAGGGAATAAATTTCAGAGGCCATTGTAGAGATATTTACTGTTATTATTAGTCACCGGTGAAGTTCCAGAAGGCCGGAGGGTGACTAATGTTGTTCTATTATCAGTTGTAGGGAAGTTACTGGAGGGAGTTCTGAGGGAGAAGAACTACAATCATTTGGATAGTCAAGGCCTGATCAGGAACAGTTAACGTGGATTTGTGCGTGTGAAATCATACCTGACAAATATTTGAGTTTTTCAAAGAGATAACCAAGGGGATAAATGAAGGTAAGGCAGTGTATATTGTCAACATGGCCTTTGACAAGCTCCTGCATTGCAGGCTAATCTGGAAGGTTAGATTGCATGGAATTCAAGGGGAGCAAGTGAGGTGGATTCAGAATTGGCTCGATGGTAGGACACAGAAGGTGATGCCTGAAGGTCAATTTTTCAACTGCAGGCCTGTGAATAGTGAGGTGCCCCGGGGGACAGTGTTGATACCTCTGTTATTCACCATTTAGACCACAAGACCATAAGATACAAGAGCAAAATTAGGCCATTTGACCCATCGTCTGCTCCACATAAATTTACATTATTTATGTAAATGATTTGAAGATGAATGCACATGGCATGATTAGCAAGTTTGCTAATGAAACTAAATTAGCGGGCATTGTTGATTAGTGAAGCAGGTTACAATGAACTACAAAGGGGTCCCTCAGTTAAGGAGGTGGGCTGAGGAATAGCAAATGATTTTTAACTTATGAGCTGATATATTTTGGACAGTCAAACCAGGGTAGGACCTATGCAATGAATGGCAGGGCACTGATAAGTGTTGTGGAACAGAGGAACCTGGGAGTACAAGTACACACTTCACTGAAAGTGGCTACACAAGTAGACAGGATGGTGAAGAAGGTGCTTAGCATTCTGGCCTTCATCAGTCAGGGCATCGAGTTTGGGAATAGAACCATTGAGGTGTAATATTATAATTTGTTGGTGAGACCGCACTTCATTATTATATACAGTTTTGGTCAACATGCTATACAAAAGACATTGTCAAGCTACAGAGGGTTCAGAAGGGATTCATGAAGACACTGCCTGGACTAGAGGACTAGAGGACCTGAGTTATAGAGAATAGTTGTCCATGCTAGATATTTATTCCTCAGAGTGCAAGAGAATGAGGGGTGACTTCTTAGAAGTTTATAAAATCATTTGTTTTATGGATGGTGATAGCCTCTTCTATCAGATTCCCCCTTCTCCAACCCTTTATCTCTTTCAACTTTCAGCTTCCTAGCTCTTTACTTCATCCCTCCCCCCTCCCAGTTTCACCTATCACATAGCACCATGGAGAAACACCTGACTGGTTAAACTCCAAAAAAAGTATTGAAAAGCTGAACGCAGGAGGCAGAAAACAAAACTCAAGGTCCATTATGACATTTATAAAGAAACTCTTTGCATCTATAATTTAGAGTTGAGACATGCAAGGCAGTCCTTCTTCTCTGATCTCATAAACAAACACAGCAATAATGTACGTGCCTTATTTGCAACAGTTGATAGGTTCACACATCCTCCTACATCAGTAGCACTTGAACTTCTATCTACAGAGTCATGTAATGACCTTGCGTTCTTTTCTACTGAAAATATTTCAGAAAATTAGACATGCTGTCAGTGTTTCTGCATCAGGTCAGAAGTCCGTGTCATCCTTTCACTCACTTAGAACTAATTAGTTAAGGTAATGGTGGCCGATTAGGAAAAGGGGAGGTGCAACGAGACCTGGGTGTCATTATACACCAGTCATTGAAAGTGGGTATGCAGGTACAGCAGGTGGTGAAAAAGGCGAATGGTATGCTGGCATTTATAGCAAGAGGATTCAAGTACAGGAGCAGGGAGGTACTACTGCAGTTGTACAAGGCCTTGGTGAGACCACACCTGGAGTATTGTGTGCAGTTTTGGTCCCCTAATCTGAGGAAAGACATCCTTGCCATTGAGGGAGTATAAAGAAGGTTCACCAGATTGATTCCTGGGATGGCAGGACTTTCATATGAAGAAAGACTGGATGAACTGGGCTTGTACTCGTGGGAATTGAGGGGGGGATCTGATTGAAACGTATAAAATCCTAAAGGGATTGGACAGGCTAGATGCAGGAAGATTGTTCCCGATGTTGGGGAAGTCCAGAACGAGGGGTCACAGTTTGAGGATAAAGGGGAAGCCTTTTAGGACCGAGATTAGGAAAAACTTCTTCACACAGAGAGTGGAGAATCTGTGGAATTCTCTGCCACAGGAAACAGTTGAGGCCAGTTCATTGGCTATATTTAAGAGGGAGTTAGATATGGCCCTTGTGGCTACGGGGATCAGGGGGTATGGAGGGAAGGCTGGGGCGGGGTTCTGAGTTGGATGATCGGCCATGATAATAAATGGCGGTGCAGGCTCGAAGGGCCGAATGGCCTACTCCTGCACCTATTTTCTATGTATGTTTCTATGTAACACAATTCAAACCCATTGACTATAAAACTGTAGAAGAAATTGTGCTACACCTGAAATCCTCCTCCTGTTCCCTTGACATTTTACCTACAACCTTTCATAAAAATGTTTTTAATTGCATGGTGCCAGACATTCTGCAAATACTCAACACTTCTCTTCTATCAGGCTGTTTCCCAAAAGCCCTGAAAACTGCAGCTATTAAGCCTCTTTTTGAAAAAGAACAACCTAGATGTCACAGTAATTAAGTGTCATCAGGTGACTATGGTCCCAAAAAAACGCTGTATTGGACGAATCACAGGTTGGATGAGCCAAAATTTCCTCCAGTTACACAAAGAGAAAACTGAAATAATTGTTTTTGGTGCCAAAACAGAACGATTAAAAATCAGTGCTCACTTAGAATCCCTGTCGATACAGACCACAAACCAAGCCAGAAACCTTGGTGTTGTGATGGACTCCAAGTTAAATTTTAACTGACACATTAAGACAATTACAAAGTTAGCCGACTACCATCTTAAAAATATAGTGAGAGTTGAAGGCTTATGTCTCAGCAAGATCTAGAAAAACTCATCCATACATTTAATTGTAGTAGGTTTGACTGCTGTAATGGTATTTTCACAGGTCCCTGTAAATAAAAAAAACCCTCAGACAGCTGCAGCTTATTCAGAACACTGCTGCTAGAGTCCTCACTGAGACCAAGACAGTAGAACACATCACTTCAGTTCTCAGATCACTACATTGGCTTCCTGTCCATCGGAGGATTAATTTAAAATAATACTGCTGGTTTCTAAAGCACTGAATGGTCTCGGGCCAAAACACATCTCCGATCTCTTGCTGCATTATGAACCTTCCCGAGCTCTCCGGTCGTCTGGGGCGAGTCTGTTTACTGTCCCCAGGGTCAAAACTAAACATGCTGAAGCAACTTTTAGTTACTAAGCTCTACATATCTGAAAGTCTGCCCCAACTTTAAGTTCTTTTTAAGTGAGGCTTAAAACTTTTCTTTTCGGTGTAGCTTTTAATTAAAATCTCCAGCTCTGTAACTTCTATTTACTACATGTATTTTTGTGTGATTTTATTCTTTTATATATTGTCTGAAATCTGATCTTTATCTTGTTCTATGTGAAGCACTTTGAATTGTTTTGTGTTTGAAAAGTGCTATACTAATAAACTTGGTTGCTTATACTTCTTCCTCCCCTCCTCTCACCTTCTTCCTCTGACCTTTCATCTTTTTTGCCTGTCCTGATGAAGGGTCTCAGCCCAAACTGTAGACTGTTTACTCCTTTCCGTAGATGCTGCCTGGCCTGCTGAGTTTATCCAGCATTTTGTGTTTTGCTCCAGGTAGTAAGTGACATATATGTATTTTCATAATAAATTTACTTTGAACTTTGAAAAACCAAGGAAACGTTGCAAGACGATATCTGAGCTAAGGATAAACCAATCATGCTGGAAAAGAACAGAAAATACAAAGGAAAGAATGGCTATTAGATTCCATGAAAGATTGATAGGAATAAAACAACAAAGCCATTGTATAAAACAAACACTATAAAGGCAAATTTAAAGATGCTGGATCCAAATGCACAAAACATTCATAATAAAGTGAGTGAATTAATAACGCAATTAGATGTAGACACCAGTGCGGAGACTGGGATGCAGGGTGACAAAGAGTGGGAGCTGTATCAAAAGATAGTTAATATTTAGGAAGGACAGGGAAAGAGAAAAAGGGGTGGGGTGGTATAGTTAGTAAAGGATGAACCTGAGCAGTAGTGAGAAAGGATATTGATTCAGAAAATCAAGATGTAGATTTAGTTTAGGTGGAGCTAAGTCGCAAAAACATTGGTGAGACTTGTCTGCAGAATTCAAAAGAGGAACAGCATCAAAAGGGAAATAAGAGAACAGGGAAAATGTATACTACAGTAATCCTGGATGACTTTAATCCACATATACATTGGCCAAAACATATTATCAAATAACAATGTGAAAGACGAATTCCCAGAGTGCCAACAAGATTGCTTCTTAAACCTGTACACTGAAGAGTCAGCTGGGGAATAGGTTATCCCAGAATGGGCACTGTGTGATGAGAAGGGGTTTGTTCATAATCTTGTGTGTGGTCCTTTATAGAAAAGTGACATAACATGATCAAATTATATTAAGATGAAAAGTGAGGTAATTCAATCCAAAGCTAGGGTCTTATATTTGAACAAAGATAACTATAGAGATACAAGGAGTGAATTGGTTTTGTTAAAAGGCATGACAGCGGATAGGGTAACACACAAAATGCTGGAGGAACGCAGCAGGTCAGTCTATGTAAAGAAATAAAAAGTCAAGGTTTCAGGCTGAGATCCTTCATCAGGACAGACAATTGTTAACATTGAAGAAATGAACTCAAGAGTTAGAATTATTTTCCAGAACAAAAACTTACAAGGTACAGGAACCAACCCTGACAACAAAAGTAGTTAAGGATCTGATTAAATCCAAAAAGGAATTATGTAAGTTGCCAGTAAAAGTGGCATGCTTCAGGTTTAAGAACAGTTTAGAATTCAGCAAAAAAGGACCAAAAGTTTGATTAACAGATGATCAAAAGATTACAAGTACGAAGGCAGAGCTGAATGATGATGGCACTAAATGGCAACTCCTTTGCCAAGCCAGCTAGAGATGAATATCAAGGTGATTACAAAAGTTTCAACAAGTATACAAAAAGAAAGAGATCACTGGAAGGAAAAATATCAGAAATAGCACACTTAATGATGGGAAACAAAGAAAGAGCAGAGGATTTAAACAAATACTTTTGTTCATTTTATTTGAAGAAACACAAATAATTTCCCACAAATTTTAAGAAACTAATACAGGGGTTCTCAACCTTTTTTATGTCATTGATGCCATTAAGCATGGGGTCCATGGACCCTAAGTTGGGAACCTCTGCACTAATGAAAAGGGGGAATGAAATTAATTCAGCATGAATTTAAAAATATAATGCTGGACAAGATAATGTTACTAAAAAACCCCAAATCCCCAAGGCCTGATAATCTACTTCCTATAGTACTAAAAATTTCCCATGGAAATACTGATCCATAGATGCCAGCTTCTAAAATTCTATAAATTATGAACCCAGTCCTTCAGAGTGTGCCATATAACCACATTAAAGTAGGAAGAGAGAAAACAGTAAAATGCAGACTGCTTAGCCCAATGGCAGCAGAAAAACTATGAGTAACTATCATAAAGAGTGTGATAAAAGGACACTTAAAAATGTCAACAGAGCTAGACAAATTCAACGTGGATTTATGAAAGAGGAATGGTGCTTAGCATACTACTGAAGTGTTTTAGTAATTCATCCTGTAGCTCATCCTGTATTTATTCCACCAGATAACTAGTGGATGTGGTATGTTTAGATGTACAGAAGCCCTTTCATTAAGGTTTTCATAAGAGGTTCATATACAAAATTAAAGTACACGGAATTGGGAATAATTCACTGAAATGGTTTGCAAATTGGTTGATAGGACCAAATAGACCATTGTTGCTCCTTTCTTTAACGTTTCAAAGGTTCATTTATTATCAAAGTATACAACTCTGAAATTCTTCTTCTCCAGGTAGCCATGAAACCAAGAAAGAAAAGAACAGCAACATGATCAACTCCCCAAATACCCCTCCCCCGAACAAAAAGAAACAAACTAAAATAGAACAGAACCATTGATCCCCAAATCCCACTTCCTCCCTCGCACAGAGAAAGATCAGGCAAAAAACACAGAATATTTTTTTAAAAACTATAAGACTGTAAAAAAAAAAGTCCATAGTTCAAGTCCATATCTGTGTGCTTTTAAGAAAATCTAGCTCGAGCTTAGAGAAGGAAGAATAACAGGAAGAAGAGGAATGAAAATGTTTTCCAAATCATGCTGACTTTTAGAACAAGGACAGCATAAAATACAGGCACTTCAAACCCACCCTGTCTATGCCAAGTAAGGTGATAAATTTAACTAATGCGTTCTGCCTTCAAATAATCCCTCTCCCACCAAATCCTTATATATTCATGCCCATCTAAAAGCCACTAGAATGCCATTATCATATCTGCTTCCACTACCACCCGACAACTCATTCCAAACATCTACCACTCTGTGTAAAAACAAAAACTTGCCCTGCATATCCCCTTTAAACTCAAGCAACACACACAAAATGCAGGAGGAACTCAGCAGGCCAAGCAGCATCTATAGAAAAAAGTATGGTCAACGTTTTGGGCGGACATCCTTCATCAGGACTGAAGAAAAAAGATGAGTAGATTTAAAAGGTGCTGGGGAGGGTACAGAGAAACATAAGGTGATAGGTGAAACCGGGATGGGGAGGGATGAAGTATAGAGCTGGGAAGTTGATTGGTGAAAGAGATACAGGGCAGCAGAAGGGGGAGTCCGATAGGAGAGAACAGAAGGCCATGGAAGAAAGAAAAGGGGGGGAGAACCACGAGGGGGAGGCGATAGGCAGGCAAGGAGATAAGGTGAGAGAGAGAAAAGGAGTTGGGGAATGGTGAAGGGGTGGCGGGTGGGGGGGGGGTGCATTACTAGAAGCTCGAGAAATGTGGCCTCATCTCAACAGTAAAGGAGGCCATGAATTGACATATCAGAATGGGAATGGGAAATTGTACTAAAATGGGTGGCGACTGGGAAATCCCACTTCAACTGGCAGATGGAGCGTAGGTGCTTGACGAAGCGGTCTCCCAATCTACTACATCGGGTCTCACCGATATACAGAAGGCCACACCGGGAGCACCGGACACAGTAAATCATCCCAAAAGACTAACAGGTGAAGTGTCACCTCACCTGGAAGGACTGTTTGGGGCTCTGAATAGTAGTGAGGGAGGAGGTGCATAGGCAGGTGTAGACTTGTTCCCCTTGCAAGGATAAGTGCCAGGAGGCAGATCAGTGGGGATGGATGAAGGGACAAGGGAGTCACATAGTAAGTAATCCCTGCGGAAAGCAGAAAGTGAGGGGGAGGGAAAATGTGTTTGGTAGTGAGATGGCAGAAGTTCTGGAGAATTGGGCACTGGACATGGAGGTTGGTAGAGGGTGGTAGGTGAGGACAAGAGGAACCCCATGCTTGCTAGGGTGGTGGGAGGATGGGGTAAGAGCAGACATACGTGAAATGGAAGAGATGCAGTTGAGGGCAGTGTTGTTGGTGGAGGAAGGGAAGCCCCTTCCTTTAAAAAAGGAAGACACCTCCTTCGTTCTGGAATGAAAAGCCTCATCCTGAGAGCAGATGCGGCAGTGACAAAGAAATTTAGAGAAAAGGGTGGTGTTTTTACAAATAACTGGGTGGGAAGAGGTATAGTCCAGGTAGCTGCGAGGGTCTGTGGGTTTATAATAGACATTGATAGATGAGATGTCTCCAAAGAGATCAAGAAAGGGGAGGGGGTGTTGGAAATGGACCAAGTAAATTGGAGGGCTGGGTGGAAGTTTGAGGCAAAGTGGATGAAGTTGATGAGCTCCGCATGGGTGTGGGAAGCAGCACCAATGCAGTTGTCGATGTAGCATATGAAAAGTGGAGGGCACCAGTGTAGGCTTGGAACACAGACTATTCCATGTAGCCTAACAAAATGGTAAGCATAGACCCATGTCTACACCTTTTGTTTGAAGGAAGTGGGAAAAGCCAAAGGAGAAATTCTTAAGAGTGAAGACAAATTCCATTAGATGGAGGAGAGTGGTGGTGGATGGGAACTGGTTGGGTCTGGTGTCCACTGATCTCCCTCTTGGCACTTATCCTTGCAAGCGGAACAAGTGCTACACCTGCCCCTACACCTCCTCCCTCCCTACTATTCAGGGCCCCAAACAGTCCTTCCAGGTGAGGCAACACTTCACCTGCGAGTCTGTTGGGGTCATCTACTGTATCTGGTGCTCCCAGTGTGGCCTCCTGTACATCAGTGAGACCCGACGTAGATTAGGAGAACGCTTTGCTGAGCACCTACACTCCATCTGCTAGAAGAAGAATCTCCCAATGGCCACCCATTTTAATTCCACTTCCCATTCCCATTCCGATATGTCTATCCATGGCCTTCTCTACTGTTGAGATGAGGCTACACGCAGGTTGGAGGAGCAACACCGTATATTCCATCTGGGTAGCCTCCAACTTGAAGACATGAACATCAATTTCTCAAACTTCCAGTAATCCCCTTTAAACTCCCCTTTTGCCTTTTAGTATCTGACTTACCAGAAGTTCAATGAAAACCACCATGTCCAGGCACATTGAACTGAAAAAACTGAGACAGCGTGTAATGGAGCACTACAGCACAGAATCAGGCCTTTTGGCCTATCCATTTGTTTCCACATCATATTTCTCTGAACCCTCTCATCCACATTCTTATCCAAACTTCCCTTAAATGTTATGATTAAACCCATATCTACCACTTCTGCTGACAGCTTGTTCCACACTCGCACTACCATAATCCACCTTTACCCTAAATATGTGGTCTCTAGTTCTAGTCCCACCTAACTTCAATGGAAAAAGCCTGCTTGCATTTACCCTATCCATACCCCTCATAATTTTGTACACCTCTATCAAATCTCACCTTGTTCTCCAACGCCCCAGGAAATAAATTTCTAACCTATCCCTGTAACTCTTGTCCTCAAGTCCCTGCAACATCTTTGTAAATTTTCTTTGTACTTTTCAAGCTTATTGCTATCTTTCCTACAGGTAAGGTGACCATAACTGCACACATAAAAATTTAGTCTCACCAATGTCTTGAACAACTTCAATGTAACATCCCATCTCCTATACTCAATACTTTGATTTATGAAGGCCAATGTGCCAAAAGCTTTCTTTACCACCCTATCTACCTGTGACGCCACTTTCCAGGAATTATGGATCTGTCTCCCTAGATCCCTTTGTTCTACCACATTCCTCAGTGTCCTACCATTCAGTGTACAAGTCTCACCCTGATCTGCCCTCCCATTAACTCTAAACCCAATCTGACAGGGCCCAAAACCTCCAGGGCTTCTCTGCAGTGAAGCCAGAATGGATGGATGCCACATAGGTCAATACCTCCACAGATAAATTGTACAAGACGTTGGTAATACCACGTGATACTGTGTTCAATTTTGACTATCCTATTATGAGAAAGACATCAGCAAACTGGAATGAACACAGAAGATTTACAAGAATGCTGATAGAGCTCATGGATTTCAAAGTCGTTCAGAATACAAATTTCAAAGTAAAAATTTATTGACTTGATTTATAGGGAGAGGTTGGGCAGGCTAGGACTTGGCATGCAGGTGAATGAGGCACGACCTTGGAGGTGTATAGAATCATGAGCGGCATAGATAGGGTAAATAGACGTCTGCAGTATACCAGACATTCAAGAGTGTCAGGGAAGTGAAGTTTGTGCAGTGAAAATTATGACTGAGAAGGTACTCAGGAAGCTTAATGGTCTGAGGGTGGATAAATCTCCTGGACCTGATGGAATGCACCCTCAGGTTCTGAAGGAAGTAGCTGGAGAGATTGCGGAAGCATTAACGATGATTTTTCAAGAATCGATAGATTCTAGTATTGCACTGGATGACTGGAAAATTGCAAATGTCACTCCACTATTTAAGAAGGGTGGGAGGCAGCAGAAAGGAAACTATAGACCTGTTAGCCTGACATCAGTGGTTGGGAAGTTGTGTGAAAACATTGTTAGGAATGAGATTACAGAGTACCTGGAGGCACATGACAAGATCGGCCAAAGCCAGCATGGTTTCCTGAAAGGAAACTCCTGCCTGACAAACCTACTGCAATTCTTCGAGGAAATTACAAGCAGGGTAGACAAAGGAGATGCAGTAGACATGGTGTACTTGCATTTTCAGAAGGCCTTTGACAAGGTGCCGCACATGAGCCTGCTTAGCAAGATAAGAGCCCATGGAATTACAGAAAAGTTACTAGCATGGGTGGAGCACTGGCCAGTCAGCAGAAAACAGAGTGGGAATAAAGGGATCCTATTCTGGCTGGCTGCCAGTTACCAGTGGAGTTCCACAAGGGTCAGTGTTGGGACCGCTGCTTTTTACAACGTATGTCAATGATTTGGATGATGGGATTAATGGATTTCTGGCTAAATTTGCTGATGATACAAAGGTAGGTGGAGGAGCGGGTAGTGTTGAGGAAACAAGAGAGCCTGCAGAGAGACTTAGATAGTTTAGGGGCATGGGCAAAGAAGTGGCAAATGAAATACAATGTTGGAAAGTGTATGGTAATGCACTTTGCTGGAAGAAATAAACAGGCAGACTATTATTTAGATGGGGAGGGAATTCAAAATGCAGAGATGCAAAGGGACTTGGGAGTCCTTGTGCAAGATACTCTAAAGGTTAACCTCCAGGTTGAGTTGGTTATGAAGAATGCGAATGCAATGTTGGCATTCATTTCTAGAGGTATGGAATATAAGAGCAGGGATGTGATGTTGAGGCTCTATAAGGCACTCATGAGACTACACTTGGAGTAGTGTGTGCAGTTTTGGGCTCCTTATTTTAGAACGGATATACTGACATTGGAGAGGGTTCAGAGAAGATTCACGAGAATGATTCCAGGAATGAAAAGGTTACCATATGAGGTACATCTGACAGCTCTTGGGCTGTATTCCCTGGAGTTCAGGAGAATGAGGGGAGATCTCATAGAAACATTCCAAATGTTAAAAGGCCTGAACAAATTAGATACGGCGAAGTTATTTCCCATGGTAGGGGATTCTAGGACAAGAGGGCATGACTTCAGGATTGAAGGACATCCTTTTAAAAATTGAGATGCGGAGAAATTACTTTAGTCAGAGGGTGGTAAATCTGTGGAATTTGTTGCCACGAGCGACTGTGGAGGCCAACTCATTGTGTGAATGTAAGGCAGAGATAGATAGGTTCTTGATTAGCCAGGGCATCAAAGGGTATGGGGTGAAAGCAGGGGAGTGGGGATGACTGGAAGAATTGGATCAGCCCATGATTGAATGGCGGAGAAGAACTCAATGGGCTGAATGGCCTACTTCTGCTCCTATATCTTATGGTCTTCTGGTCTAAACACTACAGTGCAGAGGTTTAAAAAGAGGGGAAAGATTTAAAAGGGACCTGAAGGGCAACTTCTTAATGTAAAGGGTGGTGCATATTTGAAACAAGTTGCCAGAGAAAGTGATTGAGGCAGGTACAATGACAACATTTAAAAGACATTTCGGCAAATACATGGACAGGAGGCGGTTAAATGGGATATGGGTCAAACATGGGCAAATGAGACTAGCACCTTGCTTGACATGGATGAGTTGAGCCGAAGGGCCTGTTTCTATGCTGTATTACTCTATACTCGACTCTTTTTGCTGAGTTCTATAGACTGTGCCTGTGTCTCTGATAGATACAGATGGAAAAATATTAATTCAAGATCCTACCCCACCCCCCCATCATTTTAAGCTCCGTGCATAGATGAGGACGTTGATCTTCAAGAGGACCAATTTTGCCCCTGCTATCCTTTTGCTCTTAATATATCTGCAGAAACCTTGGAATTCACTTTCACCATGTTTACCAGAACAATCTCAAGTCCTTTTTAGCTCTCTTGATGACAGAAAATGGTAAATAAAAGGGACATAAATTTGTCAGATTCAGCTGATTAATCTGGGAGTTCCAAAGACAAGTTTGCTCTGGTCTTTTGTGTGCAATGCCTCCCACTTTCTCTCATCTAGCCCCCCACCAACTTCCTACCAACACACCCATATGGTATAGTTCAAAGGTTTATCCACCACTTACACAGGATCAGAATGATGTGGAAACCATAGAAAGGGTGCAGAGGAGATTTACAAGGATGTTACCTGGATTGGGGAGCATGCCTTATGAGAACAGGTTGAGTGAACTCGGCCTTTTTTTCTTGGAGTGGCAGAGGATGAGGGGTGACCTGATAGAGATGTACTGCATAAGATGATGAGAGGCATTGATCGTGTGGATGGTCAGAGACCTTTTTCTCCAGGGCTGAAATGTCTACACGAGAGGGCACAGTTTTAAGGTGCTTGGAAGTAGGTACAGAGGAGATGTCAGGGGCAAGTTGTTTTTTTTTTAACGCAGAGAATGGTGAGTGCATGGAATGGGCTGCTGGCGACGGTGGTGGAGGCGGATACGGTAGCGTCTTTTAAGAGACTCTTGGATAGGTAGCTGGAGCATAAAAAAATAGAGGACTATGGGTAACCCTAGGTAATTTCTAAAGTACGTACATGTTCGGCACAGCATTGTGGGCCAAAGGGCCTGCATTGTGCTGTAGGTTTTCTATGTTTCCATGTTTTCTATGATATTTGATTTGAATGGGATTCTCAAAATGAACATTACAATGAAAATATGTAGTTTAACATTTTGTCTTTTTATGTTGTCTTGCTTTTATTTATTGGTGTTCTCATGCACGCAATAGATTTCATCTTCACATTTAGTTATTTACTTACATAACATTTCTGGTTATGACAACATTTACAAAATCAAAAGTGTGTCTCAATTTTGTCCAGATCGAATGCATGGAGGAGAGAGGTGTGGATGAGGTGGTGGCATCCGTTAGTCTCGCGAGACCGTGGATCTGCACCTGGAATTCTCCAGGGCACAGGCCTGGGCAAGGTTGTATGGAAGACCGGCAGTTGCCCATGCAGCAAGTCTCCCCTCTCCACCACACCGATATTGTCCAAGGGAAGGGCAAAGGTCGATACAGCTTGGCACCAGTGTCGTTGCAGGAGTTGCCAGAACGAGGTTAAAGGCAACGTCAGACTGCCTTAGGGACTCCAGCTCTAGATTTGTCCTCAGGGTTTACTCCCGAAGTCTTTCCCATGAGTGGGTATGGCGCAAGGCAGCGGAGGTTTGAAATCAGAGTTTTCCCTCTCTTAGATGGACTGCCTTCCCAGGCTGACGAGCTCCATCTACCCGAGATAAGCAGTGCTATTCTATGGTTTACTGTGTCCAAAATTATCCTTCCAGGCCTAATAAAACTGTGGCAAATGTGTATCGAGATCTGTTTATGTTCAGCTTGATTGGATTGGCCTAAATTGACTCTAGACCTGCTCCAGTTCTGTAAACTTTTAACCACTCTCTGAAATGGTACAATAAGCCAATCAGATGTATCAAAACCTTGATGTTGAAATAAAACCTTTCTGAAACAGGATAGACCAGCTGAATCAACCAGTCATCAGTTGCAAATATGGAAAAGTTGCACCCGGCTCAATTACCCTCAAAGTCCTCCTCAAAGGATTCTGGGGTCAGGTGAAAGTAGAGAACAGTAGACAAGTAACATCTGATACAGTTGTACTCAGTGCCTTATCCCACCAAGACAAACCGACCAGAAGATGACACACAAACCAATGGGAGTATCCCTAATGGTCCTCAGCATTGACTCCAGACCCCAAGTCTCATTACACATAACCAGAAGAAGCTCCTCCCGATTACCACTTACCATCCTCCCATAGCTGATGAACTATTGCTTTTGAAAGTTGTACAATACCTAGAAGAGGCATTTACAGTGAAAAAGGTACACAATATACTCTGCACAAGAGACTTCAACATCTATCACTAAAGAGGAACTTGGCAGCACTACTACTGACTAAGGGGGACAATTCCTGAATGGCATTCCTGCAGATCCAGCACAAGTGAAGAACCTTTGCTACCTTGCTGCAGACTCACCTGCTATGATGCCACAGGTTAGAGTGAACATTGCACAATCCTTATGGAGGCAAAGTCCCAACATCACACTGAGGACACCCTGCACACTACATCATGGGCACAAGCCTCCCCGCCATTGAGGACATCTTTAAAAGGTGGCATCCAACATTAAGGATTCTCACCACCTGACAGATGCCCTCTTCTCACTACCAACATTTCAGGAACAGCTTCTTCCCTTTGCTATCCAATTTCTGAATGGTCCCATGAACCCATGAATATTATCTTGATATTCCTCTTTTGCACTTTTTATTCATTTTTTAATTACGACTAGTGAATTTTATTGTAGTATACTACTGCCACAAACTAACAATTTTCAGTACATACTGTATGTCAGTAATGATAAACCTGATTCTGATTCTAAAAGGAAGAGACTCTCAACAAATCAAGAACAGCTGCAAGAGGGCCATCAGTGGCAGCACAAATGTACAGCATCAAAATCTTTAACATCAAGGCCCGGTGCAGAAAGGCAAGCTGGGAGCGGCAACAGGTTTACTGATGAACAACATTTCCCTCTAGTGAAGCTGCAAAGGTCACATGAACAATAAACAGCAACAGCAGCATGCAATCTCATGATTAATACAGTAGATCAGATCAGATCAAAGTTCTGCAGTACTGCCACTTCGAGAACAGTGGAAAATTAAACAGCTAACAGGAGAAGGCAAGAACTTCCTGATACTCAACTATGGCAGGGACCAGCATGCCATTGCAATAGATATGGTTAAACATTCCCAAGCATTTCGTCAGTTATAGTGAGAGCATGACACATCTCACCTTCCTCCTGAGATCCCAATCTACACAGTAACAAACCAGCAAACCTTTTATTTCACTCCAAACAATATTACAAAAAAAATCTGAGAATACCGGACACAGCAAGGATAATGAGAACAGAAAGCATCCTAGCTACAATATTAAATGCTCAAGCTTCAAAATTAGCCACATTTATAGCCAACTGCTCCAGGCAAACAATGTGGATAATTGTTCCGGTACATGCTGCTCACAAAAAACAGGATAAATCCTATCTAGTTAATTAATACCCTGGAAGATGTCATCGACAGTGCCATCAAGCAGCACTTACTCTGCTTACTAAGCATGGGATTCACCAGGATCATTCTATTCCAGACCACATCACAACCACGGACCTAAGAGCTGCATTCCAGAATGGAGTCAGGACTAACAGGACTTGACATCAAGGATGCCTGAAAATAAGCCTTTCATCAAGAATCCCTGATAAAACTGAAGTCAAATTAATATAATGAGGAAAGCAGTCCAACAATCAGAGTGATAGATCACATAAAGGAAGCTGGCTGGGTTTACTGGGAGACAACAAATCCAGTCCTGGGACATTACAGCAGGAGGTCCTCAGGATCGTGTCCCTGGTCCAATCATCTTAAACTGCTTCACTAATGACCCTCCTTACATCATACGATCAGAATTTGGGAATGTTCACTGACTGCTCAAAGTTCAATTCTATTTACAAATCCTGAGTAAGTGAACCAGACCATGTGAGATCTAGAAGTGAGTAAATACATACAACAGCCTTAACCAATGCATACTGAACAGCAAGAGAGATGAGTACACCTTTGCTTAAACCTGACTATTGACAGTCCCTCCTTGGTAATTGGCCGAAGAGCATAGCCTCTATAATACATAGCATTGAGAGGAGATGCATTATGGTCACCTGGTAACTAAGTACAAGATTCAAAACTCAGCCATTTATAAAAGTCTCCTTTGAAATTTACCTCAAGAAATAGCTGACTCAGGTTTATTCCCCTCCCACCCCATGCTGAGAAATGGTCTCAGCCAAGTACTTCAATAAATACTTAGCAATGGAAAAATTGTGCTCTGAATCGTGAATGTATCAGCTCTATTTAAGAGTTAGCTTCCCAACCTGGTTGCCCTTCAATTGTTTCATCATTTTAGGGTGCTGCAGTGTAACAGCAAAGGGAGAATTATACACTTGGCTAATTATACACAAGTTCCCACTCAAAGATATAGTTTAAAAGACTGAAAAAGTTAATAATTCAAATATATAGTCTTACTCTGAGAAAATTACAGAAATGATCAGAATTAAGCATTGTACTATTGCTTTATCTGGTGACTTATGTTTCTATGTTCATTAGATGTAACGATACAGAGGGCAACAGAAGCAGCAAAAGATGGAAATTTCAGTTCAATACAGGGGGTGAAAAACAAATAAGGGCAGATTAAGAGTGACGACTTGTAGAATGACAGAACATGCAGCACAGCAGCATATATTTTAAACAGTGCATGCAATCCATTCTCCACAAAGAGTCAAAACACAGGAACAGGCCACCATGCTCATGCTGAGCATTAAGTACCCATCTATGCACATTTTAACATGACCAGCATAACTTGCTATTCTCTTTCCCTTCAGGAGTTTATCTATTTACGCTGCTTTAACTGCTGCAAAATGCCAATTTCTAAACATTAGTTGAAAAAGTTCTTCCTAAATTCTCTATTGTTAATATTATTGATAATTAGATTCATGACCAGTAAAGGGGTAAGAGAATATAGTCAGGGTACAAAATAGAACTCACCATCAATTCCAGTGATTAAGAAAACTCCTAACGTCTCCATAGGACCAAACCAATCGCTACATGGTGACAGCTAATCTATAGGATTTAAGCCAACCTATTGAAAACAATATATTTTTCTGACCTTCACACTGAGTTACCGATTCTTAATCGTCTGCCTTCACAAATACTCCCTTGTATCAGGTGCACTATAATCATAGGACATGAAATGCACTAATTTATAGATCAACAAGTTAAAACAATAACCAATAGTCCATGCAATCTTACCTGACAGGAGACCTGAACGAGAAACACAAGGTCTTTGGTGTCAGCACCATTCTTGCTCACATCACTCTGTTCCTCTGTCAGCACCAGCTATACAATGGCAAGAAATCGAGAACAGGTAGATGGATTGGAAGGAAGAGAAATATATAAAAAAACAATTAGGTTAATAGCAAACAATTCAGAAAATAATGCATGACAGTCTCACTGATATCGCTGACTCCAAAGTACTTTGCACTGAAACTACATTAGAGAAACTGGAGGAACGACAATAAAGTCAAAAGGTGACATAGGAGGAGACAGGAGATTTGGACAGAATGGAGAGAGTGGTGGAAGTAAAAGGGATGGTGAATATAGGAGAGGAAGAGTACAGTAGAGGTGGAGTTGGGGGAGGATGGTTAACACCTTGCTAAGATCAGTAATGTCTTAACACAGCTGATTCATCAGACCTTTCATTAGTCTGTAATTTCCAACCAGACTCGATCTCTATTTGAAAGTAAATGCAACTTAGAAAGCTAGATTCACACAGGTTCAAATTAAAGTGTTAACATTTTGAAGTGTTCTTATTTAGCATACATATAGCTTCTCCAGTCTGTAATAAAAAACCACACGGCACCATTAAAAGAATGACCACACAGTCATTAGCCCACTGGTAGATATTTGAATTCAGAGCAGAAAAGGTTGCAATTTACACATCTTGACAACAATGCAACCTTCAAGCTTCTGCTTTCCCCTGAAATTACTTTTATGAAGAAGGGCATGTTCTTTGCATTTACTGTGGAAGGCTTCAATAATGGCTGGATGATTTTTGTAATACACAGGTTTAGTGAGGAGTAGAATTTTATGGTTCATGTCAAATGTTTGTTCTGATGATGTGCATTTACAGGTTAACAAAAGGCTTCTTCGATAAGGTTCTGAATGATCAAAGCTCAATATGCACTGAGCGGCTCCCATTTTAAGAGGGAGAATCCCACTACACCCTTGCACTTACCCTTTACTAACAATGCCTCTCTCACAATATGCAGACCAGCAGAGGTCTAGCATTACTGGGTTATGTCCAGGCACAAACTAAAAGGTAGAACAGTAGAACAAGTAAAATATTCATCCTCCGTATGCTAGTACAAAAGGCAAAAGATCAATCTGTAAAAATCCATCGCCTGTATCGAACAACCTTCATGATGTCCATCCGGATCTTTTACAACCCACGGCTGAGCTCCCCGTTAACCCAGTTCCGCACTGCCCGTTTCATGCTCAATTTGCTTAGCTAAGGCAGCTGCTCTGTAATAACAGGAGTCCCACAGGATGAGGAACGACAGCATGGAGCTCGACAGCAGCCAAGAGCAACACAGAAATACGTGCAGCAATGATTTGCCTGCCAGACATTTCACCGCTCAAAGAACTCAGTGGGGACATGAACAGTTCACGTAAGAGTCTTTATCCAAAACATGACATTTGCTCATTAAACAAGAACGAGGCTTGGCTTCTGAGCAGCTATGCAGCACTGCCTAGACCGATTGTGTGGAAACCCATTAGCACTGAGCATACACAGAATCTTAAATTATAAATTCCTTTTGAATCAGAAAAGCAGAGGTGTGCTTAAGCGTGAATATTTTATTGAATTCAGTCTTCATCATTTTGTTTACTGGAGGGAAAATTATTTCAACTGTGCCGAACACCACGTTTATATAAACTGGTCTTTAGCTTCCGGTAATGGATTTCAAGCTGGCTGGCTGCTCCTTCTCCTCCCCCAACCCATACACACATTGCATATGACATTGAGCTTCTCTTAACCTCTCCAAGCAATTCTCCATTTAAAGTGAAATCCAACAAAGACACGCATTTCAAAATAAGGAAATGGCTCCAAACAGTCTAGTTCTAAAGGTTACCCGAAAGTGAACTTCTGAAACACAAAACCTAGCTGAGACAGTGTGACCAGAAAATGAAAGGCAGTCTTAACTAAGCTGGATCTCTCTTTATGTTTTCATGTGATCTTACAACAGCCATATGACATGGGACTTCCAACCAACCTTATTAACTCTTCCAGAATAACTACAAACTAAATGGCACAAAGAGTATTGATCGCAGGGAGTGAATCGCCTGAAACTCGAGACACTCACCGATTCAAAGAAGTAGGACACCTTGCCTCAGAAACCTGATGTGTAAATGAAAAGGGGGCCTCGAAAGGGTTATCGCCACTAGGCTATTTCAAAATTAGTGATGGATTTCACCCCTGTGGTTAGGATACATACATCAGGTTTGCAACTTCACTGGTAAAATTATGCTATTTCTTACTCCCAACTCAGGGAGCAAAACTATAATCTATTATGTACCACAGGGACCCCTCAGCTATAAACCAGAGAAATTAAGAGCTACGGGGAAGTTTGACACAGTAAACCAAACCAAATATTTCCATTCATTGGATCACCTATTAAATTAAAAGTTATAACACAGTTTTAACAACAGTATTATCAACAACTGAAATTTGGACTTTGCTTCCTTATGCCCACAAACTCATCCCCCATTTCAGATCAAGACAACCTACACATAAGCCAGCACACAGAAAGTAAGTGTAAGTGTGAGTTTCAGCAGTCTGTCACTAATTTAAATCCAATACCCAGTATTTTACCAAAACACTAACAGGCAATGCAGATGTAAATATACATTCGGATTATTTACACAGGTAACAAACTGATTAGAAGGTAGGCTCCTACCACCTGGGTTCAAATGACATAGTTAGGGATTGTTTTTATATACAAGGGACATGCTTTCAACCTTTTTAAATGTACTTTCAATGACGTATTCCATGTTGTCTGTCTGCTCCTTTCCACCGCCCAACCCACATCATACACGTCACATATGATATTGAGCTACTATTAATATCCCCCAGCAATTCCTGATTTAAAAGAAAATGCAAACAGACAATATATCAAGATCACTACAACTTTAAAATGAGGAAATAATTCCAAGTCAACAGTGCAACATCAAAGCTTTCTTTAAATGCTACAATATATTCTCTTTCTAGTCAGGCAGACCCTGGCCCAAATGAGAGAAGCCTTTTCCTAATCTTTAGTAACTTCAGAGAACAGCAGGTCAGGTAGCATCTGTGGAAAAGGTCTGATAAAGTACCTTTGACCTGCTGTGTTCCTAGCATTTTTTGGTTTTGCTCCTAACCTCTTTCTTTGTCTTCCTGCTAATTATCTGAAATTGATGGTCTTTAATTACTGACAAACTGGTTATTCGAAAGGTCTTCTGATTTAATTTTTAAAAAGCCTAATTTCAAGCACCTCCAATGAGTTAACATATGAGATTTCTTTCTTTGCATGGAAGCTTAATTTCTCCATGCTTGTTTCAGAAATGCTTTCTCTGAGCTACCTCACATCCCCAGTCTTCCTGTTCCTCTATTTTGTATATACACACACACATATATTATATGAGGGTGATTCACCTTTGAATGCAAGAGGCACAGTTATTTTGTTAAGACTGCATGAAGGTAGCTAGGCTACAAATCAAGGCTATAAACAGATCAAATAGTCCCTAGCTCCCTGTTACAGATGTGCATGTAAAGAAAGCAAGCTTCAGTATGAGATATCCTTCCAGGGCGGGGGGGGGGGGGTGCGGGGGAAGAGGGAGGATACCTAGCGGACATCATTGCATAATATCCTCAGGTTTTCAACTGTAGAACACCAGAGCTCCAGGTAAAGGCATCTAGAGGTTAGTCACAGCCAGCATTCTTTCTCAGATGTTCACAAATACACATTTAGCTGAGGGCAGCAGGTACCTTGTCAATCGTAGAATTTGGAAATTGGTACGCAAAATACCTGATCAGATGCTCTGTGAACCTGCAACTTTGCTAGGTAATAATAGATTATGGCTGTCTCTAGATAAGAAGAAAAAAGAAAACTACAAGCAAACACTTACAGCTCAGGTTAAATACTATATGAGCAATCCCTGCTATATATTATGGACTCAGACTCATATTACAGAGAAATGATAACCTAACAAGAGAGTCCAGACATTTGTCTACTGTCTAGGAATCAAATCCCAAAGCATTGGGAATGGCTACAGTGAACTACAATCAGCACTGCATAGGGACTGAACAGCTCCCCTAACACAGATGAAGTGTCTCAGCTTAAAATGTCAACTGTTTATTCTTTTCCATAGATGCTGCCTGGCCTGCTGAGTTCCTCCAGCATTTTGTGTGTTGCTCATTAACACTAAACATGCTCTTAACCTGCACCTGCATAAATAACTGGATCAGGCTTGAAAATGTGTTTAATGTTACGAACCGTTGCAGTTCACATGAACAGCAACATGAAAGGTCACTCAAAGGAGCACTCATTTAAAGATATCAAAATAGAAAGCAAAAAAGTGTGCTTCATTTACTAGTCTAACAGGGGTATATAATTAATAGGATGAGCAAACAAGTCTGACCTAGGAGATTCTGCAGATGCTGGAAATCTTGAGTAACACACACAAAATGTTGGTGGAACTCACCAAACTGGTAGCATAAACAAGAGAAAATCTGCAGGTGCTGGAAATCTGAGCAACACGCACAAAATGCTGGAAGAACTCAGCAGGCCAGGCAGTTGACGTTTCAGGCAAAAACCCTTCGGTAGAACTGGAGAAAAAAAAAAGTAAAGGTGGAGGGAGAAGAAAGAGAAGCACAAGGTGACAGGTGAAACCTAGAGAGGGAAGGATGAAGTAAAGAGCTGGGAAATTGGTGAAAAAGACAGAAGACCATGGAAGGTGGGGGGGGGGAACCCCAGAGGGAGGCGAAGGGGTGGGCAAGGAGATAAGGTGAGAGGGGGAAAAGGGGATGGGAAATGCTAAGTAGGGGGGGAAGTATTACCGGAAGTTTGAGAAATTGATGTTCACGCCATCAGGTTGGAGGCTACCCAAATGGAATGTAAGGTGCTGCGCCTCCAACCCAAGTGTGGCCTCATCACAACAGTGTGAATGGGAATGGGGAGTGGAATTAAAATGGGTGGCCACTGGGAGATCCCGCTTGTTCTGGCAGACAGAGCGTAGATACTTGGCAAAGCGGTCTCCCAATCTACACCGGGTTTCACTGATATACAGGAGGCCACACCGGGAGCACCCAACACAGTAAATCATCCCAACAGACTCACAGGTGAAGTGTTGCCTCACCTGGAAGGACTGTTTAGGGCCCTGAGGGAGGAGGGTGTAGGGGCAGGTGTAGCACTTGTTCCGCTTGCAAGGATAGGGCAAAGTGAATAGGAATAAGGAACCTTGGTTCTCAAGGGATATTGCAACTCTGATAAAGAAGAAGAGGGAGTTGTACGACATGTATAGGAAACAAGGAGTAAATAAGGTGCTTGAGGAGTATAAGAAGCACAAGAACGTACTTAAGAAAGAAATCAGGAGGGCTAAAAGACATGAGGTTGCTTTGGCAGTCAAAGTGAAGGATAATCCAAAGAGCTTTTACAGGTATATTAAGAGCAAAAGGATTGTAAGGGATAAAATTGGGCCTCTTGAAGATCAGAGTGGTCGGCTATGTGCGGAACCAAAGAAAATGGGGGAGATCTTAAATAGGATTTTTGCGTTTGTATTTACTAAGGAAACTGGCATGAAGTCTATGGAACTAAGGGAAACAAGTAGTGAGATCATGGAAACTGTACAGATTGAAAAGGAGGAGGTGCTTGCTGTCTTGAGGAAAATTGAAGTAGATAAATCGCCGAGACCTGACAGAGTGTTCCCTCGGACCTTGAAGGAGACTAGTGTTGAAATTGCAGGGGCCCTGGCAGATATATTTAAAATGTCGCTGTCTACAGGTGAGGTGCCGGAGGATCGGAGAGTGGCTCATGTTGTTCCGTTGTTTAAAAAAGGATCGAAAACTAATCTGGGAGATTATAGGCCGGTAAGTTTAATGTCAGTAGTAGGTAAGTTATCGGAGAGAGTACTAAGAGAAAGAATCTACAAGCATTTGGATAGACAGGGACTTATTAGGGAGAGTCAACATGGCTTTGTGCGTGGTAGGTCATGTTTGACCAATCTATTGGAGTTTTTCGAGGAGGTTACCAGGAAAGTGGATGAAGGGAAGGCAGTGGATATTGTCTACATGGACTTCAGTAAGGCCTTTGACAAGGTCCCGCATGGGAGGTTAGTTAGGAAAATTCAGTCGCTAGGTATACATGGAGAGGTGGTAAATTGGATTAGACATTGGCTTAATGGAAGAAGCCAAAGAGTGGTAGTAGAGAATTGCTTCTCCGAGTGGAGGCCTGTGACTAGTGGTGTGTCACAGGGATCAGTGCTGGGTCCATTGTTATTTGTCATCTATATCAATGATCTGGATGATAATGTGGAAAATTGGATCAGCAAATTTGCTGATGATACAAAGATTGGAGGTGTAGTGGACAGTGAGGAAGGTTTTCAAAGCTTGCAGAGGGACTTGGACCAGCTGGAAAAATGGGCTGAAAAATAGCAGACAGAGTTTAATACAGACAAGTGTGAGGTATTGCACGTTGGAAGGACAAACCAAGGTAGAACATACAGGGTTAATGGTAAGGCACTGAGGAGTGCAGTGGAACAGAGGGATCTGGGAATACAGATACAAAATTCCCTAAAAGTGGCATCACAGGCAGATAGGGTCGTAAAGAGAGCTTTTGGTACATTGGCCTTTATTAATCAAAGTATTGAGTATAAGAGCTGGAATGTTATGATGAGGTTGTATAAGGCATTGGTGAGGCCGAATCTGGAGTATTGTGTTCAGTTTTGGTCACCAAATTACAGGAAGGATATAAATAAGGTTGAAAGACTGCAGAGAAGGTTTACAAGGATGTTGCTGGAACTTAAGAAACTCAGTTACAGAGAAAGGTTGAATAGGTTAGGACTTTATTCCCTGGAGTGTAGAAGAATGAGGGGAGATTTGATAGAGGTATATAAAATTATGATGGGTATAGACAGAGTGAATGCAAGCAGGCTTTTTCCACTGAGGCAAGGGAAGAAAAAAAAACCTGAGGACATGTGTTAAGGGTGAGGGGGGAAAGTTTAAAGGGAACATTAAGGGGGGGCTTCTTCACACAGAGAGTGGTGGGAGTATGGAATGAGCTGCCAGACGAGGTGGTAAATGCGGGTTCTTTTTTAACATTTAAGAATAAATTGGACAGATACATGGATGGGAAGTGTATGGAGGGATATGGTCCGTGTGCAGGTCAGTGGGACTAGACAGAAAATGGTTTGGCATAGCCAAGAAGGGCCAAAAGACCTGTTTCTGTGCTGTAGTTTTTCTATGGTTTTCTATGGTTTCTAGGTGCCAGGAGGGAGATAGGTGGGTAGGTGGGGATGGACAAATGGACAAGGGAGTTGCGGAAAGCAGAAAGTTGGGGGGGGAGGGGGGGCGGATGTGCTTGGTGGTGGGATCCTGTTGGAGATGGTGGAAGTTTCAGAGAATTATGTGCTGGACACGGAGGGTGGTGTGGTGGTAGGTGAGGACGAAGAGCCCTATCCCTGGTAGGGTGGCGGGAGGATGGGATGAAAGCAGACGAGCGTGAAATGGAAAAGATGTGGCTGAGCATTAATGATGAAGGGAGGGAAGCCCCTTTCTTTGAAAAAGGAGGACATCGCCTTCATTTTAGAAGGAAAAGTCTCATCCTGAGAGCAGATGCGGCAGAGATGGAGGAATTGAGAGAAGAAGAACTGGGAAGCATCTGTGGAGGGGAATATGGTGTGTCTTAATGAATAGTCTCAGCCTGAAACTCTGATAGTTTATCCCCTGTCATAGATACTGCCTAAAAGCTACTGGCATGATGAACGAAGCCCTGAACACAGCAAGAGATGCGGGACCTTCATTGCTGCCATAAATGCTAATGGCGTAATGGAGGAGCAGGACAGATGCTGCCTGACTTGCTGAGTTCCACCAGCATTTCGTGTGTGTTGCTCAAATCTAAGCCAGGGGTGCATCCCACCATTAACACTGGCAGTGGAATAGCACAGTCCACACACATTCCAGGTAAGATGCAAATAAATGAGGTCACATTACACTTCTCTGGTAATTAGGAAATAGGTTTCTCCCCACATCTAAATGGCCCTACCCATCACCAAGAAATGCAAACTGTTAACAAAGCTTTCATTTCAAAGGAGAACCATGCCTGAGGATTCAGTTTTTATCTCTCTTAATTCCCACTTCACCGTTACGTATGCATTAGCAATCCAAAAGCTCTTGCACTGAAGAGCCGACTCAGCATAATATTTGAAGGCTGATGCATCGGGTTAACTTGCAATCATACTGTCACCATAGGAACATGATCAGAGACTCCTCATCACTACAATACTCAGTTAGGGCAATCACAGGGGCATTGTGATGATTGGCTTAAAACAGGACTTCTGTTGGAATGGAATGGCTTTAAAGAACCAAATATTCTTTAATCAAGTTACAACGGCTAGATTGAACCAAAACTTCAAATTACTACTGTGCAGTTCCCAGAAAGTGCATTACACAACATGGCACACTATTACACTCTATGGGGGCTGGTACGAGGGCCACCAGTTCCCTAACTACAGCACTCACACAGCTAGCTCCAAACCCACTACAAAGATTTGCCTTCCAATAGCTGGTTTTAAGTCTCAGCATTTAATGTGAATATTTTGCCTAATCCCGATAAAACATACTGATACATTCATGTGTTAGGCTTAACTTATGACAGTTTTATGGCCCAACGTACTTGCCTGCTTTCCAAAGACAGACAAGTACTTTGGCACAACTTGTCCAACTTGATCATCAAGGACAAGTTGGGCCAAAGGGCATGTTTCTGCACTGTATTAGCCAATGACTGGGAGTAAAGTGGAAGCCAGGGCTGTGGCATGCTCCTCCGTCAGGATGCAGGAGATTGGAGACATTTCCATTGGCAGTGTATGGAATAGAGCTGCATAGAGCATTTGGATTCACAATGAAGCATCTTCATGAAATATGGCGGATAATACACTTACCAAGTTGGTCACACCGCAGGTACAGAGAGAAAAGAAGTCACAGTAAATGCTGGCAGGTACTACTGGAGTCCTTATGATCAACCCCTCTCAAACCTGTATACAATTTTGAAGACAGTTGAGAATAATGGCCTTTTCAAAGGAAGCAGCAGCTGCAACCTACTTTGTGCCACCACGGCTGGCTCTGATGCACAGCAGGAGAGGGCAGAGACCTCAGTGAACAGTATTGGTGGGGGATTTGTTAATGAGAAGAGAAAACAATTGTTTCTGTGGCCTAGCATGACACTCCAGAATGGTCTGTTGTCTTCCTGATGCCGGTGGCAAAATATTCTGAAGGGGGAATGGAGAACAGCCAGTGATCGTACTACACATTAGTACTAACAACATACACAGAAAGAGGGATGAGGTCCTGCAAAGTGAACTTTGAGAGCTACGCATAAGATGGACAAATGTCTGGCTAAAGATCTGGTGGAAGAGGGAAGGCTTTAGGTACTTGGATCATTGGAATTATTTCTGGGTGGGATCTGTACAAAGAAGACAGTTTGCACCTAAACTGGAAGGGGACTACACTTGCAGGAAAATTTACTCGCAGTACTCAGAATGAGTTTAAGCTAATTTGTCAGGGGGTGGGAAACTCAGTAGCAGAGGAGTAGGTGAGGAGTTTGACCCAAATGTAGAGGATAGACCATGCAAGTCCAGTAGGCACAGCAGACAGGTAAGGGATCATGGGAGGGCTGAGAGCTCAACTACATTTACTTTAATGCAAGATGTCACAGGTATTCGCTGCTTGAAGCAGCTGGTTTTAAGGCACTAGTAACCTGCCTTTGCCCGTTCTTCTGCCAGTAGAAACTGTTTCGGCATGCTTAGCAGTTAAGCCACATGTGAAGGCCTAGAGCTAGAATTGGTTGCCAGAGGCTATTTGAGACCCACAACATTGGGAGCTTTTAATCAATAGTGGAAGCTTCTCCCCACTACCTCAGCACCATATAAATGGAAGTACCAATCGAAGTTTGTGCATCTTCATCCGTCACAGGTGAAGACCAGAGGAAAGGTAAATGTCCTCAATAGCAAGGAATTATAGACCAGTTAGCCTGAAAGTAATTGTGGAAAAAAAAGCTGTCCATTATTAAAAAGTTAGAAAAGATCAACAAGGTTGGTCAAAGTTAGTATGGATTAATGAAAGAATTAAATTGAATTGACTTTATTACTTACATCCTTCATTTACACGAGGAGCAAAATTCTTTACATTGTGTCTCTGTCTAAATGTGCAATTTATAGTAATTTGTAATATATAGTATGTACAACAGGGCAGTCAATATAACATAGAAATACAATTGTATCAGCATGAATTAATCAGTCTGATGGCCTGGTGGGAGAAGCTGTTCCGAAGCCTGTTTGTCCTGGCTTTTATACTGTGGTACCATTTCCCAGATGGTCGCAGCTTGTGGTTGGGGTGACTCGGGTACCCAATGATCCTTCAGGCCCGTTTTACACACCTGCCTTTATAAATGTCCTGAATAGTGGGAAGTTCACATCTGCAGATGAGCTGGGCCATCCACACCACTCTCTGCAGAGTCCTGCGATTGAGGGAAATACAGTTCCATACCAGGCAGTGATGCAGCCAGTCAGGATGCTCTCAATTGTGTCCCTGTAGAAAGTCCTTAGGATTTGGGGGCCCATACCAAACTTCATCAACCGTCTGAGGTGTAAGAGGCGCTGTTGTGCTTTTTTCATCATACAGCCGGTATGTACAGACCACGTGAGATCCTCGGTGATGTGTATGCCGAGGAACTTAAAGTTGTTTACCTCTCAACCCCAGATATATTGATGTCAATCGGGGTTAGCCTGTCTCTATTCCTCCTGTAATCCACAACCAGTTTCTTTGTTTTTGCGACATTGAGGGAGAGATTATTTTCTTGACACCATTGTGTCAGGGTGATGACTTTTTCTCTGTAGGCCGCCTCAATACTATTTGAGATTAGGCCAATTAGTGTAGTATCGTCAGCAATTTTAATTAGCAGATTGGAGCTGTGGGTGGTGACACAATCATGGGTATACAGAGAGTAAAGGAGGGGACTTAGGACACAGCTCTGAGGGGCTCCTGTATTGAGAGTCAGAGGGATGGAGGTTAGGGAGTCCACTCTTACAACCTGCTGGCGATCTGACAGGAAGTCCAGGATCCAGCTGCACAAGGCAGGGTGAAGGCCGAGGTCTCTGAACTTCTTGTCAAGACTGGAATTATGGTGTTGAATGCTGAACTGTAGTCCAAGAACAGCATTCGCACATAAGCATCCTTCTCCAGATGTGTAAGGACAGAGTGCAGAGCTGTGGCTATTGTGTCATCTGTCAATCGGTTGTGTCCGGTAGGTGAATTGTAGGGGATCCAGTTTGGGTGGTAGCAAGCTGCAGATGTAATCCTTCACCAGCCTCTCAAAGCATTTGCTTATTATTGAGTTGAGTGTGATAGGATGCCAGTTGTTCAGATATGTTACCTTGGTCTTTTTAGGTACAGGGACAATGGTGGATGTTTCGAAGCAGGAGGGCATTCTTCACTGGGAGAGAGAGAGAGATTACAAATGTCTGTAAACACACCTGCCAGTAGTGCCACGCACATCCTGAGTACCTGCCCTGGGATGCCGCCCGGTCCCGCAGGCTTGCGACTGTCCACTCGTTGGAAACACCTGTGTACTTCAGCCTCCGAGATGACCAAGGTACAGGCCCTTCGACAGCTCTCTCTTGGGGCTCAGTGTTGGCGACATCGAACTGAGAGTAAAAACGATATAGCTCATCTGGGAGAAAGGCAGCAATGTCGGAAACACCACTGTGTTTAGCTTTGAAGTCTGCGATGCTATGCAGACCGTAACATAAGCTGCACATGCTGTTGGTGGAGAGTTGTGTCTGGATCTTGTCCCTGTATTGTCGTTTCGCTGCCTTGATGACTTTGCACAGATCATAGCTGCATTTCCTGAGTTCCTGTTGGTCACCAGCAATGTAAGCTCTGTGTCTCGTGCTTCCTACTGCTCACACGGAACTGTTGATCCATGGTTTCTGGTTTGGATAGACCTTGCCTGATTTTTGGGGACAGCATCCTTGATACACTCCTGGATGAAACTCGTGATCCCTTCCGTGAACTCGGAGAAACCCTCCTCACGAAAGACATTCCAGTTGACATCAAAGCAATCATACTTGGCAAATTCACTGGTATTTTTGGAAGATGTAAAGCATATGGAGGTAGGTCAGAGAGTGAGGATTTCCAGAAGGCTTTCACTAAGATTCCATGCATGACATTAATAGGAAAAATTGAGATTGGATAGATAAATGTTTGGCAGACAGGAAACAGGGCAAGAATGAACAGGAATTTCTCAGATTGATAGATGGTGACTAGTGGTGTAGTTCAGGGTTCAGTGCTTGGACCACAGCTAATCATGATTTATGTTAATGACTGAGATAAGATAATTAAATATAACATATCTAAGTTTGTGGATAATACATTACTGGGTGAGAGAGTGAGCTGTGAGGAGGACACAGAGGTGCTCCAGAGTGATTTGAATAATGAGTGGGCAAATACGTGGCAATTGCAGTATAATTTGGATACACACAAGTACCTCTGAATATCAATCAATAAAATTAGTAATTAGATGCAAGAAGTAGTTAAGGAGGCAAATGGAATGTTAATGGGTATGGCTTCTTGCAATTGCACTGTGCTTTGAACAGGCATGAGCAGTTTTAGTCTTCTTGTCTGAGGATGGATGTTCTTACCATGAAGGAAGTGTAACAAAGGTTCACCAGAATGATTCCTCGGATGATAGGATAAATGCATGGAGAGAGAATGTGATGATTAGACTCTGTAATTGTCTTTGCTGCACTGCAGGGGAGGAAAACTATAGTGATAGCGACCTTGGTCCTGAGGGTATTAGACAGGCATTTCTGTGGTGTCCAAGATGATATGTTGCCTCCCTGATGCTGGGCTTAGGAACGTATCAGAGAACAGTGGAGAGCATTCTGATTGGTCAGAGGTTACAGTATCAAGGAGAGATAGAAAGAGGAATGATGTGCTTCAACATCATTTTAGGAAGTTAGGCAACAGGCTAAAGAGCGGGACTGTAATCCTTGATTATATCTTGCGCCACATATGAATGAGTGTGAGGGCAGGTTAGATCAATACGTGGTTAAAGTGGTGGCGCAGGAGAAAGGTCTTTAGAAACTTGGATTATCAGGTCTGCTGCAGAGACAGATAGGACCTGTAAAATCAGGATGAGCTGTATTGGAACTGGAAGGCAACCAATATTCTTGCATGGAGGTTTGATCCTCTTTAAACTAATTTGGTAGGAGACAGAACACAGACTATTTGTACAGCATGTAAGAGGGTACAGTCAAATATAGAAGACAGACTAAATCTTGGAGGCAGAACAAATGGGGGCACAATAAGTCATGTGCATAGTAGGCTAAGCTGCATAAATTGCAATGCAAGAAGCCTGAGAGGTAAGACTAAAGAGCTTAATGTTGATTAGTACACGGGTGCTCACAGTGATGGGTACAGAATATCATTATAATCACAAAACATGATTGAAAGAAGGGCAGGATGAGCCCTGTACTTTGACAGTGGCAGCTCAATGATCTGAGGTATACAAGTTTCAGGCGTGAAGGATGGGGAAGGAAAATGCGGGGGGGGGGCGGTCATCCTAATATTGATTAGGAAGAATATGTTGGAAGGTTCTTCAAACAAGGATCGGTGCTGAGATCCTCAATGCTTGTGATATTAATAGCTTGCATGTATTTGTAAGAGGTATAATTGGTAAGACTGGGTGGCACAAGCCCTACTTGACACCCAACTTCACTGAGATTGGTTCTGTTGCAGCCTTGTTGGTTAACATCATGGCCTACCTGCCACTGTGGGAGAATGCAAGATGGAGACCAATTTCAGAGGGCAACCAAATCTGAGAAGGGTGTTCCACACCCCTGCTTGCTTGCTGGAGACAGACATTGATGAAAAATTCATTACCACCTTAAATATGCTAGCAATGTCTTTGGTTGATTGAAGAAAAGGGTACTTGAAGATCTGACACAAACCAGACTTGGTATGAGGTTACTAGACAAACACAGGGAAATATCAAGGATGCACTCAAAGATATCCTTGAAGAAATGCAGCATCTCCATTGATTCCTGGCTTACAAATGCTCAGAGTGGAGACAGAACATTTGGGCTGGTTTTGAAAACCTGGAGACGATGCACTAGGAGCACACAGAAGCCATTTAAGCAGATGGAGGAATGCACCACCTCACAAACTACCCATCCAACCAGCCTGTCTTGTTCATTCTTTCATGGCACTATTCCCATCTCAGCCTTCTATCTCGTGTCTGTAAACAGTTACAATATTGTTTTATGTTCCTTTGCAAATTAATTTTATGCTTTTGTTTAGCCTTCTTAATTGTTTTTTTACCTTTTTCCTACTTTTCAATCACTCCTGTTTTGTTGTCCATTATATCTTCTGAACTTGCATTCCTAACCGGCTGTTCTCCTATCCATTAGGGCTGCTGTTTAATTGGGCCAAAATGTACACCATTTAAACAATCACAGTCTAGGTTCAAAGAAGTATGTGAACCTCTGGGGTAATGCCTTCCAGAAAAGCTATTTGGAGTTAGGTGTTCCAATCAATGAGATGAGATGGCAGGTATAGGCTGTAGAGCTGCCCTGCCCTATAAAAAAGACACACAAAGTCAGGTAACTGACAGAGCCTGTTCTGCTCAAGAAAGATCTGTTTTTGTGCACCAAGCCTCAATCAAAACAACATTCAGAGGACCTTTTAAGAAGAACTAGAGAGATGCATGATGTTGGAAAAGGCTACAAAAGAATTTCTAAAGACCTAAGTATTTGTCAGGCCACAGTAAGATATATTGTCTACAAATGGAGAAAACTCAATTCTGTTTCTACTCTCCCTAGGAGTGGACATCCTGCAAAGATCACACCAACAGCACAACGTGCAATGCTGAAGGAGGTGAAAAAGAACCCAAGGGTAACAGCAAAAGAAATGCAGAAATCTCTAGGACTTGCTGAAGTCTCTGTTCATATGTCCACTATAAGATAAACACTGAACAAGAATGGTGTTCATGGAAGGAGACGCGGGAAACCACTGCTTCCCAAAAAAATATATTGCTGCACATCTGAAGTTTGCAAAAGACCACCTGAATATTCTACGACGCTTCTGGGACAATGTTCTGTGGACAGATGAGACAAAAGTTGAACTTTTTGGCAGATATGCACATTGTTACGTTTGGTGGTAAAAGGACACTGTACAGCAACACCTCATCCCAACTGTGAAGCATGGTTTGGGGCTGCTTTGCTGCCTCAGGGCCTGGACAACTTGCAATCACTGAGAGAACAATGAATTCAAAATTGTATCAAGACACTTTACAGGAGAATGTCAGGGTAGTAGTCCATCACCTGAAGCTTAACAGAATTTGGATGTTGCAACAAGACAATGATCTGAAATACAAGAATAAATCAACAACAGAAGGGTTTAAAAAGAAGAAAATCTGTGTTTTCCAACGGCCAAGTCAGAGTCCAGACATTAACCCAACTGAGATGCTGTAGTATGACCTGAAGAGGGCTGTTCATGCAAGGTATCCCAGAAATATTGATGAACTGAAACGGTTTTATGTGGAGGAATAATCTAAGATTCCTCCTCGCTGTTGTGATCAGCAGCTACAGGAAACGTTTGGTGGAGGTTATTGCTGCTAAAGGAGGTTCTACCAGTTTTTAAACACAAGGACTCACATATTTTTTCCAGCCTGGACGGTAAATGATTCAACAAGGTATTCAATAAAGACATGAAAAGTACAATTGTTTGTGTGTTATTTGTTTAGGCAGATTGTGACTTAGATGAAAATCAGACCACATTTTATGAGCAATTAGTGCAGAATACCAGGCAATTGCAAGGGTTCACAAACAATCTCTTGCAACTGTAGTTCAGCTGTTTGAGTTGTGTCTGTTACGAGAATACACATAAAATTAAGATGTTTGCTGGCCTGGGCTAGCATCGGTGGCATCAGCAGTTGGTCTGCCACCTGCCCTCAGGGGAAGGAGAGATAAGGAACAATGGAGCAGCGTCTGGAGATGTGTAATGAAGGGATGTGGGAGAGAGAGCTGTCTGGAGCGGCTCCCCCCTTTGAACCCTGAACTGTTTGAAGTGATGGACAGGCGATACCCCAGCAGGGGGATAAAAAGGGACAGGTTCGCTAAGACAGACACACACGCCACCCGAGGTAACGAGACCCTGGAAGCGGTGCGCCTCTCACGAGTGGGTGAGAAGTGCCAGACAACGACAAGGGTGGAAAGGTACGATCAGCGGGAACCCGGTGTGTGTCCGCCCTTGCCTGGGTGCCGGGTTCACTGCAGAGGATCGACCGCATCTGGAGGAGGGGTCACAGTCGGTGACCTCAGGTGACATCACCAAGGACCCGCCCAAAAGCTGTTTGTGAGCCATATCGCTGGTCTGTGAGTGAAGCTGTTCTGAATGATCAGTTGTTCCTATTCTATCTCTGTCTCTCTTCCCCCACCTTGTCCATCGCCATGGCAACGATTACTGCGAACTGAACTACAAACTGGACTGAACTTTGAGTCATTTTGAAATTGGTCATTTACCCCTAGACAACGATAGAGCTTGATTGATGCTGTTATCTTAATTCTGTGCACATGTGTGGTTATCATTGTTGAATTGTTGCATTTATTATCCTTTCGATTACTGTGTTGCTTGTTTCTTTAATAAAACTTTCTTAGTTCTAGTACTCCAGACTCCAACTGAGTGATCCATTTCTGCTGGTTTGGCAACCCAGTTACGGGGTACGTAACATAAGTGGGGTTCTCGTCCGCGATTTTGAACGCTAAATTTGGGACGGAGTAAATTGATTGGGTTAAAATTCCCGAAAGAAAGAAAAGACAAACAGCAGAAATGGAGGTTGAGGAATTTATAAAGGCGCCGACCTTGGAGGCATTAGAGGATGCCAGGAAATCGGAATTGATAGCTGTGGCCAAACGGGTGAATCTTGCTAAGGTGAAGTCGACAATGAGGAGAGAGGAGATACACAGAGCTATTGTAGAGCACTATGTATCTAAAGGTGTGTTTCCCCAAGGTGACCTGGGGGAGGTGTCTATTGAAAAACCTGCTGGAGACACGGTACAGGTACAGCTTGAAAAACTGAGACTCGAGCACGAGTTCCGGGTACGGCAGTTAGAACACGAAGAGAAGCAGTTAGAAAGGCAGGAGAGAGAGAAAGAGGTAGAAAGGCAAGAGAGAGAAAGACAGTTGGAGAGAGAAGAGAGAGAGAGGGACAGACAGTTGGAGAGAGAGGAGAAACAGAGGGAAAGGGAATTTGAGCTGGAGAAGTTAAAGATAAGGGCCGAGCAGGGGCTCGTGCCGAACCAAGGTGGAGGGTTCCGGGCGACCCAGGAGGTTAGGCTGGTTCCCCCATTTGACGATACCGATGTGGATCGGTACTTTCTCCACTTCGAAAAGGTGGCTATAAGTCAGGAATGGCCGAGGGATAAGTGGGTTGTCTTACTTCAGAGTGTACTGAAAGGGAAGGCCCAACAAGCTTACTCCGCTTTATCCGCGGAAGATGCCCAGAAGTATGAGGTGGTGAAGGAGGCCATCCTCAGGATTTATGAGTTGGTCCCGGAGGCATACCGGCAGAGGTTCCGGAATGTGAGGAAGCAGTGGGACCGCACGTATTTGGAGTTTGCTCGCGAGATGCAAACATATTGTGAGCGTTGGTGCGCCTCGAAGGGGGTAGAGGGGGATTATGACAGACTGCTGCAACTGATTCTGATTGAGCAGTTTAAAGGTTGTGTCCCTGAGGGTATGAGACCCTACCTCGATGAGAAAGAGGCAGCCACGTTAGCCGCAACTGCTAAGTTAGCGGATGAGTATGCGTTGACGCATAAAATGAAGGTTGCCCCGAGTAAAGGCTACCAGAAGGGTAGTCAGGACGGCGGGGAGAGTCCATCGGAAAAGTCAGAAAGTAAGCCGGGGACTAGTGAAAAGGATAAGGTAGACCGGGAGCAGTCTGGTAGGAAGTCTCCTGGGGTCGTCTGTTATAATTGTGGGAAAGTCGGACACTTTGCGTCCAAGTGCTTTGCCCCAAGGAAGGAGACGGGGAAAGGAAAAGTGGAAATTTTGAATGGCTGTATTGAGCTGTTAAGCGAACCGCTAGGGAAGGACAGGTCTGAAAAAGTCCAGGAAGGGCGCGAGAGGTTTATCTCGGCCGGACTGGTGTCAGTGAAGGAGAGGTTAAAACCAGTTCCAGTGCGGATCTGGAGAGACACGGGAGCGTGTCAGTCACTAATACTGAAGAGTGTATTAGAGTTTAGCTCAGAGACCCAGACTGGGGAGGTAGAGGTCAAAGGTGTTGGGGAAGGGACAGAGTCGGTCCCTTTGCACCAGATACATTTACAGAGCAACCTGGTCTCTGGACTAGTCACGATCGGGGTGAGGTCCGAATTACCGATGAAAGACGTGGAAGTCTTGCTCGGTAATGACATCGCCGGAGGAATCGTGTTCCCAGTCGTGAAATTGACGGGTCAGCCTGCCAGCATGGAGGCCCCGCCCGCGATGGTGAATTTGGCTGAAACATTTCTGCCAACCTTGTATGAGACAGGGTGTAGTGAGATAAGAGGTAGTGAGGGAGCTGGGACGGACGTAGCAGTAGCCAGGAAAGAAGTTGTGCAGACGCAGGAGCGAGACGAGGGGCTGATGGTTTTTGCCGAGACAGCTCTCTCTGACACAGCCTTGACAAGGGAACTAGTAGGCTATTGTGCGGATGAGGAAGTGCTAAGGAAGAAAGGGAAATCAAGTACAGTACCCGCAGATGAGGAATGGGGGGTGGTGCAAAAGAGTTATGGGGATGAGGTTTTTAACATGGCCCACGAGGTACCCCCCGGTGGACATTTTGCGGTGCTGGAGGAAACAGTTGGTGGAATCATGAAAGAGATTTACCGGCTGCCCAGGGGGAAAAATGTTATTGATCATGACCGACGCGAACTGAGACGGTCACCGGCTTTTGATATGTTAACAAACCTAGTCGGTGTTAGCGTGGAAATCAATGAAGCTAGGGGCCCCCTGTTAAGAGAAAAGAACCATTTTGAAAAGATTAGGATGGGATCGGTCAGATGGGAGAAGGCTATTGTTTTGGCCAGGTCTACTGATAAGGTCTCTCCCTTAATCCCCGAAGGAGTAATTAAACGACTCGCACCCATGTGTTTGATTGTCCCGAGGAAATGCAAAGAACTGGGACGTTGGGTGATTGTGGTTACAATAGGGCAGCCAAGTAAACAACACCCATATTTTTTTGAGTAATTCAGTGACTAAAGGGCTGATGAACACAGAGGTGTGTATTGGCAATTTAATACGGCTGTCTGAAGCCAATTTGATAGTGAACCTTGAAAAAAATGAATTCGGCCACACAAGGGTCACTTACCTGGGAATTGTGGTGACACAGGGGCAGCTGGCAGTGATGCAAGCTACAGTGCAGGCTATCGCTGACCTCCCAACCCCGACAGACAAGAGGGCCCTCAGAAGGCTCTTGGAGATGGTGGGGTACTGCAGGAAGTTTTGCAATAACTCTGCGGTCAATACCCGTCCCCCTCCTACTAAGCCCTTGCGAGAGAAAACTGAGTCGGAATGGGACGACCCTTGTTGTTGTGGTCCGGGACAAAACCAAATGAGAGGTTACATTGGTCGCAATTCATCAGTGTTTTTGGCCACTATGAAGTTTGCTGAGTTGGAGCCTGGTCTAAGGGATTATTAATAACACGTGTAAAAGGAACAGAAAATGTGATGACTGTCTGTCAAGGTGTTGACAGCTTCAAATTCTCTGTATTAGCTAAATAACTGTTAAAGATGTATATTGTGTATGTATCAGATAATGTAGTCATGTTTGTAATTTTTACCTCCCGGTAAAAATCCTTAAAGGGGGGAAGTGTTACGAGAATACACATAAAATTAAGATGTTTGCTGGCCTGGGCTAGCATCGGTGGCATCAGCAGTTGGTCTGCCACCTGCCCTCAGGGGAAGGAGAGATAAGGAACAATGGAGCAGCGTCTGGAGATGTGTAATGAAGGGATGTGGGAGAGAGAGCTGTCTGGAGCGGCTCCCCCCTTTGAACCCTGAACTGTTTGAAGTGATGGACAGGCGATACCCCAGCAGGGGGATAAAAAGGGACAGGTTCGCTAAGACAGACACACACGCCACCCGAGGTAACGAGACCCTGGAAGCGGTGCGCCTCTCACGAGTGGGTGAGAAGTGCCAGACAACGACAAGGGTGGAAAGGTACGATCAGCGGGAACCCGGTGTGTGTCCGCCCTTGCCTGGGTGCCGGGTTCACTGCAGAGGATCGACCGCATCTGGAGGAGGGGTCACAGTCGGTGACCTCAGGTGACATCACCAAGGACCCGCCCAAAAGCTGTTTGTGAGCCATATCGCTGGTCTGTGAGTGAAGCTGTTCTGAATGATCAGTTGTTCCTATTCTATCTCTGTCTCTCTTCCCCCACCTTGTCCATCGCCATGGCAACGATTACTGCGAACTGAACTACAAACTGGACTGAACTTTGAGTCATTTTGAAATTGGTCATTTACCCCTAGACAACGATAGAGCTTGATTGATGCTGTTATCTTAATTCTGTGCACATGTGTGGTTATCATTGTTGAATTGTTGCATTTATTATCCTTTCGATTACTGTGTTGCTTGTTTCTTTAATAAAACTTTCTTAGTTCTAGTACTCCAGACTCCAACTGAGTGATCCATTTCTGCTGGTTTGGCAACCCAGTTACGGGGTACGTAACATGTCACAGCAACAACCTTGCACTCAACCTTAGTAAGACCAAAGAATTGATTGTGGACTTCAAAAACGGTAAGATGAGGGAACACACACCAGTCCTCATCGAGGGATCAATAGTGGAAAGGGTGAACAGTTTCAATTTCCTGGTGTCAACATCACTGAGGATTTACCCTGGGCCCAGCATATTGATGCAGTTACAAAGAAGGCATGACAGTGGCTATATATTTCATTGGGAGTTTGAGGAGATTTGGTATGTCACCAAAGACAGATATACCATGGAGAGCATTCTAACCGGCTGCATCACTAGCTGATATGGAGGAGCCACTGCACAGGGTTGAAATAAGCTGCAGAAAGTTGTGAACTCAGTCAGCTCCATCATGGGCACTAGACTCCCCAGCATCCAGGACATCTTCAAGGAGCGATGCAAGGTAGTATCCATCATTAAGGATCTCAATCACCCAGGACATGCCCTCTTCCTAGTGCTACCATCAGGGAAGAGGTACAGGAGCCTGAAGGCATACACTCAATGATTCAGGAACAGCTTCTTCCCCTCTGGCATTGGAATTCTGAATGAACATTGAACCCATGAACATCTCACTACTTTAATTTCTCTTTTTGCACTATTTAATATATATATATACCTTCAACTACCACTTTGATCCAATCAACAGTTGGGTAGTTGAAATTTCCCATCACTATTTATTTTACTCATTTCCTTATTTGTCTGCATATCTCTTCCTCAACTTCTCCCTTTTTTAGGTCTGTAGTCCATACCAACTCAAACAATTTGTTCAAGAGATACAGTATTTATCAGAGGTCCTGTCTGTCTTCTCAGGTGCACATACCAAAGAATCTTAAAACAATGCTTTGAAGATGAAAAGGCAGTTAAACCTTGGCATACTGCCTTTATTCAGAATGTGATTTTGTTTTTGATTTTCACCAATTAAAACCAAAAATGAAAATCCTGAAATCCCATTTGGAAAAATTAGCTTTGATTTTAATTTCTAGCAATAAAACTCTATGCCAGGAATAAATGACAACCATAAAGAGGCTACACTTCCCTTAATTTAAGAATATTGCACGTTTTTGGAAGGAAGAATTCATCTCAGCCCCATGCCTTTGAATACATGAAGCCCCTCTTTCCCACTGCCTTTGAATTTATACAGTTCATCTCTCCCACTGCCTTTGAACTCCTTATGAAGATTCTCTGTCACACTGCTTTTGAACTCGAAGTTTCAGCCTCTCATGCTATTATTCATGAAACTGAAATTAAATGACAAAGTCATAATTTCTTATTGAAATTTACTGCCACGTTGCAAAATCTCTGGTGTGCCACTGTGTCAATGCAAAGCACAAATAAATGGGACTGGACCATAATCCGCATCTGAAAGCCACATGCAGCATTCTCAGAGTAAGGGAAGTGGAATCCTTGCATGGTTGCCACTTATTCCTGGAACAGAATTCTTTAGGTAGAAAACAATTCAAAAACATTTTTTCCCAGAAAGCCTCCAACTTTATCATCCCTCTTCTTCTTTAAAACATTGCCTTCAGATATTTTTATATGAATACCAGAGAATTTACATAGAGCCTGTAATTCTGAAAGCTGGGACAGCTGATACTCCATTTTTTCAGAGCTGCATGGGCCCTAGGTTTTCGCACTAAAGTTTCTGAAACACAACTTAAACCAGAAATCACGAACAGGTAATAAGCTGAATCTCCAAGTATAGGATTTTGCACTGTATCTGAAGCCTATAGGGGAATGCTTTTTCAGATTTGTTGATCCCCTTTCGTTCAATTTGTTGCTAACCATGCATTTCATAAATTGGTGCTGGCGGGCAGGGTTCATTCTAAAGGCAGCTCTTCTGGTTATAACATTACATTGTAAATTGACTCTTTACTTTCTAAATTCTCTGTGATAGATTGAAGTGAAACTGAAGTAATTTCTTTTTTTTTAATTTTATTTTTATTTGGATAAGGAATTCACAATTATCATGTACTTTTTTCACACATATAACCTTTTCCATTTTTTTATATGTATAAAACTACAATTATTTATACATTCTTAAGTACACATTGAGATGATATAAAAGGAAAATAAACATTTGAATAGATAATTATGTACTGTGGTAAATCTAACCTATTAGGCTAAGTAATGAAATTAGTTGTTAAGAAAAATGGTAATAATAGTTTCCATACAACCCTTCTGGACCATTTCCACTGGTCCAAAATGTTGCATACAAGCCTATATACCAACCATTGTAGGTGTTTATATCCCAATTTGTTCGTGCGTGTTCCTGCCCGCAGACATAATTATCCAATCCCTATGTACTTATTTACTTAATTTTTTCATTTTTTTTTATCCCTTTCCCAAATCCTTCCCTTTACTTGTGTTAATTCTCTATTTTCCAAAAAAAAACAACAAACATTTAGACTAGGGGTGCTTACGTTAGCAATATTACTGTGTTGATGAGAAGAGCAATATAAATCATTAGGAGAGTCATCTAAAGTCTGCTCGCATTGGGGTTATATATTCAATCCATTTATTCCAGATTTGATAAGATGTTTCTTTTTGAGTTCTCAGGGAGTAAGTCAACTTTTCCATTTTAAATATTTCCAAGATAATTTCGTACCAATCTTCTAATGTAGGTGGTATTGGATTTAGCCATTTTCTAGTGATTGATTTCTTACTTGCCGCTAAGAGTACTTGATATTAAAGTAGCTACCCCTCTTTTGTGACTCAATTTATATGATGAATAAAATACATGCTTAAAGCCCATTCTTTTTAATTTTCCATGTTCAGATTGGCTCATATGTGTTTCCTGGAGGAGAAACTGAAGTAATTTCATGGCCAAAAAATGGGGCTTTCTGTCATCTGATTAGCATTGCATGTACTGCATCTTGACATTGTGTAGATTTTGATCCTCAGTCACTGATGTGAATTACTAGTCCACTTAGACCAGTCTTCAAGCAACTACTGATACACTTAACTTGTAAGAGAAGGTAAAACCTAAAACATCACTAGGTTCAGGTATGCTTGATCTGACAACTGACATGGTATATAGCGAAAGAAAATGTATTAGAAAACACACACTGTGTGCTTCCTGAGGATTATTTTGGTGTAGATCCTAGAAACTGCTAACTAACAACACAGGGGGAGTACCTTTACCAGAAGGTCTGCATGATACAAGACACTGGCCTTCTCGAGGGCAGTTCAAGACAGGCAATGAAAACTGGCCTTGCCAGCAACATTCACCCACAAAATGGATTTATATTGTAAACCAGAAAGTATGCAACATTTAAATGTTATCATATCCTGAAAGTGTTTCAAACACAGGCAATGCACAAGAAAAAGATCATGTATAAAAGATATAAAAGGTAAATGAAAGCAAGTGCTAGTTTCTGTAGACAAAAGGAAACATGCATGCACTGGTGGCCAACAGAGGGCAGCCATGTCACTAAGAAAGGTGAGGTAAGGTTAACACCATCCCAACAGTCTCATCTCCCAAAGTATTCCAGAGCAAACACACACCAGAACATACTGCAGAGCTATTCGGCGAGGAGGACTTGTGATCAGTGAGGAAAGAAACTAACCTCAAACCTGCTCCTAAATACAGGAGGTAATAAGGAAACAGTTAAATACAGATGAACCTAGACAGAATAAACATAGATAGGATGGCCAAGGACAGGTGCCATTAAATGTGGATAATAGGACCAGCACCATGACCCTACAGCAAAAACAGTAGATGGTGGAAGTACTCCAGATGTTGGAATCACACTTTGTACAATGGATGTTAGTAGCAACAGACAGATCAAATATCAAAAAGTCAAAGAGAGGATCCAGATAACTGGTTAATACCATTCATGACTACTCAGCAAATGAAACAGTCTAAGGTACATGCAGCAGGACTCAGACAATATTCACGTATGGGTTAATATTTGGTATGCAATATATGCTCCATTAAGATGGCGTGAACTGAATTTTTCCAATAAAACAGAGAACCATCTATCGTGGGCATTCAATGGCATCGCCAGTGCTGAATTATCCACCATCAATACCCAGGGAAACATTACTGACCAGAAAAGAAACTGGGCCACGACATGAATACATGCTGCAAGACCAGGTCAAAGGCATGGTATCATGCAGCAAGGTATGCGATGGAATAGTCTGATTGCAGTTCCAAAAGCTTTCAAGCAACTCAACACCATCCAAGATAAAAGACAGACTGCGGCACAGTAGCATAGCAGTTAGTGCCATTGCACCAGTGACCTCCATTCGGGGTTCAATTTCTGCTGCTGTCTGCAAGAAGTTTTTTACGTTCTCCCCATGATCATGTGGGTTTCCTCCAGGTGCTCTGGTTTCCTCTACGATCCCGAAACATACAGTTAAGGTCAGTAAGTTGTGGACATGCTATGTTGGCACCAGAAGCATGGCAACACTTGTGGGCTGCTTCCAGCACATCCTGACTGTGTTGGTCATTACAGCAAAATGGAGCATGTCACTGATGTTTCAATGTACATGCGACAAATAAAGCTAATCTCTAATCTTTAAAAACTGCTCAATTGACAGCCCATTAGCCATCCTAAGCATCTGTTCCCTCCACCACTAGTGCAGCCTGTATCATCTACAAGATACACTACAGTTCCTCACCCAGGGTAGTCCAACAGCATCTTCTAAATCCATTACATCTTATGCTGAGCTAAGAAGGGCAACAGCAGCAAGTGGATGGAGCACCAACCAATGTGCAAATACAACAGAAAAAAATGAAATAATAATAATAAATAAGTAACAAACAAATCAAGAACACGAGATGAAGAGTCATTGAAAGTGAGCCCATAGGTTATGGGAACAGTTCAGTGATGCGGCAGTGAAGTTATCCCCTTTGGATCAAGAAGCCTGACGGTTGAAGGGTAATAACTGTTCCTGGACCCGGTGGTGTGGGTCCTGAGGCTCCGGTACCTCCTTCCTGATGGCAACAGTTAGAGAGAGCATGGTTTGCGTGATGAATGCTGTTTACCTGCGACACCACTTCGTGTAGATGTGCTTAATGGTGGGGAGAGATTAACTCATGATGGACTGGGCAGTATGCACTACATTATATAGCATCCCAATTTTCCAGCATTGAGTATTCTTATCAATAGCACTGCCGAGTTACTCCTTTGTAATACTACTTTCTCTCTCTGACTAATATTACTCACTACACAACACCACAAACCCACCTCAACCACCATCCACAAAAGGAAATTACTCATAGATTCGCTTTTCTTGTTCACACCTTCTATTAATGACCTGGTCAATAGCCTTGGATGGTCAGTAAATCTGTAGATTATACCAAACACAGTCAATTCTGCAGACACTAGAAATCCAGGGCAACAGACACAAAATGCTGGAAGAGCTCAGTTAGTCCGTAAGCCAGTAGGGTTGGTCAGTACCATCTGAGGGGATTAGTGCTCATAGTGATTTTTGGCAAGGTATACATCTCTAGAGTTAGAAAATATGTGATAGCATTGCACCAATGGTAGCTTTATTACTTCAAATAAGTATATATTCCATATTAACATCAGTACAACAGAAAATGTCACCCAAAAGGTAAAAAACCTCATTTGGAGAGATTTCTGGAGTTTTATCAATGTCATGATATCTTCCATATTGTATCAAATCAAAACAACCTTAAGCTTTTGTCATACCATATAGAACTACAGTACAATAATTCAAATCTGGGGGTTCCACACAGCCATAACCTAGGCCCCATTTGGTTGTAAAATGAATATATTTAATCAAAGACTGCTTTCCATACTTTGTTTCCCATACTTTCATAACCTATTAATAATCATAACAATTTTCCAAGTCTTCCACATCTTCATCTGAACTTTCCACACTCTGTGAGGTGGATGCCTGGTTCTCACAGTCCGCCAGTCTACACATGTCAGTACACGTGAGGCCATTGGCAACACACATACATCTTGGGAGTGAAAATTTTTTTGGACAGTTACAGGCCAGTAGATCCAGGACGGCATCGGGTGCTGGCTGGCCTTCCATCCAGTATACCACCAACTGTTCAGCTTCCTCTTCTCTCTCCATCTTCCATCCTCTGCCAACAGCGCTTGGCACTTGTGGGTCCTTCTCTAAACATCTTCTCCATATACCAGCCTGGTAGTTGGCTCACTGTGCACATTTTGTTAAGCAGTCCTTGCATGGTGGGAGTTGATGACTTTCGATTTCACCTTTTTTGGCACAGAAAAGGTGATACCTGAGCTCATTGACCTTGGCGGTCGATGATTTTGGGGGCATACAGGAAACATGTAAATGCCTCCAGTTTGTCCATCAGTTCTGGGGAGAGGTCCCATTCCTGACCCAACTCTAAGAATATGTCGAGTTTCCCTGTTGCTAGTCAGAAGTTTTAGGGCGCTTGTCTTCCCTTTGCCTGCAAAAGCGCTTAGTGTCACATCCTGTATATGCGTGCAACTTGATGAGAGTCCTACAAACTTCTATGCCAACAGTGGCAGCAACCTTCCTGATGTCTACAAGCCTTGCACAGGTTCTAGTGCCACACTTCTGGAACAATGGGGCCTCAATCTTGTCACAAAATGCTAAAGGCATGATAAAGACATCTGTGTCTTCTGAGCAGATCACTACAGATTGGTATCCCTCTCTTGTGGCATGGGCAGCATGAAGAAGTAGGCAGCCATCTGCTTCTTCTTGTTGACACTGAAGAGCTGACACCTCCTCATTCTCTTGAGATGTGATTCTGTAACATTTACCATTCACAGTTGCATACAGAATCTTCTGTAGCTTTGCTCTGTACTCCGCCTTCCACCATTCATGGACTATGAAGCTACTGAGACTATTTTTGTTACTGACTTTGGTCAGGAAGCTCCTCCACTGCCTCACCATCGGTATGCCTGTGATACCTTGTAACTCATGACCAGTGTCTTCACCCCGTGGAGATCCTTCACTATTCTTGATAGAGTTCTCCTTGTATGTGTCGAACACAACATCTATTCTGCTACTCTGACTGCCTTCCTTCAGAGCCATACCCAGAATTGTTGTGGCAACATCTCTGAAATTAACTTGATCACCTTTCACTCTTTGGACCAAATTCATTCAATCAACTACTGTAGCACAGTTTCCTGGGAGCTGCTCTTCTACTGGTACATTTTTCTGCAAGGTTGTGGCTAAAGTAGCTTTATTTGTCTTTCTCAGCAATCCTTCTGGTGTGAACAGGGCCCAGGGCAATGGTCCAAGGGGATGAGAAAAGATATCCTCCATACGTAGACTGTGCCCTTGTGCCATCACTATGATGCGTCCAAACAAAGACCTGTCTGCTTTCAAGATGATCGCCCTCTCATTTGATTTCACTTCTCTCTTCTTACACATATCACTGAATGTTTTCAGCTTGTTGGTTTTCACTGGGTCATGGAATTTCTTTGCTGGTGGGTCTTCCTCTAGTCTGTCATCCTTGAAGGTTGCATATCTTTGCTCACCAATCTCATATGCCTTCATCAGGTCGGAGGCAATGTCCTTGGGGGCTGCCTTTGCTGTAGAGATGCTAATGAGGTCCTGCTTCTCTGCAAATGGGTTGACCCATTCATGTACGAGGCTAACCACTGCTGAAACTGCTTCCTCATCTTTCTGGATTCTTGGCCGCTGCAGCTCCGCATAACAAAGCTGTGATTTGTTGCCTTGCACCATCTCCCTTAGCTGTCCCAGGAATACACTGCGGTGCTCAGCTGTTATGTAGTAACACTTGATAGCTCCAGCATTCAGGCTGAACCGTGATGTGCCTCCAGGAATCTGTGTGTCTTTGTTCACTGTGGCTTCAATAGCCTGGTCCACAGGGATCTGCTCAAAGGGGTTGTTACTTGACAGCTGCACTGAAAATTGGCCCCTCTTGAAGGCCTCATACACAGGATTCTTCTCTGGGAGGTTCATCATCTGAGCAAAGCAAGGGGACAGGTACCTGGCATAATTCATCGTATCATAGACAAAGCACCATGGCACCATGGTTCTTATAGCATGGAGGTTAAAATGCAAGCTACCACCGCTGCAATGCTATCACATATTATCTAACACTAAGGGTTAGAAAAATCACTTGCCAAAAATCACTATAAGAATTATTCTCCCCAGATGGTACCGGAGGCCCAAATTTGGACTAAGTAGGTCAGGCAGCATCTACAGAAATGAATAAACAGTAAATGTTTTGGGGCGAAACTCTTCTTCAGGACTGAAAAGGGGGAAGATGCCAGAATAAAAAGATGGGGGGAGGGGAAGGAGGCTAGCAAGAAGGTGATAGGTGAAGCCAGGTGGATTGGAAAAATAAAGGGCTGGAGAAGGAGGAATCTGATAGGAGAGGTGAGTGGACCATAGGAGAAAAGGAAGAAGGGGACCCAGGAGGAGGTGAGAGGCAAGTGAGAAGAGGTAAGATGCCAGAATGGAGAATCAAAGAGGGGAGGGAGAGGGATTTTTTTTAAAATCAGATTCATGCCATCAGATTTGAGGCTACCCAGACAGAATAAGGTGCTGGTGCTGCTCCTCCACCCTGAGGGTGGCCTCATCTTTGCACAAGAAGAGGCCACGGACCAATATGTCAGAATGGAAATGAAAATCAAAATCAGAATGTAAATATTTGGCCAGCGGGAAGTTCCACTTTTGGTGGATGGAGCAGAGGTGCTCGGCGATGCGGTACCCTAATTTACAACGAGTCTCACCAATGTAGAGAAGGAACACCGGACACAACAGACAATGAGGCAGATTTGCAGGTGAAGTGCTGCCTCACCTGGAAGAAGTGTTTTGGGCCCTGAATAGAATTGAGGGAGGATGTGTAGGTGGCAGGTGCGGCTCTTAGGCCACTTGCAGGGATAAGTGCCAGGAGGGAGATCAGCGGGGAGGGACGAATGGACAAGGGAATCACAGAGGAAGTGATCCCTGCAGAAAGCTGGGGGGTGGAGGTAAAGATAGGTTTAAAGGTAGGAATAAATAGTCGACGTTTTGGGCTGAGACCCTTCATCGGGACTGAAAAAGAAGGGGGAAAGAAGCTAGAATAAGGTGGTGGGGGGAGGAGATGATCTGAGAAGCTGGAAGGTAAAGGGTTGAAGGATTCTGATAGCAGAGGAAGGTGCATCATTGGAGAAAGAGAAAGAGGAGGGGCAACAAGGGGCATGGCGGGCGATCGGCAAGTGAGGAGAAGAGGTAAGAGGGAAGCTAGAGTGGGGAAGGAAACAAAAGGGAAAGGGGAAGGGGAAATAATACCAGAAGCTAGAGAAATCAATGTTTATGCCATCAGGTCGGAGGCTACCCAGACGGAATATGAGGCCTCACAGTGGAGGAGCAACCCTTCATATTTCCTCTGGGTAGCCTCCAACCTGATGTAATGTAATTTATTAGCCTGGCTTTTTTCTTGCCTTTACATCTCTTCAAAGAAATTATGCATTTGTGAAGGATAGAAAATGGATTACTGAGGTTTTTCCAGGCAGCATGAGGTGGAATTGGGATTGACATTGGGTCTTCTGGTCTTCTCCTGCTCTTCTTCTCTAGTCTGTGTGAATCATAACCCTGCAAAGATCAATCTTTAAATCTCATGTTAGCTGTGTTGAGATTAACCTGGAAATAGTACCTAAGCCTCCATCCACTTGGGTAACATTGTCTACTGTCATCCTTGTTCAGCTCATCTGCAGCTGAAGCTTTCATCCACTCCTTTGTTGTCCATATGAACACACTCCTAACTGACTGCCTTGTACTTCTATCCTATACTTGACCATCCAAACTATACTGTTCAAATCCTAATTTCTGTCTATCCTATTTATCCATTTACCAGTACTCACCAATTTACTTAGGCCCTTTCTTTGTCTTCTTTCCAAATGATGTGCCAACCTTGTTTATCCCCTCACCCTGTTCTTTTGTACATCATTCAGAAACATAACCTTGAAATTCCTAATGCCTTCAGCTATTAAGATCACAGTTAGGAATTACCTTTGTCAATCTTTCCATATCCCTTTGTAGAATCAGAGAGCACGACAGGACAAAAACAGGACCTTTGTCCCATCTAGTCTATGTCAAACATACTACTACTTACTTCTTTTCCTCTAAGTCATAAAAGAATCTTAAAACCACCCACTTGGCAAACATTTGGTCATCTGCTCTCTTACGTTATTATGTGGCTCAAAAGTTTGCTCACTCACATGCCCAACCCATTCATACGAACCAAGTTGCCTACCTGAGTTAGTACTATTTGCCCACATTGGCCCACATCCCTCTAACCCTTCCTATCCAGGATTTAGAGAGATATAGGTCAAATACAAGCAAATACCTTTTAAATATTGTAAACATACCAGCCTCTACCACTTCACCCGGCAGCTCATTCTACAGACTGAACACTCGAGGTCATCACATTAAGCAGATCAATAGATTAAGATTAAAGATTAGCTTTATTTGTCACATGTATATTGGAACATGCAGTGAAATGCGTTGTTTGCGTCAATCAGCACCAACGTAACATGACCGGGCATCTTTCGAATGCCGAAGGGAATTGGATCACACGGAGGAAACCCATCCAGTCACAGCGAGAACATGCCTACTCCTTACAGATAGTGGTGAGAATTGAACCCTGATCACTGCTGTTGCACTAGCTGCTATGCCACCAAACTGCCTAGTGTAAAATACTGTTATTTCACAATCTTACATTAACAACATGTTCTACTACAACATGGTATCCAAAAAGCCCAACTCACTTGTATGCTGCCAAAGTCAACATTTTCGTAGTGGAAATGGGCACATTCAGCAAGCTTGGGAAAGTGCCCTTTCGTGAATGCCAGCCTGTAAAAGAGAAAAACACCACATTAGTACTGACCAGGAAGTAACTTACATTGTTGGCTCTTTAACAACTATGGAAACAGCTGGAACTACCTAATCTTACTGCTAGCTTTGTATACAGCTCTACTGTGTCTCTCAATGGCAATGAAAATGTGAAACAAGGAAAAAGTGAAAAGCTAGTGGAACAAAAGAGACATCCTACTTGAAAATACTGCCTGAAACATTGGGCAAGCTTATATTCAGCTTATTGTGCACTCATTGCCAAACATTACTATGATTCAAAATCACAGGTACCATAGGAATTGTTACAGTCCAGCTCTTAGAGTTCAGATTATTCTCTTTCCTCATACATTTTACCCTTCACCAATTTATGCAATTTGCTTTTGAAAACTGCTGTTAAATACTTTCCATCAAGATTCTAATCTCAGACAATTGATTGTATAAAGTAGTGCCTGTCACTTACGGCAACGAGTTCAGCAAAACTTCTTAAATTACATTTCTGGCCAGTTCTGTTAAGCCATTAGGAAGATTTTTTTCTTTATCAAACCATGAGTATAGACTACTAAACGCTACAAATGTAACTGACTCTGTAATTTGAAGTAACAAATATTTTGATGCAGACTGTGTGGTTAGTGCAGGGTCCACACGAAAAGCTGGTCCAAAAGGTTGATGCTTATAGGATCCAAGGCAAGTTGCCAATTAGATCCAAATCTAGCATAGTAATAGGAGGTATGCCTTGGGAAAGGATAGCAAAGGATTATTTTTGTGATTGGAGGCTTGTGACCAGTGGTTGACCAAGAATCAGAGCTGGGACCCTTGATGGTCGTCATATACGGTACATTAACAACTTGGCACGAGTGCAGGAAGTAGGATTAGTAACTTTGCAGCACAGCATTGTTGATAGCAAGGAGAAATTAATTTAGGATGTAGGTTGGTATTCAGCTAGAAATGTGGGCAAAACAATGGCATATAGAATTTAATCTTGATAATTGTGGGTGAAGCTCTTTCTCCCCCTGTGAGGATAAGGGGGTCAGAATGAACAACAGTTTTTAGGCAGCACCAATGAATAGAGTGACCTTGACATACAAGTCCAAAAAATCGTGAAAGTGGCAGCATAGGGAGATAAGGTGGAAGGTCTGCTTCCCTTCATTAGCAAGGTATAACATATAACAGCAGGGAGGTCTTGGTACAGGGTTCCACCACACTGCAGTATTGTGTGCAGTTCAGGCCATCACTTGAATAGAAATATGCAGGTGGACTAGAGAAGACGAAGAGCAGATTCACCAGGACATTGCCAGAGATGGAACATTTCAGTTATGAGGAGTCACTACATAGGCTGGGTTTGCTTTCAGAGTAGTAGAGTGGGTTGAAGGGGACCTGACAGATGTGTAATATTATGAAAGGCACATAGAAACAAAGGTAACAGGAAACTTTCCAGCAGAGCATTTGGATAAAACTAGAGGATAAAGGTTTAAGGAGAGGAGTAAAGACTTAGGGGGGCTTGATAAAGAATTCTGCTCATTAAGACGATGGCTAGAACCAAGAATGCACTTGCTGAGGAGGAGGTGGAGGCAGGCATTCTTACATTTAAAAAGTATCACCTAGGGCTTGAAAGCTATGGGACAAGTGCTGATAAATGGGATTAGAATGAATAAGTTCCTGGTGGTCTGCATGGACAATGTGGGCCAAAGGGCCTGTTTGTCTGATACTGCATATGCTTCTATTACACTATTTGTTGCTATCTCATGGTTTTACTAACACTTAGTGCCTATCCCTACCTGCTCCTGAACCAAAGGCTTGCTGGACTATTTCAGAGGGCAACCGCATTGTACAGATCTATTCATTTACAGTATGTAATGTTCCTGGCAACCAGAGTTTATTGCCTATCCATAAATGTCCTGAAGAAAGCAATAGGGAACTGTTTCCTTAAGTCCACTGACAATGAAGGAAAGATTTCAAACATTTTCAGGTCAGACTGTCATGAGACTTGAAGGAGAGCTTGTGGGTGGTGGTGCTGGTGGTGTTCCTGTGCATCTAATGCCTTCGTTCTTCATAGTGACAGAATGGCATGGCCCTACTTTCTACTTGGCAAATACTAGAGGCTTGCAGAGAGAATGAACATTTGGGATTATGGGTGTGTTCCAATCCAGAGGACTGTCTCAACCGGATGATGTTGTGCCCTGAGTTTTATTGCAGCCAGAGAGTATCCTATTACACACCTGACATGTGCCTTCACATGGTGGAATACTTCACAAACCTGAAGGCAAGTTACTCACTGCAGAATACACAGTTTCTGATGTGAGTTTACAACAACAATTGATGTACAGATCCAGTTACTTTTCTTTTCTTTTCTCCTCAGTCTTATTTAGCAGGAGTTGCTGGTGGGGGATTGACAATGACCATGCAGTTAAATTCAAGTGTGGGTGGTGAGATACAAGAGGAAATCTGCAGATGCTAGAAATCCAAACAACATACACAAAATGCTGGAGGAACTCAGCAGGCCAGACAGCATTCATGGAAAAGAGTACAGTCAATGCTTCAGGCCTAGACCCTTCATTAGGACTGGAGAAAAAAAAGATGAGAAGTCAGAGTAAGAAGGTGGGGGAAGGGGAGAGAGAAACACAAGGTGATAGGTGAAACCAAGAGGGGGGAGGGTTGAAGTAAAGAGCTGGGAAGTTGATTGGTGAAAGAGATACCGGGTAGGAGAAGGGGGGAGTCTGATAGGAGAGAACAGAAGGCCACGGAAGAAAGAAAAGGGGTGAGAAGCACCAGAGGGAGGCGATAGGCAGACAAAGAGGTAAGGTGAGAGAGGGAAAAGGAGATGGGAAATGGTGAAGAATGGGGGGTCCTTGCAAGCGGAACAAGTGCTACACCTGCTCCTACACCTCCTCCCTCACTACCATTCAAGGCCCCTAACAGTCCTTTCAGGTGAGGCGACACTTCACCTGAGAGTCTGTTGGGGTCATATACTGTGTCCAGTGCTCCCAGTGTGGCCTCCTGTATATCGATGAGACCCGATGTAGATTGGGAGACCGCTTCAATGAGCACCTACACTCCATCTGCCAGAAAAAGCAGAATCTCCCAGTGGCCACCCATCTAAATACTACTTCCCATTCCCATTCCAATATGTCTATCCATAGCCTCCTCTACTGCCGTGATGAGGCCACACTCAGGTTGGAGGAACAACACCTTATATTCCGTCTGGGTAGCCTCCAACCTGATGGTATGAACATCGACTTCCCACCCTTCACCATTCCCCATCCCCTTTTCCATCCCTCACCTTATCTCCTTGTCTGCCCATCGCCTCCCTCTGGTTCTCCTTCCCCCTTTTCTTTCTTCCGTGGCCTTCTGTCCTCTCCTATCAGACTCCCCCTTCTCTAGCCCGGTATCTCTTTCACCAATCAACTTCCCAGTTCTATACTTCATCCCTCCCCCTCCTGGTTTCACCCATCACCTTGTGTTTCTCTCTCCCCTTCCCCCACCTTTTAAATCTACTCCTCATCTTTTTTTTTCTCCAGTTCTTTTCAAAGGGCCTCGGCTGGAAATGTTGACTACTTCTTAACATAGGTGCTGCCTGGCCTGCTGAATTCCTCCATCATTCTGTGTGTGTCGGTGGTCAGACACTTTCTTGTTGGGGGAGAGGGGAGGAGGTCATCATTAAAGGCACATGTAGCACAAATGTTATTTGCTATCAGATCCATGTGCAAGCATGGACTGAGTAGGAAATGGCATTGATATTCTGCAATCATCAGCAAACATCCCAATTTATAAGTTAGTGTTTCTCTTTCCACAGATGCTGCCTGAAATTTACCAGTATTTATTGTGTTGGTTTCAAACTTTTAGCCATTCTTCAGTAATTGTTTTTTTTTCTGTTTACAAAGTTTTTAAGGTCCTTGGAGAGTGCCCTACGAACAAACTCTGGTAGTAATATCCAGGGGTTCAAATGATCAGCCCCTTGGCTCCTGTTTTGCAGCAGTTCTAGATTCTTCACGTGGTCAAATGGCATTTCCTGTCAACAGCATTCACTTTCAATTTGCCTCAGGTATTCAGATCTTTTGTACATACAATGAGGTCTGTGACACAGTAACAATATTTTTTAATTACACATTTATCTTCTTTTAGTTTTGCAGGTAAGAACTGGTGGTTTCTAGTCCCAGGTGCCTTAGCAGCAGAGGGTGTGATCCAGCAGCAGCCTTTGAAAAGTAGTCTTGCAGGTAGCGACTAAGTTTCCCAGGTTAGTGACACTGTGACCAGCTCTGAGGCTGTGTGAGGAAGGCTAAAGTCAGGCAGAGCAATAGTGATAGGAGACTCGATAGTTGTGGTCAGGCAAGGGATTCGGCTGCTGCAAAAGCAATGTCAGGATGGTGTGTTACCCTCTGGGTGCCAGGGTCAAGGACGTCTCAGAGCGACTGTAAAACATTCTCAAGGGGGAGTATGAGCACCCAGAGGTCGTGGTATATACTGGCACTAATGACAAAGGGGGAAAACGGGTAACAGAATCTATGTAGTCAGTATAGGGAGGTAGGAAAGAAGCTAAAAAGTAGAGCCTTAAAAGTAGTCATTTCTGGATTACTCCTGGTGCTACCAGGTAGTCAGGGCAGGAATAGAGAGATAGATGAATACACGACTGAGAACCTGGTGCAGAGAGCAGGTTTCAGATTTTTGCATCATTGGAACCTTGTCGGGGCAGGGACAACCAATACAAGAGGGGTGCAACTTAATTGGAGGAGAACCAATATCCTAGTTGGGAGATTCTATAGTGCTCTCTGGGGGTGGCGAGGGGGTTAAACTAGTTTGGTAGGGGGGTGGAAACTGGAGCACCATGTTAGAAAGTGCAAGGATTGCGAGGAAGGTAGATATCATGACAGTAAATCTGTAAAGAAGAACATGCAAGAGCAAGGTAACACACACAATTAGATGGATAGGTTCATGCTTGTTTATTTTGAAGCCAAGTAACAGTGATGAATTTAAAGTATAGATCAGTACATGGAACTATGATGTTATGACTATTACAGAGATAGGTCTGAACACTTAATGTTTCAGGATTTTTATGTTTTAGAAAGGAGAGAGGGAGCTAAGGGAGTGGTGCTGTTGCACTAATAATCAGGGACAAACCACAGAAGCACTCAAAGGGGACATAATGGAGGGTTCATCCACTGAATCTATATGGGTAGACTATACGAGAAGAACTCAAAAATAAGAAAGTTGCAATCACTCTCATGGGATTATACTATAGACCCTCCAACAGCCCCTGGGAGATTGAGGAATGGATATGAAAGCAGATTAACGCTTTAATCATCAACAACGTTGGTGTCGTGGATGACTTCAAATTCCCCAATATAGACAGGGACCTCCTTAGTGCAAAAGATTTAGAGGGAGTAGAATTTATTAGGTGCATCCAGGAAATTTTCTTAAATCAGTATGTAGGTAGTCCAACAAGAGGAGGGGACATACTCGACGTCATGTTGGGAAATGAGCCTAACCAGATGACTGACTAAATTAGGACAGGGCAATTGTGAGAGTATCATGCAGATGATAGGGAGAGTTTATTGGAAACAACTTTTTCAGACAAATCCACTTCAGACCTTTGGATGGTGTTTAAAGACACGTGTCAAAGCGTACAGGGCAAGTATGTCCCAATAAGGAAGAAGGAGCTAAAATTAAACAGAGCCCTGAGGAATTATAAAAAAGCTAGAATTCAATGGAATTAGGTGAGCCAGGTGGGGGTTCATGAAAGTCCTTGTAGGATTAAAGTGAATCAATGCATTCTATATATACATCAAGAACAAGAGGATAACTCGGGTTGGACCACTCCAAGTTAAAGGAGGGAACATGTACTTGGAGGGGGAGGATGTGGATGAGGTCCTATATGAGTACTTTGCATCAGTATTTACCAAGAAGGGTATAGAGGGATCAGAGTAGTGCGTGCCAATATGCTTGGACATTTTGAGATAAAGATAAAGGCAGTGTTGGGTCTCTCGAAGAACATTAAAGAGGATCAGTCACCAGGCCTGATGGGATATAACCCAAGTTACCGAGGCATCAAGAGATGAGATTGCTGAGGTCTTAACCAAAATCACTTTGCCCTCTCCAGCCTCAGGTAGGGACCCAGACGACTATTCAAGAAGGGAAATAAGGAAAATCCTGGAAACTGTAGACAGTTAAGTCTCACGTCTGTGATAGAGAAGTCATGTATGCATTTAAGGTGAGAACAGGAAGTTCAAAGCAGATGTGCGGGGCAAGTTTTTAATTTTTTTTAAAAAACAGAATAGAGGGCGTCTGGAATGTGCTGCCAGGACATTAGTGGAGACAAATACAATAGAGGCATTGAAAATGCACTTAGATAGGCATAGAAATATGCAGAGACTGGAGACATACTGTATGGATATTATGCAAGCAGAAGGGTGGTTTGGTGTTTAATTAGCTTGGCGCACCATTACGGGCCGAAGAGCCTGCTTCTCTGATGTACCATTCTGTGTTTGTACTTAAGTGGTCCACCCGAGATGATGTCTCCAGATGAATAGTCCAAGCCTTTGCACATCATCATCATAATATAGATCACTCTACTTAAACTATTTGGCTCCAATGTTGTCTGGCTTTGGGGAGGGTGCAGAAGGTTTACTAAGATACTAGCTGGATTAGTGGACATGTGTTATAAGGAAAAGTTGTTTTTTTCTCAAGCACAGCAGTTAGCACAACACTTTGCAGTGCCACCTGTAAGATCAGGATTCAATTCCTGCTGCTGTCTGTGGGGAGTTCGTATGTACACCGTGTAACTGCATGGGTTTCCTCCGGGTGCTCTGCTTTCCTCCCACAGTCCAAAGATGGACGAGTTCGTTTTAGTAAGTTGTGAGCATGCTACGTTGACGTTGGAAGCATGGAGACACTTGTGGGCTGTCCCTAGTGCATCTCAGAGTGTTCTGGTCATTGACGCAACAATGCATTTCATTGCATGTTTCAGTGTACTTGCAAACAAAAAAAGCTAATCTCTCTATCTCATATTCAGCCCTTACTCTGCACACGTGCAACAATATATACTGTATGTGTCTGCCTGGATTACACTATGTTCTATACCCTTTCCCTTTTGTAATCTGCACTTAAATACTACTTCAGTCTCTCAGAGCAGTCGCTCACCATAGTCTCATTTAGCTCCAGTTCTCATACCTAAATCTCCTAACTTTACTCCCATATCTCTTTCTGCACAATGAACAAATAAGCATTAGGAAGATGTTGTTCAGTTTCTTAAACCTCATGGATAATCGGCAATGCAACCCCACTTATCTATCTTACCTACATAAATAGTCAGCTCCTCCCCTTCTATTCTTTAAATATCTGTCAAACCATTCATTAACCTCCAATCAAAAGTCTTTACGTCTTTCTCAGCACGTACTCCCTTATACCAGAAGCCATCACACTCCTGAACTTTCATCCTCCATACTGACATCTTGTCCTGCACCAATTCCCTTCTCACACATCACCTCTGCCCTTGCTGGTAAATTTCAATTTCTTTGTTCTTAACTTCAAATTCCTCTTTAGATCTGGCCAACCTTTGGTTTGTATGCCAAGTATCTCTGAAAATCCTCTAACTATAATCACAAACAAGAGAAAATCTGCAGATGCTGGAAATCCAACCAACACATACAAGATGCTGGAGGAACTCAGCAGGTCAGGCAGCATCTATGAAAAAAAGTACAATCAACATGGGTCTTGGCCCAAAACGTCGACTATACTCTTTTTCATAGATGCTGCCTGGCCTGCTGAGTTCCTCTACCACTTGGTGTGTGTTTCCTCCAAGTCTAACAATTTTAGTCAAGGTACTACTATTATTTCTGAGCAACCTTTCACCTCATGGTTCAGTTCTTGAGGGTGATCTTCCCAAACTCCTCAGGTTCTCTGCCTTCCTCTCCACATTACATGATACATAAAACTCAATTTACTTCTCAGGAATTAGTAACCACAAAATCCTCCCCTTCCCAAATTTTCATTCCCAAATCAACCTTATTAAAGGAATGAAGTTATTCATTATGTCTGGAATCTAGATCCCATCAAGAACATCCTTTACTTAGGAGAACTCTTGAATAAAAGCAACCAATTGTCTATATAAAAACCATAAATTATTATTACTCTGCAATTCTGCATCTACACAAGGCCTTGCAAGACGGATCAGCTAAACCTTCAAAGACCTGCCATTTAAAGGTTTTGAACTCAAACTAAACTCTCCTTTAGCCCTTAAGGAAGATCAGTATTTAGCTTTTCACTGTAAAGTTAATTACATCAAAGCCACATTATGTGACATACTTTAAATTTTACTGACTGGCTTAACAAGTCCCATGTCCCTGGCGAGCCTCATTCAAACCTGACATTATCTAACTAATTACAGGTAATGGGATTAACAGAGGGAGGTAGACCATTTATTCAGCACTTAACATGGGAAAGAAAATTGAAGATGTTATTCCATTTTCTGACCTTTTTCCCTTTCATTTCTAATCAAGCATCTGCAAAGTGGAAATCCCATGAATACAAAATATAAACTGTGAAGTCCAGAGTGTTCAAAATCCAGTGCAACATAATGGACCCATATGCTACTGAGCAGAACTTTCCCCATCTTAATCCAAATCAAAGGAGTCATTACACAGTAAATAAAATACTAAGCAAAATAGAACCATGTTTATGACACACACAATTGAGCTTAATTATAGCTGGTGAATCGAATGTGGGAATAAATCCTTGCTTAGGACAGGGCTCCCCAACCTTTTTTGCACCGCGGACCAGTTTAATATTGACAATATTCTTGCGGACCAGCCGACCGGGGGAGGGCTGTTCAAGTAGGGTTAAACTCACCTCAACATGTCTTTTACAGTCAGGGTTGCCAACTTTCTCACTCCCAAATAAGGGACAAAAGTAGCAGTCAAATCCTGGACACACGAGGAAATCTGCAGATGCTGGAATTTCAAGCAACACACATAAAAATTGCTGGTGAACACAGCAGGCCAGGCAGCATCTCTAGGAAGAGGTACAGTCGACGTTTCGAGCCGAGACCCTTTGTCAGGACTAACTGAAAGAAGAGATAGTAAGAGATTTGAAATGCAGGCAAATCTCTTACTATCTCTTCTTTCAGTTAGTCCTGACAAAGGGTCTCGGCCCAAAACGTCGAATGTACCTCTTCCTAGAGATGCTGCCTGGCCTGCAGCGTTCACCAGCAATTTTTATGTGAGTTGCAGTCAAATCCCGGGACACTTTACCCCAGGAAAGACTACCATGACCATGAAGCCTTGCGCGGGCACCTTTGTGCGCATGCGTGACGTGCGCATGTGATGTGCGCATGCGCATAAGTGCCGATTTTTCCCCAACAAATCGGTTTTGCCTTCATCTTCCCAACTATACTGCACATACATTATTTCTACTTTATATAGGCTGTGTATTTATCATATCATTCCTGCTTTTACTATATGTTAGTATTATTTATTTTCAGTATTGTGTTATTTGGTATGATTTGTTAAGTTATTTTTTGGGTCTGGGAACGCTCAAAAATTTTTCCCATATAAATTAATGGTAATTGCTTCTTCGCTTCACGCCATTTCAGCACGTAAGGTTTCATAGGAACGCTCTACCTTAGCGGGGGAAATACGGGACAAACCAATTTAGCTTAATATATATGGGATGTCCCGACAAATACGGGACAGTTGGCAACCCTATGTTCAAGTTCAACAGTGTGTGACAGGGAATGAGGAAAGGTGCAACTGACTCATACCATTTCCTCACGGCCCAGTAGCACATGCTTTGTGGCCCGATGGTTGGGGACCGCTGCCTTAGGAGGACAAATTGCAATCCAAAAGATGGGCTCCAGGTGAACCCAAACTTGTGAAAACAGGAAAGTATTCATTCTTACTTTTTAACATGTTTGACTTTCATGCTGGCTGTGCTTCCACAGGGACGGAGTGGAAGTTCTCCAGGGAGATCAGGAATATCAGCGCTCCTCGCCTGTGGGTAGAAATACAGAATCATAGATCAGCAATCATGTTAGAAACAAGTGAGATTTTGTTTTATAGAAATTTCCAACACAGAAAGCTGTCTCTTAGCCCATGCTGGCCCACATTCTATATTAACTCCCTGCCCTGAGAACACAACCATTCTCCCCTTTGTTTTGAACTAACTTCATCTTAAATCTAAATCACCACCAGGTTCAGGAACAGTGACTACCCCTCAATTATCAGGCTCTTGAACAAAAGGGGATAATTTCACTCAACTTCACTTACCCCATCATTGAAGTGTTCCCACAACTAATGGACTCACTTTTAAAAGACTCTTGATTTCTTGCTCTTGAGAGTTATTGCTATTTATTTATAATTGCATTTGCACAGTGTCATCTTCTACATTCTGGTTGAATGCTCTAGTTAGGTAATCTTTCATTGATTCTGTTTAGAGTTACTATTCTATAGATTTGTTGAGTATGCCCACCACAAAATGAATCTCAGGGTGGTAACATATATGTGCTTTGATAATAAAATGTACTTTGAACTTTAAATCAAAAAGGTGACAATGGCTAAAAATCTAAAATCAAAGCAGAAAATGTTGACATCTCACTCCTAACCTGTAGCCTCCTGCAATGTTACCATGGAGACGAAAGCACGCTTTGAAGAACAGCACCTCATCTTCCATTTAGGAATATTGCAACCTTCTAGATTCAATACCAAATTTTCCAATTTTAGGTTACTTGCTTTCTCTGTCTTACAACTCGCCATTCCTGTAAGTCATCCATCTGTGATATTGGCTCTGTCATTCTCTTGCCTGACATGAACTTAGCTAATTGCTCTACTATTAGCAACACATAACACAAAGATGCACAATCACAATCTAACTATACCGCTTGACATCTCGTCACATCACAGATATTCCCTGTATCTTGTCCATCTAATCACATACCCCCCCCAATCTTCTATCAACTTAAAACTAACTTCTTTCTCTCTCTTTCTCTGTTCTGTTGAAGGGTCTTTGATCTGAAATGTTCTATAAATGCTCACTGACTTGCAGACTGTTTCCACCATTTCTGTTTTTTGGTATTCCTTCAATACATCTATATCAGTGGCTCCCAAAGTGGGCAATATTGCCCTCTGGGGATGATGGGAGTTTCTAAGAAATAAAGATAAAGGGAGTGGTGGGTGCTTGGTAGCAAGGGAGATTACAGGCTTAATTTAAGAAATTAATTACATATTATAAGCATTTGATCCTCGGTGCCTTGTAATTGATTACAATGATCACATAATCACCTCATCTCTTGCTAACCCACCATTCTCTTAGACTTTGCTCAAAGCACGTTATAGTTGTTGAAAAGCAAGGTGACATTTCTACATTTGCATATCATAAGAAATCTCAACTGAAGAAATAATGTTATTTCTGGGCCTGTAGCACAGTGTTAGCTAGTACAATACCCAAACATTAATCACCCAATGACACAATTCTCGTGAATTAGGGTACGGCATTCAACCGGGTAAAGTTCAGAATCTGCCTTTTTGAATGCTCTTGACCACAAATGAATGCTCTTCAAACATTTGAAGAGAATACACAGTGATAAAGCAAATAAAACCTTGACTTATTTTTGGTCATTTTGTGAAAATTTTCAGAAACAGAAAAAATTTCAAAGCATGTTTGCCAGCACTTCACAACAAAACAGTGATGGTTTGCATGCTTTGTACATTTCATTGCTCATTGCTAAAAATGGAAGGCCCCATACAATTGTAGAAGAACTAATTCTGCCAGCAGTAAGGGAGGTTTTGAGTATAGTTTTGCATAGCCATCGGACCAAATAATTAAAATAATTCCACTCAGGGACAACTCTGTTCACAAATGAATAGGTAAAATGTCTGAGAATGTGGAAGACTCATTGTACAACATACTTAAAGCAACAGAATTTGCTCTGCAGTTGGATGAGTTAACTTTGCCAAGCAACAAATCGTTGTTTCTTGATTATGTTCACTTCATAAAAGATGAAAGCATGGTTCAAGAGTTGCAACTTTCAAGAGGACTAGAAACAGATATAAAGGGAAAGTCACTTGATGGTCATCTTTTTTAATGGGTTCTATTGAGTTTCTTTGTTTTGTGGCTGCCTGTAAAACAACGAATCTCAAGTTTGCATATAGTATACGTACTTTGATAATAAATGAATTTGAACTTTGAATATTTTGGATCATTAAGCAATTTTTCAAAGAGAAGGACATTCTGTTCACCAACATTCTTGCTTGTGCAACAAATGGGGCACCATCAATGAGAAGATGCCATCGTGGGGTTATTACTGTCCTGAAAATAGCTGTACCGAACATACTGTATTTACCATTCACTGCGTCATTCACAGGCAACAACTTGTCACAAAAAACCCAAGTGATCAGCTGAACAAATCATTAAATACTGTTATCACAGGCAGTAAATAAAATCAAGTCCCACGCTCTCAATTCTCAACTATTTCGAGAACTTTGTATTGAGAATCATCAAGTTTGAACACTTGTTGCACACAGAAGTCAGATGGCTCTCCGAAGGAAACTCTTGAAACACTTTTATGTGCTTTTGAAACTATGATAAAAATCTTAGAAGATTCTAATGCTTCATTCAGTAATTAACTCAGTATATCAGGCATGACATTGCTTATTTGTCAGATTAGTCACAAAATTTAATGAAATCAATCTTCAATTGCAAGGAAATGATATAAATCTTATCAAAGTCAAATCAGTCATCTACACATTTTTATCCAAGTTAACCCTATTTAAGTGCAACATTAGCTGTCGTGACCTTTTCTCACTTCTCAGCTGGAAGAGAAAGATGATGATTTCAGGTACATTGTGCCCACCCAAATGAGCTGCATAAAGACAGGATCTTCTCTTGATCCAAGTTCCAGATTGGGTAAACAAATCCATTCCTGAACACTTGCAATGAAGAATTAAAAGGAAGGATGAGGGAAGAACTGATCTTGACTTTGACCTGAAGCCACAGTTCAAAAAATCATGTCAAGACTTTTGGTTGCAGAAAGAAGCTTCTGAACATGATCATGCACTGTGGCAAAAGGTCAAGATGTTCTTTATTGCCTTTCCAATTGTCACACAACTTCTTTCAAAGCATCCAAACAGAATACAAATTAATGAATGTGGGAATTTGAGATTCCTTCCGAATGACATTCAGCTTGATATTGAGAAACGGGTATCATTGCATCAAGCCCAACCATCTCATTAAAAGGTGAAAAAGCAGTGAAGTACGGAATAGTTGGAACACTAAAGTACTCTAAACTGTTGATAAAAATTGTTTTTACTGTAATTAAATAAGGAAATGTTTTTATTTCAGAACCAGGTTTATTATCACCGGCATGTGACGTGAAATTTGTTAACTTAGTAGCAGCAGTTCAATGCAATACATAATCTAGCAGAGAAAAAAATAATAATAAATAAAATAAAACATAATAATAAATTAATAAGTAAATTAATTACATCTATTGAATAGATTTTTTTAAATGTGCAAAAACAGATATACCGTATATTTAAAAAAAAGCAAGATAGTGCCCAAAGCTTCAACGTCCATTTAGGAATCGGATGGCAGAGGGGAAGAAGCTGTTCCTGAATCACTGAGTGTGTGCCTTCAGGTTTCTGTACCTCTTACCTGATGGTAACAGTGAAAAAGGGGCATGCCCTGGGTGCTGGAGATCCTTAATAATGGACGCTGCCTTTCTGAGACACCGCTCCTTAAAGGTGTCCTGGGTACTTTGTAGGCTAGTACCCAAGATGGAGCTGACTAGATTTACAACCTTCGGCAGCTTCTTTCGGTCCTGTGCAGTAGCCCCTCCCTACCAGTGATGCAGCCTGTCAGAATGCTCTCCACGGTACAACTATAGAAGTTTTGGAGTGTATTTGTTGACATGCCAAACCTCTTCAGACTCCTAATAAAGCAGAGCTGCTGTCCTGCCTTATTTATAACTACACCGATATGTTGGGACCAGGTTAGATCCTCAGAGAACTTGACACCCAGAAACTTGAAGCTGCTCACTCTCTCCACTTCTGATCCTTCTACGAGGATTGGTATGTGTTCCTTCATCTTACCCTTCCTGAAGTCCACAATCAGCTCTTTCATCTTACTGACGTTGAGTGCCAGGTTGTTGCTGCGGCACCACTCCACTAGTTGGCATATCTCACTCCCGTACGCCCTCTCGTCACCACCTGAGATTCTACCAACAATGGCTTGTAGCTTTAAATAGATTTGAATATTTTGCTATTATTTGTCACTGCTTTAAATTTGCAGTTCCTTTTTTCTTTCACTGTGCATCGTAAATCAAAATTCTTTATAGTGTTATTGTAATGGCAGGAAAATGAGAGGGGAGAGCTGGGATATGATCTGGGAGCCAAGGGAACAGGAACCCAAAAAAGTTTGGGAACCACTGGTCTATACACCTTAAACTTCCTTGTTAGAGTATTGAGTCCCACAGTAAAGGGCTTTTATTCTAATTCTCTGTTAGAATTCATGAACAACAATTTTATAACCCCTAATTATCAAATCCTCTCAAGCAAACCACCCTCCCCCTTTCCTTCTCCCTGGGCCTCCTGTCCCATGATCCTCTCATATCCCTTATGCCAATCACCTGTCCAGCTCTTGGCTCCATCCCTCCCCCTCCTGTCTTCTCCTATCATTTTGGATCTCCCCCTCCCCCTTTCAAATCTCTTACTAATTCTTCCTTCAGTTAGTCCTGACGAAGGGTCTCGGCCCAAAACGTCGACTGTACCTCTTCCCAGAGATGCTGCCTGGCCTGCTGCGTTCACCAGCAACTTTGATGTGTGTTGCTTGAATTTCCAGCATCTGCAGAATTCCTCGTGTTTACGAAGCAAACCACATAATAGTTCTTTGCCAGATCATGGCTAGGCTTTCACTTTTCAATAAAACAAATTAAATCTATTTGACCTCTCCTGAAGGTTGCAGGTCCTCAGTCCTGTTATCTATTTCTCCAGTGACATGGTACCCTTTAATATTTGAGTATCAGGTGTGCTATGATCAAGGTCCGAACAAACTTAAGATGGGCATTCTGCTTTTCAACTGCAACTCTCTAGATGGGAGACCTGATAAAGGTATAGAAAATTATAAAAGCATAGACAGGAGGATATCAGAATATTTTCCCACATCTAAGTGGGTTACAGAGAACCTGAGGATCTAATCTGCAATCTGAAAAGTACTGTCAGAGAAGGTGGTGGAGGGAGATACTATTGCCATAATCAAGTAGTATCTGGACAATAAAATCACTTGAATCAGCATGTCACAGAAAGCCATGGACCAAGTACTGATAAATAGGATTATTATAGATAGGTTCTTCATGAACGTGGAACATAGCATCTGTATTTACTTGTGTGATGGAGACAGAGTCTCTAGAAGTGAGGCAAAGCAGCAACAAGGTCATAGACCCTATACAGATTACAGAGGAGGAGGTGTGCAGAAATTGTAGGGACCCTAGCGGTGATATTTAAACCATCCTTAGCAACAGGAGAGGTACTGGAGGATTGGAGGATAGCTAATGTTGTTCCGCTGTTTAAGAAATGCTCCAAGAATAAACCAGAAAATTATAGACTGGTGAGCCTGACAAAAGTAGTGGGAAAGTTATTAGAAAGTATTTTAAGGAGACAGATATATGAGTATTTCGATAGGGATTAATTAGGGCATGGCTCTGTGTGTGTTATGTTGTGTATAACCAATCTTATAGAGTTTTTCGAGGATGTTACTAGGAAGTTGATGACGGCAAGGCAGTGGATGTTGTCTACGTGGAATTTAGCAAGGCATTTGAAAAGATCATGCATGAGAGATTGGGTCAAGAAGGTTCAGTTGCTTGGCATTCAAGATTAGGATTAGACATTGTCTTTGCAGGAGAAGCCAGAGAGTGGTAATAGAGGGTTGCCTCTCTGACTGGAGAACTGTAACTAGTGGAGTGCCACAGGGATTGGTGCCGGGTCATTTGATGTTTGTCATCTATATGCAGCACAGAGCGTCATAGGAAGTAATTCCTGCCTGTGGCCATCAAACTTTACCACTCCTCCCTTGGAGGATCAGACACCCTGTGCCGATAGGCTGGTCCTGGACTTATTTCATAATTTACTGGCATAATTTACATATTATTATTTAACTATTTATGGTTCTATTACTATTTATTATTTATGGTGCAACCGTAACGAAAACCAATTTCCCCCTGGGATCAATAAAGCATATCTAAACTAAACTAAACTAAACTAAATATCAATGATCTGGACAATAATGTGGTTAACTGAATCACCAAATTTGCAGATGACACCAAGACTGGGCGTGTAGTGCACAGAGAAGACTATCAAAGCTTGCAGCAGGATCTGGACTAGCTGGAAAAATGGGCTGAAAAATGGCAGATGGAATTTAATGCAAACAAGTGTGAGGTGTTGCACCTTGAGAGGACCAACCAGAGCACATCTTACACAGTAAGCAGTCGGGCACTGAGGAGTGTGGTAGAACAAAGGGATCTGGGAATACAGGCCCATAATTCATTGGACGTGGCATCACCGGGGGATAAGGGTCATAAAGTTTTTGACACATTGGCTTTCATAGATCAAAGTATTGAGTACAGGAGTTGGGATGTTATGTTGAAGTTGCATAAAATGTTGGTGAGGCCTAATTTGGAGTATTGTGTGCAGTTTTGGTCAGCAACATTCAGAAAAGATGTAAACAAGGTTGAAAGGATGCAGAGAAAAAATTACAAGGATGTTACCTGGACTAGATGAGAACTTTATTCCCTGGAACGTAGAAGATTGAGGGGAGATTTGAAAGAGGTATACAAAATGATGAGGGGTAAATATAGAGAAATATTAGCAGGCTTTTGAAACTGAGGTTGGGTAAGACTACAACTAGAAGTCATGGGTTAAGGTTGAAAGGTGAAATATTCAAGGGGAATGTGAGGAGAAATGTCTTCACTCAGAGAGTGGTGGAACGAGCTACCAACACAAATGGTGCATACCATTTTGATTTCAATATTTAAGAAAAATTTGATTAGGTACATGGATGGGAAGAGTATGTGGGCTATGGTCTGGGTGCAGGTCAGTGGGACTAGGCAGTTTAAATGGATTCACACGGACTATATGAGCCGAAGGGCCAGGTTCTGTGCTGTTGGTTTCTATAACTCTTTCGAACAGTTCAGTGCAGGAACAGACTCTTCAGCTCACTAATTAAACCAGTAAATAACTACCTAATTGAGCTAAATGTTTCTGCCTACAGAATGTCCATATTCATAGACTGTGTATATTACACAGTGTAACAATGTGCATAGGTTACATCGTAAGTATTATGGAACAGTTAAGTTTATGCTTGTATATGGCACTGAAGCACAGTGCCCAGTAACATGGGAACTACATCTGACAGTATGAAACACAGAACTACAATCAGCAGTAAAATACTGATGCTACTGCATAGTACCATAAGTACGGAAAGAGCAGTACACCACCATATCAGGCATAACACAGCAATAAATCTAGTAAAATTGGACAGTACACAGAAGCATACTGGGATGCATCAAATAAAAAATAAGCAAAGTGAATAAAGATTTAAAGATTTTTATAATACATGAAGAACAAAATAACTAAGGAAGGAATAGGATCTATTAAACATTGTCCTTGTGTGGAGACAGAGGACATATAGTATCTCTCATATTATCTCATGGCAGGAGTCCACTTGGACTGGCGTCTATGCCACTTTCACAGAATTCCCATCATCTCCTGTATTCTGCTCTCTCTCACGTGTCCATCAATTCCCAAGATTCTCCTGCCACTCGCTGACACCAAGGGTAATTGATGTGGGAGGAAATCAGAGCATCCAGAGAGGGTACCATTCAAAACAAGTAAACTCTTGAAAGCCAACACCCAAGGTTAGGCCTGAACCTGGGTTACTGGAACTACGGACATCAAAATTAATTGCTGCATCGCTGGGTTAGTGTGTGAGCGCTATGGGATGAGATGATCAAAAGAGAAGAGCACGTAAATGCAATTGCAAAGAAAGCATGGCAGCACCTCTACTTCCTTAGGAGTCTGCGGAGATTCAGCATGACATCTAAAACTTTGACAAACTTTTTTATAGATGTGCAGTGCAGAGAGTACTGACTGCCTGCAACACAGCTTGGTACGGAAACACCAACGCCATTGAACAGAAAATCCTACAGAAGGTAGTGGATTCAACCCAGTACATAACAGGTAAAGCCCTCCCAACCAATTGCGCACACCTATATGAAATGCTGTTGTAGAAAAGCAGCCCCATCATCAAAGATCCCCACCACCTGGGCCATGTTCTTTTCTCACTGCAGGTAGAAGGTAGAAGGTACAAGTGCCTTAGGACTCTCACCACCATTTTCAAGAACAGCTACCACCGCACAACCATCAGGCTCTTGAACAAAACGAGGTAACTACACTCACTTGCCAATTCATTGAGATGTTCCCACAACCAATGGTCTCACTTTAAGGACTATTATAGCTATTTATTCATATCTGCATTTGCATAGTTTGTTGTCTCCTGCCCTCTGGTTGATCTTTCATTGATCCTGTTATAGTTATTATTCTATAGGTTTGCTGAGTATGTCCACAGGAAAATGAATCTCAGGGTGTATATGGCGACATATATATACTTTGATAATAAATTTACTTTGAACTTGAATTAATTGCCAAGTCCAGATGAGCTATATATCCTGGACAGATGACAAAAGACAGGAAATTAAAGAGTTTCTGACCATCATGCCAAAGGACTGGGGCATGGTTGAAGTTTACCATTAATTAAAATGGGAGGAAGGATGTACTGAGTAACTATAGGCCAGTTAGGGGATATACAGTGCCTATGAAAAGCATTCACCCCCTTGGAAGTTTTCATGTTTTATTGTTTTACATCACTGAATCACAGTGATTTAATTGGGCTTTTTTGACACTGATCAACAGAAAAAGACTCCTTCACGTCAAAGTAAAATCAGATCCCTACAAAGTGATCTAAATTGCTTACAAATATAAAACACAAAATAATTGATTGCCTAAGTATTCACCATTCTTCCCCCACCCCACCCCAATATGATGCACCAAGTCTTCACTGGTGCAGCCAATTGGTTTTAGAAGTCACATAATTAGTTGAATGGAGACCTGCTTTTGGAGACCTGTGTGCAGTCAAGATGTTTCAATTGAATGTAGTAAAAATACACCTGTATCCAGAAGATCCAACTGCTGGTGAGTCAGTATCCTGGCAAAAACTACACCATGAAGAAAAAGAACACTCCAAGCAACTCTGCAAAATGGTTAGTGAAAAGTATAAGTCAGGAGATGGATACAAGAAAATTTCCAGGTCACTGAATATCCCTTGGAGTACAGTTAAGTCAATCATCAAGAAATCGAAAGAATATGGCACAGCTGTAAATCTGCCTAGAGTAAGTTGACCACAAAAACTGAGTGACTGTGCAAGAAGGGGACTAGTGAGGGAGGTCACCAAGAGAACTATGACAACTCCGGAGGAGTTACAAGCTTCAGTGGCTGAGATGGGAGAGATTGCGCATAGAACTGTTGCGTGGGTGCTTCACCAGATGCTGCTTTATGGGAGAGTGGCAAAGAGAAAGCCACTGTTGGGAAAAAAATAATTCCCATGACATCTCAGCCAGAGCTTGCCAGAAGGCATGTGGGAGACTTGAAGTCAGCTGGAAGGTTCTCAGGCCTGATGAAACCAAAACTGACCCTCTTGATGATCAGACTAAGCACTATGTTTGACACAAGCCAAACACTGCACATCATCATCTCTACATTGAAGCATGGTGTTGGCTGCATCATGCTGTGGGGATGCTTCACTGTAGCAGGCCCTGGAAGACTCGTGAAAGTAGAGGGCAAAATGAATGCAGCAAAATACAGGGAAATCCTGGAGGAAAACCTGATGCAGTCTGCAAGCGAACTGTGAATTGGGAGAAAATGTGTTTGCCAGCAAGACAATGACTCTAAGCATAACGCCAAAGTTACACAGGAATGGCTTAAAAACAAAAAAAAAGATCACTGTAGAGATCTGTTTTCACTTTAACTTAAAAGAACCGTTTTTTGTTGATCACCTATTTGAGGCATCACTTTTTGAAGGTGTCCTTGATGCTGGGGAGCTAGTGCCCATGATGGAGCTGGTGGTGTCGGAATGCTCTACACGGTACATTTTTTGAAATTTGCAAGTGTCTTTGGTGTCATACTGATTCCCCTCAAGCTCTTAATAAAATATGTCTGCTGTTGTGCCCTCTTCGTAATTGCAACTGTCTTCAGTGGCTTTTGCAGTGACATTGCTGCAAATCTTAAAGTCAGAAGTAGGGACGTTCACTGATAATTTTAATGTTCAGTTCTTTTTATAGCGCTGCAGAAAATGAACCAATCCTTGCCTGCAGGCACAAGACCTAGAAAATTTTATCATCCCTGCTCTTGACATCACACATCATCATCAGTTTGCCGATGTTATCTCCCAAACGCATAAGCTATACCACCAAGGAAAAGGATAATAAACACATGGGAACAGCATTATCATTATGTTTTCATCCAAGTTTCTCACCATCCTCACTAGGAAATATATAGTCATTTCTTCATTATCTTTGGGTTTTAACCCTGAAACTCCTATCCAACAATACTAAGGGAGTTGTAGCAGTTTTAGGAGGTAGCTTACTACCATCTTCTCAAACTCAGTTAGGGATGATCAATGTACGGTGTCTTTTCTGATAACATTCATCTTGGAAATGAGAAAAATAAAACAACACATTTCCCTTAAACAAGGTATGGTTAGCTCTTACCCTAGTGCAATGATCATCATTTATACACTGCACACACTACCAATGCTGAATCACAGATCTCTTCATCTAGACAGGAGATAATCTATGAATTGTCTCACACACCGGCATGATGTGTAGGGACAGCTCACCACGTTTTTTTTTGACCAAACAGCAGTCTTCTGGGGGCAGTATGTGACTGAACTGTATCTCACCTCACAGTTCTTGAATAGGGCTTTAGATACCAATACTCAAAAATATCAAAAAGCTGTCAATAGCTTTACAGGAGGGTACTGACCTGAACAATCTGACACCACTCCAAAACAAAGGCAACTAAAAATAGACTCATTGTCCAGTATTCAGTACCCATATTGATAACTGCATAATTCTAAGATATCAGTTTCTTCAGGCAGTATATAGAGGGACCTACCAGAAAGCTTTGCCTACTCAGGAAATAAGAAAGGGCACATGCCTGAGGTCATGGTAGGAGAGCACTTTGGGACCAGTAACCTTAGTTCCATTAACTTTTTAAATAGTTATGGAAAGGAACAGAATTGGTCCACAGTAATGATATTAGACAGAAGCTTGCACAGATTGATTGGGGTAGGCTGTTTGTAGGCAAAAAGATGTCCAGCAAGGCAGGGAGATTTTTTTTTAAAGTGCAATAGCAAGAATTCAAGGACTATAGACTGTATCCTAATAAAGTAAAAGACAAAGCAGCTGGGAGTTAGGAACTCTGAATGCCAAGGCATATTGTAACTCAGGACAAGAAAAGGGAGGTTTGAGTCAGATGGGTTCAATTGCATCATGGGAAGTATATAAAAGATGGCAGAACAGACTCACGAAGGAGACTAGGAGGGCAAGAGGGGACTTGAGATAGCTTTGGCAGAGAAAATTGTGGAGAATCCCAAGAGGTTCTTTTAAATCCAACCTACCTGCATGGAAGGTTAGGTCCTTTGGATTCCAGGGAGTTATAGTTAGGTGGATTCAAAATTAGTTCAGAATTTGGAAGCAAATGGTGGTGGGTGAAGATTGTTTCTCAGAATGGAGGCCAGTGACTATTGGTGATCTTTGTTATCCTCTATATAAGTGATTTGGATGCAAATGCACAAGGCCTAATCAGTAAATTTGCAGATGACACAAACTTATGATGCGGTTTTGTTGAGAATGAAGACGATTATCGCAGATTACAGAAAGATCATGATCAGTTAGGGAAATTAGCCAAAGAGTGGCAAATGGACTTTCACTACTGCTAAGTGTGAGGTGAGGCATTTTGGAAAGTCAAACAAGCATAGAACTTACAGGTTGAGTACCCCTTATCCGTAATTGCAAAATCCGAAATCCAACATCACAAATGGAAAATTCCACAAGACGCTAGGAAAGTTCCCAGGCGATGTGCAAGTCTCTGTGCACCACAGGTAGTTCTGAGAAGTAACATTATATGTGTAATGAATAGAAACTAATGAAAAATAGATAGATAAGATAGATACTTTATTGATCCCAAAAGAAATTACAAGTCACAGTAGCTTTACAAGTGCACAAATATAAATATTAGAAGAAAAGTAGAAAGAATATAAGTTACCACTAACAGTCTAAAAGGAGGGGGTCATTACTTTCCCGGCTATTGGTTGACTCATTATAGTCCTAATGGTCGAGGGTAAGAATGACCTCGTATCGCGCTCTTTGAAGCAGTGCAGTTGTCTCGCTCTATTACTAAAAGTGCTCCTCTGTTCAGCCAAGGTGGCACGCAGAGGGTGAGAAACATTGTCCAGAAATCCGAGGATTTTCCATAGGGTCCTTTGTTCTACCACAGGCTCCAGTGTGCCCAGTTTGATTCCTATAAAGCCTTTCTAATCAGTTTATTGAGCCTGTTGGCATTACCCGTGATGATGCCATTGCCCCAGCACTCCACCACATAGAGGATTGTACTGGCAACAACAGACTGGTAAAACATGTGAAGGAGAAGCCTGCATACTCCAAAGGACCTCTGTTTCCTCAGGAAGTAGAGGCAACTCTGGCCCTTCTTGTACACAGCTCTGTGTTGGTGCTCCACTCAAGTCTGTCATCCAAGTACTTGTAGGTCCTCACCATATCCACGTCCTCAACATCAATAGTAACAGGGAGCAATACAGGCTTAGTCTTCCTGAAGTCCATCACCACCTCCTTTGTCTTACTGATGTTGAGTTGCAAATGATTCAGCTTGCACCATTTGACAAAGACCTCTACCTGGGCCCTGTATTCATCCTCCCGCCCTCCCTTTATACATCTAACCACTGCTGGGTCATCGGAGGATTTCTGTAAATGACATGACTCAGTGTCGTATCTAAAGTATGAGGAATACAGGGTAACAGGAAGGGAGCCAATAAAGTCCTGTGGGGCCCCAGTGCTGTTTATACACACAGCTCTGAAGCCACACAAACTGTGGTCTCTCTGTCAGGTAGTCCATTAGCCAGGATACAATGGAAGTGCAAACCTGCATTGAATGGAGCTTTTCCACCAGCAATGAGGGCTGTATGGTATTAAAGGCACCTGAGATATCAATGGACATGCCCTTCACAGTGCTGCCCTGATTATCCAAATGGGAGTAGGCTCTGTTCAGCAGGTATTGTTCACTCCAATGTGCTCCTGGTGGGCAAACTGCAGGGAATCGAGGGCTGATCTGACTAGGGGTCAGAGGTCAGTCAGGACCAGCCTCTCTAGGTCTTCATGATGTGTGATATCAGGGCTACTGGACGGTAGCCAATCAAGATTTTTGGTTGGCCCTTTTTGGGTACTGGGACCACACATTGATGTTTTCCACACAGCTGGGACTCTTTTCAGGCGGAGACTCAGATTGAAAATGCGCTGGGCAACTCCACACAACTGCTCAGAACACTCCTTCAGGACCTTGGGGTTCACACCATCTGATCCCAATGCTTTACCGTGTTGAGTTTCCCCAGGGGCCTTCTCACCTGCTCAGCAGTGAAGGTGAATCCATTATGACTGGCGAGTCGGTGAAAGGTGGGGGCTGGGGGAGGTGAAGATTGGGATGATAGCAGTTGGTATGTGGAAGTGTGGTTAGTAAAGTGCAGGGTAAGGAAGGGATGTAGACAGTGGAATCCTGTGTTGTTCATCCACGTGTTGAATTGAAGGGTGAAGGAGTTAAGAGGGGAGGCATTGGTATTGAGGAAGCATTGGGTCCCTCTGCACCTGAACTGGTGTGCTGAGAGGGGTGTGAACAGGAGGGCAATTGTCAAACCCATTGAAGAATTTGTTTAACTCATTAGCCCATTCACAGTTGCATTCCAAAGCTCTCAGCTAGGCTGACTGAAGCCAGTGATGTTCTTCATACTTCTCCACATCTCCCATGTGCTACTCTGCCCAAGCTTGTTCTCCAGCTCTCTCTTGTATTCCCCTTCAGCCACCTTGATCTTCTCCTTTAGATCCCTCTGCACGTTTCAATTTCTCCCTGTCTCCAGATCTAAAGGCTCTCTTTTTATGGTTGAGGAGAGCCTTTAGATCACTGGTGACCCATGGTTTGTTGTTAGTGAAGGGAAAAAACACTGCATAAAGTGAAAAATGAAGATTTCAATCGTGTATTGTCAGAAGTGGAGTGCACATGCATGCCACTTAAAGGTATGCCAATCATGAAACAAGCAAAGATCTATCATGACAAACTGAACACTGAAGGTAACTCTGAATATTCAAACAGGCTGGTTGCAGAAATTTAAGGAAAGGCATGGCATTAAATTTTTAAAGCGTCTGATGATCACAAAAATCTAGCACAAGTCTATGATGCCGTCTGTTTTCATACCTTAGATAAGGGAATTCAATTTTTAAAGTATCACTGATGAAAATTTAACAGCAGAATAAGTTTACAATGCTGATTAATTTTATACCTTACATAAAACCTAAAAAAAAGTAAAATACAAATACAGTGTACCATAACCTTTTTATCAAAATAGGTGAAGACTGTAAGTCTGCCATTGTTTGTTGTTGATCACCAGCTGATTCAGGCATTCCCCTGATGCCACTGTGCTGCTTTTGTTACCTGTACACGTTATATTTTCATATTAATGGTATGTAATAACCTTTATTGTAAGTACATATGTTTGATAATCAAGTGTAGGACAAAGACTGCTCACCAGTAGCACATAAAGTCAGAGTCTGAAATGATGGTGATCCCAAGCTATCTCATTACATACAGTACTCCAAAAAAAGTCCAAAATCCAAAATACTTTCAGCCCCAAGCGTTTCAGATAAGGCATACTCAACCTGTACTATGAAGGGTTGGGCACTGGGAGGTGTAATGGAACAGAGGGAGTATGGAAAGCAGCATCACAAGCAGATAGGGTGGTATTTAGTATGTTGGCCTTCCTCAGCAACGACAATGAATACAGGCATTGGGACATTATGTTGCAGTTGTACAAGCACATGGAATACTGTGTAGAGTTTTGGTCATCCCATTGTATGAAGGATGTGATAAAATTAAAAAGAGTACAGAGAAGCTTTACAAGGATGTTGCCAGCACTAGGGAGCCTGAATTTTTGGGAGAGATTGGCTAGGAACTCCTTGGAATGTAGAATGAGGGACAAACTTACAAAAATGTTTAAAATTATTAGAGGCATAGTTAAGTTGGATAGTCTTTTCCCAGGGTAAGGGAGCCCAAAACTAGGGGGAAATCGATTTCAGGTGAGAGGGGGAAAATTTTAAAGGGGCCTGAGGGGCAATTTTTCATGCGGACAGTGGTGAGTACATAGAACAAGCTGCCAGAGGACCTATTTGAGGCAGGTACAATACTTAAGCAGAAGCACTTAAGTATTCAGAGGAAGGGCTTAGAGAGATGGAAGGCAAATGCAGGAAATTGCGACTAGCTACGAAAGTACCTCATTTGAGACAAGGGGCCTGTATCATGCTGCATTGTTCTACTACTCTAAGTATATTAAAGAATATAGAGTAACCAGGGAGAAAATAGGATCCCTCAAAGACCAAGAAAGAAATCTATATGTGGAGTCACTGGAGATGGGCGGAGCTCTACTTTGTTTTTACCATGGAAGATGTGAAGACTTGGGAACCTGGTAAAGTTAATGTGGATGTTCTGAGATCATTCCAAATTACAGTAAAGTTGCATGTGTTTAGATGTATGAAGGTGGGCAAATCCCTCAAGTCCGGACAAGGTATATCCAAGAACATTATGGAAAGCCAGAGAAAGAGTTGCAGGAATTCTCATAGGGATATTTGCAACATTGCTATCCTCTGGTGAGGTGCTGGAAGACTGAACGATAGCAAAAGTTGTGCCTTTACTTAAAAAGGGCTGTCAGAATAGACTTGGTAACTGTAGAGCCAGTAGCCTACAATCTGTGGTAGATAAGTTGCCGGAAAGTATTCTGAGGGATAAGACATATTTACATTTAGAAAGGCAAGAGTTGATTAGGGGAAGCTAGCCTGGCTTTGTGTAGGAGATTTTATCTTACGATTTTGATTAAGCTTTTTCATAAAGTGACAAGAAAGGTTGTCATGGTGGGGGGGGGGGGAGGTGAGAGAGATCACATCTACGGATTTCAGTAAGGATTTTGTTAAGGTTCTGCATGGTAATCTGCTCTGGAAGGTTAGATCACATGACATCCGGAGAAAGTATGCAAACTGAATACAAAATTGGTTGGATGATAGCAAACAGAGGGTGATGGTCAAAGGGGGATATCAGAAAGGAGGTCTGTGGCTAGTGGTGCGTCCCAGTGGTTGGTGCTTGGCACATTGTTATTTGTCATCTATAGTAACAATTTGGATGAAAAGTATTGGGAATAGTTAGCAAGTTTGTAGATGACACTAAAATAGCTGGTGTCATAAAGAGTGAAGAGGAATCAAGAATTGCGGCAGGACCCTGATGGGCTGGGTAGGTGGGTTGAGAATGGCAAATGGAATTTAATTCAGAAAACTGTTATATTTTGGTACAACAAACCAAAGTAAGAAGCTTATATAGAACGAAAGGCTCTGGGTACTTTTGTTGAACAGAAGGACCTTGGAGTATATGTGCATAGTTCTCTTAAAGTAGAATCACAGGTAGATAGGGCAGCAAAGGTGGCTTTTGGCAGGATGGTATTCATCAGTCAAGTAATTGAAGACAGTAATTAGGAAGTTATGTTGCAATTATACAAGATATTGGTGATGCCACACTTGGTGTATTCAATTCAATTTTGGTCATCCTGTTATAGCAAGGATATGATTAAACTTGAAAGAGTGCAAAAAAATTAAGGATATTGTCAGAACTCGAGAGACAGAGATATAGGGAGCAGCAAAACAGGCTGGGCCTCTACTCCTTGCAGCACAGGAGACTAAGGGATGATCTCACAGAGGTGCATGAAATAATGAGGGCATTGATAGGGTGAGTGCTTCCCCCCTCCCAAAAGAGTTAGGAATCAAAAACTATGAAACAAAGTTTGTTAGACATGAAAGACTAAATTAGAAACTGGGGACAACTTTTTGTTTTATACAGCAGGTGACAGATACATGGAACCAGCTGCTACAGGAAGTGGATGAGACATAAACTACATTTAAGTAGTATGTGGACAGTTATATGAATGAGAAGAGATTAGAGGGATATGGGCTAAATGCTGGGAAATGGGATTAGCTTGAACATACATCTTGTTTGGCATGGATGGACATGTATGGGCCAAAGGGTCTTTCTCCATGCTATACAACGCTAGGACTTTATATGCAAGAACAGTGTCAGGTCTGCTATAAACCAGACTTTGCATCCAGTAACCTTGCTGATAAGGATAGAAAACAGCTGCTAAGAGATAAAAAGGTTATGCCTTAGCAAGAACCTGACAACGTGTATCTGGTCTGCTTTCAAAATAGAGTTCAAACTGACAGATATTCAAGGCTAAACTGGGCACATGAACAGATTTCAACACTTTTGTTTGAAGTGATTGCGTTCCAAATATATCTGGCATTTATAATGTCTGTGTCGATCGTGAAAAGGTACACGTTTAAAGCCTGCAAAATCACCCACTCCGGAAGTTCATTCATTTACCCAATATGCTGATTTCCATGCATATTCACACTGATGTTGCAATAAAGATGCTTACGGTTCTTCATTAACACGACAACGCAATTCTAATTTGAAACATTCCATAAATTCCAAAGACAAACTTTACTGCAACGCAATAATAGTGCTGGATGTCTGGTGTTTATCTCAAACCTTTGGAGAAGAATGTGCACATTTCCTGAACACACCATGAATTATTAATGTTTGAATCTAAGAGAATTCCTTCAACACCAGCAAAAGAAAGGATTGCTGATTTATATTTGGTGGATGTTATATAGCTCTGCTATGGACTAATTCATATTGACTACCCTAATTCATCAATAAATTCTTTAGCTTTGTATAATGATGGTACAAGGCTACCAATTTCAATGAGACTTTCATTAAGAAAGAGGATTGAATACATTTGTCGCAGTACATCTGGTGAATGATTCCTTCGGAGAGTTGATTCATTCATCGGTGAAATTCTTAATCCAAACTGACATTTAGAGACAAAATTTTAAGAATGACATTAAGTAATATTTCTTAAATAAAAATAATAATCAAAAACTATATTAAATGTAAAACAAAACTGAACTTAACTTCTTTCCTCCCTGAACTCAAAGTCTGGAACCCCATTCAAAGGTAGGGCTCAAAGTTCTCCACCAAGTCAGGTGGACACCCCAGCATAATGCTACAGAATCATAGTATGTGAGGGCTTAATCATGGGACTACACCTGGGGTCCAGTGACAGAGTGGGGTGACAGGTTTGTTACTCCACTGTTCCCAGAATGGCAGTGGTCTGCAATAGTCTGGAATGTACCCTGCAGATAGGTAGTAAATCCCAACAAGCTAGATATTGCTGGTAGAAAGTTAGTGAAGTCCAGCTGAAGGTAAGGGCAGGGGGGTGTCAAGCATTGCTAGTGCCTACTCTGGCAGAGTGACCACATTCAGAATATGGGAACACCGGTTGTAGCCAAAGGCAGTGCAAACAGAAAAAAGAACACAAGATATACAAGTAGGTTATTCAGCCCCTCTAACCCACCAGACAATTCAATATAATCATGGCTGATCTATGCTGGTCTCATCTTCTTCCGTGCCAGATCCCCATAACCCTTAATTCTTTGATCTTTTAAATACTGATATATCTCCACCTTAAATTTATCTAACCATCTGCCTCCAACACCTTCAGGGCAGAGAACGCCAGAGATTCTCCACCCTCTGTTTTAAATGACCAGCCCTTATTTTGGAACTTGGTCCCCTTGTTTATAAACGTCCCACCAGTGGAAGCATCTCAATATCTACCCTGTCAAGACCCCTGGAAATTTATACACATATATAAGGCAAACCTCTTGTTCTTTTAAACTATAGTAATAAAAAGATAATATATCTATTCCCTCTTGATTGGGCAGTTAACTCCCTGTCTAGGACAGACAATGGCACTTTAAATTAGCAGTGAAATAATTATGAGCAAAGTGCATCCATTATCAGAGCAGAGAACTATGGCGGATGAAGAAAAATTGCAGGGAGAAAGGGCAAATTATGGCATTGCATGATCAAAAATAGAGATACACAGAAAGGATCTGCCTAAAGAGCGTGTTACACTGAATTCTTTGAAAGATGAGATGAAAATACCATTTATCTCATCAATTGTCTTAAATCAGTGGCAATTTGTCAATCTATCATAAGAAGTCTAACATCCTTTATTTGGAAATGTACTGAGCTGGAGCAGTGTGTTAGAAAGTTTTATAAAACTGCTACAAACAACAGATAATTTTCAGACAAGCCTAGAATGTCAAACATTCTTGACAGAGTTACTTATTAACTGCTGCTGATATCCAGTTACCATTAGACACAGCACCTGAAGCTGCAAATAAAAGGAGAGATCTTGTGGGATAGGTGTTTATGCAATGCTAAATCTGTTTATCCGGCAACCTAAGATCAAAACTTGACACTGTCTAACGTGCACCAATATGCTACTGCCCACTATCTCTGAACATTGCAATACTTGCGAATATCCAGAATTGAAAATTATTAGCTCTTGATATCACCTTGAGTGTGATGCAGACATCCCACCCTGCAAAAACTCATTTCAGGGAGGTAGCACCACCATTTCAGGGAGATTGCACCCCCATCCCCCCCGGCAACCCCATATCTCCTCCCCCACCCCCCCTGCCCCGTCAACCTCCAAGGGTGTATGTAATACTTTGTTTAGACATTTTGTCTGATCTGTAAACCAAGTTGGGTATATGCAGAAAATGTGACATTAAAATATGTACTTATATTATATTATATTATGTTTATTCTATTATAACTTTAAGCAAGTCTACAGGGAGTTTGGCCTCATCACGTAGGATACCAATAGAGTAGCTCCTTAACAGCCAGCCGGCTAGTTTAAATAACGTTAGCTATGCTAATGAACAAATGACACCTGTTAAACTCACCTCAACATGTCTTTTACATTTTAACCCACCATGGGCAATAGAAAAGTCACTGTTGCAAACAGTGCAACGATCAACACTGTCATTATTTTTGAAGTCGACTGTAAAGCTTGCCCATAGAGAAAACTGATAGGTCTACTTAGCAGGGGTCCACAATCGTTTTTGCACCGCAGACTGGTTTAATATTGACAATATTCTTGCGGACCGGACGATCGGGGGCGGGGGTGTTAATCACAACCAGAATATAGGTGATAAGTCAATCGCATCATAACTTTTAGGTAACATTTGGATATTAAACACACAGCGCATATTTTCCCCGTATGAACATATAAAATCATTGCAACACACCAATATCGCTGAATCAGTGGGAGCCCTGGGCTTGTTTCCATGCAACAAGACAGTCCCATCGAGGGGTGATGGGAGACAGCGATACTGAAAGGGGGTTCCTTATGTCCAGCCTATTCCACAATTTAGTTTTCGTTGCATTCATTGCAGAAAACTCTGCTTTGCAGAGATATGTTGGAAATGGAAGCAACATTTTCAGTGCTTCCGTGGCTATCTCAGGATATTCAGCCTTGACTATGATCCAGAATGCCGGCAGAGATGTTATGTCAAACATACTTTTCAGCCCACCATCATTTTCAAGCTCGAGGAGTTGATCTTTTTCCCGCGCTGACATGGCTGATTCACCGGGGATATTCACAAATGGGTCACGGACCCATTCCTTTGCACGTCTCGGGTCACTGATGACCTCACGTGCATTAAAGTTCAACAGTGGGCATGACAGGGAATGAGGAAAGGTGCAGATGACTAATATCATTTCATATCGTCAAATCATATTGTTTCCTCGTGACCCGACTCTTAGCACGAAGAGAGACCAATCAGGATGCTCGCTCTCCCTCTCCCTCTCAAAAAATTCTATTTCCGGGATATTGTATATAATTTCCGGGCGTCAGGGAGCCACTACCGATATGCGGGAGACTCCCGGAACTTCCGGGAGAGGTGGGATGTCTGGTGATGCAAAAGAATCCCTGCCACGCAAGTTGATAGGATGGTTAGTCATAGTCATACTTTATTGATCCCGGGGGAAATCGGTTTTCATTACAGTTGCACCATAAATAATAAATAGTAATAAAACCATAAATAGTAATAAAACCATAAATAGTTAAATAGTAATATGTAAATATGTGAATTATGCCAGGAAATAAGTCCAGGACCAGCCTATTGGCTCAGGGTGTCTGACCCTCCAAGGGAGGAGTTGTAAAGTTTGATGGCCATAGGCAGGAATGACTTCCTATGACGCTCTGTGCTTCATCTCGGTGGAATGAGTCTCTGGCAGAATGTACTCCTGTGCCCACCCAGTACATTATGTAGTGGATGGGAGACATTGTCCAAGATGGCATGCAACTTGGACAGCATCCTCTTTTCAGACACCAACGTCAGAGAGTCCAGTTCCATCCCCACAACATCACTGGCCTTACGAATGAGTTTGTTGATTCTGTTGGTGTCTGCTACCCTCAGCCTGCTGCCCCAGCACACAACAGCAAACACGATCGCACTGGCCACCACAGACTCGTAGAACATCCTCAGCATCGTCTGACAGATGTTAAAGGACCTCAATCTCCTCAGGAAATAGAGACGGTTCTGACCCTTCTTGTAGACAGCCTCAGTGTTCTTTGACCAGTCCAGTTTATTGTCAATTCATATCCCCAGGTATTTGCAATCCTCCACCATGTCCACACTGACCCCCTGGATGGAAACAGGGGTCACCGGTGCCTTAGCTCTCCTCAGGTCTACCACCAGCTCCTTCGTCTTTTTCACATTAAGCTGCAGATAATTCTGCTCACATCATGTGACAAAGTTTCCTACTGTAGCCCTTGCTGATGCATCCAACTATGGCAGAGTCATCAGAAAACTTCTGAAGATGACAAGACTCTGTGCAGTAATTGAAGTCCGAGGTGTAAATGGTGAAGAGAAAGGGAGACAAGACAGTCCCCTGTGGAGCCCCAGTGATGCTGATCGAAGGCTTATGCCTCGTTGGTCTTCATTAGTTGGGTGACTGAGTTCAAGAGCTTCGAGGTAATGTTGCAACTCTATAGAACTCTGGTCAGACCACACTTGGAATAGTGTGTTCAGTTCTGGTCGCCTCATTATAGGAAGGATGCGGGTGCTTTAAATTTACCAGGATGCTGCCTGGATTATAGAGCATATTTTATGAGGAAACGCTGAGCTGTTCTTTTTGGAGCAAAGGAGGATAAGAGGTGACTTGGAGATATACAAGATTGTAAGAGGCATCGACATAGAGGACAGCCTGTACCTTATTCCTGGGGTGGCAATGGCTAATACCAGACTAATAATTTTAAAGTGACTGGAGGAGCATAGGGGTGAAATCAGAGGCAGATTTTTGTTTAAAACAGAGAATGATAGGCGCATGGAATGCAATGCTGGGAATGGCGGTAGAGGCAGATACACGAGGGACATCTTGGAATACGTTAAAATGTCGGCACAACATCATGGGAGGAAGGGCTTGTGCTCTGCTGTTTTATGTTCCAGTTAAACAACTCTCACAAATACTGGAAAACACCAGATGGCAGCACTAAGATGAACAGGCTGCTCCCGATTTTAGAATCCCAGACTTCTGGACACCATCGACATATGAAAGAGCTTCATTAATACTATTACATTCAAAAATCTGACATGTGCACATACATTTGGTCCTATGAATGACAAGCTAGTATGTCTACTTTTAGCAATTTGTCTTTGAGTCTTTGTGCTTCCAGTGCCATTCAGTACAGTACTGTAAAGGTATGGTTCACGGTTCAAATGATTTGTGTGTATTTTCTGGTTTACAGATGTCTGTAAAAATGGAATTAGTTCATTACCCGGGGAGAGCACATAGATTCATGCCAGGATTTGAAATATTGGCAAAGGTAAACTAATGAGTTGTGCACCATGAATTGTGGTAGATATTAACTCGATACCTACTTAGTCACTGTAAAATCACTCAACTTTTACATTTTTTATATAATCACTTTGGAATTTAATATTAGCTCTGTTTCACACAATAAAAGTCACTTGAATATCCTGGTACCATAAGTATTATTTTAATACAAGTTAAATTTCAATTTCGTAATCCAGTAACAAACAAAATTCACCATAATATCCTGACTCTATAATAAAACTAAACTCAAAACACTGCCATCAGGAAGGTGGTACAGGAGCTTCAGGACTCATACCACCAGGTTCAGGAACAGTTATTACCTCTCAACCATCAGGTTCTGGAACCAAAGGAGATAGCTTCACTTGCAAATTGGTGCGGTCTTTCATTGATTCTATTAGGATTATTATTCTATTATGGATTTATTGAGCATGCCTGCAAGAAAATGAATCTCAGGGTTGTATATGGTGATATACATGTACTTTGATAATAAATTTACTTTGAACTTTGACATCCAGTCGATCGCGTTCAATCCCATTCCCAAACTCTTTTCCCGAAAACCAATCCTCTCTCCTGCGGGTAATGTACCACAATCAACTCAAGTAGTCAAGATCAGATCCATGTCACCAGAGCTGTGAAACAACAGTATAACTTGATAAACTACTACACCATCCAACAATTCATGCCTGGTACAATGCAAAATGTACCCCAATATCCTGGTAACAATATGAAATTTACCCCAGCTACTCTGGCACCAAAATGAAATACATCACAATGTAAATCCATTTCAGTACCATGGCTCCATACTGAGATTCATTTCATCACTCTGTCACCTTCTTAAACCTGAAACCATAATAAAATTCATAAGGATGCATACCTCAATTGCCTGACACCTCAGCAAAATACACTCAAATATAATGGAATTCACTGATATCTTGTAACGCCCAATTAAATGGGATTCATCACAAATCCTTAGTATTTGCCTCAATGCCCTAACACTAGAATTAAATTCACACTACATTACGACAACAAAATGAGACCCATCCCAATAACTCAGATAGCAAAATAAAATTCACTTAAAATATTCTATCAAAAATAAATTCATACCTTGATACTGAAATGAAATGTATTTCAATACGTTGTAACATTACCAAAATTACTCTGATACCTGTTATCCTATTGAAGCTCTACATCACTAGTGGGCCAAGGAAAAGCAGATTCCTTTAACTCAGATAAGTGTGAAGTGTTACATTTGTGGAAATTAAACCAGGACAGAACTCAGCCATTGCACTTGCTAAAAAATGAAGAAAGTCAATCAATGAAATAGGTAGCACCATACAGGGATATTGAAAAGCATGCCTTGTTGACATCCCACAGTGCCTGCTCAGATAACCATTGTCTTGGAATTAGTTAGCCGTATTCATTCAGCCCATATTCCACAACAATTTCGCTGAAAGATCATGCAAATTCCACAGAGTAGTAGATAATGCTACTAGCCTACAATTTCCATGTCAAGAAGTAGACAGACTCCACCTATATGAACTTGGGAAGGTCAAAGTTCACAAATCAACAAAGCAGTTAAACAGGTAACAAAAACAACAGGAATTCTGCAGATGCTGGAAATTCAAGCAACATACATCAAAGTTGCTGGTGAACGCAGCAGGCCAGGCAGCATCTCTAGGAAGAGGTGCAGTCGACGTTTCAGGCCGAGACCCTTCGTCAGGACTAACTGAAGGAAGAGTGAGTAAGGGATTTGAAAGTTGGAGGGGGAGGAGGAGATCCAAAATGATAGGAGAAGACAGGAGGGGGAGGGATGGAGCCAAGAGCTGGACAGGTGATTGGCAAAAGGGGATACGAGAGGATCATGGGACAGGAGGTCCGGGAAGAAAGACAAGGGGGCGGGGGGGACCCAGAGGATGGGCAAGAGGTATATTCAGAGGGACAGAGGGAGAAAAAGGAGAGTGAGAGAAAGAATGTGTGCATAAAAATAAGTAACAGATGGGGTACGAGGGGGAGGTGGGGCCTTAGCGGAAGTTAGAGAAGTCGATGTTCATGCCATCAGGTTGGAGGCTACCCAGACGGAATATAAGGTGTTGTTCTTCCAACCTGAGTGTGGCTTCATCTTTACAGTAGAGGAGGCCATGGATAGACATGTCAGAATGGGAATGGGATATGGAATTAAAATGTGTGGCCACTGGGAGATCCTGCTTTCTCTGGCGGACAGAGCGTAGATGTTCAGCAAAGCTGTCTCCCAGTCTGCGTCGGGTCTCGCCAATATATAAAAGGCCACATCAGGAGCACCGGACGCAGTATATCACCCCAGTCGACTGACAGGTGAAGTGTTACAACAGGTAACAATGTGGCTTTTGGCATACAATTGCCAGTTCTAAACTCTTAAATGAAAAGCAAATTGGTGAGAAATTAGAAAAGTACCTGTGCCAGAAATACCAGATGATGCACTGCGACTGTGACTGTTAATATCAGCCAGAGTTTTGCAGTTGTGAAGTGAGCAAAGTCTTGGTAGTAAAACAAATAGCAATGTCTAGAGCACATTCGTGCAAAGTTAAATGCAGAGATCCAAACACTATTAGTTACCTGCACAGGGTGACGTTCTTAAGTTTCTGCCAGAATCATCTTAAGACTTTAGCCATCTGATATAATCTCAAATGCATTAACAAACAAGTTGTCCAAAAAAGAAAATCTCTGAAAATGTAACTCATTGCTGCAAGAGTAACTTGAGTTTGTAAAGGTACATTTCATTGCTTTAAAATCTAACACTGCCTGGATTGAAATTCCCTAAAATGAATGTCAAAATAACTTATTAAAATTATATTAATATTTCTATATGCAGTCTAATTTGTAGGGTTTTTTTTATTACAAAGTGTGCTATTTACTTCCTTGTTTGCTTGGTGACATCAAGGCAGCATCTAACACACAGATCTAAAAGGAAAAAGACTGAACAAGCAAGAAGCTTCACCATCCTCCAACCTCACACATTCCTCTTCTACTTTCTCTGCAAGGATCACTATCAAGTTTGTCCTGATCAACCCACTGTTTCACTGTCTTGTCCCATGAAACTTAAATATTTTTACACCTTGTCCAACCCTTTCCGATTTCCATCCATGACCCTTTTGATACTTTCACAGACAGCTTCTAGATCTCGGCCAATTCATCTTCAACACAAACAACCATTCAACTGCATTCAACATCATAATACCTGGGGCCCTCTGCTTCTTCCTTGAATAGGGCTAACCAGTTCCCCACCATCACCACAACCATTTACTGGCTGAACATCTGACATTGAACAAGTTCTCCATTAACTCCACTCACTTGCAAATCAAAAGGATATTAGGAAGTATTTTTCATAAAATGAATAAAAGACAACCGTCGTTAGATGGGATTCCAAAATTAGTTAAATCACTGACAATTAGATTGCAAAGCAACAGAATAACAGGGAAAAGCAAGAGCGAGCAGGAACAAGTTATTGGGTTAATGAGCAGTGAATACATTGCTGGTGGTCTGGCTAATGTCAATATTCATAGAACAAGATAATTTAACATTATGTTGTATTAAGTTATCTCTCACTGGGCAATCCCTATCTTTGAAAACTTTGATTACCATATGCAATATAGCCTTATCAGTCTCAGCATCTTCAGACTTAATTTCGGACTCTAACCACAAAAGCTGCACAAGAGGTGGTTAAGGCTGCACTTGGAATACTATATACAGCTTTGGCAGACATCATTAAACTGGAAAGAGAGCAGAGAACATTTACCAGGATGCTGCCAAGACTCAAGGGACTGAGTAATAGGTTGAACAGGCTCGGACCTGTTCCTCGGAATGTAGGAGATTGAAGGGTAACCTTATAGAAGGGTATAAAGTCATGATGGGTATAGATAAGATGAATGCACACAGTCTTTCTCCCAGGGAAAGGGAACTAAAAACCAGTTAAACATCGTTTAATATGAGATGTGAAGGATTTAAAATGGACCTGAGGAGCAAGCTCTTCATACAGAGTGGTTCGTATATGTAACATGCTACCAGTGGAAGGGGCTAAGGCAATTACAATAACAACATTTAAAAGACATTTAGAACATAGAATAGTACAGCACAGTATAGGCCCTTCAGCACACAATGTTGTGCCGACCCTCAAACCCTGCCTCCCATATAAGCCCCCGCCTTAGATTCCTCCATATACCTGTCTAGTAGTCTCTTAAACTTCACTAGTGTATCTGCCTCCACCACTGACTCAGGCAGTGCATTCCACGCTCCAACCACTCTCCGAGTAAAAAACCTTCCTCTAGTATCCCCCTTGAACTTCCCACCCCTTACCTTAAAGCCATGTCCTCTTGTATTGAGCAGTGGTGCCCTGGGGAAGAGGCACTGGCTATCCACTCTATCGATTCCTCTTATTATCTTGTACACCTCTATCATGTCTCCTCTCATCCTCCTTCTCTCCAAAGAGTAAAGTCCTAGCTCCCTTAAGCTCTGATTATAATGCATACTTTCTAAACCAGGCAGCATCCTGGTAAATCTCCTCTGTACCCTTTCCAATGCTTCCACATCCTTCCTATAGTGAGGTGACCAGAACTGGACACAATACTCCAAGCGTGGCCTAACCAGAGTTTTATAGAGCTGCATCATTACATCGCGACTCTTAAACTCAATCCCTCGACTTATGAAAGCTAACACCCCATAAGCTTTCTTAACTACCCTATCCACCTGTGAGGCAACTTTCAGGGATCTGTGGACATGTACCCCGAGATCCCTCTGCTCCTCCACACTACCAAGTATCCTGCCATTTACTTTGTACTCTGCCTTGGAGTTTGTCCTTCCAAAGTGTACCACCTCACACTTCTCCGGGTTGAACTCCATCTGCCACTTCTCAGCCCACTCCTGAATCCTATCAATGTCTCTCTGCAATCTTTGACAATCCTCTACACTATCTACAACACCACCAACCTTTGTGTCGTCTGCAAACTTGCCAATCCACCCCTCTACCCCCACATCCAGGTCGTTAATAAAAATCACGAAAAGTAGAGGTCCCAGAACAGATCCTTGTGGGACACCACTAGTCACAATCCTCCAATCTGAATGTACTCCCTCCACAACCACCCTCTGCCTTCTGCAGGCAAGCCAATTCTGAATCCACCTGGCCAAACTTCCCTGGATCCCATGCCTTCCAACTTTCTGAATAAGCCTACCATGTGGAACCTTGTCAAATACCTTACTAAAATCCATATAGATCACATCCACTGCACTACCCTCATCTATATGCCTGGTCACCTCCTCAAAGAACTCTATCAGGCTTGTTAGACACGATCTGCCCTTCACAAAGTCATGCTGACTGTCCCTGATCATACCATGATTCTCTAAATGCCTATAGATCCTATCTCTAAGAATCTTTTCCAACAGCTTTCCCACCACAGACGTAAGGCTCACTGGTCTATAATTACCCGGACTAACCCTACTACCTTTTTTGAACAAGGGAACAACATTCGCGTCCCTCCAATCCTCCGGTCCCATTCCCATGGACAACGAGGACATAAAGATCCTAGCCAGAGGCTCAGCAATCTCTTCTCTCGCCTCGTGGAGCAGCCTGGGGAATATTCCGTCAGGCCCCGGGGACTTATCTGTCCTAATGTATTTTAACAACTCCAACACCTCCTCTCCCTTAATATCAACATGCTCCAGAACATCAACCTCACTAATATTGTCCTCACCATTATCAAGTTCCTTCTCATTGGTGAATACCGAAGAGAAGTATTCATTGAGGACCTCGCTCACTTCCACAGCCTCCAGGCACATCTTCCCACCTCCGACCTTTATCTCTAATCGGTCCTACCTTCACTTCTGTCATCCTTTTTTTCTTCACATAATTGAAGAATGCCTTGGGGTTTTCCTTTACCCTACTCGCCAAGGCCTTCTCATGACCCCTTCTTGCTCTTATCAGCCCCTTCTTAAGCTCCTTTCTTGCTTCCCTATATTCCTCAATAGACCCATCTGATCCTTGCTTCCTAAACCTCATGTATGCTGCCTTCTTCCACCTGACTAGATTTTCCACCTCACTTGTCACCCATGGTTCCTTCACCCCACCATTCTTTACCTTCCTCACCGGGACAAATTTATCCCTAACATCCCGCAAGAGATCTCTAAACATCGACCACATGTCCATAGTACATTTCCCTGCAAAAACATCATCCCAATTCACACCCACAAGTTCTAGCCTCATAGCCTCATAATTTGCCTTTCCCCAATTAGAAATTTTCCTGTCCTCTCTGGTTCTATCCTTTTCCATGATAATGCTAAAGGCCAGGGAGCAGTGGTCACTGTCCCCCAGATGCTCACCCACTGAGAGATCTGTGACCTGACCCAGTTCATTACCTAGTACAAGATCTAGTATGGCATTCCCCCTGGTCGGCCTGTCCACATACTGTGACAGGAATCTGTCCTGGACACACTTAACAAACTCTGCCCCATCTAAACTCTTGGAACTAATCAGGTGCCAATCAATATTAGGGAAGTTAAAGTCACCCATGATAACAACCCTGTTATTTTTGCACCTTTCCAAAATCTGCCTCCCAATCTGCTCCTCTGTATCTCTGCTGCTACCAGGGGGCCTATAGGATACCCCCGATAGCGTAACTGCTCCCTTCCTGTTCCTGACTTCCACTCATATTGACTCAAAAGAGGATCCTGCTTCATTACCCACCCTTTCTGTAGCTGTAATAGTATCCCTGACCAGTAATGCCACCCTTCCTCCCCTTTTTCCGCCCTCTCTATCCCTTTTAAAGCACTGAAATCCAAGAATATTGAGAATCCATTCCTGCCCTGGTGCCAGCTAAGTCTCTGTAATGGCCACTACATCATAATTCCATGTATGTATCCAAGCTCTCAGTTCATCACCTTTGTTCCTGATGCTTCTTGCATTGAGGTACACACATTTCAGACCTTCTACCTTACTGTCTTTACACCATTTATTCTGCTTCTCTTTCCTCAAAGCCTCTCTGTATATTAGATCTGGCTTTACTCCATGCACTTCTTTCACTACTCTATTGCTCTGGGTCTCATCCCCCTTGCAAATTAGTTTAAACCCTCCCGAACCATGCTCGCAAACCTACTTGCAAGGATATTGCTCCCCCTCGAGTTCAGGTGCAACCCATCCAATCTGTACAGGTCCCACCTTCCCTAGAAGAGATCCCAATGATCTAAAAATCTAAAACCCTGCTCCCCGCACCAACTCCTCAGCCACGCATTCAACTGCCATCTCCTCCAATTCTTACCATCACTGTCACGTAGCACTGGCAGCAATCCTGAGAACGCCACCCTTGAGGTCCTGTTCTTCAGCCTTCTGCCTAGTTCCCGAAACCCACACTTCAGGACCTCATGCCTCTTCCTGCCTATGTCGTTGGTCCCAACATGTATCACGACTTCTGGTTGCTTTCTCTCCCGTACCAGAATGTCGTGCACCCCGTCAGAGACATCCCAGACCCTGGCATCCGGGAGGCAACAAACCATGCGGGTGTCCTTCTCACGTCCACAAAATCTCCTGTCTGCTCCCATGACTATAGAGTCTCCAATGACGACAGCTCTCTTCTTCTCCGTCCCACCCTTCTTCTGCACCACAGGGTCAGACTCAGTGCCGGAGGCCCTGACACCGTGGCTCACACCTGGTTGGTCATCCCCACCAACAGTATCCAGGACGGTAAACTTATTATTCAGGGGAATGGCTACAGGGGTGCTCTACACTACCTGTCTGCTCACCTTCGCTTTCCCCCCCTCTAACTGTCATCCAACGACCTGCTTCCGACAGCCTAGGTGTGACTACCTCCCTGTAGCTCTCATCTATGACTGCCTCATTCTCCCTTATGAGTTGAAGGTCATCCAGCTGCTGCTCCAGATTCCTTACACGGTCTTCCAGATCGCCCAGCCGTATGCACTTCTGGCAGATGTGACTCTGCGGGAGAGGGGCGTTCCCCCAAGACTGCCACATCTCACATGAGAGGCACATCACCGTCTCAGAGGACACTGTAAAAACTAACATTTGGATAAGGACATGAATGGAAAGGATTTAGAGGGCTATGGGGCAAACAAAAGCAAATGAAAAACGAGCTTGGAACTAGCACCATTGTCAACATGGCCAGGTTGAGCCAAAAGGCTTGTTTCCATGCTGTGTTAGCTTGCACCCTACAGCAGATTATGAAGTGTAACAAGCCACGCAAAAGGATAGAGAAATTGTGCCCACAATAAGGCAATCTAATGCCACCTATGAGCACTTGGATCCCTGGCCCTTCACATCACATGGAAGCACATCCAAGCATTTTGTCGTGTTGGAATATTTCAAACAAATGTTCCAATTCACTAACAGCCTGGAAGTGAACTTTTTTCTCTCATCATCCATCTGTCAATTACTTCAAAGCTGGGTCACCTAGTTTTAGACTCTACCCTCAGTGTTATATAGTACATTCTATTACATTTCCCTTCAGTGTCCTGTGTCCAGAGAAAACAATCCTAAACCATGAAACCTTTACTTGCAACTGTGTTTCAGTCTTAGCATCATCCACTAAATTTCTTATGCACCCTTTACAGTGCAATTACACTTTTTATGCATTATGGTGAACAGAACTGAAGGCAGTACTCAAACTGTGACGCAAGCCCTAATTCCAGTTCCTTGTGGTTCTTACTGACCTGGAATTGATAGGTTGTCTATGAGGCACTATCTACAAAGAGCTAGCTTTGTTGGGTCCTTGAGGGCATGGACATTGATTTTCTTGCAGTAACATTTGTGTTGATGCTCGTGTTTTATTGCCAGTCGGATGGTGACAAGAAAGCCGATAAGGCGGTGATCAATCCAATAGCCGGTCACAGTATAAGTAATACCAATATCACTGAATTTTCTCATTCAAACAATGATATAATCCATTAGGTGCCTGGATGAAGGATTTTACTGTGAGATCTTGTGCTACTGTCAAATGCCCCATTGAATTAGCCTTACCTATCCCCTCCATGAGGGCAGTGAAGTCACCAAGGAGAATCTATGCATCTCGGTCTTGGGTGTGGGTCAGGATTATTTTAAAAGATTGAATTCCTCCTTGGCCTCATCTTCAGATTCCAGGACTGGAGCTTGTGTACCATGATCAAGGCATGTTGGTTCTATATGAGTGAGCTGGAGGATCATCAGGCAATCACTAACTGAATAAGTCACTCAAACATTGATGAGATGGAGCCCACTCCATAAAGACAGCAATGCTCTTTCCAGTGCCTTCCAGAAGAAAAAGCCTTGTTTCTTTCAGTCACCATTATGTTTCCCTCAGGACAGTGACATCAGTAACACTGAGTCTCTCCTCTTTGAATATTCCACCAACCCAACCTCCTCTCCAAACTCCAACAGATTTCCCTTCCGTTGGATCCGCATCCCTTGACCATGCTCCAGCCCCTGGATCTCTGCCACACATCCACCCCACGCCAGGGTGCACCCGTTTACATTCCCAGCCACAGAGCTGGTCCCACTCCCTGCCCCATTCCACTGGCAGAAGTACAGGAGTGCTGTGCCCTGCCAAGTGAACACAGCTAGCTAATGACATACATCTTTGGTGCTAATTTTTGGCTCCTCTATGAAGAACCACCGAACTGAGTTTGCTAAGAATGACCAAGACATATAGGGGCTACTGATAAGAATGACCAAGAGTTCTAGGAGCTAATCAAATGCAAATACAATGTGTTCCTGGATCAGAAACTGCCCCTAGCCTCAAGGTTAAATAAACAGTTTTGAAGGCTAAATTCCAATAAGAAATTCATGACTAGAAAACACTGACATATAAGATTGCAGGGAACCCAGAACCTCACCCACTGCCACGACAAGTGGGCATCCAAAACCATAGGTGACCCAAGTACTCAAAACGCACCTAAGATAGACAGTGAACTTAGCAAGCTAGAGTTGGGACAGTTCTTTCAGATGGAATGTTTAAAAGATTCCTTGAATCTGAGTTGTTCTTTGTCATGAGTACCCTTATCTCCATCTCACGACACCTTATTCAGTTCTTCCTTGACCATGATTAAAATGATCAAGTGTCCACTGAAAAACAAATAAACCTCAGGAACAGACTTAGCATTGACAAAATTCAGTCACAAATACATTCACAACTGTCAGGGGACATCGAAGGTACCATCATCATCTTCAAGAAAGGAGACAAGATATGACTGTGGTAACCACAGTGGAGTCTTCCCCTTCAGCTACCACAGGGAATGTCATTGCCAGGATCATGCAGTCCAGAAACAGGCCCTAATGACCCACCTCATCAATGCCAACCATGCCAGGCTAACCTCATTTGCCTACATTAGGGCCATATTCCTCTAAACGTATTTTAAATGTTGTTATTGTATCTGCTCCTACCTTCCCATCTGGCAGCTCATTCCAGATAAGTGCTTGAGAGAGCGCAATAGAATGCGTGCCTGTGTGAGAGCGTTTGTGCGCAAGCACGTGCATGTGTGTGTGGAAAGATATCCCTCAAATTAGATTAGATCAGTTTTTTTTTGAGGCAACTAAGAAAACCGATGAAGATGTAGCGTGGTGGATGTTGTTTACTTGAACTTCAGCAAGGCTTTTGACAAGGTCCCTGTCCTAGGGAGCAAACTCATCTAGCTTTTCTATGCTTCTCAAGTTATAAACTTGCATGAAGTCACTCCTAAGCCTCATACATTCCAGTGGGAATAAACAGCCTATCTAATATCTCCTTATAGCTACACACATCAAAGTTGCTGCTGAACGCAGCAGGCCAGGCAGCATCTCTAGGAAGAGGTGCAGTCGACGTTTCAGGCCGAGACCCTTCGTCAGGACTAACTGAAGGAAGAGTTATTAAAGGATTTGAAAGTTGGAGGGGGAGGGGGAGATCCAAAATGATAGGAGAAGACAGGAGCGGGAGGGATGGAGCCAAGAGCTAGACAGGTGATAGGCAAAAGGGATACGAGAGGATCATGGGACAGGAGACCCGGGGAGAAAGACAGGGGGGGGGGCGGAACCCAGAGGATGGGCAAGAGGTATATTCAGAGGGACAGAGGGAGAAAAAGGAGAGTGACAGAACGAATGTGTGCATAAAAATAAATAACAGATGGGGTACGAGGGGGAGGTGGGGCAATAGCGGAAGTTTTCATCAGGAATCAGAAATCGATTTTCATGCCATCAGGTTGGAGGCTACCCAGACGGAATTTAAGGTGTTGTTCCTCCAACCTGAGTGTGGCTTCATCTTTACAGTAGAGGAGGCCGTGGATAGACATGTCAGAATGGGAATGGGATGTGGAATTAAAATGTGTGGCCACTGGGAGATCCTGCTTTCTCTGGCAGACAGAGCGTAGGTGTTCAGCAAAACGATCTCCCAGTCTGCGTCGGGTCTCGCCAATATATAAAAGGCCACATCGGGAGCACCGGACGCAGTATATCACCCCAGCCGACTCACAGGTGAAGTGTCGCCTCACCTGGAAGGACTGTTTGGGGCCCTGAGTGGTGGTAAGGGAGGAAGTGTAAGGGCATATGTCGCACTTGTTCCGCTTACAAGGATAAGTGCCAGGAGGGAGATCGGTGGTGAGGGATGGGGGGGACGAATGGACAAGGGAGTCTCATAGGGAGCGATCCCTGCGGAAGGCGAGGGGGGGGCGGGAAGGGAAAGATGTGCTTAGTGGTGGGATCCCGTTGGAGGTGGCGGAAGTTATGGAGAATTATATGTTGGACCCGGAGGCTGGTGGGGTGGTAGGTGAGGACAAGGGGAACCCTATTCCTAGTGGGGTGGCGGGAGGATGGGGTGAAAGCAGATGTGCGTGAAATGGGAGAGTTGTGTTTGAGAGCACAGTTGATGGTGGAGGAAGGGAAGCCCCTTTCTTTAAAAAAGGAGGATATCTCCCTCATCCTGGAAAGAAAAGCCTCATCCTGAGAGCAGATGCGACGGAGGAATTGCAAGAAGGGGATGGCATTTTCCACCCCCACCGATGACCCCTTCTCCCGTCTTCAACCCTCCTCGTCTTCATGGACACCTCGCTCTGGTCTTCTGCCTGCTCTGGATCTCTTTATCGCTAACTGCCGACGGGACATCAACCATCTCGACTTCACCGCACCTTGTCCCCATTCCAACCTCACTCCTTCGGAACGCTCTGCTCTCCACTCCCTCCGCACTAATCCTAACCTTATTATGAAACCCACCGATAAGGGGGGTGCTGTTGTAATCTGGTGTACTGACCTCTACCTTGCCGAGGCACAGCAACAACTCGCGGATACCTCCTCTTATTTACCCCTCGATCGTGACCCCACTAAGGAGCACCAGGCCATTGTCTCCCACACCATCATCGACTTTATCCGCTCAGGGGATCTCCCATCCACTGCTACCAACCTTATAGTTCCCACACCTCGCACTTCCCGTTTCTACCTCCTACCCAGGATCAACAAACCTGCCTGTCCTGGCCGACCTATTGTCTCAGCTTGCTCCTGCTCCACCGAACTCGTTTCTGCATACCTCGACACGGTTTTATCCCCCCTTGTTCAACCCCTTCCTACCTATGTTCATGATACTTCTCACACTCTTAAACTTTTCAATGATTTTAAGTTCCCTGGCCCCCACCGCTTTATTTTCACCATGGATGTCCAGTCCCTATATACTTCCATCCCCCATCAGGAAGGTCTCAAAGCTCTACGCTTCTTTTTGGATTCCAGACCTAATCAGTTCCCCTCTACCACCACTCTGCTCCGTCTAGCGGAATTAGTCCTTACTCTTAATAATTTCTCCTTTGGCTCCTCCCACTTTCTCCAAACTAAAGGTGTAGCTATGGGCACCCGTATGGGTCCTAGCTATGCCTGCCTTTTTGTTGGCTTTGTGGAACAATCTATGTTCCGTGCCTATTCTGGTATCTGTCCCCCACTTTTCCTTCGCTACATCGACGACTGCATTGGCGCTGCTTCCCGCACGCATGCAGAGCTCGTTGACTTTATTAACTTTGCCTCCAACTTTCACCCTGCCCTCAAGTTTACCTGGTCCATTTCCGACACCTCCCTCCCCTTTCTAAATCTTTCTGTCTCTGTCTCTGGAGACAGCTTATCCACTGATGTCTACTATAAGCCTACTGACTCTCACAGCTATCTCGACTATTCCTCTTCTCACCCTGTCTCTTGCAAAAACCCCATCCCCTTCTCGCAATCCCTCCGTCTTTCCCTCTCCCCCCTCTCTCTGCTTTCCGCAGGGATCGCTCCCTATGCGACTCCCTTGTCCATTCGTAACCCCCATCCCTCCCCACTGATCTCCCTCCTGGCACTTATCCGTGTAAGCGGAACAAGTGCTACACATGCCCTTACACTTCCTCCCTTACCACCATTCAGGGCCCCAAATAGTCCTTCCAGGTGAGGCGACACTTCACCTGTGAGTCGGCTGGGGTGATATACTGCGTCCGGTGCTCCCGATGAGGCCTTTTATGTATTGGCGAGACCCGACACAGACTGGGAGACCGCTTTGCTGAACACCTACGCTCTGTCCACCAGAGAAAGCAGGATCTCCCAGTGGCCACACATTTTAATTCCACATCCCATTCCCATTCTGACATGTCTATCCACGGCCTCCTCTACTGGAAAGATAAAGCCACACTCAGGTTGGAGGAACAACACCTTATATTCCGTCTGGGTAGCCTCCAACCTGATGGCATGAACATCGACTTCTCTAACTTCCGCTAAGGTCCCACCTCCCCCTCGTACCCCATCTGTTATTTATTTTTATACATACATTCTTTCTCTCACTCTCCTTTTTCTCCCTCTGTCCCTCTGAATATACCCCTTGCCCATCCTCTGGGTTCCCCCCGCCTTGTCTTTCTTCCCGGACCTCCTGTCCCATGATCCTCTCGTATCCCTTTTGCCAATCACCTGTCCAGCTCTTGGCTCCATCCCTCCCCCTCCTGTCTTCTCCTATCATTTTGGATCTCCCCCTCCCCCTCCAACTTTCAAATCCCTTACTCACTCTTCCTTCAGTTAGTCCTGACGAAGGGTCTCGGCCTGAAACGTTGACTGCACCTCTTCCTAGCGGTGCTGCCTGGCCTGCTGCATTCACCAGCAAATTTGATGTGTGTTGCTTGTATTTCCAGCATCTGCAGAATTCCTGTTGTTCTCCTTATAGCTACAGCTTTCCATTCCAGACAACATTCTGATGAACTTCTACACTTGCTCTGCTTCCTACTATTTTTACTCTATTGTCCCTGTAGTGTGACAACCAGAACTGTACACAATACCAGGTTTAAAATGACCAGATTTACAGAAATCTGACGAAGCAAATTATCCCAAATATTATTAAAGGATTTTTCAAGTAGTAATAAAACATGTTTCATAGTATTCATTAATGACTGGATACAATATGTTTTCCATTAGTTTAATGACCTTTGTCAGTGTGATTATTTGGTGAAATGAAAGAATGCAGAGTACACAAGGTTATTGACGGAGTCACTTCATTTCCTGCACGACTGCAAATCAGGTTTGCTTCAACAGCTGTACATATTTAGATAAAGCACCATTAGGAGAGGAAAATCCATTACTTCCTCAGAAGCATAGTTAAGATCTTCCTGGATCTGTATCATATCAAAACAGTGACAAAAAATTCAAATGTATAATCACTACAATCAGGCCAAATAGATTTTAAATACTAGAGCTTCACAATGTAACTGGCAAAATCCATATGCAGGCATATAACATTATGCAATGACCATCTGCTATTTCAATATAAATGACTGAGACCAAATGCTTTCGCAATTTATTGACTCATTTTTTTTTTAAAAAAGCAGCAAAAATTAACCAATCTCACTGAACACTGACAAAAATCAAAAATACATCCCCAAACTGAACTAAAAAGTAAAAACAAAAAAAATTCAAGCTCTAATCAGTCACACTCAACCTATTGTTCATTTACTATTGTGGTAACATGACTCTGCTATCTTACCACATGTTCTTACTGGGCAGAAAATATTGCTTGCAATTTCAAAAGTTCAAAGTAATTTTATTAACAAAGTGTGCATATATTACCATATACTACATTGAGATTCACTTCATTGTGAGCATTTACGGGAAAAATTCTAAAAAAGAATTTACAATAAACATTAACAAAGACTGACACCCAATGTGCAAAATAACACAAACTGTACAAATTTAAAAAATAATACTGAGAACATGACTTGTAAAAGAGTCCTTAAAAGTGATTCTGGAGGTTGTGGAATCAGTTTCGCGTTGAGATGAGGGAAGTTATCCACACCAGTTCAGGAGCCTGATGGCTCTAGCCTCCAGGGTAATAGCTATTCCTGAACCTGGTGATGTAGGACCTATGGCTTCTTCAACTCCTACCCAATGGTGGTAGCAAGAAGAGAGCACGGCTTGAATGTTAGGGTTCTAAGTAATGGATGCTGCTTTCTTATGGCAGTGCACCACGTCACTCCACTCTTTACAGGAGGCAGAACATAGAACAGTACAGCCCAGTACCTTCGGCCCACAATGTTGTGCCAACCCTTAAACCCTGCCTCCCATATAACCCCCCACCTTAAATTCCTCCATATACCTGTCTAGTCATCTGTTAAATTTCACTAGTGTATCTGCCTCCACCACTGACTCAGGCAGTGCATTCCACGCACCAACCATTCTCTGAGTAAAAACCCTTCCTCTAATATCCCCCTTGAACTTCCCACTCCTTACCTTAAAGCCATGTCCTCTTGTATTGAGCATGGTGCCCTGGGGAAGAGGCGCTGGCTATCCAGTCTATCTATTCCTCTTAATATCTTGTATACCTCCATCATGTCTCCTCTCATCCTCCTCCTATCCAAAGAGTAAAGCCCTAACTCCCTTAATCTCTGATCATAGTGCATACTCTCTAAACCAGGCAGCATCCTGGTAAATCTCCTCTGTACCCTTTCCAATGCTTCCACATCTTTCCTATAGTGAGGCGACCAGAACTGGACACAGTACTCCAAGTGTGGCCTAACCAGAGTTATATAGAGCTGCATCATTACCTCACGATTCTTAAACTCTATCCCTCAACTTGTGAAGGCTAACACCCCATAAGCTTTCTTTAAGTACCCTATCCACCTGTGAGGCAACTTTCAGGGATCTGTGGACATGTACCCCGAGATCCCTCTGCTCCTTCAAAGTACCAAGTACCCTGCCATTTACTTTGTACTCTGCCTTGGAGTTTGTCCTTCCAAAGTATACTACCTCACACTTCTCAGGGTTGAACTCCATCTGCCACTTCTCAGCCCACTTCTGCATCCTATCAGTCTCTCTGCAATCTTCGACAATCCTCTACACTATCTACAACACCACCAACCTTTGTGTCGTCTGCAAACTTGCCAACCCACCCTTCTACCCCCACATCCAATCGTTAATAAAAATCACGAAAAGTAGAGGTCCCAGAACAGATCCTTGTGGGACACCACTCGTCACAACCCTCCAATCCGAATATACTCCCTCCACCATGACCCTCTGCTTTCTGCAGGCAAGCCAATTCTGAATCCACCTGGCCAAACTTCCCTGGATCCCATGCCTTCTGACTTTCTGAATAAGCCTACCGTGTGGAACCTTGTCAAATGCCTTACTAAAATCCATATAGATCACATCCACTGCACTACCCTCAGCTATATGCCCGGTCACCTCCTCAAAGAACTCTATCAGGCTTGTTAGACATGATCTGCCCTTCACAAAGCCATGCTGACTGTCTCTGATCAGACCATGATTCTCTAAATGCCCAGAGATCCTATCTCTGAGAATTTTTTCCAACAGCTTTCCCACCACAGATGTAAGGCTCACTGGTCTATAATTACCCGGACTATCCCTACTACCTTTTCTGAACAAGGGGACAACATTCGCCTCTCTCCAATCCTCCGGTACCATTCCCGTGGACAACGAGGACATAAAGATCCTAGCCAGAGGCTCAGCAATCTCTTCCCTCGCCTCGTGGAGCAGCCTGGGGAATATTCCGTCAGGCCCCGGGGACTTATCCATCCTAATGTATTTTAACAACTCCAATACCTCCTCTCCCTTAATAGCAACATGCTCCAGAACATCAACCTCACTCATGTTGTTCTCACCATCATCAAGTGCCCTCTCATTGGTGAATACTGAAGAGAACTATTCATTGAGGACATCGCTCAGTTCCACAGCCTCCTTGCACATCTTCCCAGCTTTATCTCTAATCAGTCCTACCTTCACTCCTGTCATCCTTTTGTTCTTCACATAACTGAAAAATGCCTTGGGGTTTTCCTTTACCCTACTCGCCAAGGCCTTCTCGTGCCCCCTTCTTGCTCTCCTCAGCCCCTTCTTAAGCTCCTTTCCTGCTACCCTATATTCCTCAATAGACCCATCTGATCCTTGCTTCCTAAACCTCATGTATGATGCCTTCTTCCACCTGACTAGATTTTCCACCTCACTTGTCACCCATGGTTCCTTCACCCTACCATTCTTTATCTTCCTCACCGTGACAAACTTATCCCTAACATCCTGCAAGAGATCCCTAAACATCGACCACATGTCGATAGTACATTTCCCTGCAAAAATGTCATCCCAATTCACATCCATCTGCTTCAATCAGGCTTCATGCATATCAGTGTCCAAGAAGAACATAGAAATCTGTTTCAATGACCATCGTGCAACAGCACTAAGAAGAAAGGAAATTATAGGCTAAATTTTGCTCCGATGTCTTATGGTCCATGTAAATATACTCAACAGCAGGAAGGGTTCCGCCTGTAATGGGTTGGGCTGTATCCACCACTTTCTATAGTCTTTTCCATTCACAGGCATTGGAGTTTCGATAATAGGCTGTGATGCAACCAGTCAGGATCATCTCCATTGTGCATCCGCAGAAGTTTGTCAAATTTTTGGTGACATGCCAAATCTATGCAAACTTCTTAAGAAAGTTAAGGTGCTGGTGTGCCTTATTTGTGACGGCATTTACCAGCGGGTCCCAGGACAGATCCACTGATATGATGACACCAAGGAATTTAATGACTGGTGGACTGGCTCATGGACCTCTGATTTCTTCTTCCTGTACTTTGGTTTTGCTGATGTTGAGTGAGAGATTGTTGTGGCACCACTCAAACAGATTTTCAGTCTCCTTCTTCTACAGTGATTCATCACCACCTTTGATTCGGCCAACAAGTGTCATCAGCAAACTTAAAAACGGTATTGGAGCTGTACTTCGCTACACAATCAGAGGTACACGTAAAGCAAGGGGTTAAGTATACAGCCTTGTGGTGCACCTGTGCTGATAGTGAGTGTGGAGATGTTGTTGCCAATCCGCACTGAATGGGGTCTGCAGGTGAGGAAACTATGACCCAGTTGCACAAGGAGGTTGTGAGGATCAGGTCTTGGAATTTATCGATTAGTTTTGAGGGGATGATAGTATTGAATGCTGAGCTGTTGTCAGTAAAGAGCATTTTTACTGTCCAGGTTTTCCAGAGCTGAGAGAAGAGCCAATTAAATGGCATCCGCTCTGAACCTGCTGTGACAGTAGGCAAACCGGAGTGGATCCAGTTCACTCCTTAGGCAGAAGTTGATGTGCTTCATGATCATCTTCACAAAAGAATTCATCACAGTGGATCTAAGTACTATTGCACGATGGTCATTGAAGCAGATTTCTATGTTCTTCTTGGCACCGATATGCATGAAGCCTGATTGAAGCAGATGGATACTTCAGACTGCTGAAGTGAGAGGCTAAGAATGTCAGTTAACCACACCCGCCCCCCCCCCCGACAAGCCAGTTGATAAGCACAGGTCTTCAGTGCTCGCACAGGTACACCATCTGGGCTAGATGCTTTCAATGGGTTCACCCTCCTGAAGGATGCTTTCACGTTAGCCTCAGAGATTGACATCATGGGCTGACGAGGTGGTGTGGGGTTCGTGAAGGTGCCTCTGTTCTGACAGTCAAAACAAGCATAAAAGGTATGACCTCATCTGGGAGCAAAGGCTTGTTGTCATTTATATTTTTTCCATAGATGCTGACTGGCCTGCTGAGTTCCTTCAGCATATTGTGTGTTGCCATTTATGTTACTTGGTTTTGCTTTATAGGAGGTAATGGCATTCAAGTTTTGCCACAGTTGTCGAGCATCCCTCTGTGATTCAAGTTTAGTCTTGAACTGCCACTTTGCATGTAAGGTGGCTTTCTGGAGGTCATACCTGGAACGCTTGCAGCTTTCTGGGTCGCCAGTCCTGAACACCACCAATCTAACTTCTAGCAAACTGTGAATTCCTTAGTTCATCCAGGGCTTCTGGTTGGTAAAGACTGATTGATTCTGTAAGGGCACACTAGTCCACATCTTGTGATCCACATGTATAAAATTTGTGACAACCATGGTATATTCATTCAGTCCTTTAATATGGCCCAGTCTACTGACTCGAAAGCAGTCTCTTCTCTTCCTCCTGTGACCACCACTTTTCTTACTTCTGGCACCTTGCTCTTTAGTCCCTGCCTATATGCAGGTAGAGCAGCCAAGTGGTCAAATTTCCTGAAATGCAGTTGAGGGATGGAACAGCAGTTATTTTTGATGGTAACGTAGCAGTGGTCAAGTGTTTTGGGTACTCTGGTGCAGCAGGTGATGTGCTGATAACGCTTGGGCAGCCTGATTCAAGTTCCTGGCAAGGCATCAAGGGAGGCCATTTCTTGTTTATTAATCACAGCACTCAATGGATTGAGTGCCAGTGTTACATCTGCTTTGGACGGTATGTAAACTGTGTTCAGGATCATGCTTGAAAACACTTGCAGTAGAACAGTCAGGAATTAATCATTTTATGTTCCAAGTCGGGAGAACAAAAGTGAGACAACACATCTGAGCACCACGATGAGGCAGATGCCACCATCTAGTCCACTAAGAATCTCTCGTGCTGCAGCACCTATCCGGAGTGTGGTAAGTGAGCCATGTCTCAGTAAAACAGAGGAAGCAGCAATCCTTCATTTCCCTCTGATACAGCAAACACACTCTTAGGTGCTCGATCTTGCTCTCAAATGACTGTACATTGGTCAGGAGGATACTAGGGAGCAGTGGTTATGTTCCCCGTTGCTTCAGTCTGGACTGAAGTGCTTCACAGCACCCCCTATTCCTGCAATGGTGGATATCTGCTGGTTTCCAGGTGCTGTATCTACATGAATGAGAATCAAGTTCACCAAGTCCTTTCAGCTTATTCGGAGATTGTAAGATCACTTATACATTTAGACTGTTCACTTCCCACACTCTGGATAGACACCGCAGCCCGAGGCGTTCTTAATGGACTAGATGGTAGCAACTGCCTCATCATGGTGTTTGGACGCCTACCTTCTCCCCATATTCTTTCACACCCTGACTAATCAAGAACTTATCAACCTCCACCTTAAATACACCAAATAACCTGGCCTCCACAGCCACTTGTGGCAACGAATTCGACACACTCAGCACCCTCTGGCTAAAGAAATTCCTCTCATCTCCATTCTAAATGGACGCCTCTCTTTTCTAAGGCTATATCCTCTGTTCTTCAGGTGGATGTTTGAAAGCAAAGGACGGTACCATTATCATGAAAAAAGATGAGATTATGAACAGATGGACTGAGTATCTTCAGGAATTGTTTGAAGACGATCGAGGTGAAAAACCAGAAATTCAGAAAAACATTGAAGGTCCAAGTATTTTAAAATCTGAAGTTCGTAATGCAATAAATAAGATGAAGAAAGGAAAGGCAGCAGGTCCTGATGAATTAGTAATAGAACAAATTATTGCCCTTGAAGATTATGGAATTGAAAAACTTACTGATTTAATCAATGACACTTATGAGACTGGAATAATACTAGAAGAGATGAAAAAAAAATCAGTATTCATCACTCTTCCCAAGAAAGCTGGAGCAATAGAATGTGAATTACATAGGACCATAAGTTTAATGAGTCATATCACCAAGATATTTCTAAGAATTTTGATGACAAGAGCTAAAAGAAAGAAACAAGCTGAAACAGGAAAAGAACAATGTGGTTTTGTGAAAGACAAAGGTATAAGAAACGCAATATTGATGTTAAGGATACTATGAGAACGAGCTATTGAAGTGCAAAGAGATTTGTTTGTTTGTTTTATTGACTACACAAAAGCATTTGATAAAGTGAAGCATAATAAGTTATTTGAAATATTACAGGAAACTCTAGATCTAGATTCGAAAGACCTCTATCTAATCAGAAATCTGTACTGGGAACAAACTGCCGCTGTAAGAATAGATGGAGAAGTGAGTCAGTTTACGAAAATCAAGAAAGGCGTTAGACAAGGGTGTGTTTTCTCCCCTGATAAAATTAATATGTACAGTGAAACAATATTACAAAAAGTAAGAGACATCTTGGGAATCAAAGTTGGCAGTGAAATCATCAATAATTTCAGATATGCAGATGACACTGTGTTAATTGCAAGTATGGAGGAAGAACTACAAAACTTGATTGATATAATTGTTGAAGAAAGTGCAAAAATGGGTCTATCAATTGCAAAAAGACAGTGTGTATGGTGATATCCAAAAAGAAGGAGAATCCTATCTGCAGGCTAAGAATAAATGGGAAAGACATAAAACAAGTAAAGAACTTTTGTTACTTAGGAAGCTGGGTGACATCAGATGGCAGGTGCGACTTGGACATCAAAAGAAGAATAGGGATGGCAAAAGATACTTTTACGAGAATGAAGAGTATACTGACCAATACTAAACTAGGCATGACAACCCGCCTCAGAGTACTGAAATGTTATGTTTATCCAGTTATTTTATATGGCTCAGAACATTGGACAATATCTAGTAACATGAAGAAACAAATTGTAGCAGCAGAAATGTGGTTTTTGAGGAGGATGCAAAGAATATCATGGACAAAACGAATATCTAATGAGCATGTCATGAACAGAGCAAACAGAAAAAGAGAAATAATGTATGAGATCATGAAAAGGCAATGTAACTTCATTGGACATGTGATTAGGAAAGAGGAGTTAGAATGCACGGTAATTATGGGAAAGATTAAAGGGAAGAAAGCAAGAGGAAGACAAAGACAAATGATGATGGAGACAGCAGCCACAGAATTGGAAATGAATACCAATGAATTGATCCATTTGACCCAAAACAGGAGTGTGTGGGCCATGGCAGTCAAAGCTCAAACTGGGCATGGCACCTGATGATGATGATGATGATGATGATGATGATGACCCTCCAATGAGAATATTCTTAACTTCCCACTAACTTTTGCTTTATTATATGCCCTCTTTTATGCTCATACTTATGTTGGCTTTGATTTCCCTTGTCAGTCATGGTTGTATCAACATGCCTTTGGAATACTTCTTCCTTGGGATACATCTAACCTGCACATTCCAAATTGCTACCAGAAACTCCAGCCATTGCTATTCTGCCATCATCCCTGCTCGTGTCCCCTTTCAACACACACAAAATACTGGAGGAGCTCAACAGGCCAGGCAGCATCTATACAAAAAAAGTACAGTTGATGTTTCAGGTGGAGACCTTTCATCAGGACTGGAGAAAACAGATGAGCAGATTTAAAAGGTACGGGGGAGGGGAGAGAGAAACACGAGGTAATAGGTGAAACCGGAAGGGGGAGCGATGAAGTAAAGAGCTGGGAAGCTGATTGGTGAAAAAGACAGAAAAGGTGGGAGGAGCACCAGAGGGAGGCAATGAGCAGACAAGGAGATAAGGGGATGGGAAATGGTGAAGGTGGGGGGTGGGGTGGTGTGAGGCATTACCAAAAATTGGAGAAATCGATTTTCAGGTTGGAGGTTACCCAAACGGAATACCAGGTGTTGTTACTCCAACCTAAGTATAGCCTCATCACAACACTGGAGGAGGCCGTAGATGGACATATCAGAATGGGAATGGGAAGTGGAATTGGAATGGGGAGTGGAATTAAAACAGGTGGCCACTGGGAGATCACACTTGTTCTGGCAGACAGAGCGTAGATGCTCGGCAAAGTAGTCTCCCAATCTACATCGGGTCTCACCAATATACAGGAGACCACACAGGGAGCACAGAACACAGTAAATCACCCCAACAGACTCACAGGTGAAGTGTCGACTCACCTGGAAGGACTGTTTAGGACCCTGAGGGAGGAGGTGTAGGGGCAGGTGTAGCACTTGTTCCACTTGCAAGGATAAGTGCCAGAAGGGAGATCAGTGGGGAGGGACAAATGGACAAAGAAGTCGCGTAGAGAGTGATCTCTGCGGAAAGCAGAAAGTGGTTGGGGGGGGCGGGGTGGGGAGATGTGTTTGGTGGTGGGATCCCGTTGGAGAGGGTGGTAGTTTCGGAGAATTATGCGCTGAATGTGGAGGCTGATGGGGTGGTAGATGAGGATGAGGAACCCTATTCCTAGTAGGGGGGCGGGAGGATCGGGTAAGAGCAGACGTGTGTGAAATGGCAAAGATGTGGTTGAGGGCAATGTTGATGGCGGAGAAAGGGAAGCCCCTTTCTTTGAAAAAGAGGACATCTCTTTACAACCATAGACAGGGTTGTAAAGAAGGCTTTTGACATCTTGGCATTCATAAATCAAAGTATTGAGTATAGGAGTTGGGATGTTATGGGATGTTATACTGTTGTATAAGACAGCGGTAAGGACAAATTTTGAGTATTGTGTACAATGCTGGTCACCTAACTATAGGAAGGATATCAGTAAGATTGAAAGAGTGCAGAGAAGATTTACCAGGATGTTGCCAGGTCTTCAGGAGTTGAGTTACAGGGAAAGATTGAATAGGTTAGTACTTTATTCCTTAGAGCGTAGAAGAATGAGGGGAGATTTGATAGATGTTTACAAAATTATGAGGAGTATAGAGAGAGTAAATGTGAATAGGCTCTTTCCACTTAGATTAGGAGATAAGTACGAGAGGACATGGCTTTCGGGGGAAAGGTTTAGGGGAAACATTAGGGGGAACTTCTTCACTCAGAGAGTGGTGAGAGTGTGAAACGAGTTGCCATCTGACGTGGTAAATGCGGGCTCACTCTAAGTTTTAAGAATAAATTGGATAGCTACATGGATGGGAGAGGTCTGGAGGGTTATGGACTGGATACAGCTCAATGGGACTAGCGGAATAATGTTTTGGCACAGACCAGAAGGGCCAAATGGCCTGTTTTCTGTGCTGTAGTATTCTATGGTTCTCCTTCGTTCTAGAATGAAAAGCCTCATCCTGAGAGCAGATGTTGCAGAGAAGGAGAAATTGAGAATGGGATGACTTTTTTTTTTAACAAGTAACACGGTGGGAAGAGGTGTAGCCCATGTAGCTGTGAGAGTCCGTGGGTTTGTAATAGACATTGGTGGATAAGCTGTCTCTGGAGATATAGACAGTGAGATTGAGAAAGGGAAGGGAGGTGTCGGAAATGGACCAGGTGAATTTAAGGGCAGGGTGGAAGCTGGAGGCAAAGAGGATGAAGTCGACAAGTTCAGCATGGCACAGGAAACAGCACCAATGCAGTTGTCGATGTAGCATAGGAAAAGTGCAGGATGGACACCAGTGTAGGCTTGGAACATAGACTGTTCCACACAGCCGACGAACAGGCAGGCACAGCTGGGACCCATGTGAGTGCCCATGGCCACCACTTTTGTTTGAAAGGAATGGGAGGAGCCAAAGAACAAATTATTTAGAATGAGGACAAGTTCTGCAAGGTGGAGGAGAGTGGTGGTGGGGGGGAGTGGTTAGGTCTTGTGCCCAGAAAAAAAACAGAGAGCTTTGAGGCGAGGCTTTTTGGTGGGTGATGGAGGTGTATAGGGACTGGATGTCCATAGTAAATATAAGATGATGGCGGCCAGGGAACTTGAAATCCTTGAAAAGATCAAGAGCCTGTGAAGTCCTGCCTGGCCTGCTGAGTTCTTCCAGCATTTGGCACCCCCACAGGTGGAGCACAGCCACAAGCCACCTGGACACGATCGGACGGCTCAGCCCGCTCCCGGATCGACTTCCTCTTCCTCACAGGTCCACCGACGTCACGCCGATGTTCTTCTCTGACCACTGCCTTCTGCGAACCACCTGTCACTTATGGGAGGACCTGAAGGCAGGCAGAGGGACTTGGAAGCTGAATGTAAAACTGCTGACCCCAGAGAACATCGAGGAACTAGAGAGGTAGTACACAGGTTGGACAACGTTGAAAGCCTTCTTTGATTCCCCGGTTCGCTGGTGGGAAGCCACCAAGGAGAACATCAAGAGGTTCTTCATCCGCAAGGGTATCCAGAAGGCGAGGCAGGAGCAGAGGGAACTGCATAAACTCCAGACAGAGTTGCAGCAACTCCTCCTTCTGCAGTCAAAGGGGGTGGATGTCAGGGAGGAATTGCCAGAGGTGAAGGGCCGGCAAGCCCAGCACTGCGCCGCCAAATCCTCCAAGATCATCTTCCGATCCAGGGTCCAAACCGTGGAGCAGGACGAGACATGCTCATGCTTCTTCTTCCAAAAGGTGCACAGGGGGAGCTCTGTGATCCACAACCTTAAGGAAGAGGACGGCTCAGTCGCGTCCTCGCAGACTGACACACCGAGGATCTGCAAGTCCTTCTATGCAGGTCTGTACGACGAAAAGGCTACAGAATCCACAGCCTCCCGCAACTTCCTGTCGTCTATCACGCAGGTCTTAGACAACGGCAAGCGGGAGAGTCTGGATCAGCCACTGACTCTGGAAGAGCTGACAGGTTCCATCCGTTCCTTTGAGTTGAGTAAGACTCCCGGAAGCGACGGCTTACCGGCTGAGTTGTACTCGGCTCTGTGGAACTGGATGGGCCCTGACCTGCTGGAAATGTACAACGCTAGGCTTCTGGCGGGCAGCATGTCAGAGTCCATGAGGAAAGCCATCATCACCCTCATCTACAAGCAGAAGGGAGAAAGAGAAGACATTAGAAATTGGAGGCCCATCTCTCTCCTGAATGTGGATTACAAGATCCTGTCCAAGGCTATCACCAACAGGGTCAAGGTTGCTCTGGGACAGGTGATCCACCCAGACCAAACCTGTGCTGTACAGGGCAGGAAGATCTCAGACAGCCTTGTGCTGCTGAGAGACACCATCGCCTACGTGCAGGACAGGAGGGTGAACGCCTGCTTGGTCAGCTTGGACCAGGAGAAAGCCTTTGACAGGATATCGCACACGTACATGGCGGACATGCTTTCCAAAATGGGATTTGGGGAGGGAATCCGGAATTGGATCAGACTGCTCTACACAGACTTCCGTAGTGCAGTCCAGGTCAACGGGCGGGAAACAGACAGCTTCCCCATCAGGTCTGGAGTCAGGCAGGGCTATCCCTTCTCCCCTGTCTTGTTTGTGTGCTGCACAGAACCCTTTGCCAAAGCCATCAGGAGGGATGAGGGCATAAGAGGGGTGACGCTGCCAGGCAGTGGAGGGACCCAAGTGAAAACCTCCCTGTACATGGACGACGTCACTGTCTTCTGCTCTGATCCAAGGTCAGTTCGCAGGTTAATTGGCATCTGCGAACAGTTCGAGCTAACGCCGGGGGCCAGGGTCAACTGCACGAAGAGCGAAGCCATGCTCTTCGGCAACTGGCCCGACCGATCCAGTGTCCCCTTCACCAACAGGTCTGAGCACATGAAGGTGTTGGGGATCTGGTTCGGAGGGGCCGAGGCGTGCAACAAGAACGGGCAGGAGCGGATTGCCAAGGTGAAACAGAAACTGGGACTGTGGGGAGGGTGCTCCCTATCGATAACGGGCAAGAACCTGGTCATCCGATGTGAGGTGCTCTCAGGGCTGCTGTACTTGGCGCAGGTGTGACCCGTCGCCCGCTCCTGCAGCTCGGCAATCACCCAAGCTGTCTTCAGATTTGTCCGGGGATCCAAGATGGAGCGGGTCAGACGAACCGTCATGCACAAGTCTGATGGCTTCGTGCGCGGCTGCATCAGGCTGTGTGTAGAACCCAGGTATGTGGGCATCAAGTACCACTACGTGCCCAGGTTCTACCTGTCGCCCTGGCTACGAAGGATGGAGCTGGCCCCACTCCTTCGCAATGCCCCAGTCAGTTGGTTGTTGCCTCCATACCTGTCCTTCGTAGAAAAGTTCTTCCAGGACAATGCCTTTGACCACAGGGCCATCAGGCAGTGGTCGGCACGTAATGTCCTGCAGGCACTGCTGGAGAAGGACGTGATAGACACAGTGGGGTGGTTCCCCGAGCAGACCATCCAGTTCATCTGGCAAAATACCTCATCGCCAGACCTCACCAACAGGCACCAGGACCTCACCTGGCTGGTGGTGACAGGGGCCCTCCCAGTCAGATCCCTCCTCTACGCCCAGGACATCGTCTCCACACCCTGCTGCCCACGGGAGGACTGCAGTGAGGAAGAGTCTGTGACCTACCTCTTTGCACACTGTCAGTTCGCAGAGAGGGTGTGGAAGAGGATGGAAGGGCTAGTGTCACGTTTCATCCCCAGCAGCTGCGTAACAGAGGACTCTCTGATCTACGGGCTGTTCCCGGGGACACATACAGAGACCAACATCCGGTGCTGCTGGCAGATCATCAACTCGGTGAAAGACGCTCTTTGGTCGTCCCGAAACTTGATGATCTACCAGCACATGGAGATGTCCATGGGAGAATGCTGCCAACTGGCACGTTCTTGGCTGCAGGAGTACGTGCTGAGGGACGCACTGAAACTCGGTGCAGCCACCACAAGGGCCCGGTGGGGTAGGACCACGGTATAGGTTTCTTCACCCGCGGGAGTGGGAGGGGTCGGGTGGTGGGGAGTATACCCCTCAACAATGATGTGGTAAGGTGAATAACTGGAGTGCCACGTGGGTGGCAATAAGTATGGATATGTACAGACCATAATGGAAATGTATGCAAAGGATGGAAAGTTATTGAATGGTTTATTGTATATAATTTTATTTTTGAATAAAGTATATTTTGAAATTTAAAAAAATTTTGTGCATGTTGCTCAGATTTCCAGTGTCTGCAGATTTTCTCATTAGCGTCTCCTCCCAATGAACTTTGTCCAGTTCCCCTCTCATATCTTCGTAATTCCCTTTACTTCAATGTAATACTGATACATCTGACTTAAGCTTCTCCCTCTCAAATTGCAGGGTGAATTCTGTCATATTATGATCACTGTTTTCTGAGCGTTCCTTTACCTTAAGCTCCCTAATCAAATCCAGTTCATCACACAACACCTGACCCCCTAGTGGGCTCAATCAAAAGCTGCTCTAAAAAGCCATCTCATAGACATTCTACAAATTCTCTCTCTTGGGATCCAGCAGCAACCTGATTTTCCCCTATCTACCTGCATATTAAAACTTCCACGACTATTGTAACATTGCCCTTTTGACATGCATTTTCTCTCTCCTGCTGTAATTTATAGCCTGCATCCTGGCTACTGTACAGAGGCCTGTATATAGCTCCCATCAGGGTGAGTCTTTTCACCCTTGCACTTTCGTAACTCTACACACAAGGATTCTACATCTTCTAATCCTATGTCACCTAAGGATTTAATTTCTTCTTTTTTTTACCAACAGTGCCATGCCATCCCCTCTGTCTATTGGCCTGTCCTTTTGATACAAAGTGTATCCTTGGATGTTAAGCTCCCAACTATAATCCTCTTTCAGCCAAGACTCAGTGACAGCCAGAACATCATACCTGCCAATCTCTTAACTATGCTACAAGATCATCTACCTTATTCCATTTAGAGTTGGTTGGAAGGGTTTAAACTAAGGCTGGCGCTGGATCCCAAGAGGGGGAATATCTATAATGCTTATGAGATGACTTTTTAGAGCAGCTCATGGTTGAGCCCACTAGGGGACTGACTATTCTAAATTGGGTATTATGTATTGAACCAGAATTGATTGGAGAGTTTAAGGTAAAAGAACCTGAAGGGGAAAGTGATCATAATATGATCAAATTCACCCTGAAGTTTGAGAAGGGGAAGCTAAAGTAATATGTATCAGTATCACAGTGGGGTAAAGTGAATTACAGAGGCATGAGAGTGGCAGAATTGATTGGAAAAGAATGGATGACGTCACAGCAGCAATGGATGGAATTTCCGGAAGCAATTCGTAAGGTACAGGATACATACATCCCAAAGAGGAAATAGTATTCTAAGGGCAAGATGACACAAATGTGGTTAACAAGAGAAGTCAAAGCCAACATAAAAGCCAAAGAGAGGGCATAAAATAGAGCAAAAATTAGTGGAATGTTAAAGGATTCAGAAGCTTTTAAAAACCAAAAGAAAGCAACCAAAAAAGAAACTGAGGTAAAGATGAAGAACTAAAGTAAGCTCACTAATAATATTAAAGAGAATACCAAAAGCTTCTTCAGATATATAAAGTGTAAAAGAGAGGCGAGGGTGGATATCGAACCCCTGTGGCCATCCCCCTCAGCAACAGGTTTATCACTTTGGGTAATGTTGTGGGGTTGACTTAACAGAGTAAAGTCACAGTAGTCGGGTCTCTGGCACAGAGTCTGGCTCTGTGACTTAAAAGGGAAGGGGAAAAAGAGGCATATTGTGGTGATAGTTAGCGGAATGGACAGGAGGTTCTGTGGACGAGAATGAGATTCCGGATGGTATATTGCCTCCAGGGTGCCAGGAGCTGGGACAAATTGAATCAAGTCCTCAGCATTCTTAAGTGGGAGGGTGAACAGCCAGAGATTGTGATCCATGTAGGTACCAATGACATGGATAGGATGAGTGATGAGGTTCTCCACAGGCAGTTCAGGGAGTTAGGTGCTAAGATAAAGGGCAGGACCTCCAGTGTTGTGATCTCAGGATTGCTACCTATGCCACGTGCTAGTGAGGCCAGAAATTGGAAGATTATACAGTTTAACACATGGAGTGTAAACACAGGAACTGGTGTAGGAGGGAGGGCATAAGGTTTGTGGATCACTGCGCTCTCTTTCAGGATAGGTGGGACCCGTACAGAAGGGAGAGTTTGCACCTGAACTGGAGGGGGACTAATATCCTCATGGGAAGGTTTGTCAATGCTGCATGGTGGGGTTTAAATGAGAGTTGTAGAGGAATGGGAACCAGAGTGCCAGAACAGTCTGTGGAGAGGTTGTGGAGGCACATGTTGGCAAGACCTCAAAGTCAGGAATCAACAGGTTGAGCATGGTGCGACTAGTGGCCTGAGCTGCGTATATATCACTGTAAGAAGTATCGTAGGAAAGGCGGATGAGCTCAGGGCATGGATCAGCACCTGGAATTATGATGTCGTAGCCATTAGTGAGACTTGGTTACAGAAGGGGCAGGGCTGGCAGCTCAATATTCCTTAATTCCTTTGTTTCAGATGTGACACTGAAGGGTGGAATAAAGGAGGAAGGGTTGTGTTGCTCGGCAGGGAAAATGTGACAGCAGTGCTCCATCAGGACAAACTGGAAAACTAGGCTAGTGAGGCATTATGGGTGGAACTGAGAAATAGAAAGGCACAACCACATTAATGGAGCTACATTACAGACCACCCAACAGTCCATGTCATTTCAAGGAACAAATTTGTGAAAAGATCACAGACTGTTGCAAGAAACACAAGGTTGTTATAGCACTTGACTTTAACCTTCCACATCTGTACTGGGAATCCTATACTGTAAAAGGACTTGATGGGATAGAATTTTGTCGAATATGTTCAGGAAAGTTTTCTTCATCAGTACATAACAGTCCCAATGAGAGAGAATGTGATACTTGATCTGCTATAAGGGAATGAGTCAGGGCAGGTGACAGAAGTTTGTGAAATGGAATACTTCGCATCCAGTGACCACAACGTCATTAGTTTCAAAGTAAGTACGCAAAGTAATAGGTCTGGTCCATGAATTGAGATTCTAAATTGGATAAAGGCCAATTTTGATGGTATCAAATGATCTAGCAAGTATGGATTGGGGCAGGCTGCTTCCTGGCAAAAGAGTACTTGGTAAGTGGGAGGCCTTCAACAACGAAATCTTGAGAGTTCAAAGCATGTGTGTGTCCAGCAGAATAAAAGATAACAATAACATGTGCAGGAAACCTTGGCTTTCAATACATATTGAGGCCCTGGATAAGAGAAAAAAGGAGGTGCATAGCAGTTACGGGCAAGTAGGAACAAAGGAGGTCCTTACGGAGTATAAGAAACGCAACAGAACATTTAAGAAAGAAATCAGTAAGGCTAAAATAAGGCATGAGGTTGCTCTTGCAGACAAGATGACAGAGAACCTTTAGGCATTCTAGAAACCATAGAAAAACTACAGAACAGAAACAGGTCTTATAGCCCTTCTTGGCTGTGCCGAACCATTTTCTGCCTAGTCCCACTGACCTGCACATGGACCATATCCCTCCATGCACCTCCCATCCATGTATCGGTCCAATTTATTCTTAAATGTTAAAAAAGAACCCGCATTTACCACCTCGTCTGGCAGCTCATTCCACACTCCCACCACTCTCTGTGTGAAGAAGTCGCCCGTAATGTTCCCTTTAAACTTTTACCCCCTCACCTTAACCCATGTCCTCTGATTTTTTTCCTCCCCTTGCCTCAGTGGAAAAAGCCTGCCTGCATTCACTCTATCTATACCCATCATTAATTTTATATACCTCTATCAAATCTCCCCTCATTCTTCTACGCTCCAGGGAATAAACTCCTAACCCATTCAACCTTTCGCTGTAGAGTTTCTCAAGTCCCAGCAACATCCTTGTAAACCTTCTCTGCACTCTTTCAACCTTATTTATATCCTTCCTGTAATTTGGTGACCAAAACTGAACACAATACTCCAGATTCAGCCTCACCAATGCCTTATACAACCTCATCATAACATTCCAGCTCTTATACTCAATACTTTGATTAATAAAGACCAATGTACTAAAAGCTCTCTTTACGACCCTATCTGCCTGTGATGCCACTTTTAGGGAATTTTGTATCTGTATTCACAGATCCCTCTGTTCTACTGCACTCCTCAGTGCCTTACCATTTACCCTGTATGTTCTACCTTGGTTTGTCCTTCCAAAGTGCAATACCTCACACTTGTCTGTATTAAACTCCATCTGCCATTTCTCAGCCCATTTTTCTAGCTGGTCCATTGATATAGATGACAAATAACAATGGACCCAGCACTGATCCCTGTGGCACACCACTAGTCACAGGCTTCCACTCTGAGAAGCAATTCTCTACTACCACTCCTTGGCTTCTTCCATTGAGCCAATGTCTAATCCAATTTACCACCTCTCCATGTATACCTAGCAACTGAATTTTCTAACTTACCTCCCATGCGGGACCTTGTCAAAGGCCTTACTGAAGTCCATGTAGACAACATCCACTGTCCTCCCTTCATCCACTTTCCTGGTAACCTCCTCGAAAAACTCCAATAGGTTGGTCAAACATGACCTACCACACACAAAGCCATGTTGACTCTCCCTAATAAGTCCCTGTCTATCCAAATGCTTGTAGATTCTGTCTCTTAGTACTCCAATAACTTACATACTACCGACGTTAAATTTACCGGCCTATAATTTCCCGGATTAGTTTTCGATCCTTTTTTAAACAACGGAACAACATGAGCCACTCTCCGATCCTCCGGCACCTCACCTGTAGACAGCGACATTTTAAATATATCTGCCAGGGCCCCTGCAATTTCAACACTAGTCTCCTTCAAGGTCCAAGGGAACACTCTGTCAGGTCTCGGCGATTTATCTACTTCAATTTTCCTCAAGACAGCAAGCACCTCCTCCTTTTCGATCTGTACAGTTTCCATGGTCTCACTACTTGTTTCCCTTAATTCCATAGACTTCATGCCAGTTTGCTTAGTAAATACAAACGCAAAAATCCTATTTAAGATCTCCCCCATTTTCTTTGGTTCCGCACATAGCCGACCACTCTGATCTTCAAGAGGCCCAATTTTATCCCTTACAATCCTTTTGCTCTTAATATACCTGTAAAAGCTCTTTGGATTATCCTTCACTTTGACTGCCAAAGCAACCTCATGTCTTTTAGCCCTCCTGATTTCTTTCTTAAGTACTTTCTTGTACTTCTTATACTCCTCAAGCACCTTATTTACTCCCTGTTTCCTATACATGTCGTACAACTCCCTCTTCTTCTTTATCAGAGTTGCAATATCCCTTGAGAACCAAGGTTCCTTATTCCTATTCACTTTGCCCTATCCTTGCAAGCGGAACAAATGCTACACCTGCCCCTACACCTCCTCCCTCAGGGCCCTAAACAGTCCTTCCAGGTGAGGCAACACTTCACCTGTGAGTCTGTTGGAATGATTTACTGTGTTGGGTGCTCCCGGTGTGGCCTCCTGTATATCAGTGAAACCCGGTGTAGATTGGGAGACCGCTTTGCCAAGTATCTACGCTCTGTCTGCCAGAACAAGCGGGATCTCCCAGTGGCCACCCATTTTAATTCCACTCCCCATTCCCATTCACACTGTTGTGATGAGGCCACACTTGGGTTGGAGGAGCAGCACCTTACATTCCATTTGGGTAGCCTCCAACCTGATGGCGTGAACATCAATTTCTCAAACTTCCGGTAATACTTCCCCCGCTACTTAGCATTTCCCATCCCCTTTTTCCCCTCTCACCTTATCTCCTTGCCCGCCCCTTCGCCTCCCTCTGGGGTCCCCCCCCCCCACCTTCCATGGTCTTCTGTCTTTTTCACCAATTTCCCAGCTCTTTACTTCATCCTTCCCTCTCTAGGTTTCACCTGTCACCTTGTGCTTCTCTTTCTTCTCCCTCCACCTTTGCTTTTTTTTCTCCAGTTCTACCGAAGGGTTTTTGCCTGAAACGTCAACTGCCTGGCCTGCTGAGTTCTTCCAGCATTTTGTGCGTGTTGCTCAGATTTCCAGCACCTGCAGACTTTCTCTTGTTTATGCTACCAGTTTGGTGAGTTCCACCAACATTTTGTGTGTGTTACTCAAGATTTCCAAAATCTGCAGAATCTCCTAGGTCAGACTTGTTTGCTTATCCTATTAATTATATACCCCTGTTAGACTAGTAAATGAAGCACACTTTTTTCCTTTCTATTTTGATATCTTTAAATGAGTGCTCCTTTGAGTGACCTTTCATGTTGCTGTTGGAGATTTGGAGATTTCTACACCCAAATGATAAGGAATTCTCCTTTTTTTCACATGTTCATCGTTCTTCTTCTCGAATTGATTATTTCTTGACTGACTCTCGTTTGATTCCATATGTAGTTGATTGTAATTATGACAGTATTGTTATTTCAGATCATGCTCCAATGAAACTTTCGATCAAGTTAATGGACCCCTCTTGTACTAGCAGATAATGGCGATTGAACCCTATTTTGCTTCAAGATCAGGACTTTGTCAAATTTATAAAGGAGCAGATTGATTTCTTCTTTTCAACTAATACTACGGAAGAAGTTTCCGATGGAACTGTTTGGGACGCCTTTAAAGCTTATATCCGTGGTCAGATTATTTCCTATTCGGCCGGTTTGAAAAGATGTGTTAACAGTGAAACACTTTTGTTGGTTGATAAAATTAAAGAAGTCGATAAAAAATATGCTATTTCTCCCAGTAAGGAGCTGTACAAACACAGAGTTGAACTCCAATTGGAACATAGCTTATTATTAACATCCTCGATCGAAAATCAATTAATGAGAACCAGAAGTGATTTTTATATTCATAGTGATAAATCGGGTAAATTACTGGCCAACCAATTGAAATTTGATTCGGTTAAACATCAAATTACTAAGATTCGCAAACAGGATGATACTTTCACAGTTGATCATGTTGGGATAAACCAAACCTTTCAAGAATTTTATACCTCCTTATATCACTCTGATTTTCCTCATGATTCTAATTTCATGCATGATTTTTTAGGTAAATTGAGTTTTCCCGAAATTATCAACCGAAGAGTCCCTATCATTAGAAACTTCCATTTCAGAGGAAGAAATAGTAACTGCAATCTCATCATTGAATTCCGGTAGAGCACCCGGTCCGGATGGGTTTACAGTGGAATTTTTAAAATTTTTTTCCTCCATTCTTTCTTCTAAATTGTCTGGAATATTCAAGGAAGCAATCAGTTTAGGTAAATTACCACAATCGTTTTACGAAGCCTCTATTTCCTTAATTCTTAAAAAGAATAAAGATCCTACTGATTGTGCATCATACAGACCGATATCTCTTCTGAATTTTTCAAAAATTTTAGCAACTAGATTGGAGAAGGTGTTACCTCAAATTATTTCTATGGATCAAACCGGATTTATTAAAAATCGCTATTCATCCTTTAATATTAGGAGGTTAATATTGTTTATACCCCCTCATTTACTACCCCGGAATGTATTATCGCTTTAGATGCTGAGAAAGCCTTTGACAGAGTTGAATGGCCTTATTTATTTAATGTTCTTGAGAAATTTAATTTTAATTTGACATTTATATCTTGGATTAAATTGTTATACTACTCCCCGGTAGCCTCGGTTTGTACAAATAATTATAGATCTCCTTTTTTCCGTCTTTTTAGTGGTTCTAGGCAAGGTTGCCCTCTTCGTCCTTTACTATTCAATATTGCTCTTGAACCTTTAGCAACTGCTATTCGTGACTCACCAAATATTGTTGGTATTACCCGTGGAAACGAAATACATAAATTATCATTATATGCAGATGAATTGTTGTTATACATCTCTAACCCGGAGAAGTCAATTCCTGCTATCATAGATCTGTTAGCTCAATTTAGTAACTTCTCTGGTTACAAATTGAATCTTAATAAGAGTGAATTATTCCCTTTAAATAAGCATGTACCTACTTATGGACGTTTACCATTTAAATTGGTTACTGATTCATTTATATATTTAGAGATAACAATTACGAAAAAATATAAAGATTTATTTAAAGCTAATTTTTTACCTTTAATTGATCAGATTAAACTTTTATTTACCAAATGGTCCCCAATCTCTTTGTCTTTGATTGGTCGGATTAATGCTATTAAGATGATCATTTTGCCCAAATTTTTGTATATATTCCAATCGGTTCCAATTTTCATCCCAAAATCATTTTTTTGATAACGTAGATTCAAAAATTTCCTCATATATTTGGCAGAATAAAAATCCTAGGTTAGGTAAAAGGTATCTACAGAAATCTTAAAAGGAGGGGGGGGCTCGCCCTCCCGAATTTTAGATTTTATTACTGGGCAATTAATATTCGATATTTAAAATTTTGGTTACGAGATTTGGACGTATCTTTAAACCCTCATTGGGTAAATCTTGAATCTAATTCATTACAAGGGTTTTCCTTGGGTTCGGTTTTAGGAACTTCACTTCCTTTTACTTCTTTTAAATTATATAAACAAATGAATAACCCAATAGTTAAGCATACTTTACATATATGGTTTCAATTCCGAAGATTTTTTGGGTTTAATCAATTTATTCTAACAAGTCCCATTATATCAAATTTTCTTTTTCAACCTTCCACGATGGGTCAAGCTTACTTTGATTGGAAAACCAAAGGTATAATATCTTTTCGCGATTTATTTTTGGATAATTGTTTTATGTCTTTTGATCAACTCTCTAATAAATATAATTTACCCAGATCTCACTTTTTTAGATATTTACAGATTAGAAACTTTTTAATTACTGTTTCCCCTAATTTTCCACACCCATATCCAATGGACATTTTGGAAAAAATCTTAGATTTAAATCTCTCTCAGAAAAGTGCAGTAGCAATTATATATAATGTAATTATGAATTTATGTCCTGATGCTTCTAATAAAATTAAAGCTGACTGGGAAAGAGAACTTGAGATTAATGTACCGACTGAGAAATGGGAAAAAATTCTTCAGTTGGTGAATTCATCCTCTGTATGTGCTAAGCATGTGTTGATACAGTTTAAAGTAGTGCACAGGACTCATATGTCCAAAGCTAAACTATCTCGTTATTACTCTTATATTAATCCAATATGTGACAGATGTCATTTCAAGATAGCTTCTTTAACCCACATGTTTTGGTCATGTCCCTTGTTGAAAAAATATTGGAAAGATATTTTTGATATTATTTCAACGGTCCTAAACATAGACTTACAACCTCATCCAATTACTGCTATCTTTGGATTACCAATGATAGACTTAAATAATTTAACCTCTTCATCACGAAGGATGATTGCATTTCTTACTTTAATGGCTAGAAGGTCCATTTTGTTGAATTGGAAAGAGATTAACCCTCCTAAGGTATTTCATTGGTTTTCACAAACTATGGTGTGTTTGAATTTGGAGAAAATTAGAAGTGCAGTTTATGACCATTAAATTTGAAAAAACTTGGAGGCCATTCATTCAGAATTTTCACTTGATGTAATTTGATCATTTCCAAACTTGTTTTATCTCTCTGTACTGTTGTTGGAGGGGAATGGAGTTTGTCGACACTAAGTTTTTCTTCTTTTCCATTTTTAAGTTGTTAGTTTTGCCCAAGTCTTTTAGTTTAGTTGATTAATTCTGTTTTTCTTTGAGGATGGGGTTTTTTTTTTGGTTTTGTTTTTTTTTCGGTTTTGTTTTTTTTTCTTTTTCATGATTTTTTTTTCAGCTTTTTTTTGATTTGTATTATCCGTTGTCAGTTCTACATGATTGGGAGCTTTGTTAACTTACACTATTTGATTTTACATTACTTTTCTTAAGTGTAACAATATTTCTCCTACTATTTGTATTATTGCTATGTTTTGTTTCTATACTTCGAAATTAATAAAAAAGATTGAAAAAGAAAGACTCTCCCTAGTAAGTCCCTGTCTATCCAAATGCTTGTAGATTCTGTCTCTTAGTACTCCCTCCAATAACTTACCCACTACCGACGTCAAACTTACCGGCCTATAATTTCCCGGATTACTTTTCGATCCTTTTTTAAACAACGGAACAACATGAGCCATTCTCCAATCCTCCAGCACCTCACCCGTAGACACCGACATTTTAAATATATCTGCCAGGGCCTCTGCAATTTCAACACTAGTCTCCTTCAAGGTCCGAGGGAATACCCTGTCAGGTCCTGGGGATTTATCCACTTTAGTTTGCCTCAAGATAGTAAGCACCTCCTCCTTTACAATCTGTACAGTTTCCATGACCTCACTACTTGTTTCCCTTAATTCCATAAACTTCATGCCAGTTTCCTTAGTAAATATAGACGCATAAAACCCATTTAAGATCTCCCCCATTTCTTTTGGTTCCGCACATAGCCAACCACTCTGATCTTCAAGAGGACCAATTTTATCCCTTACAATCCTTTTGCTCTTAATATACCTGTAAAAGCTCTTTGGATTATCCTTCACTTTGACTGCCAAGGCAACCTCATGTCTTCTTTTAGCCCTCCTGATTTCCTTCTTAAGTATTTTCTTGCACTTTTTATACTCCTCAAGCACCTTATTTACTCCCTGTTTCTGATACATATCATACAACCCTCTCTTCTTCTTTATCAGAGTTTCAATATCCCTTGAGAACCAAGGTTCCTTATTCCTATTCACTTTGCTTTTAATCCTGACAGGAACATACAAGCTCTGCACTCTCAGAATTTCTCCTTTGAAGGCTTCCCACTTACCAATCACATCCTTGCCAGAGAACAACCTGTCCCAATCCATGCTTTTTAGATCCTTTCTCATTTCTTCAAATTTGGCCTTCTTCTAGTTAAGAACCTCAACCCTAGGACCAGATCTATCCTTGTCCATGATCAAGTTGAAACTAATGGTGTTATGATCACTGGAACCAAAGTGCTCCCCTACACACACTTCCGTCACTTGTCCTAACTCGCTTTCTAACAGGAGATCCAATATTGCATCCCCTCTAGTTGGTACCTCTATATATTGATTTAGAATACTTTCCTGAACACATTTTACAAACTCTAACCCATCTAGACCCCTAACAGTATGGGAGTCCCAATCAATATGTGGAAAATTAAAATCCCCTACCACCACAACTTTATGTTTCCTGCAGTTGCCTGCTATCCCTCTGCAGATTTGCTCCTCCAATTCTCGCTGACTATTGGGTGGTCTATAATACAACCCCACTAATGTGGCCATACCTTTCCTGATTCTCAGCTCCACCCATAAGGACTCAGTAGACAAGCCCTCTAATCTGTCCTGCCTGAGCACTGCTGTAACATTTTCCCTGACAAGCAATGCTACTCTCCCACCTTTCATTCCTCTGCCTCTATCACATCTGAAACATCGGAACCCCGGAATATTAAGCTGCCAGTCCTGCCCCTCCTGTAGCCAAGTTTCACTAATTGCCATAACGTCATAATTCCACGTGTCAATCCACGCCCTCAACTCGTCTGCCTTCCCCGCAATACTCCTAGCATTGAAATATATACGCCTCAGAAGATTTTTACCACCACTCACAACCTTTCTATTAGTGGATTTGCTTGAATTTTCAACATCATTTATTTTCACCCCAGCCACACTGTCAGCTCTGGCACTCTGGTTCCCATCCCCCTGCAAATCTAGTTTAAAGCCTCCCCAATAGCACTAACAAACCTCCCTGAAAGGATATTGGTCCCCCTGTAGTTCAAGTGTAACCCGTCTCTCTTGTACAGGTCCCATCTGCCCCAGAAGAGGTCCCAATGATCCTGAAATCTGAAACCCTGCCCCCTACACCAGTTCCTCAGCCACTTGTTCATCCTCCAGAGCATCCTATTCTTACCCTCACTGGCATGTAGCACAGGTAGCAATCCTGAGATTGCCACCCTCGAGGTCCTGCTTTTCAACTTCCTACCAAGCTCTCTATACTCACTCTCCAGGACCTCCTCACTCTTCCTTGCTATGTCATTGGTACCGATGTGCACCACGACATCTGGCTGATCACCCTCCCACTTCAGAACGTCATGCAAGCTATCAGAGACATCCTTGACCCTGGCACCCGGGAGGCAAAAAACCATCCTGGATTCTCTGTCACGACCACAGAACCTCCTATCTGCACCTCTAACTATTGAGTCCCCTATCACTACTGCTCTCCTCTTTTTCCACCCTCCCTTCTGCAGTGCAGAACCAGACTCACTGACAGAGATCTAGCTGCTGCAGCTTGTCCCAGGTAAGCCATCCCCCCCAACAGTATCCAATGCGGTATACTTGTTGTTGAGGAGAATGGCCACAGGGGAACCCTGCTCAGCCTGCCCTTTCCTCTTCCCTTGCCTGAAAGTGACCCAATTTCCTGTGCTCTGCTCCTTTGGCGTAACTACCTCCCTGTAGCTACTATCTATAATCTCCTCATTCTCCCGAATGATCCGCAGGTCATCCAGCTCCTGCTCCAGTTCCCTAACGCGGTTTGTTAGGAGCTGCAGTTGGATGCACTTCTTGCAGATGTCGTTGTCAGGGACACCGGAGGGCTCCCTGACTTCCCACATCCTGCAAGAGGAGCATTCCAACATCTTGCCTGGCATTCTCTCTACTCTGAACAATCTGACCAAAAAACTTACCGGAACCTACCCTGGCCTCTGCCTGTTCTCGCCGAAGCCTGTTGAGCCAAAGCCGTCCCACTCTGCTCCCTCTCACTCCGCTGCCCGCTGCATATGGTGGTCTGTTTTTAAAACTTGGCGCGCTACATTACGTGCCTGCGCAGTGCAGACCCTTCTCCCCAAGCAGTGTTTAAAAAAAAAGACTTTTTGCACCCAATTTCTTCACTCCCTTCTTCTCAGCTGCTTGCTTCGACTGAAACAAAAACCAGGTATGTTAAGAGCAAAAGCATTGCAAGGGACAAAATTGCTCCTCTGGAAGACCAGGATGGTAATCTATGTGTGGAGTCAAAAGAGATGGGAGATGCATCTTAAATGCATTATTTGCATCTGTATTTACTCAGGAGATGGATACGCAGTCTAAAGAGGTGAGGGAAAGTTGGAACAATTTCATGGACGCTGTACAGATTACAGAGGCGGAGGTGTTTTACTATCCTGAGGCAAATCAGGGTGGATAAATCCCCAAGGTCTGACAAGGTGTTCTCTCGGACCCTACGGAAAGCAAGTGCAGAAATTACCGCAGCCCTGGCAGAGATATTTAAAACATCCTCAGCGACAGGAGAGGTACTAGAGGATTGGCAGATAGCCAATGTTGTTCTGCTGTTTAAAAAAGGCTCAAAACAGAAACCAGGAAATCATTAGCCAGTGAGTCTGACATCAGTAGTGGGAAAGTTATTGAAAGGTATTCTACGGGACCAGATATATAAGTATTTGGACAGACATGGACAAATTAAGTATAGTCAACATAGCTTTGTGCATGGTAGGTCACGACTAACCAATCGTATAGAGTTCTTTGAGGAAGTTACCAGGAAAGTGGATGAAGGCAAGGCAGTGGATGTTATCTACATGGACTTTAGAAAAGCATTTGACAAGGTCCCACATGGGAGGCTGGTCAAGAAGCTTCAGTTGCTTGGCATCCAAGATGATATAGTAAATTGGATTAGATATTGGTTTTGTGGGAGAAGTCAGAGAGTGGTAGTAGAGTGTTGCCTCTCTGACTGGAGGCCTGTGAATAGTGGTGTGCCTTCATATATCAAAGTATTGAGTACAGAAGATGGAATGTTATGTTGAAGTTGTATCAACATTGGTGAGACCTAACTTGGAGTATTGTGTGCAGTTTTGGTTACCTACCTACAGAAAAGATGTAAACAAGGTTGAAAGAGCACAGAGAAAATTTACAAGGATGTTTCTGGTTGTGGAGGGCCTGAGTTATAAGAAAAGATTAAACCGGTTAGGATTGTATTCTTAAGAATGTTGAAGATTGAGAGGAGAGATTTGATAGTGGTATACAAAATTATGATGGGTATAGACAGGGTTAATGCAAGTAGGCTATTTCCACTGAAGCTGGGTAGGATTACAAGCAGAGGTTGTAAAGTGAGAAGTTTAAGGAGAATGTAAAGGAAACTTCACTCAGAGGGTCGTATGAGTGTGTAATGAGCTGCTAGCACAAGTGGTCCATGCAAGCTCAATTTCAATGTTTGAGAAGTTTGGATAGGTACATGGATAGTAGGGATATGGAGGGCTATGGCCCCGGAGCGGACTGGTGGGTGTAGGCAGCTAAAGTAGTTTCCATATGGGCTAGATTGGCTGAAATGCCTGTTTCTGTGCTGTACTTCTCTATGACTATGATTAAAGTGATGAAGAAGACTGAAACATTGAGGTGAATGCGGAATGCAAGCGTGGGTTCAATGCCGACTGCCTGTCTTTTGATCGCTGATGGGTTTGCTCTCCTGATGAAGGAGCCTGTGTGGCCTATCGCTGTGCCCGAAGAGCAGGCCTCTGTGTTCGAGCTGCGTCTCTCTGTTTCAACGATGTCAGAGGATGTTACCAAGGTTCTGCGTTTATAGATTTGGATATGACCTATGCACTTTCTCAGTCTTTATAGTTTTTATATTCTTGTTAGTCACCCATTCCTTCTCGTTTTTTTCTGCGGGTAATGGGGGTTGGGGGGGGTCGATACCTTTGTTACATTTTTGTTAGTTTTTTGTGTGGGGAAGGGGGATTTTGGGGCCAATGTTCTTGTAATGTTTCGTGCTAGGGAGAGGTGTTTGGGGGTCGATGTTCCTGTTGTGATTTGTGTAGAGGGTGTTGTTCATGTTGCTGTTTTTTTTTGTGGGGGGCAGTGAGTTTGCTATTTTGCTTTGAACTGACTCCCATGATTTTCTCTGATTCGTGGCTAACTGGAGTAGAAGAACCTCAGTTGTACACTGCATACATACTTTGTTATTAAATTAACCTTTTGAATCTTTGTATGAATTGTACACGCAAGTGAAAAGTGGTACAAAAAACAAATAATTTGGCATTCTGAATTCAACAGTTTTCAAATGCATTTCAGATAACATTCAGACTATCAGATGTAGAGGATATCGAAGCCTTTAGACATATTAAAGAATTTCAATTTGTCCACTACAATTATTACCATAGTGCTAATAGTCTCTTCCCAATCAAGACGATCGCGAGGAGGGAGGGTTAGCAGCTCTGGAAAGTAATCATCCTCATCCAGCAGTGGTGAAGCTCTCTTCAACCTGCAACCAAATTAAAATTATAAAGTCAACTACAAATACACACATAGCAGTTCTGATCAATAAATGCAGAATATCAGGAAGCTCTTCATGCAAAACAATGATTCTAAACATCAAAATTATAATTTTTTAAAGAAACAAATGGATACAATAAATGGAAATGTAGCAGCTCCTTTGGAATGGAAAAATTAAAACTGGCCCATATGCAATCTAATAAGAGCAATAATCCCATATTATTTCACCAGGATAACCAAATGAAACAGTTTCGAATCACACATCTGAATTTATAAGTCTACAGGAACTTATGGAGCAGGTGTAGACTATAGGCAGGGAATTAAGAGCAACTATGTGCCTTATTTAAGTGAAGTTTATAGTTTATAAGCTTTACTTTATTGAAAATTGGTAAAGGTTCAGGTAGATATAAAGATTGTAATACAAATCAATGAAGCCCTGGCAACATTATTCATTTCAGTTATCACTTATTGTATTACTTCGCTGCTCCCTTCAAAACAGCCATAATTATCCAGAAAGCAATACTCATTTGTGCACAACATTTAAGGCCCAAGCCAGGAACCTAATGGAATATTCATTTGGCTAGTTCACTACACTGCAGCAATACTAAAAAAAATTTAGTGTTCAAACTTAAGCAATTTCATCAGTTGGTGTCGTGACTTTGAGACAGGGATTCCCATTACCTTTATTAAAGATGCAGTGCTTCAACCAGCATCGAGATTGTACACACAGAAACACTTGTAAGATCCACATAATCTTCAATTGAGAACACAGCTGTTTCATTACAGTACTCAACTCCCCCAATCTATAACTATCATAGGACACCATGGGAACCACAAGAACCATCAGTTCAGTATTCAAAGTGGTTCTCCCAATCCTCCCAAGACATCAGCAGATACAGACTAAAAGATTTAAATTGGCCTATAACAACACAATATTTGTCATGCATTTTGAGATGTTTATTTCTAATTGTTCATCGTCATTTCTACCCTTAAATTATTTTTGCTAGAAGTTGGTATCTTTTTAAATATGTCTTTTCTTTTAAATAGTTCACACCTGGAGATAAAGCTCCTTTAATTATTGCTTCCAGAAGAAACCTACATGGGTAAATATTATCCAAGAAGAAACAAATTCATTAAAAAGAACATGCCAAAGTAAATAAATAATTCTAAAAATTGAGGCCAGATTTTTGAAAAGGATTAGAAATAACTCAGGCTGATTAGTTGCTCATCATTAAATTTCGAGGAATGGAAGACAGAGACAAAGAAGTTACATTGAGGGGGAACTGCCTAGATTTACCAAAACACCACAGAAATAGGTCCTTCAGTCAACATTCCCCATGGGCCTACCATTCATTGAGGAAGTCCTACCTTGATTTGACTTTCCTAAGTGCAACATTTCACACTTAACTGAATTAAACTCTATTTGCCATTCGACCCACTTACTCAGCTGATCAAGATCCTCCTGTAACCTTTGAAAACATTATTTACTGTCCACTATACTAACCATATCAGTGTACTCTGCAAATTTACAAAGCATATCCTTATCCAAATCTTGATATAAATGTCAAACAATGGGCCCAGCACCAATCCGAGGGACACAGGCCTCCAGTAGAAGAAACAACCTTCTAGTATCACCCTGTTTCCTGCCATCAAGCCAATATTTGTATCAAGTCAGCATTTCAAGGAAAATCAAAAGCATGGAAGTTTTGCTTCAGTTATACAAAATACCGATCTCCTTATTTAAGGAAATATACTGGAAGCAGTTCAGCTACAGCTTACTGGACCTACACCTGGAATGAAGAAGTCATCTTATGAGGAGAGTTTGGACAGGGTCCACTGGAGTTTGTTTAGAAAACCTTGAAGTGACAATTGAAATATACAAGAGCCTTACAGGGTCTTGATAGGTGGATATAGAAAGCACAGTTGTTCTGTTGGGAGAATATAAAACTCAAAGTCACTTAAAAAAAGTAAGAGAACACCTATTTAAAAGAGATGAGGTAAAATCGTTTCACTCAGAATCATTAGTCTCTGGAACACTCTTCCTCAAAAGGTGTGGAAGCAAAGTCTTTGAATATCTTAAGGCAGAGTTTAAAGATTTCTGATCAGCAATGGAATGAATGGTTACCGAGGATTGGTGGAAATGTAGAGCTGGAGTTAAATTCAGCCATGATTTCACTGAATAGCAGAACAGGCTCAAGGCACTGAGAGGCCAATCTCTGCTCCTAATTCGTATATTCAAGTCTGTGTAATATGTGGGTTTTCTGCTGCCATATGCAGTGTGCAAATTTTTGAATGCATTTGCACATTGTACATGTGGCTAATACAGCCATGGTTGCAGAGTGTACAGTCCAGTAAATTCTTTCAATTAAATTTTAATTCCTTGAGCCAAACCTCCCAAAATGGAGTTGAAATTGTTGTGAACTTGGCTCCTATAACTGCTAATGTCATATTTTGACCTTTATGGGAAATGAATACCAGATTTGACCTATGGTTTCCAGTCTCACTAGAATGAATCTTCAGTGTCCTTTTCAGTAACAGCACTTTGCTAAACCTCTTCGTGACCACATTACTGTCTATAATTGAACAGTCAGCAGCTGTACTGATATTCATACAAACACACTGGTTGCGAACTTTAAACTCAGTACATTTTCCACCTTTCCACTCGTGCAGTATCTACAGCTTAAATTTCACTCATTCAGATAATCAGATTCAGTGTTATATGAAGTCCTTGTCATGGCCTTCTGTGATGAGGTTTCCCACTGTCTCACACCTTGTATCAAATTTATTCACATCATTCAGGTTTGCTATTGGAGTTTCTGTCTTTACTACTGTCATGTCACTCCACTCTTTAAGGGATGGAGGCAGAAGAAAGGCAATTGTAAGCCAGTTAGCCTGACTTCAGTGGTTGGCGAGTTATTGGAGTCGATTGTTAAGGATGAGATTTTAGGGTACTTGCAGGCTTGTGACAAAAATAGGTCAAAGTCAGCATGGTTTCCTTAAGGGAAAATCTTGCCTGACAAATCTGTTGGAATGCTTTGAGGAAATAAGGTGCAAGATAGATAAAGGAAGTTGGTGGATTTTTTTTTGGATTTTCAGAAGACTTTTAACAAGGTGCCACACACGAGGCTGCTTATGAAGACAAGAGCCAATGGTACTACAGGAAAGATACGAGATGGATAGAAGATTGACTGATTGTCAGGAAGCAAAGAATGGGAATAAATGGGGCATTTTCTGGTTGGCTGCCAGTGACTAGTGGTGTGCCACAGGGGTCAGCGTTGGGACCATTTCTTTTCACATTGTATGTTAATGATTTGGATAAAGGAATTGATGGCTGTGTGGCCAAGTTTGCGAACAATTTGACGGGTAGGTAGCATTGAGGATCATGGTGTCTGTTGAAGGACTTGAGAAAGATTGGGAGAATGGGCAAAGAAGTGGCAGATGGAATATGGCGTAGGGAAGTACATGGTCATATACTTCGGTAGAAGGAATAAAGTAGTAGACTATTTTATAAATGGGGAGAAAATTCAAAACTCAGAGAGGCAAATTCCCCAAATTCCTCGTGCGGAATTCCCTGAAGGTTAATTTGCAAGTTGAGTCAATGGTGAGGAAGACAATACAATGTTAGCATTCATTTCGAGAGGACTAGAACATAACATTTCAAGAATGTAATGTCAGACCACATGAGTATTGTGAGCAGTTTTAGGCACCTAATCTAAGAAAAGATGTGCTGGCATTGGAGAGGCTCCAGAGGAGGTTCACAAGAATGATTCTGGGAGTGAAAGCGTTAATATATGAGGAACGTTTGATGGCTCTAGGCCTGTACTCACTGAAGTTTCGAAGAATGAGGGGGTGGGGAGAAATTTCATTTGAAACTTTGAATATTGAAAGGTCTGGAAAGAGGATGGAGGGAGAATGTTTCCTATAGTGGGTAAGATTAGAGGGCACAGCCTCAGACTAGAGGAACAGAGACGGGGAGGAATTTCTTTAGCCAGAGCATAGTAAATCTGTGCAATACAATGCCACAGGTGGCTGTCAAGGCCACGTAATCAAGTACAGTATATTTAAAAGAAAGGTTGATAAGTTCTTTATTAGTCAAGGCATTTAAGGTTACAGAGCGAAAGCAGGAGAATGACGTTGAGTGGGATAATAAATTAGCCCTGATAGAATGGTGGAATAGACATAATGGGCTGAATGGCCGAATTCTGTTCATATGTCTTATGGTCTTTTGTCTTACGGCCATACAAACGTACACCACATCGGTGCTGAAAACATGCATCTGCTGAAATTCTTTTCATGCTTTCATGAGTCACTCCAAAATACATGTATGCCTGAACACCAAAATGTGCACACTGAAGGAGTGGGGTCACCAATCCTCATCCACAGAGCCTACCGACCACAGTCAATGACTACGGGGATCACTGGTCTCTGTCCACAGTGTTTGCTGGACCAATACCCATCCATGGGGATCACTGGCCTTTGACCAGAGTACTCCAACCTGCACTCTGGCCTGACCTCAAACTCTGCCTCATCCCTGTCCCTAAACCCCAATCTAACCTCTAATTCCCTGCTCTGTCCCCAAAACCATCCATACAAACGTAAAGACTTAGACTGAGTCATGACTTTGACGGACAAAATTAGCAGATAAGATTCCACATATGCTAACTGCTCAAAATGGAACAGTAACATATAGGAAGGCACTGAAAATCTAGTCCTTTCAACAGAAGCATGCAGAGGGTCAGTCATAGACTCAGAGAAGCACAACACAGAAACAGCCCCTTCGGCCCATCTAGTCGAAGCCAAAACCACTTAAACTGCCTATGCCCATCGCCCTGCACCGGGGCCATAGTCCTCCATATCCCTACTATCCATGTATCTATCCAAACTTCTCAAACGTTGAAATCGAGCTCATATAGACCACTTGCACTGGCAGCTCATTCGACACTCACACGACCCTCTGAGTGAAGTTCTCTCTTGTTCCCCTTAAACTTCTCACCTTCCAACCTTAAGGCATGACCTCTGGTTGTAGTCTCACCCAACCTGAGTGGAAAAAGCCTGCTTGCATTAACCCTATCTATACCCCTCATAATTTTGTATACCTCTATCAAATCTCCTCTCAACCTTTTATGTTCTAAAGCAGTGGTCCCCAACTACCGGGCCGCAAAGCATGTGCTACCAAGCCGCGAGGAAACGATATGATTTGGTGATATGAAACGCTATGAGTCAGCTGCACCTTTCCTCATTCCCTGTCATGCCCACTGTTGAACTTGAACGCACGCGAGGTCATTACGCACACGTCATCCTTGTCAGCGCGGGAAGAAGATCAACTCCTCGAGCTTGCAAACGACGGCGGGCTGAGAAGTATGTTTAACATAACATCTCCGCCGGCATTCTGGATCAAAGTCAAGGCTAAATATCTTGAAATAGCCAAGAAAGCACTGAAAACATTGCTTCCATGTCCAACATCATATCTCTGCGAAGTGGGGTTTCTGCAATGAATGCAACGAAAACTAAATTGCGGAATGGACTGGACATAAGGAACCCCCTTCCAGTATCGCTGTCCCCCATCACCCCTCGATGGGGCCGTGCTGCAGCAGGGAAACAAGCCCAAGGCTCCCACTGATTCAGCGATATTGGTGTGTTGCAATGATTTTATATGTTCATACTAGGAAAATATGCGCTATGTGTTTAATATCCAAATGTTACTTAAAACATTATGATTCTATTGACTTATAAGTGATGTATAATTGACTTATCACTATATTCCTGCGAGGAAAATATGCGCTGTATGTTTAATATTAAATTTGTTACATAAACCCTTTTAGAAACGAAATTGAGTGTATTAGCCACTCATAAATGACTTATAGTTGACTTATCACCTATATTCCAGTCATGATTAACACCCCCCCAGGGTTGCCAACTGTCCTGTATTAGCCAGGACATCCCGTACATTGGGCTAAATTGGTTTGTCCCATACGGGACCGCCCTTGTCCCGTATTTCCTATGAAACCTTTCGTGCTGAAATGGCATAAAGCGAAGAACCAATTACCATTATTTTATATGGGAAAATTTTCTGAGAGTTCCCAGACCCAAAAAGTAACCTACCAAATCATACCAAATAACACATAAAACCTCAAATAACACTTAACATATAGTAAAAGTAACAATAATATGATAAATACACAGCCCAGATAAAGTAGAAATAATGTATGTACAGTGTAGTTTCACTGAACAGAATCGCCAAAAACGATTTGTAAAAAATCGGACACACAGGTGCCCGCGCAAGGCTTCATGGTCATGGTAGTCTTTCTCGGGGTAAACACAAGTGTCCCGTATTTGACTGCTACTCTTGTCCGTTGGCAACCCTACCATCCCCACGCGGTCCGCAAGAATATTGTCAATATTAAACCAGTCCGCAGTGCAAAAAAGGTTGGGGACCCCTGTTCTAAAGAATACAGTCCTAACCTATTCAATCTTTCCTTAAAACTCATTTCTCTGCACTCTTTCAACCTTATTTACATCTTTCCTGTAGGTAGGTGACCAAAACTGCATACAATACTCCAAATTAGGCCTCATCAACATCTTTTAAAACTTCAACATAACATCCCATCTTCTATACTCAGTGCATTAATCATGAAGGTAAAGTTGCGAAAGCTTTCTTTACAACCCTACCTACCTGTGATGTCACTTTCAATGAATTATGTACCTGTATTTCCAGATTCCTTTGTTCTACCACACTCCTCAGTGCCCTACAGTTCACTGTATAAGACCTACCCTGACTGGTCCCATTGAAGTATAAAACCTCGCACTTGTCTGTGTTAAATTCCATCTGCCACTTTCAGCCTATTTTTCCAGCTGATGTAGATCCCTCTGCAAGCCATGATAGCCCTTCTCACTGTCTACTACATCGCCAATCTTGGTGCCATCCGCAAATTTGCTGATCCAGTTATCCCCGTTATCATCCAGATCATCGGTATAAATGACAAACAACAAAGGACCTAGCACCAATCCCTGAGGCATTCCACTAGTCACAGGCCTCCAGTCAGAGCAGCAACCCTCTGCTCCCACTCTCTTGTTTCTCCCACAAAACCAAAGCCTAATCTAATTTACTATCTCATCCTGAATGCCGAGCGACTGAACCTTCTTGACCAGCATCCCATGCGGGACCTTGTCAAATACCTCACTAAAATCCATGTAGACAACATCCACTGCCTTCCCTCTATCCACTTTCCTGGTAACTTCCTCGAAAAACTCTGTAAGATAGGTTAGACACAACCTACCTTGCACATAGCAATGCTGATTATCCTTAATTTGTCCATCTCTATCCAACTACTTATATATCCGGTTCCTTAGAATACCTTCCAATAACTTTCCAACAACTGATGTCAGACTCATCAGCCAATGATCTCCTGGTTTCTGTTTAAAGCCTTTTTTAAACAGTGAAACAATGTTGGCTATCTGCCAATCCTCTGTTACCTCCCATATTGCTAAAGATGTTTTAAATATCTCTGCTAGGGCCGTGGCAATTTCTGCCTCCCGTAGGGTCCAAGGGAACATCTTGTCAGGCCCTGGGGATTTATCCACCCTGATTTGCCACAGGGTAGCACACACCTCCTCCTCTGTAATCTACACAAGGTCCATGAAGTTCATACTATTGACTCTGTGTTCATCTCCTGAGTAAATATAGATGCAAAGAAAGCATTTAAGATCTCACCCATCTCTTTTGGCTCCACACATAGATTACCACTTTGTCCCTAGCAATCCTTTTGCGCTGAACATACCTGTAGAATCCCTAAGGATTCTCCATCACCTTGTCTGCTAGAGCAATTTCATGCTTTCTTTAAGCCTTACTGATTTCTTCCTTAAGTGTTCTTTTGCATTTCTTGTATTCCACAAGCACCTCATTTGTCCATACTTGCCTATGCCTACTATGCACGTCTTTTTTTCTCTTAACCAGGGCCTCACGACTGCTTGAAAACAAAGGCTCCCTACACTTGATATCTTTCTTTTGTACTCTCAAAATTTCATTATTGAAGGCCCCCCAATTTCCAAGTACACCTTTGCCGGAAAACACCCTGCCCCAATCCATACTTGCCCGATCATTTCTGACACCATCAAAATTAAGTAAGAACAAAGGAAAGAGAACACCACCTCATCAAGCATCCCATGTTCTTCCTGGAACAGAGTCTGCAAATCCCAGAATGACCCTGGCAACTACCCACAAACCAACAGAACTGAAAAAACAGGGAAGTCATTCTCAAATACGAAGGTCTCAAATACAGAGCACTTCCACGTGCGAGGAACAGCATAACCGGAGGCAATTATTACAAAATAGTCACTATTAAATCTTGCGGGGAATCCAGAAAGAACTTCTTTTCTCAGAGGATGGTAAGAATCTGAAGCTGGCCGATACAGGATGCCACTGAAGTAAACTGAATAACTTGCATGCATGCAAGCGCTTTAAAAAGAGGTTGGACAAACACGAGGTTTACATAGGTATAGATAAGGAGAGATAGGAGGTGGCTTGAGTAGAGCATACAGTGGCATACAAAAGTTTGGGCACCCCAGTCAAAACTTTTGTCACTGTGAATAGCTAAGCGAGTAAAAGACGAGCCGATTTCCAAAAGGCATAAAGATGACACATTTCTTTAATATTTTAAGCAAGATTACTTTTTTTATTTCCATCTTTTACAGTTCCAAAATAACAAAAGGAAAAGGGCCCGAAGCAAATGTTTGGGCATCCTGCATGGTCAGTACTTAGTAACATCCTCTTTGGCAAGTATCACAGCTTGTAAACGCTTTCTGTAGCCAGCTAAGAGTCTTCCAATTCTTGTTTGGGGGATTTTCGCTCATTCTTCCTTGCAAAGTCTTCTAGTTCTGTGAGGTTCTTGGGCCGTCTTGCATGCACTGCTCTCTTAAGGTCTATCCACAGATTCTTGATGATGTTTAGGTCGGGGGACTGTGAGGGCCATGGCAAAACCTTCAGCTTGCACCTCTTGAGGCAGTCCATTGTGGATTTTGAGGCGTCTTTAGGATCATTATCCTGTTGTAGAAGCCATCCTCTTTTCATCTTCAGCCTTTTTACAGACGGTGCGATGTTTGCTTCCAGAATTTGCTGGTATTTAATTGAATTCATTCTTCCCTCTACCAGTGAAATGTTCCCTGTGCCACTGGCTGCAACACAAGCCCAAAGCATGATCGATCCACCCCCATGCTTAACAGTTGGAGAGGTGTTCTCTCCATGAAATTCTGCACCCTTTTTTCTCCAAACATACTTTTGCTCACTGGGGCCAAAAAGTTCTATTATAACTTTATCAGTCCACAGGTCTTGTTTCCAAAATGCATCAGGCTTGTTTAGCTGTTCCTTTGCAAACTTCTGACGCTGAATTTTGTGGTGAGGACACAGGAAAGGCTTTCTTCTGATGACTTTTCCATAAAGATCATATTTGTGCAGGTGTCGCTACACAGTAGAACGTTGCACCACCACTCCAGAGTCTGCTAAATCTTACTGAAGGTCTTTTGCAGTCAAATGGGGGTTTTGATTTGCCTTTCTAGCAATCCTACGAGCAGTTCTCTTTGGAAGTTTTCTTGGTCTTCCAGACCTCAACTTGACCTCCACCGTTCCTGTTAACTGCCATTTCTTAATTACATTACGAACTGAGGAAATACCTACCTAAAAACACTTTGCTACCGTCTTATAACCTTCTCCTGCTTTGTGGGCATCATTTATTTTAATTTTCAGAGTGCTAGGCAGCTGCTTCGAGAAGCCCATGGCTGCTGATTGTTCGGACAAGGTTTGAGGAGTCAGGGTATTTATAAAGCTTTGAAATTTGCATCACCTGGCCTTTCCTAACGATGATTGTGAACAAGCCATAGCCCTAACAAGCTAATTAAGGTCTGAGACCTTGGTAAAAGTTATCTGAGAGCTCAAACCTCTTGGGGTGCCCAAACTTTTGCATGGTGCTCCTTTCCTTTTTTTCCACTCTAAAATTGTACAAAACAAAAATAATACATTAATCTTGCTTAAAATGTTTAAAAGAATGTTTCATCTTTAACTTTATGACTTTTGAAGATCAGTTCATCTTCTACTCACTTAACTATTCACAGTAACAGAAATTTTGACCGGGGTGCCCAAACTTTTGCATGCCACTGTAAGTGACGCAACGGACAGTGGGGTCGATATGTGTTGTGCAGCTCAGAATCAGAACTAGGTTTATTATCACTGACATGTGTTGTGAAATTTGCTGTTTTGTGCAATACAAAAAATACTATAAGAAATATAAAAATTAAATAAGGAACACAAAATGAGAGCAAAAAGTGAGATCGTATTCATGGTGTTGTATATTCTTGCAAACCAACAATTAAGGATGCTTAATACTGCATGTAAAATGAACACTATTCAAAAAAAAATCTTGTGTAAAAGCAGATGTTCCGCTTGAAGAACAAAATGTGACATTTCAAAGCCCAGATTTTACTTCTTGCTCCAAGTCTATTGCTGGATGGAACAGAGACATACTGAACCACTAGGAAGAGTTTTACCAATTCCAAATTATATTTATATATAAAAATATTCAGACGACTGAATAAAGTAAAAGGAATGCTAGGAATATACAAATCGACAAAGCCAACAAAAGATTGTTTCCAGCAGAAATTATGATGCAAACCAGTAACTGACATCTCTCAACACCTCCTTCAATAGGCATTGATCCAGATTATTTTGAATCTATGATTTATTTCTGTTCCCTGGGAGATAGCTCGGAGAGAAAAGGCAGCAGGGTTTACAAAATGGATTGGAATCCAAGTTTTATGCTCATTGTGTATTAAATAACATGCTTTGTTAAGCATTCTGCTGGACTCCAAGACCTTGACCTTTTTATTTAAAGAGATTATCCTTTCCTCTAATTTTACCAGTTCTCGAGCCCGTACCTCTTCAGCCGAGAAACCTCTCATTCACATCTATCATCTTAACACCTATCCAGTGCATGAAAACAAAATACAGAGGCTGCTGAAAAGTGAAGAAATGATGATTGGCACAAATCCACGATGCAAACAAAAATTATCAACACTAAGAATTTATCTTCCTGCATCCTTCCATCCTCATTTCCACAGCAGGTACGAACTGCTCATGAACTTCCCATATTAATATCATCCATTTAGCTGCTCCCAAGTTCAGCCTGGGGTCTTCCTGGTTAGAAGTACGGGCATACCCTCTTCCTCCCTGGAGCAAAAGGAAGGGAAAACAATGTGGTGCACTGAAGTACAAAACTGAGAAATATTCCAGCACTCAAGTTAAGCAAAATTTACTGAAATACCATACTGTATGCACAATGTGAACTGCTGGCAGAGTTCTACATTTCACTTGAAAGACCAGTTTCAGTCATTAATTCAACCACATGCAACTCAAATTTACCCTGTAGCATTACTACTTTTGTGTAGCAACCCTTTCTTTGCCTGATCGTCCCTCAACCACCCCCCCTCTCCATGCAGAGGCACCCAAGTCTACCCACCCACATCAACAAAATCACTCCACAGGCAGCCTGCCAGAAAGGTCGTGGGAAAGTGTTGCCCCCACTCATTGGATTTCCTGCCTTCTTTACTTGGGAGTGAAAAAGATCTCATACATAGCAACTGAAACTAAATGCTGGATGCAGCAAGCACTTTACATTCCATGTGTTCAATAGTCTAATGCATATTTATCATGTGATCCATTTCCCTGATGCCGTGATGAGTACTTGGGTTTAAGATTTTCAAACTAATGATAACCATAGATTCCAGCATAGATTAAGGCAAATTTTAAGGAAGTAAAGTGATGAAAATAAGAAATAAAACAATGAACAGCCTAAACATTTTCACCCAAGGCAATAATTACTAGGGAAGACCATGAAAAGTGACAAATAAATTCAATATTATCTGCAAGAAACAGGTGGTCACCTCTGCTTCTTACTGATCTATCTTCTTTAGAGATGAAATGAAAATTCAACTTTTTTAACTTTATAATCACAAAATAATTACCAACACAAGTCAGTTAAGAGGGCTTAGTTGTAATACATTTGGTTCCTATCACAAGTCACTGGTGGTTTGTTAATGTAATGTAAAGGAGTTAAATGTTTTGACAGTATCACGAGTTTTTCCACAAAGAAATTTTAATACTCCAGAATCAAAATAATATTCAGACTTTTACTTTATGGGCTGGGCAAATTCAATTCAAAATAATCTTACACCAGTCCTGACTTGAAACAACACTGCTGTAACATTCCACAATGGATATTACATGTTGAAACAATGCATTCAACCGTACAGAGAAAATTACAGGCCCAAACTAGTTTCAAACTCATGTTTCAGTCATTGCTTTTTTGAAAGTCCATCATTTATTAAAAACACATTTATTCCTTTGCCTCGTGACTAGTCATACAATTGGTGAATTTATTGGCAGAAAACCTACAAAGATCAGGTGCAAATGATCTACATTAACACTCAAGATCAACATATTGAAAGGCTTCGTGTGAAAACATTATACTCCAGCTTCTGCATAACTCATTCTAAATGTGATGGATACATTATTCCATCTACTTTAAGTTTTCATTTCCTTCAAAATGGATCTTACTCCAATGTTAGGAAGGTACTGACTGAGTTCATTGCAGCTGAGTCCACAGAACCATGAAAATCAGTTGAGAGGTTTCTTACTTTTGGGCTCTGACATTCACAACTTTTAAGAATTTTCCTGTAAATTGCAAACATTGGTTTGATTTTTTTCTTAAATGATAAATGAATGCATGACACAAATTTGAATTAAGCATGCGCAGAAATACCCTCCACCAGAACAAGTTATACACACAAGAGATTCTGCAGATTCTGAAAATCCAGAGGGAACACACACAAATTTCTGGAGGAATTGAACAGGTCAAACCGCATCTAACGAAAGGAATAAAGAGTGGAGTAAAGCTGGAAGGTAATTAGTGAAGCCAGGTGAGAGGGAAGGTAGATGGGTGGAGGAGGGGGGATGAAATGAGAAGCTGGTAAGTGATCGGTGGAAAAGGTAAGAAAGGGCTGAGGAAGGAATCTGAGTAGACCAGACCCTGGGAGAACAGGGAGGATGGGCACCAGAAGGGGGTGTTAGGCAGGTGAGGAGAAAAGAAGGGGTAAGAGGGGAGCCAGAATGGGAAACTGTAAAGGAAAGAAGGGGAGGGCAAGAAATTACCAGAAGTTGGATTCATTCCATCAAGCCGGAGACTACCCAAACAGAATATGAAGTATAGCTTCTCCAGCCTGCAAGTAGCCTTATTGTGACAGTAGAGACAGCCATAGACTGACATGACAGAATAGGAATGCGGAGCGATGCTGCCTGACCTGCTGAGTTCCTCTGGCATTTTGTGTGTGTTCCTATGTTAAACAATACTTTTCAAAGGATGCAAACACCTACAGCTCAGCAGCATAGAAGTTTTGAATTGGGCATTCAGGAGATAAAACCTAAGATTGACGCCTGGGAGGAGGGAAGGCGAATATACTTGAGAACAATGTGTTAGGACTGCTGATTCTGGTGTCTTTGGGAAGGAACACTCACAAATCGAACAGATTCAGTTGTTTCTTTGTTCTGACATCAGTGCACTGACAGTGGGATTGAGAAATCTTCGGAAAGCTAATTGATGTAGGATGTAGAATGATGGATGCTTTTCACAGATTTCACTGGGGAAAGAATTCTTAGATACATTTTCACTGGGGAAAGAATTCTTAGATACAGCAGCAATTTGCAGAGTATTCCCATGTCTATGTACCCAAATCAAAGGACAGACTTCAAATAATACAGCCGAGTTGTGGAAAAGACAAATAGTAGTGCTGAATAGAAATTGAATATATAATACAGAATCTTTATTAATAAACAGCAATTCATTCAGGTCAGCACCCCATATACATTTCTAGGAGAAAAACATACTGTCCACTTTGGTATTGCTTTTGGTTCTAGTTGAGAATGAGCTGCTGTCCTCCTTCAGTGAGGGAGGATGGCAATCAACATCAATCACCTGGAGGATAGAGTAACTTCGGTCCCTTTTACACCATGCTGGGGAAGAAACGGTCCAACACAGAGCCTGCTCCATGTCTTGGAACTGGTACCCCACCTGCTATTTGCCACTTCCTGGTTGGGGTTGGGGTGGGATTGGAGGTCTGACTCTCCATAACCTCCACAACACCCACCATTTTCACTGTTCTGACAGTCACTGATTTGGTATGTACCATTTGCATGCTCACAATTCACTGCTTCACCATCCTGTGCCCCCCATTTGTGTGCTCCCAGTGCAATGAGTCAAGGTTCTCAATACAATCTCAAACACATCTTGAGGTTCCCAGGAGTCAATGGAAGTGCTGCATTTCTTTGAAAAAGCTTTGAGCACATCCTGAATTTTCATTTTCTAAAAATAATTCGGATCATTTTAAGTTACTTTTATTTTACTAATATGGCACCCCATATACACAGTTTCTTAAAACAATTAGCCCAATATTATTAGCTTAGGACAAAGTTTACAACCACCATTAAATATTTTGCTTGCTTGCTTGAAGATTGCAGATTTTGCTTTTCGGAGCTGGAGTCCCAAGGCAGTCCTACATTGAGATCAATGCTGACTGGCCACTTGTGACGCTGCTGGTGGCAGCGCTGCATTTCATTGTTTTCTTGAACACAACCCCCCACACAACCTAACAATTTCAGAATAGACGGCAACGAGACTGAAGCCAGAAGAGTTAGAAATGTACTCACCAAATACTTTGACCCATAGCTTACTGAATAAATAAGTATACTCACTTTGACCTGTTTTCTGTCCTTGCTTGTACGAAGGTGGTTTACCTATTTATGCAAGTACTTCTCTGACAATAGATGTGTAACAGCCTAATGTAACATTGTATGGAAATACAACACTGATCCAGACATGTTTTATACATTTAACAAGGTGCTTTATTAATGCAACAGAGTTAGTCAGTTTTTCAATGTTCGTCGTCAGCCGGGTCATGCTGTCCGTGAACTCCCTGTCGGTTGCCTCCATACGCTCCAGTATTTGTTTTTTTTTTAGTTTTAAGTCCTCCTGCGCGAGAGCCAACAGCAATTCCTTTAAAGTTTTTCTAGTCTGTAACTGGACAAATGCGCACCAAGTATACCGTTTCCTCTTCGCTTGTTTGCTGTGTGTCCTGCTCATGCCCGATAGGAGGAGATTCGCCCAAATATCCATTCTAATGTGGACAGAGATATTTTTTTAAATGCCTGGTGTGGGCACCTATCGTTTTTACGCGAAACAGGCGTTTTCAAAATTATCCAGTCTAGTGTGGACATAGCCGAGGAAGCAAGATTGCAGACCAATAACTAAGCAACAGCTTGTATACAACAATGCCCTCCAGAGGATGCAACAACAGTACAATAGGAGTATTTTAACCACAGTGGTATTATCTATACTAAGTGTATAATGCAACACATAAAATTTTGAGCAGCATGCTATTCTAGGGCCACAACCCTTGGAAACAGAAACACAAGATATTGACCATTGTAATGGGGAGAACTTGAAACCTTACAACAATTTTGAAAAGCGGCACAGTACAGTACAACACATTTGATCCATTTTAATCTGCTTTGCATTCTCCAAGATGGCATCACTTTCCATTATCTCAGATAATCACAAGTTGACTGGTGCCTTCTTTCATTCTTTCACTATTTCTTCTGAATTCTACATTTTGTCTTCAAATAGTTCTACTGCTGTTAAGTGTTTTTTTAAATTATTCTCACCTCTCAAATATTCACATCTCCAATGATATAACCAAGTAGCTCTGTCCAATATCTAAGCAATTATTGTGGACTGCAAAGCTTGATGGGTTCCATTTAAAAGCCAAGCATGATGACCAATTTAACAAAAACAAGCTGCAAAGCTAGCTCTGACTTGTACAACCTATATTGCCTACGTGAAAAAGGTGGTTTTATTTGTTGCTGTATATCCTTAAGATGTCGGCTGACTCACCCCATTTCAACTCAGATAACTAATCCTGTGCACTAAAGTACTAATAAATATTCAGAATCATTTATACAAAGTAGATAGCTAATTTCTGTCATATAGCTACACTGAGTGTACTGCTCTGACAACAAAAAATAAAGGTGTTTCCTGAAACTTCTAATCCTCAAGCTGAAATTTGGCAAATCTCAGTAAATTCTGACTTGTCCACAACTGGGGCCAAGGCAACATCTTCAAACTTGGCAGCCTATATGACAATGATGAGTGTTACAAGGTCATAATGACAAACTACACACTGCTCCTTAACACTGCTTTAATTTCACTTCCAAAGCAGAAAGCAAGCTCAGGGCATCACATCACTGTCAACAAACCTTTAAACATTAAAATGATGCACAAAGTACCATGAGATTTCAGATTTATTAAGACTTAACATTTAACATGAACCACCACAAAATGTTAAAATTTAGTATGCTAGCAGAAAATTGTCTCAAATGTTTGTCTGAAAATGAAGTACAAAATATAGTGACAAAAACTCAAAATAGTGATGTCCAAACATGTCCAGCAACTAAACAAACAAAACTCTTCAAACAAAATGTACAACAGCCCAGCTGTGAGCTCTCTGAGCAATCGCGGCAATCACTTTCAGCTCTATCAGAAAAAGTTCAGAGGGACTGAAGATGAAAATTTCTCAAGTATAAAACTGGTAAACTTTAGTTACCAATCAAACATTCAGCATTTGTACTGGAAATAGCTACCCGAAGGTAAATCAGGATTCACACAATTTAAGGCATTTAAAGGAATTCAAACATATTCTGTCAAACAAATTGAATGGGAATGGCAAATTTAGATCCTCCAAATGAGTCCATAGAGTGAAAGACGAGGAAAAAGTGAGGCTTATGACGGATATTGAGTGTAATAGCGTAGAATACTTAAGCAGCACAAAAGTGAAATTAAAACAGAAGCAGAACAAGTGAAAAAAGACCTGCAATTAAAATTAAAGGAAACCAGAATAAAGTTTGATAAATAGTGGATTCCGATTAACTGGGCAGCAGTTAATTAGGGCAACTGCTTGTTTGGAACAACTCTTAAAGAACAAAAACTAATCAAGAAAATAGCCTGGATTCCCTTTATTTAGGACACCATGCTGCTTAATTGGGATAGGAGACTGTTACCTAATAGTTTCTAACTAGTGTCAGTCGTGTATATTTGTGTGGCAATTAGACACTACACCGTGTTTAGAGCGAAAAGTTTTTAAATAGTGTCACTTGTGTTGTTATTCATTTGAGCCAATGATCACCGAAATAAAAAACACTACTTAATGCAAGAAGGCAATGAAGGCAGTCCATTGTCTGCACGAGGCACCTGCACTGATTTTGTTCATTACAGTCAATCAAAAGATGATGGCAGCGTACACTGGCTGAATTTCTCCATCAGTAACTATTAGGAACTCCCATCCACTGCCACCAAACTCATAGTTCCCTTACCCTGCAATGCCCACCTTGACCTCCTACCCAAGATCCACAAACCTGACTGTCCAGGTAGGCCCATTGTCTCTGCCTGCTCCTGCCCCACTGAATGGAGTCGTGTCCTCATACGTCGACTCCATTTTATCCCCCTTGGTTCAGTCCCTTCCCATCTACATCCACGATACTTCTCATGCCCATGGTCTCCTCACTAGCTTTCAATTCCCTAACCCTGAATGCCTTGTTTTCACGACGGATGTTCAATCCTTATAACACTTCTATTCCCCCATTAAGGCCTCAAAGCTCTCTGCTTCTTTCTCAAAGGAAAAAGAGTACCAACCAGTTTCCCTCCACCACCACCCTCCTCCACCTGGTACAACTGGTCCTCCTCCTTTAACAATTTTTCCTTTGGCTCCTTCCACTTTCTCCAGACTTGAGGGGAGGGGTAGCCTGCATGGGCCCTAGTTATGCCTGCCTCTTTGTTTGCTACGTAGAACAGTCCATGTTCCAAGCTTTTCCTGGTAATGTTCCTAACTCTTCCTCCACTACATTGACGATGGCATTGCTGCTGCTTCATGCACCCATGCTGAGCTCATCAATTTCATCAACTTTGCCTCCAACTTCCACCCTGCCCTTAAATTCACTCGGCCCATTTCGAACACCTCCTTCCTCTTTCTTGATCTCACTGGATACAAACTGTCAACTGACATCTTTTATAAACCTACTGATTCCCACTGTTATCTTGACTATAGCTCTTCCCTCCCTGTCTCCTGTAAAAATGCTATTCCCTTTTCTCAGTTCCTTCATCTCTACTGCATCTGTTCCCAGGATGCGACTTTCACTTCCAGGACATCAGAGATGTCTTCCTTCTTCAAAGAACTGGGTTTCTCTTCCTCCACCATTAATGCTGCCCCTCACCCACATCTCCTCCAAATGTCCACGCTCACCCAATCTTCCTGCCGCCTTAACGGTGACAAGAGTTTCTCTTGTCCTTACCTACCACCCCATGAGCATCTGCATCCAACACATCATTCTCCACAACTTCCACGATCTCCAAAGGGATCCTACCACCAAACATATCTTCACATACCCCTCCCCTTCACTTTCCACAGGGATCGCTCCCTCCACGATTCCCTTGTCCATTCATCCTTCCCCACTAATCTCCCTCCTGGCACTTATCCCTGCAAGTGGCCACAATGCTAAACCTGCCCTTTCACCACCTCCCTCACCTCTATTCATTGCCCCAAACAGTCCTTCCAGGTGAGCAAATACTTCATCTGCAAATCTGCTGGGGTCATCTATTGTATGCAGTGTTCCCGATGTGGCCTCCTCTACATTGGTGACACCCGTCGTAAATTGGAGGATCGCTTCATGGAGGACCTTTTTGTTGAGCACCTCTGCTCCATTTGTCAAAAGCGAGACTTCCAAATATTTTCATTCTAATTCCAGTTTCGACCTGTCGGTCCATGGCCTCCTCTTGTGCCACAATGAGGTACCCTCAATGTGGAAGAGCAACACCTTATATTCCATCTGGGTATCCTCCTACCTGATGGCATGAATATAGATTTCTCCTTCTAGTAAAACTAATTTTCCCCTCACCTTACCCTCTTCTATTCCCCACTCTGGCCTCTTCTCATCATAAACACACAATAATCTGCAGATGCTGGGGTCAAAGCAACACTCACAACACGCTGGAGGAACTCAGCAGGTCGGGTAGCATCTGTGGACAAGACCTGTCAACATTTCGGGCCGGAACCCTTCGTCAGGACTGAAGAGGGAAGGGGCAGAGGCCCTATAAAGAAGGTAGGGGGAGGGTGGGAAGGAGAAGGCTGGTAGGTTCCAGGTGAAAAACCAGTAAGGGGAAAGATAAATGGGTGGGGAAGGGGAAGCAGGGAGGAGATAGGCAGGAAAGGTGAAGAAGGAATAGGGGAAAACACAATGGGTAGTAGAAGGAGGCGGAACCATGAGGGAGGTGATAGGCAGCTGGGGGAGGGGGCAGAGTGACATAGGGATAGGGGAAGGGAGGGGGAGGGAATTACCAGAAGTTGGAGAATTCTATGTTCATACCAAGGGGCTGGTGACTACCCAGCCAGTATATGAGGTGTTGCTCCTCCAACCTGAGTTTAGCCTCATCATGGCAGTAGAGGAGGCCATGTATGGACATATCTGAATGGGAATGGGAAGCAGAGTTGAAGTGGGTGGCTACTGGGAGATCCTGTCTGTTGTGGCGGACGAAGCGGAGGTGCTCGACGAAGCAGTCCCTCAATCTGCGTCAGGTTTCACCGATGTAGAGGAGGCCGCACCGGGAGTGCTACACCCGTCCCTACACCTCCTCTCTTGCCACCATTCAGGGCCCCAAACAGTACTTCCAAGTGAGGCAACTCTTCACTTGTGAGTCTTTTGGGGTCATCTATTGTATCCGGTGGTCATCTATTGTATTGGGGGACTGCTTCGTCGAGCACCTCCATTCCGTCCGCCACAACAGACAGGTTCTCCCAGTAGCCACCCACTTCAACTCTGCTCCCCACTCCCATTCAGATATGTCCATACATGGCCTCCTCTACCGTCATGATGAGGCTAAACTCAGGTTGGAGGAGCAACACCTCATATACCGTCTAGGTAGTCTCCAGACCCTTGGTATGAACATAGAATTCTCCAACTTCCGGTAATTCCCTCCCCCTCCCTTCCTCTATCCCTATGTCACTCTGCCCCCTCCCCCAGCTGCCTACCACCTTCCTCATGGTTCGGCCTCCTTCTACTACCCATTGTGTTTTCCCCTATTCCTTCTTCACCTTTCCTGCCTATCACCTCCCTGCTTCCCCTCCCCCACCCCTTTATCTTTCCTCTTTACTGGTTTTTCACCTGGAACCTACCAGCCTTCTTCTTCCCACTCTCCCCCCACCTTCTTTATAGGGCCTCTGCCCCTTCCCTCTACAGTTCTGACGAAGGGTTCCGGCCCGAAACGTCGGCCGATCTTTTCCACGGATGCTGCCCGACCTGCTGAGTTCCTCCAGCGTGTTATGAGTGTGGCCTCTTCTCATCTACCTATCATCTTCCCCCGGGTCCCCTCCTCCTCCTCCCTTTTCTCCAATAGTCCACTCTCCTCTCCTCTCAGATTCTTCCCCTCCAGCTCTTTTTACCTTTCCTACCTACCTGGCTTCACCTTCTAGCTATCCTACTTTCCCTCCCACCCCCCCACCTTTTTATTCTGTCATCTTCCCCCTTCCTTTCCAATCCTGAAGATAAGCCTCAGCCTAAAATGTCAACTGTTTTTCATTTTCATAGATGCTGTCTGACCTGCTGAGTTCCCCCAACACTGTGTTGCTTTGGATTTCCAGCATCCGCAGAATTTCTCGTGTTTAGGAGCTAATACAATTTTATAGTACTGTTTATTGGAAGTGTTCCAATTTGTTCTACATTTCATTTAAGTGCACAATTTGTGATTTAAACGGCAGTTTGTCTTTTTTATACCTTTTTAACTATTTCCATGAAACTTTGGCTAATTGGGGCAGCCACTTAATTTGGCCAAAATGTACTGATCCTGATGTGTCTCAATTAACCAGAATCCACTATACTTAAGTAGCTAAGAGCACATTCTATTTAAAACTGAAATGGTGACTTATGTGCAGAGGACATGGGTAACATTCCTGAGGAACAGTTGGTGCCTGTCTTGACAAAAGAGCAGTATGATGCCAGCAGGTAGCTTAGGCTCAGATTCAATTATTTATCATGTGCATCGAAGAATACGGTGAAATGTGTTAACAAGTTGAACAAAAGCATGAAATTTTGTTCAGGATAAGTGCAGCCAGATGAAGAGGTTGTCAAGACCCAGGGCTGGGGAGACTAAAGCTTGAGGCGAAGTTTCATAGTGAGAGGGGAAAGATTTTCTATACAAAGGGTGGTGGATATATGAAACTACCTACTAGAGAAGTGATAGAGACAGAACATTTACAGCATTTAGAATACATTTGAACAGGTACATGGATAGGAAAGGTTAGAGGGATAGGTCACACACAGAAACTTGCTCAGGTAGACATGTTAGTCTGCATGGACGGGTTCAGCTGAATCCGTTTCCCATCTGCATAACAAGATGACTCTATAGTGGTGCCAGACTGGCAGATTTTACAGACCATTATATCCTAAAGTGCTTTCAATTCACTTCTTTTTGTACATAAAAAATATCATGGTATTATAATAGATTTGCCAGTGAACTGTTAAGCTTAAAGGGAGGGCAGGAAGTGCCACCACAATGAATATGGAGAAAGCATGGGAACTGGGACATGGTGTGTGTGAAGGGAGCACGGGAACCAGAACCCAGATGAGGATGAATGGATCCAAGGAACAATGGAAAATTCAACCCAAAATTGGCTTAGTGGCAAAAATCAAAGAATAAAGATCATTGAGTGTTTTAGTGACTGCTTTTGTTTTAAACTATCAAGTTCTAAGCAGCTCAGAACTCTGTCCTTTTGCGTTGTGCAATTAATATTAATGATTTTAATGTAAATGTAGACAACATGACAAAAGCCATGCAGTGGATCTAGCAAATTTTAGAATGCAAAAAGGTAGACACTGCTGATACATTGGGAAGGAGTAAATGGAATTTAATCCAGAAAAGTGCAACGTATTGAATCTGGGTGGATGCAACAGGACAAGAGAATACACAATGAATGGGAATGGGAAGATACTTGGAGGCATGGAGCAACAGATACATGTTAAAGTATATATCCACAACTCCTTACAGATAGCAAAAGCTCAATTAAAGGTAGTTAAAAAAAAAACTATTTAGTGCCATGGAATACAAAATCAGAATTATACACTGCTAAAAGTGTATACAATGCTGCTTAGATTGTGGGTTTGGATGTACATTTCTGTCACTTTATACAAAAGTGGATGCAATGCACAGTGCAGAACAGATTTTTTTAAATGAAGCCCAGCCTGGAAAATGTTAACAAGCAAAGATTGGCAAGAAAGAAGAACTGGGAGAGAGATTTCTTTGAAATGCACAAAATTATGCACAAATAGGAAAAACCATTTCCCTTAACAGATGGGATCAACAAAGAAGTAACATATACTTAAAATAATTCGTAGAAGGATAAAGAAATATTTTTCATCTAGTTCAAAAGGGCGGATGAAATGAAAATGACATTTAACATGGTTTATCTGTTCACTTGAAAGGCTGTGGCCAGCAGGGCCACAAACCTGCATAGTTCTTTTTCAACCAGCATGAACATAAAGGCAGAACAGCTGCCTTATACATTTAGTTTTCTATTATTCTTTTCTCTGTCATTTCTGCAAACCCCCCTAATCTTTATACTATTAACTTGTAATATTCAAATATTTTGCATAATGGTTGGAATTCAAGAATAAGGCAGAAGGGTGCTGGAAAAGCTAACTTGCATAATATGCCACCTCCTTCGGATGCTTAAAAAAAGTTAGCTAATTGTATAACGTCATTCTTCCAGAGTTTGCTCTTCCTGAGCAGAAGTTTCTTTCATACAGTTGCAGCCCAGTGTCCCAAAAATAAGATTTCAGGTAACTGCCCTGTTCCCTGGAACAATTACAGATAAGCCAAGCATTATAGATTTGATAGATTCTGGCATGGTTCCGGAGGACTGGAAGATTGCAAATGTCACTCCGCTATTTAAGAAGGGGGCAAGGAAGCAAAAAGGAAATTATAGAGCTGTTAGCTTGACATCGGTGGTTGGGAAGTTGTTGGAGTCGACTGTCAAGGATGAGGTTACAGAGTACCTGGAGGCATATGACAAGATATGACAAGATAGGCAGAACTCAGCATGGATTCCTTAAAGGAAAATCCTGCCTGACAAACCTATTACAATTTTTTGAGAAAATTACCAGTGGGCTAGACAAGGAAGATGCAGTGGATGTTGTATATTTGGATTTTCAGAAGGCCTTTGACAAGATGCCACACATGAGGCTACTTAACAAGATAAGAGCCCATGGAATTACGGGAAAGTTACATACGTGGATAGAGTGTTGGCTGATTGGCAGGAAACAGAGAGTGGGAATAAAGGGATCCTATTCTGGTTGGCTGCCAGTTACCAGTAGTGTTCCACAGGGATCAGTGTTGGGGCCGCTTCTTTTTACATTGTACATCAACGATTTGGATTATGGAATAGATGGCTTTGTGGCTAAGTTTGCTGACAATACGAAGATAGGTGGAGGGGCCGGTAGTGCTGTGGAAACGGAGAGTCTGCAGAGAGACTTGGATAGATTGGAAGAATGGGCAGAGAAGTGGCAAATGAAGTACAATGTTGGAAAGTGTATGGTTATGCACTTTGGCAGAAAAAATAAACAGGCAGACTATTATTTAAATGGGGAAAGAATTCAAAGTTCTGAGATGCAACGGGACTTGGGAGTCCTCGTACAGGATACCCTTAAAGTTAACCTCCAGGTTGAGTCAGTAGTGAAGAAGGCGAATGCAATGTTGGCATTCATTTCTAGAGGAATACAGAATAGAAGCAGGGATGTGATGTTGAGGCTCTATAAGGCGCTGGTGAGACCTCACTTGGAGTACTGTGGGCAGTTTTGGTCTCCTTATTTAAGAAAGGATGTGCTGACATTGGAGAGGGTACAGAGAAGATTCACTAGAATGATTCCAGGAATGAGAGGGTTAACATATGAGGGACGTTTGTCCGCTCTTGGACTGTATTCCTTGGAGTTTAGAAGAATGAGGGGAGACCTCATAGAAACATTTCGAATGTTAAAAGGCATGGACAGAGTGGATGTGGCAAAGTTGTTTCCCATGATGGGGGAGTCTAGTACGAGAGGGTATGACTTAAGGATTGAAGGGCGCCCATTCAGAACAGAAACGTGAAAAAAATTTTTTAGTCAGAGGGTGGTGAATCTATGGAATTTGTTGCCACGGGCAGCAGTGGAGGCCAAGTCATTGGGTGTATTTAAGGCAGAGATTGATAGGTATCTGAGTAGCCAGGGCATCAAAGGTTATGGTGAGAAGGCGGGGGAGTGGGACTAAATAGGAGAATGGAGCAGCTCATGATAAAATGGCGGAGCAGACTTGATGAGCCGAATGGCCTACTTCTGCTCCTTGGTCTTATGGTCATTAAGTTTTGTGCTGTGAGGCCTTCTTTTAAGCACCTTCCCCTTGGCAAAGGCGACTGATTTCCTCCAAATGGGGGTTCACAAACTAATAAAATGGAAGAGACAGGAACATATATTCAAGAATGTGGGGTTATGGGTCCAAAATTAAGTTGGACAGGTCAAAGAGTTAGATGGTCAAAATGGGCTGGGCTGTAGATTGAAGAATGAAGTACCCATAGTACAGTACATAATTCAACAGATTTCAAATGAGCAGGAAGCCATTAACTCACCACACAGACCACTTTCAGCATATAATACCCAGACATCCCACCTCTCCCGGAAGTTCCGGGAGTCTCCTGAATATCAATAGTGGCTCCTTGATGCCCGCAAATTATATACAATGTCCTGGAAATCAATTTTTTGAGAGCGAGCGAGCGAGAGAGAGAGAGAGAGAGAGAAAGAAAGAGAGAGCGCACGCATGTGCGCGAGAGCGAGAGAGCAAGAGAGAGCGTGCGCGAGAGCGAGAGAGCAAGAGAGAGCGTGCGCGAGAGCGAGAGAGCAAGAGAGAGCGTGCACGAGAGCGAGAGAGCAAGAGAAAGCGTGCGCGAGAGAGAGATAGCAAGTGAGAGCGAGTGCGAGAGAGAGAGAGAGACAGCGAGCAAGAGCTTGCCATGGCAGAGTGTTCCAAAAAAATATATAAAACGTACGTCACGCCAGACTATGCTAAAGTGTACCCCTGCCTAATAGGGGTCAAAAATAATGACAGTGTTGCTCGCTGCACTGTTTGCAACAGTGACTTTCATTGCCCATGGTGGGTTAAGACTATAAAAGACATGTTGAGGTGAGTTTATTAGGTGTCATTCATTTATTAGCATAGCTAACGTTATTTAAACTAGCTGGCTGGCTGCTGAGGAGCTACTCTATTGCAGACATTCCACCTCTCCCGGAAGTCTCCCGCAAATTGATGATGCTACCTCCTTGAAATCAGTTTTTGCAGGGTGGGATGTCTGAATAGCTGATGGAAGACAAGCCTCCAGCAAAATACCAAGACTCTCTGCAGCAAAAACTTCCCAACCATGAACCCATTCCTGAAATACTTCTTTCAGGCAGTGAAGCTCTGCTCCCAGGTTCACCAATCAATAGCCGTTATTGATCTGGAATTACCTAGATGATGATCTTCAGGCTCAGTTTTTGAAAATCTAATAGCTGCTTCATTGGCTTTGTTGGTGCTGGATTCAAAATTTCCTTTATCTTTAACCATTTTGAATTCACTGATTATATTATCAACATTAAAATGTCTACCAACTGCAGCTGAAGGCAGTGCTTAATTATAGGGTGCCAGGAAAAAAGGTAGCAGGATGAAATGAATGAGGAATGATGATTCTAGGCAACTAAAAGTTCTGAGAGACTTGTCTGTTTATATTCAAAATTTTCTGTACTTTACCTCCTCATTAAGATCTCAGTTCCCATCTTAGGTAATTAGTCAGATACTGTTCAATGAGGCCCTTGACCAGTTTCATAAAAGTAGAATTGATTTATTATTGTCACATGCACAGAGATACAGAGAAAAGCTTGCACTGCATACTGTTTATACAAATCAGATCATTACATAGTGCATTGAGGCAGAATTAAGTAAATCAATGACAATCCAGAATAAAGTGTAATAGCTGCAAAGAAAGTGCAGTGCAGTTAAACAAAGTGCAAAATCACAACAAATAGATTGAGAGGTCGAGAGTCCATTTTATCACACTAGTGAATTATTCAACAGCCTTATATCAGCAGGGAAGAAGCTGTCCTTGAGCTTAATACATGCTTTCAGGCTTTTGTATCTTCTGCCCAATAAAAGAGGGAAGAAGAGAGACTGTCTGGTATGGGTGAGGTCTTTGAAAATGCTGGCTGCTTTACTGAGGTAGCTAGAACTATAGACAGTGTCCATGGAGGGGAAGCTGGTTTCTGTGTTGTGCTGATCTATGTTCAAAACACTACAATTAATTGCAGTCATATTAAGAGTTATTGTTATACCAAGTCATGATACATCCAGATAGGATACTTTCTATGGTGTATCAATAAAGTAGAGGCTTTGGTGAACTTTCTTGGCCATGATTAGGGCGGGCTGTTGATAATGTCCACTCTTAAGAACTAGCTATTCTCAATCCTCTCAACCTCAATACCACTGATGTAGGCAGAAGCATGTGCACAGTTCCTCTTCCTGAAGTCAATGTTTTGCTGACATTGAAGAAAAGGTAGTTGTTATGACACCAGGTTACTAAGCTCTCTCTTCAAGGTACTCCAAATCATCATTATTTGATGTCCAGCCCACTATGGTGGTATCATCAGCAAACTTGTAGATGGAGTTAGAACAGAATCTGACCACGCAGTAAGTGTAGAGGGAATAGAATAAGGGGCAGAGGACACAAACTTGTGGAGCTTCGGTGCTTAAAGATCCTCTGACTACATGTGTAGAATTATTTCCTGTGAAGTTGCAGTACCAAAAATATTAGAGACCTTCATTGCTTCAGGAAAACCCACTCCCAATTTTGAAGAAATTACTGTCTCGCTGGTGTTAGGATTTCATGCTGTATTTTACTGTGTTGGGAAGCTTATCTGATGTCCTATAGCTCAGCTGGCAAACAAAAGTGAGGCTTGAGTCACAATACAGTGGTGTCTCCCTCCAAAATAGTAGAAGCTCTACCTAGCTGTGCTCATAACAGAACCCTCATGTTGTTGCTGGCATCAAGACATTGTCTCGTGTTAACACACACAAAATGCTGGAGGAACTTAGCAGGTCAGGCAGCATCTATGGAAATTAATAAACAGTCGACGTTTCAGGCCGAGACACTTCTTCAGGACTGAAAAGGAAGGAGAAACATGCCAGAATAAAAAGATGGCGGGAGAGAAAGGAAGATAGCTTGAAGGTGATAGGTAAAGTCAAGAGGGTAGGAAAGAAAGTGCTAGAGAGGAAGGAATCTGATATGAGAGGAGTGTGGACCATATGAGAAATGGACAGAGGAAGAGATCCAAGGGAGTTGATAGGCAAATGAGAAGAGGTAAGAGGGCAGAGTTGGGAATGGAAGAAGAGAGGAGGGGCAAGGATTTTTTTTTATACATCAGAAGGAGAAATCAGCATTCATGCCATTGTCTCATGTTACACAAGAGAGACTGCAGATGTGGGAAACCTGGAATAACACACACAAAACACTGGAAGAACTCAACAGGTCAAGCAGCATCCTGACAAGGGGTGTCATCCATAGATGCTGCCTGGCATGCTAACTTCCTTCAGCATTTTGTGTGCGCTGTTGTTTCAGGTTAGCACTGATACAAGCAGAAGGCACTGCAATGCTGAACTTCAAAAATAGGGCACAGTGTCAAAGCAGAGGTCCCTTCTGGATCAACAGATGAATTGAAAGGCAGGCAAACAATTGCCCTTGTCAGTTTGTCCCTCTTATGATGTAAAATAAATATGTGATGGTACTTACAGGAGTTGTAACCAGCTGATCATCAGAATAATGGCCCCAATAAAGTTACCTCATACTCCTGCTGATACTATACAATGTGCCAATACACAAGTCAACATACTTCATGCAACCATATTTAAATACGAGTTTCTTTCAAAAAGGCTGGGTACACTCAGCTTTTAGATATGTAGTAGCTGTGGCTTTCAATTTTCAGGAAGTTGCAGATTGTTCAATGTCATTATGTAATTTCTAGTATACAACTGTAAAGGAGAGCACAATAATTGTTACTCCGGATCCAATGCAGCAGACTGAAAAAACATATAAGATTAAAAAAACACAATAATTTTAAAAACACAACAAATATAAATGCATAAGGTAGTTTCCATGCATAGACTGAATGCATGCCCATAAAGTGACATGAAGTACATGAAGTGTCTGTACATAAGGTGACTGATGGGAAATGATAAAGTAGTGGTGGGGAGGGGTGTGGTGGATTACTGGGTGGAGGTGTTACTCCATACTGCGTGGGGAAAACAACTACTTTTGAGTCTGGTGGTCCTGGTGTGAATGCTATGAAGCCCTGAGATTTCTTTACCTCACACTGTGGGTGAACTTTCTGGTGCCATCCAATTTTCCAGGAAGCAATTGTGAAGCCATTGTAATGATAACAAACTAACAATGGTTTTAGGCTAGGAATAATCAAGATGACTACCCAAAAAAACTATAAAAGAAACCACAATTCATATCTAATTCAAGATGAATTGCACTAATCAGAATGACTCAGGAATAAAACAAATGACATACCAGATACACAGAAGGAAGCAGCTGCAAAAAATTAAGAAATATAACTCTTCCGACAAATGCTGCCTGACCAGTGGAATATGTCCAGCTTTTTCTATGTTTATTTTAAGATTTACAGCATTGGCAGTTTTTATTCTTTTCACTTTTCAATCACAATAGATCGGCTGGTCGAGTGGTGTCGCAACAACCTCACACTCACTGCCAGCAAGACTAAGGAAATGAGTGTAGACTTCAGGATGGACGAAGAACATATACTAGTCCTCTGAGGAGTCAGTGGTGGAAAGTGTGAGCGCTTCAAGTTCCTGGGTGTCAACACGTCAGAGGATCTATCCGGAGCCCAATACATTAATGCAATCATGAAAAGACATACCAGTGGCTCCATGTCATTTGAAATTAGGTATGTCACCGAAAACTTGCACAAATTTCTATTGACATATAATGGAGAGCATTCTGACTGACTGTCTCATGCCCTCATACAGAGATTCAATACACAGGATCACAAGACACTGCAAGGGCTGTAAACTTAGCCAGCTCCATTATGGGCACAACCCGCCCCATCAGCAAGGATATCTTCAAGAAATTGTGCCTTAAGAAGGTTCCACTCATTACTAAGGACCTCACTATTGGGGAATGCCCTATTCTCATTACTACCATCAGGGGGAGCCTAAAGATCCACACATAATTTAGAGATGGCTTCTTCCCCTCCATCAACAGATTTCGAAATAGTTCTTGACACCATGAACGTTACCTCATTTTGCTTGCACTATTTATGTTGTAATTTTTAGCAATGTTCTGTGCTGCAGCTACAAAACAATAAATTTCTCATCATAGAAGACCGGATTCCCATTTAACAATGTTGCTATTTCCACAAATGATAAACTTGAATCACATCTGCTCCTCTTGCATGTTCATCCTCATTGTTCCCTCCACTTTTCTGCAATTTCCCAACTGTGGTAATGAAAATCCGAGCTTTGAATTAACTGTGCCTCTAGCCAAGTCATTGCAGCACTATTCAACATTAGCATCTATCTGACAATGAACAAAATTGCTAGGGTATGCCCTGCTCACAAAAGCAGGACAAATCCAATCCAGCTAATTACTGTCCAATCAGTCAATTCTCTATCAAGTTAGTGATAGTGTTAACAGATAGTTACCAATAACTTCCTCATTAATGCTCAATTTGAATTAAAGGTACAAGGCCTTGTTGCAGCTTTACTCCAAGCATTGACAAAATAATTTGAATTCTAGATATGAAGCACAGATACAAAGCCAATGAAACGTATTTAGCATCTGACCAGAAATGCAAAGAATAGTGTTATTTACAAAATAACTGTGAAAAAGAAGTGCTACAGCACACAAATATAGAAGTACTGAGACAGTACAATACGGATATCAAATCTAAGACTGACCACTTTTGACATCACAACAGCAGTTGACCGTCAACTACAGGAACTCAGGGCAGTATTCTCAACCCAACAAGTTATCAACACCATTATACAATACAGACCTGAAGACATTTGTTGAAAACTGCACGAAGGTAAGTTCTATTCACAGCTCGCAAGCAAATGAAGCAGTACATGTCAGCATCGAGACATGAACTGATAACTGGCAAATAACAGTAGTGGCACAAATGCCCCAAGCAATGGCCATGCCCAACAATATAACCAAGCCAAAATGGTTGGACATCAGAATCAACAAGATCCTCACCATTACTACCACTGATCAGAATCCCACTACCTCACTATTTTCCCTCTCTTTTTGCACTACTTAATTTAATTTTTGTATACAGTGGTTAATTGGGACACATCAGGACCAGTACATGTTGGCCCAATTAAGCAGCTGCCCAAATTAATCAAAGTTTCATGGAAATTGTTAAAAAGGTATTTAAAAAAAGACAAACTGTTTAACTGAGTAACAAACTATGTATTTAAGTGAAATACAGAACAAAGTAGAAGACTACTAATACTACTGCAGTACTATAAAACTATGTATTAGTTCCTGATGCCCTTATCGATGGGGGAATTCATCCGGTGTGAACTGTTTTGTCTTTTGATTGACTGTAAATGAACAAAATTAGCATAGACACCTGCTGCAGATAACTGGAACAGCAGCTCAAAGACCTTTGGCTCATACAGCAAACTGAGGAAGTGACAGATAGGAGCTACAGAGTCAGTCACCCCCAAGTTGCATCAGGCAGGTACCTGGATGACTGTCAGGAGAGGGAAAGGAGACAGCCTGTACACAGTACCTCTGTGGAGTTCCTCTCAATAACAAGTAAACTGTTTGAATACTGTTGGGGTGGGGTGGGGTGGGGCGGGGGGAGAAGAGAGAGGACCTACTATCGGGGAATCGCAGCAACCAGGTCGTTCGTACTGAATCTGCCACTATAGCTCAGAAGGGAAGAGGGAGAAGAGGACTGCAATAGTGATAGGAAATTCCATAATTAAAGTAGTAGACATAAGATTCTGTGGACGTGATTGAACACTCGGATGGTATGTTGCCTCCTGGGTGCCAGGGCTCGGGATACCTCAGATCAGGTCCATGGCATTCTAAAGGGGAAGGGTGAGCAGCCAGAAGTCTTGGTACATACAGATACCAATGACATTGTTAGGAAACAGGAGAAGGCCCTTCTATAAAAGCCATAAGGAGGGAAAAGATGAAATATGAAGGTAAGCTGGCCAATAATATCAAAGAGAATACCATAAGTTTTTTTCAGATCTATGGAGTAAGAGAGACGCAAGAGTAGATATCGGGCCACTGGAAAATGATGCTGGAGAGGGAGTAATGGGGGACAAGGAAATGGTAGATGAACTGAAAGCTGAAAGGTTTGGAGAATACTATGGAGCAAAGCTTGTAAATTGCGCCAGTTGCTTGTGCTTGTCATCCATTTGGGCCAACAGAGGTTGATTCAAAAACCAGACCTTTGATTAATTGCTTTTTTAAAAATTTTGACCTTATGCAAGACGACAATGATGGCAGTCCATTATAATACTGTAAAACAATAAGACATCAGAGCAGAATTAGGCCATTTGAACCATCAAGTCCACTCTGTTTGTCATGGCTGATCAATTCCCGCTCAAACCCATTCTCCCGCCTTCTCCCCCGTAACCTTTCATGCCCTGACGAATCAAGAATCTATCAACCTCCGCCTAAGTACACCCAATGACCTGGCCTCCACAAATGCCTGTGGCAACAAATTCCACAGATTTGGCATGCTCTGGCTAAAAAAATTCCTCATCTCCATGCTAAATGGATGTCTCTTTAATCTGAGGTTGTGCCCTCTGGTCCTAGACTCCCCCACTAAAGGAAACATCCTCTCCATATCATCTAGGCCTTTCAACGTTCAATAGGTTTCAATGAGATCCCCCTGCCCCATTCTTCTAATTTCCAGCGAGTCCAGGTCCAGAGCCATCAAATGCTCCTCATATGATAAGCCTTTCATTCCCAGAATCATTTTCGTGAACCTTCTTTGAACCCTCTCCCATTGTCAGCACATCCTTTCTTAGATAAGGAGCCCAAAACTGCTGCAACTACAGTTTTTATGCTTTGACTGAAATTTAGAGGTGATGATAGGTTGGTATTTTGAAAAAGTAATTAGTTGATCTCAAACCGCAGCAGATATCAGAGTTGAAATTTTGCAAATTGCTATAGAAAAATGCAAACTGCAATTAGTGTACAAGTACTGGAGAAAACAGTAATAGGTTCAGCGGAACAGATGGCTTTGGCCTTGACTCAGCTTAGAAAATTCAAATGGTAAGTGCGTACAGGCACTTCCCAGAACTACTTTCATGTGATATTTGAGTGGCTCTAACGGTAGCACTCTTGCACCGGAGTAGAAAAGTTCTGCGTTTGAATCCTATTCCATACACGAATTCAAAGCTGCAGTCTGATACTCCAGTGCAACACTGAGTTAGTGTTTCACCATTTGTAGGACCATTCCAGCACAGGAGGAAGCTATTTGATCCCATTGATCCAAGGCATATTCCGTGCCACTAGTTCTCTGTTTGCAGTCGTACACTGTTAAAGCCATTACTGAAGTGCCTCTGTTGCTATTTCAGTTAATTCTGGGCCAAGTTTGTCTACTGTTTCAATACAACACTTAAACATCCTAATGAGTTTGAGATGGACAGAGGGCAGTTGCAGGCCGTGAGGAAACGATATGATTTGGTGATATTAAATGATATGAGTCAGCTGCACCTTTCCTCATTTCATCACGGCCACTGTTGGACTTGAACGCATGCGAGGTCATTATGCACGCGAGGTCATTACCCACAAGAGGTCATCAGTCAGTCATTAACCTACAACTACTTGATGAGAAAAAACCAAACGTCGCTTGAGAGTTTCTTTGGAAGAGGGGGTAAGGGACATAAAAGGCCTAACGATGATGATAACGCAGAGACAGCCGAGGCTGAGACTGCAAAAAAAAAAGCTTCCTTCAACAGAAAATACAATGAATCATACATAAAATATGGCTTTATTGCGACCAGTGACTCGCACGCTCTAAGCCCCGTGTGTGAGATGTGGAGAAAAGCTGTCTAATGAGGCAATGAAGCCCTCAAGACTGCTTCAGTACCTTGAGTCCAAGCACCCTGCACTTAAAGACAAACCCGCTGAGTTTTTTGAGCAGGAAAACGTGAGTAAGTGGGACAGAAGCAAGTGCTGAGAGCCACCACTTCCACAAATGCTACTGCTCTGAGAGCGTCGTACTTAGTGGCTGGCCGTATTGCTAAGGCTAAGAAGCCTTTCACTGTTGAGGTTATCAATCACACCAAAGCAAAAGCCCTTAACTCACGTCTGTTTGAGCAGCTTTGCGAGGAAATGGATGCAAAGCACAAAAGTCTTCTCTTACACACTGAAGTCAGGTGGCTATCAAGGGGGAAGAGTCCTGGCCAGGGTTTTTGAGTTAAGAGAGCAGCTACAGAGATTTCTTTCAGGAAAAAAGTCACCACTGGCAGTACACTTCAGTGACGAGGAGTGGATAGCAAAACTCGCTTCTCTGTGTGACATCTTCAACCTGCTCAATGAACACAATTTGTCACTTCAGGGGAGAATGACAACAGTCTTCAAGTTAGCAGATAAAGCGTCTGCTTTCAAAGCCAAACTGGAACTGTGGGGACGGCGAGTGGACAGAGGCATATCTGACATGTTCCCAACATTAGCTGGGATTTTGAGAGAGACTGAGGCTGCACCATCCTTCTCCCAGTTGGTGTGCGATCACCTATCTTCGCTGTCAACAGATTTCGTGCGTTACTTCCCAACCGCAAATGACCCAAGATGTGCAAAGGAATGGGTCCGTGACCCATTTGTGAATGTCCCCAGTGAATCAACCATGTCAGCGCGGGAAGATCAACTCTTCGAGCTTGCAAATGACGGTGGGCTGAAAAGTATGTTTGACATAACATTTCTGCCGGCATTCTGGATCAAAGTTAAGGCTGAATATCCTGAGATAGCCACGAAAGCACTGAAAACGTTGCTTCCATTTCCAACATCATATCTCTGCGAAGCAGGGTTTTCTGCAATGAATGCAACGAAAACTAAATTGCGGAATAGACTGGACATAAGGAACCCCTTTCGAGTATCGCTGTCTCCCATCACCCCTCGATGGGACCGTCTTGTTGCAGGGAAACAAGCCCAGGGCTCCCACTGATTCAGCAGTATTGGTGTGTTGCAATGATTTTATATGTTCATACTAGGAAAATATGCACTGTGTTTAATATTAAATTCGTTAGATAAACCCTTTTAGAAACGAAATTGAGTGTATTAGCCACTTATAAGTGACTTATAGTTGATTTATCACCTATACTCTGGTCATGATTAACACCCCCCCCCCCCCACCCCTGTCAGCCGGTCCACAAGAATATTGTCAATATCAAACCGGTCCGTGTTGCAAAAAAGGTTGGGGACCAATGACATAGGGGATCCGATGGCACCCTTGCAAAGACAACAGAAGGAATTATCTGTCATGTCCCACCTAAAATTTATTCCTCATTCACCTGGAAGTTGCTCTCTGGAAATTGCCTGCCAAGTTTCACTGACTGCATCAGTGAATAAACTTACATTTGGAAACAAGCAACTGCAGATGCTGGAATCTGGAGCAAAAAAAATATACTGCCAGGAGAACATAACAGGTGAAGCAGTATCTATGGAAGCACATTTCAGTTCAAAACCCTGCATCAGCACTGAGAATGAGAGGGAAGATAGCCAGTATATGGAAATGAAAAGAGAGGAAAGGATGAGCCAGGCTGGTAGGGGATCAATGGAACCAGATTTTGGGGTTTGGGGGGAAATAACAGACAGATGGAACCCAGACATCAATTTGCGGGAGACTCCCGGAACTTCCGGAAGAGGTGGGATGTCTGCAATAGAGTAGCTCCTTAGCAGCCAGCCAGCTAGTTTAAATAACGTTAGCTATGCTAATGAACAAATGACACCTGTTAAACTCACCTCAACATGTCTTTTACATTTTAACCCACCATGGGCAATAGAAAAGTCACTGTTGCAAACAGTGCAGCGAGCAACACTGTCATTAATTTGACCCCTATTAGGCAGGGGTACACTTTAGTGTAGTCTGGGGTGAAGTACATTTTATATTTTCTTTCTTTGGGACACTCTGCCATGGCGCGCACGCTCTCTCTCTCGCCCTCGCACCCTCACCCTCGCTCGCTCTCAAAAAAAAATCGATTTCCAGGATATTGTATATAATTTGCGGACATCAGGGAGCCACTATCAACATGCGGGAGACTCCTGGAACTTCCAGGAGAGTTGGGATGTCTGGGAACCAGGCAAGGGGGTGGAAGGGAGAGTGTTGAGACAGAGGCCAGTACAGTTTCTGAAGTAAATTACATCACCGTTTCACTTTAATCTGCGAGTATGTTTTAAAAATTAAATGCAAAGTGGGTATAGTTCAGAAAGAACTGCTAAGCTCATTTACAAATTACAGAAAAACATTCACAACTTATTCTTGGATCCTCTGGGAATACCAGGTTTCTGTTTTCATTGCAGGTTAGTGTGTATGACATTCAGATCAACCTTAAAACATTAAATGGGGAATATTTTGAAATCAACAACAATCACCTTCCAGTATTCAGGGGAACAATTTTCTTTGATGGGATTCAAGTACAGCTGATGTTCTAGGGCCATTGTTGACCTGGAACAAAACTACCTGAAATTTGTGCTAAAAGGCTACAGCACACTCTTAAGGTTTATTTACATTCCTAGTGTGCTACAAGTGTTGTCTTCATCTGGGTAACTGATAAATTAAACCCATTTTGGGAACATTTGTCCAGTGATATGTGGGGTCTTTTAGCTGATTCCATCCTTATGTGGAATCCTTTGCCACAGGCAGCTGTGAAGGCCATGTCCTTATGTATATTTAAAGCAGAGGTTGTTAGATTCTTGATTGGTCAGGGCATGAAGGGATATGGGGGTGGAGACAGGAGAATGGGACTGAGAAGAAAATTGGATCAGCCATGGTGAAATGGTGCAGCAGACTTGATAGGCCAAATGACCTAATTCTGCTTCAATATCTTATGGTCTTATACATCAAGTGCTTTCAGGGAAGTAGGGTTACATTGCATGACGGCCAGAACCTGGCAGCAAGCCCTGGGAACCTAGGCAACACCATCTGAATTGCATTTGTTTGGTTTATTTCTGTGCGGATCAGGTGATGTCATGTGCTGCGCTTTGGAACAGGAGGAGCCATTCACACGTTCATTTTGCCCATCACTGCATATGGTCATAACTGACTATGGACCAATTCATATCACTGCCTTTTCTTCCCCCTACCCCTTTAATATATTAAATGAAGGAATAACTATCATTTTCAGGTTTTCTTTCCTACAACTTCAGAGTTGACTGACAGTTTCTACTTATAGCCTACAAGCCTGCCTGACCCCACAATCTCAATTGTATACCAGTTCCCTTTGATCCACACACTCAATCCTGATGCAAGATTTAGCCTGAAATACCAACAATCCTTCTGCCTCCACAGATGATGCTAGACCAACCTGCTGCATTTTTCTCAGTAGTCCATATTTTTTGTTTCCCAAGTGTTTAACTGGATGTAAAGAACTATGGGATGGCCTGACAAGAACTTGAAAAGAACAATCCAAGCAAAAACCTAAGCCTTAGTTTCTGGTGGTTGATCATGTTGTATTTGACAATGAGACAGATCATGTGAATGAACAAACATTGTTTAACTAACCTTGTCTGAATGCCTCAGTACGCCCATGAACATGTATTCAGCCTTTCTTGCAAAAATACATAATTTTCTGCAACAAAGCAAAACTTAACAGCATATTACTCAAACTGTTTGGGGTTCCTTTCAATCAGCAATGATTTACTACAAAGCTTCCAGTATTCTCTCGCATTCTGTAGGTTTATTGGGGAGTCTCAAGACCATGATGTCTTAACTAATTTACAAAAGAAATTAAAGTTGCAAGAAATCTTCAAAAAAAAACAACAGATTTCTTTTCATCTTAATTAGGTCACAGTCAGCGACAACCATATGAAATGATAAACAAAATCAAGGTGTGAATGGCTCCTCCTGTTCCTAAATGTAGCACGTGACATCACCTGATCCACACAGAAAGAAACCAAACAAATGCAATTCAGATGGTGTTTCCTCGGTTTCCAGGACTTGCCGCCAGGCTCTGGCAGAGACAAGACTAAGAAACCTTACTTCACTAGAATCACAATGTACACTGACTGAATCTGCTGAAAGGCTCCACATGTGACTGGACGAATGTCCCCAAATAACATGCCTTAATGACAACCTTCCTAGTGGCTCTGACATCTACCTTCACGAAGTGCTTTGAAAAGCTGTTCATAGCATACATTAACTCCAGCCTTTCATGTAACTTTAACCCAATTTAATTTGCCTTAATCCTAAACAAGTCTACAGTGGACACCATCTCCCTGGCCCTACCACTCACCTCTAGCACATCTGGACATAAAGCAAGTACATCAGACTATTTTATATTGACTACAGCTTCACCTTCAATACCGTAATTCCAAGCAAACTCATCACTGAACTACGGACCATAAGAGTCAATGCCTACCTCTGCAACCTTGACTTTCTGACTACCAAGGATAGGCAGCAACACCTCTGCTACCATTACCCCAAACACTGTTGCTCCACAAGGTTGCATCCTCAACTTCCTACTCTACTACCAGTTAACCCACGACTGCATGGCCAGATTCTGCTCTAAGTCCATCTACAAGTTTGTAGATGATACCACCATAGTGGGCTATATCTCAAATAATGATGAGTCGAAGTACTCAGAGAGCTTAGTGTCCTGGTGTCACAACAACCTTTCATTCAATGTCAGTTAAAAAGCTGGCAGTGGTCTTCATGGTGGGGGGGAGGGGAGAGTGTGCACATGTTCCCATGTACATCAATGGTATTGAGGTTGAGAAAATTGAAATCTTTCAGGTTTCCAGGTGTGAACATCACAAACAGCCTGTCCTAGTCTAACCACATGGACAAGAAAGCTCACCAATGCCTCTACTTCCTCAGGAGGCAAAAAGGCATTTGGCATGTCCCCCAACCACCCTGATGGATTTTTATCGATGAAGATAGGATGCTCTAATGGCTTGGACTGGCAACTGCTCTGCATGAGTCCATAAGAAACTAGAGATGTGAACACAGCTCAACACATCAGAGAAGCCAGCCTCCTTTTCATGGATTCTATGTGTCTCACTGCCTCAAAAAAGCAGCCTGCATAATCAGACACCACCCATTCTCTCCTCTCCCCTCTTCCATTGGGCAGAAAATTTAAAAACCTAGAAGAATGTACCACAAAGCTCAAGGGCAGCTTCTAAATGATTCCCTAGTATGATAAGATTAACTCCTGACCTCTCAATTACCTCGCTATGACTGTGCACATTCCTGTTTATCTGCACTGCATTTTCACTGTTTCTGTTTTTTTATATATACCTTGCTCTGAGTGCACTGTGCTATGATTTGATCCGTATGATCAGAATGCAAGTAAAGCTTTTCACTGGATCTTGCTACAGATGTCAATGATAAACCAATTCCAAGTGGTTTAATCTGGAATTTAAAAGTGGCTTTAATCTGTCAATTGCCCAAATGAACACAACACTTAACTAACAATGTCTTGCAGCACTTAAAATTAAAACTCAGGCATGTAAATGACAGGCAACACACATAAAAGTTGCTGGTGAACGCAGCAGGCCAGGTAGCATCTCTAGGAAGAGGTACAGTCGACGTTTCAGGCCGAGACCCTTCGTCAGGACTAACTGAAGGAAGAATGAGTAAGAGATTTGAAAGTTGGAGGGGGAGGAGGAGATCCAAAATGATAGGAGAAGACAGGAGGGGGAGGGATGGAGCCAAAAGCTGGACAGGTGATAGGCAAAAGGGATACGAGAGGATCGTGGGACAGGAGGTCCGGGAAGAAAGACGGGGGGGGGGAGAGAGACCCAGAGGATGGGCAAGGGGTATAGTCAGAGGGAGAAAGGGGGGAGGAGGAGAGAGGAGAGAGGAGAGAGGAGAGAGGAGAGAGGAGAGAGGAGAGAGGAGAGAGGAGAGAGGAGAGAGGAGAGAGGAGAGAGGAGAGGAGAGAGGAGAGAGGAGAGAGGAGAGAGGAGAGAGGAGAGAGGAGAGAGGAGAGAGGAGAGAGGAGAGAGGAGAGAGGAGAGAGGAGAGAGGAGAGAGGAGAGAGGAGAGAGGAGAGAGGAGAGAGGAGAGAGGAGAGAGGAGAGAGGAGAGAGGAGAGAGGAGAGAGGAGAGAGGAGAGAGGAGAGAGGAGAGAGGAGAGAGGAGAGAGGAGAGAGGGAGGGAGGGAGGGAGGGAGGGAGAGGGGCATTAGCGGAAGTTAGAGAAGTCGATGTTCATGCCATCAGGTTGGAGGCTACCCAGACAGAATACAAGGTGTTGTTCCTCCAACCTGAGTGTGGCTTCATCTTGACAGTAGAGGAGGCCGTGGATAGACATGTCAGAATGGGAATGGGGTGTGGAATTAAAATGTGTGGCCACTGGGAGATCCTGCTTTCTCTGGCGGACAGAGCGTAGGTGTTCAGCGAAACGGTCTCCCAGTCTGCGTCGGGTCTCGCCAATATATAGAAGGCCGCATCGGGAGCACTGGACGCAGTACATCACCCCAGCCGACTCACAGGTGAAGTGTCGCTTCACCTGGAAGGACTGTCTGGGGCCCTGAATGGTGGTAAGGGAGGAAGTGTAAGGGCATGTGTAGCACTTGTTCTGCTTACAAGGATAAGTGGATAAGTGTGCCAGGAGGGAGATCAGTGGGGACGAATGGACAAGGGAGTCGCATAGGGAGCGATCCCTGTGGAAAGTGGGGGGGGGGGTGGATGTGCTCAGTGGTGGGATCCCATTGGAGGTGGTGGAAGTTACGGAGAATTATATGTTGGACCCGGAGGCTGGTGGGGTGGTAGGTAAGGATCATTCCCATCCTGATATGTCTATCCACAGCCTCCTCTACTGTCAAGATGAAGCCACACTCAGGTTGGAGGAACAACACCTTATATTCCGTCTGGGTAGCCTCCAACCTGATGGCATGAACATTGACTTCTCAAACTTCCGCTAATGCCCCAACTCCCCCTCGTACCCCATCCGTATTTATTTATTTATACACACACATTCTTTTTCTCTCTCTCTTCTCCCTTTGTCCCTCTTACTATACCCCTTGCCCATCCTCTGGGCTTCCCCCCTCCCCCTTTTTTTTCTTTCTTTCTCCCTAGGCCTCCTGTCCCATGATCCTCTCATATCCCTTTTGCCAATCAACTGTCCAGCTCTTGGCTCCATCCCTCCCCCTCCTGTCTCCTCCTATCATTTCGGATCACCCCCCTCCCCTTCCCACTTTCAAATCCCTCACTAGCTCTTCTTTCAGTTAGTCCTGACGAAGGGTCTTGGCCTGAAACATTGACTGTACCTCTTCCTAGAGATGCTGCCTGGTCTGCTGCGTTCACCAGCAACTTTTATGTGTGTTAATTGAAATTCCAGCATCTGCAGATTTCCGCATGTAAATGACACTTAGTTTGTGCTTAAAAAAAGGTACAGCACATTTTTTTTTAAAAAAAACAAAATCTGCAGATGCTGGAAATCAGAAGTAACCACACAAAATGCTGCAAGAACTCAACAGGCCAGGCAACATCTATGGAAAAGAGTATATTCAATGTTATGGGCCGAGACCCTTCATCAAGACTGGAGAAAAAAAAGATTGGGAGTTAGAGTTAGAAGGTGGGGGGAGGGGAGGAAAAAAAAACAGAAAGAGATAGGTGAAACCGAGGGGGAGGTGCGAGCAGGGGAGAAGTAAAGAGCTGGGAAGTTGATTGGTGAAAGAGATACAGGGCTGGAGAAGAGGGAATCTGAAAGGAGAGGACAGAAGACCATGGAAGAAAGAAAAGGGGGAGTAGCACCAGAGAGAGGTGATGAGCAGGTGAGGAGATATGGTGAGAGGGGAAAAAGGGAATGGGGAATAGTGAAAGGGGAGGGGGGGGCATTACCAGAGGTTCGCGAAATCTATCTTCATGTTGGAGACTACCCTGAGAGAATACAGACTACTGCTCCTCCAGCCCAAGTGTGGCCTCATTGCAACAGTAGAGGTGGTCATGGACTGACATGTCAGAATGGGATTGGGAAGTGGAATTAAAATAGGTGGCCACTGGGAGATTCCACTTCCTCTGGTGGATAGAGTATAGGTATTCAGCGAAGTGGTCTCCCAATCTATATCAGGTCTCACCAATATACAGGAGGCCACAGCAGGAGCAACGGATACAGTAGATGACCCCAACAGACTCACAGGTGAACTGTCACTTCACTAGGAAGGACTGTTTGAGGGCCTGAATGGTAGTGAGGGAGGAGGTATGGGGCAGGTGTAACATTTGTTCTGCTTGCAAGGATAAGTGCCAGGAGGAAAATCAGTCAGGAGGGATGAATGGATAAGGGAGTCATGTAGGAAGCAATCCCAGTGGAAAGCAGAAAGTCTGTGGGGGAGACAGGGAGGGAAGATGTGCTTGGTGGTGGGATCCCGTTGGAGGTGGCAGAAGTTATGGAGAATTGTGTGCTGAACATGGAGGCTGGTGGGGTGGTAGGTGAAGGCAAGAGGAACCTTATCCCTGGTAGGGTGGCAGGAGGATGGGGTGAGGGCAAATGTGCGCAAAATGGAAGAGATGCGGTTGAGGGCGGCGTTGATGGCGAAGGAAGGGAAACCCCTTTCCTTGACGGAGGAGGACATCTTCTTCATTCTGGAATGAAAAGCCTCATCCTGAGAGCAGATGCGATGGAGACAGAGGAATTGAGAGAAGGGGATAGCAATTTTACAAATAACAAGGTGGGAAGACGTATAGTCCAGGTAGCTGAGAGAGTCAGTGGGTTTATAATACACATCAGTAGATAAGCTGTCTCCAGAGACAGAGACAGAGATCAAGAAAGTGAAGGGAGGTGTCGGAAATGGACCAGGTAAATTTGAGGGCAGGGTGGAAGCTGGAGGCAAAGTTGATGCATTTCTCAAACTTCCAGTAATGCCCCCCTCACCATTCCTCATTCCCTCCCTCACTTTATCTCCTTAACTGCTCATCACCTCCCTCTGGTACTCCTCCCCTTTTCTTTCTTCTGTGACCTTCTGTCTTCTGCTATCAGATTTTTCCTTCTCCAACCCTGTATCTCTCTCACCAATCAACTTTCCAGCTCTTTACTTCACCCCCCCCAATCCCCGGTTTCACCTATCACCTTGTGCTTCTTCCTCCCCTCCCCCCACCTGCTAACTCTGACTCCTCATCCTTTTTTTCTCCAGTCCTGCTGGTCTCAGCCCAAAATTTCAACTGTTTACTCTTTTCCATAGATGCTGCCTGGCATTCTGAGTTCCTCCAGCATTTTGTCTGCATTGCTCAACACACTCTTCAGGCAATTTTGTGCCAGATCAGCACAGGTGCAGCACAAGGCTGTGCTCTTTGCTGCCTGCTCTACTCACTTTATACTGTGAGGTTAAGTACAGCTCCAATGCTATATTTAAGTTTGTTGACAACACCACTGTTGTCGGCTGAATCAAAGTTGGTGACGCATCGCCATATAGGAGAGTCTGGTTGAATGGTGCCACAACAACCTCTTATCCAATGTCAGCAAAACCAATGAGCTAATTATGAACTACAAGAGGAAGAAATCAGGGGTCTATGAGCCAGTCCTCATCAGGGGATCGGAAATGGACAGGGTCAGTAACTTTAAATTTCTGGGCATTATTATATCAGAGAATTTGTCCTGGGACCAGCACATCAGTGCCATTTCAAAGGAGGGACACAACACTTCTATTTTCTCAGAAGCTTGCACAGATTCAGCATATCATTTAAAACTTGGAGAATCTTCTATAGACGCAGAGTGGAGAGTCCCCCTGGCTGGTTGCATCATCGCCTAGTATGGAAACACCAGTGCCCAAGAATAGAAAAGCCTACAAAAAGTGGTGGACACATTCAGTCCATCACAGGAAATGCCCTCATCATCATTGAGCACATATACAAGGACCATTGCCACAAGAAAGCAACATCCATCATCAAGAATCGAACCATCCAGGTCATGCTCTCCTATTCTGGAAGGAAGTACAGGAGCATTTGATCCCACACCAGTAGGTTTAGGAACAGTTATTACCCTATTACCCTTCAACCATCAGGCTCACCACAACACTGAACTGATCACTAAACACAACCTATGGACTACCTTTCAAGGACTCTACAACTCATGCTCTCAGTATTATCTGTTTCAGTTACTTTTTTTGTGTTGCCCATTGGTTACTTGTCAGTGTTTGTATGTAGTTTTTTAAATTTATTCTACTGTATTTCTTTGTTCTACCACAAATGCCTGCAAGAAAATGAATCTCTGGATAGTATATAGTGACATATTCATACTTTGATAATTAATTTACTTTGAACTTAGGTCAACATTAGCCCAAATTAAAATCATGCTTTGGCTCAGCTGAAGCTGAATCCCATCACAGAAAAACGATCCCAAAAATATTGCAATGTAATTGGTGTTGATGATTTTTAAATATTCATCATTCAGTTTTTTTAAGATTGATTTGAATGCCATACACACCACCATGCCATACGAGCAAAAAGCTGGCAACACTACCTGGTATTTCTGATAACTGCCCCAAAATCCAGGAATAAATTAATTATGTATTTCCTCAATTCCCAAACAAGCTCAGATTTATTCTAAACTATATGCACCTTACAATTAACTTGTTAAACATATTTACAGATTTAAAGTGAAACTGTGATACAAACCCATTCAGACCACAGGATGTGAAACCCCATTGGCAGATAACTTCTGGCTAATGCATGAGAAAGTGCAATAATTTCAAGTGAGACCTCATACTGTATACCACCATGTTAAAATAAAAAATTGTGCCAAGTACCATTTCTTGAGCCAATGATGTCCCACAATGGTGGTGACACTAACTTTGGAATCTGAACAAATAAGAACCATTTTTGAATATTAATTTAATTTTCAATTTTAATTTGCAGCAAATACAAATCCCAGTTGCACACTCCATGCCAAATAGAATTAATTTAGTAATTATCCAAGGTGTCTTCAAAGCCCATTTATGGAGAGAATCAAACCTCTGAAATGTTGCCAAAACCAACCAATCTCATTAAACAAATGTTACTATAATTAATACATAATAAGAATGATAATCAAGCTTAAACACCAATGGACATCAGGTGGGGCTGGAAAATTGTAATTAAATGTATTAATTTAGAGCAACGATATTTAAACTTCAGGGAGAAATAAACTCAAGGTGGTTTAAATGAGCTTCATCTATTTATAAATTCTTTGGAAACTTGAATCAACAATTTGTACAAAGTCTTAGCTTCAAAATGCCCTTATGATCATATTTAGAGCACTCTGTGTTCTTTATTAATTGGAAAGCGACTTTTGTATGAAGCAAAAATAACCAAACATCCAGAACAATTCTCATCACATTATGCAATTGCTGAGAACAGAAGACTCAGCGAAGCACAAACCAATCACATGATGAAATATAACTTCGCACACAAAATGCTGGAGGAACTCAGCAGGCCAGGCAGCATCTATGGAAAAAAGTACAGTTGATGTTTCGGGCTGAAACCCTTCAGCAGGACCGGAGCAATGCAGCTTTTTACATTCTGCTGATGTAAAGATTTGATCAAGCAGTCTTAGCAAAAAGATTGAGGACCTAACAATAATACCTTAATCATTCAATTTTATCAGGAATTTCCCAACTTCCAGCATTGTTAGATTCCATTTTTTATCATGTTAGTCTGTCAGAAGTACTCAAAAATCTCAAGAGAAACTGTATCAATCAGAATCAGATTTATTACCGCTGGCACATGTCGTGAAATTTGTTGCTTTGAGGCAGCAACACAAAAATGCCACAAGTTACAATAATAAGTCATCAAGTGCAAAAGAATAGCAATGCAGTGTTCACGGGTTCACGAACAGTTCAGAAACCTGATGGCAGCAAGGAAGAAGCTGTTTCTAAAACACTGAGCTCCTGTTTTAGGAACAGGATTTACCCTAATCGAAGTAATGAGATTTTGGTGATGGACTAATATTCATCACTGAATTTTACCAGTACAGTGGATTCCAGTTAATTGGGCCATCAGTTAATCAGGGAAGCTGCTTATTTGTGGCAACTCTTTCAAAAAAAAAGAAGAAATCAATCAACAAAATAACCTGGGTTCCCTTCGTTTATTAGGGACACTATGCTGCTTAATTGGGACAGGAGACTGTTGCCGAACAGTTTCTAACTCGCGTCAGTCCCGTGTACTTGTGTGGCCATTTAGACACTACACTGTGCTTAGAATGAACAGATTTTTTTTAAAAAATAGTGTCAGTGGTGTGTGCTTCTGTTATGCTATACACTTCGATCGACAGACACTAATTCAAAAAGCAGTGACTTTTGATAATTGTGTTTTCTTTATTGTGACTTTAAAAAGTAATGAAGATGTTATGTCTGAGCTAGGGACTACACAGGATGCCAGGAAATTTATTGCTGGATTATGACACTATTTCATGCAGGAAAGAAATGAAGGCAGGTGGTGTCTGTACTGATTTTGTTCATTTACAATCAGTCAACAGAACATGGCAGTGTAGACTGGATGAATTTCTCCAGCAGTAAATATTAGGAACTAATACATTTAGCCAAAACGTACTGGTCCCTGTGTGTCCCAATTAACTGGAATCCACTATATTTCTTACATGCAGCATATTAACAAAACATGTAACAACTCAAATTTGGATCATTGGTGCTGAAACATTATTTGTTTTAGTTTTTGATTTTTAATTAGTTTTGGAGATCAGTTCAATCCTATGCACCCAACTGCAAAATGCCACTTCAGGCTGTGCAAATCACACATTTCAAAATACCCATATGAATGACTTAGTCAATGACAAGAACAGCAATGTTTTGAATCTACCAACAAAAACAACTCTCCATCAGTTCGGAGGACCATCAAGATGGATGATTATTTTGAAACTTAAAAGCTCAAAAGCAATCACAAAACATCTAGGTCCCTCACTTGCTACCTCTGTGACTTAATAAACCCACTGCATAAGGTAGTACTGAACCAAGCAAAAAGCTGTTGTCGGAACAGAGGGGAGAGCAATGGTAGGGGTGCTACAAATTATCTCTATGCCACCAGGCCAAAGATAAGCTAAGAGATCAGTACATCTTCACTTGACAACACTTGGAAGAATGCTGGGAGCAGCAAAGACTGTACTCTGGGTGGAGGCACTAATTTGATGAAGGGGAGTGTGGGTAGGCAATTGTACAATTACTGGAAGTTCATCCTTCCAAAAAATGTTTCAGCACACAGGATCTGCCATTTACAGTAAGACTCTAATAATCTACAATCTGATTATTCAGAAATCCCATTGTTCAGCATCTGGTTCACCAAGTAATACCTGCTGTATTCCCTTGCCACTCAATGAAACTGTAGCTCCCACACTCCCTTTCACTTTACCTGAATAATGGAAAATTTATGAAAGTGCTGTATAATATTTAATACAAATAACATCCAACTGTCCAGATGATCTGTCCACCCAGCACCAATGTCCCAAACACTCTACAACCTTGGAGTTGTATTCACGTTTCCCTGCATCTCAATAGGCCAACAGCATTGTTCCTCGTTACAAAATGCATTACCTGTTACTCAATGACTCGAGTTCCTCTCCAGTATGCTTGATTATTTTTACTTCATACAAAAGCTGTTTTCAGATTACTAATGAACACACCATGTTGCATGGTAACGATGATCACAAGGGTTCTCAGTCCCAAATAGTATGATAGTCATTGCTAGGAAGAAAAGTGCAAGTATAGAGAAAGGACAGCTTATACTTTGCTATGCTGCTATCAATAAGTCAATGTGTAGGCTTGCATACAAAGCAGTCACTTGGTGCATTACTGAATGGTTTTTGCCACTTTGAACCTGAGATTATAAAAGTTCAAAGTAAAATTATCAAAGCCCAAACTGTACAGGTCACCATATACTACCCTGAAATACCTACCCTGCAGCAGAACAAAGAAATACAGTAGAATCAATGTAAAATTACACACAAAGGCTGACAAACAACCAATGTGCAAAAGTCAATCAATGCAAATACAATAAATAATACTGAGAACATGATTTGTAGAGTCCTTGAAAGGAGTCCATTGGTTATGGAATCAGTTCAAAGTTGAAGTGAGTAAAGTTTATACGATGGTTCAGGAGCTTGGTAGTTGAACGGTAATAACTGTTCCTGAACATGGTGGTGTGGGACCCAAGGCTCTTTCATCTCCTTCCCAATGGCAGCAGCAAGTAGAGCATGACTTGGATGGTGGGGTCCATGATGACAGATGCTGTTTTCTTGTGGCAACTCTCCTTGTAGATATGCTCAATGGTGGGGATGGCTCTTTCTGTGATGGACTGCACCACTTTTTGTAGGCTTTTCCATTTTTGGGCATTGGTGTTTCCACACCAGGCTGTGATGCAACCAGTCATATACTACACATGTCACAAAAGGACTTTAAGTGAGCCCACCCAGCTTATTCTACTACTTTTTGTCACACAGGGTTGAATCTTCATGCTTAATAAAAGAAAGAATGCCTGCATCAAAAGATGCGATTAAATACCAACCAGCATGGAACAATCTGACCAATCTCAAACTTTAATTTTGTGAAATGATCTAAAACGGTGGCATTAGGCAAAATGGGAGAAATGTAAGAGAGAAGACAGAGAGAAATTGGAGGGGAGAGTGATGAGCTAACATACTGTGATTGCTTGGACTTGTTGGGTCAGAGGGTTTCTATCTGTGCTATATTACTCTTTAACTCTGCCAGGAAACAGCTGATGTCTAAAAGGGAAGATCGCAATGGAGGAGAGCAAACACATGATAAATTGGAACTCCACCTAGAATCGAATACTCCACATAGAGTCACAGAATCATACAGCAATACAGCACAAATACAAGCCATTCAGCCCAAATGAGTCAATCCCACCATGGTGCCCACCCAGTTATTCCCAATTTCCTGTGTTCAGGCCATATCCTTCTTGCCCCTCAATGCAGCAATACTATTGTACCTGCCTCAACCACTTCCTCTGGCAGCTCATTCCATATTCTCACCACCCTGTCAGGAAAAAGTTGTCCCTTAGGTCCCTATTAAATCTCTCCCCTCTCTGCCTAAATATATAGCTCCAAGCTTTGGTCTCCCTTACCCTGGGGGAAAGATTGTTATTATTTCTATAATATTGCCCCTTATTCTCCTACTCTACCTTCTTTATCCAAAGAATAAAATTCTAGCCTGGCCAACCTTTCCTAAAACTCAGGCCTTCAAGTTCTGGCATCATCCTCTTAAATCTTCTCTGCACTCTTTCTAGTTTAAACACATCTTTCCAATAACGGGGTGACTAAACTCTACACACTACTCCAAGTGCAGTCTCGCCAACAACTTATACAACAAGATGGCACCAGTGATCATCGGCAACGTTCTGTGGGCTGCAGACAATAGCTCCAAATATTCTTTTAAATATCCCTCTTTTGAATTACTCTCACCGTAATCTGCAGCATGCAACTTCCTTCTAAGCAATGTACTTTTGAATCAACCCAATGATCCGAAAGATTCGATAGACCAGCCCGGAATGGCATGTTTAAGAGGACGAAGGTTCATCGCCATGGCTGGAAGGTGGTGGGGGGTACGGGGCAGGACTACATGCTAGGAGGAAACGCAGAGGGATGAGGCCTCCTCTCGTTCGCAAAATATGCAGTCGCTGGATAACAAAATTGAAGACCTGAAGTGTATCAGAGAGAAATGAGAGCCTATACTATTCTATTCTTGACTGAAACATGGCTTTCTCCCAGCACACCAAATACAATGATTAGACCCGAAGGCTTCTCGATTTACAGAATGGACCAAACTGCTAATTCAGAAAAGGCAATACATACCCATGCCCAGACCGCATTTCAGTAAATCGGATCACTGGGCTGTCCTTCTCCTACCTGCATACAGGCAGAGGCTAAGGAGCAAAGCTCCAGAGATTAGGACAACAAAGGGGTGGTGTGAGAGGCAGAGGAGCGGCTACAGGATTGCTTCATGTCATTGGACTGGGCTGTGTTCAAGGACTTATCTAGATATCTGAATGAATACACCATGACTGTAAGAGACTTTATGAGATCAGCTGTAGACGAGTGCGTCTCCACAAAATCAGTCAGCGCCTTCACCAATATGAAGCCCTGAATCAACCATGATATCTGAAATCTACTGAGAGTCAGATCAGAGAAATTCAAGTCTGGTAACCAAGAAGGCTACAAGAGGTCCAGGAATTTCCAGAAAGCCATCTCACGGGTGAAAAGGCAATTCCAGACCACTAAACTAGAATCAATGAGGGATGTTCGGTATTTGTGGCAGGGCTTGAATGCTATAACGTCTTATAAAGTTAAACCAAGCAACATAGGAGACAGCAGAGCTTCACTTCCAGATGAGCTAAATGCCTTCTATGCTTGGTTTAACCATCAAAACCTGGAGGAACCATCACAACCTCCCACATCCCCAGATGAGCCTATGATTTCAATCACTGAAGCTAACATGCGAGCAGCCTTCAGGAGGGTGAACCATATGAAGCATCCAGCTCAGAAGGGGTACCTGGGCAAGTACTGAAGACCCATGCTGATCAACTGGCTAATGTGTTCACAGAGACCTTTAAACTCTCATTTCAGCAGTGTGGTGTACCCACTTGCATCAGGCAGGCTTCAATTATACCAGTGCCCAAGAAGAGCAGGGTGACCTGCCTCAATGACTATCGTCCAGTTGGACTTGATTCCACCGCGAGGAAGTGTTTTAAGAAGTTGATGATGATACAGACAAACTCCTGTCTGAGAAGTGACTTAAGGTTGATTTATACTTGTGCATCAACTCAACGCCATAACCTACGCAAGTGGCCTACGTGCATTGTGAGCATTTATACTTGTGCGCTGGTGTGGCTGCGTCACTCTGCAATTCGGGCACGTCGCGCATTCACACACACCTGCCCGTGCAAGGCTTCATGGTCATGGTAGTCTTTCTCAGGGTAAACAAGTTTAAAGTAAGCGTCTTTTTCGTAAAAGCGAAATGCGTCCATAATTTCGGAGGTCTGTAAAGCTTTATGGAAAGCACTGCAGCCAGAGTTCCTTCCCTGCCCTTCAGTCGTCCAATGGGAAGCTATTGCAGCGTAGGAGGAAATGCAATGCTACCAAGCAGACCAATCACAGTTGTTGCAGTCTGCGTTGCTGCGACACATAGTTACATTTTGGGAGAGCTGCGCATCAGGCTACGGTGTAGGGATCCGCGTAGGGTTCGCGGCGGTGTCGAGTTGACACACAAATATAAATCAGTCTTTAGATCCATGGAACATCTGGATAGCACAGACACATACATCAGCATGCTCTTTATTGACTACAGCTCAGCATTCAATACCATCATCCCCTCAAAACTAATCTATAAGCTCCAAGACCTTGGCCTCAATACCTCATTGTGTAACTGGATCCTGGATTTTCTCACTTGCAGACTCCAGTCATTTTGGATTGGCAACAACATTTTCTCCTCTATCTCCATCAGCACAGGTGTACCACAAGGCTGCGTGCTTAGTGCCTGCTCTACTTGTTTTACACTTATAACTGTGTGGCTAAGCACAGCTCCAATGCCATATTCAAGTTTGCTGATGACACCACTGTTGAATCAAAGGTAGTGGTGAATCAGCATATAGGAGGCAGACTGAAAATCTGGCTGATGGTGTCATAACAACAACTTCTTGCTGAACATCAGGAAGACCAAAGAGGCAAATTACAGAGTTCAGGAGAAGGAAACTAGAGGTGCATGAGCCAGTCTTCATTAGAGGATCAGAGGTGGAGAGGGTTAGCAACTTCAAATTCCTAGATGTTACTACTTTCGGGAACCTGTCCTGAACCTAAGTGCAATTGCGAAGAAAGCACGGCATCACCACTACTTCCTTCAGAGTTTGCAGAGATTTGGCAGGACATTAAAAACTTTGACAAACTTCTACAGATGTGCAGCAGAGAGTATATTGATTGGCTACATCACAACCTGGTAAAGAACCACCAATGCCCTTGAATAGAAAATCCTATAAAAAGTAGTGGATACAGCCCAGTCCATCACAGGTAAAGCCCTCCCAATCACTGAGCCCATTACATGAAGCACTGTTGCAAGAAAGCAGCATCCACCATCGAGGACACCCATCACCCAGGACATGCTCTCTTCTCACTGTTGCCATAAGGAAGAAGGTACAAAAGCCTCAGGACTCACATCACCACATCGAGGAACAGTTACTACCCCTCAACTATCAGACTCTTGAACCAAAGAAGATAACTTCACTCAACTTTATTTACCCCATTATTGAAATGTTCCCACAATGGACTCACTTTCAAGGACTCATCTCACGTTCTTGATATTTATTGCTTATTTCTTTATTATTATTTATTCTTTTATATTTGCACAGTTTGTTGGCTTCTGCACTCTGGTTGAACGCCCGAGTTGGGTGGTCTCTCACTGATTCTGTTATGGTTATTATTCTATAGATTTATTGAGAATGCCCACAAGAAAATGAATCTCAGGGTGTATATGGTGACATATATGTACTTTGATAATATAATTTACTTTGGATTGCAACATCACGACTCCTATGCTCAATGCCCTGAATGAAGACCTGCATGCTAAATGCTTCACCCACCACCAACCTCTCCAACTGTGGTGCCACTTTCAATGGACCATGTACTTGCACTCCTTGGTCTCTTTGCTCCGTTACACTCCCTAGTGCCCTATCATTCACAGTATAAGCCCTACACTGGTTTCACTTTCCAAATGCAATACCTCACACTTCTCCAACTGGTCAAAATCTCCTTATTATCTACAATTAACTTTCTTCATTATCAATTGATTTGTGCCATCCACAAGCTTAGTGATCACGCCTTGGGTATCTGCATCCAAGTAATTTATATAAATATAAAAACAACAAGGTCTCAACACCAACCCTGCGGCTCACCACTGATCACCAGTCTCTGTTCCAAGACACAACCTTCAACTACCAACCTCTGTTTCCTACTTCCAAGCCAATTTTGAATTCACCCTAACTTGCTATCCCTGGATTCCATGGGTCAAACCTTCCAGACCAGCTGACCATGCAGGACTTTGTCAAAATCTTTGTTAAAATTCCGACAGAGAACATCAACCACCTATTCTGGTTACCTCTTCACATGCACAAAGTCATGCTGACTCCTCCTAATCAGACTCTCTGTAGCCAAATTCTGGTAGATCCTGTAAAGAATGGATTCAGTACTGACTACGTCTGTGACTGCAGTGTGTTTGAATAATGTCTCACAGCTGCTTTCTTTGGAGCAAGATAAGGATTAAAGTTCACCCAGATCCACATAGGTGTCTCTGGGCTTTTCACACCTTTTGATTTTGACAAAAAGCAGTACCTGATGGAAATTAGACAGAACATTCTTAATTAAAGCACATATTTGACGGATGTTCTTATCTTTGTAATTAAGTTGTGGCTCCAGCAAACCAGGTAGGACATTCTTTTCTTTAATTAAGGTGGCTGGAGTGTCTAACAAACTGATTGTACTTTTGTATCAATAGTCCATTGACTTGGCCGGAATGGTTATCAAACTGATTGTTCTTTTGGATGAGTGGCCTTATAACTTCTGACAATTCTGACATCGGGCAGTGAACTTGTTGAACCGCTGGGGAGATGAGAAAGGGTCTCTCCCTGATGTCGGGTCCAAGTTCACTCACTGGCTGAGCCGAAGGAATAAACGGGTGAAAAGATAAGTAACAATCTCTTTGTGCTGTCGTTATTTTATCCAGCAAAGTTACATTTACACTGTTTCTCAGAATTTCCTCTGGTAACTTCCCAACAACTGGTTTATTTTTCCCTTGTTATCCTTTTTAAAGAACAGAACACCATTAACCACCTTCAAGTCTTTATGAACTTTACCAGTGGCCAGTGATGAAGGAAATATCACTGTAAGGGCCTCCGCAATTTTTTCCTTTGCCTCCCACAAGCTCCAAGGGTATACTGTTACAGCCTCAGGATTGATCCACCTTAATTGCGCTGAAGGGCCACAAATACCTCCACCCTGGTAATAGGAACATCCTCCAAAACATCTCAATTTGCTTCCCTTTTCTCTTCTCCTCAGTAAATGACGATGAGAAATATTCAAACCCTCTTTGTGGCTAAAGACATACCGATCTCTCAGTGAACTTACTCTCTCCACAGCCACCATTTTACTTTTAACTGAGGTATAGAATTGAGTTTTTCATTAACTTTATCTGCCAGATCTATTTCATACCTTCTCTTTCCTAATTTTTGTTTTACAATGAAGCTCCCAGCCTCCTAAACCCAATGTATGCTTCCTTGCTTTTCATGACCAGAGCCTCAATATCAGCCAAGGTTCCCTAAACTTGCCATGTTTACAGCCTTTACCCTAACAGGCTGTTCCTGGACACTTGCCATCTTTCACACTCTTAGAAGCCTCTCATTTGCCATTCATTCCTTTCTGTTCAAAAAGGCTCACACAATTAACCTCTGCTAGATTTGAACACTACTCCACCATAGATGGTCCCAAGCCCAGCTGCAAAAAGAGGAGGCAGGGCATGGGACTAGCAGACCCACCCCATAAAAATCCAGAGCTACAGAAACTCCAAAAGAAGCTCCAAAGCCTTTATCCTTGGAAGAGGAAGGATCTTCAAAGACAGACTACACCAGAGGTCAATTTGAAAGACTGAGGACTCAGGCGAGCTACAATCAATAGCCTATGCCCCAGTCTGGTTGATGGGCTTAAGAAAGAAAGATAATGAATACTCCATGAAAACAGCAGGAAAGTATGCCCAATGGGAAAATTCATGGTTATCCAGGGAAAATAACCAACACAATATTAACTGACAATACCCAAGAAAGATCTGAGTCAATGAAAAGCAAATGACAATCTGTTTTCTGTTCGGAACACTATGTAACACACAACTTTATAGATCCATGAACAAACAGCTTTTATTTCCAGTCTCAAGATAGACCTTGAACAGTAAACAAATCCAGAGTGTTACGATGGTGCAGCAATTAACATTGTGGTGCTGCACAGTTAACCCACATAACTCGTGTTTGATCTTGACCTCAGGTACTGTCTGTGTGAATTCTATTGTTTCTCTCAAAAGGCCAATTTATACTTCTGCATCAAATCTACGGCGTAGCCACGTACTCTACGCCGTAGCCTGACACGCACCTCCCCAAAAATGTAACTACGCGTTGCGGCGACGCAGACTGCAACAAGTGTGATTGGTCCGCTTGGTAGCATTGCATTTCCTCCTACGCTGCAATAGCTTCCCATTGGGCGAATGAAGGGCAGGGAAGGAACTCTGGCTGCAATGCTTTCCATAAAGCTTTACAGACCTCCAAAATTATGGAGGACCCTGTGCTTGACACCAGTTTGTAGCTAGCTGCTATAGCCTGTTGACTTCCACCTGAAGCTAAAACTCGAATGGTGATTGCCAGTCTGTGAGTATACTGTGCGTACACTGATGCGAAATAAATGGTTGGAGACGATGAACCAAATCGTCAAATTTACCTGCCGACATCTGAAAATATTTGAAATGCATTTCCTCGTCCATGCCGCTCAGTGGCCGGACAAGCACAGAAAATTCATCCTCCTTCAGTTTCAGTCGCCATTGTTTGAAGTTTGAGTTTCTTCATGTTGAGTTTCAACACGAAGAAACTCAACACAGTGGCATAGAAACCCCACCACCAACTAGCGTTTTGGCAGTGAACTGCAGAACGACACAGACATACCAACGCACAAGTATAAATGCTCACAACGGCGTAGGCCACTTGTGTAGGCGATTACGCAGAAGTATAACTCAGCCCTAAGACCTGCAAGTTTCCTCCCACATGCCAAAGTAGATGTGATAGATTAATGCCTAATGTATATTGGCCCAAAGGGAGGTGAGAGATCGGCAAATCTGGTGTTAATTGGCTATGTGAGAGAGAATAGATTATAGGAAAAGAACTGGGGAATGGGACTGATGAAATTGCTTTGAGAGTGGCATGAACACAATGAGCTATGGCCTACACACATCAAAGTTGCTGGTGAATGCAGCAGGCCAGGCAGCATCGATGCTGCTTGGCCTGCTGCGTTCACCAGCAACTTTGATGTGTGTTGCTTGAATTTCCAGTATCTGCAGAATTCCTGTTGTTTGCGACCAATGGCCTATGTCATAAGAAAACATGAAATAATTTGTGGTAATTATTACTGTTATTTGTAATCATAAGGTTTGATTATCCACCATTAAAAAGCAGAACTGTTTTCTATTCTGAATAATTTGCTAACCTAATCACAACATGAGCCTTCCCCAGTGGAGAGGGTGTGCAATATTAATGAGGTCTCAGCAAGTCCATCTCAGTCCACAATGAACCAGTTTCACGTTACCTCTGATAAAACACAAACATTTACCCAGACATCAAACCCAACAAACATGTTTCACCATCTCAATTAATTCTTTTACCTCTGCCGAAACACTTGAATTTACTTCTTTACACAACCCAAATCCTCCATTTATTGAACCTCAATTGTAAAATACATCTACCGAATTAACAGAAAATAGAGAGTTCAGATCTATACATTTTCTAAAAATGCTGCAAAGTTACAATTCTAATCACTGTTTATTTTTAGTTGCTTACAAAAGGTCAAATTCACTATCAAATTAAATTTACTGGCTTTAACAGTTTAGCAGAAGTAGGTACATAACATACTTCGTTCATTCTGTACCTTAAATTAGTTGTCACCTTTTGCAAGTCTATCAACTGCAATTGCATGATAAGCCATGTTGCTAACAGCACTTCAAAATATTACAATTTTCCCCTAAAACTCACAACCCTCTGAATATAACAATCATCTTCCCTCCTATCCAATAAACATATTGATCCTTCATCAATAATTTTAGTAAGGCATTTGACAAGGTTCCACACGGTAGGCTTATTCAGAAAGTTAGAAGGCATGGGATCCAGGGAAGTTTGGCCAGGTGGATTCAGAATTGGCTTGCCTGCAGAAGACAGAGGGTGGTGGTGGAGGGAGTACATTCAGATTGGAGGATTGTGACTAGTGGTGTCCCACAAGGATCTGTTCTGGGACCTCTACTTTTCGTGATTTTTATTAACGACCTGGATGTGGGGGTAGAAGGGTGGGTTGGCAAGTTTGCAGACGACACAAAGGTTGGTGGTGTTGTAGATAGTGTAGAGGATTGTCAAAGATTGCAGAGAGACATTGATAGAATGCAGAAGTGGGCTGAGAAGTGGCAGATGGAGTTCAACCCGGAGAAGTGTGAGGTGGTACACTTTGGAAGGACAAACTCCAAGGCAGAGTACAAAGTAAATGGCAGGATACTTGGTAGTGTGGAGGAGCAGAGGGATCTCGGGGTACATGTCCACAGATCCCTGAAAGTTGCCTCACAGGTGGATAGGGTAGTTAAGAAAGCTTATGGGGTGTTAGCTTTCATAAGTCGAGGGATAGAGTTTAAGAGTCGCGATGTAATGATGCAGCTCTATAAAACTCTGGTTAGGCCACACTTGGAGTATTGTGTCCAGTTCTGGTCACCTCACTATAGGAAGGATGTGGAAGCATTGGAAAGGGTACAGAGGAGATTTACCAGGATGCTGTCTGGTTTAGAAAGTATGCATTATGATCAGAGATTAAGGGAGCTAGGGCTTTACTCTTTGGAGAGAAGGAGGATGAGAGGAGACATGATAGAGGGGTACAAGATAATAAGAGGAATAGATAGAGTGGACAGCCAGCGCCTCTTCCCCAGGGCACCACTGCTCAGTACAAGAGAACATGGCTTTAAGGTAAGGGGTGGGAAGTTCAAGGGGGATATGAGAGGAAGGTTTTTTACTCAGAGAGTGGTTGGTGCGTGGAATGTACTGCCTGAGTCAGTGGTGGAGGCAGATACATTAGTGAAGTTTAAGAGACTACTAGACAGGTATATGGAGGAATCTAAGGTGGGGGCATATATGGGAGGCAGGGTTTGAGGGTCAGCACAACATTGTGGGCCAAAGGGCCTGTACTGTGCTGTACTATTCTATGTTCTATAATCCAAGCTCTGCATCACGTACAACCAAAAAGAATGAACAATGCAGCAGATCCCCAGGTTACTGAGTGCCTCATTCCGTGGTTGAATTGCTAGTGCCATGAGAATATTTAGCAGAAAAGGGTTTTCAAACCTCATTTTTCCAGAGAAAGTACATTTCCATAGGGTATCAACCACAATAGAATTTTATACTTCAAGAAATACATACAAATCAAATCTTTAATAGTCAATTGAAATGAAGGATGATTTTACCCAATCACAGGTTTCTGTTCAGCTTCCAAGAGAACAAATGCAGACTGGTAAAAGAAAATCTAGAATAAGAATCTACTAATCATATTTTAATGTCCAACAAGCAACAATACGTTAGCATTATTAAAAAAGAGGGTTTACTTACATCCATTTAGAGATTACTGCAGAAAAACATTGAAGGTGACAGTAATAGCTGTCAGTAAACTGCCAAAGCCACACACTCCACCAGTAGTTTCACTAACCCGCACTCTCTGATGCTCTGAGAGCCTGTTTCCACAAGTTATGTAAATATTTGCTTTCATTCCACAATTCTGTTTATAGTGAACTCTCCATGCTTAAAATATATAAATCTTCATAGTAGCACACTAACCTTCCGTATTCCAGTTTTTTCCCCTCTTACGGCATCCAAGCTATGGTACTTAAATATTAACAGTACTAAAATAGCTTCAACCTTATAAATTATGTATAACCAAGTTCATACGCTACCTATTGTTAAAACCTGTTGTTAAAAATATAAACATACTAACTTCCAATGAAAATGCAGATTCACAAATTCCAAGAATTGATGAGACATTTGATAGACTTCAAACTGTCATCACAAATGTAAACAACTTTAAGATTTCTACCATGTATTACTACAAGTGTGATAAACACCACCGACGATTCTCGTGGACTCATTCAAACCCTGAAGCCTAATTCACCACAGGTTAGGTTGCTGAGAGCCTCATTGTATGTGAGAAGCAAGTTACCTGAATTCAGCACATCAATTTCCCCATAAAACCTGAGTGTCAGAGACACATTTGGCACACCAAGTCCACACTGACCATCAAGTACATATTTTTAAAGTTCAAAGTAAAATTAATTATCAGGACACAAATGTCACCACATACAACCCTGAAATTCTTTTTCCTGTGGGCATACTCGGCAAATCCATAGAATAGTAACTGTAAACAGGATCAATGAAAGAGCAAGAACATAGAAGATGAGCAATGCAAATGAAAATATATAAATAAATAGGAATCAATAACAGAAGCATGAAATAACAAGATAAAGAGCTCCTTAAAGTGAGATCATTGGCTGTGGGATCATCTCAAAAGATAAATGTAGTTATCCTCTTTTGTTCAAGAGCCTGATGGTTGAGGGGTAGTGACTGTTCTTGAACTAGGTGGTGCGAGTCCTGAGGCTCTTGTACCTTCTACCTGATGGCACCAGTGAGAAAAGAGCCTGGCCTGGGTGGTGAGGATCTTTGATGATGGATTCTGCTTTTCTATGATAACGTTTCACGTAGATGTGCTCAATGGTTGGGAGGGCTTTACCCGTAACGTACTGGGCCAAATCCACTACCTTCTGCAGGATTTTCCACTCAAAGGTATTGGTGTTCCCATACCAGGTCATAAAGAAGTCAGCCAATAAACTTCCCATAACACATTTCTAGAAGTTTGTCAAGTTTTTTGATGACATGCCAAATCTCCACACACTCCTGAGGAAGTAAAAGTGCTGTTGTGCTTTCTTCGCAATCATATTTATGTGATGGCTCCAGAACAGGTCCTCTGAGACAGTGACACCCAGGAATTTAAAGTTACTGACCCTCTCCACCTCTGATCCTCCAATGACAACACATCTTTTCTGAGATACGGGGCCCAAAACAGCTGATAATATTCTTAAGTGCGGCCTGATTAGTGTCTTATAAAGCCTCAGCATTAACTCCTTGTTTTTATATTCTAATCCCCTTGAAATGAATACCAACATTGCATTTGCCTTTTTCAACACAGACTCAACCTGTATGTAAGGGGTTTCTTCTTTTATGCTACTGCGTAGGCTAATTAAAATGGTTTCTTTGTTATGTTAACTGCTGAGAAAGTCCTCCCGCTAGCGGTTTATTTGGATTATGTTACTGATAAGAGGGTGAATGAACCAATCGGGATAGATGTTATTCTTTCTGTGTGTCTGTAAGTTATTGTGATGCGCGGGTTTTTGGGGGAGAAGGCAGGAGAGAGAGACAGAGGATGGACAAGGTGCTGTGAGTAGGCTAACGGGGTCGGACCCCGCACAGGAGTCCGAGGTCCAGGGGGTTCGGCGAGGAGAGGAGATGGAGACGGACTCGTGTGGAGTGTCTGGTCCACCACCGTTGTTGGTCCCAGGCGGCAGGTAGAGGTGGTCCGAGGGGATCACAGGGTGAAAGAAGGAGGGTCCTGAGCTCTAACTGTTGTGCACGAAGAGATTGAACTTTGATAAGTATGGCACCTTTTATTTTCCTTTTATATTTTAGTCTCTATTAATTATATAGTTCCAGTAATATCTATAAAATGTAATTCATTTAATCGTATCTGGTGCATTGTCTGTTATTTGGGCGGGGTGGGGTACATCACGCAGCATCCGCACAAACTAATTACCCAGCTTGGTGGGGCTGAGGGTTGCTTCCCTAGACGACAGCGAGCTGAGCGACCCTGAGGCTTACCAGGGGGCTACATGTAAATTAACTTTCTGGGAGTCCTGCACGAAGATTCCTAAGTCCCTTTGCACCCTTGATGTTTGAATTTTCTTCCCATTTAGATAATAGTCTGCACTTTGGTTCCTTTTACCAAAATGAATTGTCATATATTTACCAATACTATATTCCATCTGCCACTTCTTTGCCCATTCTTCCAATTTGTCTAAGTCCTACTGCAATCGCATTTCTTCCTCAGCACTACCTACCCTTCCACCTATCTTCGTATTATCCGCAAAATTTGCCACAAAGCCATCAATTCCATTATCCAAATCATTGACAAACAATGTGAAAAGTAGCTGTCCAGATACTGACCACAAGGAACACCACTAGTCACTGGCAGCCAACCAGAAAAGGCCTCCTTTACTCCCACCCACTGCTTCCTGTCTGTCAGCTCAGCCATTTCTCTATCCATCCCAGTATCCTTCCTGTAATGCCATGGGATTTCATCTTAAGCAGCCTCATGTGTGTGGCATCTTATCAAATGCCTTCTGAAAAACCAAGTAAATGACATCCACTGTCTCTCCTTTGTCCACCCTATTTGTCAGGCAAGATTTCCCTTTACAGAAACCATGCTGACCTTGACTTGTTTTATCATTAGTCTCCAAGCACCTCAAAACTTTATCCCTAATAATGGACTCCAACGCTTAAACTGAAGTTGGACTAACTAGCCTGTAATTTCCCTTCTTTTGCCTTCTTCCCTTCTTAAAGAGTGGGGTGACATTTGCAATTTCCAATCCTCTGGAGCCATGCCAGAATCAAGTAATTCTTGAAAGATCGTAACGAATGCATCTGCTATCTCTTCAGCAACCTCTTTCCGAACTCTAGGATGTAGTCCATCTGGTCCAGGTGACTTGTCCACCTTAAGACTTTCAGTTTGCCTTTGTAATAGCAATGGAATGCCTCCTGCTCCCTGACACTCATGGACTTCTGGCACACTGCTAGTGTCTTCCATAGTGAAGACTGATGTAAAGTACTTATTAAGTTCATCCACTATTTCTTTGTCCCCATTACTACCTCACCAGCATCATTTTCCAGTGGTTCAGTATCAACTCTTAACTCCCTTTTACTCTTTATATAACTGAAAAAACTATTAGTATCCTGCGTGGTAGATCGTGTTTAACGAATCTTGTAGAGTTTCTTGAGGAGGTTACAAAGAATGTAGATGAGGGAAAGGCTGTGGATGTTGTCTACACGGACGTTAGTAAGGCCTTTGGCAAGGTCCCACATGGGAGGTTAGTTCAGAAGGTTCAGACACTAGGTATCCATGGAGAGGCTGTAAACGATTTGAAATTGGCTGTGAGGGAGAAGGCAGAGAGTGGTAGTGGATAATTGCTTTTCAGACTGGAGGCCTGTGGCTGGTGGTGTGACTCAGGGATCTGTGCCGGGACCATTGCTGTTTGTTGTCTACATCAATGATCTAGATGAAAATGTGGAAAATTGGATCAGTAATTTTTTTTTAAGATCATGAGGACACTCAGTCCTCGTTTATTGTCATTTAGAAATGCATGCATTAAAAAATGATACAATGTTCCTCCAGTATGATATCACAGAAACACAAGAAAGACCAAGACTAAAACTGACAAAAGCCACATAATTATAACATATAGTTACAACAGTGCAAAGCAATACCGTAATTTGATAAGAGCACACCATGGGCACGGTTAAAAAAAAGTCTCAAAGTCCCGATAGCCCCAACATCTCACATAGACGGTAGGAGGAAGAAACTCTCCCTGCCATGAGCTTCCAGCGCCACAAACTTGCCGATGCAGCATCCTGGAAGCACCCGACCACAGTCCGACTCTGAGTCCATCTGAAAACTTTGAGCCTCCGACCAGCCCTCCGACACCGAGAACCGAGCACCATCTCTGCCAAGTGCTTCGACCCCAGCCCTAGCTGCCAAGCAACAGGCAAAGCCGAGGATTCGAGGCCTTCGCCTCCGGAGATTTCGGATCACACAGTAGCAGCGGCAGCGAAGCAGGCATTTCAAAAGTTTCACCAGATGTTCCTCCATACTCTCACGTCTGCCTCCATCAAATCAGAATTGTGCACGGCCTCCTACTTGACAGATTACAGATATTCATCACCGGAGAGGCCGCGCGCGCTGCGTCGCGCTGCCATCTTCTCCTCCTCCCTCATTTACTGTTGACACTAAGATTAGAGGCATTGTGGACGGCGAGGAAAGCTTTCAAAGCTTGAAGAGGGATCTGGACTAGCTGGAAAAATGGGCTAGAAAATGGCAGATGGAATTTAATGCAAACAAGTGTGAGTTGTTGCATTTTGGAAGGGCAAATCAAGGTAGGACATACACAGTAAATGGTAGGGCACTGAGGTGTGCGGAAGAACAAAGGGATCTAGGAGTTCAGATACATATTTCTCTGAAAGTGGTGTCACAGGTGGACAGGGTGGTAAAGAAGGCTTTTGGCATCCTGGCATTCATAAATCAAAGTATTGTGTATAGGAGTTGGGATGTTATGGCGAGGTTGTATAAGACATTGGTAAGGCCAAATTTGGAATATTGTGTGCAGTTATGGTCACCTAACTATAGGAAGGATATCAGTAAATTTGAAAGTGTGCAGGGAAGATTTACTAGGATGTTGCCAGGTCTTCAAGAGTTGAGTTACAGGGAAAGATTGAACAGGTTAGGACTTTATTCCTTGGAGTGTAGAAGAATGAAGGGAGATTTTATAGAGGTTTACAAAATAATGAGGGGTACAGACAGAGTAAATGTGAATAGGCTCTTTCCACTTAGATTAGGAGAGATAAACACGAGAGGATATGGCTTTAGGGTGAAAGGGGAAAGATTTAAGGGGGAAAATTAGGGGGAACTTCTTCACTCAGAGAGTGGTGAGAGTGTGGAATGAGCTGCCATCTGACGTGGTAAATGCGGGGTCACTCTTAAGTTTTAAGAACAAATTGGATAGATACACGGATGGGAGAGGTCTGGAGAGTTATGGACTGGGTGCAGGTCAATGGGACTAGCGGAATAAATTTTCGGCACAGACTAGAAGGGCCAAGTGGCCTGTTTTCTGTGCTGTAGTGTTCTGTGATTACTGGCTCATGGACCTCCGGTTTCCCTCTCCTGAAGTCTACAATCAGCTCCTTGGTCTTACTGACATTGAGTGAGAGGTTGTTTTTATGACACCAATCAGCCAGATTTTCAATCTCCCTTTACATGCTGATTCATCACTACCTATGATACAGCCCAGAACAGTGGCATCATCAGTAAACCTGAATGTGGCTTTGAAGCTGTGCCTAGCCACACAGCCATAGGTGCAAAGCGAGTAGGACAGGGGGCTAAGCACACAGCCCTGTGGCGCACCTGTGCTGATGGAAATCATGGAGGAGATTTTTTCTCCAATTCGAACTGACTGGGGTCTGCAAGTGAGGAAACCCAGGATCCAATTGCACAAGGGCTACTGAGGTCCAGGTCTTGGAGTTTACTGATTAGTTTTGAGGGGATAATGGTATGAAATGCTGAGCTGTAATCAATAAAGAACATCCCGATGTATGCATCTTTGCTGTCCAGATGTTCCAGGCTTGTGTGCAGAGCCAATGAGATGGCATCTGCTGTGGACCTGTTGCTCCGGTAGACAAATTGGAGTGGATCCAAGTCGCCAATCAGACAGGAGCTGATAAGTTTCACTCCAGCCTCTGAAAACACCATCACTGTGGCTGTAAGTGCTACTGGGCCATAGTCATTGGAGCAGGTTACCACGATCTTCTTGGGCACCAGTACGATTGAAGCAGGTGGGTACCACACACTGCCGGGGCACGAGGTTGAATATATCTGTGAACACACCAGCCAGTTGGTGAGCACTGGTCTTCAGTACTTGGCCTGGTACTCCGTCTGGACTGGATGCTTTCCTTGGACTCACTCTCTTGGAGGTCAAAGAAATACTCATCTTCAGATACTGAGACCAAAGGATCTCCTGGAGACATGGGGGTGCATGATGGTTCCTCTCCCTGTTCTGGTGGCTAAAGTGAGAATAGAAGACATTGAGCTCAACTGGAAGCAAAACTCTGCTGTCCCCCATGTTGCTGGATTTAACTTTGTAGGCTATGGCATTCAAACCCCGCCACAGTAGTCGAGCATCCCTTGTTAATTCCAGTCTAGTCCATAGTCTCCATTTCGCCTGTGAGAAGTCCTTCCAGAGATCATACCTGCACCTCTTATAGCATTCTTGGTCTCTTATGGCTTCTGATTGGGGAAAACCCTGAATGATTTTGAGGGGGCACACTCATCTACAGCTGTTTTAATGAAGTCCGTAACAATCCTGGTGTAGTCATTAGGATTTTCAGATGAGAGCTTGGACGTGGCCCAGACCACTGACTCAGGGCAATCCTGTATCTGTTCCCCTGCCTCCCATGACCACCTCTCAAGTTGTCTTGATCTCTGGAGCCTTGCTTTTTAAGCTCTGTCTATATGCAGGTAGTAGGAGTATAGCCAAATGGTCCAATTTGCCAAAATGAGGTCTCAGAAAAGGAACAATAGGCATTTCTTATTGTAATGTACCAGGTGCTGGGACTTCTGGTGCAACAGGTTACACGCAGGTGACAATTAGGTAGGGTTTTCTTCAAACAGGCCTGGTTGAAGTCACCTACTATAGTTTGAAATGCAATAGGATGGGCTATTTCTTGCCTGCAGATGACATCGTGCAGTGTCACAAGTGCTTACTTGTAATCGACCACTGGTGGTATATAAACAGCGTCACAGATGGGAACTCCTGAGGCAAACAGAATGGTCTATATTTGATTATTAGGTGTTCTAAGTCAGGGGAACATGAGGCCAACATAATCGCATGTCTGAACACCAGAGAGTTGACAAAAAAAGCACACGCCACCACCTTTTTCCTTACCAGAGTTCAAGATTTGATCCATTCTGAAAATCATAAAACCTTCTGGTACGAACACTGCATTTGGTGTGTCTGCTAATAGTGAAGTCTCAGTTTAACAAACAATTGAGACCTCCCTAATCTGCCTCTGATACAGTAGCCTTGCCCCATGATCATCAATCTTATTTTCCAGTGACTGCACATTCGCCAACCAGATGCTGGGTAGAGGAGGCCTCATCCTTCAGCACTTCAGCTTGGTTTGAATTCTGCCTCTCCGGCTGCATTTCTAGCCATGGCGATGACCCTTAGTGGCATCAAGCTTAACTGCTCCACTGGAGCTCATGACTTCTGCTCCACATTCAATCATCAATTGTGAGATCTGAAAATCATTGATGTAATTTCCAAGTCCATTGTTAAGAAGAAATTTACAGGCTGCAGTTGCAGCAGAAGTAATTCAGAAGTATATTTATGAGGAAAACTGAAACAATTTTCTGCAGCCCACAGAGTGGCTGATGTATGCTGGGGCCATCTTGTCCCTGGAACTACGAATGCCATTTTATCCTTCCAACATTTCATCAATGACCACACGCCTATACACTAGGGGCAATTTACAGTGGCTAGGTCACTATGCAGCCAGCGCATTTGCGTGTTGAGAAGGAACCAGAGCACCTTGAGGAACCACATGGTCACAAGCAGAAAATTCAATTTCCACACAGACTGAGGCGGATATCAGGACTGAACCTGGGTCACTGGAGCTGAATGGCAGCTGCTCTACTCATTGCACCAGTGTCACCCAGGACATGGCTGTAAATGCCCAGGATGGCCTTTAAAAAGAACCTATGAAGATATCACCCATTTTAGTCTGACAACCCAATCTGAAAAGCTGTTGCAGCTGAAGATTTGATACAAAAATTTCACCTTCAGTTGAAAATATGTCCTCCTCCCCCATCCACATTGTTTACCCAGGGCCAATCTGATGCGAAGGCCCAGGAGTCAACCCATTAACGCTGACAGCTCCTCTAAAGTACTGAGACAGACCCATTGTCCATGAGGGACTGAGTTGCAGTACTTCTCAGACCTTCCCAGATTTTATTACAAATCAATACAAGGGATTTCAAACAAGTTGGTGCCATACAGGATGATAGTTTTTGAGGGTGAATAGGGAGGAAATGTATCAAGCTTCCTGAAGTATGTTTATCCTCCAACACTGAAGTATGAACAGATAGGGTTCAGAAAACATTTACCTTTTATGTATTCATCTGGCACAGTACCTTTAGAGTGTAATTGTCAGACCTCAGGTAGTTTCAAAATAACTTGTTATTTTCCTTTTTTCTTAACATCAGTGTTCAAGGCTACAGGAGGACCTTCTGTTGCAGCCCTAAACACATCACCATCCACAAGCTCCAATAATAACCTTCCTTACTGTTCAAAATACAATACTGGTAACGCCATCCGATAGCCAGGTCTACATAACAACAGACAATTCAATGGAAAGCTGTTGTATAATTATTGAGAAGTGAAAAACAGAATGAAGCCATTCAGCCTATCCTTCCGGTGCTGAGCCATTTGCCAGTGCTTTCCAAAAACAATCTTCCAAACCAGCTGTCAGCTTAATAGTGTTCTACTTTAAATAGTAATTACATTTTCATTTAAATGATAGACATTCCAGTCTCAATAACTTCCAAAGAAATTATTCCTCCATTACAAATTATGAAGTCATTCATGATCACAAAAGAGCACTTCCCCGTTCACCATGATTTTCTCTTTTAACTTTGTTTGTTCCATTTATTCTTGTTATATGAACCCCCCCTAAAATCCATCCCCATCAACATTCAACTTCTTCATTCAGAAACGATAACACCATTTCCATAATCATGTGCCCTGAACTACATCAACAAACAACCTGCTGCAGGAACACATTGGGTTGAGCAACAGCAGGAAGGAACTGTCAGTGTGATTGAAATCCTGCAAGACTGACGTGCATTTTGAGCCAAAATCAATTCCTTTACCCCAACTAATGCTGAGTTCCTCCTGTTCCAGATTCCAGCTTCTGCGGTCTCTGCCCAAACCTGCACTCAGTGCACTAACTGTAGCTAACAGATACTTCCTACAAGTACGCATGTCCTTATTGTTATACTTTTACCTTTAATTATAAATCAATCTTTTTCAACACTATCAACTTCCACAAATTTTAAAAAATTTGAGCCCAGACATCTGTTTCACTGCTTCTGCGCATATGTTACTGTTCCAGTTTTTCCACCCAAAATGAAGCAACATACTGTGAAGTTAAGCCTATCCATTTCTCCGTATCATTCTTTCCTCCTGAAAATCAAACGTACAAAACAGGAGGTAACCAATGAGCCTAGTGGCTGAGCAGACTCCTTGAAATAACAACCAACTTTGGTCTCTTGCGACCATAACCATGTTAATCGTAATTTTCATGCACCTTTGAAATCCCTTTTAAAATTAATTCCAAACACCACAAATCTGAAGAATTGTGTAAAAAAAATTTCAATTCTTTCAATGATTTTGCAACTACCATCTTTAGTTACCCCAAAATGTATTTCAAAATTCTCAATTAACTCTATACTATAGAGAAAATAATCCGAACTTTCATAGAACATAGAAATCTACAGCACATTGTTGTGCCGACCATGTAACCTACTCTAGAAACTGCCTAAAATTTCCCTAGTGCATCTCCCTCTATTTTTCTAAGCTCCATGTACCTATCTAAGAGGCTCTTAAAAGATCCTATTGTATCCGTTTCCACACCACCACTGGCAGTCCATTCCACACACCCACTTATCCCTGACATCCCCTCAGTACCCATTTCCAAGCACTTTAAACCTATGCCCCTTCATGTTAGCCATTTCAGCCCTGGGATAAAGCCTCTGGCTATCCACATGATCAATGCCTCTCATCATCTTATACACCTCTATCAGGTCACCTTGCATCCTCCATCACTCTCAGGAGAAAAGGCCAAGTTCACTCAACCTATTTTTATAAGGTACGCCCTCCAATCCAGGCAACATCCTTGCAAATCTCCTCTGCATTCTCTCTATAGTATCCACATCCTTCCTGTAGTGAGGTGACCAGAACTAAACACAGTACACCAAGGTCTGACCAAGGTCTTATATAGCTGTAACATTACCTCATGGCTCTTGAACTCAATCCCACAGTTGATGAACACCACACCTCATACGCTTTCTTAACAACACTTGTCAACCTATGCAGCAGCTTTGAGTGCCCTATAGACACTGACCCCAAGATCTCTCAGATCCTCCAAACTGCAAAGAATCTTATTAATGTTATATTCTGTCTTCAAATTTGACCTGCCACAATGAACCACTACACTCTTATCTGGGTAAAGTCCATCTGCCACATCTCAGCCCAGTTCTGCATCCTATTGATGACCCACTGTAACCTCCGACAACCCTCCACACTATCCACAACAACCCCAACCTTTGTGTCATCAGCAAACTTACTAACCCACCCTTCTACTTCTTCATCCAGGCCATTTGTGAAAATCACAAAGAGGAGAGGTCCCAGAACAGATCCCTGCAGAACACCACTGGTCACTGACCTCCATGCAGAATACTAACTACCTACAACCACCCTTTGCCTTCTGTGGCCAAGCCAATTCTGGATCCATAAAGCAAGGTCTCCTTGGATCCCATGGCTCCTTACTTTCTCAATAAGCCTTGCATGAGGTACCTTATCAAATGCCTTGCTGAAATCCATATATACTACATCCACTGCTCTACCTTCAATGTGTTTTTTTGACATCCTCAAGGAATTCAATCAGGCTCATAAGGCACAACCTGCCCTTGACAAAGCCATGCTGACTATCCCTAATCAGATTATGTCTCTCCAAATGCTCATAAATCCTGCTTTTCAGGATCTTCTCCAACAACTTGCCCACCAGTGAAGTCTGACTCACTGGTCTATAATTTCCTGGGATACCTCTACTCCCTTTCTTAAACAAGGGAACAACATCTGCAATCCTCCAATCCTCTGGTACTTCTCCCATCCCCATTGAGGACACAAAGATCATCGCCAAAGGCTCAACAATCTCCTCCCTCGCTTCCCACAGTAGCCTGAGGTACATCTCATCTGGTCCCAGTGACTTATCTAACTTAGTGCTCCAGCACATCCACCTTCTTAGTGTCTATACGCTCAAGCGTTTCAGTCTGCTGTAAGTCATCCCCACAACTGCCAAGGCCTTTTTCCCTGGTGAATACTGAAACAAAGTATTCATTAAGTACCTCCGACTCCATGCACACATTTCCACTATCGCACCTGATTGGTCCTATTCTCACATGGTTCATCCTCTTGCTCTTCACATACTTGGAGAATATCTTGGGGATTTCCTTAATCCTGCTCACCAAGGTCTCTTCTGGCTCTCCTAATTCCATTCTTAAGCTCCTTCCTAGCAACCTTGTAATTTTCTAGAGCTAGTACCTAGTTACTTGAACCTTTCGTAAGCTTTTCTTTTCTTCTTAACCAGCTTTTCTACATCCTTTGTGCACCATGGTTCTTTAACCCTACGATCCTTTCTCTGCCTCAATGGAACATACCTATGCAAATATTCCCTGAACATTTGCCACATTTCTGCCATGCATTTCCCTGTGAACATCTGCACCCAAGTTCCTACGTAATAGCATCATATTTCCCCCCACCCCAATTAAATGTTTTCTCAAGTTGTCTGCTCTTAACTCTCTGCAGCACTATGGTGAAGGAGAAAGCTGTGGTCACTACATCCAAAATGCTCTCCCACTGAGAGATCTGATACCTGACCAGGTTCATTTCCCAATTTCAGATCAAATACAGCCTCTCCTCTAGTTGGCTTATCTATATATAGTGTCAGGAAACCTTTCTGAACACACCTAACAAACTCCACCCCATCCTTGCACTAAGGAGATGCCAATCAATATTAGGAAAGTTAACATCTCCCATCACCACAACCCTATTATTATTATTGCACTGTTCCAGAATCTGCCTCCCTATCTGCTCCTCGATATCCCTATTACTACTGGGGAGGGGAGGGGAGGGGAGGGGAAGGGTGTCTATAAAAAAAAACACCCAGTAGAGTTATTACCCCTTTCCTGTTTGACTTCCACCCACACTGACTCAGTAGACAATCCCTCCATGACTTCCTTCTTTTCTGCAGCTGTGACACTATCTCTAATTAGCAATGTCACGCCCCCACTTCTTCTGCCTCCCTCTCTGTTCTTTTTGAAACATCTAAACCCTAGTACACTCAGCAGCCATTCCTGCTCCTGAGACATCCAAGTCTCTGTAACGACCACAACGTCACAGTTCCACGTATTGATCCACGCTCTTAAGTTCATCTGTCTTGTTTATGATACTCCTTGCATTAAAGTAGACACATCTCAAACCATCAGGCTGAGTGCATCTTTGCTCTAACTTCTGCTTATCCTTCATCAAAAACTCCCTATAAGCTGTCTCTACTTGTGCTCCAACCTCCCCATCTTCTGCCTCTTCACTTCCGTTCCCACACCCCTGCAAATCTAGTTTAAACCCTCCCTGCCAGGATATTGGTTCCCCTCGGATTCAAGTGCAACCTGTCCTATTTGTACAGGTCACACCTGCCCCAGAAGAGGTCCCAATGATCCAGAAATCTGAAACCCTGCCCCTCCAACCCAACTATTCCAACCCACTATTCAAAACCAATAACTAATAATAACTGTCTCTCTTATCTAATGTAAACCTGCAGAATCATAAATCACGGTCAGGTTTATTAATTTCCATGATATATGTCATGAAATTTGTTGCAACAGCACAGGGCAAGACAAAACTTCAATAAGTGACAAAAATAAATAAGTATGCAAGTAACGAAGTATGCATGGAACATTCAGAAATCTGACGGGAGGGGAATAAGCTGTTCTTAAAATGTTGAGTCTTTATGTTCCTATACCTCCTTTCTGATGGAAGCAATGTGAAAAGGGCATGTCCCAGATGTTGAGGGTCTTTAATGATGAATGCTGTCTTCTTGACACACCGCCTCAAAGCTAAGGAGACTTGTGCCCATGATGGAACTGGCAAAGTCTGCAACCCTTTGCAGCCTCTTGCAATCCAGTGCAAAAGCCTCCATAACAGGCTGCGATGCAACCAGTTAGAATACCGTCCACAATAATCTTTAGAAATTTGTAACAAATCTCCTCAAACTTCCAATGAAGTGTAGCCTCTGGCATGCCTTCTTTGTAATTTCATCAATTGTTAGGCCCTGGACAGATTCGCTGAGGTGTTGATGCCCAGGAATTTAAAGCTGCTCGCCATTTTCACCACTGACCCCTCAATGAGGACTGATGTGTGTTCTCCCAACTTCCCCTATCTGAAATCCACAAATAATTCCTTAGTTCTGCTGACATTGAGTGCAAGATTGTTATTGTAACACCGCTCAACCAGCCGATCTATCTCATTCCTTTACGCCTCCTCGTCACCATCTGAGATTCTGCCAACAGTGGTGTCATTGGCAAACTTAAAGATGGCATTTGAGCTGTGCGTAACCACAGTCATGAATTTACAGAAAATAGAGCAGTGAGCTAAGCATGCGTTAAGTTGCACATGACGTTATTAGCGATCCACACTTATTACGGTTTCCTGATAAAGAGGTTGTCGATCCAGTTGCAGAGGGACATTTTTAAGCTTGGAGAGTAGTACTGAGGGGATGATGATGTTGAACACTGAACAATAATTGATGCACAGCAAACTGACGTAAGTATTGCTGTTTTCCAGGTGCTGCAAAGCCAAGTGGAAAGCCAGTGGGATTACATTCACTGTACATCTATTATGGTGGTAAGCAAACTGCAGCAGGTCCAGGTCCTTACTCAGGCAAGAGTTGATTCTATCCATAACCAACCACTCAAACCACTTCATGCGACCATAAGACAGAGGAGCAGATTTAGGCCATTCAGCCCATCAAGTCTACTGCACCTTCCATCATGGTTGATTTACTATCCCTCTCAACCCCATACTCCTGCATTCTCCACATAGCCTATGACACCCTGACTAATCAAGAACCTATCAACCTCCACTTAAAATATACTCAATGACTTGGCCTCCACAGCTGTCCATGGCAGCTCCCTCTGGCTAAACAAATTCCTCATTTCTGTTCTAAATGGATGTTCCTCTATTTTGAGGCTATGCCCTCTGGTCCTAGACTCCTTCACTACAGGAAACATCCTCCCATAACCACTCCATCGAAGCCTTTCAATATTCAATAGGTTTCAATGAGATCTCCCCCCGCCCCCGATTCTTCTGAACTCTAGCGAGTACAGGCCCAGAGCCATCAAACGCTCTTCATATGTCAACCCCTTCATTCTCAGAATCATTCTAGTGAAGCTCTTCTGGACCCTCTCCAATGCCAGCACATCTTTTCTTCAAAAAGTGTCCACCTGCTCACAATAATCTAAATGCAGTCTGACCAATGCCTTATAAAGCCTCAGCATTATATCCTTGCTCTTGTATTCTAATCCTCTCAAGATGAGTGCTAACATTGCATCTGCCTTCCTTACCAACAATTCAACCTGCAAGTTAACCTTTATGGAATCCCGCACAAGAGCTCTCAAGTCCCTTTGCATCTCTGATTTTAGAATATACTTTCCATTTAGCAAATATGAAAATTTCGAAAGTCTATGACTTTGTTCCTTCTATCAAAGTACATGACCATACAATTCCCTACACTATATTCCATCTGCCACTTCTTTGCCCACTCTCCCAATCCGTCTAAATCTCTCTACAGACTCCCTGCTTCCTCAACACTACCTGCCTTACATCAATCTTTGTATCATCTGCAAACTTAGCCACAGAGTCATCAATTCCACCATCTTAGTCACTGACATACAGTGCTGTGCAAAAGTCTTAAGTACATGTATATAAGTGGGGTGCCTAAGACTTTTGCACAGTACTGTATTTGTCAACGTGGAGCAGACAGCAAGTTTGTAAATCTGGCAGGAGCAAAGGATGTTGGGAATGGTAGAGACAGAGCATTTTGGGAGGGGTGTGGAACAGGTGGCAGAGAAAGAGTGCCAGGGACAGGGAGCAGTGCAGAAGCAGACACACCCACCCCTAAGGCCACGCAATGTCATTTGATTCCAAACATTTGGTCTATTGATCATTACAGAATGTCTCTGTGGTGTTTCCTGCTCCCTCCCATCTCCTTTCCCTTTTTCCCAACCATGATTCCCCTCTCCCTGCCCCCTTCCCATTCAGTCCATATTAGACACCCATATCAGAATCAGGTTTATCATCACTTACGTATGTCATAATTTTTTTTGCGGCAGCAGTACAGTGCAATACATAAAATTACTACAGCTATACATACCTAAGACTTTTGCACAGTACTGTGAAACCCTTTTTTACTGGGTGTCTCTGGAAATGCGTCTTGTTGGCCACTCGTGAATAGCCGCTGGATTCCGTGGCAAGAAACCCACCTTTCTCGGGCTTCATACGTCTAGGGTGTATATGACTTTGGTCCCGCTAAATCCTCAAGGTTGGGATGTCTCACCCACCAAAACCCCGGTTTGTCTGAATGCTGTGTGATTTACTGCCCTCAGCAATTGCCCATTGGCAAGAAATAACAGTTCATACCACTGCATACAATTATAAAGAAGTATATTTAAGAATGTTAACTTAAGCATCCAAAAACAAAAAGGGCCCATTATACTTAAACAGTCACATGTGCATAGTGGAGCTCAAATCCTCCAGAAGCCACTGTTTTCAATGTACACACTGCACCTTCCAAATGTCGCTCAAAATCCATCTCAAACAAATGGGCTCTCCCGTGGGTGTTTTGGTCCTTCTTGTTTGAAACCATTTATCTGCATAAAGCACCTTGTGCAACAGGAACGACATCCTCAGCCATCTTCCCTCCTGTCTTCTCCCAACTCCTGCCAACAAAGACCTCGACTCACACCAGTGTCCATCACAAAAATTCTCTGGCCAGCATTCTCTAGAACGTTCTCCCAAGTTCAGCATCCTGACTGGCTGACACCACATTCTGAGGTTGAACAACAAGGCCCCTTATCTCAGCTCAAACTCAAACAGGCTGAAAGCAAAACAGACTGCTCTTACAGAACTGCTAAATGTAATACCTACAGCACAGCAGTAAAAATCTTAACCAGGGCATTACAACTGTATAAAGTGAAAAGAAGCAGTCCCAATACCCACCCCTATGGAACACCACTAGTCACCGGCAGCCAACCAGAAAATCCCACCTTTATTCCTACTCTTTCCCTCCTTCCAGTCAACCATTCTTCTATCCATACTAGTATCTTTCCACAGGTAAAAAATAATGTATTGTTAAGCAGCCTCATGTGCAGCACTTTGTCAAAGGCCTTCTGAAAATACAAGAAAACAACAGTAGATGAGTTTCAGGGGATAGTCATTGAGGCAGCTCAATTTGCAGCTGTGAGAGGTTAAAAATATCCATGGTATCCTGCCAGTTAGTCAGTACAGGTTTTCAGTACCTGCCAGTTACACCACCGGGGCCTGAGCATTCACCTTTTGGAGGATGTTCAGACGCTGGTCTCCGAGACAGAATTCATAGGATCACGAGATGTTGTGGAGGTTCATACAGGTGTAGTTTTACACTCCCTTTCAAAGTGTACATAAAAGGCATTGAGCTCATCAGGAAATGAAGCATCACAGTCACTTACGCTGTTAGCTTTTGTCTTATCGGAAGAAATGGTGTGCAAACTTTGCCACAGCAGTCGTACATCCAATTGTGTCACTAAACTCAAACAGAATAGCCTTTTTGTTCTCACAATGGTCTTCCATACGTTGTACCTGGATTTTTTGTCTTCTTGATCACCAGTCTTGAACGCCACAGATCTAGTCTTCAATCAAAGAGCAAGCCCGAAGTCTCAGTAACTTCTTTTCAACCCAAGCTCTTTAAATCTTTCCAGAAACATTGTGGACATACTTGTTCATAACACTTCAGCCAAGATCAACCTAGTGTTCTCTCTCAACCTAGTCGCAAGCTTTGCAACCATTTATCTCTTGACAAATGCTACTAAGCAGCATCCTCCAACAGTATGTGTTTTGCCCCAGATTCTAGCATCTGCAGTCTCACGTTTCCAAGTATTGCTTATGGTTAATCCCCAATCTCTTTGCTGTCTTCGCCATTAGAAGTTGCCATGCCAGCCAGGATGAGCAGGGTAAAAGACACTACGAGAGACAAAAGCACACCAAAGGCATGACTCAACATTCGTTGTTGGCAGAATCTCATGGTGACAAGGAAATGCACAGGAGTAAAATAGATTGGCTCGTGAGTAATGCCAAAACAACAACCTTGCACTCAATGCCTGCAAGACCAAGGAACTGATTGGGAACTTCAGCAAGGGGAAATAGAGAAAACACACAGCAGTTATCTGAGGGGTCAAAAGCACAAAGGGTGAGCAGTTCCTGGGTGTCAACATTTCTGAAGATCTATCCAGGGCACAATGTATTGATACAATCACAAAAGTGGCACGACAGTGGCTATATTTCATTAGGAGTTAGACTCTTGCAAATTTCTACAGATGTACCATGGAGAGCATTCTGACTAGTTACATCACCACCCAGTATGAAGGCTCCAATTAACAAGATCAGAAAAAGACGCTGAGGGTTGTAAACTCAAGCCAGCTACAGCATGGGCAATGAACTTCCTACCATCGAGGACAGTCAATGTCTTAGGAAGGTGGCATCCATTATTAAGGACCCTCACCATCCACAATAAGCCCCTCTCTCATTACTACCATTGAGGAGGTGGTGCAGAAGACTGAAGACGCAGTCAACATTTTAGAAACAGCATCTTACCCTCTACTATTAGATTTCTGAACGGTCCATGAACATTACCTCACTACTTGGCTTTCTTTTTTTGCACTATTTTTTTAAGAATATATTCTTATTGTAATTTTCTATGTATTACACTGTACTGCTGCCGCAAAACAACAAATTTCAAGACAAACATCAGTGAAAATAAACCTGATTCTGGTACTTGGACAATTCACTCCTTTCTGAGCTAGAGCACTACCTAATTTATGAATTCCTTATTGAATATTTATTTAGGAACTGTCTCGTGATTAAGTAGATGATTCACCACAACTACAGCATGGAAATGTTTGCTCAATAACCTCAACAGAACATTCCTGAGGAATCTGATAGAATTCTGTTTGAGCACAGCAAGTCTGAACCTGAAACTTCTTTTAAATCAAGGCAAATACTATAGTATGAAGATAAGAGTTAGCTAAAAAGGACTGGGGAAAGGAATTGAAATGTTGGACAGTAGCAGATATTTCATAACTCTCAGAAAAGAAACATTTTAGTAATTTTAGCAAAATCTGAGAGAAAATCATTAGCCAGCTGGAGCACACCTTCTGTGCATTGACTGCTATTGGAGGTACACAGTAGAAAGAATCCTACATACTTCCTGATTCCTGATGCAGGGTCACAAGAAACCATTGATCAATCTTTTTCCTTCAAATATGCTGCTTGATCTGCCAAGTTCCTCCAGCAATTTTGTTTTATATCATTATTCCGGTATTCAAATCCTCTTGCCACAGAGATGAGGAAGAGACAAGGAAATCTGGGCAACATGGACAAAATGTTGGGAGGAATCTCAGTGGATCAGATAGCATTTATGAAGGGAAATGAACAGTCAACATTTCAGGCCAAGACCCTTAATCGGGATGGGAAAGAAGGCAGAAGGCAGAGGATAGAATAAATGGATTGGGGGGGAGGGGATAGAAGGAGTACGAGCTGGTATATGGTAGATCAATGGTAGGAAGGTAAAAAGATTGGAAGTGATAGGTGATGGTGGAGGAGCAATCTGACAGGAGAGGACAGTAAACTGTGGAATGAAGGTAGGAAACTAGAGGTAGGAAAGTTTATGCGAATGACAGGTTGTGAGGGTGGGTGAAGGGAAAGAAGAGTTTTGGAGCCACAGGGATAAGGAAAAACAGGAGGGTGTGGAGAAAGAATAGAAGGAGTGGTTACTGGAAGGTAGAGAAATCAATCATCATGGATTCAGATTGAGATGACCAAGATCGAATATGAGATGCTGCTCCTACAATCTGCGTCTGGTCTCAAAATGACAGAGGCAGCTATGAACAGGCCTGTCAGTGTAGGAATGGTAAGTGGAATTAAAATGGCTGCCCACCAGAAGATCCCGCTGTTGTGGTGGACAGAGCAAAGGTGCTTGACAAAGTCATCCTCTAATCTGTGTCTGGTTCCACTGATGTAAAGGTAGTCACACCAGGAGCACCAGAAGCAATAAGTGACACTGATGGACTCACATGGGCAACGCTGCCTCACCTGGCAGGTGTAACATTTAGCATGCCCCATGAAAGGATGAGCAGACAAGGGAATCATTGAGAGACAACCCCTGTGGAAAGCAGAGAGGAGAAGGGTAGATGTGCTTGGTGGTGAGATCACATTGAAAATAAGGAAATCTAGGCAACCTCCTTTGCAAGAATTTAAGCAAGATTAGACGAGCTGGTCATTTCAGCCTCCTTTGCCCATCAGTCAGATTATGACAAAGGAATAAGAATACCTTACCTGTATCTGTACCAAATACATATAGACCTCCGGTAAGGTGGTGGCGCACTCCGACCCAGTAGCCTCTCCAGGGACAACCAAACATGCTTTTGTCTTGCTTAATCTTTTTTTTACAATTGCAAGGCTATGCTGAACATTAAGAACTTCAAGTGCTGCAGGTGTACTTCATGAGAGAGTTGCTTGATAGCAGGGGAGCTCAAGGAGCTGAACTTGGTGCAGACCGTGTTACTGCCTGTTACAGAAAGGTCTTGGATTAGGTACACAAAGGCGGTGTGCAGTCTAACAGTGAGTGGTTATTTTGGATGTTTTTCTTACAATCACAAGACCTTGTTGGACACTGGTAATGCAAAATACTCCAAGTCCAGTTCACTGGTTTATTGGAGAGACGGACGGCAAGACTGCTGCGTGGGCTTGGCTGTAGCAAGGACTAGGCCTCATGCCGCAAGCTTGCCTGTTGCAAGCATCCAGGAGTGGAGACGCCTGAAGCAGTGTGGCATGGCGTCCATGCTGGATTGGGGACTGACTCTTCTCCAGTGTTCACTAAATGGAAGACAAGCTGGATTGATTGCTTATGTTTATCTGTTGACTACTGAGGGCTTGTTCTTGCACCCATGCATCATCAAACTTACAAGACACGTCATTTGGTGACATCAGCCACATATATATTTTTGAGTTGATGTTCACTGCTACTTGATGTGTGTTATGTGCGTCTTGGGCTGTGTGAGACTGGTGGTTCTGTGTTTTGCACCTTGGCCCCGGAGGAATGCTGTTTTGTTTCGCTGTACTCATGGGTATTCATGTATGGTTGAATGACAATTAAGCTTGAACTTAAACTTAAAAAGGGATATACTTGATATAGAAAAGAATCACTACACAGGTTTCTGGGATAGCAGAAATAAAAGGAGGATGCTGCATCTATGGAGTCAGTCTCAAAATGAGGGCTAGGCCATTTGGGACTGAAAAGAGGACGAATTTCTTTATTTGGAAGATAAACATTTGGAACTCACTTCATCTGAGGGCTTCCAATGCGGAGTCAATGGATAGCAGATGAAAATGGACTTCAATGTGATACCTTGGTTTATTATTGTCACATGTAGGGAGATACGGTGGAAACACTGCATGCCATCCATACAGATCATTTCATTACTACAGTGATCAACATAGTATAAGGGAAACAACAGAATGCAGAATAAAGTCTCAGTTACAGAGAATGTGTACTGCAGGCAGACAATAAGGTGCGAGCTCATAATGAAGGAGATTCTGAGGTCAAGAGCCCATCTTAGATACTAGGGAACTATTCAATAGTGGCGTTGAAGCTATCCTTAAGCTTGGTGGTACATGCTTTCAAACACTGGTTTCTTCTACATGATGGGGGGGGGGGGGGGAGGACACAATGTCCAGGATGGGTGGGGTCTTTGATTAAATTGGCTGCTTGACTGAAACAGCAAAAAGTTATAACAGCCAATGGAGGGCAGCTTCCATTATATCATTATATACGGAGTTATGTCTACAACACTGCATTTTCTTGTGATGGGCAGAACAGTTGCATGACAGATGCAAGTCACGATGCATCTGGATAGTAGGCTTTCTATGGTGTATTGATTGGAATTGGTGAGAGTTAAAGGGAACATGCCAAATACCCTTAGCCACCTGAAGTCGTGGTTCTGGCAAAATTTCTTGGCTACGTGGTTGGACTAGGACAAGCAGTTGATGTTCACTCCAAGGAACTTGAAGCTATCAACCCCCCCAGCTCAACACCAATGATGTGATGATTGTAGTCTATTTGTCAGAAAGTCAAGGATCCAGTTGCAAAGAGAGGTGTTGAGTCCCAGCTCTAAGACTTTGAAGATGAGTTTGCTTGGAATTACAGTGCTGAAGGCTGAAGTGGAAGATCAGCCATGATCTAGCTGAATGGCAGTGACAGTCTGGAGAATCAATGGTCTATTTCTGCCCACACTTCTTGCATTCCTAAATTCTTGAAATAGGTGAAGGCAAAAGCTACACACTGATGATGGCAAGATTGTATAGTATGAGGCACTCAGTATAATGCATACTGTGGTGCTCCTCCATTAGCAGTTGTTGCACAAGTGTGCTAAAATCATAGCAACACACATCAAAGTTGCTGGTGAACGCAGCAGGCCAGGCAGCATCTGTAGGAAGAGGTGCAGTCGACGTTTCAGGCCGAGTCGACTGCACCTCTTCCTACAGATGCTGCCTGGCCTGCTGCGTTCACCAGCAACTTTGATGTGTGTTGCTTGAATTTCCAGCATCTGCAGAATTCCTGTTGTTTGCTAAAATCACATATTGGTTATACGCTGGACTCAACAGCTAGAGATTTAGTTAACAGCCTTTTTAGTTAGTAACAAAATTTCAGTTTGCTGTGAGGTTTCAATGACAACTGCTATACAATAAAGTGTACTAGACTCTCAACCTGTGGTCATACAAACTCCAAGTTTAGAGAGTGGAACGTTGGTTCTATATTAGGGCAGAGTCAGTATGTGCAATCACTGACATCTGAAGCACAGGTAAGTTGCCAGTACTGTTAAAACTGCGTGACCACTCTGTCTGTTATTCTCTAGCAACAAAATAAGTACAGTTGATCATCTTTGTGAAGAATCTCTCAGGACTTTTAAACAACAGCCCTGTAAACTTCGAAATGTTACACCTCTCTATTTCTGGCCTGAATGGATTCAGATCCTTTAAGCTCTTTGACATGGCCCACTTGACAGGCACTGGCAATGCAATTCTCATCTAAATGATTTTATATTTTTAAAACAACAGGATGGTTGCTTTCAGTAAAGGTTAAAGCATAGACTACCCACACATCGATACTCAGAGGTTCAGGTCAGAAACTTGTGCACAAACATCCTCGAAACCTCCAGCCTGAAATCTTCTTATCCCTCCTCCAGCAACTTGTCCTGCTCTACATATTCTCTGCTCCTGTCCTCAACCGTTTCAATTAAATTACTTATAAACGAATGTACATCTGGAAGAAATTCACTTGTTCTTGGGAGTCTGCAAAACCTTTACAGCTCTTATTCTTACAAATGCAGCCTGGCTCCTGAAATTTGAAATCATGGAAAGCATTTAATACAAAGAATTGGATAAAAAAACAAATAGCAACCAACCTATAAATAACGCATAATCCTCTTTGTATTGTACTTCAATTCAAGTTTTGTCATTCAACCTTACATGAATACAGCCAAATGAGACAGTGTTACACCACGATTAATGTGCAAAACACAGTACCAACAGTCACACATAGCATATACAAGATAGCAAGCACATGTGAGATATCAAGAAAATATAGTCACAAGCAAAAAAAATAGTCCAGACCCTGAGTCAACGAATGCCGTAGAAATCTGCAGTCAACCACAATACAGCTTGCCTTCTGCTGAGTGAACACTGGGGGACAGGGAGGGAGGAGCACTCATGCTTCAACACCTCTGCTCTGGCAACTGTAAACAGGCAACACCGTGGCTTGAGGCCTAGCCCTCACTATGACCGAGGCCACGCAGGTCCCCAACCACCCATCCCTGCTGTCCGCCAATAAATCAGTAAATCGGACTTGGAGTGTTCCACATTAACAATGTCCAAAAGGGTCTTGTGATCACAGGAAAAGCAACTAAGACAGTCCCTCGCTATTAGACTGCAGGCCTCTTTCGCGTACCAACTCTTCTGAAGCCTCTCTGATGCAAGCAGCAGCACGATCTGCACCAAGTACAGGTCTTTCAGTTCCTCTGGCAACAAGAAACTCGCTGATGTGGTAGACCTGCAGTTCTTGATGTCTAGCAGAATCTTGTGATCATAAAAAATGTTTAAAAATGACAGCAGCACCCTTTGTTGACCCCGTAGAAGCAGAATCAGATTTAATATCACCAGCATCTGTCATGAAATCAAACATCACCATCTTACCGGAAATTAAGGTAAGATGGCAGCATGTGAAGGATCCTTCCTGCTGCAAACACATGTTCTACTCTGAAGAGTATGTTGGCTGAAACACTGAGTTCCAAAATTATAATGCTGTGGTCAAAACAGCACTAGAAAGTGAAAGCACATGCTTGTTCTGCATAATTCTAGCAGAAATCACATTGGCTCTGTGTTAGTGGACATGTCCAACCAGAGGTACAAGAATTCCACAGCTGACAATTCTAAGGGATTAATTCTAACTCATGGTGCCTAAAGACAAATATGTTTTGGTGCTTAACCTTAACCCCACTCCACTTCAATAAAGCCACATTTCTAGCTGGTTGGCTAATAGATACCAGTGCATTCTGTCAACGGACAACTTTAGCTACCTTAAAAGTCTATAAGGATATGGTTCATTGCAATCTTGCCCAAATATATGGCTCCAATAATTTTCAAATTGTTATTGCATATTCTCTAATAGTCTTTTTATTCCATCTAGATTCAAAGAGTAGTTTTCCAAATTTTCCTCTGTAAGTATTCAATTACTGTTAACCAACTCCAAAAATTCTTGCACAATTGTCTCCGAAATTCTCCCTCTGCAACGTACCACCTGCACCCTATTGCTGCACCAAATCCTCCGACACCCATGAAACCTATAAAAGACAATTCGTTTTGAGGATAACACACACAAAATGCTAGAGGAACTCAACAAGTCAGTCAACATTTATGGTGGAGAATAAACAAAATGTTGTGGAATAAATTTTCTCCTTTCTTACATTTTTGAAGCCTTTGTTGACGAGAGTGACTTTGGAAACTTTACTGGTCAGTGATTTACACTCACCTTAGAAAATCATCTGAAGTCCCTCCAACACCAGTAGCACCCTCCATGTCACACTACAGCAAAAACCTAAAGAATGAAAAAGAGTGTCATTAGTCGCATAACATAGCAACACTAATTTATAAAGCAGCAGAAATGTTTGATCAAACTGAGGTACACATCAAAATTCAGACTAAGGTGATTCTTTTTCAACCAGTTCTAAGGCATTCAAACCATGTCCCATTATCTTCAGACGCAATATTCAATAAAGTATTCAAATGAAACACTACAGGACACTTCAAGAGTCCCGCACAGTTAAATCTGCATCTTCTGCACCTATTAAAGTACACCAAATTTCCTCAGTAATCATTTCACATCAAAAATAACAACCTTTATTTAAAATTGGGGCTTTTTTCCATCTGATTTACCTCAAATTTTTGGACATTTTCACTCAATAATTCATACCCTGATTGAGGACTTGACAAGATGTCACGGTGCCTAAACCAGCAGTGTACCTCCTTGCTGATCACTGTGGGAATACTCTCCACCGCTTCACTATGACAGAAAGAATGCACCAAAATGCACAACAGCTGTTGCGAAGCATTTCAAGTATTCCTGTAAGCTATCTAATGGCCTGGCATTGCATCTTACTATGAATCACATTGGGTTATTTCACATGTGATACTCTGTCAGGGACCATAAAAACAAAGGCTGTGTGCACAATAGTGAAACTGTTCCTCTCTGAACAAAACAGCATCCTCGCACTTTTACAACAGCTCTGTATGTTCAGAATTTTAAACTAAATGTATACAACTAAATGAGCCAGTTTAATAAGTGTGAATAGAATTAGAAGAGAAAAAAATCTTCTTCAAAATATTCTTCAATCACTTCGCTGGTTTGAACTCAGCAGGTCGGGCAGCATCCGTAGAAACGAACAGTCAATATTTCGGGTCGAGACCCTTCATCAGCGTCCTGACGAAGGGTCTCGTCCTGAAACTTTGACTGTTTGTTTCCATGGATGCTGCCTGACCTGCGAAGTTCCTCCAGCGTGTTGTGCATGTTGCTTTGATCCCAGCATCTGCACAGTATTTTGTGTTTACGATTTCACTGGCTTGTGCAGCAAAGACAGATTTAATATTACTATTTTCATCAGCTCAAGATGCTCTATTTATGCCAGTTCAGGATGTTGAATGGACTGTCTACTTGACATCCACAAATCTTCCATGCAACTATAATCCTTTATATTCAATAAGCTATGCTTCATGATCAACAGCCTTGAATCAGGATACCATGGGCCTCTTCATCATTAGAATCTGATTTACAATCATGGACTTATGACATGAATTTTTGTTTTGCAGCAGAACAGCACAAAGACAAAAAATACTATAAGCAAATAAATAGTACAAAATGAAAGGAATAATAAGGTAGTTTTCATGGACTGTTCAGGAATCTGGTGGCAGAGAGGAAGTAGTTGTTCCTAAATATTGAGGCCCCTGTGCTGCCCACCCCAGCAATAATAACGAAAAGAGGGCATGTCCCTGATGGTGGGAGTCCTGAATGATGTATCCTGCCTTTTTGACGCACAACTTTTGCAGATTTTGCAAGCTTTTATAGATATGTAAAAAGGAAAAGACTAGTAAAGACAAATGTAGGTCCCCTGCAGACAGAAACAGGTGAATTGATTATGGGGAGCAAGGACATGGCAGACCAATTGAATAATTACTTTGGTTCTGTCTTCACTAAGGAGGACATAAATAATCTTCCAGAAATAGTAGGGGACAGAGGGTCCAGTGAGATGGAGGAACTGAGGGAAATACATGTTAGTAGGGAAGTGGTGTTAGGTAAATTGAAGGGATTGAAGGCAGATAAATCCCCAGGGCCAGATGGTCTGCATCCTAGAGTGCTTAAGGAAGTAGCCCAAGAAATAGTGGATGCATTAGTGATAATTTTTCAAAACTCGTTAGATTCTGAACTAGTTCCTGAGGATTGGAGGGTGGCTAATGTAACCTCACTTTTTAAAAAAGGAGGGAGAGAGAAACCGGGGAATTATAGACCGGTTGGCCTAACGTCGGTGGTGGGGAAACTGCTGGAGTCAGTTATCAAGGATGTGATAACAGCACATTTGGAAAGCGGTGAAATGATCGGACAAAGTCAGCATGGATTTGTGAAAGGAAAATCATGTCTGACGAATCTCATAGAATTTTTTGAGGATGTAACTAGTAGAGTGGATAGGGGAGAACCAGTGGATGTGGTATATTTGGATTTTCAAAAGGCTTTTGACAAGGTCCCACACAGGAGATTAGTGTGCAAACTTAAAGCACACGGTATTGGGGGTAAGGTATTGGTGTGGGTGGAGAATTGGTTAGCAGACAGGAAGGAAAGAGTGGGAATAAACGGGACCTTTTCAGAATGGCAGGCGGTGACTAGTGGGGTACCGCAAGGCTCAGTGCTGGGACCCCAGTTGTTTACAATATTTATTAATGACTTGGATGAGGGAAATGAATGCAGCATCTCCAAGTTTGCGGATGACACGAAGCTGGGTGGCAGTGTTAGCTGTGAGGAGGATGCTAAGAGGATGCAGGGTGACTTGGATAGGTTGGGTGAGTGGGCAAATTCATGGCAGATGCAATTTAATGTGGATAAATGTGAAGTTATCCACTTTGGTGGCAAAAATAGGAAAACAGATTATTATCTGAATGGTGGCCGATTAGGAAAAGGGGAGGTGCAACGAGACCTGGGTGTCATTATACACCAGTCATTGAAAGTGGGCACGCAGGTACAGCAGGCGGTGAGAAAGGCGAATGGTATGCTGGCATTTATAGCGAGAGGATTCGAGTACAGGAGCAGGGAGGTACTACTGCAGTTGTACAAGGCCTTGGTGAGACCACACCTGGAGTATTGTGTGCAGTTTTGGTCCCCTAATCTGAGGAAAGACATCCTTGCCATAGAGGGAGTACAAAGAAGGTTCACCAGATTGATTCCTGGGATGGCAGGACTTTCATATGAAGAAAGACTGGATGAACTGGGCTTGTACTTGTTGGAATTTAGAAGATTGAGGGAGGATCTGATTGAAATGTATAAAATCCTAAAGGGATTGGACAGGCTAGATGCAGGAAGATTGTTCCCGATGTTGGGGAAGTCCAGATCGAGGGGCCACAGTTTGAGGATACAGGGGAAGCCTTTTAGGACCGAGATTAGGAAAAACTTCTTCACACAGAGAGTGGTGAATCTGTGGAATTCTCTGCCACAGGAAACAGTTGAGGCCAGTTCATTGGCTATATTTAAGAGGGAGTTAGATATGGCCCTTGTGGCTACGGGGGTCAGGGGGTATGGAGGGAAGGCTGGGGTGGGGTTCTGAGTTGGATGATCAGCCATGATCATTATAAATGGCGGTGCAGGCTCGAAGGGCCGAATGGCCTACTCCTGCACCTATTTTCTATGTTTCTATGTTTCTATATCTCAATGGCATGGAGAGTTGTGCCTGTGATAAAGCTACAACCCTCTGCATCCTCTTGTGATCCTGCCCCACAGCAGGTGGTGATCTAAACAGTCAAAATACTCTGCACATCTATAGAAATTTCTAAGGATCTCTGCTAAAGTCTCTTTTGTAACATATCAAATCTGCTCAAGCTCCTAATAGAGTAGAGCTGCTGCTTTGCCTTATTCATGATTGCACCAATGTGTTAAGCAAAATAGATCCTCCAAGATGTTGACACCAACAAGCCGAAAGCTGCTCACTCTTTTCACCATTGCCTACTCAATGAGGACTGCTGCACATTCCTCTGAGTTCTCCCTCAATCGATTCCCTGGTCTTGCTGACGCTGAGTGGCAGGTCGTTGTTTATCTTACTCCTGTACAACTCTTTCCCATTGGAGATTTTACCAACAGTCATCTGCAAATTTACAGATTATGTTTGAACTGTGCTTAGCCACACAGTCATGAATACAGAGAGAACAGAGAGTTAAGAGTGGGCTAAGCATATATCTTTGAGGTACACTTGCATTGATTGTCAGCCAGGAGATGACATTATTATCAATCCATACTGAATCTCCCGATAAAGAAGTTAACGATTCAGCTACGGAGGCTCAGGTTTTGAAGCTTGGTGATTAATATGGAAGGGATGTTGGGTGTTGAACACCAAGCGTAATTGATATACTGCAGCCTCACACATGTTTTGCTGTTGGCTAGGTACTCCAAGGCAGAGTGGCAAGCCAGTGAGTTTGTATCCACTGTAGACCTGTTGCGGCAGTAGGCAAATTGCAAGAGGTCCAGGATCCTTGCTCACAGCCGGTGACTTCAAACAGGCCAACTGCAAGAGTATGGCACTGAAATATTAGCAGCACATCTGTCCCACCAGGAGCCCCAAGCAACCTTGACCATTGCTCTTTCTCCCTGTAAGCAAACACAAACTGAAAAGTAGGATCTGAAGAAACAGAGGAAATTCTATACAAATGCTTTTAGTTAGTAGACTGGTCCATAATCAAAGACTCAACAGCCAACCTAGATGAGTCACCTTCATCAGGGACTTTATACCACAGAGTACAATCCAGGTGTGTCCCAAAATAGAAACAATGGATGAACTGAGAGATGGATTCCTTACTGAAGTCCAGCACTGCAGTGATCAAACCAAATCACCTTGACCTACACAAGAAATCCCAAAATACAGCCTTCATAAAGCTATCAGGAATGCCAAAGGACACTATCAGTCCAAAATTGAATCCTAGACCAGCCGTCAGTGTGGCAAGACTTGGATGCCATAATGGGCTACAAAACAGTCAGGCAGCAACGCCAACAACAGTACATCCCTTACCAGTGAACTCAATGCATTTTATGCACATTTTGAACAGAAGGGCAATAAATGTCACCAACTATCTTAACAGCCTCCAACACATATGAATCCACATTCATCACCGCAGATATGAGATCAGTTCTCCAGAAAGTAAACTTGCACAAAGCACCTGGCCTGGATGGAATACCAGCCATGTCTCTAGATCCTACACAAATCAGCTGGCAGTGGTATCTACAAACAACTTCAATCTGAGGATCCCACCTGCACTATTAAAATTCAAAGTAAATTTATCTAAGTACATATATGTCACCATATACAACCCTGAGATTCGTTTCCTTTCAGACATACATACTCAGTAAATCCAAGGAACACAGTAGAATCAACGAAAAACCACAACCAATAGGACAGACAAACAATTAATGGGCAAAAGGCAATAAACTGCATAGTCAAAAGAAAAATTTTTTAAAAACCTAATAAATAAATAAAAGAAAGCAAGCAAGCAACCGAGAACATGAGATGAAGGGTCCTTGAAAGTAGGTCCGTAGATTGTGGAAACAGCTCAGTGATGGGGTGAGTGAAGTTATCCCCTCTGGTTCAAAAGCCTGATGGTTGAGGGATAATAACTGCTCCTGAACCTGGTGGTGAGTCTTATACATTCTTCCTGATGGCAGCAGCGAGAAGAGAGAATAGACCATCCCTGCAACAAAGAAATAAGGTAACATGCCTTAATGACTACCCCACCCCCAATGGCTCAGACATCCACCATCATGAAGTTCTTCGAGAGGATGGTTACAGCTCACATCAACTTCAACCGTACAGGCAACTGCGACCTCTGAAATCTGCCTACCACTGAAGCAGGTGTATAGCAGGTCCATCCCCATGGCCCTGCACTCACCTCCAGAGCATGTGAATAATAAAGACATCTATAATCTAACTATTTATTGACAACAGCTCCAGCTTCAATACCATAATTGTGAGCAAACTCATCTCCACACTCCAGACCTTGGAGTCAACATTCCTCTTTACAACTGGATCCTTGACCTTCCTAACAAAATTCCCTGGCCTTACCACTCTTCTCTGGAACTTCTGGACATAAAGACACCTACATCAGACTATTTTATATTGACTACAGCTTCACCTTCAATACTGTAATTCCAAGCAAACTCATCACCAAGCTATAGACCATAAGAGTCAATGCCTACCTCTGCAAGTGGATCCTTGACTTCCTGGCCAACAGACCACAATCAGTACAGATTGGCAATGACATCTCTGCCATATTTATCCTCATCACTGGTGCTCCAGGTTACGTCCTCAGCCCCTACTTTACTCCCAATTCGCACATGACTGCATGACTGGATTCTGCTCTAATTTCATCTCCAAGTTTAGTAGTGGGCTGAATTTCAAATACTGATGAGTCAGAAAAATACATCACAGAAACAGGCCCTTTGGTCCATCTAGCCCATGCTGAACCATTTAAAATAGCTAGTCTCATCAACCTGCCCCTTGACCATAGCCCTCTGTAACACTGCTATCCACTTACCTATCCAAACTTCTCTTAAACGTTGAATTTGAGCTCACATGCACCACTTGCACTGGCAGCTCATTCCACATTCACGACCCCCTGAGTGAAAAATTTCCCCTCATGCCCTCATGTTCCCCTTAAAGTTTTCACCTTTCACCCCTAACCCAAGACCTCTAGTTGTAGTCTACCCAACCTCAGTGGAAAAAGCCTGCTTCTATTTACCCATCTATACCCCTCAATTTTGTATATGGCTAACAAATATCCCCTCAATCATCTACTTTCCGAGGAAGGAAGTTCTAACCTATTCAATCTTTCCTTACAATTCAGGTCTTCTAGACCTACAACATTCTTGTAAATTTTCTCTGTACTCTTTCAACCTTGTTTACATCTTTCCTGTAGGTAGATGACCAAAATGCACACAATACTCCAAATTACGCCTCACCAATGCCTTATTGAACTTCAACATAACATTCCCATCTCCTCTACTAAATACTTTGATTTATGAAGGACAATGTGCCAAAAGCTTTCTTTATGATCCTATCTACCTGTGATGCCACTTGTAATGAATCATGGACCTGTATTCCTGATTCCTATGTTCTACCACATTCCTCAGTGCCCTACAGTTCACTGTGCAAAACTTAGCCTGGCTAGACCTACCAAAGTACAACACCTTGCACTGGTCGACATTAAATTCCATTTGCCATTTTTCAGTCCATTTTTCCAACTGGTCTACATCGCGCTGCAAGCTCTGATAGTCTTTCTTGCTGTCCACTCCACCCCCAATCAGCTAACAACATTATCATCCAGATCATTGATGTAGATGACGAACACCAATGGACCCAGCACTGATACCTACTGCACTCCACCTGTCATAGGCCTTCAATCAGAGAGGCAACCATCTCCTACCACTCTCTGGCTTCTCACACAAAGCTGATATCTCATCCAATTTACTACCTCATCTTGAATGCCAAGTGACTGAACCTTCTTGATCAACTTCCCATGCGGAACCTTGTCAAATGCCTTGCTAAAGTCCATGTAGACAACATCCACTGCCTTGCCTTCATCAACTTAGTTGGGGACTTCCTTGAAAAACTCTTAAGATTGGTTAGACACACCTACCATGCAAAGCCATACTGACTATCCCTAATCAGTCCACGTTTATACAAATACTGATCTATGTGGTCCCTTAGAATGCCTTGCAATAACTTTCTCACAACTGATGTCAAGCTCACTGACCTTTAAGTTCCTGGTTGCTGTTTAGGGCCTTTCTTAAATAGAAGGACAACATTAGCTATCCTCCAGTACCTCATCTGTCACCAAGGATCATTTAAATATCTCGGCTAGGGCCCCAGCAATACCTGCACTTGCCTCCCGCAGGGTCCGAGGGAACACCTTATCAACCCTAATTTGCCTCAAGACAGCAAACACCTCCTCCTTTGTAACCTGTGTAGGGTCGATGACCTCAATGCCGCTTTGCCTCATTTCTATAGATTCTGTCTGTCTCCCAAGTAAATACAGATGCAAAAAATCCATTTAAGATCTACCCCATCACTTTTGGCTCCAAACATAGATTACCATTCTAATCTTCGAGAGGACCAATTTTGTAATCCTTTTGCTCTAAACATATCTGTAGTATCCCTTAAGATTCTCCTTCACCTTGTCTGCTCAGGCAACCTCATGCCTTCTTTTAGCCCTCCTAATTTCTTAAATGTTCTCTTGCACTTCTTATACTCCACAAGTACCTCATTTGTTCTGACCTGCCTATACCAGCTATGCACCTTCTTTTTCTTCTTAACCAGGGCCTCAATACCTCTTGAAAACCTAAACATGTTATCTTTACCTTTTATTCTGACAGGCACATACAGGTTTTGTACTCTCAAACTTTCACTTCTGAAGGTCTCCCACTTACCAAGTACGCATGTGCCAGAAAACAGCCTGTCGCAATCAACACTTCCCAGATCCTTTCTGATACCATCAAAATTGTCTTTTGTCCATTTAGAATCGCCACCCACAGAGTAGACCTATCCTTTTCCATACAGTCGGCCCTCCTTATGCGCGAGGGATTGGTTCCGGGACCCCTCGCAGATACCAAAAAAAGCGGATGCTCATGTCCCTTATTAAACCTGTATTAATGCGGTGGACCTTAGGACCCAGTGGAACCCCGGACCTTATTTAACCTGTCTCAGTGCAGTGGGCATTAGGACCCGATGGCGGAGCTCTGAATCCACAGTGTTTCTGTTCACAACAATAATCACGATTGAAAATAAGTGGAAATAATAAAGCGATGAGAAAGAGGTGAAACGCCATCGGTCAATGGAAAAGCGTTAGGCTACAGTTGGTCAACGATCGGAACAATTTTAAAGGATAAAGTGAGAAAGGCCCTGCCTGATTAAAGCTACAATTATTACTAAGCAACGCAGTGGTTTAATTATTGGGTTTTAGGGTTTTGATCCTCCACATCAACCCGGCACGGATGGAGAGCGCGTTCAGGAGTGCTCTGTCACTGGAACTTCTGTTCCCGAGCCCGGCGCTGAAACATACGTTTCTTAAGTATTTTATATGCATAGAAAGGTAAAATATATACTATATACTAAGACAAACGTTTGACTAACTGACGCTAAATAATACCAGATGTACTTGTTCCGACTTACTTAGTAAGAAAACTTGCATTTTCTTTTCGATCCCGATCCATGATAACCTACGCACATCCTCCCGTGTACTTTAAATCAGTTGTAGATTACTTATAATGCCTAATTCAATGTAAATGTTATGTAAAATAGTTGTTATACTGCATTGTTTAGGGAATAATGACAAGAAAAAGAAGTCTGTACATGCTCAAACAACAAGTGCTGGAAGAGCACTTCCGGGTTTTCTTGATTCGCAGTTGGTTGAATTCACACATGCGGACCTCACGGATAAGGAGGGCCGACTGTATTTACTTTGAAACTAATGACATTATGATCACTGAATGCGAAGTGTTACTCTACAAACACTTCGTGACCTGCCCTGTCTGATTCCCTATTAGGAGTTCAGCATGGTCTCTCGTTGAGATTTCTATGTACCGATTAAGGAAACTTTCCTGAACACATTTGACAAACTCTATCCCATCTACTCCTTTGGCAGTATGGAATCCCAGTCAATATGTGGAAAGTTAAAATCACCTACTATATAACAACCTTATGTTTCTTGCAACAGTCTGCAACCTCTCTATAAATTTGTTCCTCTAAATCCTGTGGACTGTTGGGTGGTCTATAATATAGTCCCATTAACGTGGTCATACCTTTCTTTTTACTCAGTTTCACCCATAAAGGCTCACCAGACGCATTCTGCAGTCTGCCCTGATTGAGCACTGCCGTGACATTTTCCCAGACTAGTAATGCCACCCTTTAATTCCTCCTGCTCTGCCGTATCTAAAACAGAGCCCTGGGATATTGAGCTGCCAGTCCTGTCCCTCCTAAAAGCCAAGTCTCACTAATGGCTACAATATCATAAATAACATGGGTGGATTCATACCCTAAGCTCATCTGCCTTTACAATACTTCTTGCATTGAAATATACACAGCTCAGCACATTAGTTGCACCATGCTCAACCTGTTGATTCTTCACTCTGTCCAAGGTTTTAAAAACATCTGTCTCCATAATCTCTCTACTATCTGTTCTGGCATTCTGGTTCACATCCCCCTGCAATTCTAGTTTAAACCCACCCTGTGCAACAGCAGCAAACCTTCCTGCTGGGAAACTAGTACACCCCTCTAGTTCAGGTACAGTCTCTTCTGTACAGGTCCAACGTTCCCTGGAAGAGAGCCTAATAATCCAAAATCTAATGTCCTCCTTCCTACACCAACTCCTCAGCCACGTGTTAAACTGTACGATCTTCTTATTTCTGGCCTCACTAGCACGTGGCACAGTTAGCAATCCTGAGATCACAACCCTAGAGGTCCTGTCCTTTAACTTAGTACCTAACTCCCTGAGCTCACTTTGCAGGACCTCATCACCCCTCGTTCCCATGTCATTGGTACCAACATGGCCCAAACCTCTGGGTGCTCACTCCGCACCCCCCCCCCCGCAACTTTCTGCTGAGGACTCTATCCAAGATGTCCTGGACCCCCACACCCAGGAGATAACATACCATCTAGGAATCTCATTCTTGTCCTCAAAACCTCCTTTCTGTTCCCCTAACTAACAAATCCCCTATCACGACAGCTCGCCTCTCCTCTTCTGAGTTGCAGAGTCAGACCCAGTGCCGGAGACCTGACCACTGTGACTTTCCTCTGCCAGGTCATTCCTCCCACCAACGGTATACAGAATGATATACCGGTTCTTGAGGGGAATGGCCACAGGGTTACTCTGCACTGGCTGTTTCACCCCTTTCCCTTTCCTGTCACCTAGTTTCCTGTGTTCTGCACCTTGAGTGTAACTACCTCTCCATATGTCCTCTACCTCCTGAATGATCCTGAGTTCATCCAGTTCTACCTCAACTCCTTAACACGGTCTGTTATAAGCTGCAGCTGGATGCACTTCTTGCAGGTGAAGTCATCAGGGACACCGGAGGTCTCCCTGCCTTCACACATCCCTCAAGAGGAGCATTCAACTATCCTGCCTGGCACCCCTACTGCTGTAACTGTACAATTATAAAGGAGGAAACAATAAACAAACTGGGGGAAAAAATTCTACCTACAGCTTTTTTGTCTTCTCTCACCCAAACCTCTCCACACTGAAGCCTTGAAGAGCTAAAATCTCAAATAACCACTAGATAGAATAAAGGTATCCATTATTATTCAGCACATCCTGCTTAGCAACAAACCTGGGGTCATAATGATCCCAAAGAGCAAGTCAGGCAAGTGTACGATTGCAATTGGTTGGGACTTGAACACAGCTGGTTAGATTTGAATAGACGTTTCAGCATTCAGTGGATTTGATGCAGTGGCTTTTCAGCAAGCCGAGACTCTCAGAATTCAAATCCACTTAATGCCTCCCCCTCTGACCAAACCCAATAATTTCAATCTTATTTGTAATTTCAAACACCCACACTGATTGCAGCAGCTCTGAAAGCATTGCAAATGATGCTAAATAGACTTAACAGACATTGATTTATTCTGGCAGCTTTTATCTCAATTAAAATGATCAGTAAAATGAAACAAATTAAAAGTTGAATAGAAAAGCAAATGGCAGGTCAGGATTTTGAAAGATGAAATATATTTTGTTTAAAAATGATAAAGCAATGATAAATAATAAAAATAATAAAACACTTCCATTCAAGCCATAGCACATATACATTTCCAGACAAAGCAGCAGTCAATTGCCTGATTCTATATATGAACATCATTTTATTACAATGGCAGATTACTATTGGGGTTCATTTTTCTGAACAAACAAGTGTTCCAAATCAAATCTCCAGTACTAGAATTTTTTTAAGAGGAAAGAAAAGCAATAAAGTGTACTTCCCTACAGTGCAGATTGACACATGACGTGATCAAGCCAAAATGCAGTTTAGTGTTCATAAGCTGAACTGTGTAAAATTGTGCTTCAAAGACCGCTCATACACTGATCAGAATTGGGGAATGTTAGATTCATTTAGCACGTAAACTAGTCCTCCAGCCCACTATGTCCATGCCAGCCATTGAGTATATATTTATCCTAACCCCACTTTCCAGCACTTGGCCCACAGCCTTTCATGTCATGGGGTTCAAATTCAAGTTTAGAGGATACAAGCACCATGGAAAATTAGCTTTTTGCAGCAGTAGCATAGCACATTACAAACATGACAAAAATTCTAAACTTAAATCAACACAAATTATATATAACTTGCATGACAAAATAAAACATAAATAAGGATTTTAAATGTTAACTTGCATGACAAAATAAAACATAAATAAGGATTTTAAATGTTCAGTCATCCTAATAATTAAATGCTGTGAGAGTACCTGCATCCATTGCCCCCTACAGATTTAAACCACCCTATGAATGAAAATAGATTTCAAATTCCCACCAAATCTACTTCCACTTACCTTAAACCTGTATTCTCTGGTTATAAGCATCTCTGCCATGGGTAAAGTTTGTCCCAATCAATGGATCTCAATTTTGTAGAGCACAATTAGGTACCCTTCAACTACAGTTGACCTTCACTAATCTAAATACCTGTAATCCGATTCCTTCGATAATCCGGCATTGATTATGCTTAATGTGATCCTTCTGTAATTCAGCATTTTCACTAATCCGGCACTCCTCAAGTCCCAATAGTGCCGGATTAGTGAAGGTCGAACTGTACCTTCTAGTTGAAATTCTCATTTCCAGGCAATACCCAAGTGAATCTCTTGCACACTCTCCAGTCCAATCACATCGTTCCTATAGTACGGCAACCAGAATTGCGCGCAGTATTCCTCCGAGGGCTAATGCTTTATAAAATCATATCAAAATCTCACTGATCTTGTGTTCAATGCCATAACTAATGAAGTATCTTACATGGGTTTTATTCACCTACAAAAGGCAGGGATGATTAAGTATAGTCAGCACAGATTTGTGCATGGGAAATCATGTTTGACAAACTTAATTTGAGTTTTTTTTTAAACCAGGAGACCAAGAGGATTGATGATGGCAGAGCAGTAGAAGTTTACTACATGGACTTTAGCAAGACATTTAACAAGGTCCCTCGTGGTAAGCTGGTCCAGAAAATTACGTCACATGGGATTCCAGGGCATGCTAGCCAGCTGATGATGGAACAGTGGAGGAGGGTGATAACCCTAAATAACGAGTGAGGTGGAAGCTAGAGAGGGGAGGAAGTTGGAGAGTTGAGTGAAGAGGGTGATGAAAAAGGTGAATAGAGGGAGGGGGACACCCCCGGTAGTCTGCTGGATGTGGGAAAGGAACAAAAGCGGATGTGGGCTCTGGGTTACCTCAGTGGAATGTGCTTCTGTTCTCATCTGCATTTGATCTCCTCACTATAACAATGAAGGCCAAGGAGAGAATGAAGAGAGATGAAATGATATCCCATTGAAAGCTCAAAATGACCAATGCAGAACAACCCTCCTAACAATCGGCTACTCTACACTTGGTCTCAACTATGTACAGACTACATTGCAAGCACTGAAAGCATAGGTTGGAGGAGGTGCAAGTGCTGCACTGCCTCACCTGGAAGGTTTTTTTTAGGTCCCTGGATGGTGCTGAGGGTGGAGGTACTGAGAACAAGGGCTGCACATCCTGCAGTTGCAGGGGAAAGTACCAGGCATGTTAGCACAGCAAATGGCACTGTTGCCTCACAGCTCCAACAACTGGGTTCTTGCCTATAGGTGCTCTTTGTTTACACCTTCTTGTTGCAACTATGCAAGTTCCCTTGAAGTTTTCTGGTTTCGTCCCACATCATAAAGTGCTGGCTATCAATTAATAAGCAACCGTAAATTGCTCCTATTGTAAATGGACTGTAATAAAAATGGGAGAACTGCTGGGCACATGAGAGAGAACAGGCTATTGGGAAAGTTGTGGCATGGGATTGATGAGGGCCAGCATAGACCTGTTGGGCCTAATTAGCTCTTTATATATCATAAGAATTACAACGAGGATCCAAAATTAGTTCAAAGAGTAATTGCTAACAGGTATTTTTATGACTGGAAGGCTGGTAGTGTTTTCACAGCATACAAAAATTCTGCCCCTTGCTTCTTGTTATACATAGTAATAGTTTAGATTTAAATGTAGGGGGCATGATAAAGTTGTTCGCACATATATTGTGACAGTGAGAGGAAAGCTTTACTGATAATACTGATAATCTGACTATACTGATAATCTAGTCAAATGAGCATAAATTATTTCCTGCAACAAAAAAAACACAACAGGGAGGTCATGCTAGAAATGCACAATTTTGTTAGCATGTGTATAGAATGCATTTTTGATCACATTTCAAGAAAAATGTAATTGGGCCAGCAAGAGCACAACCGTTATTTGCAAGAAATTGGGCCAGGACTAAAATAATGCAGCTCTGAGGAAAAACTGGACTCCTTTTCCTTGGAATGGGAGAAAACTAACAAACTGAATTCAAGCGTACAAAGTTAGTGACATCCGGATACAGAAAATAAGGACATATTCCATTAAAAGAGTGGTCAAAAAACAGTGGCCAAAGTTTTAAAGTATCTGTAAGATGGCACATTTGTACACCTAGTCTCATCTTTCGTCAAAGATAATATGACAAAGACCTTCTGCATTATAACATACAGTAATTAATAGGTGTGTATGTGTAATGGGTGTAAAGCTTTAAGGTGTAAAGATAGTAGGGGTCTAGAATTCATTGCCTAGTAGGAGATTGGAGGAAGAGATCTTTATCACAAAGAATTGCTTAAATGTATACTTGAAGGCCTGTGACATTCAAGGCTGTGTTTGTGGGGAATGGATCAACTCTTATGCATTCTTAAACACCGTCAATCTAGGCTTTCAGAGATTATGGGGCATGTATATCAAGGCCCCACTATTCCTCAGTACTCCCTCCAGTCCTACAATTCATTGTGTATATCCTGGCCTTTAGGTTTCCCAGAATGCAATACCTAATTTTTCAGGATAAAATTCAATTTGCCATTTCCCTACCTATCTTACCAACTCTTCAATATTATTCTTTAGCTGACGATTGCCTTCTTCACTGTCAAAAGCATCAAAACTTTGCGTTATCTGTGAATTTACTAATCATATCTCCTATACTCAAATCAAGCTCGCTAATGTATATAACAGCAAAAATCCTAGCACTGAACTCTGTTATATTTAACTGTTCACAGGCTTTTAATTGCTTGAAAACCCCCAATTCTTATGTGACTATCAAGTATCCAATTTTTCCCAACCAGTCATGTCTTCGAAAAAATTTGATTTTAACAAAATTATAGTGACTATCCCTGATGAATTCTTGCCTCTCTCTGTGCAGGACATTTCTCTCACTTTTTTCCCAATAATTTCCCTACTGCTGATGTTATATTCACATCCCTGTAACTACCTGGCTAATCAATGTTGCCTTTATTGAATAAGGTAACATTTGCTGTCCTCTGGTCACCTGGAAATTCTTGTATTCAGTGAAGATTTGAAAAATTCAGGAAATCTCTTCTTTTACTTCCCATAGCAGCTTGGTATACATCTCTTCAGCACCAGGGGCGTTACCCACCTTTAATTCTACTGAGGTATCTAATACTTATTTGAGAATTCCACCATCCCTCTCCCCGAATTCTCCAATTGCAATGCCCTCCTCCACAGTGGTGCACCCAGCTGGCATTCAAGCTCAAAAAGGACCGAAGCATCCCACTGATGTGATCATCCAGGTTACAAGTAGCAGCTAGGAGTATTCACATGCTGCAGGCTGTGCAGTAGACATGAAGTGAGGTGTTAATTTTTAAAAAACCCTTTACTTAAGGTGTAATCTAAGTACAAAAGAATTATCATTAGATCAAGCTCCTACTTACTCCTGTTAAGGAATATTAAGCTACAAATCTGTGTCAAAAATATTTTATATTCTAAATCACAATAAATTGTTTTCACAGTTAAGAAGAATGAGCGAGAGCCATTTTTATTATATAAAACGTTAAATGAAAATATGTTAAATGAAAAATACTATTGTAATCATGGGGACGCTGGCAGTTGTCAAATCTGCAGCACACAATAAGGTTCAGAATTTCTGCTATGGTTTGTATTGTACCTCCATGATGAACAGTGAAGGCTACAGAATTGACTGAGCCTGAGAGTTACAAAAAAGTAAAAAAATGATTAGAGTTAAGACTACTTTTCCAACTTAAGATACTAATATCACAATTACACCATTAGATTATGCTCGATGCACATTTAATTCAGATGTAGAGTTAAGTCAGTCAAAGTCACACAGCACTAAAACATGCTCTTTGGCCCATTATGTCTATCCTGACCAAGCTCCCATCTATACTCAACCCGTTTATGGATTATCCAAGTGATCTTATCCGATTCTATCATGCTTGCTTCAAGATTTCCCTTGATATCACATGTAGTGAAATTAATTGATTGAAGTCTAGCTTCTGAGATGGTGGGTCTCTCAAGAGGCAGGAAAGATAGATCATTCATTTTGCATCACCATCTACCTGGTACTCCGTATATAAAGCGTGCACACCTCAATAAAATGCCCAGGGTTATCTGTCAATGCCTAAAAGCTTAACAAATATTCACCCACACACTTTCGAGTCAAATGAAATATGTCCATCTTAAAGATTATCATTGTCTAAATAATAGATACATCAGAACTGAAACAAAACAAAGCTCACATGCTCTACAAGAGGACCATGGCTAAACAAAGTATTCTTAAGAGTTAATGCCCAGGGATTACAGCTTTTTGAAAAATAACTGAAAACCCACTCAGTAATTTCCACACCACAACCACACTGCTGTCCACCCACACACCTCCAGTACGATAAGCTTCCATGTCTGCTCCACTTCCTCTGTGTACTCTCCCAGCCCCCTCCATCTGCCACCAGGGTAGACAGGTAGCTTCATGGAAGACTGTCGCAACCTCTGCCTCTGAAGTCTTGGATGCAGGCCAATACTGCAGTCTTAGAGACACTGACCGACTTCAGTGTCTGCTGCTTGAGAAAACACTACAAGATGAATGAGTGGTCTTAGGAACACATACAGTTAATGATTTTGCCACATATTAGCTGACTTCTTATCACATTTTGGGACTAGTACAATATGTCCCTCCTCTCATCTTTAACATTACAGCACAAGGGAAGCTGGCAGCCTAACAACAGGCCTAGCCAATACGGTCTCAGACTATTAAATAGTTGAATAAATTATAAAATCTTTTAGCCTATAAAGCAACAGACTGCTCACAAAACAACTGAAATGTACATTTTAACAGACCTGTTTTATACAAAATATAATTGCTTAAGTCACAGTGAAAAAAAGGTTAAAATTCAACTGGAGCAGCTGCATGTCTTTTTCTTGCTGGATGATGCTTACACAGCACACCAACCTTCAGCCAGACACTCACATGTGGCGTGCCTGCAGCAAGTCCCCATTACAGCAGCTATTGTTCAGTTCAACAAGGGAGGAATCCAAATCACAGCTAAAACATGAGCATCTCAACATTTAGGATCATGTACATAATAGTGAAAGTTAACACTTCGAGATTTCTGGCCAAACGCACATTCTAGAGAACAATTTATTTTGGCCATAACGCCACGATGTGAAACAACAAACAGCTGTATAAAGGTGATGAAAACAAGCAATTCTGCAGCTGCTGGAAATCCAGAGTAACAAACACAAAAGCACTGGAGGAGCTCAGCAGGTCAGGCAGTATCTATGGAAAGAAATAAAGACTCCACATTTCAGACTAAGAACCTTCAAGATGATCAAGGGTCTTGGACCCAAGATGATGATGAGACAATCGAAGATACAAGTTATATTGTACTTCGCTACACTATCTGTCTAATGAACTAAAAGGTAAGATTAATACAAGTACCTGTACAGATAGGCAAAGATGGAGGGGTAGCAGTACTAATAAAGGTATTATTACAGCGCTGGGAGATTGGATGCTTTCGAGAAGTCACAGAATCAGAAAGGTTAGAGTTAAAAGCAAGAGAGGATCAATTACACAACTGAAGGTATTCTGAATACAGTGATAACATGAAAAAAGTAAATGCACAGGGAAAATACAGAAGAAATGCCCTGGAAGGGGTAGAGCTGGGGATTTCAATTAATCCATTGCAGATCAGGGCAACATTGGTGAGAAAAGTTGTTACATGTACTCAGGAGAACTTCAGCGTTCAGTAAAGCAGGCAGATTAGAATGATCACAGGAGAGATCTGAGCTGAGCTTCTAAATAGAATGACAACTTGCAATGGGATAAGATTAGATTTAGCAAAGATATGCTAATACCAAATAGCAACAGAATAATGGATGACCTTTTATCTGATGTATCTGATCTTTACAGTTTAGGTGCACTGCCAGAAAGAGAAAAGGTAAGATACCCACAGTTCTTTTGATGATAAAGGGGATACGAAAAGGAAGGTCAGCAACTAAGTCAAAATTGGATTTAGTGGGTTTGAATGGAAAATGAAAAGCAAAACAAATGGAAAGCATTTTACAGTCATTATAAATGGGCACCCAAAACATTCATCACATTACTACTTTCAATTTGTCTGTGGTCAGGTACAACAGAATGTGACTGTGAGTGAAGCAGGTAGGAAAGTCTGGAAGGTCGTGCTGGTGGAGCCTCGGCCCTTGAGTTTGCACAGCAGGTCTGAGACTGTTGCTCCATGAGGACGAGAGTGAGAGCTGAAAGAAGCAACCAAACCATCACAATGGGGTTCAGGGAGCCATTCAAGTGGGTGGGGGGGGGGGTGGGAAGAGAAGAGAAATGCAATTATAATTGGGGATAGTAAAGTCAGGAGAATAGATGCAATACTGTCACAAGGATTAAGTCTCAAAGACAGTTATCTGCCTCGTGCCCAGGTTTGGGAAATCTCATCTGACCTACAGAGGAATTTGGAGCAGGAGGGAAAATATCAAGTTGTCGTGGGTATCAACAACATAGGAGGAACAAGAGATTCTGCTGAGGGAATTTGAGAAGCTAGTGACCAAATGAAAACTCAGAACCAAAAAATTAACATTCGGATTGTTTCCTGAGCCACATGCAAATTGGCAAAGTGTTAATAAGATCGAAGAGTTAAATGCATGGCTCAAAAACGCATGGGAGAAAAGTATTTGAATTCCATAAGACCATAAGATATAGGAGCATAATTAGGCCATTTGGCCGACTGAGTCTACTCCAGTTTATCATGCTAACCCATTTCCCTCTCAACCCCAATCTCCTACCTTCGGCCCGTATCCCTTCATACCCTGACTAACCCAGAATCTATCAAACTCTGCCTTAAATATACCAAATGACTTGACATCCACAGCTGCCTGTGGCAATGAATTTCACAGACTCACCACCAGACTCAAAAAATTCCACCTCATCTCCATTCTAAATGAGTATGACTCTATTCTGAAGCCATGCCTTCTGGTCTCAGACTGCCGCACCAGAGGAAACATCCCCTCTGCATCCACTCTATCAAGGCCTTTCAATATTCGAGAGGTTTCAATGAGATCCACCCCAACCCCCCCCCACCCCCGAATTCAAGTGAGTACAGACCCAGAGCCATCAAACGCTCCACATATGGTAAGCTTTTTAATCCTGGAATCATTTATGTGAACTTCCTTCCTTGCACAATCTCTTCAGCCACCTCCTTCAGAATCCTAGAGTGTATACCATCTGGTCCAGGTAACTTACCTTCCTTAAAACCTTTCAGTTTCCGCACCTTCTCCCTAGTAATGGCAACTTCACATACTTCTGCCCACGACATATTCGAACTTCCGGCATATGGCTAATGTCTTCCACAGTGAACACTGACGCACAACACTTATTCAGTTCGTCCAACATTTCCTTGCCCACATTACTATTTCTCCAGCACCATTTTCCAGCCTCTCCTTTACACTTTATATATCTGAAGAAACATTTTGTATCTTCTTTATTATTGGCTAGTTTACCCTTGTTTTCCATCTTTTCCTTCTTTATAATTTTTTAAATTATTGGTTTTTAAAACTTCCCAATCCTCTAACTTCCCACTATTTTTTGCTACTATATGCCCTCTCTTTGGCTTTTATGTTGGCTTTGACTTCTCTTGTCAGCCACTATTGCATCAATCTGCCTTTAGAATACTTCTTCAAGAAGAATCTATCCCGTGCCTTCCAAATTGCTCCCAGAAACTCGAGCCATTGGTGCTCTGGCTTCATCCTTGATTATGTTCTTTTCCAATCAATTTTAGCTGGTTCCTCTATCATGCCTCTGTAATTCCCTTTACTCCACCATACACTGATACATCTGACTTTAGCTTCTCCTTCTCAAATTACAGGGTGAACTCTTATCATATTATGATCACTGACCCCTAAGGGTTCCTTTACCTTAAGCTCTCTAGTCCATTCCAGTTCATTGCACAACATCCAATCCAGAATTGCCTTTTCCCCTAGTAGGCTCAACTATGAGCTGCTCTAAAAAGCCATCTGGGAGGCATTCAAAAAATTGCCCTCTTGGGAACCAGCACCAACCTAATTTTCTCACTCTACCTGTATATTGAAATCTACCATGGTTATCGTAATATTGCCCTTTTCCAATGCATTTTCTATCTCAAGTTACAATTTGTAGACCACATCTTTGCTACTGTTTGGAGGTCTGTATACAACCCACAGTCTTTTTACCCTTGCAGTTTCTTAGCTGTACCCACAACAATTCTACATTTTATCCTATGTCATACATCCTCTGCAACCTTTTTCTAATGGTTTTTCATTTTTTTACTAACAGAGCCATCCCACCCCCTCTAGCTTTCTACCTGCCCCTTCGATACAATGTGTGTCGTTGGGCCTTTTCTTTCAGACATAATTCCGTAATGCCCACAATGTTATACATGCCAATCTGTAACTGTGCTACACGTTCATCCATCTTATTTTGTATACTATGTACATTCAAATATAACACCTTCAGTCCTGTATCACCCTTGTTGACTTTGTCCCCTTTTACATTGCAACTCATCCCATTCACTACAATTTTGTCCCATCATCAACCACTCCTTGCTAGCAGTCTCACAACACACTGCCTCTGTTTGTAAACCAACTACCCCATCCTCAGCCCCGTCACTCTGGTTCCCAAACCCTGCCAAATTAGTTTAAACCTTCCCAAACAGCTCTAGCAAACTTGCTCACAAGGATATTGGTTCAGATGTAACCCATCCCTTTTGTCCAGGTTGTACCTTCCCCAGAAGGGATCCCAATGATCCATATATCTGAATCCCTGCCCCCTGCACCAGTTCATCAGCCACATAGACAACTGCCAAATCATTCTATTCATACCCTCACTGGCATGTAGCTTAGGCAGCAATCCAGAGATTGCTACCTTGGGGGTCCTGCTTTTCAGTTTGCTACCTAGCTCCCTAAAATCGCTGTTCAGGACCTCCTCACCTTGTCTACCTATGTCAATGGTGCCAATATGTACCAAGACTTCTGGCTACTCACCCTCCGCCTTTAAAATGCCATGGACCTGATCCAAGATATCCCTGACTCTGGCACCTGGGAGGCAACCTACCCATCCGTGTGTCTCTATCTCATCCACAGAATCTCGTTTCTATTCCTAACTATGGAATCTCCTGTCACTACTGCAGTCCTTTTCACCTCTTTTCTCTTCTGAGCCACAGTACCACAGACTCGGTCGCTGCAGCTACCCTCGGTAGGTCGACCCCGCAACAGCATCCAAAGTGGTATACTTATTACAGCCACAGGTGTACTCTATACTGGTTGTCCATTTCCTTTCCTTCTCCTGACAGCCACCCAGTTACCTGCCTCCTTCAACCTAGGGGTGACTACCTCCTGTAGCTCCTGTCTATCACTTCCTCAGTCTCCTGTATGAGCCAAACATCATCGAGTTGCAGCTCCAGTTCCTTAACACGCTCTCTGAGGAGCTGTTGCTCGGTGCACCTGGTGCAGATGTGATTATCCAGGATGCTGGAGGTCTCCCAGGATTCCTACATTTCACACACACACACTGCTCCAGGAGGCAGTCTCTCTGCACTAACTGTGCCCTAACAGAAGAAGAATTAAAAAGAGGAAGAAACAACTTACCAGATATCTACCTCGCCCAAGCCTGATAAGCCAAACCCACTCCAACACCGACCATCTCACACAATGGCCACTCCACTTGCCCCTGCCATATTTTTATTTGCCCTAATAAATCCCATTCACTGATTGGGAGCAGTCCAACTCTGAAAAAATGCCACAAAGCACTGCCTTTTTTAAACTTCAGCCGTGGACCTAAATGAAATCACTGCTCTTCTCATACTCCCGATCAAATATTTGTGAGATATTGGAAATAAGATGGATGATCTAGCACAGCAAGAAATCAGCAGGTATGGCATTGTGGCACTCACAGTTATGGTGCAAAGATGAGCAAGATGGCAGCTTAATATCCAAGGATAAACATCATATAGAAATGACAGACAGGTGGGCAACGAAGGTGGCATGGCTTTGTCGATAGAAAGTGAAATTAAATCCTTAGAAAGAAGTGACATAGGATCAGAAGATATAGAATCCTTGTGCATAGAGTGAAGAAAATGCAAGTGTAAAAATGCCCTGATGGGAGTTAAATATAGGCCTCTGAACAGTAGTCAAAATGTAGGGCATAAATTACAACAGGAGACAGAAACGGCTTGTATTTAAAAAAAGGGCAATGTTACAATAATCATGGGGGATTTCAATATGCAGGTAGATTGGGAAAATCAGGTTGGTGCTGGATCCCAAGAGAGCAGATTTGCAGAATACCTACAAGATGGCTTTTTGGAGCAGTTTGTGGTTGAGTCCACTATGGCAAACACAACTCTGGATTGGATGTGGTGTAATGAACCAGGTTTGATTCGGGATCTTAAGGCAAAGAAGCCCGTTAAGAGGAGAGATCATAGGATAGAATTCACCCTGAGTACGAGATGGAGAAGGTAAAATCAGATCTCACTGTATTACAGTGGAGTAAAGGGAACAACAGAGGAACGAGAGAGCAGTTGGCTAAAATTGATTGGAAGGGGGCAAAAGCAAGGATGATGGTAAAGCAACAATGGCTCGAGTTTCAGGAGAAATTCATTAGACACTGGGTCAAGTACATCCCAAAGAAGCGTCCGAAAGGGAGGATGACACAACCATGGCTAACAAGAAAAGTCAAAGCCAACATAAAGGCCAATGAGAGGGCATATAATAGAGAAAAGATTAGAGAGAAGTTAGACGATTGGGAAGCTTTTAAAAACTAACAGAAGGCAACTAAAAAAAGTCATTAAGGTAAAGATGGAATATGAAAGTAAGCTAGACAATAATATTAAAAATGATACCAAAAGTATCTTCAGACACAAAGTGCAAAACAGAGGCGAGAATAGATATCAGCTGGAAAGCAGTGCTGGAGAGGTAGTAATGGGGGACAACGAAATAGCGGACGAACTGAATTAAGTACTTGGTATCAGTCTACACTGTCCAAGACACTCGCAGTATGGTGGAAGTTCCAGGTGTCAAGGGACATGAAGTGTGCAAAGTTACCACCACCAGAGAGAAGATTCTTGGGAAACTGAAAGGTTTGAAGGTAGACAAGACACCTGGACCAGATGGCGCATACCCCAGAGTTCTGAAAGAGGTGGCTGAAGAGATAGTGGAAGGATTAGTAATGAACTTTCAAGAATCACTTGAAAATTGAAAATGTCACTCCACTCTTCAAGAAGGGAGAGAGGCTGAAGAAAGGAAACTCGAGGCCAGTTAATCTGACCTCACAGGTTGGGAAGATTTTGGAGTCAATTATTAAGAATGAGGTCTCAGGGCACTTGGAGGCACATGATAAAATAGGCTGTAGTCAGCATACACACATAAAAGTTGCTGGTGAACGCAGCAGGCCAGGTAGCATCTCTAGGAAGGGGTGCAGTCGACGTTTCAGGCTGAGACCCTTCGTCAGGACTAACTGAAGGAAGAGTGAGTAAGGGATTTGAAAGTTGGAGAGGGAGGGGGAGATCCAAAATGATAGGAGAAGACAGGAGGGGGAGGGATAGAGCCGAGAGCTGGACGGGTGATAGGCAAAAGGGATACGAGAGGATCATGGGACAGGAGGTCCGGGAAGAAAGACAAGGGGGGGGGACCCAGAGGATGGGCAAGGGGTATATTCAGAGGAACAGAGGGAGAAAAAGGAGAGTGAGAGAAAGAATGTGTATAAAAATAAGTAACAGATGGGGTACGAGGGGGAGGTGGGGTATTAGCAGAAGTTAGAGAAGTCGATGTTCATGCCATCAGGTTGGAGACTACCCAGACGGAATACAAGGTGTTGTTCCTCCAACCTGAGTGTGGCTTCATCTTTACAGTAGAGAAGGCTGTGGATAGACATGTCAGAATGGGAATGGGATGTGGAATTAAAATGTGTGGCCACTGGGAGATCCTGCTTTCTCTGGTGGACAGAGCGTAGGTGTTCAGCAAAGCGGTCTCCCAATCTGCGTCGGGTCTCGCCAATATATAAAAGGCCACATCGGGAGCACCGGACGCAGTATATCACCCCAGCCGACTCACAGGTGAAGTGTTGCCTCACCTGGAAGGACTGTTTGGGGCCCTGAATGGTGGTAAGGGAGGAAGTGTAAGGGCAGGTGTAGCACTTGTTCTGCTTACACGGATAAGTGCCAGGAGGGAGATCAGTGGGGAGGGATTGGGGGGAACGAATGATCAGTGGGGAGGGATGGGGATAAATCTTGCCTGACAAATCACTCGGACTTCTTTGAAGAAATAACAAGCAGGGTAAAGGAAAAATCGGTTGATAGATAGATAGATAGATATACTTTATTGATCTCGAGGGAAATTGGGTTTCGTTACAGCCGCACCAACCAAGGATAGAGCATAAATATAGCAATACAAAAATCATGTTTTTGATGTTATGTACTTGGATTTTCAGAAGGCCTTTGACAAGGTGCTACAGGAGGCTGCTTAAAAAGTTACAAGCACATGGTATTACAAGAAAGATTCTAGCATGGATAAAGCAGTGGCTGATTGGCAGGAGGCAAAGAGTGGGAATAAAGGGAGCCTTTTCTGGTTGGCTGCCGGTGACCAGTGGTATTCCACAACGGTCTATGTTGGGACCAATTCTTTTAACATTGTATGTCAGCGGTACCCAACCACCGGGCCGCAAAGCATGCGCTACCAGGCCGCGAGGAAATGATATGATTTGGTGATACGAGTCTGCTGCACCTTCCCTCATTCCCTGTCACGCACTGTTGAGCTTGAACACACGCAAGGTCATTACCCGCGCGTCATCCATATCAGCGCTGGAAGGAGATCAACTCCTCGAGCTTGCAAATGACGGCGGGCTGAAAAGTATGTTTGACATAACATCTCTGCCGGCATTCTGGATCAAAGTCAAGGCTAAGTATCCTGAGATAGCCAGGAAAGCACTGAAAGCGTTGCTTCCATTTCCAACATATCTCTGCAATGAATGCAATGAAAACTAAATTGCAGAATAGACTGGACATAAGGAACGCCGTTCGAGTGTCGCTGTCTCCCATCACCCCGCGATAGGACCGCCTTGTTGCAGGGAAACAAGCCCAGGGCTCCCACTGATTCAGCGATATTGGTGTGTTGCAATGATTTTATATGTTCATACGGGGAAAATATGTGCTGTGTGTTTAATATCCAAACGTTACTTAAAATGTTATGATGCTATTGACTTTAAGTGACCTATATAACCATATAACAATTACAGCACAGAAACAGGCGATCTCGGCCCTTCTAGTCTGTGCCGAACGCTACTCTCACCTAGTCCACCAACCTGCACACAGCCCACAACCCTCCATTCCTTTCCTGTCCATATACCTATCCAATTTTTCTTTGAATGATAATATCGAACCTGCCTCTACCACTTCCACTGGAAGCTCGTTCCACACTTACTTCAAGCTTCCCAATAATTGACTTATCATTATATTCATGTGAGGAAAATATGCGCTGTGTGTTTAATATTAAATTCATTAGATAAACCCTTTTAGAAACGAAATTGAGTGTATTGGCCACTATCACCAATATTCCGGTTGTGATTAACCCACCCCCCCCCGAACAGAATTGCCAAAAACATTTGTAGGAAAAAAATCGGCACGTACACGCATGCGCACACCTGCCCGCGTAAGGCTTCATGGTCATTGTAGTCTTTCTCAGGGTAAGTCCAACGTATTTGACTGCTACTCTTGTCTGCTGGCAACCCTACCCCCCCACCCCACCGGTCAGCCAGTCCGCAACAATATTGTCAATATTAAACCGGCCCACAGTGCAAAAAAGGTTGGGGACCCCTGTTGTATGTCAATGATTTGGATGATAGAATTGATGGCTTTGTTGCAAAGTTTGCAGATCATATAAAAATAGGTGGAGGGGCAGGTAGTTTTGAGGAAGTAGAGGCTACAGAAGGACTCATTGGGTATATTTAAGGCAGAGTTTGATAGATTCTTGATTGGTCAGGGCATGAAGAGTTATGGGAAAAGTCAAGAGATTGGGGCTGAGAGGAAAATTGGATCAGTCATGATGAAATGGCAGAGCAGACTCAAGGGAAAGATCAAAGAGAATTTAAGAAGCAAGCTTTTTTTTAAAAAATATAGACAGAACGGTAAGTGCCTGGATCACGCACTCAAAGTACTGGGAGGAGATATAACGGGAACGTTTCCAGAGGCATTAAGACAAACATGTTAACAGGCAGGAAATAGAAGGATACTGACCACATTAGGATTCATTAAATTGGTACAATACACAAAATGCTGAAGGAACTCTGTGGGTCAGGCAGCTTCTCTGGAGGAAAATGGACAATCAACTTTTCAGGTCAAACCCCTTCACCTGGACCGAAAGAGGGAAGATAACCAATATAGCACTGTGCTAGTCTTAGAGATACACACACACACACACACACACACACACACAGTGGCATGCAAAAGTTTGGGCACCCCGGTCAAAATTTCTGTTACTGTAAACAGTTAAGTGAGTAGAAGATGAACTGATCTCCAAAAGTTATGAAGTTAAAGATGAAATATTCTTTTCAACATTTTAAGCAAGATTAGTTTATTATTTCTGTTTTGTACAATTTTAGAGTGAGGGAAAAAGGAAAGGAGCACCATGCAAAAGTTTGGGCACCCCAAGAGATTTGAGCTCTCAGAATACTTTTACCAAGGTCTCAGACCTTAATTAGCCTGTTAGGGCTATGGCTTGTTCACAGTCATCGTTAGGAAAGGCCAGGTGATGCAAATTTCAAAGCTTTATAAATACCGACTCCTCAAACCTTGTCCGAACAATCAGCAGCCAAGGGCTCCTCTAAGCAGCTGCCTAGCACTCTAAAAATTAAAATAAATGATGCCCACAAAGGAGAAGGCTGTAAGAAGATAGCAAAGTGTTTTCAGGTAGCCACTTCCTCAGTTCGCAATGTAATTAAGAAATGGCAGTTAACAGGAACGGTGGAGGTCAAGTTGAGGTCTGGAAGACCAAGAAAACTTTCCGAGAGAACTGCTCGTAGGATTGCTAGAAAGGCAAATCAAAACCCCCATTTGACAGCAAAAGATCTTCAGGAAGATTCAGCAGACTCTGGAGAGGTGGTGCACTGTTCTACTATGTAGCGACACCTGCACAAATATGACCTTCATGGAAGAGTCATCAGAAGAAAACCACACACACACACACAAAGTAGCACGCAAAAGTTTGGGCACTCCTGGTCAAAATTTCTGTTACTGTGAATAGCTAAGCGAAGTAAAAGATGACCTGATTTCCAAAAGGCAGAAAGTTAAAGATGACACATTTCTTTAATATTTTAAGATTTTCTTTATTTCCAAATAATAAAAAAGGAAAAGGACCTGAAGCAAAAGTTTGGGCACCCTGCATGGTCAGTACTTACCCCCTTTGGCAAATATCACAGCTTATAAACGCTTTCTGTAGCCAGCTAAGAATCTTTCAATTCTTGTTTGAAGGATTTTCACCCATTCTTCCTTGCAAAAGGTTTCTAGTTCTGTGAGATTCTTGGGCCGTCTTGCATGCAATGCTCTTTTGAGGTCTATCCACAAATTTCGATGCTGTTTAGGTCGGGGGACTTGTGAGGGCCATGGCAAAACCTTCAGCTTGTGCCTCTTGAGGTAGTCCATTGTGGATTTTGAGGTGTGTTTAGGATCATTATCCTGTTGTAGAAGCCATCTTCTTTTCATCTTCAGCTTTTTTACAGATGGTGTGAAGTTCGCTTCCAGAATTTGCTGGTATTTAATTGAATTCATTCTTCCCTCTACCAGTGAAATGTTCCCCATGTCACTGGCTGCAACACAAGCTCAAAGCATGATCGATCCACCCCTGTGCTTAACAGTTGGAGAGGTGTTCTTTTCATGAAATTCTGCACCCTTTTTTCTCCAAACATACTTTTGCTCATTGGAGCCAAAAAGTTCTATTTTAACTTCATCAGTCCACAGGTTTTGTTTCCAAAATGCATCAGGCTTACTTAGATGTTCCTTTGCAAACTTCTGATGCTGAATTTTGTGATGAGGACGCAGGAAAGGTTTTCTTCTGATGACTCTTCCATGAAGGTCATATTTGTGCAGGTGTCGCTGCACAGTAGAACAGTGCACCACCACTCCAGAGTCTGCCAAATCTTCCTGAAGGTCTTTTGCAGTCAAACAGGGGTTTTGATTTGCCTTTCTAGCAATCCTACGAGCAGTTCTCTCAGAAAGTTTTCTTGGTCTTCCAGACCTCAACTTGACCTCCACCGTTCCTGTTAACTGCCATTTCTTAATTACATTACGAACTGAGGAAACGGCTACCTGAAAACGTTTTATCTTCTTATAGCCTTCTCCTGCTTTGTGGGCATCACTTACTTTAATTTTCAGAGTGCTAGGCAGCTGCTTAGAGGAGCCCATGGCTGCTGATTGTTGGGACAAGGTTTGAGGAGTCAGGGTAAGTATAAAGCTTTGAAATTTGCATCACTTGGCCTTTCCTAATGATGACTGTGAATAAGCCATAGCCCTAACAAGCGAATTAAGGTCTGAGACCTTGGTAAAAGTTATCTGAGAGCTCAAATCTCTTGGGGTGCCCAAACTTCTACATGGTGCTCCTTTCCTTTTCCCCCCACTCTAAAATTGTACAAAACAAAAATAATACACTAACCTTGCTTAAAATGTTTAAAAGAATGTTTCATCTTTAACTTTATGACTTTTGGAGATCAGTTCATCTTCTGCACACTTAACTATTCACAGTAACAGAAATTTTGACCAGGGGTGCCCAAACCTCTGCACACGTACACGTGTGTATACATACACACACGTATATACATACACACACGTATATACATATATATACATACATAGATAGAACTAGGGTGCCTAAGACTTTTGCACAGTACTATATTTGCCAACGTGGAGCAGAGAGTTTGTAAATCTGGTAGGAGCAAAAGATGTTGAGAATGGTGAGGGTGGAGCACTACAGGTGGCCTGCGGGACAGGTGGCAGAGAGAAATGTGCCAGGAGCAGGAGGTGGCTTGGGAACAGACACACACACAGCCCAAAGACATAATTCAAGGTCAGTTGTTTCCAAACAATTGGTTTATTGATTATTACAAAATGTCTCTGGTGCTTCCCACTCCCTCCCCTCTCCCTTCCCCTTTACTCAACTGTGAGTCTCCATTCCCCGTCCCCTTCCCAATCTCAGTACACAAATGAGACCCATATCAGAATCAGGTTTATCATCTCATGTCATGAAATTTGTTTTGTGGCAGCAGTGCAGTGCATATACACACAAACAAACGCACATATATATGCCTTACTTTTGCACAATACTCAGCATTGTATATAAAGGGAAGGGATAGAGCAAGAGCTGGCAGGATCCAGGCTTTTTTTTTGGGGGGTGGGGGTTAAAGAGTGGGAATGATGTCTGAAGACAGGAGGTGACAGATGCAAGTGACAAAGGTGTGAAAAGTGATGGAATCTGATAGGAGAAAATGCTGGGGGGGGGGGAGGCGGGGAGAGCAGTCACCAGAAGTCTGCCCAGGAAGAATACAAGGAGTTCTTCATCTAATTTGCATTCAGCCTCAACTTGAGAGTGGGGGTGGCTGAAAACAGATGTCATTATGGGAATGGGAAGTGCAATTAAAATGTCAGGCCATTGGGAGATCCCAGCTGACACAGCAGACAGAGCAAAAGTGCTCGACTAAGTGGTCCCTAATCTGTAGCCAGTGTCAAAGCAGAGAAGGATGCACTAGATGCAATAATTGATAACACAGGGTTCCCATGTGAATGGCCATATAGGGTCCTGTATAGTGATGAGGGAGGTATAGGGGCAGGTGTTAAACTTTTTGCAGGCAAAGTACCTGGAGAGGGAGGGGAAGAGAAATGTGCCTGGAAGTGGGATCCCACTATAGATAGCAGAAGTGATAAGTGAAGAGAGGAGGTGTGTCTGAAGTACATATCAGTGGATAGTCTGTCTCTTGAGATAGAGACAGATCAGGAAACAGGACAAGGGTGGCATTAAACAAAATTAATTTGAGGGCAATGTGAATATTGATGGCCAAATTGATAAAACTGACAAGGGCTACTGCACAGGACCGAAAGAAGTTGAAGGTTGTAAATCTAGTCAGCTCCATCTTGGGTACTAGCCTACCATGACATCTTCAGGAAGTGGTGTCTCAGAAAGGCAGCATCCATTATTAAGGACCTCTAGTACCCAGAGCATGTCCTTTTCTGTTACCATCAGGTAGGAGGTACAGAAGCCTGAAGGCACACACTCAGCGATCCAGAACAGCTTCTTCCCCTCTGCCATCCGATTCCTAAATGGACATTGAACCCTTGGGCACTACCTTTTAACATAGTATTTCTGTTTTTTGCATTTTTTAAAATCTATTCAATATACGTATACTATAATTGATTTACTTATTTATTATTTCATTTATTTTTTTTCTAGATTACATATTGCATTGAACTGCTGCTGCTAAGTTAACAAATCACACGTCACACGCCTGTGATAATAAACCCGATTCTGAAACTCTGCATGGCTAAAATTAAATTGGCATCACAGTCAGTACAGATACAGGACTCAAAAGATGTTTCCATACTATACTCTCAGTTCTAACTCTGAAGTTGTTGAGGGAACTAAGGCTGGGCATTGCAAAAAGGCTGCCATAATCTTCCTGCCCTTCCCAGATACAAGGGAGTTGTAGAAGAGCAAGTGGCAAATATAACACCATTGTTCAAAACTATGCAAAGACATGGCAGACAACTACAACCAAAGCCAGTTTTGAGTAAAATTTTTGAACAATAATCAGGGAAAACATTAAGAGCAAAGCAGAAATGTTTAAACTTATAAATATGAACCAGCCAGACCTATCAAAAGCAGTGTTTGACTAAGCTAATTGATTTTTCATAGCAAAGAGGAGTACTGAAGGGAAGGCAGCAATTTCTACGTGTGGATTTGAGTATGACATTCAAAAGTCCCACACGAAAGAAATTCAAGGGTCAGCCACAGCACTGATTAGAATGCTGAGAGTACAGGTAACAATTATTGCTCAGCCTAAAGGATGGTGGGCAGCAGTGTTTCCCAGGGTGATCAATATTTAAAGTCATAAAAGCCAAGCTTATTATCATATGCACAAGCAAGTTTATTTGAAGAGCAGTTTTCAACCACAAGGCAGTTCAAAGTGCTTTGCATAGAACAAGATATAAAAATCAAACATCAAATTTCAGACAATATAGAGAATAAAATCACACAAAAATAGATATAATAAATAGAAGTTACAGTGCAAGAGATTCTAATTAAAAGCTACAGCGAAAAGTTTAAAGCCTCAATTTAAAAGTGTTTAAAGTTGGGGCAGACTTCAGATCCTCTGGAAGGTTATTCCAGATATGTGGAGCATAGAAACTACAAGCTGCTTCACCACATTTAGTTTTGTGAGGAGGAGTCTGTGACCCACCTCTTTGCACACTGCCAGTTCGCAAAGAGGGTGTGGAGGAGGATGGACGGGCTAGTGTCACAGTTTGTCCCCAGCAGCTGCGTAACAGAGGACTCTCTGATCTACGGGCTGTTCCCGGGGACACACACGGAGACCAACGTCCGGTGCTGCTGGCAGATCATCAACTCGGTGAAAGATGCTCTTTGGTCGGCCCAAAACTTGATGATCTACCAGCACATGGAGATGTCCGTGGGAGAATGCTGCCGACTGGCACATTCTCGACTGCAGGAGTACGTGCTGAGGGACGCACTGAAACTTGGTGCAGCCACCGCAAAGGCCCGGTGGGGAAGGACCACAGTATAGGTTTCTCCACCCGTGGGAGTGGGAGGGGTCGGAGGGCAGGGAGTATACCCCTCAACAATGAAATGATATGGTAAGCTGAACTACTGGAGTGCCACGTGGGTGGCTATAAATACGGATATGTACTGTGTATAATGGAAACGTATGTAAAGGATGAAAAGTTATTGAATGGTTTATTGTATATATTTATTTTTGAATAAAGTATATTTTGAAATAAAAAAAATAATAAATTTAGTTTTGACCCTGGGGACAGTAAGCAGACCTGCCCCAGATGACCAGAGAGCTTGAGAAGGTTCAATGCAGCAAGAGATCAGAGATGTATTTTGGCCCTAGACCATTCAGTGCTTTAGAAAAAGTCAATCCTCCGATGGACAGGAAGCCAGTGTAGTGATCTGAGAACTGGAGTGATGTGTTCGACTGCCTTGGTCTCAGTGAGGACTCTAGCAGCAGCGTTCTGAATGAGCTGCAGCTGTCTGAGGGTTTTTTTTTTACAGAGACCTGTGAAAACTCCATTCCAATAGTCAAGCCTATGAAAAATAAATATACAGATGAGTTTCTCTAGATGTTGCTGAGACATTAGCCCTTTAACTCTCCCTATATTTTTAAGATGGTAGTTGGCTGACTTTGCAATTGTCTTAATGTGGCAGTTAAAATTTAAGTTGGGAGTCCATCACAACACCAAGGTTCACACATCAAAGTTGCTGGTGAACGCAGCAGGCCAGGCAGCATCTCTAGGAAGAGGTACAGTCGACGTTTCAGGCCGAGACCCTTCGTCAGGACAAGAAACACCAAGGTTTCTGGCTTGTTTTGTGGTCTGTAACAACAGGGATTGGAAGTGAGCACCAAAAACAATTATTTCAGTTTTCTCTTTGTTTAACTGGAGGAAATTTTGGCTCATCCAACCTGTGATTTGTTCAATACAGTTTTTTTAGTGATTGTATGGGACCACAGTCCCTTGATGATGCTGTTATATAAACCTGACTGTCATTGCATAATTCAGGCAAGATATTTTGTTGCTTACCATGATCTGAGCTAGAGGGAGCCTGTATATGTTAAACAGAAGATGCCCTTGAGGCACTCCACATGTCATTTTTGTTCGGTCAGATACGCAGATACCAAGCGACACAAAATAGTCCCTGTCCAGTAAATACGATTTAATCCACTCTAGGACTGTACCGGACAGTCCCACCCAGTTTTCCAGTCTGTCCAGTAATGTGCCATGGCCAACTGTGTCAAAAGCAGCACTGAGATCCAGAAAACCAAAACTGAAATTTTACCATCATGGTTTAAACAGATGTCATTTAAAACCTTGACCAGAGCAGTCTCAGTGCTGTGCTGTTGTCAAAATCCAGCCTGGAAAACATCCATCCAGTTGCTAGAAGTACACATGTACATATAGTTGGCACTGGTAGCATGGCAACACTTGCAGGCTGCCTCTAGGTTAACTTAAAAACGCATTTCACTGTGTTCCAATGTACATGTGACAAATAAAGCTAATCTTTACATATAATGTGCAATGTAAAAAAACTGCAGCATTATCATAGCACCATATGAGCATTCACAAGAAAAATTATACACTTTTTTTAATATAAGAAAAGAAACAATTTTTGCAAAGTGATTAGAGTGGTCATAGTGACGCTAAACTCTAGTGGTGATTAGAGCTTTGCCGATTGGCTCAAGAACCAATTAAAAAGAAATGCCGTTCTTCAACCTGGTGGTGTGGGACTTCAGGCTTCTCTACCTCCTGCCAGAAGATAGCTGTCAGAAGCCCGAATGGTGGGGTGGAATGTGCCTGTGATGTATTGGGCAGAGTCTACTACTCTCCACAGATTATGTTCCTACATATTCAAATTGGTGTACCAGATCACAATGCAACCAGTCAGGCGTTATAGATAGATAGATACTCTATTGATCCCACAGGAAATTACAGTGTCACCGTAGCATTATAAGTGCACAAATACAAATATTAGAAGTAGAAATAACAAAAGATAAGTTACCACAAACAGTCTTAATGGGGGGAGGGGGGTCATCACTTCCCTGGCTATAGGTTAACTCATTATAGACCCTAATAGCCAAAGGTAAGAATGATCTCATATGGTGAACTTTGGAGCAGAGCAGTTGTCTTAGTCTATTTCTTAATGTGCTCCTCTGTTCAGCCAAGGTGGCACGGAGAGCGTGAGAAACTTTGCCGAGAATTACTAGGATTTTCCGTAGAGTCTTTTGTTCCATCATAGCCTCCAGTGTGTCCAGTTTGACTCCTATAACAGAAACAGCCTTTCCAATCAGTTTATTGAGCCTGTTGGCATCACCAGTGTTGATGCATTTGCCACAGAAAACCACCATATAGATTGTACTAGTGACAACAGCCTGGCAGAACATGTGAAGGAGAGACCTGCATACTCCAAAGGACGTCAGTCTCCTCAGGAAGAAAAGGCAACTCTGGCCCTTCTTGTATACAACCTCTGTGTTGGTGCTCCATTCAAGTCTGTCATCCAGGTACTTGAAGATCCTCACCACATTCATGACCTCACCATCAATAGTAATAGGGAGCAATGCAGGCTTAGTGTTCCTGAAGTCCATCACCATCTCCTTTGTCTTACTGATATTGAGCTGCAGATGATTCAGCTTGCACCATTTGACAAAGTCCTCTACCAGGGCGCATTACTTATAAGAGATATGCAGGATAAAACTACTAAGTTTGGAAGTGTGGCAAATGATAGTGGTGGTGGGGGAGGGGGGTGGGAAGATCTAGAACTGTCTGCAGGGCTGGCGAAAACAAAGTAAACCAAGAACTTCATATACATGGAACCAACATAGGCCCGATAGATCGAACAATTTCCTTCTCTGTCAATCCCTCCATGATTCTCCTTTATACAACAGCCTTCAGATCACCGTTAAAAACATTCTTTTGTTACTCATAAATCTTTTAGCATCAGGAAGATTCATAACTGTCTATGCTACGAGCAGTGTTTTAACTGCTTCCATCTTTAATGTCTCAGGAAAGTCCTTGGGGCCAACTGATGACTAATAACAAGCAAAAACCTGGATGAGTAAACACAGTGATCAATATGAACTTACTGGGCTAAAGCTGTGACTGTGCTGAATTGCTCTGTGATTAATTCAGTTTTCATAGACAAAAAAGGGTCGAAGAAATAGTGTCAGGTTCACAGTACTAATCAGAGGTATTCAAAACTAAAGCATTAAATCTGTTCCTCTTTCCACAGACGTTGGCTGACCCTTTTGCTTCCAGGACATATTTAGATCTCAGATAGCCTGCATTTATAATTATTTTTATTTTCTTAAGGACACAGGTCTGATCAATGTCCAGATTAATAGATTGTTATCCCAAAAACACAGAAAGTTTGTCTTGGGACAGAAGCTTTACTGATTTTTGCAGATGAACTGGTAAATATTGAGACCAATTAGCTAAAATAATACAGGTTACACGATTAAGATGTCAGCATCCTGTGACATGATGACTCTTTTCTTAATATTGATTGCCATGCCAAATTTGGTATCAGCATCTGCTACTTATCAGGTGAGTTACAGAAGACACACCATCTGTGACAAGCATATTCCAAATAATCAAAGGCTTTGCTCCCTGCACCCACCCACATGCGTGCCTACACTATTTTCCAAAGCAGAAAGAAAAAAATATTTTAAAATGCTTTATGCTCCCAAAAGCATATGGACAGCTCATGTTGCATCCAAGTGCTGAAAATCTTAGCACTTAGTCACATGGATTAACAAACACAAGTTAATGTTATTCAGAGCCATTACAAGAGAGAATCCGCAAGTGAACATTATAAAATTGTATACAATTTGGTTTCAGTTGCAGCATTATTTCTGGAGTTTCTTAAACATGAACACTTTTAACCAGAAAGCCAGAGAAAAATTCCATCGTTAAACTTGCATTGAAAAGTGAATTTCAGCATTTTGTTTTATTCGTTTTTCCACTTGCTTTCAAAACTTTACTCCATCTCCTCCCAGCATAATTAATTATTTCAAAATGGTGTCAAAAATAGTGTATGAAAAAATACTTTTAAAGATGTACTGCAACCTCTGGTTAGATTAGTTCTCAGCCAGCTTCTTTTGGCTGCTGCCCCAGAGAGAGCTCAGGACTGAACAAAATGGATGAAAACTTCATTTTCTTTTCCCCATGTGTTTTTTTTCTTTCCCCATGCAGATTTATGGAAGAGCTTGCCATGTATTGGAGCTAAATAATCAAATTTAAATATTCATCCAGTTAATTGCAAATATTACAGCAATTAAGGAATTAAAGCATGTTTAGTACTGTAATTCACAAATAAATCAAAGGGAAATGTTTTACCTTGATAAACACTGCTCAAAACAATACTGAACACATTTACATTTCACTGTCCACATTCCCTATTTCTGTAACCGCCGTATGCTGTATATGACTATTACATTAGGTGTGGTATTTACTGGGCTTGTGAACTTTCACGATCTAGATAACAGATTCAGTTCATTAACCAGCTGAACTAAGGTAATATATCTGAAATGTTAAATGTTCTACTGCCTCTGCACTGTGCACTGCTTTCATTACAGGTGTTTCAATATGGTAGAATGAAGCATTCCCTCCAAGATGTCCAAACTAGCTTCTTTGTCTTAGATATTGGATGGCTATCCACACCAATGCAAGCACAGGTCATTCATCTTGGTGGTTTTGTTTTGCTAAAGAAATAGCTTTTCCCTGTCATTTTTTGGCTATTCATTCAATTTCTCCATCAGCAGGATCATTATTCTTTCTCATTTTTTGTTTCTATTTATGTTTAATATTGCCCTTTTTTAGTGGAGTGCTTGCATTTAAACTGATTTTAAATGCTATTTTTTTTCCTTGAATATCAGCAGAACAATTAGAGAATGTATTTCCTCAGTTTACTGTAGACTGTACCTTATTGTATTGAAATAGATCTTAACTAAATCTAGATTGTAAGTTGTGGTGTGTTCCTCCCTTTCCATTAAATATTTATGTACTGTCACCTAACTCCATCTCATTAATCATGATGAAATCTAATATTAGCTGCCACATTTTTTGTTGTACTGCTTTGTGCTTGGCAATTGATGTATGTCTGCACCCCCCATAATGTAGTTGGTTTATTGTCACATGTACTGAGATACAGTGTACAGCTTTTGTTTGCATTCCATCCAGTCAGTTCATTTCATACACAAGTACATCAACCAGGGCAGGCTGATGGTGATGCTCACATCTAAGAACTTGAAGCTCTCAAACTTAACATCCTAACACCATTGGAGGAACATGTGCACCACCTCCCTGTCGCCCTTTCCTGAAGTCAATGACTAGCAGAACTGGCAATTCAGGGAAGTGCAAGAGGTCTAGGTATAACTCCCAGAAAGCCATCTCACATGTTTAATGGCAATTCTGGAACAAACTTGATTCAAAGGGATGCTTGACAACTGTGGTAGGGCTTGAATGCTATCACCTCCTACAAAGCAAAACCAAGCAACATAAATTACAAGGTTTGACTCCCAGGTGAGCTCAATCCTTTTACACTCACATTAACTGACAAAATGTGGAGGTACCTTCATAAACTCTCACCAACCCTAATAATCCTATCATCTTGGTCTCTGAATCCAATGGGAGAGCATCTTTCAGGAGCAAAGCATCTGCCCAAGCAGCATGCCTGGTTGAGTCATGAAGACCTGTGTTAATCAGCTGGCTAATGTTTTTACGTACATCTTCAACCTCTCGCTTCAGCAGTCTCAGATACTACCTGCTTCAAGCAGGCTTTACTCATACCAGTGCCTAAGAAGAACGTGGTGACCCATCTCAATGACCATCACCCAGTAGCACTTACATCAACTGTGATGAAGTGCTTCGAGAGGTTGGTCATGAAGCACATCAACTCCTGCCAGAGGAGTGACCTGATCTGCTCCAATTTGTCTGCTGTCACAACAGGTCAACATCAGTTGCCATTTTATTGGCTCTTTATTAAGCTCTGGAACATCTAGACAGTGAAGATGAGCAGAAATACATCAGGATGCTCTTCTCTGACTACAGCTCTGCACTCAACATTATCACCCTCTCAACTCATCGCTAAGCTCCAAGACCTGGGCCTTGATACCTCCCTATGCAACTGGATCCTCTATTTTCTCACTTGCAGACCCCAGTCGGTACGGATTGGCAACATCTCCACGATCTCCCTTAGCACAGGTGCACCATAAAGCTGTATGCTTAGCGCCCTGCTTTACTCACTTTACAGCTCACTTTACTCACATGGTGTGGCTAAGTACAACTGCAATGCTGTATTTAAGTTTTTTGACAACACCACTATTGGCCAAATCAAAGGTGGTGACAAATCAGTATACAGGAGAAAGATTGAAAATCCGATTCAGAGGTACCATAACAACCTCTCACTCAACATCAGCAAAACCAAAGAGCTGAATATAGCTACTTTATTGATCCCAACGGAAATTACAGTATCACAGTAGCATTACAAGTGCACAGGTATACAAGAGAAGAAAAAGAATTTTTTTAAAAAGTTGCCTCAAACAGTTTAGTGTGTGTGGGGGGGGGGGGGTAATCACTTTCCCAGCTATAGGTTGACTCATTATCGAGCCTAATGGCAGAGGGTAAGAATTACCTCATATGCCACTCTGTGGAGTAGCACAGTTGTCTCAGTCTATTTCTAAAAGTGTTCCTCTGTTCTGGCATGCCAAAGGCGAGAAACATTGTCCAGAAATGCAAGGATTTTCCGTAGGGTTCTTTGTTCTACCACAGCCTCCAGTGTGTCCACTTTGACAGCCTTTCTAATCAGTTTATTGAGCCTGTTGGCATCACCCATGATAATGCCATTGCCCCAGCACTCCACCACATAGAGGATTGTACTGGCAACAACAGACTGGTAGAACATGCGTAGGAGAGGCCTGCATACTCCAAAGGACCTCTGTTTCCTCAGGAAGTAGAGGTGACTCTGGCCCTTCTTGTGCACAGACTCTGTGTTGGTGCTCCTCTCAAGTCTGTCATCCTGGTGCACCCCAGGTACTTGTAGGTCCTCACCACATCCACTCCATCAATAGTAACAGGGAGCAATGCATGCTTAGTCTTCCTAAAGTCCATCACCATCTCCTTTGTCTTACTGATGTTGAGATGCAAATGATTCAGCTTGCACCACTTAACAAATTCCTCCACCAGGGTCCTGTATTCATCCTCCCATCCTACCTTTATAGACCCAACTATTGTTGAGTCAGAGAATTTCTGCAGATCCAATAATGACCGCGGGAGGAAGAAGCCAGAGGTCTATGAGCCAGTTCTCATTAGGGGATCGGAGCTGGAGAGGGTCAGTAGCTTTAAATTCCCTTGGCGTTATTACATCAGAGGATCTGACCTGGGATCAGCACATAAGTACCATCACAAAAAAGGCATGACAATGCCTCTACTTTCTTAGAAGCTTGCACAGATTCAGCATGTCACCAAAATCTTTTACAAAGTTCTAGAAATGCACAGGGGAGAGTATCAACTAAAGAAATTTGCCTGTCCCCTAAAACCCTCACTAATTTTTACAGATGAACCGTAGAAAGCATTCTTCCAGGGTGCATCACAACCTGGTACGGAAGTTGTCCTGTCCAAGACCGGAAGCTGCTGCAGAAGACGTGAACACGGCGCAGGACATCACACAAACCAATCTTCCATCCTTAGACTCACTTTACACTGCACGCTGTCGGAGCAGTGCTGCCAGGATAATCAAGGATACGACCCACCCAGCCAACACACTTTTCGTCCCTCTTCCCTCCGGGAGAAGGCTCAGGAGCTTGAAAACTCGTATGGCCAGATTTGGGAACAGCTTCTTTCCAACTGTGATAAGACTGCTGAATGGATCCTGACCCGGATCTGGTCCGTACCCTCCAAATATCCGGACCTGTCTCTCGTTTTGCACTACCTTACTTTCTATTTTTATATTTATGACTTATAAATTAAATTTTTAATATTTACTATCAATTTGTACACCAGGGAGCGGGAAGCGCAGAATCAAGTATCAATTGTTTGGCGACAATACAGTATAAAGTATCCTAACTGGTTGCATCAAGACCTAGTATGGAAACACCAATGCCCAGGGATGGAAAAGTCTACAGAGAGTGGTGGATACAGTCCAATCCATCACAATCAAGGCCTTCCCCACCAATGAGCAAATTTTATAAGAACCGATGCCACGAGGAAGCAGCATCCATCATCCAGGTCATGCTCTCTTCTCACTTATACTATCAAGAGCCTTAGGTCCCACACCATCAAGTTCAGGAACAGTTATTAACCTACAATGATCAAGTTCCTGAACAGGCATGGATAACTTCACTGACCATAACTCTGAAATGATGCTGCAGCCTAATAAAGACCTGCTCTTTTTTTTTTACAGCTAATTTCTCAGTATTATTTTTATTGCCACATTATCAGTCTTTGTATAGTTTCTCATAGATCCTATTGCATTTCTTCATTTTTCTTGTAAATGCCTACAAAATGAATCTTAAAGTAGCATACGGTAACATATATGTACTTTGATAATAAATTTTACTTTGACAGCATAGAAACACAGAAAACAGGTGCGGGAGTAGGCCATTCAGTATGATCATGGCTGATCATCCAACTCAGAACCCTGTACCAGCCTTCCCTCCATAGCCCCTGATCCCTTTAGCCACAGGGGCCATATCTAACTCCCTCTTAAATATAGCCAATGAACTGGCCTCAACTGTTTCCTGTGGCAGAGAATTCCACAGATTCACCACTCTCTGCGTGAAGAAGTTTTTCCTAATCTCGGTCCTAAAAGGCTTCCACTTTATCCTCAAACTGTGACCCCTCGTTCTGGACTTCCCCAACATCGGGAAAAATCTTCCTGCGTCTAGCCTGTCCAATCCCTTTAGGATTTTATGTGTTTCAATAAGATCCCTCCTCAATCTTCTAAATTCCAACGAGTATAAGCCTAGTTGATCCAGTCTTTCACCATATGAAAGTCCTGCCATCCCAGGAATCAATCTGGTGAACCTTCTTTGTACTCCCTCTATGGCAAGGATGTCTTTCCTCAGATTAGGGGACCAAAACTGCACACAATACTCCAGGTGTGGTCTCACCAAGGCCTTGTACAACTGCAGTAGTACCTCCCTGCTCCTGTACTCGAATCCTCTTGCTATAAATGCCAGCATACCATTCACCTTTTTCACCGCCTGCTGTACCTGCATGCCCACTTTCAATGACTGGTGTATAATGACACCCAGGTCTCGTTGCACCTCCCCTTTTCCTAATCGGCCACCATTCAGATAATAATCTGTTTTCCTGTTTTTGCCACCAAAGTGGATAACCTCGCATTTATCCACATTAAATTGCATCTGCCATGAATTTGCCCACTCACCTAACCTATCCAAGTCACCCTGCATCCTCCTCACAGCTAACACTGCCGCCCAGCTTCGTGTCATCCGCAAACTTGGAGATGCTGCATTTAATTCCCTCATCCAAGTCATTAATATATATTGTAAACAACTGGCGTCCCAGCACTGAGCCTTGCGGTACCCCACTAGTCACCGCCTGCCATTCTGAAAAGGTCCCGTTTATTCCCACTCTTTGCTTCCTGTCTGCTAACCAATTCTCTATCCACATCAATATCTTACCCCCAATACCGTGTGCTTTAAGTTCGCACACTAATCTCCTGTGTGGGACCTTGTCAAAAGCCTTTTGAAAATCCAAATATACCACATCCACTGGTTCTCCCCTATCCACTCTACTAATTACATCCTCAAAAAATTCTATGAGATTTGTCAGACATGATTTTCCTTTCACAAATCCATGCTGACTTTGTCCGATCATTTCACCGCTTTCCAAATGTGCTGTTATCACATCTTTGATAACTGACTCAAGCAGTTTCCCCACCACCGATGTTAGGCTAACCGGTCTATAATTCCCCGGTTTCTCTCTCCCTCCTTTTTTAAAAAATGGGGTTACATTAGCCACCCTCCAATCCTCAGGAACTATTCCAGAATCTAAAGAGTTTTGAAAAATTATCACTAATGCATCCACTATTTCTTGGGCTACTTCCTTAAGCACTCTGGGATGCAGACCGTCTGGCCCGGGGGATTTATCTACCTTTAATCCCTTCAATTTACCCAACACCACTTCCCTACTAACATGTATTCCACTCAGTTCCTCCATCTCACTGGACCCTCTGTCCCCTACTATTTCCGGAAGATTATTTATGTCCTCCTTAGTGAAGACAGAACCAAAGTAATTATTCAATTGGTCTGCCATGTCCTTGCTCCCCATAATCAATTCACCTGTTTCTGTCTGTAGGGGACCTACATTTGTCTTAACCAATCTTTTTCTTTTCACACAGCTATAAAAGCTTTTACAGTCAGCTTTTATGTTCTCTGCCAGTTTTCTCTCATAATCTTTTTTCCCCTTCCTAATTAAGCCCTTTGTCCTCCTCTGCTGGTCTCCCAATCCTCAGGTGAGCCACTTTTTCTGGCTAATTTGTACGCTTCTTCTTTGGAATTGATACTATCCCTAATTTCCCTTGTCAGCCACGGGTGCACTACCTTCCTTGATTTATTCTTTTGCCAAACTGGGATGAACAATTGTTGTAGTTTATCCATGCGATCTTTAAATGTTTGCCACTGCACATCCACCGTCAACCCCTTAAGTGTCATTTGCCAGTCTATCTTAGCTAATTCACGTCTCATACCTTCAAAGTTACCCTTCTTTAAGTTCAGAACCTTTGTTTCTGAATTAACTATGTCACTCTCCATCTTAATGAAGAATTCTACCATATTATGGTCACTCTTACCCAAGGGGCCTCTCACGACAAGATTGCTAATTAACCCTTCCTCATTGCTCAATACCCAGTCTAGAATAGCCTGCTCTCTAGTTGGTTCCTCGACATGTTGGTTCAAAAAACCATCCCGCATACATTCCAAGAAATCCTCTTCCTCAGCACCCTTACCAATTTGGTTCACCCAATCTACATGTAGATTGAAGTCACCCATTCTAACTGCTGTTCCTTTATTGCACACATTTCTAATTTCCTGTTTAATACCATCCCCAACCTCACTACTACTGTTAGGTGGCCTGTACACAACTCCTACCAGCGTTTTCTGCCCCTTAGCGTTATGCAGCTCTACCCATATCGATTCCACATCCTCCCGGCTAATGTCCTTCCTTTCTATTGCGTTAATCTTCTCTCTAACCAGCAACGCCACCCCACCTCCTTTTCTTTCATGTCTATCCCTCCTGAATATTGAATATCCCTGAATGTTGAGCTCCCATCCTTGGTCACCCTGGAGCCATGTCTCTGTGATCCCAACTATATCATATTCATTAATAACAATCTGCACTTTTAATTCATCCACCTTGTTACGAATGCTCCTTGCATTGACACAAAGCCTTCAGGCTCGCTTTTACAACTCTCTTAGCCCTTATACAGTTATGTTGAAAAGTGGCCCTTTTTGATGCTTGCCCTGGATTTGCCGGCCTGCCACTTTTACTTTTCACCTTACTACTTTTTGCTTCTACCTTCATTTTACACCCCTCTTTGAGATATTGTCCACTACAGTGGCATCATCTGCGAACTTGTAGACCTAAAAATAATGTAAAATAATTTGCATTAATAGTGGTTTTTTTGTTTATTGTCGAGTATATTGTTCATACAACTGCTGACGTGTAATCACAATTATAATTGAGGAACACAAGAGATTCTGCAGATACTAGAAATCCAGCATAACACACACACACGCAAAATGCTGGAGGAACTCAGCAAGTCAGTCAGCATCTATGGAAATGAATAAACAGTCAATGTTTCAGGCCAAGACCCTTCATCCGGATTGAAGAAACACTGCAGCTGATTTGTGGACAGTATTGCTACAGAATATTGAACAAAATACTAGGTAGTCAACTTTTGGTTCCATTGGTTGAATAAATATGGTGCAATAGAAGAACTGTCCAACTTTCCATGGTCAGTGCCACATGTGAATGGAGGTAGCACCTCAGCTTCAAGTTTCAGCTGGAACTTGGTACATCACTTTTCAGTACTTCAATGAAAGTACTAGCCTGATTATGTACTAATATGGATGCGGAGAGCTTTGAACATGTAACCATTTCACCTGGATGAATGTGCCATTCCCTTTCCATTACTGATTCAAACAGAATAAATGTGGTAATTTGAAGATGAGGAAAGACTGACAATGTAAATAGGTCACCTTCTACTTATCCTGCCATGTAGAATTAGGACAATTTATAGCAATCAACATCAATCACTGTTCAACAGACCAGACAGGAGGAAAGATTTGGGCAGTATGCCTGCCCTGCTGAAACTAAGGCTTCTAACTGCCTTTCCAGAACTCCAAATAAAAGGTGTTCTGCAGCTGAAAATTGGAAAAAGCCAAAGTGGAGTACTATGCTGCTCATTTCTAGTTGTTCTAGCTTTGAACTTTTATGTGGGATTTTCGTTTGAGTTCACGCTTTTGTTTTTGTTGCAAAACTCCTTCAAATGGTTTCAGCAGAGACACTCTAACAATAATACTTGCCTGCAACTGGAAGTTATGTTTTAACTATCATAGTATGTCCTCTTAAGAGTTCGCTGCAAGATTATAGCTGCTAAAGTGCTGGCTACTGAAAGAACTTGCAGTAGATCACATGAATGTGCAATAAGGGACTGACTCATTGTGGTATTAAATGAAACACACTGATACCTTCAACTTTGCTGAAGATCTTTATAGCAGCTGTTAAAGAGTGACACAATGCTATTTTAATGGTGTTAAAAAGTAAAAAAGCCATTTCCAGGATTTTGTCCCCAATTGCAAGAGCATGGGAGTTGAGACATACTATTTTCAACCAGTCTCCTCATTTTCCCAGTTTGAGTGCATAGGTTGATTTTGTTTTTACAGCACTTGCCTTCAAAACTTTGAAATTATGTTGCTGTTAGGTGTCTACTATTTTACTACTCATGGTGTTTAGATTTGTGAAATCAATCACTAATTGGCAGGTTGCCATATTCATTATTCACTTGTATGCAGTTTACAATAAATGAGTGAGTCTGGTGTGGAATAGGGTGTCAATAGACATTTGAAGCTATCTATCACTGAGCAAACTATAGTAATGCTAGAGCTCATTTCACAACCTGCCACATTAGTGGTTTGAACTCAACCACGAATTGTAAATTTTTCCAATATCACCAGATAACATCTGATAAGAAATACATATGGGAATATATTTGGACTATTACAGTGAAATATTATTTGTAATCTTTTATATCAACTCCATTTCACCATCACAGACAAACCACTGTATGCTCTCGTTGCTAAATCAAACCATGCTGGTAATTGATGCTTGTGGTGTCTGTTGTGGTATTTTCAGGAAGCCGGATATCTGTTTGTGGTTGCAGTGGAAATATCAGTGACCACTAAGTGAAATTACTTCATAGCTGCTATTTTCCTGAAAGATTTCATGCGAGGTTTTTGTTTTAAAAGCAACATATACAAAAAATCAAGGTCGTTCACATCAAGGTCATCATTTGAGGAAGAAGTTTCAAACCAATGTTGTGATTGCTCAGTGTCAGATGATCAGTCTACCTAAAATTTAGTCCTTACATTCATTTCACGTAACAATAGAAATATTTAATTTTCCCCAGGAAAAAAACTTGTTCTGTAAGAGAATCAGCTTTTAGCTTGCCCTCCTTCTACTCCCTACACTTTTTATTCTGGCATCTTCCCCCTTCCTTTCCAGTCTTTATGAAGGCCTGCGGCCCCAAAACATGAACTGTTTATTCATTTTCACAGATGCTGCCAGACCTGCTAGTTCCTCCAGCATTTAGTGTGTTACACTGAATTTCCAGCATCTGCAGAATCTCATTTCAAATCATATTGGAAATGGTTTGGCACCCAGTTCCTCAACAGACAGGTGATCTCTCAGAGATCAGAAAAAAAGAACCTCTAATGTTGTTTATTGATTTGTTGTGTTGCATTTGGCTTATAGTTTATATAAACCACAAGCACTATATTGCTAGTGACAGATGTTTCCACCAAATACCTTATCTATGGTATCGAACTTGGTATCTGGTCCAATGATATCTCAAAGATGGTTGAGATTATTTGCTTGTCACCTCCAGCTGAAGATGTCGGTAAACGCCTCAGCAATCAATGTCTCTTATGCTCATGTTTTGAGCTGTGCCCAATATTGGGGACGAGATATAAAGAGTAAAAGGGGAGGAGTTGGGCCTGTCAAGAACAAAAACAAAACATACATAGGAATGCAGAATACTGAGAATTGGATATTTTAATTTTGGTGCAAATCGTCCATGCCAAACCAGGATGCCTAGATTTGCCTGCCCATATGGATAAGTTTTAGAGGGATATCTGGGCCATATCCCTCAAACTTTCATGTCTATGTAGCCGTCCAAACATTTAAACATTGTAATTGTACCCACCTCAACAGCTTCCTCTGGTCGCTCATCCCACATACTCTAAAAGGTCAACCCCAGCCTCTTTCACTCTAGGAAAAACAATCCCTGTTTATCAGTCTCTCCTTATAACTCAAGCCCTCCAATCCCAGGAACTTTTCGTGTAGAAAAGATTCACAGTCTCTAGCTCAGTCACTTCATTCCCATAGTAATGGCAACCAGAACGGCAAATAAAATTCAAGGCACAATTTCACCAACGTTTATACAGATGTCATGGGATGACCCAACTCAAACTCACTGCCCTGTCCCAATGAAGGCAAGTGTGCCAGACACCATTCCCACCATGTGCGCATGCGCCAGTCGTGCATGCAGCCTGTTATAGCCGTTCCGATCAGTATTCTTAGTTTTTACTTCTCACTTTTTAACTTGTGTTATTCTTTGTATTTTTTTTCATGGTAACACGTCGAAGCTGTACCCTCTCTAACATGCTGGTAGAGAGTTTTATTTGGGTTTTTAGCGCTGGAAATAGTTACATTCCGACACGTCTCATTAACGGGAAAGAAGCATGGTCGCATTGTTTATTCCAGGAACCAGTTGCTTGCGCTTATGCCGGCCGGTTTAGCGAGCAGAGCGGCGGACACCCCTGCTGAAATCTGGAGGAAAACACACAGAGGATGCAGAGGGGGATCACAAAGTCGAGGAAAGAGGACCGGGTCGAGACAACAGAGACTTATGGAGAAGAGGAGTTCGGTGGGTAATAAAATGGATGAGTTCACGGCGCTAGCCAGGCGTCAGAGAACATTACGGGAGTGCAATGTTGTGTGTTTCACTGGAATGGGGCTGCACGAGGACATACCCGATCAAAACTTTTCCACGGACAGCTTCCAGACCGTTTGGGCTGACCAGAAGTGCACTGAGAGCTGTAAGCGTAAAGGAGTTGGGTGCTTACTGTTCTGGTTAACAACAGATGGTGCAATCCGGGTCATATTACAATCGAGGAACATGTTTGTAGATCGGATATTGAACTTTTTACTGTTGGACTTTGGCCATATTCCACCGAGATACAACACTGGGCGCACAGGAAGTTGTTCCTGCCTGTGGCCATCGAACTTGCAGCTCCTCCCATGGAGGGTCAGACACCCTGAGCCAATAGACTGGTCCTGGACTTATTTTCCATCTGGCATAGTTTGCATTTTGTTGTTCGATTGTTTGTGGTTTTTGTATTGCTATATTTATGCTCTATTCTTGGTTGGTGCGGCTGTAACGAAACCCAATTTCGCTCGGGATCAATAAAGTATATCTATCTATCTATATCTGTTTACCTGTACCACCACTATGTACTTGATAACCTAGCTATTTTACAACATTCACCAGGGCGATGTCATTTACTGAGTCTGCCATGTCCCAATTTCACCTCTGGCAGCTCATTCCAGGTACTCACTACCCTCAGGTAGTAAGCTTGTAACAAAGTTACCACCTCAACTCCCTTTTTAACTTTCTCCCCTCTTACCTTGTATCTGTGCTGTCTGATTTTGGACTCCCCAACTCTAAGGAAAAGATTATGACTTTATCTATATCCCTCATGATTTTAAATTTCTATGAGATCACCCCCTTCTTTCTCCTGTGCTCCAGGGAATAAAGATCCAGCATGAGCAACCTCTCCCTGTAACTCAGACCCAGGCAGCATCCTCTTAAATCCCTTCTGCACCATCTCCAGCTTGACAATGTCTTTTGTGTAACATGTTGACCAAAACTGCACATAATACTCCAAGTGCGGTCTCACCAACATCTTGTATATATTGCACCTTAATGTTTCTATTCCTAAACTTGATGAAGGCTGATGAAGGCCAGAATGTTAAGCACCGTGTTCACCACCCTGTCTACTTGTGTGGTCGCTTTCAGTGAAGTGTGTACTTGTACTCCCAGGTTCCTCTGTTTCACAACACTTATCAGTGCCCTGCCATTCATTGTATAGGTCCTACCCAGGTTTGACTGTCCATCACCTCACACATTTAATCTGAAACCTATTTGCCATTCCTCACCCCATCTCCCTAAATGATCAAGATCTCTGTAAATCATTGTCGATAAAACCCTCATTATTCACTATCAATAAAACTCTCTAAAAAGGAGGAGAAGATGGTGGCGTGACGGCAGCGCGCGCGGCCTCTCCGGTAAATGATATTTGTAATCTGTCAAGTAGGGGACAGTGCACAATTCTGATTTGATGGAGACAGACATGAGAGTACGGAGGAACATCTGGAAAACTTCCGAAATACCCACTTCGCTGCTGCTGCTACTGTGTGGCAACCGAATACTCGGCTTTGCTTGTTTCAGCGGCCGGGGCGAGGTTGAAGGCGCTCGGCAGAGGATGGCGCTCGGGAGGCTGTATCGGAGGGGCTGGTCGGAGACTCGAAGTTTTTGGATGGACTGACTCAGTGTTGGCTGTGGTCGGCTGCTTCCAAGGCATCAGCAAGTTGACGGTGCCTGGAGGTTTATGGCAGGGAGTTTCTCCCTTTTGTCGCCTGCTATTGGGGACTCAGGAGTCGATCGACTCGGGGACTTCGAGGCTTTTTTTTTTTACCGTGCCCATGGTTTGTTCTTTATCAAATTATGGTACAAGTGTCCCCCACTTTTCGAACGTTCGCTTTACAAAACCTCACTGTTACGAAAGACCTACATTAGTACCAGTTTTCACTAACAGAAGGTGTGTTCACTGTTACGAAAAAAGGCAGCGCACACCCCGGGCGGCACCTAATTAATTAGCTTGCTTATTTCAGCTTTTTTCTTAAAGATATGCTGGGTGCGTCCCGGCTGCCGCTGGACCCTTGCATGCTTTGCGTATCGGTCGGCGGCCTGGAGGGTGGGGGCCACTGCACCACCCCAACCAACCTCTGACGACTCAGCCTAACACACCATCATCAGTGTGCTCGGCGCTGTCCCAATTCCGGTAAGTGATACTACACTGTACATACATTATTTCTACTTTATATCGGCTGTGTATTTTTAAGTGTTATTTGGTATGATTTGGCAGCTTCATAGCTTAAAGGTTACTGGAGAGCGCTTGCGCCGTGTTTTTGCCGACGGCGCTTGTGTGAGATTTTCACTACGGAGAACAGTGCAGCAATGATTGTGGAAAAGTATTCCTACTTTATATAGGCTGTGTATTCATCATATCATTCCTGCTTTTACTATATGTAACTGTTATTTTAGGTTTTGTGTGTTATTTGGCATGATTTAGTAGGTTATTTTTGGGTTTGCGAACGCTCACAAATTTTTCCCATATAAATAAATGGTTGCTTCTTCGCTTTACGACATTCCGGCTTACGAACCATTTCATAGGAACGCTCTACCTTCGGATGGCAGGGGAAACCTGTATTGCTTTGCACTGCTGTAACTATATGTTATAATTATGTGGTTCTGTCAGTGTTAGTCTTTGGTGTGTCCTGTTTTCTGTGATATCACTCTGGAGAAACATTGTATCATTTCTTAATGCATGTATGCATTTCTAAATGACAATAAAAGAGGACTGAGTGTTCTCATAATCTAAATCTAATTTAGTATCAAACTTGCTAACTGTGCCATGTACATTCACATCCAAATCGTTTACGTAAGCAGTATTGTGGTAAGTGCAATCACTTTGCAGCATCAGCGATCACTGATCAGGGTTCAATTCTCGATAAGGTGTTTGTACATTCTCCCCGTGATCTCATAGATTTCCTCTGGGTGCTCTGGTTTCCTCCCACATTCCAAAGACGTACAGTCCAAAGACACATTTCACTTTTTGTTTCAATGTACATGACAAATAAAGCTATTCTCTTAATGAGTAACAGAGAACTCAATTATGGCCCCGGGTCACCTCACCAGTCACAGGCCTCCAGAGAATCTACCTTCAACCATCACCCTCTGCTTTCTATCAGAGCCAAATCTGAACCTACCTCAGTGGCTCACCCAGACACCCATACAATTTAACCTTCCAGTTCAGCTGCCACACAGGATCTTGTCAAAGGACTTACCGTTGTTAACAGAACATCCATTGCACTACCTTCATCTATTCCCTCTAGTTCCTCTTCAATAAGCTCCAAAAGATTTGTCAGATGTGACCTTCCACACGCACAACATGCTATTCAGGATCAAGGCCTCAACTATCCAAGTGATTCTATCCCTCAGATTTCCCTCCAGTAACTTCCTTACAAAGTCAGACTCACTAGCCTGTAGTTGCCTGGCCAGTCCTTGCTACCCTTCTTGAAAAATGGAACATTAGCCACCCTCCAGTCTTCTGGAATTTTGCCAGTGGCTAATAACTAAGCAAATATGTCTACAAGGGCTTCTGTGATTTCTTCTCCAAACTCTCAAAGTACTTTGAAGCTGCAAATATCTCCTTCCTCGTAATATGCACATAATCCAAAACCTCACTGCTTATTGTTTTCATTTTTTGGGCATCCATTATATTCTTAGTAAACAGTAATGATAAACATGACAAAATGTTGGATATAAAATCCAGTAGGAAATGCAACAAGAGCCTCATTTCTTTTGGCACTTTAAGGACATCCAAAGCATAAATGACAGTGATACTTCACTCCTTAATGAGCTCAACACCTTTTAAACATGCTTTCAAAGAGAGAATAACACTACATGCGTGCAAATCCCCATGGCATCTGGTAACCTTGTGATCTCTGTCTCAGAGGGCAATGACAGACGCTGAACACGAATAAGGCATTGAGCCCAATGGTGTACCAGTACAGGTACTGAATACCTGTGCCAACCAAAGGGCTCATTTGGTTTAAGAACACCTTCAACTTCTCACTGTTGCAGACTGATGTTGCCATCTGTTTCAAAAAGGCAATCATTCCAATGCCCAAGACAAGGGTGATTTACCTCAATGACTATCACCCAGAAGCACATACATCTACCATAATGAAGTACTTGAAGAGGTTGTTTATGGCTAGAATTAACTCCTGTCTAAGCAAGGAGCTGGACCCCAATGCAATTCACCTAACGCCACAACAAGACAGACAACAGACATAATCTCAATGGATCTCCCCTAGGCTTTGGAGCATCTAGACAACCACAAGCCATATGTCAAGCTACTGCTTACTGATTACAGCTTAACATTCAACACCATAATTTCATCAGTACTAGTAACCAGGTTTCAAGCCCTGGGTGTCTGTATATTCCTCTACAACTGCATCTTTGACTTCCATATTAGGAGACCACGGTCAGTGCAGATTGGTAATAACATCTCCTCACTGACTATCAGCACAGTTCAAGGATGTGTGCTTTGCTCTACTCTACACTCATGACTGTGTGGCTAGGTACAACTCAATCACCATCTATAAATTTGCAATGACACCACTGTTTTTGGCAGAATCTCAAATGGTAATGAGGGGGCTTACAGAAGTGAGATATATTGGCTGGTTTAGTTTAGTGTTGCAAAATCAATCCACAGGAGTTTGTGGAGAATGGATATGTCACCAAACACTGTTACAAATTTCTACAGATGTGCTGTGGACATCATTCTGACTGGTTGCCTCACAGCCTGGGATGGAGCCTCCGGTGTACAGGATCACAAGAGGCACAATAATAGACAAACACACACTAAAAACACACACAATTCTACTTTTCATGTCTTTACTGAACAGATTGCTTGATCATTCACAGTCCAGGCTGGAAAAAAATGTGAACCCTTGTATTTAAAAACTGGTAGAACCTCCTTTAGCAGCAATAACCTCCATCAAACGTTTCCTGTAGCTGCTCATCAGACTTGCACAATGGTGAGGAGGAATTTTAGACCATTCCTCCAGACAAAACTGTTTCCGTTCATCAGTATTTCTGGGATACAACATCTCATCTGGACTCTGGCTTGGCCATTCCAAAACATGAATTTTCTTTTAAAATTTTTCTTCTTTTTAAAGCATTCTGTTGTTGATTTACTTGTGTTTCAAATCATCCAGCTTCTATTAAGCTTCAGGTACTGGACAGCTACCATGACATTCTCCTGTAAAATGACTTGATACAATTTTGAATTAATTGCTCCCTCAACAATTGCAAGCAAACCAGACCCTGAGGCAGCAAAGCAGCCCCAAACCATAATGCTCCTTCCTCCATGCTTCACAGTTGGGATGAGGTTTTGGTGTGCATTTCTGCCAAAAAGTTCAACTTTTGTCTCATTTGTCCACAGAACATTGTCCCAGAAGCATTGTGGAACATCCAGGTGGTCTTTTGAAAATTTCAGATGTGCAGCAATTTCTTTTTTTCTGGAGAGCAGCAGTTTTCTTCTGTGGTGTCCTTCCATGAACACCATTCTTGGTCAGTGTTTTTCATATACTCTTAAACAGAGACTTTAGCAAGTTCTAGAGATTTCTGCAGGTCTTCTGCTGTTACCTTTAGGTTCTTTTTCATCTCCTTCAGCATAGCACACTGTGCTCTTGGTTTGATCTTTGCAGGGTGCCCTCTCCTAGGAAGAGTAGCAACAGTACTGAATTTCCTCCATTTGGATACAACTTCTCTTTCTGTGGACTGATGAACACCAGAGCTTCACGTGCATATCAGAAAATAATTATTAATCCCAAAATACTTACAGGATGCAATCATTCTTCTGGCACTGTGCCTGCTTAGGAAGGTTTTCAAAAATTGTTGTTAATGTCTACAACATTTCTTTAACTTCCTTGAATATTTTAATTGAGAAAATGAAACCTACATCTCAGTTATGCCACACCTAGCTCAGAGCAAAAACAGGTCTGATTCAAAAGAACAGAAAGGAGCATCAACTTTCAGATTCTGCAAAAACCAAGATGCACGTGCCAGTAATTATTTAATTCCCTGTTCCCTTGACTTTCTACAGAATCATTCTCCTAGCTAGAAAACTGATAATTTTCTCTCCTGCAGAAGCTCCATTACATTCAAGGATGATTGACAGTTTTTTTTACACCAACAGAATTGGGGCTTATTGCAACAAGGATGAATAAAAGGCACAGGATCAGCTATGATTTTACTGAATAGTAAAGGGCAAGAAATCATAACCACCAGCCTTGCATCTACATTTATATTGAACAAACATGAGTTTATTTCCTTGAACCTAAAGTATTATTCAACAAAACCATACCTAATCTGTTATTTAACTCGATATTCCCTCTCATTCTGAATTTACAAAAATCTATCATTCTCAGATTTGAAATTAACAATTGGTGTGGAAGAGACAATAATTGCAATAGAGTTCCAGCTTCCACAATCACTAGAAAGAGATACAAGAGGGAAATAAGCATAAACTAACAATAAATGTAAAGGAACATTGTAAAACTTTCTACAACAGGATTGATTAAGAGAATCTGACAAGAAAATGAAATATTGGCATGATTTTTAAGGTTAAGTCCCCTAAACCTGGGCTCCATTTTCACAATGGAAAATACAATTTTCAATCTGCCCTTTTACCAACTAAAAAGAAATTTCAATCCATTCTAGAAGTTTGCCTTGTGACAGTTGCATCCAAATTCATCAATGCAACCAAAGTACCATTTTTGAAAATGCAGCACATAGCAATAATCTGCATTCAACTAAGTGGGCAAACTTTGTTCCTCTGCCAAAATCTAACTATAATTTCAGTGCTGTATTTTCCAATTAAAATCCAATTTCCTAAGCAGCAAAATAAAAATAGCAAACTTAAAAAGGACTCTGAACAAGGAAAAGCAATATTCAGGATAACTCACTTGCTAGAATGTGTTCGCCATCCACGGCTGCACCAACAGTCACACTTCATGTGAAACACTAGATAGTGAGTCAGCAGAACAGCATATTGATGCTATTTTATCACATGCTCACTAGAACAAGGCATCATAATGTAATCAAGCAACAGAAACACAATCTCCTAATTCTAAATGAAATAGTCCAACACTATATGTATTCCTGGGATGAAAGGGTTGATATAAGAAAAATGATTTTGATCTCTGTTATTTTGACTTGCTAAATCCCTATGAAGCATCCCGAGATAGTCATTTTATGTTAAAGGTGCTTCATACATTGACAGTACCATATAACAAATGAGCTAATTGCACACAATAAGTAATGTGATATTGCATTCCAGCAAACAACCCTTACTTCACAAGCCTTCAACAAGAATCAACATGAATCAATGTCAAAAAACATGGGAGCAGAAAACTGGGTGGAGGGGGCAGACAAGGGAAAGCAGTTGGAGACTAGTCTGGGAGGAGCCGGGAATAAATGCATAATGAAAAGGCTAGAATTCTGAGCAGTAAAATGTTGCAGAGGACAAATGGAATAGTCTAATCTATTACTCAAATGCAAATCTTAATGATCATATTTGCCATTTTAATGACTACTTTACTGAAAAGACAGCAACATTGGCTCCTCATGCCCTGCGGGAGTAAGAGTAACATCTGAGGAGTAAGAGAAACTGCTGCTCCTTATTAGCACAAGGTAGTGTTCCCATCCCTGATTACAATACGCCTTGGTTTTATAAGTAGAACTACTCCAACTTGTCACATTACTCACCATAGCAACAGGGAAATAGCTGAAGCACAATGTATTAACATTTCTGCCTCATTGCAACACATTGGTTGTTGTATGCCTGAACTACAATATTGCCACTGTTTCAATGCAAAGACTTAGACTTCCATTGCACTCTTTTGTTGCCACTGACAGAATACCTCAGCACATATTTTTAAAACCTGTTGAAAAATATCAGCAGCCAAAGGCTTTATCATGTACTAGGTGCTTCAGCAGTAACAATATTCTGAATCATAGTTTGTTCCATGTATCAGCATAAGTAGTCACAGTGAAAGATAAAGTGCATTCATTGTCTCAATGCACTTTACCTTTCAATGTGATTACGCATGCTAATATGTGGAAAGCGCACCAATCTTATAATCTAAAAGCAATATAGCTGCTTGCGAACTGAAATAAAATACAAAGAAATCATGTTTCAGATCAATGACCTATTAACACAGTTACAATTACCTAAATGTGAGATGGAATTTAGTTTTTATTTCAAGTTTAATCAGATTTATTATAACTATCCTATGACGTGAAATTTGTTTTGTTTGCAGCAGCAGTGCAAAGACAAAATTATTGAATTGCATTGACTATTTCTTACATCCTTCACATACATGAGTAAAAATCTTTACGTTGTCTCCGTCTAAATGTGCAATGTGCATTCATAGTAATTTATAATAAATAGAACAGTCATGTAACATAGAGTACACTCAAATCATCGTGAGTTCATCAGTCCGATGGCCTGGTGGAAGAAGCTGTCCCGGAGCCTGTTAGTCCTGGCTTTTATGCTGCGGTACCGTTTCCCAGATGGTAGCAGCCGGAATAGATTGTGGTTGGGGTGACTCAGGTCCCCAATGATCCTACGGGCCCTTTTTACACACCTGTCTTTGTAAATGTCCTAAATCATGGGAAGTTCACAACTACAGATGCACTGGGCTGTCCACACCTCTCGCTGCAGAATCCTGTGATTAAGGGAGGTACAGTTCCCATATCAGGCAGTGATGCAGCCAGTCAGGATGCTCTCAATTGTGCCCCTGTAGAAAGTTCTTAGGATTTGGAGGCCCATACCAAACTTCCTTAACTGTCTGAGGTGAAAAAGGTGCTGTTGTGCCTTTCTTACCACACAGCTGGTGTGTACAGACCATGTGAGGTCCTCGGTGATATGGATGCCCAAAAACTTAAAGCTGTTTACCCTCTCAACCCCAGATCCATTGATGTCAATAGGGGTGAGCCTGTCTCCATTCCTCCTGTAGTCCACAACCAGCTCCTTTGTTTTTGAGATACTGAGGGCAAGGTTGTTTTCTTGACACCACTCTGTCAGAGAGATGACTTCTTCCCTGTAGGCCACCTTGTTATTATTTGAGACAAGGCCAATCAAAGTAGTGTCGTTGGCAAACAACAGGAATTCTGCAGATGCTGGAAATTCAAGCAACACACATCAAAGTTGCTGGTGAACGCAGCAGGCCAGGCAGCATCTCTAGGAAGAGGTGCAGTCAACGTTTCAGGCCGAGACCCTTCGTCAGGACTAACTGAAGGAAGAGTGAGTAAGGGATTTGAAAGTTGGAGGGGGAGGGGGAGATGCAAAATGATAGGAGAAGACAGGAGGGGGAGGGATGGAGCCAAGAGCTGGACAGGTGATAGGCAAAAGGGATACGAGAGGATCATGGGACAGGAGGTCCGGGAAGAAAGACAAGGGGGGGGGGGACCCAGAGGATGGGCAAGGGGTATATTCAGAGAGACAGAGGGAGAAAAAGGAGAGTGAGAGAAAGAATGTGTGCATAAAAATAAGTAACAGATGGGGTACGAGGGGGAGGTGGGGCATTAGCAGAAGTTAGAAAAGTCGATGTTCATGCCATCAGGTTGGAGGCTACCCAGGTGGAATATAAGGTGTTGTTCCTCCAACCTGAGTGTGGCTTCATCTTTACAGTAGAGGAGGCCGTGGATAGACATGTCAGAATGGGAATGGGATGTGGAATTAAAATGTGTGGCCACTGGGAGATCCTGCTTTCTCTGGCGGACAGAGCGTAGGTGTTCAGCAAAGCGGTCTCCCAGTCTGCGTCAGGTCCGCCAATATATAAAAGGCCACATCGGGAGCACCGGACGCAGTATATCACCCCAGCTGACCCACAGGTGAAGTGTTGCCTCACCTGGAAGGACTGTTTGAGGCCCTGAATGGTGGTAAGGGAGGAAGTGTAAGGGCATGTGTAGCACTTGTTCCGCTTACACGGATAAGTGCCAGGAGGGAGATCAGTGGGGAGGGATGGGGGGGACGAATGGACAAGGGAGTCGCGTAGAGAGCAATCTCTGCGGAATGTAAGTGTCGTTGGCAAATTTAATTAGCAGATTGGAGCTGTGGGTAGCAACAGTCATGGATATACAAGGAGTAAAAGAAGGGACTTAGTACACAGCCCTCAGGGGCTCCTGTATTGAGAGTCAGAGGGATGGAGGTAAGGGAGCCCACTCTTACCATCTACTGGTGATCTGACAGGAAGTCCAGGATCCAGCTGCACAAGGCAGGGTGAAGGCTGAGGTCTCTGAGCTTCTTGTCGAGCCTGGAAGGTATTATGGTGTTGAATGCTGAACTGTAGTCCAAGAACAGCATTCTCACATAAGCATCCTTCTCCAGCTGTGCAAGGATGGTGTGGAGAACTGTGGCTAATGTGTCATCTGTCGATCGGTTGTGTCGGTAGGCAAACTGTAGGGGATCCAGTTTGGGCGGTAGCAACCTGCAGATGTAATCCTTCACCAGCCTCTCAAAGCATTTGCTTATTACTATAAATTTGCTTATTAATATAAATTACAAAATAAACATTGCAAAGTAAAGGAATAACAAATTCAAAATTGTTTAATGTCATTTCCAGTAAACAAATGTAAAGGAGAACAAAATAGTTGTTACTCCAGATCCAATGCAGCACACAAAAAACACAAGATAAAGAACCCCATAATAAGAAAAACTTAATGTAAATACGTAAGACAGCTTATCTACATGATTGATTGTATGAAGTAACACTAGGTACAGAAGCATCTGTATATAAGGTGACTCCAATAGGAAATGATAATGCAGTGGTGGTGGGGTACATTAATGGGTAGTGGTGTTGATCAACCTTACTAACTGTTTTTGAGTCTGGTGGTCCTGGTGTGGATGCTACATAGCCTCCTCCCTGATGGGTGGATAAGATCCTTCATTATACTGCTGGTCTTCTTCCAAGATCTTTCTGTATACATGTCCTTGATGGTGAGTAGGCCGGTGCCAGTGATGTGTTAGGCAGTTTCAACTACCTGTAGAAGAGTCAGAATGCTCTAAACCATATGCATCTACAGAAATCCAAGTCTTTGGTAAAGTATAAATCTCCTCAAATTCCTAATGAAGTACAGCTACTGTTGTGCCTTCTTTGTGATTGCCTCAACTGTTGGGCCCTGGATAGATCTTCTAAGATCTATAGCTCAGAACTTGAAGTTGCTCACCTTCTCCACCACTGACCCCTCAATGTGTTCAACCGCCTTCCCCTTCCTGAAGTCCACAATCAATTCCTTAGTCGTGCTGATGTTGTGTACAAGCTTCATCTTGCAACACCACTCAACCAGCCAATCTATCTCACTCCTGCACACCTGGTCATTAACTGAGATTTTACCGATATAGGTAAAATCAACACCAATTACTGCAGCACAAACCTTGATTTTGAATAGTTGCCTATATATACCAACTAGCACAGGTACACACAAAACTGACAAGTACTTTATGAAAGTAGCCTGCATGGTTTGCAGTGCCACTGAGGCTGGTCAGGTGTTATTCTCAGGCTTTCATTCCACTCCTGCTCAAATTAGTTTCACAGTTGACTTAACATATAGCTTCAAGACAAACTGAAAATGTCTGGTCAGTCAAGCTTTAACACAAATTGTGTTCCTTGTCATTCTCTATTAAACTCATTAAAATATAAGTGACAGCACAGAATGAAGTAAAAGGATACACAGCTAGCTGAACAGCGAGAGTTAGAATTCAATAATGTTGTGTCATTCAGAGCACACCATACTGCATTTTTTCCACTTGATCACTCCTAGCAGCCAGTCTGACTGGCAATCAGCTTACATAACTTACAGCAATGGATTTAAAGCTGCATCGATTAAAATACAAATTGTAGCATTTTGTGCATGCCAATGTCCAAACATAGACCTCATCAGTTATACACCCATACATGAATCCTGGTACAGTGCATCCATCACCATAAAACCTGTGTCAGAGATCACAAGCAGCTTTCAGCTCTGTTCTCTGGTTACATCCAATGTAAATGTGATACAGAGGCAGTACTCTTATTATTTAAACAGTAGTGCTTCAGCACTAGATTACAACTGATGGCACAATACACAGAAACGCCAGTTATAAAAATAGTTCTGCCGTAATGAAGTCTAACCTGTTTTTTCCTTAATAGATCTCTCCTTTAGTTCAACGATCTAGTTTCCACTAATTTTTTACCCATAATTGTCTCAAATGCCATCCACACAAAGGACCTATGCAACATCACAATTCAGCATTGATGTATTGAGCCAGTACAAAAGTCACAGCCACACCTGAAACTTCCACATCTGCTTCGTTCTAGAACCACAATATGGGCACACGTGAGTGGAGTTGATCTCTCAGGGTGTGATGTGACAGTGGCAAGGGGGAGGGGGCTGGATAGTTTTTCCTCAAGAATTTTATATTTCCCCTCATTCATTCACAATAGACACTGAAAATAATAAATGTAACTGCAAAATTACAAACAAATCCTATCTTTGAGAAAAACAACAGGAATTCTGCAGATGCTGGAAATTCAAGCAACATACATCAAAGTTGCTGGTGAACGCAGCAGGCCAAGCAACATTTCTAGGAAGAGGTGCAGTCGACGTTTCAGGCCGAGACCCTTCGTCAGGACTAACTGAAGGAAGAGTTAGTAAGGGATTTGAAAGTTGGAGGGGGAGGGGGAGATGCAAAATGATAGGAGAAGACAAGAGGGGGAGGGATGGAGCCGAGAGCTGGACAGGTGATAGGCAAAAGGGATACGAGAGGATCATGGGACAGGAGGTCCGGGAAGAAAGACAAGGGGGGGGGGTGACCCAGAGGATGGGCAAGAGGTATATTCAGAGGGACAGAGGGAGAAAAAGGAGAGTGAGAGAAAGAATGTGTGCATAAAAATAAGTAACAGATGGGGTACGAGGGGGAGGTGGGGCCTTAGCGGAAGTTAGAGAAGTCAATGTTCATGCCATCAGGTTGGAGGCTACCCAGACGGAATATAAGGTGTTGTTCCTCCAACCTGAGTGTGGCTTCATCTTTACAGTAGAGGAGGCCGTGGATAGACATGTCAGAATGGGAATGGGATGTGGAATTAAAATGTGTGGCCACTGGGAAATCCTGCTTTCTCTGGCGGACAGAGCGTACATGTTCAGCAAAGCGGTCTCCCAGTCTGCGTCGGGTCTCACCAATATATAAAAGGCCACATCAGGAGCACCGGACGCAGTATATCACCCCAGTCGACTCACAGGTGAAGTGATGCCTCACCTGGAAGGACTGTTTGGGGCCCTGAATGGTGGTAAGGGAGGAAGCGTAAGGGCATGTGTAGCACTTGTTCCACTTACACGGATAAGTGCCAGGAGGGAGATCGGTGGGGAGGGATGGGGGGGACGAATGGACAAGGGAGTTGTGTAGGGAGCGATCCCTGCGGAATGCAGAGAGAGTGGGGGAGGGAAAGATGTGCTTAGTGGTGGGATCCCGTTGGAGGTGGCGGAAGTTACGGAGAATAATATGTTGGACCCGGAGGCTGGTGGGGTGGTAGGTGAGGACCAGGGGAACCCTATTCCTAGTGGGGTGGTGGGAGGATGGAGTGAGAGCAGATGTACGTGAAATGGGGGAGATGCGTTTAAGAGCAGAGTTGATAGTGGAGGAAGGGAAGCCCCTTTCTTTAAAAAATGAAGACATCTCCCTCGTCCTAGAATGAAAAGCCTCATCCTGAGAGCAGATGCGGCGGAGATGGAGGAATTGCGAGAAGGGGGTGGCGTTTTTGCAAGAGACAGGGTGAGAAGAGGAATAGTCCAGATAGCTGTGAGAGTCAGTAGGCTTATAGTAGACATCAGTGGATAAGCTGTCTCCAGAGACAGAGACAGAAAGATCTAGAAAGGGGAGGGAGGTGTCGGAAATGGACGAGGTAAACTTGAGGGCAGGGTGAAAGTTGGAGGCAAAGTTAATAAAGTCAACGAGTTCTGCATGCGTGCAGGAAGCAGCGCCAATGCAGTCGTCGATGTAGCGAAGGAAAAGTGGGGGACAGATACCAGAATAGGCACGGAACATAGATTGTTCCACAAACCCAACAAAAAGGCAGGCATAGCTAGGACCCATACGGGTGCCCATAGCTACACCTTTAGTTTGGAGGAAATGGGAGGAGCCAAAGGAGAAATTATTAACAGTAAGGACTAATTCTGCTAGACGGAGCAGAGTGGTGGTAGAGGGGAACTGATTAGGTCTGGAATCCAAAAAGAAGCGTAGAGCTTTGAGACCTTCCTGATGGGGGATGGATGTCCAGTCCTTATATACTTCCATCCCCCATCAGGAAGGTCTCAAAGCTCTACGCTTCTTTTTGGATTCCAGACCTAATCAGTTCCCCCCCTCTACCACCACTCTGCTCCGTCTAGCGGAATTAGTCCTTACTCTTAATAATTTCTCCTTTTGCTCCTCCCATTTCCTCCAAACTAAAGGTGTAGCTATGGGCACCCGTATGGGTCCTAGCTATGCCTACCTTTTTGTTGGGTTTGTGGAACAATCTATGTTCCGTGCCTATTCTGGTATCTGTCCCCCACTTTTCCTTCGCTACATCGACGACTGCATTGGCGCTGCTTCCTGCACGCATGCAGAACTCGTTGACTTTATTAACTTTGCCTCCAACTTTCACCCTGCCCTCAAGTTTACCTGGTCCATTTCCGACACCTCCCTCCCCTTTCTAGATCTTTCTGTCTCTGTCTCTGGAGACAGCTTATCCACTGATGTCTACTATAAGCCTACTGACTCTCACAGCTATCTGGACTATTCCTCTTCTCACCCTGTCTCTTGCAAAAACGCCATCCCCTTCTCGCAATTCCTCCGTCTCCGCCGCATCTGCTCTCAGGATGAGGCTTTTCATTCTAGGACGAGGGAGATGTCTTCATTTTTTAAAGAAAGGGGCTTCCCTTCCTCCACTATCAACTCTGCTCTTAAACGCATCTCCCCCATTTCACGTACATCTGCTCTCACTCCATCCTCCCACCACCCCACTAGGAATAGGGTTCCCCTGGTCCTCACCTACCACCCCACCAGCCTCCGGGTCCAACATGTTATTCTCCGTAACTTCCGCCACCTCCAACAGGATCCCACCACTAAGCACATCTTTCCCTCCCCCACTCTCTCTGCATTCCGCAGGGATCGCTCCCTACACAACTCCCTTGTCCATTCGTCCCCCCCATCCCTCCCCACTGATCTCCCTCCTGGCACTTATCCGTGTAAGCGGAACAAGTGCTACACATGCCCTTACACTTCCTCCCTTACCACCATTCAGGGCCCCAAACAGTCCTTCCAGGTGAGGCATCACTTCACCTGTGAGTCGACTGGGGTGATATACTGCGTCCGGTGCTCCCGATGTGGCCTTTTATATATTGGTGAGACCCGACGCAGACTGGGAGACCGCTTTGCTGAACATCTACGCTCTGTCCACCAGAGAAAGCAGGATCTCCCAGTGGCCACACATTTTAATTCCACATCCCATTCCCATTCTGACTTGTCTATCCACGGCCTCCTCTACTGTAAAGATGAAGCCACACTCAGGTTGGAGGAACAACACCTTATATTCCGTCTGGGTAGCCTCCAACCTGATGGCATGAACATTGACTTCTCTAACTTCCGCTAAGGCCCCACCTCCCCCTTGTACCCCATCTGTTACTCATTTTTATGCACGCATTCTTTCTCTCACTCTCCTTTTTCTCCCTCTGTCCCTCTGAATATACCTCTTGCCCATCCTCTGGGTCACCCCCCCCTTGTCTTTCTTCCCGGACCTCCTGTCCCTTGATCCTCTCGTATCCCCTTTTGCCTATCACCTGTCCAGCTCTCGGCTCCATCCCTCCCCCTCTTGTCTTCTCCTATCATTTTGCATCTCCCCCTCCCCCTCCAGCTTTCAAATCCCTTACTCACTCTTCCTTCAGTTAGTCCTGACGAAGGGTCTCGGCCTGAAACGTCGACTGCGCCTCTTCCTATAGATGCTGCTTGGCCTGCTGTGTTCACTAGCAACTTTGATGTATGTTGCTATCTTTGAGAAATGCATTGTTGCCCAAGAATTCTGAAAAACGAGCAATGTAGAGCTTTAAAAAAAGGTGAGTAATTGAACTGTGCATCAAAACCCAAGCCAACATTCTGGGCTGGGCTGAACAATCAAGTGCAAATCCTGTTCCTGTCTGGTATTTCGAGATCTGTGGGGAAAGGACAGAACAGGATCAAAGATATAAAGCTATCTAATGTAAAAATTACTTTCTGGGATTTCAAAATATCAGAGCTGTAGACCTCCAGTAAAAGAGCTAGCATATCACCTGCCTGTCTTGTCAATTAATATTGAAATGGCAAAGAAAGAAATCAGCCAGATGCACAGTTTTTAAACATACTGTAGAGAATCCATTTCTCACAATTTCTCACTGTAGTTCTGCATAGAGGTCCCAGTTTAGTCTAAGAAATTCAAGGATTATCAAAGAAGAAAAAAGGGTCTACAGTTACCTCTTGAATATTAAGAAATACTTTTGGGCTCTATGGAAAGGGCAAAAGGATTTTGATTGTGTAAAATAGTTTCAATGATTCAGACTTCCAAATCTTTTGAGCTTTAAAGTCACCATGGTCACTGCAGAGACCCAACACAAGATCTACCCAATAGTTACCAAAAGTCTCAAGATATTACCAAATATGTGTAAATTTCCACGCTAGTTAGACCAACTGATTTCATAGTTATGAATATAGTACTGTACCATAGTAATGTGGCCATGAATCGCAATTATATCCACACAATATAATGGAAGATCTACACAAAAGACAACATGGAGATTGGACTAAAATATTTGGTAATGATGTGTATACATGGGCCAGACTAGTTATAATCACAAACCGCAAAGCCCAAATACACATACAACTCAATATCACAAATACCCATTTCATCCATGAAACCAATATCTTCTTCATCCAGACAATTCCAATTACTTACTGATTAATATATCAGTTAAACTTTAGTTTACATATATCAACTTTTAGTTTAGCGCAAGCAAAGTTTAACTGCTTTCCTCCTAAAGGGTACCAAATATGCTACTGACATTCTGTGGCAAACTCACTTAGGGTCAAAAAGCATAGAAACAACTAGTCCATGCCAGCCATTTTACCTATCTACACTAATTCCATTTGGCAACATTAGATCTATATGCTTCCATACTTTGTCTCTTCAAGGACCTATATACATCCCTATTTCTGACCACAGTCTCTCAAGCTACACTCAAGAAGAAACAAGCCTATTCTATTCAATCTCTTGTATTACTGAAGTCTTGCAATCCAAGCAACATACTGGAAATCTACTCTGCAATGCAACTACATCCTTCCCATAATGTAGCAAAGAGTGTTTTCAAAGTTGCAACAGGACGTTTGAACACTTATATTCTACGCCCCAACTTATAAAGAGAGGCATAAAATTCTTCTTTGCCATCCGATCTGTCAGTTCTGGCATTTTAAGGGAACTATGGCCTTGGACTACAAGATTCCTCTGGTCATTAACATTTCTGAGGGCCCTACCTTTCAACATCACCAACACTTGTCAGGATAAAATTCCGTCAACACTCTGCCTAACTTTCCGGGGTTGATCTATACCTGAGATAACTTTCCTCACTATCCTTGACATCCCTCAACCATTACACCAAGTCTCCTATCATCAAGTCAACTTTGGATTTAATTTGCCTTGGATGCCATAAGCTTAACCTTTTGGACTGTGCAGGACTTTGAAAAATGCTTAATAAAAGTCCATGTTGGTGATATCGACCACCCTACCTTCCTTAATCTTTTTAGTTACCACCTCAAAAAACTCAAGTTAATGAGACAGGATTTCTCCACACAAAGCCAAACTGAATCTCCCTAATCTGTCTCTGCCTTTCCTAATGTACATAAATCCTGTTCCTTAGAATTCCCTCAGCAATTTCCCTACTACTGATGCAAGACTCATCATCTTGGCCTCTCCCTAAATAATAAGTATTAGCTGTCCTCCAGTGCTTCACCTGCGGATAACAAAGATGCAAACCTCTCCCTCAGAGTTTCATCAATCTCTTCCATTATTCGCAAAAGCATCCTGGGGTACATTTCATCCAGCAATGGGGATTTATTCATCCTTAAATTTCAAGACAACTCCTCCACCCTAATACTGAGTTCCAGACTTTCAATACATCCCTTCACTGCTCCCTCAGCTGCGGTGTGTGGCTGCACAATAACCAAAATGCTCTCGTGCACACAGCCTTTGTTGCCATGCCCCTATAATTTTCTTTTCTAATGTTAATATAATTATCAAATTATATGTAATTACATATGAATATAATCCATAAGTTTTCTAAATAACAAGTATACCACAACCTTTACTTTGAAACATTTTAGAACTTCAATGTATATACATTGTTAGTGTTTCAAGTTACAACACTGACAAATTGTAACAACCATTTATTGGAGTGACAAAGTGAATGTTCTGCTTGCATCCATAACAGAGGTCCCCAACCTTTTTTGCACCGCAGACCGGTTTAATATTGACAATATTCTTGCGGACTGGCAGACCCCGGGGGGGGGGGGGGTTCAAGCAGGGTTAAACTGACCTCAACATGTCTTTTACAGTTAGGGTTGCCAACCTTCTCACTCCCAAAACAGGGACAAAAGTAGCAATCAAATCCCGGGACACTTTACCCCAGGAAAGACTACCATGACCATGAAGCCTTGTGCGGGCACCTATGTATGCATGCGCGTACATGCCGATTTTTTTCCCCCACAAATCGGTTTTGGCTTCATCTTCCCGACTATACTGTACATACATTATTTCTACTTTATATAGGCTGTGTATTTATCATATCATTCCTGCTTTTATTATGTGTTAGTGTTATTTATTTTCTGTTTTATGTGTTATTTGGTATGATTTATTAGGTTATTTTTTGGGTCTGGGGGAACGCTCAAAAAATTTTTCCCATATAAATTAATGGTAATTGCTTCTTCGCCTCACGCCATTTCGGCACGAAAAGTTTCATAGGAACATTCTACCTTAGCGGGGGGAAGTACGGGACAAATCAATTTAGCCCAATATACGGGATGTCCCGGCAAATACGGGACAGTTGGCAACCCTATTTTCAAGTTCAACAGTGCGTGACAGGGAATGAGGAAAGGTGCAGCTGACTCGTTATTGTTTCCTCACGGCCCGGTAGCACATGCTTTGCGGCCTGCTGGTTGGGGACCGCTGATCTATAAGTTCTGACATCGATACTGCACCTATTATTCGATTCATTCAAATGTACGTGTAATCACTTGGATAATAGGCTTACTGATGAGTTAAAAGAATGGCAAGTTTTACACCCTGTTATTATTGCAAATGCCACCAATTTTGAATTTGAAGAAATATGTACGACTGACAAAAAATACTCAGCTACTATTGCGAACTACGACAAAGCGTTGCTTCAAAAATACTGCAGCAATACTGATTTTAAATGGCATTTCTGAGAAAGTTAAGACTGGTTCAATTAATATATTTATACGTTGAACTGTGTGCGTAGAAATGAAGATTGGAAGAATTGTCAATTCTTGCTGACATTGTTGGAACATTTCAAGCTTCTAATGCTGACTGCAAATGTAGATTCAGTCTTATGAATTCAATCAAATGTAAATCTAGAAACAGACTAGAAGTGGAACCTTTGGATGATCTAACGAGGATTAAGACGCATCTTTCATCTGGATGGAAAATTAAACTGGACTGGACGAATAGATTTGTAACAAAGACATGAGAAAAAGCTTATGAAATACAAAAGATTTTTCATTGTACTGTAGTTCATTATACCTTTCAATTAATAAAATCAAAAAGAATGTGATATTTTCCATTTTCATTCTAAATATTCATTGTATGCATAAAAATAAAAACATTAAAGTGCCACACAGTTTTCAGGCCGTGTAAAAATATCCTGCTCAAAGCAATGGCTGGTCCATCTAGCTGTAAAAAAAAAATTAAGAGGGAACATTGCATCCCTCCCTGAACTCATTTTTCATTTCTTTCCCCTCAGTGAACATAAGAAAGAATTATTTTAGGACCTCACCCACATCCCATGGCTCTACGTAAATTACCCCTTTGTTCTCGAGGACCTCATTATTTCCTTACTTTCAATATACTTATTGAAATGCCTTGGATTCCTTGCTAACCAAATCCCAATATTTGCACTCTGTTCAAGCTGCATTGCCCAATCATACTGAGCACATTAACGGCATATTGAAGAGCTGGCAAACAACAACCATGGAATTAGATAATAAAACTCAAATCTCTAGCTCCACCATCACAAGCACAAGACAGCAGTAACATTTCAAATAACCAATTTTCACATTATAGAGAAACAAGAAACTGCAGAGTGTGGAATCAGGAGCAACACACTGAGGAATTCTGAATCAAGCAGCATCTATGGAGGGAACAGGACTGTCAAATCTTCAGATAGAGACCCTTCCCTTGAACTGAAAGATAGAGTGGAGATAGCCAGTATAAAAAGGTAGAGGGAAGGGATGGAACAAAAACTGAAGAGCAATAGGTGAACCCAGGTGAGGAAGAGTAACAGGCCAGTGGTGAAAATAATGTGGAAATGGCTGGAATTTTCACTTTATGCTCAGAAAATCTTTCTTCTGAACAGTAGTTTTTGTCCAAGCACAGCACATCAGTATCAAAACAGTTGACAAATTACAATAATTCAATACCTGATGAAACATCCAAAACATTCACCTTTGGAGTCCAATTCTGTTTATTTTTTCTAGCTGCTTGTGAATATTGAATGCACTACACACATTATACATTTAAATAGATGAAAAACTTCCCCACTGGCTCAGTGTTTAACGCCAGGTAAACTGGCAACAGGGAGGACAATAGCATGCATGTCATTAAAACATTCAAGGCAGACAGAAACCATCTACAGGTGTCCCCCGCTTTCCGAACGTTCTCTTTACAACATTTCGCTTTTACGAAAGACCTACATTAGTACCTGTTTTCGTTAACCAAAAGAGGATTTTCGCTTCTATGAAAAAGGACACTCACTTTAAACTTGTGTTTACCCCGAGAAAGACTACCATGAAGCCTTGCACGGATGTGTGTACGTGTGCATGCGTGACATGCGTGCACGTGCGAATGCGTGATGTGCACATGTGTACACATGCAGATTTTTTTCGACAAATTGATTTTGGCTCAAACTTCCCGATTCTGTTAAGTGAAACTACACTGTACATACATTATTTCTACTTTATATAGGCTGTGTATTTATCGTATCATTCCTGCTTTTACTATATGTTAGTGTTATTTTAGGTTTTATGTGCTATTTGGTATGATTTGGTAGGTTATTTTTTGGGTCTGGGAACGCTCATAAGATTTTCCCATATAAATTAATGGTAATTGCTTCTTCGCTTTACGCCATTTTGGCTTACAAACAGTTTCACAGGAACGCTCTACATTCGGATAGCGGGGGAAACCTGTAATACAGTAGCTTCTAGTTAATTGGAACATATTTAGGCCAGTACATTTTGGCCCAATTAAGCGGCTGCCCCAATTAGCTGAAGTTTCATGGAAATAATTTTTAAAAAGGTATAAAAAAAGTTAACTGCCATTCAACTGAATAACAAATTGTGTACTTAAGGGAAATATAGAACAAATTAGAATGCTACCAAAACCACGACAATAAAACTATTAGTTCCTAATAGTTATCAACGTAGGAATAGTCATAGTCATACTTTATTGATCCCGAGGGAAATTGGTTTTCATTACAGTTGCACCAACCAAGAATAGAGTATAAATATAGCAATATAAAACCATAAATAATTAAATAGTATTATGTAAATTATGCCCGGAAATAAGTCCATGACCAGCCTATTGGCTCAGGGTGTCTGACCCTCCAAGGGGGGAGTTGTAAAGTTTGATGGCCACAGGTAGGAATGACTTCCTGTGACGCTCAGTGTTGCATCTCGGTGGAATGAGTCTCTAGCTGAATGTACTCCTGTGCCCGACCAGTACATTATGTAGTGGATGGGAGACATTGTCCAAGATGGCATGCAACTTGGACAGCATCCTCTTTTCAGACACCACCGTCAGAGAGTCCAGTTCTATCTCCACAACATCACTGGCCTTACGAATGAGTTTGTTGATTCTGTTGGTGTCTGCTACCCTCAGCCTGCTGCCCCAGCACACAACAGCAAACATGATAGCACTGGCCACCACAGACTCGTAGAACATCCTCAGCATCATCCGACAGATGTTAAAGGAATTCATACAGCGTACACTGCCGTGTTCTTTTGATTGACTGTAAATGGACAAAATCAGCAGACACCTAGTATAGATAATGGACTGCCTTCATACAATGTTTTCCATGATTGCATCATCCAAATCTTCATTTTCATTGTAACATTCAAGATGATTGTCGCTACCTTCAAATTCTTCCTAGTTCCTAACTTGAAGTAGTGAAATCATTTAATTTTCACTCCTGGCCGTTTCTGGCATCTTCAAGTCTGAATGCTTGAAACCGCAGTGAGCAAAACAGTTTGGAATTGACTTGTTGCTTATTTCAGTGACAAAAACCAGTGCTTTTTGAACACAAGCACACACAAATGACACCATTAAAAAAGTTTGCTCTAAGCATGGCATAGCGTCTAACAGCCACACAAGTGCCATGTGACTGATGCTAGCTAGAAACTGTTTAACAACAGTCTCATGTCCCAATTAAATGGCATAGTATCCTAAATAAATTAAGGGAATCCTGACTATTTTCTCAAGTAGTTTTAGTTCTTTAAGAGTTGTCCCAAATAAGCGGCTGCCCTGATTAACCCATGGCCCGATCAACCAGAATCCACTGTCTTCTGAACCACAATTCTAAGATTTGTCCACATAAATTGTACACCCATTAATGACTGCTCCCCATGCACTCAATTCATGGTGGCCATGAAACTGGCCTGTGTCACCTTATTGCAAATAAAAAAGAACTCCTGTCTGCAAACGTTAAGTTGAACACAGCTTTCATCTCTAAAGAATAAAAACTGGAGACACACTTAACACAATCTGAATTTTATTGTTAGAAATAATGAGTAAAGACAATATAAAACCACGAGTAGTTTTAAGATGAGTGCGAAAACTTTGAATGGCTGATACATTTGCAAATTTTATTGATAATACTGACAAAATGGGTAAAGCAAACAGAAACGCGCGCTGATAAACTGAGGTATAAAGTACAAGAGCAAGTCAACCACAAGCCTCTATTAAAACACTGGTTCAGCCACAACTGACAATGAAGTCATGTCCTTGCCTGGGTGATACATATAGAAGACCGCTTGAAATAATGGTGCAGATTTCACAAAAATTATTTGGCAGTTATAGGAATAGATTGGAGCAACTGGGCTTTTCTTCCCCCCAAACAGAGGGGATTGCAAATGGATCTAGAAACATAGAAAAACTACAGCACAATACAGGCCCTTCGGCCCACAAAGCTGTGCCGAACATGCTTACTTAGAAATTACCTAGGGTTAACCATAACCCTATATTTTTCTAAGCTCTATGTACCCATCCAGGAGTCTCTTAAAAGACACTATCGTTTCTGCCTCCACCGCCGGCAGCCCATTCCACGCACTCACCACTCTCTGTGTTAAAAATTTACCCCTGAAATCTACTCTGTACTTACCTCCAAGCACCTTAAAACTATGCCCTCTCGTGCTAGTCATTTCAGCCCTGGGGAAAAGCCTCTGACTATCCACACGATCAATGCCTCTCATTATCTTGTACATCTGATAGGTATACAAAATCATGAAAAAATTTGACAGACTTGGAGAGAAACTGTTCCCATTGGTGAAAAGTTCAAGAGTGAGGGGATATGGAATGGACTTTTTTTTTTAAAGTGACTAGTGAATCCTTTGCAGCAAGTCCATAGGATCTGAACTGCAACACTGGGAATGATAGAGAAAGCAGACTTAATGCTGCTGAAAAGGTGGCAGACCCATGGCGGGGGGGGGGGTAGAGAAGAGGAGGAGGAGAGAAGGACAGACAGGGCAGGGAATCGGCTTATAGATTGCCCTGATACAGACCAGGTAAAGGTCAAATGGTCTTCTGTGCTGTTTCTATTCCACAATTTTATTAAGCCTGCCCAATTATATTATGAAGTATTTAAGTTCCATGTTATCATAGAATCTAGCTTGCGATTAACTGCATGTAGTTCTACTTTTTTCTCCTTTCCTGAACAGCAGAGCTTTGTTTTCTACTTGTAGATCACGGACAGATCACTATTTAAAAATCTAGGCAATTTTTAAAGATTAAAGGAACTATCTGTCAGCGCCTCTTGAAACCCTGAAATGTTGAGCATCTGCTTTAGAAAATTCAATTTGGTCTTTTTTTTTCATCATTTCTCTGGTACCATTTCTACACTAATTTCTCATTCTTGTCCTTTTATCGCGATTTCACATGTAGACGGGTTCAAATATTTGTTTACTGTCTGCCATTTCCACATCTCCCTTAATAATTTATCCTGTCTCTGGCTGCAGGACACTGCATTTATGACTGGGAGAAGCATTTATAGTTTTATTTACTCTATTTTTATGGTCATCTTTTGCTAAATCCTCAGGTTCACCTTTTGACAATATTCATTCTCAGCTGTTAATCTTAGTCAGTTTTCCCATGGGTTTCAAATTCAAAAGGGAATATGTATTTATTGCAAATACCTATAGATTTAACTGCTCCTCAGTAAAGAAATTGATAGGTTTTAAAGCATTAGACTTGTGCAATGGAACATGATGGGTCATTTACTGAACTATACTTTTTATACCTCTGCCAAGGCTCCTGTAATTTCTACACTAGCCTCCCACAAGGTCTAAAAGGAAATCTTGTCAGGCCCTGGGGATTTATCCACCCTCATTTGCCTTAAGACATCAAGCACCTCCACAGATCTATACACTGTGTCCGGCTTATGGAAATAGCTCAGCCCTATGTTAAGACCATTATGAAACTTCACAAAGCGTACAGCCTGTGCTGTAGTACCCCTTTTGAATGGTGTTCAATGTGGAATAGTACTGAATCATTAAATTAAGAAGCAATCTAGATGGAAACCTGCGAGTTTTCCTTGCCTGCGTTTGACACAATGCCACAAGAATTCATTGGTCTAAGGTCACAGAACTGAGACACATTGCATAATCACCACGAATGGGATATGGCAAATTCTGATGGAAGAGTCTGGAAAAGTGCTTGCTTGGCATCATTCTATAATATGTCATGCTGTGGTTTGACTCATCTGTGGGTCAACTTTTCAAGTTCAGATATGGCCCCCAAATGCTTGTGGAGAGGATTTATAATGTCACTGAACTGCATTTTCTGGCATGTCCATATCTAGTGTCTCTCAATAGATTTATCTTCTGAGGTCACAGCTGGAGTAGTGTGCACAGTTCTGATCACTACACTATGGGAAGGATATGATTACACTGCAGAGGGTGCAGAGGACATTCACTAAGAAGTTGCCTAGATGAAGCATTTCAGGAACAAGCAGAGAGACACTGGACAGGTTGAGCTTATTTTGCTTTGAAGCAAAGAAGGTTGAGGGAGGACCTGATTAAGGTATGTAATATGAGGGGTCCAGAGAAGATGGTGAGAAATGTTTTCCCTTAGTACAGTGGTCTACAACCAGAGGGTGCAAGTTTAGGAGACCCAGGTGGCAAGAGATTATATTTTTCCCCACCTGGAGAGTGGATGGGAAAATCTGAGAATGTGCTCCTGATGAGGCTGAGGAGCCAGAGGCTCCCATAATATTTAAGCACTTAGATGAGAACTGAAAAAACACCATAGCAAGGGCTTTGAGCTGAGAGCTTAAAAAGCGGGATTTGTATAGATAGGTACTTGATGGCCAGCATGGAGTAGTGTGCACAGATCTGATCACAACACTATGGGAAGGATATGATTATACACTAAAATGCCTGTTTGACTAATACTCTGAGCAGTTTGCTAAGCCACCTTAGAAAGCGCTTTAAGAGACAACCTATTCAACTGGTATATAGTCTCATACACAGAGTGGTTTAGTGTAATCATGGTCAATGGTGATACAGACTAATTATACCAAACCATTGTTAATAATCTGATGACATCCTAAAATACGATTTGCCCAACTAAGCACTTCTGAAGTGTGATCATTGCTGCAAAGTATGACAGGTAACCAGTATAAGCAACCTGGAATAATACTGAGCAAAATCAAAATGTGGACAACATAGATACATCCCAACCTAAGTGCAAATAACAGCAACAAAGCCGAAGTGATAAAATCATTGAGCTATTTTTGTTGCAATCTACAGTGTACAGGAAGCAGTGAAGCAGAGATTAGAATATTCATCTTGCTGTGTGTTTGAAATAGCTTGCTAGACACATCTGCTGGCACAAATTTATTATGATTGCACTGCCCCAATGACTATAAATCTTACACTGACAGAAAGATAGTCGATAATGTCAGGAAGCTACATCAAAGGTACATGTTCATATTCAGGAGACAAACTACATTATCACTGCAGAGGTGGGTTATCAAAGTGCATTACTTGGCAGTGACCAAAATAATCTAAGTGGGGTGGCTTCGCTCCTTTAGACATAGAGTCCAGCCATTCCCTCAACTGATTTACATGAGAGACACCAGGTTCAATAAACATTCTGCTGGAAAAACTCAGGGATCAAGCAGCTAACTTGTGAAGTTCTTCCAGCAGATTGTTTGTTGCTCCAAGTTCTAGCATCTATAGTTACATGTGGCACTATATTCAATATCCCACCACAACTACTACTACTACATCGACTCAGGCCCAGGGGGCCTGTGTCAGGCACGATGACGGACTCTCCACTTCTCCCCCTCCCTCATCAGTGTGTTCAGTTCATCTACATTAGCCACCCCGCTGTCTTCTAGGAGCGTGCTGACCATAGTCTTGAGAAGGCATCCAGGGTTCATCCTCCCATGCTTGGGCTCCCATATGATGACGAGGCTGACAGGTAGCTTGGGGTGGCGTAGACAGTGCCCCGCTAGTTGCAATCTTCTCACCTCGATTTTAGTGGTGAGCATCGGTAGGTCGTTATAGAGTTCAACACTCGTCATGTGCTGTTGCCAACTCATGTCAAGAGCCATCCAGAGCATTCGTGTATAGCAACCATCTAGAGACTTTCGCATAGCCTTGGTGAGTGCCCACGTCTCGCATCCATACATGAGAATGGACTCTAGGACTGCTATGAAAATCCTCTTTTTAAGCCCTCTGGTCAGGTTCGACTTCCAGACTTCCTTCATGTTGTTCATAGCTCTCCACTCCGGCACCTTCCATATCTTTATGTCCTTCTCCGAACTCATCATTCTTGACCCAAGGTACTTGTAGTCAAAGTATTTCTTAATGGTATCATTCTTTACGGTCTTGAGAGTACCTTTGTCGCAGTTAAACGCCATGTGCTCTATCTTTTTAGCGTTTAGGTAAAGTCCAACTTTATTGCACTCAATTTCCACTTTTGTCAGTAGCTGCTGTGCTTCCTCCATCTAGTCATAGAGCAGGACGATGTCATCTGCAAAATCGAGATCCGTGAGTGTAACTGGTCTGACCCCTTTGGTTCGTCCTGGTTTTATGGTAAAACCAAGCTTGTCATGATCTTTGGTAGCTTGACGCAGAGTGTAATCAAGGACGATTATAAAGATGTAGGGTGCCAGAGTGTCTCCTTGCAGCACACCAGCTAGGAGTTCAAACACTGCTGTTTCTCCATCTGGTGATACGACTTTCGCCATGGTTTTGGTATAGCTGGACTTTATTGCTCTCAGTAGACGGTCTGGCATTCCGTAAGCTTTCAGGATCTTCAGCATTTTACCTCAGTGAATAGAGTCAAAAGCTTTGCGAAAATCGATGTAAGCAAGCATGGCTGGTAGGTTGTTCTTTCTGACTTCCTCGATGATTCTACGGAGAGCAAGTATTTGCATTACTATTGTGCGCTTCTGCCAAAAACCATTCTGATTGAACCTTAGCTTAGGGTCAATGGCGGTGCAAATCCTGTTCAAGATCGTCCGATTGTACAGCTTTGTTAAGATGCAGGTCAAGCTGATACCGCCGCAGTTATCTGTCTTCAGTTCCTCAATGGTGAATGGGCCATCATCAATGTCGACTTGTGTTAGTATCGTGGGTATGTCCTCTTCTTCTTCTGTGATCGTTGGAGGGCTTCCCAGCAGGTTCTAAAGTGGGTAAACCATGTCAGGACATGGTCCTCTGCTGTTTTACCATTTATTTGACCTGATGGGAACTTCTTCCGTCTACTAATCTCATTGACTAAGCGCCATGCTTCTCCATGCTGCTTGTCTTCATTAACAGCCTCTGCCTCTCTAATCCTCTCAGCTAGTTCCTTTTCCTTCAGTCGGTCGTAGGTGGCAAAGAGATTCTTCTTTGCTGTCTTGAACTTGACTCTTAGCTCTTCTGTTTTGCTCCTTCTAAGTTCAGCATGACAAGCACTGACCACACTTCTTGCTGCGACGACGTCAGGATGTTTCAAGATCTGGCTCTTCTTGATTCACTTCACAGTAGGCAAACTCTTTGTTGCATCTGTGTGTGTGTCTATGAGCCGTTGATAGCTGTAGGTGGCAGTCTCTTCCTCCCCCCTTTCCAGTAGGCTGAAGCGATTTCCCACCTCCACTGTGTACTGGGCTTGAAGAATAGGTTGTGATGAGAATGCCTTCCAGTCTACCTTCTCTTTGGGACCTGTGGCTTTGGGTTGTACACTCTCCTCCCTGGTTAACCGAAGTGCACCAGGGGGTGTGCTGGTTGAGTCGCCGACAACTCGACCTGAGACAGGTAGTACTGAGCTACGTGGTACCAGTAGCAAGGCAATGCCCTGGCCTGACTCCCAATAGAGCACAACAATGGAGCAAATTACAATGAAAGTCACAAATGACAGGGACATACAGTATATGGTTGAGCCTGACATCAAACATAATAATTTTGGCCTTTGCTCAGAGTAGTGCCTTGCTCAGGACAGTTGGTCTAGCCAGCCACAATGCTTAGCCAATGGCAATTGACCAAAGAGAACATTTTCCTCACACCAGCTTCCCACTAAAAGCAATGAGCAACAATTTTAGCTGAGCTCCAAGTGTTGATACTTTCTCCTGCTTCAAATGTGCCGTTCAATCTTCCACATTCACCCAACACCCTGAGAAGGCCATTTATGGTATTACTTAGTTGCAGAAGATGAAAGAAGCATTTGAAAAGCATTGCATACTCAAGTCATTTGCCAAGAAAGCTAAAATGACCCTGATAGCGGTTTCATTGCTTCTTATAACATTTCCAAAATGATAGCTAAGTGTGGAAAAGCTCATACAATTGGTGAATGATTAACAATGCCTGCTGTATCAGAAGTGCTGACCACTGTTCTCAAAATGGAGACCAGTATTTTAAAATCAATTCCATTGAGTACCAACTATGCACAGAGCTATAAAAAAACAGAATTTGAGATAGTGTTCAAGACAACGAGGCATTGCTAATGGCATATATCTTATCTAATGCTAATGGCTTATCAAAAACAGAAAGTTTATAAAGAGACACTCTTTTGTAAAAAAGAGAAACACAAATATCAATGGAAAATCAAACGATGACTGGCTCAAAATGTATATTCAGTATATTGTGCTCAAGAGGTGCATTGGCAAATATAAAGGTGCTTTAAGGGGGCGTTGGGCTAAAAAAAATTGGGAAACACTGACTTCGACAGATTCATGAAGGATCAGAAGGACACAGACCACATACAGATACATGGGATTAATTTAAATAGTCATTATAGTCAGTGCTGGTGTAATGAGCTGAAGGGACTGTTTCTGTGATGTACTGTTCTATATTCCACTTGAATATTCAATAATTTGAGTGATGCTACCCAATCACTGAAATATTGGTGAATTCTGCACTGAACAAAGACAGCCACAGTTTAAAAATTCAAGTTAGTTTCACCTAGAAATACTGTAACCAACAGAGAGTTCTATAGTTACCATTTCAGCTATATTTGTAATAGACTTATAAGAAAATGCAAAAGAAAGTCTGATTTTTATTACAGCAACTTGGGCATTACAGTGTAGTCGTGGGTCAGTGCATGGAGTCAAAGTTCACAAGTATTACGGAAGAGAAGAAGGCAGAGACAAAATGTAACTGAAATCAATGGGTGGCTAAGCAGCACATTAAATATGTGCAAGTTGTTGTTGGCAGTATTCAAGAGGAAATAGGGATGTTAGTTCCGTGAGCACAGAACATCTGGACTGTGGAACGTATGTGGCAACAAGAGCAACCGATACAAGCAACATTCTCTCTGAAGAAAAAAGGGTTTCAGTGACACTGATATAAATGTTTGTGGAAATATCAGCAATCAAGACAGCGCAATTATACAATTAAGAAACCAAACATTGGCAGGACTATACTGTCAATATTGTAACAATAGTAAAGACCTCAGCACAAATCTGTGCAAAGGAAATATTTAAGTAGAATTTTTCCTCAGAGGCAATTTTTCATCATCAAATTCAGGCAGATGCTGTACAAAGGCAAGCATGCAAGATTTTACATCCCATAAGCAATTGGACCAAGTGCTTGGAAGCGTGGAGGAAGTGATTCAAATAACACCTTATGATTGCTCCCCTTGGGAATCATCGTGCTATAATGTTGTTAAATAAACTTACATACTGGCTACACTTTATGTTACTACATTCCAGTGTAGTTAAAAATTACAAAGCAGAGTTAAGATTCTCACTGTCACCCAGAGTGTAGGCTCTCCACTAAAGCCTGCAGAATCACAGTAGTATTTCCCACATTACTCTCTGCTATATCAACAATAATGACATCCACTTTCCCTCTGTATTCAGAAAGCGCTTCAGAATTAACTTCAGTGATCTATGTCATTGTTGAAGCTGTGGCAAAATATTTTCACGCAACTGTAGGCTGTCCGCTGGAACCCAGTACTATTATTTAAACAGTGGAAGAGCAGCAACAGTTGATGGGTTCATGTGTACAGATCATTATAATCCTGTACCAAGTGCAAGTACTTCTCAAAAAGGTTAAAGCTAGTATTTGTAGCTTCATGGCTAGCAACTAAGGGAAATAAGTTTTCCTAGGTCCCTCAAGTTCAAATTTATTGTCATTGAACCATATACATGTATACCGTCAAACTAGACAACATTCCACCGGACCAAGGTGCACAACACTGTACGTATATAACTCATCCATAACACAAAGTAATAGTACCACAAATAAATTAACAAAATAATGTGCATATACAAGTTAGAAAGTAAATAGTATAATGCTACTGGTGACTCATACGTGATGAGATGTGGTGATAGCAGGAAGTTCTATAGTCTCTTGGCCTAGGAGAAGAATCAGAATCAGGTTTATTATCATCGGCATGTGACGTGAAATTTGTTAACTTAGCAGCAGCAGTTCAATGCAATACATAATCTAGCAGAGAGCGAGAGAGAGAGAAAAAAATAATAAATAAATTAAAACAGTAATAAAAAAGTAAATCAATTATGTATATTGAATAGATTATTAAAGAATGTGCAAAAATAGAAATACTGTATATTAAAAAAGTGAGGTAGTGGCCAAAGCTTCAAAGTCCAGTCAGGAATTGGATGGCAGAGGGGAATAAGCTGTTCCTGAATCGCTGAGTGTGCGCCTTCAGGCTTCTGTACCTCCTATCTGATGGTAACAGTGAGAAAAGGGCATGCCCTGGGTGCTGGAGGTCTTTAATAATGGACACTACCTTTCTGAGACACCGCTCCCTAAAGATGTCCTGGGTACTTTGTAGGCTAGTACGTGCCCAAGATGGAGCTGACTAGATCTACAACCTTCTGCAGCTGCTTTCAGTCCTGTGCAGTAGCCCCTCCATACCAGACAGTGATGCAGCCTGTCAGAATGCTCTCCACGGTACAACTATAGAAGTTTTTGAGTGTATTTGTTGACATGCCAAATCGCTTCAAGCTCCTAATAAAGTATAGCCGCGGTCCTACCTTCTTTATGACTACGTCAGTATGTTGGGACCAGGTTAGATCCTCAGAGATCTTGACACCCAGGAACTTAAAGCTGCTCACTCTCTCCACTTCTGATCCCTCTATGAGGATTGGTATGTGTTCCTTCGTCTTACCCTTCCTGAAGTCCACAATCAGCTCTTTTGTCTTACTGACGTTGAGTGCCAGGTTGTTGCTGCGGCACCACTCCACTAGTTGGCATATCTCACTCCTGTACGCCCTCTTGTCTCCACCTGAGATTCTACCAACAATGGTTGTATAGTCGACAAATTTGTAGATGCTAACTGTCCTAACAGTCTTTATGCCAATGTTAAAGCACCTTCTTCCTGATGGTAGGGGTTTAAAGAGATTGTCTGGATGGATGGGAGGGATCACTGACAATGCTCAGGGCCTTGTGTATGCAGCACTCCTGACAAATATCTCTAATGGGTGGAGGAGAGATTTTGATGATCCCTGTAGTTCCTGTACCAGACGGTATTGCATCTGGTCAGGCCACTTTTGATGGTGCTCCTGTAAAAACTGGTTAAAATGGGGGGGAAACGGAAGAGATTTACTCACCGTAATCAGGAAGTGGAGACACTCCTGTGCTTTCTTGGCCAAAAACGTGGTGTTGAAGATGACTACAACTCTGTGGGCTCTGAAATGATTAATAATCCAAAAGTAGGATTTAATAAACTCTGTCACAGGTAGAGCCAGTGAAGTTCGATAGGCTAAGAATGTGGTTGTTTGAACTATGCCATGTTCTCCTAACTTGGTCACCACATACACCTGTCAGAAAAGCTCCGATAACTGCATACTTGGACACTTCTCCACCAAACTGGAGAAATTAGGAGCAGGGTCTTCCCAGAATCAGTGACAATGCTACAGCTTTTCCAAGGAGACTAAGAGCATTTGTGATGCATTTTTTTTAAGGTCCACTTGGAAATTGCTTGTTAAGAGCTCAAATGCAAGATTGTAAAGTCAAAAGTGCATCTTATCATATTAGGGAACCATTCAACAGTCTTATAATGGCAGGTAGATGATGTCCTTAAGCCTGGTGATGCACGTTTTCAGAATTTTGTATCTTCGGACTGATAGGGGAGAAGAGAGAATGTCGGGGTGGGCAGGGTATTTTGTGATGCTTCACTGAGGCAGCAAGTGTAGACAGAGTCTATATAGGGCAGGCTGGTTCATGTGATGTGATGAGCTAGAACAACAACTCTGTAGTGTCTTGCAGTCACAGGCAGAGCAGTTGCCATACCAAACAATGATGCATCCAGACAGGATGCTTTCTGTGGTGCATAAATGGTAAGGGTCGACAGATGTGCCAAATTTCTTTAGCCTCCTAAGAACTAAAAGCAGTGGTAAGCTATTTGGCCATCACATCAATGTGGTTGGAGCAGGACAGGCTACTGCTGATATTCACTTCTGGAAACTTGAAGCTCTCAACCTCAACACCACTGATATAGACATGTACACCACCCAGATTCCTGAAGTCAATGTCCAGCTCTTTTGTTTTGCTGACACTGAAAAAAAGGTTGTTGTCATGACACGTTACTAAACTATCTTCTTCCTGTACTCCAATTCAACGTTATTTGAGATATGGCCTGCTACAGAGGTATCATCAACAAACTTGTAGATGGAATTAGAGCAGAATGTGGTGACACACTCACAAGTGTACAGGGAGTAGAGTAGGGGGCTGAGGAAACAATCTTGTGGAGGACCTGTCTTGGGAATAATCATGGCAAAGGTGTTGCTGCCTATCCTTACTGATTGCGGTCTGTTGGTCAGGAAGTCAAGGATCCAGCTAGGTCCTCTGGTGCTGCAGATGACATGTTGATGTTTTCATTTAAGATGAATTACCATTGCTGGATGAATATTATTAAATTGCAAAACAGATTAGAAAAGAAAGAACAAGGCATTCTGATGTTCCAGCACCAAGAACTGTTCCAAAACAGAAACTCAATAATATCTATTTATAACAGTAGTAATATTGAGTACAAAATTTATAAACCGATCACAATCGCTTCCTCATGAGCAATCTACTGTAAAACTCTATGTTTATGTCTGTAAATTGGAGTTATTTTTCTGCATGCTGATCCATACACAAATTTAACCAAAAGGACCAAACCCAAAGGCTTCAACTGAATCTGCTGTTTCTGACACATTTTGCATTTCAAATTTGTAAGCATTAGCACCACTACAGTAGGTGGAGATAGGGAAACAATTAATAAACCAGCTAGCTTCAATGCTTAGGTTCTAAACGACCATCAGTAAAGAGATCAAGAGCTACGACTCTTAAGTGTCTTTTGTCTTTCATAAAAGTCAGGTCAATTATTTTCAAAACCAGTCATTTTACATTAACCAATAGCAACTTGATTAACAAACAGATTAGTATATGGATGATTACTGTTACACAGAAACATAGAAAACCTACAGCACAATACAGGCCCTTTGGCCCACAAAGCTGTGCCGAACATGTCCTTACCTTAGAAATCACCTAGGGTTACCCATAGCCCTCTATTTTCCTGAGCTCTATATACCTGTCCAGGAGTCTCATAAAAGACCCTGCCGTATCTGCCTCCACCACCGTCGCTGGCAGCCTATTCCACACACTCACCACTCCGTGTAAAAAAAAACTTACCCCTGACATCTCCCACTGTACCTACTTTCAAGCACCTTAAAACTGTGCCCTCTCATGCTAGTCGTTTCAGCCCTGGGAAAAAACCCTCTGACTATCCACACGGTTAAGGCCTCTCATCATCTTATATACCTGTATCAGGTCACCTCTCATCCTCGGTCACTCCAAGGAGAAAAGGCCAAGTTCATTCAACCTATTCTCATAAGGCATGCTCCCCAATCCTTGTAAATCTCCTCTGCACCCTTTCTAGTTTCCACATCCTTCCTGTAGTGAGGTGACCAGAACTGAGTACAGTACTCCAAGTGGGGTCTAACCAGGGTCCTATATAGTTGCAACATTATCTCTCGGCTCCTAAACTCAATCCCATGATTGACGAAGGCCAATGCACCGTATGCTTTCTTAACCACAGAGTCAACCTCCGCAGTAGCTTTGAGTGTCCTATGGACTCAGATCCCAAGATCCCTCTGATCCTCCACAATGCCAACAGTCTTACCATTAATACTATATTCTGCCATCATATTTGACCTACCAAAATACACCACTTCACACTTAACTGGGTTGAATTCTATCTGCCACTTCTCTGCCCAGTTTTGCATCCTATCAATGTCCCGCTGTAACCTCTGACAGCCCTCCACACCATCCACAACACCTCCAACCTTTGTGTCATCAGCAAACTTACTAACCTATCTCTCCACTTCTTCATCCAGGTCATTTATAAAAATCACGAAGAGTAGGGGCCCCAGAACAGATCCCTGAGGCGCACCACTGGTCACCGCCCTCCATGCAGAATATGACCCATCTACTACCACTCTTTGCCTTCTGTGGACAAGCCAGTTCTGGATCCACAATGCAAGGTCCCCTTGGATCCCATGCCTCCTTACTTTCTCAATAAGCCTTGCATGAGGTACCTTATCAAATGCCTTGCTGAAATCCATATACACTCAATCTGCTGCTCTACCTTCATCAATGTGTTTAGTCACATCCTCAAAAACTCAATCAAGCTTGTAAGGTATAACCTGCCTTTCACAAAGTCACGCTGACTATTCCTAATCATATTACGCCTCTCCAAATGGTCATAAATCCTGCCTGTCAGGATCTTCTCCATCAACTTACCAACCACTGAAGTAAGACTCACTAGCCTATAATTTCCTGGGTTATCTCTACTCCCTTTCTTGAATAATGGAACGACATCCACAATCCTCCAATCCTCCGGAACCTCTCCCATCCTCATTGATGATGGAAAGATCATTGCCAGAGGCTCAGTAATCTCCTCCCTTGCCTCCCACAGTAGCCTGGGGTACATCTCGTTCGGTCCTGGAGACTTATCCAGCTTGATGCTTTCCAAAGCTCCAGCACATCATCTTTCTTAATGTCTATATGCACAAGCTTTTCAATCCACTGTAAGTCACCCCTACGATCGCCAAGATCCTTTTCTGTAGTGAATACTGAAGTACTCATTAAGTACCTCTGTTATCTCCTCCGGTTCCAGACACACTTTTCCACTGTCACACTTGATTGGTCCTATTCTCTCATGTCTTATCCTCTTGCTCTTCACATACTTGTAGAATGCCTTGGGGGTTTTCTTTAATCCTACTCGCCAAGGCCTTCTCATGGCCCCTTCTGGCTCTCCTAATTTCATTCTTAAGCTCCTTCCTGCTAGCCTTATAATCTTCCAGATCTCTATCATTACCTAGCTTTTTGAACCTTTCATAAGCTTCTCTTTCCTTGACTAGATTTTCAACAGCCTTTGTACACCACAGTTCCTTTCCCGGTCTCATTGGAATATAGCTATGCAGTATGCCACTCAAATATCCCCTGAACATTTGCCACATTTCTTCCATACATTTCCCTGAGAACATCTGTTTCCAATTTATGCCTCAAAGTTCCTGCCTGATAGCTTCATATTTCCCCTTACTCCAATTAAACAATTTCCTAACTTATCTGTTCCTATCCCTCTCCAATGTTATGGTAAAGGAATAGAATTGTGATCACTACCTCCAAAATGCTCTCCCACGGAGAGATCTGACACCTGAGCAGGTTCATTTCTCAATACCAGATCGAGTACAGCCTCTCCTCTTGTAGGCTTATCTCATATTGTGTCAGGAAACCTTCCTGAACACACCTAACAAACTCCACCCCATCTAAACCCCTCACTCTAGGGACATACCAATCAATATTTTGGAAATTAAAATTTCCCACCACGATAACTCTATTATTACACCCTTCCAGATCTGTCTCCCTATCTGCTCCTCAATGTCCCTGTTACTATTGGATGGTCCATAAAAAACATCCAGTAGAGTTATTAACCCCTCCCTGTTCCTAACTTCCACCCACAGAGACTCCATCAACAATCCCTTCATATCTTCCTTCTTTTCTGCAGCCGTGACACTATCTCTGATCAACACTGCCACACCCCCACCTCTTTTGCCTCCCTCCCTGTTCTTTCTGAAACATCTAAAGCCTACCCCTGAGCCATCCAAGTCTCTGCAATGGCCACAACATCATAGCTCCAAGTACTGATCCATGCTCTAAGCTCATCCGCTTTGCTCATAATACTCCTTGCATTTAAAATAGACACACCTCAAACCATCAGTCTGAGCATGTCCCTTTTCTATCACTTGCCTATCCTCCCTCTCGCACCATCTCCAAGCTTTCTCTGTTTGTGAGCCAACCGCCTCTTCTTCCGTTTCTTCAGTTTGGTTCCCACCCCCCACCAATAGCCTTAGCAAACCTCCCCGCCAGAATACTGGTTCCCCTGGGATCCCCGTCCTTTTTGTACAGGTCACGCCTGCTCCAAAAGAAGTCCCAGTGAAATCTGAATCCCTGCCCCAGCTCCAATCCCTCAGCTACGCATCTATCCTCTACCTCATCCTTTACTTACTGTTACGGGGCAGTAATCCTGAGATGACTACCTTTGTGGTCCTGCTTCTCAATTTCCTTCCTAACTCCCTGTGGTCTGCTTTCAGGACCTCCTCCCTTTTCCTACCTATGTCATTGGTACCAATATGTACCACGACCTCTGGCTGCTCTCCTTCCCACTTCAGGATATCGTGAACACAATCAGAAACATCCCAAACCCTGGCACCTGGGAGGCAAACTACCATCCGTGCTTCTTTCCTGCATCCACAGAATCGCCTGTCTGACCTCCTAACTATAGAGTCCCCCATCACTGCTGCCATCCTCTTCCTTTCCCTACCCTTCTGAGCTACAGGGCCAGACTGTGTTAGAGGCACGGCCACTGTTGCTTCCCCCAGGTAGGCCATACCCCCCAACAGTACTCAAACAGCAGTACTTATTGTCAAGGGGTACAGCCACAGGGGTGCTCTCTAGCCCCCGACTCCAGCCCTTCCCTCTCCTGACTGTTACCTGCTTTTGTCTCCCTGGGCCCTGGTGTGACTACCTGCCAAAAGCTCCTCTCTGTCACCTCCTCACTTTCCCTAACCAGACGAAGATCATCGAGCTGCATCTCCAGTTCCCTAACACGGTCCCTAAGGAGCTGCAGCTCGCTTCTGGCGCAGATGTAGCCATTTGGGAGGGTGGGAGTCTTCCTGACCTCCCACATCTGACACTGAGCACAGAACACTGGCCCCACACACATTCTTGTCTGTATTCTACACAGATTACCTACCTGGCCTCGACCCGTTATCACTGAAGCGCTGTTGAGCCAAAGCCTTCCTACTCTGTCGCTCGATCCTCGGACACCCACTCTGTAAAGCTCTCTCCTTTTAAACTCTTCTCGCTGTTCTCACTGGCTGACGTCCACGCACTTGCGCAGTCGTGCCCCAATATATAATCTTTTGTAAATGAACGATTGTCAAAATCTCAGTTTAACATGTCATCTAACAAATAGCATTTCTGGTAACATAGCCTTCTAGGTTATGCCTTCAAACCCAAGAGCTCGCTCAAATCTACAATCTTCAGAGGCAAATATTCTTCCACAGACAAGAATTTTAAATTATTTCTTGTATACAGGTGTCCCCCACTTTCTGAACGTTCACCTTACGAAACCTCACTGTTATGAAAGACCTACATTAGTACCCTGTTTTCGCTTTCAGAAGGTGTTTTCACTGTTACGAAAAAAAAGCAGCACGCGATAAAAAATCAGCGCGTGTAAAAATCAGTGCACAATAAAAGGCAGCACGCACCCTGAGCAGCCGCTCTCCCCCGGATTCAGAACGGCATTGCTTAAACACATGTCTGTGAGCAGCCGTTTGCAAGATGAGTTCTAAGGTATCAGAAAAGCCTGAAAGAGTTCGTAAGGGTGTTACACTTAGCGTAAAACTAGACATAATTAAGCATTTTGATCATAGAACAGTACAGCACAGTACAGGCTCTTCAGTGCGCATTGTTGTGCCGACCCTCAGACCCTGCCTCCCATATAACCCCCCACCTTAAATTCCTCCATTAACCTGTCTAGTAATCTCTTAAACTTCATGGTGAATGAAGTACAGACAACGTGAGTTTGAATTATGGAAGCTGACGAAGATGATGTTGAAGAGGTTTTGGCATCCCATGACCAAGAACTGACAGATGAAGAGCTGATGCAATTGGAAGAAAAAAGGATAACAATCGAAACCAAATGAGTAATGATAAAGTACGACTTTAATTTTGAAAGGGTACGTCGGTTTAGGAGATATTTGCAGGATGGTTTGAGTCCTTACAAAGAACTGTGTGATAGAAAAATGCGCGAGGCTCAGCAGTCAAGCAAGCCTTCCATATCAGCCACAGCAGATGACGAACCTCGACCTTCAACATCGAGGCGGGCAGAGATAGAAGATGACCTGTCTGCCCTAATGGAAACAGATGATGACGAGATGACACCCCAGTGTCCCACCACCCCAACCCCCAGGCCACCGACAGATACCGATTCGTGGAGAATGCAACGGTAGCCAGAAGGCACACAGCCCATCTTTAAGGAAAAAGCCGAAATAAACATGCTAATTAATTAGGTGCCACCGACACGTAATTAATTAGCTTGTTTATTTTGGCTTTTTTCTTAAAGATGTGCTGTGTGCCTCCCGGCTACCGCTGCATTCCTGCATGCTTCGTGGCAATGTATCGCTCGGCGGCCTGGAGGGTGGGGGCCACTGCACCACTCAACCTGCGACGACTCAGTCTAACACACCATCAGTGTGCTGGGCAAGCTATCTTCCCGATTCCTGTAAGTGATACTACACTGTACATACATTATTTGTACTTCATATCGGCTGTGTATTTTCACGTGTTATTTAGTATGATTTGGCAGCTTCATAGCTTAAAGGTAACTGGAGAGAGTGTTTTTGCCAAGAGCCCTTGCGTGAGATTTTCTGCCGACGGCGCTTGCGTGAGATTTTCGCTATGGAGAACAGTTCAGTAATGATTGTGGAAAAAGTATTTCTATTTTATATAGGCTGTGTATTTATCATATCATTCCTGCTTTTACTATATTTTACAGTTATTTTAGGTTTTATGTGTTATTTGGCATGATTTGGTAGGTTATTTTTGGGTCTGAGAACGCTCACAAAATTTTCCCATATAAATAAATGGTAATTGCTTCTTCGCTTTACGACATTCTGGCTTACGAGCCGTTTCATAGGAACGCTCTACCTTCGGATGGCGGGGGAAACCTGTATTTCAAGAAATATGCTGAAACAAAGCTGATTTTATTGTGGAAGTTTAGTTCACATAAAATAACAGTGATTATCCTTCCCCAGACAGAAAAATGCTTGAGATGTCAAGAGGTTGTCAGATGCTACATAAATAGCAGTTTATTCTCCTTGGAAATGCAGTATTTCAACCAGGTAAAAGACATACTTCTGTCACTAGAGGAAAATAAGTGAGGCCTTGAATTATTATTTAGTTGTTTAGCAGAAAGTAAAGCACACACAACCATTGCACAGTTTTAGGTACATTATACGCTGAAAAGTGAAGTTATGAATGAAGTGGTGTTACAGTTTGAATTTCTCAAAACAAAAATATTCTTATGGAATTAGTGGCTAATATATTGTAATCAGGAAGAAGACTATACAGAAGGATGAGGAGAAGGCATTCTTCAACTTAAACTTCAGAGGTTTTTTAAAATTAAAACTCTTAAGTTAGTGCCCTCAACGTCACATTTCCCCTGGAAATTAAATACAGTGCCGGCTTGGATGCCGATAACAGAAAGGGAGACCCTAGTGACAGGTAAGATAGTCAAATCAATTACACCAGTATCATACAAACAAACAACTCAAGAACCACAAAGGCTACTCTGTCCCTCAAACCTGTGCTGCCATTGAGTAATGTCACAAGTGACCTGATTGCAAGCTCAGCAACATATTCCTGCCAACCTGTGATAACCTTTGCCCCTCCCTGCTTATTAAGTATTTATCTACCACTAGCTTAAAATTAAAGAGCATGTTTCCACTAGCCTTCAGTTACAAAACAACTCAGCAAGTAAAATCTGCACCTCATCTGTTTTAAATGAATGCCATATTTTTAAATAGTGACCTCACCCTTTGTTTTAGATCCTCATACAAAAGGAAACATCCTCTCCACATCCACTCTGTTACGGCAACATTAATGCAGTTTGCAGAACTGCTGCCTCTCAGTGCCAGATATACGGGCTTAATCCTGACCTCAGGTGTGGAGTTTGCACATTCTTCCCATGACCACATGCCTCATTCCAAGTACTCTGATGTTCTCCCACATCCCTAAGGTTGTTAGTTAATTGGTCATTGTAAATTGCCTGATACATAGGTGAGTGGGAGAATCTGAAAGGAGCTGGAGAATTTATGGAGAATAATTTTTAAAAAATCAGATTAATACTTTGTGTAAATGTCTGAGTGATAGTTGATAACATGGTTTCGATGGGCCAAAGGGCTTGTTTCTGTGCCCCATCAGGATTTTGTATTTCGATCAAACCCACTTTCAATCTTCTAAACTCCAGCAGATACAAATTAAGCCAGTCTAATATTTGAGTCGAGATGAGTTTGTCACGTGCACAAGTAGTCAGGTGCAGTATCATGGGCACGTAGATTCAGACAACACACAATACATAAACTAGAAATAAATTAAGCGCAAATTATAAACAGTCAAGATAAAAAAGATTACACAAGACATGATATTAATGCAAAAAAACAGACAAATTCATGATAGTGCAAGAGGTGGTCAATAACATTCTGATGCCGAGGTAGGATTAGGGTTGCACAAGTCAATTCAAGAACCTCATTCTTGTACTGAAGTAGCTGTTGCTGAACCAGTTGACATGAGGCTTCAGGCTTCTGTACCTCCTAACCCACAATAGCAGTAAGAGGAAGGATAACACACACTACTAATTCTGTGCAGTGCTTATAAAACTCAGCTGTAAGCTTTATAAAACTCTAGCTAGGACACATTTAGAATATTGCATTCAGTTCTGATTACTTCAGCATAGGAAATACATGGAGGCTTTGAGAAGTTGCAGAGGCTGTTTACCAGGGCGATGCCCAATTAAGGGGGACATGCTATGAGGTTGGAGAAGCTGAGACTGATTTTTCTTTTGCAGCAAATGCTGAGGGGAAGTTTATCCAAAGACACATAAATAGTACGTTAATAGGTCACAGACTGAAGATGCTGAAAATATGAAGCAGCACACAAAAAACTGGAGGAACTCAGCAGTTAGGCTGGAGGGAAATGGGCGGGGGGGGGTGGAGAAAAATCAGCATTCCGTGACCTTTCATTCAGACTGGAAAGAAAGAGAGACAGTCAATATAAAAGGGTGGGGGAGGGGTGGAAGAGGTGACAATTACTGGTCGGTGAGAGGTGGATCCATATGAGGGAGGGAAGAGTGGGAATGATTCAAGAAGCTGGGAAGTGATAAAGGACTAAAAATGGAATCAATAGAGGATAACAGACCATGGAATAAAGTGAAGGTGAGGATGGAAACTGGAGGGAGGAATGTGATAATGATGGGTAGATTAAGAGGGTAGGGGAGGGGAAAGAGATAGGGTGGAGGCTGGTGGGAGATGTTACCAGAAGTTAGAGAAATCGACATTTGCACATCAGATTGGAAGCTAAGTGAAATATAAAGGTGCTGTTCCGCCAATCTGTGTCTAGTCTCAACTTGGCAATAGAAGATGCCGTGAACAGATTATGTTGGAATGGGAATGAGAAGTGGAATTAAAATGGCTGGTCATCAAGAAATTCTAGCTGATACAGCAGACGGAGCAGAGGTGCTTAATGAAATGATGACTCTTGGCATCATAGCTAACATTTAACATGTTGCTATTACTAACCAACTGACTACTAGAAAAATATCAATTTATACTTGGTGTGTCTTCAGGTAATTTACAATTTTAAAAAATTGAAATCTTAAACAATGGGATAAACATCGAAGGTTACAAGGTCATAAAGGTGCCAAAAATAACCCTTTTAATATAATCATACTCTATAAATGTAGATTAGGATGGACTTGCTATGCAAAATGGTCATCTACACCAATACCTAGAAATGTGGGGATCCTGCAGTGTCTCTGCCTGCAGCTAGATTATGATAGAACTCGGGAGAATTTTTTATGATTTTCTCAGAACACATTCGCTTCCTCTGTAACATTACAGTTAGTACTTGGACTTCAAATATTCAAGCCTTCACATTCAGGCCCAAAACAACATTCATTACTGAAATACAGTCCATCTTCAAAATGTTTTTCTATCTTTGCAGAATGACTGCTAATCTGAACTGTGAATCACTTAGAGTTGGCAGTAAGATAAGGCCGCAATCTGCTGTAACAGACTGCCAGCACAGATACTGGTTCTGTTAACAGGACAACTCTAAATCCCATTACCATTAATAGATTTCATACAGCTCCCACAAATGAAAATGTCACACATAGATCCTCAGTGGGATTAATTTCACCTGATAAAGATAGAACATCTAACATATCATTCTTGTGCTAACTGACTACCTATCTACAAACGTACAATCAACTATGGTTTTCAACAATTCTGTGTACCTTTGATACCTGGTTAAATTGGATAGTAACAATGGTATTTTGGGCAACTAGAAATTCCACCCATTGCCAAGAACATCTTTCAAATCCAGACCATCGTCATTATGTCTCTCCTGCAATTCTTTTGCCTTCATGGCATTAAGGTCCAACAAACATTCCATAGTCTAGATTCAGCTACAAGCTCCCATTAACCTGCCCTTAAAACAACAGCCAAATTGTACTCACTCACCTGCTTTGTTTCCTGCTGCTGGGCTCAGCTGTTAAGCTATCTGGGCCAGATTTTAAACAGTCAATTCTCTCGCTCGTGGTTTCAGCTCAATGGAAGGTGGGGGGAAAATGGCCATTTTACAGCAGTCACTGTACTCCTCAGAGTTCAGAACAAGCAACAAGAATGCCAGTGGTGATCAGCACAGGACCACTGAAGGACAAGTACTGTACAAGGACATGGAGAAAGTACAATCAATTACTACTTAAGTGAAGAAAGCTGCTCTAATCAAATCTTCTGTCCCTTATCCATGATGTTATTAGAAAAATTAATTTCAAGAGATCCAGTCTAACCCTTAAACAAAGCCTGTTTCGATTGCTTTGACACCCACACTTGCATTAATTCCACCACCACCTTACTGATTCTGGTTCTGCACCAATCCATGATCTACACCTGTCTCACTGCACTTATGCCTAATCAGATTTGCTAACTGCAACAGGTTCATTGCACCAATCCAAGTGTGGCACTTTCCACCAGGAGCCAGAGGTTTATTACCTGGGACAAGGGTTGAACTGCTTCTCCAGCTCAAGGTTCCACTAGTTAAGCTTTCAGTAGTTTTACTGCAGGCACTCTCCTCAGGGCCACCTCCTTTGTTTGCTCAATTTAAGACTGTCTCCCCATTAGCAGAGTCCTCTACACATGATGGAACTGACTGCCCACTATACAGCAATGTGAAAACATAAAATTACATAAACAGATCTCAGAATGTCCAGAGCATGGTTTGGCATCACTCCCAGAACCCAAGTATCTGAACAGCAGCATCAATACCTGTTCAATCACTCAGAAGTCTTGACAATTGCTACCTCCAGTCTCGGCATAACAAACAATACTAATATCCAGTGATAAGCACCAGCTTAACTATTCTGCATACTGAAATCCAATAGACTGAAAGGAGGTAGTGGTGTTCCTGTACCAAGCTGTCACACAAGATCTTCTTGGTCCAATTGTAGAGGCATTCAAGGCAGGGTGTCAACAGGATTACCAGTTTAATGGAGCTTTTTATTATTTCACATTATTGTTTTCACAAAGGATAGACCTTACTCTAAGTAAAACAGAAGCAAAGAAAGCAAAGAACCTAAAAATCAAAGGACTTGCAACTACTTTCAAAAAGACCTGATCTAAAACTGGCACATGTAATCATGCACCATCAGGCTTGAGCAAGTTAGCCAGGCTCCAATAGCTTCTTACGAAACTATGCTTTAAATTCTATAACCAGCCTAAGGTATAGTTATTTTTCATCAAAATCCAATTAGTAACATCACAAACATTGTTATCAGTATTTAGGTAATTTAAAATAAAAATAATATGTTGATCAATTGCATAAAGTCATGCAGAGTCCACAGAATGCAGCAGTCTCAGAACGTGGGTTTTAGTGAGTGAAGAGAGTAATAATGTACTGTTTTAAGTTTCATTATGTTTTGTTATGTTACTATCAACATCCATTAGCACTAATCCTACATTAAATCTCATATTCGCCTCACAGTGCTATCAACTCATCCTCACCTCCACCCATTCTTACTACTCATCTGCATAAACTAGGGAAGCTAAGTAGACAATTATTTACTAAATGATGTCTTTGGGACAGAGGAGGAAACCCACAGTCACAGAGAACTTGAAATTCCACACAGCATTGGAGTACTTTGGAGAGAGTGAATGAGTCTGGTGCAAAGCAGTAAGGTAGTGGTCACCAACCTTTTTAAGCCCAAGATCCCCTACTTTGACCTCAGTGAAAGGCAAGATCTACCTACTAAATCGTTTAGAGAAAAAAAACAGCTCAGATTGTACTTCCAATTTGAGGCCTTTTATTTGGGCGAATTGTATTTGAACTACACAAAATACTTTTGTCAAACTTTCAAATTAATTCAAACAAGAAAACACTGTAACTAGCATATCAAACAGGCCATAGCTGTCTTTAAGAATATTACAATACTTCACACCTTTAATTCTAAGTTTCATTATTTAACTTTATTTCAACACGAAAAATAAATGAATAAAAATTGACTGTTACACTCAGTGTGATGACTGGGGCTGAATACTTTCTGCTAGTTGCCAGAAATTTGGCTCATAACTAGACAGCCAGTCTGTGAGGTGTAGGGTTGCCAACTGTCCCGTATTTCCCCCGCTAAGGTAGAGCGTTCCTATGAAACCTTTCGTGCCGAAATGCTTTACGCCGAAGAAGCAATTACCATTAATTTATATGGGAAAAAAATTGAGCGTTCCCAGACCCAAAAAAAACCACCAAATCATACCAAATAACACATAAAACCTAAAATAACAGTAACATATAGTAAAAGCAAGAATGATATGATAAATACACAGCCTATATAAAGCAGAAATAATGAAAATTAAGCCAAAACAGATTCATGGGGTAAATAAATAAATAAATATAAATCGGCATGTACGCGCATGCGCACCCAGGTGCCCGCGCAAGACTTCATGATCATGGTAGTCTTTCTCGGAGTGAACACAAATGTCCCGGGATTTGACTGCCACTTTTGTCCCTTATTTGGGAGTGAGAAAGTTGGCAACCCTAGTGAGGTGTCTGTCAGTAAGTCAGCTCCTGTACTTAGATTTAATAAGTTTCATCTGTGAAAATGCAATTTCACATAGATAAGTTAACCCGAGGTAGGCACCGACTTTTATTGCTATAAAACCAACGTGCACACCGCGCATTGCTGGGGCCCCATCAGTAGTAATTGCCACCAGTTTATGAATGGGGATGTCATTTTCACAGACATATTTTAAACTCATTGTAAATATCCTCACCTCTCGGTCTTTCCTTTAATTGCAAAAGAGTGAGGAAGTCCTCCTTTGTTGTAAAATCCTGGAAAGCCATTCTGACAAATACAACAAGCTGAGCTGTTTGCATTACATCCAGGGATTCATCAAACTGTAGTGAAAAAATATTCACAGGGTGACAAGTCGATCCACGTCCTCTGACAGTGATTCTACCCCCTCCTTGTCACTGTTGTAGGGCCAAGCGGTATATTATGTATTGCGGTTGTGAAGCCGTTTTTGTTTTTAAAGTCATTAAAAACAGTCTCTGCGGTAATGGGCATTGCTTCCTTGAATAAATTGCCATTTGTAAAAGGCTTCTTGTGTTTAGCCAAAAGGTGACTTACACAAAATGATGCTTCAATAGCAGCCTTATTTTGAGCAGCATGATTTGTGAAAAACGATTGCTGGGCCTTCAACCCCGATTTCAGCTCCTCAACTTTCCAGGCATGAATTGTGCTCTTTGTGGGGTAGGTGTCTTTAAATTCCTGGTGGTTGGTGTTGTGGTGCCGCTCCAGATTCCCTCTTTTAGTCAGTGCTTATGTTTGATGGCACAACATACATACACACTTGTCTTTCACCAAGGTAAATAGAAATTCCTCTTCCCATTCTGGATGGAAGTTGTACGTTTTCGCCTTCTTTCGTGGAGCCTCCACCATGCTATCAAGGGATCACGAGCGATTGGCGATTACATCGCCTCTGATCTGAGCCGACATTCACCTCATTAATTAGCTTGTTTATTTCGGCTTTTTTTCTTAAAGATGTGCTGTGTGCATCCCGACTACCGCGGCACCCCTGCATGCTTCGCAGCCCGAAGGTTGGGGACACTGCCGTATATTGATGTTTGCAACAGTCTGTACTCTTATCCTTAATCTGATTGGTCACTTTGATGCAGCACAGGCTACGCTGAAAATGCGGTGCCTGGCGGGGTAGCTACACACATGCACACTGGGCAGAAAGAACGGGATTAAACCCCCGCAACCCAGAAACAATCTCTCTTTACAAACAGCTTTTTAGCGAAAATATTGCTATATTACTATTATCCTAATTAGTATTACTTACTTTTATAATGCTCACATTACAACAGTATTTGTGTATTTATTTTTGATTTTTCTTCGGGATCTACTGGGAAAGTCTCAAAGATCGACCAGTCGATTGCGATCGACGGGTTGGCAACCCCTACAGTAAGGGATAAGTTTAGACAAGACATTGATGGCCTCATACCAGAGGTGTATAAAGCCAGACAACAAAGGTTTAGGTTAAGGGGTAGGAAATTTAGAGGGGATTAGAGGAAGTTTTTCATGGACGTTTGTAATAGGATGATGTAAAGCCAGACTAACAACATTTTAAGAATGGAGGCAAGCAATTGAATTACCACAAACTAATGCTGGAAAAGAAAGATGGATCCTTGATAGTCATCCTTTTTTTCTCATGCTGTATGATGATGACGACTAGTTAAATGTTACTCATTCTCTAGTTATATACATCTGGAACTCGGTCTGAAAAAAATCTATTTCAAGCTTGGGGAACAGTTCCATCATAACTTTTACCTCATTTTCTACTGCATGTGAAACAAAATGGCAATGTTCATCAACTACAAAAGCCGGAGCACTGCTCCCTAAAGTGCTGTGCACACATATACTTCAAATATTTCTAAAAGTATAAAAGACAAGGTCCATGTCATCAGGCTTGATTTTTCATATTTATTCTAAATTAAAATTCACAGAAAAACCCAAGAAAAATGGTAAAAATGCAATAACCAGAACTCTGCTATAAAGTTGAGCCACACTTTTTAATGTTAATCATTATATTCCACTGACGAACACCCAGAGAAGAATAGCTTTCAGAGCAAAACCACAATGGAATCTCAACTGTCAAACAGCGGTGCTATAAAGTTTTTAAACCTTGTAGAATTTTCTCCATTTCTGCACAAATATGACCTAAAATGTGATCTGATCTTCACACTAGATAAAGAGAACCCAATTAAATAACACAAAAATATTATACTTGAACATTTATTTATTGAGAAAAATGATCTAATATTACATGTATTTGTTGGAAAAAGTATGTGTACCTTTGCTTTCAATAACTGGTGTGACCACCGCCCCGCCCCCCCCCCCCCCCCGTACAGCAATAACTTGAACATAGAACAGTACAGCACAGTACAGGCACTTCGGCCCACAATGTTGTGCCCACCCTTAAACCCTGCCTCCCATATAAGCCCCCACCTTAAATTCCTCCATATACCTGTCTAGTAGTCTCTTAAACTTCACTAGTGTATCTGCCTCCACCACTGACTCAGGGAGTGCATTCCATGCACCAACCACTCTCTGAGTAAAAAACCTTCCTCTAATATCCCCCTTGAACTTCCCACCCCTTACCTTAAGGCCATGTCCTCTTGTATTGAGCAGTGGTGCCCTGGGGAAGAGGCGCTGACTATCCACTCTATCTATTCCTCTTATTATCTTGTACACCTCTATCATGTCTCCTCTCATCCTCCTTCTCTCCAAAGAGTAAAGCCTTAGCTCCCTTAATCTCTGATCATAATGCATACTCTCTAAACCAGGCAGCATCCTGGTAAATCTCCTCTGTACCCTTTCCAATGCTTCCACATCCTTCCTATAGTGAGGCGACCAGAACTGGACACAGTACTCCAAGTGTGGCCTAACCAGAGTTTTACAGAGCTGTGTCATTACATCGTGACTCTTAAACTCTATCCCTTGACTTATGAAAGCTAACACCCCATAAGCTTTCTTAACTACCCTACCTACCTGTGAGGCAACTTTCAGGGATCTGTGGACATGTACCCCCAGATCCCTCTGCTCCTCCACACTACCAAGTATCCTGCCATTTACTTCGTACTCTGCCTCAGAGTTTGTCCTTCCAAAGTGTACCACCTCACACTTCTCAGGGTTGAACTCCATCTGCCACTTGTCAGCCCACTTCTGCACCCTATCAATGTCTCTCTGCAATCTTTGACAATCCTCTACACTATCTACAACACCACCAACCTTTGTAACCAATCTTGAACTTGAACCAATCATTTCCTGCTAATCAGTCCTGCACATTGGCTTGAAGGAATTTTAGGCCATTCCTCCTTATAAAACTGCTTCAACTCTGGAATGTTGATGGGCTTCCTTACATGAACTGCTTGCTTCAGGTCCTTCCATAACATTTTTATATGATCAACTTCAGAGGACTTTGACTTGGCCATTCCAAAACACAAATTTGCTTCTTTTTAAAACCACTCTATCTTTTGGATCATTGTCTTGCTGCATTATACAACTTCTGTTAAGCTTCAGGTGACAGACTGCTACCCTGACACACTCCTGTAAAATGTCTTGATACAATTTTGAGTTCATTGTTCCCTCAACAATTGCAAGTTGTCCAGGCCCTGAGGTAGCAAAGCAGCCCCAAACCATGATGCTCTTCCCACCATGCTTCACAGTTGGGATGAGGTTTTATGGTTAGTGTGCAGAGCCCCTCTTCCTCCAAACATAGCAGGGCACATTTCTGCCAAAAAGTTTAACTTTTGTCTCATCTGTCCACAGAACATTGTCCCAGAAGTGTAGCAGAACATCCAGGTGGCCTTTTGCAAACTTGAGGCATGCAGCAATGTTTTTTTTTGGAGAGCAGCAGTTTCCTAAGTGGTGTCCTTCCATGAACACCATTCTTGTTCAATGTTTTTCTTATACTGAATACTTGAACAGTGACTATAGGAAGTTCTAGAGATTTCTGCAGGTCTTTTGCTGTTACCCTTGGGTTCTTTTTCACCTCCTTCAGGGCACCCTCTCCTCGGGAGCGTAGCAACAGTACTGAGTTTCCACCATTTGTAGACAATTTCTCTTACTGTGGACTGATGAACACTCAGGTCTTTAGAAATGCTTTTGTAGCCTTTTCCAGCTTCACACATCTCTACAATTCTTCTTCTAAAGTCCTCTGAAAGTTGTTTTGATGGAGACATGGTGCACATAAACAGATCTTTCTTAAGAAGAGCAGGCTCTGTCAGTAACACCACAGTGTGTGTGTGTGTGTGTGTGTGTGTGTGTGTGTGTGTGGAGGGGGGAGAGAGAGAGATATATAAAAATATAAAATGAACAAGTATAATGTGTTATTTATTGTGCTCTCTTTTTCTAGTTTTAGGACTTGTGAAGATCTGATCACATTTTAGGTCATATTTATGCAGAAACAGAGAAAATTCCACAGGGTTCACAAACTTTCTAGCACCACTGTAGGTTTTGATTCTCCACCCCTGAAAAGTGAGATCTACACGAAGCCGTTTTTTAAAGGTCCTCCATGAAGTATCACAGGAGGAATATGAAGATTTGACAGTCTACATACATCAAAGTTGCTGGTGAACGCAGCAGGCCAAGCAGCATCTATAGGAAGAGGTGCAGTCGACGTTTCAGGCCGAGACCCTTCGTCAGTCCTGACGAAGGGTCTCGGCCTGAAACGTCGACTGCACCTCTTCCTATAGATGCTGCTTGGCCTGCTGCGTTCACCAGCAACTTTGATGTATGTTGCTTGAATTTCCAGCATCTGCAGAATTCCTGTTATTTGACAGTCTACAATTGCTTATTCAGATGTCTGAAAAGAGAAGCAAACCAGTTATGACAATTAGTTTCTTTTAAAAAAAAAACAATGAAATATCAACAGAACAAAGCTCTTAGGATAAATGGACATGAGGAAAGAATATGCAAATATTTAATTTCTTAAAACAGATATCACAACTTATGAATTAAGGCAATTCAGGAGACACTTAACTTGCAGTACAGAAAGAACTTTATAGAATGCCACAAGTAAAAAATGAACTATAAAGTAAAACAGATGAGCAATTATTTGGGTGTATTAACAACAGAGAGGAAGAGAATTTTGCATTGTGGTAGGAAATTATCAATGCCAAGACAGCTAGCATTTACTTTTATTCTTTTTTGTATAGCAATGATCTGGAAGTGCAAATAAAAAAAAATAGTCAAAACTTGAGTATCAAGGATTGAGGTAAGGAGGAAGAGGTCATGGTAGGCAGCAATGTTGCAAACAACTAAGAATCAGATGATCAAATGAAGGCACACAGATGAATTAAATTAGGAAAATATAATCCCATGAAGCCACAAATGCATTGAGATTAAGAATATAAAAAAGTTTTTAAAAAAATACAGAAGCAGGCAGCCATTTAGCCCCTTCACCATTCTACAAGATCATTCCTGTTGCTTTAACTATGCTAACCTCATATCCCTTCATTATCTCATAGCTAAAAATTTATTGATTAGTTATGAGCCATCACTGCCCTTTTAGGTAGAGAATTCCAACCCCTAGGTGAAGAAATTTCTCATCCCTGTTCTGGGTGGGTGATCTTACAGCTCTATACTCTCAAGGCAGAGGAAACAATCATTGCTGCCAAATTCTCCTGTAAGAATTTTTGTATATTCTAGTGAGATGACTTTCATTCTTCTAATCTCAAATGAGTGCTGTCCCAGTCTATTTAATCTGTCCTCATACGAAAAACTTGTCAAACCAGGAACCCAAGTAGTGCACTGCTACCATCACATACCTTCTGATCAGAAGGTGATCAAACCCAAGCACAATTTTACAAATGCAATCTCACCACAGCCCTTTGAAACTGCAGCAAGTTTTCTTGTATTCAAATCTTGCAATGAAAAGACACAAATCGGTTACTTTTCTAATTGTTTGTTATAACTGCATGTAAAACTTTAGTAACACCTGTACAAGGACTAACTATGCACCTCTGAATACTAACGACTTTCAATCATTCAACATTTAAAAAGTATCCATTTTCCTAGTTTAGCCACCAAAATGGAATATATAACTCCTTTAAAAAAGTCTGCACTCTCCTCATTCTACACTGACACCCAGCTTTATACTATTCGCAAACTTGGGTTTATAATCATATAATCCCTTCATTCAAATCATTACTGTGTAACATGAACAGCTAAGGCCCCAGCTCCAACCCCACTGGTCACGATTTCTTAACCGAAAAAGACCTTTTGACTTCCACTGAGTCATATTCCCATCAACCACATAGCTGTCTCTTGGGGACCAAAGGTGCCGTTTTCTTTGTTAAATGTGTTTTTAGACATAGCAAATCTACTCAACTCCAATAACATGTACAAAGGGTCTACTGCATCAGAGAGCTCTCATTGTTCAGAGTAGCCAGCCGGGGTGTCACAAGAACCAGCCAGCAGTTCAGAGAAGGTGAGTCGGGCCAGAGTGTCAGGCCGAGGGAATCAAAAGCTGACCTGGCTGCAGACCATGCTTCTTGCCTGCCACTTGGAGGCACTGGAGATGGTGCCTTTGGGTTGGCACGAAGGCAGCATGTAGTGAAGCTCTGAGTGACTGCCTTGGATGTTTCTTTTGTGATCACTAGACCCTGTTGGACATTGACTGCTGCAGGCCTGCTTCCCTTGTTTGGTTGGAAGGCAGCAGTGTCTTCTCAGCTTGAAGCGAGGAAGATGCTTCAAGCCAAGGGTTTGCGCTGTAGTGTGGTGTCCAGCCTCAGTTTGAGATGGCCTCTCCCAGTGCTGTCCTCCCACGTTGGATCAGTGGAATTACAGGCTGGACTGCCAGGAACCATCAATTTGCAGGACTTGTTACTCAGGGTCTTGGTCTAAAAATGTGTTTTCTTGCATGACTATGTTCCCCTCCCCCCTCGCTAGTTTGAATGTGTATGCATGTTTTTGCACCTTGGCCCCGGAGGAATGCTGTATCCATGTCTGGTTTGCATGACAATTAAACTTGATTTGATCAACCAATCCTCAGCCTACCTCAATTCCATGTGCTTATTTTAGTGAACAACATACTGCTTGGTGCCATATCAAAGGTGTCAAAAAGTCAAAAACAACAACCATTGAATCTCCCCCATCTAATCTGCTATTTAGAATACAAAAGATAGTTCTCATTAATAAAGCCACACTAACTCTGCCCAATACCACGGTACCACTTCCTTAATAATAGCTTTTAATTATCCCTGCTATTGACAACAGACAAAACTGATCTGTAGTTTGCTGTTTTCTCTTTCCCTCCTTTCTTAAATAGTGGGGCTCCATTTGTTACTTTCCAATCTTCGAAACCATTTCCAGATGCAAGCAATTTTGGAAGAGGGCAACCCCATAAGCCACTTCTTTAAAACCTAAGGATGCAGAACGAAAGGAAGCATTAGTCTAATGAAAATATTTGATGGAAATGTTGCATCATCCACTTATGTGGCAGGAATAAATAAAGCAAAACATTGATTCATCAAGTACCGAATGCAGTTCCAATTCATAAGCCAAGCTACACAAGGACTCTGTGATAATGAAAGGCAGCATAATCAAGCTACCCATCTATACCCGATATCAGAAAGCACTGAGAATGTGGGAGAATGCAAAGTTAACTTATTTACACAAGAGAAAATTGAAAATGTTGCAATGCAAGTAGGGTAAGGAACAGGAGTAACAAGGAGAACAAGTGGTATGGGAGGATGTGAGCCAGGGCGTGTTGGCCTGTGGATGAACACAAGGCAGATGGAGCCTTCAATTCCACTCTTCTGCAACTGTGGATAAATACAATTTCAGCTGAAAAACAACTGACAGTTGACATAAATCAACTAAGATAGGCTGCTATAGTCAATCCTGATTTCCACAGCTGGCTGATGGATAGAGTTGGGCATTGTGCTGAAGAGCAATTTGTTGGAGAAGCACCATTAAAGGGCAAGTCTGGTTTCGCTGGCCTCTATTTGAACTCCCACATGAATAAGCAACACAACTTGTGCTAAATGGATTTCAGGTTTCAATTATTTATGAATATTGGCACAATGTGCCTTAATTATCTGTCTGTCAGCCATTCTACATTATATATTCAAAGGACAACTTTCATTATTCAATCAGCAAGACAAACAGTTTCCAGCAAGAGGAAAAGACATCATCACCATTTCACAGCAGTGTCCATTCTGACAGCTCAAAAGGCATCTTTAAAGAAACTGAGGGAAAAAAAATCACAGCAAAAGAGCAAGTTGGAAATCTATGCAAGAAATAGGCACCGTTGGAAACACACAACAAATTCATCAGCAGGTGAAAAAAAGAAAGAAACAAGAAAATCCTGCTGAAAGACAGCCAAATGTTTACATAAGGACGCAAGATACAGAAGAGTATAATGATCCTTTGTTGAAATATAACCAAAAATTGGGCAATTTTTTTTAAGCATTTGTCTGGCTATTCATCCAAACCATGACATATTGGCACAGCCTGCCAGCATCTAATGACCAAAGATATTGATTATTATTTCTTTAAATTCATTATTGGGTTATTTCTCATGGATATGAAATTAGCATGTTTAATAGTTTAATGACCAACCTGCACTTGAATTGCACTAAATTCACCTTGTCTTCCACTGGGTAATCCCCTCATATCTTCCATTTTTCCAGATAAGCAGCAGAAATACATTGTTGTATCTTGTCCATTCAGCCACCTGGACAAACTATGGTGTCTCAACTGCTTGCTTAACACCATCTCATCCATGATCAATTATGTATACTTTAAGCAAGCATGGTCTTAAAGAAAATTCACAAAACAGGGAAATTTAATTAAGTCCAAGTAAGTTACTAATGAGGGAATCACCCCATGAATTTCAGAGGACTTGTCCTGGGCCCAGCACACAAGTGCAATTACAAAGAAAGCACAATGACGCCTCTACTTCCTTAGAAGTTTGCGAAGATTCACCATATCATCTAAAACTCTGACAAACTTCTATAGATATGTGGTGGAGACTGATTATACAGCCTGGTATGGAATCCCCAATGCCCTTGAACAGAAAATTCTACAAAATGTAATGGATACAACCCAGTCCTCCCTACCATTAAGCACATCTACATGGAGTGTCGTCGCAAGAAAGCAGCACCCATCATCTCTTCTCACTTCTGCCATCAGAAAAGTGGTACAGGAGCCTCAGGACTCACACCACCAGGTTTAGGAACAGTTATTACCTCTGAACCATCAGGCTCTTGAATCAAAGGGGATAATTTCACTCAGCTACACTTGCCCATCACTGAAATGTTCCCTCAACCTATGAATTCACTTTCAATGACTCTTCGTCTCATGTTCTCGATATTTATTGCTTATTTATTATTTCTTTATTTTGTATTTGCAGTTTGTCTTTTGCACACGTGTTGAACGCCCAATTGTGCAGTTTCGTTGATCCTATTATGATTTTTGGATTTATTGAGTATGCCCACAAGAAAATGAATCTCAGGGTTGTATACAGTGATGTATGTACTTTGATAATAAATTTACTTTGAGTTTGTAGTTGCACTCCTCCTTCATAATTTGCCTCAGATGCATCTTTAATCTGGATCAATAATGCCTTCAACAGGTTTCAACTGGCAAAAGCTCTAAACTCAGATTGTGGTTCTTTATCCTTGGCTGTTTGACAGATAGGCATATCTGCCTGATATGTGCCTCAATAACTCATTCATCAGCCCAAATCTCCTACATCTTCTATTTAGACTGGGGCTGGCAAATACAGTTATTCTTTTCTTGGAATGGAGTGGACCCTTCAAATGTTCAGTAAAACAGCTACAACAGTCTTAGATTTGTACCCAATTTTACAAAAGTTAATACAAACATTAATAGCATAAGAGGATGAATTTACTTTAACATACCCAAAAAATGAATTCTAAACAAAGTCACCAGACTTATTCAATGAACTGAATATCCATCTAAACCTTTACTATTTATTGAAGATATGCTCAACTAATTACAAAGCCATTTAAAGATAAAGACATGTACAGGCCTGTAGAAAGGCTTCCAGGATTTGCAAAGTCATTGCCTGAATTGGATTAAATGCCTCATTAAATGGGGTGGTTAGCACCAAACAAAATTATCCATTCCTTCAAATTAATTATAACATTAGCTCAACTAACTGTTGAACAGCGTTCAGACTCTGCATTCACTAGACACATTTCATTACATGCAGCAAGCCAAATACATCATGCTTAACATTCACACGAGACAATCTAAATCATCAGAACCTAGAACCAGCACAGGGAAAATACAGGCATTAAACAAAAATGGCATACAATAATTATAACACTCCCACAGCACAAACAATTCCTTTTTCTGTTGCTGAAGCAACACCAACACACTCTGATCACAACAGAGCACAGCTGGGCCATTAATTCCTGAAGCTTCCAACATACTTCTTAAGTAATTGAACTCTGATTAATTAACATGTGCTTGCATTCCAAACAGTTAAGAGAAATAAATGGACTACAAAGTAACTGATACAAATACAAGCAGACTGGGTGCCTGTTTGAGATAAAATAACCAGATTGCTAAAATGTTCAGTCCTGCAACAATGGAGTGAACAAGACACCTGTACATCCATTTCTACCACACAGTTGAAGTATACTAAAGCAGTGATCATCACAAATATTACTGAAAAGATGGAACTTGCATCAATTCATATTTCTGCAGTTCTGGATGTAGATGAACTGTCTTTACCCAGCCTACAATGCAGTGCTGAATACCAAGCTGTCAGCAGTGATATCTTTAAGACAAGACATTTTTGTAAAGAATTTAAAAAGTTGAAACACACTTTGGGGCATTCTGAAGTCATGGAGGATATATTACAAATACTTCTTACTGATTAAAGAAATCCAGGAACAGTTGAGGACTTGAATTTTTTTTGCATCTTCATTACTGGAAATCTGGGGGTTAGCTAATGTTGTTCATTTGGGGTATATTTCTTTGCTGTTCTTACCAGAGAGTATACTGAGACAAAAGACCTTACTGTAGAATGAAGCAAGGCTGGCAACTGAATGGTCTACCCCATTGCTACTTTCTTATAATAGCAGATTGTTTGATCCAAACATGAAAAAAGACACTTGCTGTTAAATTCTATTGGAATGGCTGCACATTATTGTCATTATTGACATGGCTGCAGAGGGGAACATCACCAGAGTAACAATGTGTTATCGCACTACAAATATAATAAACCATGCTAAGGACTAAGAACCCAGAGGACACTTGCACAAATCCTAGCTTGGAGTGGATCAATTATGAGGAGAGGTTGGATAAGCTAGATTTGTTTTCCTTGGAGTGGAGGAGTTATAAGGGGACATAACTGAGGTATACAAAATGAGACGGGATATATATGGCATAGACAACAGGAATTTTGTTTACCTCCCCCCCCCCCCAATAAAACTAGACGACAGAGATCAGAATCAGGTTTATTATCACCGGCCTGTGATGTGAAAGTTGTTAACTTAGCAGCAGCAGTTCAATGCAATACATAATCTAGCAGAGAGACAGAGAAAATAAATAAATAAAACATAATAAACAAGTAAATCAATTATGCATATTGAATAGATTATTTTAAAATGTGCAAATACAGAAATACTGTATATTAAAAAAGTGAGGTAGTGTCCACAGCTTCCAAGTCCATTCAGGAATTGGATGGCAGAGGGGAAGAAGCTGTTCCTGAATCACTGAGTGTGTGCCTTTAGGCTTCTGTACCTCTTACCTGATGGTAACAGTGAGAAAGGAGCATGCCCTGGGTGCTGGGGGTACTTAATAATGGATGCTGCTTTCCTGAGACACCGCTCCTTGAAGATGTCCTGGGTACTTTGTAGGCTAGTGCCCAAGATGGAGCTGACTAGATTTACAAACTTCTGCAGCTTCTTTCGGTCCTATGCAGTAGCCCCTCCATACCACACAGTGATGCAGCCTGTCAGAATGCACTCCACGGTACAACTATAGAAGTTTTTGAGTGTATTTGTTGACGTGCCAAATCGCTTCAAACTCCTAACAAAGTATAGCCGCTGTCTTGCCTTCTTTATAACGACATCGATATGTTGGGACCAGGTTAGATCCTCAGAGATCATGACACCCAGGAACTTGAAGCTGCTCACTCTCTCCACTTCTGATCCCTCTATAAGGATTTAGGTCAAGTTGGAAGAGATTTGGATGGCATCTGATGAGGATCTTTTTCACCAAGACAGTAACAAATACATGCTAGAGGGTGATGGAAGTGTACCTTAATCTCCATGCTCTCACATTCTAGAACAGCACAGCAAGACCCTTCAGCCCATAAACCTACTCCATGATAAATCTAAAACTTCCCTCCTAATAAAAATTGCCCTCCATTTTTCTTAATCATAGAACCATAGAATACTACAGCACAGAAAACAGGCCATTCAGCCCTTCTAGTCTGTGCCAAAACATTATTCCGCTAGCCCCATTGACCTGCATCCAGTCCATAACCCTCCAGACCACTCCCACCCATGTACCTATCCATGAACCGCAGTCTCTTAAATGTCTCTATTGTATCAATCTCTTCCACCATCCCTGGCAGTGCATTCTAGGCACCCACCACTCCACGTCAAGAACCTATTTCTGACATCTCCTCCAAACTTTACTCCAGTCACCTTAAGTGGATGTTCAAGTATTGGCCATTGCCACCCTTGGTAAAAGGCTACTATCTATGCCTCTTACAATACTACACACCTCTATAAAATCACCTCTTGTCCTTCTTTAGTCCAAAGACAAAAGCTAGAGCTTGCTCAACCTTTCCTCGTAAGACATGCCGTCTATTCCGGACAGCATTTTGGTAAATCTACTCTGCACCTTCTCTAAAGCTTCCTCTTCCTTCTTATGAGGCGGCAAACAGAACTGTTGTTTAACCAGAGTTTTATAGAGCTTTACAGAGTTTTATAGAGTTTTATATATTATTTCACTGCTCTTGAACTCAATCACCAAAGGTCAAAACATCCACCCTATAAATTTGTAACGCAACTTTCAGGGACCAATAGACTTAGACCGCAAGATCTCTCTCTTCCTCAACACTGTCAAGAATCCTGCCATTAACCTTGTATTCTGCCTTCAAGTTCAATCTTCCACAATTCAATCTTTCACAGTTCAATCTTTACACTTTTCTGGATTGAACTCCATATACCACTTCTCCCCCCCAGGTCTGCATTATATCTTTATCAGGTATAATCTACAACAGCCTTCTACGCTATCCACAACACCACTAACCTTCATGTCATCTGCAAATTTACTAAACCTCCCTTCCACTTCTTCATCTAAGTCATTTATAAACATCACAAAGAGCAGGGGTCTCAGAACAGATCCCTGTGGAACACCACTGGTCACTAACCTGCAGGCAGAATATGCTCCATCTACAACCACCCTCTGACCACCCTCTGCCTTCTGTGGGCAAGCCAATTCTGAATCCATGTAGCCAAGTTTTTATGCATCCCATGGACTCACTGGATGAGCTTACAAAAGGGAAACGGATCAAACCTTCCTAAATCCATGTACACCACATCCACTTTTCTACCTTCAATTTATTCTATTCTTTGTCTAATTAAGGCAATCTTATATGCCTTCTTCACCATATCCACTCATCTTGCCACCATATATCCTTCAACTTGCACTAGGTTCCTCTGTTCCTCAACAATCCCTGGAACAACTTGATTTGAGTAGGAGTTGCACTTACTAGTCTTCTCAAATGCATCAACTCTCACGTATTAGGGTTAAGTTCCTAATGCCACTGCTCTGCTGGTCTTAACTCATCAATATTGTGCTGTAACCCAAGACTATTCTTAGAATATCATTACCACTGATTTTTCAATGCCATCATCCCCTCAAAATTAATCAAGCTTCAAGACCTTGGCCTCCATAACTCATTGTGCAATTGGATCCTCGATTTCCTCACTTACAGACCCCAGTCAGTTTGGATTGGCAATATCTCCACAATCTAAATCAACACAGGTGTACCACAAGGCTATGTGCTTAAGGCCCCTGCTCTACTCACTTTACACTTAATGACTGTGACTTGGTACAACTCCAATGCCATAATCATGTTTGCTGTTGAATAGGTCTTAGGTTGAATCAAAGGTGGTGACAAATCAGCATCTAGGAGGGAGACTGACAATCTAGCTGAGTGGTGGCACAACACCAACCTTCCACTCAATATCAGCAAGACCAAGGAACTAAGATTATTGACTTCAGGCGGAGGAAACCAGAAGTCCATGAGCCAGTCCTCATTGGATCAGAGGTGAGAGGGTCAGCAACTTTAAATTCCTAGGTGTTATCCTGGGCCCAGCATGCAAGTGCAATTACAAAGAAAGCACGGCGGCACCTCTACTGTGAAGATTCAGCATGACATCTGAAATGTTGACAAATTTCGATAGATATGTGATGAAGAGTATTACACAGCCTGTTATGGAAACACCAAAGCTCTTGAACAGAAAATCTTACAAAAGGTAATGGATACAGCGCGGTCTATCACGAGTAAAGCCCTCCCCACCATTGAGCACATCTGCATGAAGCGTCGCAGGAAAACTGCATCCGTCATCAGAGACGCCCACTATCCAGGTCATGCTCTCTTCTCGCTGTTGCCATCAGGAAGGTGGCACAGGAGCATCAGGACTCACACCACCAGGTTCAGGAACACTCATTACCAGACTCTTGAACCAGAGTGGATAACTTCACTTGCCCCATCAGTGAAATGTTTCCACGACCTATGGACTCACTTTCAAGGATTCTTCATCTCACGATTTTGGTATTATTTCTTTCAGTTTGCATTGGCATTTAAATGGCTGTGGTCTTTCTATTATGGTTATTATTCTATTATGGATTTATGGAGTATGCCTGCAACAAAATGAACCTCAGGGTTGTATATGGTAACATATATGCACTTTGATAATCAATTTACTCTGAGCTTTGTATGTGCAAACTTACAAATTGTACTTTCTACCATCACATCAAATTGTAATGTATATATCAAATAGAAATAATCTATCGTTACTCCATAAGACACAAGAACAGAATTAGGCCATTCAGCCCATTGAGTCTGCTCTGCCACTCCAACATGGCTGATTTATTATCCCTCTCAACCCCATTCTCCTGTCTTTTCCCATAACCTTAGATATCTTTATTAATCAAGAATCCATTAACTTCCACTATAAATATACCCAATTACTTGGCCTCCACAATCATCTATGGCAATGAATTCCACAGATTCATCACTCTCTGGCTAAAGAAATACCTCATCAAAAAGATATCCTTGTGTTCTGAGGCTGCACCCTCTAGTCCTAAACTCCCCCACTACAGGAAACATCCTCTCCATATCCATTCTATCTTAGCCTTTCAATATTTGATAGGTTTCAATGAGACCCACTCCATTCCTCTGAACTCCAGCAAGTACAGGCCCAGATCCATCAAATGCTCATCTAACAGCATTGCTCAAACCAGTGAACTCTAGAACCACGAACAGCAGGTAAAAAGGGAGCAACATATTTACACCCACAGGGACACCCCACCCTGCCTGCCAAAGTCACTTCAATCTTAACTTTGAAATAAACTGCTGTTCCATCATTGCAAGGTGTAAGTCATCAATGCACAAATTTTAATGGGATGCTAACTGAAAATATTTCCAAGGTCCTCGTATGCTGACTTTTCCATTTAACGGTATATAATCAGAATTTTTGATTTTAATCTTATACAAAAGATACGGACTGTAAAAGCTTTTATAGATATGTAAAAAGGAAAAGACTGATAAAGACAAATGTAGGTCCCCTGCAAACAGAAACAGGTGAATTGATTATGGGGAGCAAGGACATGGCAGACCAATTGAATAATTACTTTGGTTCTGTCTTCACTAAGGAGGACATAAATAATCTTCCAGAAATAGTAAGGGACAGAGGGTCCAGTGAGATGGAGGAACTGAGCGAAATACATGTTAGTAGGGAAGTGGTGTTAGGTAAATTGAAGGGATTGAAGGCAGATAAATCCCCAGGGCCAGATGGTCTGCATCCCAGAGTGCTTAAGGAAGTGGCCCAAGAAATAGTGGATGCATTAGTGATAATTTTTCAAAACTCGTTAGATTCTGGACTAGTTCCTGAGGATTGGAGGGTGGCTAATGTAACCCCACTTTTTAAAAAAGGAGGGAGAGAGAAACCGGGGAATTATAGGCCGGTTAGCCTAACGTCGGTGGTGGGGAAACTGCTGGAGTCAGTTATCAAGGATGTGATAACAGCACATTTGGAAAGCGGTGAAATGATCGGACAAAGTCAGCATGGATTTGTGAAAGGAAAATCATGTCTGACGAATCTCATAGAATTTTTTGAGCATGTAACTAGTAGAGTGGATAGGGGAGAACCAGTGGATGTGGTATATTTGGATTTTCAAAAGGCTTTTGACAAGGTCCCACACAGGAGATTAGTGTGCAAACTTAAAGCACACGGTATTGGGGGTAAGGTATTGGTGTGGGTGGAGAATTGGTTAGCAGACAGGAAGCAAAGAGTGGGAATAAATGGGACCTTTTCAGAATGGCAGGCGGTGACTAGTGGGGTACCGCAAGGCTCAGTGCTGGGACCCCAGTTGTTTACAATATATATTAATGACTTGGATGAGGGAATTAAATGCAGCATCTCCAAGTTTGCGGATGACACGAAGCTGGGTGGCAGTGTTAGCAGTGAGGAGGATGCTAAGAGGATGCAGGGTGACTTGGATAGGTTGGGTGAGTGGGCAAACTCATGGCAGATGCAATTTAATGTGGATAAATGTGAAGTTATCCACTTTGGTGGCAAAAATAGGAAAACAGATTATTATCTGAATGGTGGCCGATTAGGAAAAGGGGAGGTGCAACGAGACCTGGGTGTCATTATACACCAGTCATTGAAAGTGGGCATGCAGGTACAGCAGGCGGTGAAAAAGGCGAACGGTATGCTGGCATTTATAGCGAGAGGATTCGAGTACAGGAGCAGGGAGGTACTACTGCAGTTGTACAAGGCCTTGGTGAGACCACACCTGGAGTATTGTGTGCAGTTTTGGTCCCCTAATCTGAGGAAAGACATCCTTGCCATAGAGGGAGTACAAAGAAGGTTCACCAGATTGATTCCTGGGATGGCAGGTCTTTCATATGAAGAAAGACTGGATGAACTGGGCTTGTACTCGTTGGAATTTAGAAGATTGAGGGGGGATCTGATTGAAACGTATAAGATCCTAAAGGGATTGGACAGGCTAGATGCGGGAAGATTGTTCCCGATGTTGGGGAGGTCTAGAACGAGGGGTCACAGTTTGAGGATAGAGGGGAAGCCTTTTAGGACCGAGGTTAGGAAAAACTTCTTCACACAGAGAGTGGTGAATCTGTGGAATTCTCTGCCACAGCAAACTGTTGAGGCCAGTTCATTAGCTATGTTTAAAAGGAGGTTAGATATGGCCCTTGTGGCTACAGGGGTCAGGGGGTATGGAGGGAAGGCTGGGTTCTGAGTTGGATGATCAGCCATGATCATAATAAATGGCGGTGCAGGCTCGAAGGGCCGAATGGCCTACTCCTGCACCTATTTTCTATGTTTCTATGATATTAATCAAATGGGAAACAATGGTAGCCTTGTAGGGGGAACTGGGGTCAAGAACACATGTAGTTGTGCTGAAAATGATCTTATTTGCCATTTTTTAAATGGGTTATCATCAGTTATCAACTACCATGGATGGTGAAAGTAATAAGCTTGTTGATTTCTTCAGTACAAGGTTGCAACACACAATGCTCATTATGGCAAGCCAAAACATACATGTGGAAGCTTATTTATCAGTTGTTATATCCATACTGTTGCGTATGATTACAGATTTACTGTCACTGCAATGACTTTGGGGTTATTCTCACTGTTATTCAGGAGAACTTGGTGCCCTTATCATTGCTGATAACATGTATTAAAACAATATAAATTTACCAGTGTATGCTTTCTGAAAATGAATATGACATGATCATCTGCAGCAAAATTTAAACAGGCTGGTAGAATATGCAGGCTGATAGAATTGTGTGGCGATACATTTTCTTTTGAAGCAAGAGAAGACAACATAGCTTTATAGATACTAAAAGGAAGAGAATCTTGAAGAACTTGGAGTATGGGTGCAGGAAACTTGGAAAGTTGCAGAGAGTCTATGACTATGACAGGTTGATAAGTTAGCTAATAAAACATTCTGGGATTAATCAATAGCAGTGTAGAGCATAAGAGTAAAGAAAACATTATGAACCTGTATAAAACATCGTTCAGCCCAAAACTGGTATACTTCATTCAAATGAAACCTCAAGAATGCAAAACAGAGACACTGGAAGAGTACGACTAGAGATTTATGAGAATATTTCTTTGAATGATGGATAACAATTACAATAGGTTGAAGAAGCTAGGTCTGTTTACTTTGAAGAGAAGGATGAAGATCTAATAGAAATATATAATACATTGAGGAGTCTGAACAGCTTCTGTTCAGACTCCTCAATGTACTGGGAGCCTGTTCTCTTTGTTAAAGATACTGAGGACTAACAATTGCAAGACATAAACAGAGGAGAATTAACAGCAACATCAAGATAAACGCTATGTTGGAATCTGGAATGTGCTGCCTTGTGGCCTTCAATAAAGGACTAGAGAAATATGTATATGGCGAGGAAAAATTGTGTGGTTGGAACCACATAATGTTCTTGGGGAGAAGCAGCACTGGCTCTCTGGGTTAAAGGACTCCTCCTGTGGTGGCATTCAATGATTTTATGATGTGCTGCTTTTGAAAGTCAGGCTTTATTTTGATTTAGCATTACCAGACAAACCACAGCTTTGAGAATATTAGGGATTCAGACTACTTTTACTTGTTGAAATTCAGCAGAGGAAAAGAATGCTCACAAATGAGTATACTGCCAAAAAGACCAGAAAGCTTTATGGCTCCAAGGCATAGTGTTGGAAACTTTCCCTGATCAAGACTATAGAAGTTAAGCAGATTCCTTTCATAGTATTTGCTACAAAGCCAGGCACAGCACCGCAAGTTGATAAGTTGAAGTTCATTCCATAGCTTCTGAATTAACTGAAAGTAACTCAATAACTTCAGCTTTTCAGCATCTCTATGCGAAGTCCAAGAATCACAGAAGTGTCAAAGCTTCCCAATGGTTTGGGAAACAGACTCTGAACCATGCTCCAAAAAAAAAAAGGCCGTGGGTAGGTAGGAAGGTGCAAGCAATCACCTAAATAGGATTTTAAACGCAAACAACAGGAATTCTGCAGATGCTGGAAATTCAAGCAACATACATCAAAGTTGCTGGTGAACGCAGCAGGCCAAGCAACATCTATAGGAAGAGGCGCAGTCGACGTTTCAGGCCGAGACCCTTCGTCAGGACTAACTGAAGGAAGAGTGAGTAAGGGATTTGAAAGCTGGAGGGGGAGGGGGAGATGCAAAATGATAGGAGAAGACAGGAGGGGGAGGGATGGAGCCGAGAGCTGGACAGGTGATAGGCAAAAGCGGATACGAGAGGATCATGGGACAGGAGGTCCGGGAAGAAAGACAGGGGGGAGGGGGTGACCCAGAGGATGGGCAAGAGGTATATTCAGAGGGACAGAGGGAGAAAAAGGAGAGTGAGAGAAAGAATGTGTGCATAAGAATGAGTAACAGATGGGGTACGAGGGGGAGGTGGGGCCTTAGCGAAAGTTAGAGAAGTCGATGTTCATGCCATCAGGTTGGAGGCTACCCAGACGGAATATAAGGTGTTGTTCCTCCAACCTGAGTGTGGCTTCATCTTTACAGTAGAGGAGGCCGTGGATAGACATGTCAGAATGGGAATGGGATGTGGAATTAAAATGTGTGGCCACTGGGAGATCCTGCTTTCTCTGGCGGACAGAGCGTAGATGTTCAGCAAAGCGGTCTCCCAGTCTGCGTCGGGTCTCACCAATATATAAAAGGCCACATCGGGAGCACCGGACGCAGTATATCACCGCAGTCGACTCACAGGTGAAGTGATGCCTCACCTGGAAGGACTGTTTGGGGCCCTGAATGGTGGTAAGGGAGGAAGTGTAAAGGCATGTGTAGCACTTGTTCCGCTTACACGAATAAGTGCCAGGAGGGAGATCAGTGGGGAGGGATGGGGGGGGAACGAATGGACAAGGGAGTTGTGTAGGGAGCGATCCCTGCGGAATGCAGAGAGAGTGGGGGAGGGAAAGATGTGCTTAGTGGTGGGATCCCGTTGGAGGTGGCGGAAGTTACGGAGAATAATATGTTGGACCCGGAGGCTGGTGGGGTGGTAGGTGAGGACCAGGGGAACCCTATTCCTAGTGGGGTGGTGGGAGGATGGAGTGAGAGCAGATGTACGTGAAATGGGGGAGATGCGTTTAAGAGCAGAGTTGATAGTGGAGGAAGGGAAGCCCCTTTCTTTAAAAAATGAAGACATCTCCCTCGTCCTAGAATGAAGAGCCTCATCCTGAGAGCAGATGCGGCGGAGACGGAGGAATTGCGAGAAGGGGATGGCGTTTTTGCAAGAGACAGGGTGAGAAGAGGAATAGTCCAGATAGCTGTGAGAGTCAGTAGGCTTATAGTAGACATCAGTGGATAAGCTGTCTCCAGAGACAGAGACAGAAAGATCTAGAAAGGGGAGGGAGGTGTCGGAAATGGACCAGGTAAACTTGAGGGCAGGGTGAAAGTAGGAGGCAAAGTTAATAAAGTCAACGAGTTCTGCATGCGTGCAGGAAGCAGCGCCAATGCAGTCGTCGATGTAGCGAAGGAAAAGTGGGGGACAGATACCAGAATAGGCACGGAACATAGATTGTTCCACAAACCCAACAAAAAGGCAGGCATAGCTAGGACCCATACGGGTGCCCATAGCTACACCTTTAGTTTGGAGGAAATGGGAGGAGCAAAAGGAGAAATTATTAAGAGTAAGGACTAATTCTGCTAGACGGAGCAGAGTGGTGGTAGAGGGGAACTGATTAGGTCTGGAATCCAAAAAGAAGCGTAGAGCTTTGAGACCTTCCTGATGGGGGATGGAAGTATATAAGGACTGGACATCCATGGTGAAAATAAAGCGGTGGGGGCCAGGGAACTTAAAATCATCGAAAAGTTTAAGAGCGTGAGAAGTGTCACGAACATAGGTCGGAAGGGATTGAACAAGGGGTGATAAAACAGTGTCGAGGTATGCAGAAACGAGTTTGGTGGGGCAGGAGCAAGCTGAGACAATAGGTCGGCCAGGACAGGCAGGTTTGTGGATCTTGGGTAGGAGGTAGAAACGGGAAGTGCGGGGTGTGGGAACTATAAGGTTGGTAGCAGTGGATGGGAGATCCCCTGAGCGGATAAAGTCGGTGATAGTGTGGGAGACAATGGCCTGGTGCTCCTTAGTGGGGTCACGATCGAGGGGTAAATAAGTCAACTCGCGGATACCACACTTATCAAAGTCCAAGTTCTTTGCGCGCTACGTTGGAGCTCAATTCGACTTCAGACGACCACCTGAATTCCGTCGACTTACGGCTCGGGACCACCCTTAGTGATCGACCGGAGCCTCTCCACACATCCGCGGTCCTCTTCGTCTCTCCTCTGACTCCCCGCCAAAACTCAGTCCACAGTCATATCATACAGCATGGTATCCGAAAACAAAACGATACATAACCACCCATTGGCTAGTAGAACCCTGTTATCTCATTTTAAAGTAAAACAAACTGTTAGCGCAAACTCTCTTCAGCGTTAAAGCACAACAAAGCCGCATTCCCCAGATTAACATAACAAAGTTGCCATTTTAAATGTAACAAAAGAAAGACCCTGTACAGGTGAATCTATGGAATTTGTTGCCACGGGCAGCAGTGGAGGCCAAGTCATTGGGCGTATTTAAGGCAGAGATTGATAGGTATCTGAGTAACCAGGGCATCAAAGGTTATGGTGAGAAGGCGGGGGAGTGGGACTAAATAGGAGAATGGATCAGCTCATGATACAATGGCGGAGCAGACTCGATGGGCCGAATGGCCGACTTCTGCTCCTTTGTCTTATGGTCTTTCACCAGAAGTGGAAAAAGGTAAAAGGTGCAACATCAAGGGGAGAAAAGATCAAAGGTGGTCCTGCTCCAGACCTAGTCTAAAGAGGAAAAAATAAATGAAAGAAATGAGAGTGGAAAAGAACAATAATGGGGTAAATGGGGAAAAAAAGAACATGGAAGAAATGTCATTTGAACAATTTTCTGAACTTGTAGAGCAAAAGAATGCAAAATACTGTAAAAATTTCCATCTACTGACCAGGTGCTGCTATTCAAACTTACACAATGAAAGAAACAGGAGGAGCAGCCCTCAAGATTGCTTTGCCATTCAATGAAATCTTGGCTAATCTGATCCTGGCCTCAAATCCATTTTCTCCATAACTGAATGTAACCCTCAGGTTCGGCCAGCAGCATTAGTCTAGGGCAAGAGTGTCTCTGGCCCCACCAAATGTGTGAGATCTTGTTTGTGTGGACGCTGCGTGCTGTTTTCCCATTACAAATCAGTACCACGAAATAACAGTACACCATATGCAATTACACGATTGAGCTTTATAATTCTTAATTTGACCATAGGGTTAGTAAAGAAAACAAAGAAAAAGGGCCCATTTGAATGAAACAGTCTAATGCACATGTTGGAGCTCACGATTTTCCTGTCCGTTCTTTCTCCATCGATTTTCCCTGGGCATCGTCAACTCTCAACCCCATTCCAAGTCCACTCAGTCCTGCAGACTAGAGCCTCTCTGTTCTGGCATCTTCTCTCTCCATTTTCTGCCAAACAAAAGCCCGCGAATCCCTCACCCTCTGGCACACAAGAAAGAAAAACACTCCCCTCATTGGACGTTACACATTCCAAAGCCCTTGTTATCTCTGGTCATAACCAAAACAGGGCTGCTACAGAGAAACCATTAACATTAGCAGTGAAACCTTTCCCAGGGCGCAACACGTAAAAAACTCTACAGTACAAACTATTTAACTCAGCCTGTTTCCACAACCCACCAGAATAGAAAATTCAAAGGATATAGATACAATCTATAGATAAAAATTTCATCTTCTCCATCACTGAATGGTGCAACATTCTGCTGGATAAACACATCAGGTTAAGCAGCATTCAAGAGTCCTGATTTCATCCTGAAATGTTGACAATTCCTTTCCTCCCACAGATGCTACATGACCCACCAAGTTCCTCTAGCAGATTGTTTAATATTCCAGATTCCAGCATCTGTAGTCTCTTGTGTCTCCACTAAATGAATGGAACTATTCCGAGATTCTCCAAACACAAGAAACATCTTGGTATCTACTGTCAAGCACCTTCAGGGGCCTCTAAGTAAAATCATCTCTCATTCTTCTAAACTTCAACATTCAAAAGTCATAAACACAATAGGTTCTGCAGATACTGGAAATCTTGAGCAACACACACAAAATGTTGAAGGAATTCAGCAAGTCAGACAGCATCTATGGAGGGGAATAAACAGCCAACATTCTGGGCCAAAACCTTTCATCAGGACTGATTATAATGATTATAGGCCTCTCCAATAAATCACTCCACACAATGTCTTCATCCCAGAGATCTATTTAGTGATCTTTTGCTAAACTGCCTTCAAAACTGTATGCAATATTTCAGGTGTAGCTTCACCGAGGTCCCAGATCACCGTATTCCATTCCTTCTAACAGGAAAGGTTCAATTTGCTTTCAAATTATGTGTGGCACCTCCTTGGTAACTCTGCATTTCACGTATGAAAGCACTCTGTATTGCAGCACCCCATAATTGTTGGATATGTAAGTGCTTAATCACACTTTGTTCAATCCAACAGATGATAGATGCATTAGAAGAAACATAAATCAAGAATTAAAACAATCAGAAACTCAAAAACCATGTGCATCTTATAGACCAATATCTTTATTAAATGTTGATTCTAAAATTTTTTCTAAATTATTAGCAAACAGATTAGAAAAAGTACTTCCTTTTATTATTTCGGAAGACCAAACAGGTTTTACTAAAGGTCGTTCCTCTTTTTATAACATTCGCACACTGTTAAATATTGTTTATACCCCCTCACAAAATGTTCCTGAGTGTGTTATCTCTTTAGATGCTGAGAAAGCTTTTGATAGAGTAGAATGGCCTTACTTATTTAAGGTGCTTGAAATGTTTAATTTTAGCTCGAAATTTATATCCTGGATCAAACTGTTATATCATTCTCCTGTGGCCTCGGTCCATACTAACTCTTTAAGCTCACCTTTTTTCCCTCTTTTTCGAGGTACTCGACAAGGTTGTCCTCTTAGTCCTTTATTATTTGATATTGCATTAGAACCTCTTACAATTGCCATTCGAGAATCTCCAAATATTACTGGGATAACTCGGGGCTTAAAATCCCATAAAATATCACTCTATGCTGACGACTTACTTTTATATATTTCTAATCCTCAAAAATCCATCCCTGCTGTTTTAGATTTATTAGCACAATTTAGTCTTTTTTCAGGTTATAAATTAAATCTTAGTAAGAGTGAACTTTTCCCGATTAATAAACAACTTCCCTTATATCATAACTTTCCGTTTAAATTGATTAATAATTATTTTTCATATCTTGGGATTAAAATTACTTGTAAACACAGATTTATTTAAGATTAATTTTTTACCCTTAATTGACCATATTATTCAACTTTCATCTAAATGGTTTCCATTATATTTAACTTTGATTGGTCATATTAATGCAGTTAAGATGTTTCTTCTGCCAAAATTTTTATATATATTTCAGGCATTACCGATTTTTGTTCCAAAATCTTTTTTTGATAAAGTTGACTCAAAAATTTCTTCATTTATTTGGCAAACTAAAAACCCGAGACTGGGTAAAATACATTTACAGAAAGCTAAGAGAGATGGAGGTTTAGCATTACCTAACTTTAGATTCTATTATTGGGCAATTAATATTCGACATATGAAATTTTGGTTACTTGACCAGGATATACTATTCATTCCTAAATGGGTAGCATTGGAATTACAATCTGTTCAGGGCTATACACTTGGCTCTATTTTAGGTTCCTCTCTTCCTTTTGATTTGAAACGCCTCAAACAGGTCTCTAACCCGATAGTTAAATATACCTTACGTATTTGGTTTCAATTCAGAAAATTTTTTGATCTTAACCAATTTGGGCTTAGCAATTCCTATTTTAGGTAACATATTTTTTCCTCCATCTTTCACAGATCGTGCTTTTCAAATTTGGAAGACTAAGGGTATTTCACGGTTTTTGGATTTATGGTTCCCTTTATGTCTTTTGAACAATTATCTAATAAATATAATTTATCAAGAATACATTTTTTTAGATATCTACAAGTTAGAAATTTCCTAAGTACTATACTTTCTTCCTTTCCAATGCTTCCTCCTACATATATTTTAGATAATACAATTAATCTTAATCCATGTCAGAAAGGTGCATCGGCTATGATTTATAATATTATTATGAAACTCAGGAAAGCTCTATTTGATAAGATTAGGGTAGATTGGGAACAGGAATTGGGTTCTATCATTTCCGTGGATGACTGGGGGCAGATTTTACAATTAGTCAATACTTGTGCTAAACATTCCCTAATTCAATTTAAAGTTGTTCATAGAGCACATATGTCCAAAGATAAATTAGCTCATTTTTATTCTCATATTAATCCTTTCTGTGATAGATGTCCAGGGCAGATAGCCTCTTTAACTCATATGTTTTGGTCTTGTCCTACTCTGGAAACTTTTTGGAGAGACATTTTTAATATTATCTCAAAGGTATTGAATATAGATATCTCTCCTCACCCTATTACTGCTATCTTCGGATTACCTAAAATTTCCAGTAATCTTTCTCCTTCAGCCCGTAGAATGATTGCATTTCTTACTTTAATGGCGAAAAGATGTATCTTACAACATTGGAAAGAGCTTAATGCTCCAACTACCTTTTTTTGGTTTTCTCAGACGATATTATGCTTGAATTTGGAGAAAATTAGATGCAATCTCTATGATTCCTCACTTAAATTTGAACAGACCTGGAGATCTTTTATTCAATATTTTCATTTAATGTAATTTTTTTTCTTCTCTTTTTTGCTCCATATTTATATTCCCTTCTTGTTTTTTTTACTGTTTTTAATGGAGGTCAGGTTTGAGGACGTGATTTTAAGTTCTTTAACTCTATTTGGTTCCAAGTTAGCCTATTGCTTTGCTTTGCTTTCAGTTTATTTGCACGGTGGGGTTTTTTTTGGGGGGAGTTCCTTTTCTCTATTGATATATATATATATATATATATATATATATATATATATAAAAAATAGTATACTATTATGTTACCTTATGTTATGCTTAAATTACATTGTTTGTATCATTTTTTATCTGTATTAATATCTCCTGTAATTTTATTATATTCTAACAGTGTATTAGTGCCTATATGGCTTACCTTTTTGTATACTTATTCAATAAAAAGATTTAAAGGAGAGAAACTCAAAAACCAAACTTGCTAAATGCAAGAAAGTGTAAAACAAACAGCCAACTTACAATTCTCACATTTTCATTAAAGAGAAGACAGCAAGGTGTTCAACTCATATACAGTGCCTTGAAAATATATTCAGACCCCAATCCTTTGTTCACAATTACAACCAGGGCTTTCGATCAATTTAACCAATAATTTTTATTTGTGAATTTCATACTCTCCCCCCCCCCCCACAACAGTAGAGCCAAAAAACAAAATTGTAAAGCATGGAAAACTAAGAATTCAAAAACTTAAATGTCAGCAGTTAAAAAAAGTATTCATCCCACTTTGCTCATCAGTTAAACTACTTTTCATGGCTTCTAAAGCTAGTAGCCTTTTTGGATAAGACTCTATTAGCTTTGCACAACATGATGGAGCAAAATTTGCCCATTCCACCTTGCAAAATTGCTCAAGCTGTGCCAGGTTGGTTAGGGAGCAGTGATGGGCAGCAATCTTGAGGTCTTGCCAAAGATGTTCGACCGGGTTAAGGTCAGTACTCTGACTGGGCCACTCACGGACATCCATTTTCTTCATCTGAAGCTACTCCATGATTGCTCTGACAGTGTGCTTTGGGTTGTTGCCCTGCTGAAAAATGAACTTCCTCCCCAGTTTCTTTCAGGCAGAAGCTAGCAGATTCTTATCCAGGTTCTCTCTGTATTTAGCAGCATTCACCTTCCCATCAATGCTGATCAGATTTCCAGTCCCTGCTGTTGAAAAGGATCCCATAGCACGATGCTATCTCTACCATACTTTACAGTAGGGATGATGTTACCTGGCTGATGTGCAGCATAAAATTCACGCCACACATACCACTTGGTAGAGGCCAAAAGTTCCACTTTAATCTCATCCGACCACGAGACCTTCTTCCACATTTTTAAAGCAACGTCTTTGTGACACTTTGTAGAGTATACAAGGGCAAGGATGTGCTTTTTTTTAGTGGTACGTGTGGCATAAATCTAATTCTGCACATCTTTGTAAGGTCTTACAGTCAGATGTCTTGCATTTCCTGTACCAGATGGTGCTGCAGCTGGTCAGGACACTCAATGATGCTCGTGTAAAAATTTGTTAAAATGGGGAAGAGGGGAATGTCACTCACCTCAATCTCCTCAGTAAGTGGAGACGCTGCTGTGCTTTCTTGACTAAGGAGGTGGCTTTGAGGGACCAGATGAGACCGTCTATCACGTGCACTCTCAGAAACTTGGTGCTCCTAAGTCTCTCAATGAAGGAGTTATTTATGTGCCGTTAAGAAGTGGTCAGCCACACCTTTCTAAAGTCCCCAATATCTTTTTAGTGTTGTCCACCTCGAGACTCAAGTTGTGCTCGCACTATTCTACCAGCCACTCTGCCTCCTCTCTATACACTGTGTCATCGTCGATGAGGCCAACTACTGCTGTCATCAGCGGACTTGATGATTCAGTTTCAAATAGATCTAATAGTACAGTCATGCGTCAGCAGCAGGCTGCATCACCATCTGGTACAGGAAAACTTTCCGAGAGAACTGCTCATAGGATTGCTAGAAAGGCAAATCAAAACCCTCGTTCGACTGCAAAAGACCTTCAGGAAGATTGAACAGACTCTGGATGCTCAATACAGCCTGGGGGGAGGGATGTGCTGGCACTCAGCGCAATGGAGCTAGAGGTGTTACTGCCAACATGGACTGACTGTGGTCTTTCTGTCAAGTGGTCCAAGATCCAGTTACAGAGAGAGGTGTTGCGACTCACCGAGGACAGTTCACACACCAGCTTGAGGGATGAACATATTAAATACTGAAGTCAATAGAGAGCATCTTGGCGTATGAGGCACCATTTTCCAGGTGGGGTCAGGACAAAGTGGAGGGCAGAGGCTATGGCATCGTCAGTGATTTTAGTAATAAGTGAACTAGAGAGTGTCCAATGTAGCAGGAAGATGGGATTTAATGCAATCCATAACTAGCTGTTCAAAGTACTTCATTATTGGTGAGTTCAGTGCTGACAGTAGTCGCTGAGGCAGGTTACTGTCACCCTCTTGGGCAGCAGGATGATAGCGGCTGCCTTGAAGCCTGAGGGGACTGTGGACTGCTCCAGAGAGATACATACATACACACACACACACACACACACATTTACACACACACATAAAAGTTGCTGGTGAATGCAGCAGACCAGGCAGCATCACCAGGAAGAGGTAAAGTCGACATTTTGGGCTGAGACCCTTCGTCAGGACTAACTGAAAGAAGAGATAGTAAGAGATTTGAAAGTGGGAGGGGGAGGGGGAGATCCAAAATGATAGGAGAAGACAGGAGGGGGAGGGATGGAGCCAAGAGCTGGACAGGTGATTGGCAAAAGGGATATGAGAGGATCATGGGACAGGAGGTCCGGGAAGAAGGAAAAGGGGGGAGGGGGGGAGAAACCCAGAGGATGGGCAAGGGGTATAGTCAGAGGAAGAGGGAGAAAAAGAAAAATGTGTGTGTGTGTATTTTATATATATTTAAAATAAATAAATAACAGATGAGGTAAGAGGGGGAGGGGGGCATTAACGGAAGTTAAAGAAGTCAATGATCATGCCATCAGGTTGGAGGCTACCCAGATGGAATATAAGGTGTTGTTCCTCCAACCTGAGTGTGGCTTCATCTTTACAGTAGAGGAGGCCATGGATAGACATATCAGAATGGGAATGGGATGTGGAATTAAAATGTGTGGCCACTGGGAGATCCTGCTTTCTCTGGCGGACAGAGCGCAGGTGTTCAGCGAAACGGTCTCCCAGTCTGCGTCAGGTCTTGCCAATATATAGAAGGCCACATCGGGAGCACCGGACGCAGTTTATCACCCCTACCAACTCACAGGTGAAGTGTTGCCTCACCTGGAACGACTGTTTGGGGCCCTGAATGGTAGTGAGGGAGGAAGTGTAAGGGCATGTGTAGCACTTGTTCCGCTTACAAGGATAAGTGCCGGAGGAGATCAGTGGGGAGGGATGGGGGAGATGAATGGACAAGGGAGCCGTGTAGGGAGCAATCCCTGCAAAAAGCAGATGGGGGGGGGGGGAGAAGAGATGTGCTTAGTGGTGGGATCCCGTTGGAGGTGGCGGAAGTTACAGAGAATTGTATGTTGGACCCGGAGGCTGGTGGGGTGGTAGGTGAGGACCAGGGGGACCCTATTCCTCGTGGGGTGGCGGGAGGATGGGGTGAGAGCAGATGTGCGTGAAATGGGAAAGATGCGTTTGAGAGCAGAGTTGATGCTCCTTTCTTCAAAAAAGAACATCTCCTTCGTCCTGGAATGAAAAGCCTCATCCTGAGAGCAGATGCGGTGGAGATGGAGGAATTGCGAGAAAGGGATGGCATTTTTGCAAGAGACAGGGTGAGAAGAGGAATAGTCCAGATAGCTGTGAGAGTCTGTAGGCTTATAGAAGACAAACAACAGGAATTCTGCAGATGCTGGAAATTCAAGCAACACACATAAAAGTTGCTGGTGAACGCAGCAGGCCAGGCAGCATCTCTAGGAAGAGGTGCAGTCGACGATTCAGGTTGAAACCCTTCGTCAGGACTAACTTAAGGAAGAGTGAGTAAGGGATTTGAAAGTTGGAGGGGGAGGGGGAGATCCAAAATGATAGGAGAAGACAGGAGGGGGAGGGATGGAGCCAAGAGCTGGACAGGTGATTGGCAAAAGGGATACGAGAGGATCATGGGACAGGAGGTCCAGGAAGAAAGACAAGGGGGGGGGGCCCAGAGGACGGGCAAGGGGTATATTCAGAGGGACAGAGGGAGAAAAATGGAGAGTGAGAGAAAGAATGTGTGTATAAAAATAAGTAACAGATGGGGTACGAGGGGGAGGTGGGGCATTAGCAGAAGTTAGAGAAGTCGATGTTCATGCCATCAGGTTGGAGGCTACCCAGATGGAATATAAGGTGTTGTTCCTCCAACCTGAGTGTGGCTTCATCTTTACAGTAGAGGAGGCCGTGGATAGACATGTCAGAATGGGAATGGGATGTGGAATTAAAATGTGTGGCCACTGGGAGATCCTGCTTTCTCTGGCGGACAGAGCGTAGGTGTTCAGCAAAGCGGTCTCCCAGTCTGTGTCGGGTCTCGCTAATATATAAAAGGCCACATCGGGAGCACCGGGCGCAGTATATCACCCCAGCCGACTCACAGGTGAAGTGTCGCCTCACCTGGAAGGACTGTTTGGGGCCCTGAATGGTGGTAAGGGAGGAAGTGTAAGGGCATGTGTAGCACTTGTTCCGTTTACACGGATAAGTGCCAGGAGGGAGATCAGTGGGGAGGGATGGGGGGGGGGAACGAATGGACAAGGGAGTCGCATAGGGAGCGATTTGTTCAATCCCTTCCTACCTATGTTCGTGACACTTCTCACGCTCTTAAACTTTTCTATGATTTTAAGTTCCCTGGCCCTCACCGCTTTATTTTCACCATGGATGTCCAGTCCCCATATACTTCCATCCCCCATCAGGAAGGTCTCAAAGCTCTACGCTTCTTTTTGGATTCCAGACCTAATCAGTTCCCCTCTACCACCACTCTGCTCCGTCTAGCGGAATTAGTCCTTACTCTTAATAATTTCTCCTTTGGCTCCTCCCACTTCCTCCAAACTAAAGGTGTAGTATGGGTCCTAGCTATGCCTGCCTTTTCGTTGGTTTCGTGGAACAACCTATGTTCCGTGCCTATTCTGGTATCTGTCCCCTACTTTTCCTTCGCTACATCGATGACTGCATTGGCGCTGCTTCCTGCACACATGCAGAGCTCGTTGACTTTATTAACTTTGCCTCCAACTTTCACCCTGCCCTCAAGTTTACCTGGTCCATTTCTGACACCTCCCTCCCCTTTCTAGATCTTTCTGTCTCTGTCTCTGGAGACAGCTTATCCACTGATGTCTACTATAAGCCTACTGACTCTCACAGCTATCTGGACTATTCCTCTTCTCACCTTGTCTCTTGCAAAAACGCCACCCCCTTCTCGCAATTCCTTCATCTCTGCTGCATCTGCTCTCAGGATGAGGCTTTTCATTCTAGGACAAGGGAGATGTCTTCCTTTTTTAAAGAAAGGTGCTTCCCTTCCTCCACTATCAACTCTGCTCTTAAACGCATCTCCCCCATTTCACGGACATCTGCTCTCACTCCATCCTCCCGCCATCCCACTGGGAATAGGGTTCCCCTGGTCCTCACCTACCACCCCACCAGCCTCCGGGTCCAACATATTATTCTCCATAACTTCCGCCACCTCCAACGGGATCCCACCACTAAGCACATCTTTCCCTCCCCCCTCTCTCTGCATTCCATAGGGATCGCTCCCTACGCGACTCCCTTGTCCATTCGTCCCCCCCATCCCTCCCCACTGATCTCCCTCCTGGCACTTATCCGTGTAAACAGAACAAGTGCTACACATGCCCTTACACTTCCTCCCTTACCACCATTCAGGGCCCCAAACAGTCCTTCCAGGTGAGGCGACACTTCACCTGTGAGTCGGCTGGGGTGATATACTGCGTCCGGTGCTCCCGATGTGGCCTTTTATATATTGGCGAGACCCGACGCAGACTGGGAGACCGCTTTGCTGAACACCTACCAGAAAAAGCAGGATCTCCCAGTGGCCACACATTGCCCCACCTCGCCCTCGTACCCCATCTGTTACTTATTTTTATACACACATTCTTTCTCTCACTCTCCTTTTTCTTTCTCTCACTCTCCTTTTTCTCCCTCTGTCCCCCTGAATATACCCCTTGCCCATTCTCTGGGTCCCCCTGCCCCCCCCCGTCTTTCTTCCCGGACCTCCTGTCCCATGATCCTCTCGTTTCCCTTTTGCCTATCATCTGTCCAGCTCTTGGCTCCATCCCTCCCCCTCCTGTCTTCTCCTATCATTTTGGATCTCCCCCTCCCCCTCCAACTTTCAAATCCTTTACTCACTCTTCCTTCAGTTAGTCCTGACGAAGGGTCTCGGCCTGAAACATCGACTGCACCTCTTCCTAGAGATGCTGCCTGGCCTGCTGCATTCACCAGCAACTTTTATGTGTGAGGCTTATAGAAGACATCAGTAGATTCGTTCACCGGCAACATTTTTGTGTGTTGCTTGAAATTCCAGCACCTGCAGATTTCCTCCTGTTTGCGTTTTTAAACACACACATGTACATATGGTTTTGCTGACCTGGCCCAATTCCACACAATTCAGAATATTTCAAGATTTGTTGGTATGGGAAATTGACAAAAATGTTACACTGTTCTAATCCCATTTGCCTTCATTAGGTTTGCATCCCTCCAAGTTTAACTTTGTCATAAGATTATATACCCAAGAAATAAACAGCATGGAAGTTTCTCTTTTGTAGCAACAATGCAAACATGATAAATCTAAGTGAACTTCTTTACCAAGTATCTATCCTAATACATTTTGTAATGGCGCCCACCTCCACCATCACTTCTGACAAATCGCATGTAAATGTTAACACTCACATCTTACTTAAATTTCTCCCCACTTACTTAAAATCTGTGCCTTTCAGTTCAAGACTCCCTTGCACTGGAAGTCCATTTATTTGATCTACGCCTCTCTTAATTTCATAATCCTCTAAGGACACCCCTGAGCCTTCTACTTTCTACTGAGAAAAGATCCAGCCAATCAAATTTCTCCTTACAACTACAGCCCCCACCCCCCCATTCCAGACATCCGGTGAATCACTACTACCCCACATCCTTCCTGCAGTGTGGTTACCAGACCTGCGTGCAATACTGCAAATGCGGTGTATGGGGTGTCAAGGAGGAGTAGCACCTCTGGTGTGAAGACCTGTTGTACCTTCCAAGGTAGGTCCTCCACCTTTGGTCCTCACTTGGCACTCAGCTCTCACCTGTGGCTCCAAGTAAGCTGTCTGCATGTGATAAGTGTCCACACCCCAGGCAACAGCTTCAACAGGCCAGCTAAACCAGGTGAGAGTAGCTGTCGGGGTTTTTTTTGAACCCTCGTGACTTCAGGCTTGTCTACCCAAAGCATATGAAAAATGGATTCAGCGGACTGCAAGGAAGAAACCACCAGCTGGCTCACTGGGCAGGAAGGCATTTTCCAGCATGCACTGTGGAGTGCGAAGAGCACGGCGAGACACGTATATCACCCTGGTCATCCATGCAGCCTGAGCTATCTTCCGTTATCTTAACTCTCTTCTTGCCACTGGTTCCAGATAGACTAGGACAAGAGAGTGAGGTTGATAACCTGCTCACTTTAATCAAATTCACATGCAAGTCACAACACAGTCACCTCTAGACACACCAAATGCAGAGTAATAAGCTGCAACATGTCACAACTGTTACACTCATTACCTCAGCCAATGAAGACAAGCATACCAAATGCCTTCTTCACTACAATACCCATTCGGGTCACCACTTTCAGCAAGGGGCTTATGCCTTGGTTACTGGCACCTTAAAACAAGCTATTTTGAGCAGGTGGGGCTCATCCACCATGGTTGGCTGTTCATCTAGAAGGAAAACTCTGATTTCAAACCTCTGCTGACTTGCAACTATAGCCACTCATGGGGAAGGCTTCGGAAGTAAATCCAGAGGAAAAATCCAGAGCTGGACTCGCTAAGGCAGTCCGACATTAAGTTCAACACTGACTGGCAACTGCTGCAACACTGCTGGTGCCAAATTGGATCGGTCTCTGCCGTTCTTAGAATTTATCTGCTGCATGGGCAACAGCTTGCTCTCTATATCATACTGCCCTGGCTTGTGTGTGGACTTTGACAGCTAGGACGCAGCATTCATGGTAAACCACGACCAGTGGAGGGCCTTCACACTTACAGTGGCATGCAAAAGTTTGGGCATCCCAGTCAAAATTTCTGTTACTGTGACTAGCTAAGCGCGTAAAAAATGACCTGATTTCCAAAAGGCATAAAGTTAAAGATGACACATTTCTTTAATATTTTAAGCAAGATTACTTTTTTATTTCCATCTTTTACAGTTTTAAAGTAACAAAAAAGGGAAAGGGCCTGAAGCAAAAGTTTGGGCACCCTGCACGGTCAGTACCTAGTAACACCCCCTTTGGCAAGTATCACAGCTTGTAAATGCTTTCTGTAGCCAGCTAAGCGTCTTTCAATTCTTGTTTGGGGGATTTTCGCCCATTCCTCCTTGCAAAAGCCTTCTAGTTCTGTGAGATTCTTGGGCCGTCTTGCATGCACTGCTCTTTTGAGGTCTATCCACAGATTTTCGATGATGTTTAGGTTGGGGGACTGTGAGGGCCATGGCAAAACCTTCAGTTTGTGCCTCTTGGGGTAGTCCACTGTGGATTTTGAGGTGTGTTTAGGATCATTATCCTGTTGTAGAAGCCATCCTCTTTTCATCTTCAACTTTTTTTTTACAGACGGTGTGATGTTTGCCTCCGGAATTTGCTGGTATTTAATTGAATTCATTCTTCCCTCTACCACCGGCTACAACCCAAGCCCAAAGCATGATCGATCCACCCCCATGCTTAACAGTTGGAGAGGTGTTCTTTTCATGAAATTCTGCACCCTTTTTTCTCCAAACATACCTTTGCTCATTGCGGCCAAAAAGTTCTATTTTAACTTCATCAGTCCACAGGACTTGTTTCCAAAATGCATCAGGTTTGTTTAGATGCTCCTTTGCAAACTTCTGATGACTCTTCCATGAAGGTCATATTTGTGCAGGTATCGCTGCACAGTAGAACAGTGCACCACCACTCCAGAGTCTGTTAAATCTTCCTGAAGGTCTTTTGCAGTCAAATGGGGGTTTTGATTTGCCTTTCCAGCAATCCTACGAGCAGTTCTCTCAGAAAGTTTTCTTGCTCTTCCAGATCTCAACTTGACCTCCACCGTTCCTGTTAACTGCCATTTCTTAATTACATTACGAACTGAGGAAACGGCTACCTGAAAACGCTTTGCTATCTTCTTACAGCCTTCTCCTGCTTTGTAGACATCATTTATTTTAATTTTTAGAGTGCTCGGCAGCTGCTTAGAGGAGCCCATGGCTGCTGATTGTTCGGACAAGGTTTGAGGAGTCAGGGTATTTATGAAGCTTTGAAATTTGCATCACCTGGACTTTCCTAACGATGACTATGCACAAGCCATTAGCCCTAACAAGCTAATTAAGGTCCGAGACCTTGGTAAAAGTTATCTGAGAGCTCAAATCTCTTAGGGTGACCAAACTTCTGCACTCACTCTAAAATTGTACAAAAAAATACACTAATCTTGCCTAAAATGTTTAAAAGAATGTTTCATCTTTAACTTTATGACTTTTGGAGATCAGTTCATCTTCTACTCACTTAACTATTCACAGTAACAGAAATTTTGACCGGGGTGCCCAAACTTTTGCATGCCACTGTATGCCCAAAGGCTTCTCTGGACATCAATACTCCTAAGGTCCCTGCTATTTACTATGTGCCCTACTAGAATTTGAGGAATGAATGAAATACACTAACTTAGTTCATAATGACAAAAGAAAAAAATAATCACGATGCTCTTCAGATAAATTTAAGTGAATCTTTCTTACTGTAGAAAGGCAGTGTGCATCACTCTGGACTGAATTTGCATCTGGAATCATAAGTTTACAACTGACCTAGCAGTAGAACTCTGCAAGTTAGTGACCTTCAAGTACATGTCAATATAAGTTTTGAAGGTATCTGCCACTGTCATCCTGCATGTGCAAAAGTTCATCAAGAAGCTCAAGTACTATACCAACCACATAACCTTTGATCAGCACATGATAGTTATGCGGTCTATGGTTTTCAGCTAAAAAAAAACCATGACTTTCATACGAGACAGAATTCAAATTTCTGTGTATTACCCACCTAATATGCAAGTGCAGATGTGTCAGAGGAATGTGGAAGGGTTCATTCATCTACATACTCAGTTTGGGCTCACAACAAGCTATGATATTCGTAATTCATGACTTCCTACATTGTGCTCCTTAAGATTTTTCTTGCTTGTTGAAATCTCAATGAGCTCAAGAATACAAAATTTCATCATTTTAAACACATTTACAGATTTCCCCCGCTATCCGAAGGTAGAGTGTTCCTATGAAACGGTTCGTAAGCCAGAATGTCGTAAAGTGAATAAGCAATTACCATTTAACATGGAAAAAAATTTTGAGCGTTCCCAGACCCAAAAAAATAACCTACAAAATCATGCCAAATAACACATAAAACCTAAAATAACAGTAACATATAGTAAAAGCAGGAATGATATGATAAATACACAGCCTATATAAAAATAGAAATACTTCTCTGCAAAAACACTCTCTCCAGTAACCTTTAAGCTATGAAGCTGCCAAATCATACCAAATAACACAAAAATACACAGCCTATATAAAGTAGAAATAATGTATGTACAGTGTAGTTTCACTTACCGGAATTGGGAAGACTCCAATAAATTGCAGTTAAACACTTGCTTATACGAATAACCACCTGATGCAATCGGCAATCGCCTCTGATCTGGCCGATATTTACGTGCCCGGTGGCACCTAATTAATTAGCATGTTTATTTTGGCTTTTTTCTTAAAGGTGTGCTGGGTGCGTCCCGGCTACCGCTGCACCACTGCATTCTTCGCCGCAATGTATCGGTCCGCGACCCAGAGGTTGGGGACCATTGCTTAAACTATAAAGCTGCCCTCACCTCAGAAACCAATCAAACTACCCATGACTACCTCTAAATTCCACTTTCACAACACTTTCATCACCATCGTCCAGTGCTTTCTGTTTCAGCTTATTAAAAAGACTGACTGATTTCTCCTTAAGTATAGGAAAACTTAACAGAACATCACGCTTTATAGACCCATCAATCCACTCAAGCAATAGACTTTCCATTTTATCCATTATTGGATGACAACTAAGAGAGACCACTTTGCTATGAGCAGAACCAATAGTAAACATCAGCAGCTTTCAAGATTCTTTCTCTCTGCGTATAAATAGTGTGAATGGTGGATGCAGGCAAGTTCAACACGCGGACAATGTCGTTACTTCATTCACCACAATCTAAACACTTAATTATGTCTAGTTTTACGCTAAGTGTAACACCCTTACGAGCTCTTTTAGGCTTTTCCGATACCTTAGAACTCATCTTACTTACAGATGCACAAAATAAATCAAGATAAAGCACGTGTTTAAGCAATGCCGGCTAGAATGCAGTTCCGGGGGAGGAGCTTGGCTGTTCAGACGTTCGAACGTTAGCTTTACGACACCTCGCTATTATGAAAGATCTACATTAGTTATCTGTTTTCGCTAACAGAAGGTGTTTTCACTGTTACTGCCTTTTTTCGTAACAGTGAACACACCTTCTGTTAGTGAAAACAGGTAACTAATGTAGATCTTTCATAATAGCGAGTTGTCGTAAAGCTAACGTTCAGAAAACGGGGACCATCTGTAATCCTATCCAATTTTCCAAGTGCAGCCAGTGGTATATTTTCACTCAAAACAAATACATATCAACCTCAATTCGTTTATTTTTTTTAAATTAGCTGTTCAATGCAGAACATCTTTGGCCCATCCATCAAAAGCAGAGGTGTACTAATCAAGCTTGTTGAACCACAGAAAACCAGAGTGCTAATAGAAGTCATTCGCTCACTATAGTTGTGCAACTGAGTAGAATGACCCAATGTCTCTACTGCCCTGCTTCCCCAAAGCACTGCATATTATTTATTTAGAGAGAAAATTAAGAACCTGGTGGCATGGTGCGAAGACAATAACCTATCCCTCAACGTCAGCAAGACGAAGAAATTGGTTGTTGACTTCAGAAGGAGTAGCAGACCGCACAGCCCAATTTGTACCGATGGTGCGCAAGTGGAACAGGTCAAAAGCTTTAAGTTCCTCGGGGTCAATATCACAAATGACCTGACTTGGTCCAACCAAGCAGAGTTCACTGCCAAGAAGGCCCACCAGCGCCTTTACTTCCTGAGAAAACTAAGAAATTTGGCCTGTCCCCTAAAACCCTCACTAATTTTTATAGATGCACCGTAGAAAGCATTCTTCCAGGGTGCATCACAACCTGGTATGGAAGTTGTCCTGTCCAAGCCCAGAAGAAGCTGCAGAGGATCGTGAACACGGCACAGCACATCACACAAACCAATCTTCCGTCCTTGGACTCACTTTACACTGCACGCTTTCGGAGCAGTGCTGCCAGGATAATCAAGGACACAACCCACCCAACCAACACACTTTTCGTCCCTCTTCCCTCTGGGAGAAGGCTCAGGAGCTTGAAGACCCGTATGGCCAGATTTGGGAACAGCTTCTTTCAAACTGTGATAAGACTGCTGAACGGATCCTGACCCGGATCTGACCCGTACCCTCCAAATATCCGGACCTGCCTCTCGGTGTTTTTGCACTACCTTACTTTCCATTTTTCTATTTTCTATTCATGATTTATAATTTAAATATTTATATTTACTAATTTTTACTATTTTAATATTTTTAATATTGAATATTTGTAATCCAGGGAGCGGGAAGCGCAGAATCAAATATCGCTGTGATGATTGTACGTTCTAGTATCAATTGTTTGGCGACAATAAAGTATAAAGTATTTTCAAAATGAATAAACTTGCTAGTCTATAATTTGGAAATCCTCACAATATCCTCAAATATAAGGTATGGCTACCCTCTCCATGTGATAGTGCATCACTCCACACTTCAGAATCAGGTTTATTATCACTGGCATGTGATGTGAAATTTGTTAACTTAGCAGCAGCAGTTCAATGCAATACATAATCTAGCAGAGAGAGAAAAAAATAATAAATGAAATAAAACATAATAAGTAAACAAATCAATTACCTATATTGAATAGATTATTAAAAATGTGCAAAAACAGAAATACTGTACATTTTAAAAAGTGAGGTAGTGGCCAAAGCTTTAAAGTCCAATTAGGAATCGGATGGCTGAGGGGAAGAAGCTGTTCCTGAATCGCTGAGTGTGTGCCTTCAGGCTTCTGAACCTCCTACCTGATGGTAACAGGGAGAAAAGGGCATGCCCTGAGTGCTAAAAGTCTTTAATAATGGATGCTGCCTTCCTGAGACACTGCTTCCTAAAGATGTCCTGGGTACTTTGTAGGATAGTGCCCAAGATGGAGCTGACTGGATTTACAACTTTCTGTAGCTTCTTATGGTCCTGTGCAGTAGCCCCTCCGTACCAGACAGTGATGCAGCCTGTCAGAATGCTCTCCATAGTGCAACTATAGAAGTTTTTGAGTGTATTTGTTGACATGCCAAATCTCTTCAAACTTCTAATAAAGTATAGCCACTGTCTTGCCTTCTTTATAACTACATCGATATGTTGGGACCAGGTTAGATCCTCAAAGATCTTGACACCCAGGAACTTAAAACTTCTCACTGTCTTCACTTCTGATCCCTCTATGAGGATTGGTATGTGTTCCATCGTTTTACCCTTCCTGAAGTCCACAATCAGCTCTTTTGTCTTACTGACGTTGAGTGCCAGGTTGTTGCTGCAGCACCATTCCACTAGTTGGCATATCTCACTCCTGTATGCCCTCTCGTCACCACCTGAGATTCTACCAACAATGGTTGTATCATCAGCAAATTTATAGATGGTATTTGAGCTATGCCTAGCCACAGAGTCATGTGTATACAGAGAGTACAGCAGTGGGCTAAGCACACACCCCTGAGGTGTGCCAGTGTTGATCATCAGCGAAGAGGATATGTTATCAACAATCCACACAGACTGTGGTCTTCCGGTTAGGAAGTCGAGGGTCCAATTACAGAGGGAGGTACAGAGGCTCAGGTTCTGCAACTTCTCGATCAGGATTATGAGAATGATGGTATTAAATGCTGAGCCATAGTCAATGAACAGCATCCTGACGTAGGTGTTTGTGTTGTCTGGGTGGTCTAAAGCCGTGTGAAGAGCCATGGAGAATGCATCTGCCATTGATCTATTGTGACGATAGGCAAATTGCAATGGATCCAGGTCCTCGCTGAGGCAGGAGTTCAGTCTAGTCATAACCAACCTCTCAAAGCATTTTGTCACTACATGTGAGAGTCGATAGTCATTAAGGCAGCCCACATTATACTTCTTTGGCACTGGTATAATTGTTGTCTTTTTGAAGCAGGTGGGAACTTCTACCTGTAGCAGTGAGACCATCTCCTATAATTCAGCTTCTGTGTTGGCCAGCAATTTTTGACTCAAATGCATGACATACCTTTGAACTCACAAAAAACTACCTGAGATAAACCAGGAAGAGGAGGCCTATCTACTCCACAGGTCCATGAACTGTGCATACGGAAAATATACACAAGTTATTTCTGACACCAGATAAAGTCTCTTCCCTGCTCCTTTGGTAAATACCATAACCATCCAAACCTCTGGCTGCTTTAAACTAACAGCCATTTTAATGCATGACTGAACTCTATCAATCATTTGCCTAGGCAGCTCTTCCTGCAGAAACCTCACATAACAGCTTTGATGTGAAGTTGAAGCCTTCAGACCAGAAGGCCTTGTTGTGCTTCACAAAATGGTTGCACCATCAAGACCCCTAGTACAATTCATGAACTAAAAGAGTAGATTAAAAAAGACTGCTAAAAGAATACATGGTCAGTAGATCAAGCACAAGATGGACCATTAAATGGAATCACAGAACTCAGAATTTCTGTGACTGACCCAGGTTCTTCACTTACCAAGGGCTAGCAGTAGGGAAACAAAAAGTATGCCTCAACATATAATTCCCCATATAGAAAAACAATGAACTTGACTCCAGCTCTTAATTGTTATCGAAATCCATATTCCTTGAAAAGACAGTAAAAAGGCTCTGTTCCAGTCATAATTAAATATTATGCCACGAACCTAAACACCAACATCATCCTATTCAGTAAAGAGGGGAAAAATTAAGTAAGTGGCAGAAGAACTAAAAAGTTCCCCCACAGTGAAATGCAAATTTGAGTAATTCCACACCCAGGTTAATATATGCAATAAGTTAAAATGTTGCCTATAAAAAGTTTAGTACCAATATCCTACAGCTGATTCTACATCCTTATCTTACAACAACAAATCCTCCAGATTATCAAATGCCATACTGCAGACAATTATAAAATTAATCTTTTAGAAATTTTTATAATTAGAGTCTCCTGCAAGATGGTGGCAGTTGAATTAGATTTTTCATCTAGGGATGAAACTTAAGCCAAAAAAAAAATCACTGGAGTGGTGCGAGGGGAATAAACTGTGTTCCTGGCATGACACGACACTTGTAATTCATCCAACTTTCAGGAATTAAAACAACTGCCAGCAATTTCCCAGGATTACAAGGAAAACCTTTAAATATGTAAACATTTTTTTTAAAAAAGTGAAATAGATCTCGTCACAATTCACAAAAAGATCAGTAGATTTTTTGTAAAAGCATTAAAACTCATTAAATCTGAGGTTTAATGAGAAATCACATCAGCAACTTCACTCCTGCGCAAATGTATGCACACAGATATTCTATATTAAAATGCATTGCTCTTCAACTTTTTTCTATTCTAAAAGTGCTTCATAAACAAACTGCAATAGTGATGATTAATGATCTAATGTAGTCACACTTAACTTCAATAAAAATTTCCAAGTAAAGTTCGAGCAGAAAACTAACATCACACTGCCATCATACACCAAATAAAAACAGGTCAGACTTTAGCTTAAAGTGTAAGCAATTAACTTCTTTCACTTACTGGCTAGGGAAGAATTCAGCAGCATTTTGGGCACAAATCTCAGCATTATAGTTTCACAAAGCGCTTTGATAGGACTAGTCCTACAGAAAGGCAAAGACAGATTGCATGAGTGATGCAGCGCATTAGCAGAATTTTTCAACCTCCAGGGACCAATCCAACCAGGGCTGTGAATATAAAAGCTCAGTAAGCAAAAGGACCAAAGCATTATCTTTAATTATTTATTATAGAAAAGGCCATACAGTGCTGCTCTAGGAAATGGGTAAGCATTACCACAGGGCTGCAAAGCACAACCTTTCAAAACAGAGAGCTTCATGCTACTGGTAACTGCAACTAAAGGAGAACAAAATGGAAAAATGATCTACTCGCACCTTCCCCTTTACAATTCACTTATCCAACAAAAATATGCAAGATTCATACTTAAATGCAGTATGTAAATAAACTGAAACTCTTGCCAAAAAATGACAAAGAATCTCTTGATAAAACCTAGGATAAGAATGAATACTTTTAAATGTATACCACAGAAATCACAGGTGAATAGTCAGAGGGCCTATGCAAGTCACAAACGAATTCAAACACATGCATAAATCTTGCTCAATTTCAAAATTAAAATAATATTTCTCACCAGATTTATGCACACGTCCTCATGGATAGAATTTCAGAAACAGAATACGTATCAGCATTCCTTAACATTCCACTGCAGCTGTCACAGGCAGGTGGAAGCTACAGACACCCACATCTTGCAGCAGTTCCAGCATGTTTATAAACCATAGTCAGATAACCTAGAGACAAGCCCGCAGCAGATCTTCTATCATGGCCCAGATACAGGCTGATCAGCACAGTCCAGAGAAGTCATGATGAAACAGATGCAAGACAGACAGTGATAGCTACAATGCAAGGTCAAGCTAAGGTAGCCCAGCCACAAAACAACCTTAGTTCTGCTGTACCTCACCTAAAGAACAGAATTTGTAAACAATTCTGTCACTTTTTTTGACCAACTGACAACACCTAATTTCCCATCTTTCCAGAAATTAATGGATCTTGAACCGCTTCATCCTTCACTGGAAATATTCCACAATTCTATAAATGCCCAAGTAATACACTACCAAGCTCCTTATCACAACTCCTCTAAACACAGCAGTGTAGCAGCTAGTGTGATGATTTCAACTCAGGGCATTTTGGAGTTCAATTCCTAATCTGTTCTGTAAGGAGTCTCTGTATGCCCTCCCCATGGAATGCTTGGGTTTCCTTCGGTCCTTCAGTTTCCTCCCGCAGTCCGAAGACTTACTGGGTAGGTTAATCGATTTTCGTAAACTGGTTAGGGTTAATTGGGTTTGTTAGGGGATGCTGGGGCAGCGTGGCTCAAAGAATCTACTCCATGCTGTATTGCTAAATAAATCTTTATCCTCTTTCTCTGTGCACTATTCTTGTTTGTTATTTGACCACGCCAAAGACCTCCCTTCTACTATCTCTTTCCTTTCTCTCCATTTTAAAACCTATTCATATCTAATGTCTCAGGTTCTGACAAAAGTTCATTAAGCTGAAATAGAAACTGTTCCTCACTCACGGATGCTGCTTAGAAACATAGAAACATCAAAAACCTACAACACAATCCAGACCCTTCGGCCCACAAAGCTGTGCTGAACATGTCCTTACCTTAGAAATTACCTGGGGATACCCATAGCCCTCTATTTTTCTAAGATTCATTCATCCATCCAGGAGTGTCTTAAAAGACCCTATCATATCCGCCTCCACCACCACCACCACCAGCAGCCCAATCCACGCACTCACCACTCTCTGCGTTAAAAAAAACTTACTGCTGACATCTCCTCTGTACCTACTTCCAAGCACCTTAAAACTGTGCCCTCTCGTGTAGCCATTTCAGCCCTGGAAAAAAGCCTCTGACTATCCACACGATCAATACCTCTCATTATCTTGTACACCTCTATCAGCTCACCTATCCTCCATCACTCCAAGGAAAAAAGGCCAAGTTCACTCAACCTATTCTCTTAAGGCATGCTCCCCGATCTAGGCAACATCCTTGTAAATCTCCTCTGCACCCTTTCTATGGTTTCCACATCGTTCCTGTAGTGAGGCGACCAGAATTCAGTACAGTACTCCAACTGGGGTCTGACCAGGGTCCTATATAGCTGCAACATTACCTCTCGGCTCTTAAACTCAATCCCACGATTGATGAAGGCCAATGCTCCGTATGCCTTATTAACCAGAGTCAACCCGCACAGCAGCTTTGAGTGTCATTTCATATTCAGTAGTGCATTTTACTCCTACAAGATATGGATAACAATATTTCAAGTCTATGACTTTTAGAACCAACAGCACAACAGAATCGATGATAGGCCAATGAAATGAACAAAATATCAATCAGGATTTCACTAAATGGCAAAATAAGACCACGCACAAGGACCCACAGAGTTAATTTTAGTCAAGTGAGTTTTAATTACGAATGTGAAATGTATATGGTTTATTTCACATATACCCTTTCCCAAACTTTCAACAACAGTCCAATAATCTGGCACTGTTGTGGTTTTGGTGGTGCTGGATAGGTAGATATTCCAGTATTGTGAATATTATTCCCTATCATCACACTTTTAATTAAATGATGTGTTTAAAGGAAGCATGGGGGGGGGGTGGAAAAAGCACCCATCACCTGCAATCTTGTACTCCTTCCTCACCGCCCCCACCTTCTTATTCTGGCTTATCCATTCCAGTTATGACAATGGGTCTTGGCCCAAAACCCAAAACACTGACTGCTTATCCCTCTCCATAGATACTGCATGACTTGCTGAGTTCCTCCAGCATTTTGTGTGTGTTGCTCAAGATTTCCAGCATCTACAGAATCTTGTGTTTATTGGGGAGGGAGGGGGGGGGGAGAGGGAGAAGGACTGGTACAGTTTAAAGGGAATACTGGAAATGAAAAGCCCAAGTGGCTTTAAAGGAGTGTAAGCAACAGTACCATTATCCAGTGAGCTAGGTGTTGAATCACTAGTTATTCCAAATCTTTGGATTGTGGACTATAAAAGTTTGACAGCAGTCAAAAACAAGTGTGAATGAATACAATTCACAGAAGCACAAGAAGCCACTTAACCCTTCATATCTATACTGATTGAGAAAACACTCTCCAACCAATAATTAGCATTCATTCCTGAAGATCAGGACCCTTCAATAACTGTTGCGTATGATAGTGTCTGTTCCACCACATTTTGCTCTACATCTCCTTACCACCCCTGAATGATTGATCCTTATACCAATTACTTTAATTCTATGTTGCTGGGTTAAGATATTCATAACTAATACTCACTTTACCTTGAAAACACTCATCACGAATAAGAAAATAAGTCATACAAGCCAGTTTAGGTTGAACTCAATATTTTTAATCTAAGCATCAAAACAAATGTCAAAGCATCCTCCTAAGCAAACTTTTATCACCAACTGACCTTCCAATTTCATCCTTACACACCACAATGTTTACAAGTTTCTCTGACATCTTCTCCCAGCAACCCTGTCAAGCTAAACTGAGTTACATTCCATAATCCCAAATCTAAGTTCCACGAGGCATTACATGATGAGCTCAAACAGAAGTTCTCAATCATAACACTGAGACAAAACAAAACCACTGCATTAGTCACTGTGTAAACATATTTTTGTTATGAACCTGAAATCTCTATTCTTAACATCTGTAGCACAGTGACTGTAAAGATGATTTTAATGAGAAAAATATCAAAAATATCCAAGTCTGGCAATGTCCTGAGATTCAAACTTTAACCCCTGCTAATCCTCGGGTTGAAACAGCTACCACATTCAGTTCCAAAATTTACACTTTCACACTAACCTCAATTTTGAACAATTACATGGTTCATTTGAGATTGAATCTAAAATGAGTCCAAGGTTTCTCAAAATTGAAAAATTACAAATCCAAGGCAATCAGTTTAAGTCTCAACAAGAAATACTGGGTGCCAGTTGTTTCATCATGTTCAGCTGCTTGCTGCCCCGTGACTTCAACATCCTGCTCAATTCAAAGCCACTTTCACTATATTGCACCTTTAATGCGTGCCCACTTCCCAAAAATTCTAAAACATGGTTACCTGCAATAATCGGTGCACAATTTATCTAAACGTTTATTGGTCTTCACAGGGCAGATCCTCAAAAAGGTCTACGTCAATCAAAATTAGGTTTACTATCACTGTCTTTATGACGTGAAATTTGTTGTTTCGCAGCAGTGCAAAGACATAAAATTACTATAAATTTCAAAATAAATAGTGCAAAAAATCAAGGAATAATGAGGTAGTGTTCATGAACCATGCAGAAATCTCATGACAGAGGGGTAGAAGTGGCTCCTGAATCATTCAGTGTGGGTCTTCAAGCTGCTGCGCCTCTGCTGCCTTGATCCTAATCCTGCACAAAATCCTATACACCCTTTACAATCACGAGCTTGTTAGTTCACCCTATGATTCAACTTTTAATTTTTCATCAACCTTAAATTCCCTCTGCAACATATCCTATACATCAACTTCAGTCTTCAATGTTGCCACCAAATATTTTCCCTTAATATTATTCTTATCCTAAATGGCTACATTTGTGCTACATCCATTCCCCACCTTTTGGAATTCTTCTCCCAAACCTGTCAAACTTGTTTCACCCAGGTTAGTTTCAACCAGTTCCAACAACATCAAATTCCTACACTGTGGAACAATCTGAGAAGTCTGGTTAAATGCTACACCTTTTTTCACTCCCACAGGTAAAGTTGGGATTTTCTGATCAATTTTTCCTCAAAGTTCCCAAAAACATACACAAAAACAAATATTCAGGATTGTTTAAAATTTTAAAAACTACAAGTGCCAGAAATGTGGGGTGGGGGGAGAAAAACAAAGAAATGCTGGAAAAACTCAGCATATCAGGTCACGTCTGTGGGAACAGAAAAAGAGTCATCGTTTTAGGTCTAAGACCCCTCATCAGAACCAGGGAAATTGATTTGTTCAAAAGGAGCAAAGTTAAAAAAAAACTTTACAGAAATTAAGCCAGAATCTCAAATTGCAGAGAACCATGCACACTCTGCATAAAGATCATAATGTGGCAGATGTAATGAATGGGCCTGGCCACCTCAAAGAGTCAGGAAGCAAATAATCACCAATCTGTGGAATACAGAAAAGCTTTTTAGAAAACATTAAACCACCTTGGCTGTCCTTTCGACTGAAACAACCCCATACAAAAGTTTTTTTTAAACTTTTTCATAGTTTGAACCGAACAGCTTGTGAATCGAGACATTTACCTGCACATTAATTTCACCGACAACCCCCATCTGGAGTGCTAACTTGTCTCAAACAAGAACTGGAAAACCCTCAAGAACATCAGTTTACTAAAGACCAAAATGTAGGAGCAGAATTAGGCTACTCAGCTCATCAAGTCTGCTCCACCATTCCATCATGGCTTATTTATAACCCTCTCAACCCCATTCTCCTGCCTTGTCCCCATAACCTTTGGCACCCTGACTAATCAAGAGCCTACCATCCATCCTCTGCTTTAAATACACTCAATGACTTGGCTTGAACAGCTGTCTGTGACAATGAACTCCACAAATGCAGCACCCTTTGGCTAAAGAAGTTCCTTCTCAACTGTTACAGATGGACATCCTGCGGTTGTAGCCTCTGATCCCAAACTCACCCACTATAGCAGGGGCTCCCAACCCAGGATCCACAAACCCCTCGGTTAATGGTAGGGGTCCATGGCATGATAAGGGTTGGGAACCCCTGCACTACAGGAAACATCCTCTCCACATCCACTCTGTCCAGGCCTTTCAATATTTGACAGGTTTCAATGAGACCCCCCCCACTCCACCCCATTCATCTAAACTCCAGCAAGTACAGGCCCAAAGCCATCAAATGCTCATACAATAACCCTTTCATTCCTGGAATCATTCTCGTGAACCTCCTCTGGACCCTTTCCAATGTTAGCATTTTTTGCTCACAATATGCAAGTTGTGGTCTGACCAATGACTTAGCATCACATCCCTGCTCTTATATTCTAGTCCTCTTGAAGTGAGCATTAACATTATATTTGACTTCCTTACCACCAACTCAACCTACAAGTTAACCTTCACAGAACTCCCAGTACCTTTGCATCTATGGTTTTTGAATTTTCTCCCCATTCAGGAAATATTCAGCATGGTTGATGTGGTCTTTCAGTTGATTCTGTTACGGTTATTATTCTATGGATTTATTGAGTATGCCCGCAAGAAAATGAATCTCAGGGCTGCATATGGAGATATACACATACCCTGATAATAAAGTTACATTGAACTTCCCTATACTGTATTCCACCTGCCACTTTTTTGTCCATTCTCCCAATGTCCAAGTCCTTCTGCAGACTCCTTGCTTCCTCAGCACTACCTGCCCTTGTATCTTCCACCTATCTTCATATCATCTGCAAACTTGGCCACAAAGCCATCAATTCTGTCATCTAAATCAATGACACATTACGTGAAAAGAAGTGATCCCAATACTGACCCTGCGGAACACCACTTATCACCAGCAGTCAACCAGACTCTTTATTCTGTTGTTTGCGTCTTTATTCTTTATTCTCATTCTTTGGTTCCTGACAGCTAATCTTCTATCCATACTACTATCTTCCCTGTAATACCATGGGCTCTTATCTTGTTAAGAAACCTCAAGTGCAACAGACTCCAGCCCTACTATGCATGCTGCTTGGGAGAGTGAGAGAAAAGTTTGGTCTGTCGTGTTCTTTTGCTCTGTTTTAAATTTTGGATGTGGCTGCTTATACAACTTGTGTTTGGTCTCCTTACAGAGGCTGCAAAATACTCTTTTTCCGGCCTATCGCTTGTTTTGGGTGACCGATTTTTTCCCCTTTGCATAAGCAGTTCGCTAGCGGTAAAAGAAGGGCTTAGTTGTTTTAGACGAAAAGGCAAGCTGATAATTAGATGGTGGTGAAGTTGTTGTCAGCCTCATAAGGCAGGACCAAGGGTCACTCTGTGGTATAGTTTACTGGTGAAGGAAGCGAATCGACCAGGGAACACAAATTTAGAAAGTCTGGGGAAGGTCCAAGCACACGTTAGTTGCTATCTGGTACAGCAGAAGCAAAGTAGGAATAGTAGTATAAATAATAGTTTACTTTTAAGAATTTAAATTGAATACAATCACTTAATCTTCAGTAGCTCACCCTCCCCCTCACAAAAGTATAATAACGCAGTCTTTGCAATGTCAGTTATGCCTTACGTTCAGATTCACAGAAACTTGCTCACCTCAAGAGTTCATATGTGAGAAATGTCAGCTAATCCAACACCCCGGGAACAAGGTGGCTAAATTTGAGGAGATAGCTGACCTGCAATGTTGTAGAGAATTGGCAGATCTGCTCCAGATGCCCTTCAGGGAGATAGTGTGCACCCCAATAGAGCCACGGGTTGAGACTCCAGACCAGAAAGAAAGAGACGTGGGTGACCATGAGAAGTTAGTGCAGGGTAAGAGCCCAGGGGTATCAACCCCAGAGTTGGAAACGTCTAACTACTTTGAACACCAAGCGATTTGACAACAACCATTGAAACTTTTGAGGTGGGAGGCAGGGCAGAGGAGCCCCACAGGACCCTCTCTAATCCTAAACCTAAACGCTGTAGGCCATATGAAAATATGACAGCTATAATCAAGAGGGAAATTCGGATTGCCAAAAAGCAGGTTGAGAAGAATATTGCTGATAATGCTAAGATTAACCCCAAGAGATTTTTTCAATACTTTCATAGTAAAAGAAAAATCAAGGAGGAAGTTAAGTGTATTAGGAATAATAGTGGGGTATTAACTTATGCACAGAAGGGTATAGCGGATACTCTTAACTCATACTTTGCTAAAGTATTCACCTGCGAGGATGTTAGCAATATGCCAGTAAGTGTAGAGAAAAATAAGCTTGTTTAAAGTGACTGAGACATCTTAGAAAGTGACGTCCTTCTTCAGCTGAAAAGGCTGGAAGTTAATAAATCTCCAGAGCCAGACAACATATATCCAAGGGTACTTAACGAGGTCTGTGATTATATTTACAAACCCCAAACATGTATCCTTCAAAAGTCATTGAAGACTGCCGAAATCCCCAAGGACTGGAAATGGGCTAATGTTGTTGCAGTATATAAGGGTGACGCACTGAGCCTGGTAACTATTTACCAGTAAGCTTAATGTGTATTGCAGGCAAGATAATGGAAACAACAATAAAGAATGAGATGGAAAAGCAGCTGATAAGAACAAGCATGTTAGCAGAAAGCCAGCATGGGTTCAGAAAGGGGAAATCATGTCTTACTAATATGCTGGAGTTCTATGAAGAGGCAACTAAAATTTATGATAATACAGTGATAATTCATTTACTTGGACTTTCAGAAGGCTTTTGACAAGGTACCCCCACAATAGGTTAATAATCAAATTACAAGAGGCAGTGATTCAGGGTAAGCTGTGCGAATGGGTGCAGAATTGGCTCAAAAACAGAAAATGAGTAGTGGTGAGAGGATAATTTTCACACCTAGATGTTAGCATTGAGATGATTCCACAGGGATCAGTTCTGGGGTTGCTGCTGTTTTTAATTTACATTAATGATTTGGATAAGCACATCACAAATAAACTAAAGTTTGCAGATGACACAAATTAGGGGGACAGGCTGCAGAATCAATACAGTTAGATCTAAACAAAATCCAGATTTGAGCAGATAAATGGCAGGTGAAATTTAAAGTAAATGCAAAGTATTACATATAGGAAGTAGAAGTATTAGATAAAAATATACAATGGGGTCTTGAAAGTGCACTGTATGAAAAGGATTTGTGAGCCCTGGTAGACTCATCACTATCAACAGAGGCAATTAAGAAGGCTAATAGAATGTTGGGCTATGTAATGCACTCAGTGGAGTTCAAGAGACGTTCTCCTTAAGCTGTATAATGTGCTTGAGGCCACACCTTGAATACTGTCAAGATGGCACCAGCAAACGATTCCTAGGGTGACATCTTCCAAATAGCAAATCTCTTTAATTACTCCACTTTTTCTAAACTTGCTTGTTCTTTTAGTATTGTTTGTGTTACGGAAACCATTGAAGCCTGTGATGTGCAGTTTGGAACTCGATCAAATGATCTAGCACTCTGCTGTGTCCGGAGAGCTGCCTCATGGAGAACCAAGGCCCAAAAAGGACCGAGAATACAATCTGGTAAAGACCAGGAACATGATGTGGGGTCATGAACGACTCCAGCTTGAAGCAGCGAGGAATATTGAAGCATTGAGATGAATGCAGAGGGAGTCAGTGATCGCTCCCAAAGGAAACTACTGAGGTGATTGCAGAGGCAACCAGTGATCGCTCCCAACAGAGGCCACCGGGGCATTCAGATGAGGTGCAAGTTCTGAGTCACAGCAGGACTGATCAATGCTCTGAGATTTATGTAATTGGACTGTACTTTATATTGGACTCCTTCGGTTTTTTGACATTTTCTTTCTTGTGACTGACTGGTGGTTGATGATCTGTTAGTTCTTTGTGCGTGTGTTGGGGGGGGGGAGAATCATCAGGAGTTTTGATGCTACTGTCAGTGTTCTTTTTTGTAAGTGAGGGGATCATTGTCACTGTTTGTTTTCTGCATGGGAGGAGTTTGGGATTTGTTACTATTGTTGCTGTTTTTCTTCTGCGAGTGAGGGGGTCAGGGAATGTTATTATCACTTTATTCCTGCAGGGGAGGGGATGGAGATTTGTTGTTATAGTCATTTTTTTCCTGCGGGGGGGGGACTTTGGGTTTCCTGAGTTTTGTTCCTTTTTCTGTTTTCTGAGCTGGAGGAGAGGGTTGATGTACAGTATTTCTGTCTTTCGTGGCTATCTGGAGAAGACAAATATCAAGAGTTGCATTGTACATGCATACTTTGACAATAAAATGGACATTTGAACCTTTGAACTCTGGGGTTTAGTCCATCTGGTCCAGGTGACTTATCTGTTCTCAGACCTTTCAACTTCCCAAGTACCTTCTCCTTAGCAACTACACTCACTTCTGCCCCCTGACACTCCCAAATTTATAGCATACTGCTAACGTCTGACGCAAATTACTTAAGTTCATCCGTCATTTATTTGTCCCCCATTACTAACTCTCCAGCATTATTTTCCAGCAGTCCAATATCCACTTTCACCTCTCTTTTACTCTTTATATATCTACAAAAACCTTCAGCATCTTCTGATATTTTTGGCCAGCTTACCTTCATATTTCATCTTTTCACTAATTATGTAATTTTTAATTGCTTCCTGGTGGTTTTTAAAGTTTCCCAATCCTCTAATTTCCCACGGATTTTTGCTGTATTACATAGCCTCTCTTTTGCTTTTATGCTGACTTTGACGTCCCTTGTCACCCACAATTTCCTCATCCTTTCTTTAGAAAATTTCATCTTTGGAATGTATCTATGGAATGTATCTTTGGAATGTACCTTACGAATTGTTCCCAGAAATTTCAGCTATTACTCTTCTGCCATCATCCACGCTAGTGTCCCCTTCCAATCAACTTTGGCCTGTTCCTTTCTCACGCCTCGGTAATTCCCTTTACTCCACTGATACATTTGACTTCAGCATCTCCTTCTCAAACTACAGGATTAATTCTACCATATTATGATCACTAAGGGTTCCTTTACCTTAAGCTCCCTAATCAAATCTGGGTGATTACATAACACTCAGTCCAGAATTGCCCTTCCCTTAGTGGGATCAACCACAGTCTACTCTAAAAAGCCATCTCATAGGCATTCTACATATTTTCTCTCCTTGGATCCAGCACAAATCTGATTTGTCCAATCTATCTACATACTGAACCGCCACACACACACACACACACACACACACACACACACACACACACACACACACACACCCCTACTATAACATTTCCCTTATTACATGCCTTTTCAATTTTCCATTGACATTTATATCCCACATCCTGGCCACTGCTCAGGGGCCTGTATACAACTTCCATCAGGGTCTTTTTACCCTTACAGTTTCTAACTCTATGTTCAAGGATTTTACATCTTCTGATACTATGTCACCCCCTTCTAAGGATTTGATTTCTTTTTTTTAAACCAGAGACACCCCACCCCCTCTGCCTACCTGCCTGTCCTTTCAATACAAGGCACATCCTTGGATGTTAAGCTCACACCTAGGATCTTCTTTCAGCCACAACATCATACCCAATCTCTAACTGCACTACAAGGTCATCTACCTAATTCAGTACACTGCCTTCATTCAAATACAACTCCTTCAGTCCTGTATTCATCAATGTTTTTCAATTTTCCCATGTTACACTTTACTTCATCCCACTGCCTGCAATTTTGCTCTATCAACTGCCTGTTCTTCCTCAGTCCCACTGTATCGACTTGTATACCAACTGCCTCATCCTCAGCCCTATCACTCTGGTTCCCAGAGAAAACTGTTAGCAATACATTAGAAAATTAAGTACACATACTGAAACAATCCCTTCGCACGCATACCTTTCCCCCTTTGCCCTAGATACCCCAACCCACCCATCCCCAACATCAATTTGATCAAACAGAACCTTTAAGTAAGGTTTTAGAAATTTAAGACTCTGACTGTGCATACTTCTTGTATGCACAGAGCTTGAAATTAAAGGGAAAATGTATTACATTAAATCTTGATTCAAAGTTTATCAATTTCTACCTCCAATTATGGTACGGAACAATAGTTGAAGCCTTTACTTAAGTTACAGCAGAGATTACTCCCTTAAATTCAACAGTCAATATCAAAAATAATAGCACAAGTAATGGGCTAAAATATAAACATCTTGGCAAAGTGTTATCACTTAAATATAAACAATTCAATTATAAAAAGGCTTCAACCAAAAAAAAACGTGCGGTAAGCAGTGAAAACCAAACAACCCACACTTTAAAATATACTTGCATACAGAACAAAGCCACCCTGTGCATGCCATGTGATTTCAACTGACATCTCAACACCAAACACAAATGTTGATTCAGGTGTTAGTTTTGCTGTGCCAAGCAGCACCTGAATTGCACCTCCAAACTGAGAATCAGGGAAGCTGAGCTGGAAAAAAGCAGCCAAGCTAAAGTTCATTTTGAATTATTCATAGATCATACGGGCAAATGTAACATCACATTTTTCCAAACTGTCCTTGATAAAGGTAGTGGAGAGCTGTCCTTTTGAACATCTGTAGATAAAGGGTTCCAGAATTTTCTGTCAGCAACAATGAGAGTTTAATATTTTTGAGACAGGACTGTGTGCAATTTCAAAGGGAATTTGGAAGTGCTGACATTCGAAATACACTTGTCATTCCAGATGGGAAACTTTATAGGTTTTCAGGTGTTATGGAGGTAACCTTGATGCAATGCATCTCCTCAATGGAAATTTTCACATTTGCTTTTCTCAGTAGGAAAAGTCAAATTAACACATCAAGAGATGCGTGGGAACAAGCGTCTAAAGCAACTTCCATTGAGTCACACTACACCCACTCTGAGCTGGAAGCATACAAATCCTCCCCCTATCATATTTCCATGAATATTCAAACATCCTGAACTAGATTCAGTCCTATTGTAGAAGTGCAGCCCATCACTTATTTGGTGAACTTCAATGCTAGTTACAAGTTCCTATTCCTGATCACTGCTCGGAGTCTTCAACTGGAAAATGCCCAAGTATAACAGGATTAAGTTCAGCTACTGGATCCTGAACAACTGTTACTATACAAGATTATACTCCAATGATAGTCAAGTATGGGGCAAAGTCTCCCTGTGAAACACATTTAACCACAGAACAGGAAAACAAACATCACTTGGGCTCTTTATAATGTGTGTATCAAATATTGGAAAGAATAATTTAGAAAGAACAATATGAACCTGTGGCTAACCACGTCCTCACAAATATAAATGCTGTTGCAGCAAAATATTTGCCATCAAGTTGCCCAGTCACAGACTGAGGAAAGAAATGTTCCACTGACAAAAGCAAGCTAACCAATTCCCAATAAATGATAATTTCCAATGACAGGAAAGAATTGATAACCAACTTGGAACTGCACTGGCAGTTCCTGTAGCCTTCCTATCCTCACCTGTGCCAAACACAAAGTGGGCTCTTAACTCACTAATCCTTTACACCAAATTGCAAGACAGCAAAGTCCAAAGTGTAATATATCCAACTTTGAAAATGATGCAAAGCTGGAACGTAGCACAAGTTGCAAAGAACTAAGCAAATGAGAAGGCAAAAGGCAGATTGACTATAACATGGAAAAATGTGATTACTTACTCTGGTACAAAAAACAGAAATGCAGGGTATTCTTTTGAATCACATGACACTAAAAGGTACAGATGTTCCAAGGAATCTAGGCATTGTTAAATTTAGGTAACTAAAAGTTAACACGCAGATCCAGCAAATATTTAGGAAAACAATATTGGCCTTTATTGCAGGTGGATCTGGGAATCTGGAAATGCAAAGCAATACAATGCTGGAAGAACTCAGCAGGTCAGGCAGCATCTACAGAAAAGAGAAAACAGTCTTCGTTTCAATCCAAGACCATTCATCAGGACGGGAAAGAAAGAGAAGTCAGAGCAATAAGGTGGGGGGAGGGGAGAAAGAAGTACAAGGTGGCAGGTGACAGGTGAAACCAGGAGAGGGGGAGGGGGTAAAATAAAAAACTGGGAAGTTGATTGGTGAAAGAGAAAGGGTTAGAGAAGGGGGAATCTGATGAGGACAGATGACCATGGAAGGGAAGGGAGGAGGAGCATCTGCTCCCTCTGATGCACAGGTAAGAAGATAAGGTGGGACAGGGAAAAAGGAATAGGAAATGGTGATGGGGGGGGGCACTTACCAGAAGTTCAAGGAATTGTTGTTCATGCCAGCAGGTTGAAGGCTACATAGACAGAATACAAGGTGCTGCTCCTCTAACCTGAGTGTGGCCTCATCACGGCAGTAGAGGAGGCCATGGATGAACATGTCGTAATGGGAACGGGAAGTAGAATTGAAATGGGTGGCTACAGGGAGATCTCACTTTTTCTCGCAGACAGAGGAATCAGGTCTCACTGATATACAGGAGGCCACACTAGATGCAATAGAAGACCCCAACAGACTCACAGGTGAAGTATCGTCTCACCTGGGAAAACTGTTTGGGGCCCTGAATGATAGGGAGGAGGTGAAAGGACAGGTGTGGCACTCATTCTGCTTGCAAGGATAAGTACCAGGAGGGAGATAGGGAGATCAGTGGGGAGGGACAGGTGAACAAGGGAGCGATCTCTGTGGAAAGTGGGTGGGGGGGGGGCTGGAGATGTGCTTGGTAGTAGGATCCCGTTGGAGATGGCAGAAGTTACAAAGAATTGTGTGCTGGACGCAGAGGCTAGTGAGGTGGTACACGAGGACAAGAGGAACCCTATCACTGGTGTGGCAGCAAAAAGATGGGTGAGGGCAGACATGCGCAAAATGGAAAAGATGCATTGATGGTGGAGGAAGGGAAGCACCTTTCTTTGAAGGAGGAGGCCATCTCATTAGTACTTGAATGAAAAACCTCATCCCGAGAGCAGATGCAGTAGAAGATGTCTACATGATTCTTAAACATACCTAGTAGCAAGTTCCAGATAACAAATCATTCTGTGTAAATACTTACCCAAATATCCCCTTAAAAAATCCTTCCATTCATCCTGTGTCGTCTTGCTTTTAATACACTTATCATGGGAAGAAGATTTTGATTACTTATCCTATACCTCATAATCCAAAATGCTTCTCAGGTCACTTTTCAGCCTCCTTGGCTCCAGGGAAAACTAAGTATGTTCAATTTCACTCCATAACTAAAGACCTCAAATCCAGACAATTTCTTCAGCTCTTCCTCATTTGGTGACCAGAACTACATTAAATACTCCAAATGTAGACTAATCATTGTATTGTAAGGTTGCAACATACAGTACATCCAACATATTCTACAAAAACAAACATGCCATATGCCTTCCTCACAAGCCCATCCACTTGTATTGCCACTTTCAGGAACCTATAAACTTGAACCCCAAAGGTCTCTCTATTAATCACTATTCCTTAGCATCTTACCATTCACTGAATGCACTAGCCCTATCTGACTTCCCAAAATGCACAACACATAGGACTAAATTGCTTCTGCCAATGCTCCGTGCAACTTTCAACTGATATACAATATATTGCATTGTACCCGAGACAACCTTCCTCACTATCTAAATCACCAACTTTTCTGACATCCACGAATTTACTAATTACACCTACCACATTCACATCCAGATGTTAATACTTAACAACAAACCAAGATCCCACACTAATCTCTGTTGTATACCATGAGTCACAGACTTCTAATTAGAAGACTACCCTTCCCCACAATCCTTTGGCTGTCACCAGGCCAATTTAGGACCCCTTTTGTGTTAGCCCACCATTGTCAAATTGACATTGACTAAAGTCACAGACATGGTGGGCAGAAGAGCCGCTACTCTGCTGTACAACTCTAAAGCTCAGAGAGATAACTATGCCTTTACACACAATAGGAGCGCCACAAACATAACAGACATCTTGAACGTGCAGACAAGGTGCTGTTTCAAAGTTGTGCATGGTGTCATGCAATTGCACAGGCAGACAAGCAAGGACAATGTTGGGCAAGTCATTCCTCACATTGACTTACTTAACACATGCCACATACCTGGTTTGGCCATACATTTCAGGATTCAGCCAGTTGGATCATTGTTGGTGCTATCAGGCCACACTTTAAGTGGATGAGCTTTGAAGCCTCTCACCCAGAGAAGCCTTTGTTATTCATTACTTCTTCCATATGTTGTTCAACAAGGATGGGGACTGATTCATCATCTAAGATAACAAGCAAGAAGTTTTCCATGTGTGAGCTATCCCATGAGTCTTCACAAGTACAGATTTCAAACAATCATTGCTGTCATCACAATGTTCAGAAAGATCAACACAAAAACTTTATAACCCCTCTCTAACATCTCCTGTTTACCAAGGAACACTTCCCTTTCTGTAACATTGGAAGTTGTTTTGTGTGGAACAATTCATCCCAGGCTGCCAACAAGTTAACTTGTGTTCATTCCAAGCATTTAATGAAACTATCTTAAAATAAATCATTGACCATGTTTAAGAAATGAATACATTACCCAACCACACCGAGTCACTGAGTGCAAATTTTTGGAAAAATTATCTCCAAGGTCTGGTTTGACAGCAGTTCAATTACTAAACACAAATCTGAATTTTCTACTACCAGAACACAGGAAATTCAACATGTTGAAATGCACAAGTCAGTCAGCATTTGCAAAGTACAAGTGACATTTTGGTACTCACCCAATACACACAAGATAGTATATTGTCAAAACCCATCTTTGCTTACAAATGCTGTGATCAGCTGCAAATTTCCAATACTGTCTATTTATTATGGACACAGAAACAATGGCACAAGAACAGATGTACCATTATATCCCCTGGGAAGACTACATCAAACCTGCAATCACTCCCAAGGTTCAATATTGCCTTCAGCTTCCCAGAGGCACAAATTTTCCTCTCCTCCAGAAAGGCCTGAAACTCACATCATTTATAAGCTAAGCAGAAGTGTGACATCAAGGACAGCTATAGTATACAGACTACTGTATTCTACATTAAGCCATTTTTATTGCAAAGAAACATCCATTTAGAGATTACTTAAATAAGGTAGTCAATCTTCATTAAATCATTGCCTCCATTCGATACACAATTAGATTAAGATTGCTTGCCTAGTCCGCAAAATGATCAAACTACTGCAAACAAATACTGATCATATAGCAAACAAGTACACCTTTCAGTTCATAATTGGAACTGCTAATTGCTGGATACATGGGTTAGTACTGGCAAAATAAAATAGACCAGACAGATGGCATTTTTTCAAACATTGGAAATGTCTGAATCATCCATCCACGCCTTTTCAAAAAATATAAAAGGACAGAAAAGACAAAGGCAGTGGTGGTAAGAAATAGTGGTGTAAGGGAATAGTAGAGGCCCAAATAAGTTCATTAGACATGATATCAACTTTAAAATGTTTAAGGCAAAGCATTTCCTACTTTACCACTTAAAATTTAAGGCCAAGTTTTTCTTTGAAATAATTAAATATCATGATTAACTCAACTTGTATTCTTATACTTATTTTTCTTATCAATTCACTCACTGTGCAAAAATGCAAATTCCCATCCTAGACAATACACCCTGTACCTGTGCAGCTCACAGATACAGGGTACAGTTCAGTATTGTCTTCCAGTTGAAAAACAAAACACTTTCCTCTGAACACATCAAACAATTGCTCACCATTTACAGCCAAGAATCTTAAACTAAGCTTCAGACTAGCTGCAGCTGAGCTAGACATTCACTGCACAAATTCTATGATTTACGCAGAGCAAGTCAGACAGCTCACCCAATTATACAACTTGAACCAGTGCCTCCACAGCAGAGATATCAAATACTATCCATCACCCACAAAATTTCTATCGATACTTCATCCATAGCACACCACTTATTTTCCACAAACTGATATTGCTATGCTCACATAACTTTAAAGATTAGCTTTATTTGTCACGTGTACATCAAAACATACAGTGAAATCTGTATCATGAGGATGTTCTGGGAGCAGACTGCAAGTGTTTCCATTCTTCTGGCGCCAACATAGCATGCCCACAACTTAACCATAACCCATACATTTTTGGAATGTGGAAGGAAATGCATTCACTGACAAAACATGCAAACACCTTATAGACAGCAGCAAGAATTGAACCCCAAATTGTTGGTGTAGTAATGTGATGCATTAACCATTATGCTACCCTGCAGTTCACAGCCAAGATGTTGTGAAACTTGGCAACATCTCTCCCCATAACCACCTCCAAATCATTTATTGACAAAATATACATTATCCACCAGTACAAAACATTGCTGATGCCCGATTGAAGTCACCAGCTACCATACAGGCTCAATTCCCCAGTTTCCTCTTTCTCCTCGAGAGTTAAAACTGAACCACCCACTTCGCACCACAAGTTGTGCAACAGAGGTTTCTCACATGAAAAATGCTGTAGTTGGCATGGACCAGACAGGCTGAAGGGCCTATTTCCATACTGTATTACCCTTAGACTATTTTTTTCACATCCAAATACATTATATGACTGGGATTTTTCAATTACATTCCATCCCTTGTATTAGTAACACACAAACCACTACATTTATCATTCTACTCATATCTACATCCGATCAAGATGGTGCCTGCGTACAACGCTCCTTTGGTTGTCATCTTCTGGACAGATCGTGAAACCTCCCTTTTCACTTCTTTTATGTCTTTTACGTTTGTTTCTTGTCCTGAATGTGATTCTGGAACTGTCAGAGCTCGTGTTTTGCTATTTGGAGATCCGTTGGGTGCTTCGGCACTCTGCAGTATCCAAGATTATGGGAGACAGAAGCAGCGTGAGCAAACCTCATGACAAAAAGGTTGCAGTATGGCACATGAGCCGATGTTTGACCCTAATTCACCAATTATAGCTTCCACTGTTCGCCAATTTAAAGTGACAAAGGCGATTGAAACCATCATCAAGGTGAGTGCGAAAGCTTGGAAATCGATTGGGTGTTCCAGTGCTCTGCAGTCTCCGGGAGGATTCTGGGAGGCAGACTGCACGAACCTTGTAACGTGTAGGCTGCAGAACGGGGCACTAACTGATGTTTGGCTCCATTTTGCAGATTAAAGCTCCCATTGTTCACCGACTAAAGCACCAAGAGTGATTGAAGCAAGTACAGAGGGTAAATGCCAGCTGCCTATATTTTGATTGGTTGCTCTGTACCAGAGAGGGAAAGGCCTGCCGCTGTGTCCAGGCCTGTAGAGTATTGCCCAGGTTTTTTTCTGCATTTTAGATTCGGACTTTGGACTGTAGATTATTTTTCAGTCTTTTAGTTTTTATATTCTGTGTTTTTTCACCTGATCTTCTCAGTTTTATTTTGTGGGGGGAGGAGGATTTGGGGGGTTAATGTGCATGACCGATTTTGTTCATTTTTTTTTGTTTGGGAGTCGATGTGCCTGATCCATTCTGCTCATTTTTTGTGCAGGTGAGATTTGGGGTTGTACCTGTTCGGTTTTTGTTTTTTTTTGCAGGGAGGGAGGATTTTGGGGGTTGGTGATCATGCTGTCTTTTCTTTTTCTTTCTTGGTTTTGTGGCTACCCAGAGAACTGAAGAATTTCAGGATTGTATACTTTGATTATGAATGAACGTTTACTGTTTGCAGTTCCCAATAGAAGTCCTCCTTTGAGGGAGAGAATCACAATACCTCTAAAGTCACTCGGATTCCTGGTCATATTTTCCACTTTCAGCTGATATATTTCCCCTTTACTTCAAAATATTAGGGCATACATCACCATCTTTAGCTTAAACCTGCACATAATCTCATTACAAGTGGTCCACACACCAGTCTTCACAGTTGATTTTCCACGGCAAATGAATGAAGACTACCAACAACTTGATTGACATATCATTCATAAAAACTTGGACCACTTTCTTAAGGCAATGAGCCCCTAAAACCAATGAACAGCCTGCGCACCGCTTCCTTAAAGCAGGCACTCATGAGGTATGAACTGTCTCCACAGGACATGCTCAGTCCAGTGGCTCATAATCGTTATTCCCAAAATCCACTCTTCTTCCCAGACTTATGCTCAGCATATGACAACCTCACTCCCAGCACCACGTCAATGTGCCTTCACATCCATGACTGAAAACCAACTTTCGCCCATCATGTCACTCCCCCAAACCCTGCCTCAGAAACCACTCTCCCTTATCAGCTTAGAATGTGTTCAGCCAACTGCAAATCACTCTCCACATGACCACATTCCCTACAAATCACCCACTGTACGTTAACCATTCACCCTAGGCATACATTAACCACTCTCCTCGACTCACACTCACTGCACATTAACCACTCCCCAACCCACCACCACCCTGGCTCACACTCGCTGCACGTTAACCACTCCCCCTACATTAATCATCACCCCACCCCCCCACACACACACACTCGCGGCACATCACTACTCCCCCACAGGCTCAAACTCACCGTACCTGAACCATTACCACCACCACCCTCAGCTCACATTTCGCCGCACATTAACCATACCACCCCGCCCCCGTTCATACTCGCCATACATTCACCATTACCCACCCCAGGCTCACACTCCCCGTACATTAACCATTATCCCCCCCCCCACCCCCGACTCACACTCACCATGCGTTAACCATTCCCCCACCACCACCCTAGTTCACACTCGCTGTACATTAACAATCCCCCCCCCTACACCGCCTCCGGCTCACACTCCCGCCGACACACTCATCGTGTGTTAACCCCCACCCCTCCGGCTCACACTCGCTGTATGTTAACCACTCATCCCGACTCACACTCGCCGTGCATTAACCCCCTCCGGCTCACGAGGCACCAATTCTCCCGCCTATTCATTGCCGAAGTCTGGCATCGATCCGCAACCTCACTCAAAGCTTCAGCCGTCGAGTATCGGGCATACCTCTTTATGCTGACTCCGCCCTCATGACAACCGGACCCTGTAACACCACACCGGTTCCATGTCCTCACCACTCGCCGTGGTAACCCAGCCCGCACTCGCCGCTAGTAGCGTCACCACGCACCGCGTCACCCTGTCCGAAACGTCATCACCTGCAGCACCACCTACGTCGTCTAAACATCATCACGCACTGCACCACCCTTTCCGTATATAACGTCACACACGATATCGGGCGAGGTTGTGGTAGTTGGAAGGGCTGTGATTTGGAGCGGGTCTACCGTTGGGGGAATGAGGTGCAGGGTTAGTGCGGGATGGGTCGCTGTTCGTGTTCATGGTTGGAGAGGAGAAAGCCACTCTGGGCCATTTTTGTAGCGTTCAGTACCAGTACAGTCCATCACAGAAAAAGCCCTCCCCATCATTGAGGACATCTACAAGGAGCGCTGCCACAAGAAAGTAGCATCCATCATCAAGAACTCCCACCATGCAGGGCATGCTCTCTTCTAACTACTACCATCAGAAAGGAGGTACAAGAGCCTTAGGTCCCACACTACCAAGTTCCCGAATAGTTATTCCCCTTCAATTATCAGGGTTTCTAAACCTTCACTCGTCTCAACTCTGAATTGATACCACAACCTATGGCTCACTTCCAAGGACTCTACAACTCATGTTCTCAATATTATTTATTATTATTATTATTGGATTTGCACAATTTCTCTTTTGCATGTTGGTTGTTTGTCTTTCTTTGTGTGTAGCTTTTCATTGACTCTATTATATTTCCTTGTATCTGTTGTGAATCCCCACAGGAAAATTAATCTCAGGGGTGTATATGGTGACAAATATATACTTTGATAATAAATTTACTTTGAACCCTTGTGTCCCCATTCAATTGCCAACATGTCCTTCTCAAGTTTAATATGCTGCCATCATCTCTGGGGAGAAAATGCAACCTTGACTTCATTCTTTGCAGAATACCCTATATCCCAAATCAATGTGGTTTTTTTTCTTTCCCTGTTGCTATACTTCAATTAGGCAGATTATTGCCTTGGCATTGCACTGGAATTGCCAGCATAAAAAGCAAATTATCCTATGTGAGTAGTATCATCATTTGACAAGTTCAACAATGAGCACCTCCACTCATACAATAACCATAACACATCAAAAACACCCCGGGGCTTCAAAGAAACATTATGAAATACTATCACATTATCGCACATGTGCGATATTAAGTGGGGCAATCAAAAATATGGATGAAAACTGCGATCAACAATGGATAATGAAGTTTTCATGAAACAAGGTTGTACTACGAGGTGATTAAAGTTTTCAGAAAACCAAGAAGGACTGATGTTTTCCTTCTATCTAATGCAATTCCATCATAGAACCAGGCTTTTTGGATGCTAAATAGTCAAACACTTTTACACTCAAATGACAGTGTATATTTAAAATCACTTCTGCAAATGGTATTTTGACAGATCTGTGTCAACCAAAAAAATCAATGCATATGGGCAAATGCAGGTAAATGGAGCTGGCTATCAAAATGGACATGATCTTGTTGAGTAGCGTAAAAGTTTCATGGGTCTAAATGGCTTAAATAATTCCAAATTCAAAACTCTGGCTCCCTATTCAACTCTAAACAAGCCTCTAACTCCACTTCCTTTTCATCACAAAGATGACCTACTTTGATCAGTCCTCTCCATCCTCATATCAACCCACTGAATTTTATAAATGCTTTTGCTACTTAGTAGTACTGTCCAGGCCGGTCATCTATTTCCCTCCCTGTGAACTCAAACCCATTGAAAACTATGCTGACTAATCTTAGTCATGTCAAGCGCCCTCTGACCCACTTTAACTCATTCTACCAAATCTTCCATTTTAAGATTCTGATTTTTGTTTCAAAATTCCTTCATGGATTAAGTCTGCCATCTGTAATCTATTTCACTGGTAATTTCCTCCAACTGTAGACACCCTTGAATCTCCGGTCCTCAATAAGGAGTCAGCAGTGGAAAGCAGCCTTCCACTGCTGTACCAGAGTATCAACATCTCAAAGGATCTGACCTGAGCCCAACTCATTCAGCCCAAATCTGAAGAAGTGGCTCTACTCATTAGTAACTTGAGGAGACTTTGTATGTCACCAAAGACTGGCAAATTCCTATAGGTCTACAGTGGAGAGCATTCTGATTGGATGCGTTTCAGCCTGGTATGGAGGCTCCAGTGCACGGGACCATGCCTTCAGCTCTCACTGAAAATAAAGAAAAACCTCAGATGCTAGAAGACTGAAACCAAAATAGCTGTAAACAATCAGGTCAGGCTGCATTTTTGGAAAGAGAACTGGAATTGATATTAAAGGGGGAGACCCTTCACCAGCAGTGATGATGCCTGATCTCCTGGGTGTTTCCAGCATGTTCAGTTTTTATTTCATGCCTTCAGCGGTTTTATCTCAAATTTTCTTTCTAGGCCCACCTATCTCTCTCTTTCTTTAGGGCATTGTTTAAACCTAAGTCTTCGACCAAGCTTTTAGTCACCTCCTCTAATTTCCCCTTTGACTCATTGCCAAATTTTTTCTAGACATCCTTTTACTTAGCACACACTTTCATAATATGTACAAGACAGAAATAGTTTATGCTGGTATGTATGTTCCAGTCCAATTTTTCCTGCCAAAATTAATATCTCCTACTCCTTATTCACTCATGTACACATCAAACATTCCTCTGGTTAGATTTATTCTATTCACTTCATTGTTCTTTTTCTAAGCAAATTCCATATTCTAACCATTCAATGATTACCTAACTTACTTTTGGATTTAATACTGACCATCTTACAATCATGGCTCAAAGTTTTGATCCTGCCTACAAGTTGAAAAAAAAATTCAATATCTTCCTTTTCAAATGTTTCCATACTTTTGAAGTTCTCTGTTAGATTATCTTCGGTATTTGAGAACAAGAAAAACCACAGTCTTGTTCATTTCGTGTTACAATGTCTGAGTTGGCCCTTTGAGCCACGCTGCCCCAGCAACTGCTGACAAACCCAATTAACCCTACAATGACCAATTAGCCTACCCGGTACGACTTCAGACTGAGGGAGGAAACCAGGGGACCCAGAGAAAACCCACGCATTCCATCAGGAGGAAGTACAGGGACAAATTACGGAATTTCATCATAGTTAAACTTCAAACTCCAGAATGCCCCAAGGTGTAATAGCGTCGCGCTTACCGCTACGCTACCATGTGGCAGGAGATTTTATATCAAAGATGCGTGCATTTTGAATTTATAATTAAGAGGTGGAAATGCCACTGAGTAAGCAAGCATTTACTTCAATACCTAATTGCCCTTGAAAATGCAGGAAGACATCTTGAACCAGTGGACTTGAGGTATGAAGGTCTATTGTGTGGGGAGCTACAGGATTTAGATTCAGTGACAAGGATAGTGTGCAACTTTGGGAAACAGGCAGGTGATAATATTCCCTTGCATCTCCTATCATCCTTGAAATCATGGCTTAGTGAGGTGCGTTGCAGTTGACTGGGTGAATATCTGCAGTGCATTTTATAACTTGCATTCTCTGCAGCTACGGTGCATCAGAAGTGGAGTAAATGGATATTTGGGTTGTTGGGGCACTATTCAAGAGGGCTGCTTTGTCTTGGGTGATTTTGAGCTTCTTGAAAGTTCTTGGGATATCACTTAACTGGGCAGGTAAAAGTATTCCATCAAAATCATAGCTTGTAATTTGTAAATCATGGAAAAATGTAGCAATGTCAAGGGGTAAGGCAAGATCTTCATCCTCTGACCTTCTTCTGTACCACAGTGTTTGTGTTGCTGATCCAGGTCAATGGTAACCAGAATTTTGCTCGAAGTCTGAGTTGGTGCTGCAGTCTGAATGATGGTAATGTCATTGAATATCAGGTAAGTTGAAAAAGGATCTAGTGCTTTCCCAGCATATATGACAAATAAACTCTTCTCAGGCTTCCAGCCGGCTACAGGTATCGATTATAACTGACGTTTCAATGACAAACTCTGCCATCTTCATCAGGGATGATGCCTGGGTCTAGTGGTATTTATACCCCCATTGGGACCGCCTGGTATTAAAATAAAACTAGAGGAAAAGGATTTTAACAAAGATGAAAGTTTAAATTTCCACCTCCAGTTTAAATTCCATGCAGAGTATTTTGGAGGATCAAGAACCAAGAACCAAGGTCTCGTTCTAAGTAAAAACTGGAATTCGATTGTAAACAAGGTGGGAGAGTAGAAACCTGATTGGATGAGGATTAACCAATCAGGAGGGACGGACTGCAGGGGTATAAATACTACCCAGACATGCCCAGGCATCATCCCTGAAGAAGATGGCAGAGTTTGTCATTGAACCATCGGTTATAATCAATTCCTGCACCCAGCTGGAAGCCTGAGAAGGGTATATTCATCAGGTTAGGTGGTTAATCTCTGCACATTTGTAGCAGATGTATTACTTGCCACTGGTTAGCCCATACCTGAGTATAGCGCACAATCATGCATTGCTTCATTTGCTGAGGATTTGTGAACATCCTGCTGGTGCCATTGTGATGGAAGAAAGGTAACTGAATCTGCTGAAGATTGTTAGGCATAGGGCAGTGTTCCAAGGAGTTCCTGGAGATGGATAATTGACCTCAAATGAGTACAACTATCAGTCTTCATGCAAAGTATAACCAATCAAGTCTTGAATTTGGCTTAATGTCCATTGCCTCTGAAAACAACTTCAAGTTTCAATATATAATATTTATTTTGTAAAATTTTATCATATATAATACAGTACAATAAAAATCAGAAATACAGATAAATTTGAATAAGGTATCTATAGTGCTTTACACCACTTGCAACATGGTTTACATTTAGAAAAAATTAATCATTTTTTGGTACACGCAGCCTGAGACATTTTACTTGCATTCCAATCCATCAAGTCATGAAGAACTTTTTTTGCATTTGAAGACCAGCAAGTTTGATTTTCAACAGCTGTGGCAGGGCTTGAATGCTACAAAGTGAAACCAAGCGACATAGCTTGGTTTCACTCACAGATGAGCTCAATGCCTTTTATGCTAACTTAGACCATCAAAACACAGAAGCTCCTTCACAAACTCCCACAACCTCCAATGACCCTGTGATTTCAGCCTCTGAGGCTGACATGAGAGCATCCTTCAGGAGGGTAAGCCCACGAAAGGCATCTGGCCCAGATGGGCTACCTGGACAAGTACTAAAGAACTGTACTGATCAATTGGCTGGAGTGTTCACCGATATCCTTAACCTCTCACTCCGGCAATCTGAGATACCCACCTGCTTCAAGCAAGCTTCTATCGTACCAGTGGCTAAGAAAAATATGGTAACTTGCCTCAATGACCATCATCCAGTAGCACTTACATCCACAGTGATGAAGTGCTTCGAGAGGTTGGTGATGGATCTGCTCCAATTTGCCTACCGGCACTACAGGTCCACAGCAAATTCGATTTCATGGGCTCTTCACTCAACTCTGGAACATCTGGACAACGAAGATGCAGACATTAGGATGCCCCTCAAGACTAATCAATGAGTTTCAAATTCTTGGCCTCAATACTTCCTTGTGTAACTTAATTTCCTCACTTGCAGGCAGTTCAGATTAGCAGCTACATCTCCTCCACAATCTCCATCAGCAAAGGGGCCCACAAGGCTGCGTGCTTAGCCCCGATCTACTTGCTTTATACTATGACACAGTTCCAATGCCATATTTAAGTTTACTAATGACATCACTGTCATGGGCTAAATCAAAGGTGGTGGCAAATCAGCATATAGGAGGGAGATTGTAAATCTGGCTGAATGGTGCCACAGTGACAACCTCTTACTCAATGTCAACAAGACCAAGGAGCTGACTATTGACTTCAGGAGGAGAAAACCAGACATCCACGAGCCAGTTCTCATTGGAGGATCAGATGTAGAGAGGGTCAGCAACTTTAAATTCCTTGGAGTTATCATTTCAGAGGATCTGTCTTGAGTCCAGCACGAAGGTGCCATTATGAAGAAAACACAGCAGCTTTCTTCGAAGTTTACAAAGATTTGACATGTCATCTAAAACTTTGACGAACTCCTATAGATGTGTGGTGGAGAGTATATTGACTGGTCACAGTCTGGTATGGAAACACAAGTACCTTTGAACAGAAAATCCTACAAAAAATAGTGGATAGAACCCAGTCCATTACAGGGAAAACCTTCCCCACCATTGAGCACAGGGCACCAGCGCAGAAAAGCAGCATCTATCATCAAGGACTCCCATCATCCAGGCCATGCTCTCTTCTTGCTGCTGTCATCAGGAAGGTACAGGAGCCTCAGGAGCCACACCACCATGTTCAAGAATGGTTATTATCCTTCAACCATCAGGCTCTTGCACCAGAGGGGATAATTTCACTCAGCTTCACTTGCCCCAACACTGAAATGCTCCCACAACTTATAGACTCACTTTCAAGGACTCTTCATCTCATGTTCTCAATATTTATTGCTTAATTGTTTTGTTATTGTTATTATTATTTATTATCTTTCTTTTTGTATTTGCAGCGTTTGTTGTCTTTTTTTGGTCTTTTTGCATATTGGTTGGTTGTATGTCCTATTGGGTGTGGTCTTTCATTGATTCTATTATGTTTCCTGTATTTACTGTGATTACCTACAAGAAAGTGAATCTCAGGGATGTATATGGTGACATATATGTACTTTGATAATAAATTTACTTTGAACTTTGATCTCTGAACTTTGGACTGAATGTTATGCTAATTCGTGCATACTGGCCACTGATTAAAGGAGTCAAACAAGTTGAAAGGGTGATAAAGAGCCAGCTAGAAGGAGCAACTCTCTGAGTTACAGAACTGTTTTGAAAACACAGACTGGAACATGTTCAGGGAGGTGGTTACCTACGACCATCACTTTAACATAGATGAAAATGCAAGATCTGTGACTGGCAGAATGCAGAAGTGCATTGAGGATGTCACTATTATTACACACATCTATGGGAGAGCAAATCAGAAGCCATGGCAATTTCTGTTTATCAACTGCAGCTCAACATTTAATATGATCATCCCTCAGATGCTGGTGGGTAAACTGTCCTCGTTGGGTCTCAACACCTCACTCTGTAACTGAATCCTGGACTTCTTGACAGAAAGGCCGATGAACTGCTTCAAGAGGTTATTGATGAAACATATCAACTGCCTGGGGAGCAACTTGAATCCACTCCGTTTTGTTCCCCATCACAACAGGTTAACAGCAGATGCCATTTTATTGGCTCTTCACTCAACCCTGGATCATATGAAAAATGAAGATACTCTCATTGACTACAGCTCAGCATTCAATTCCCTCAAAAGCTAATCAGTAAGCTCCAAGACCTTGGCGCTTCATATGTGATGAGACCTGGATGCTGGCAGGGAGTTCAGTAGTCTTATGGCCTAGGGGAAGAAGCTGTTCCCAGCCTGACTGTTCTTGATCTAATGTTACAGTACCTCCGGCCTGATGTTAGAGAGTCAAAAATTTGTTGGACAGATGGGAGGGATCATTGACGATGGTGAGGGCCCTACATACGCAGCTCACCAGAAGAATTTCTCTGATGGGTGGAAGAGAGATCCCGATGATCTTCTCAGAAGTCTTTGCAATCCATTGTAGGGACGTGTAATTCATAGTCATAGTCATAGTCATACTTTATTGATCCCGACGGAAATTGGTTTTTGCTACAGTTGCACCAACCAAGAATAGAGTATAAATAAAGCAATATAAAACCATAAATAATAAAATAGTAATACGTAAATGCCAGGAAATAAGTCCAGGACCAGCCTATTGGCTCAGGGTGTCTGACCCTCCAAGGGAGGAGTTGTAAAGTTTGATGGCCACAGGCAGGAATGACTTCCTATGACGCTCTGTGCTGCATCTCGGAGGAATGAGTCTCTGGCTGAATATACTCCTGTGCCCAACCAGTACGTTATGTAGTGGATGGGAGACATTGACCAAGATGGCATGCAACTTAGACAGCATCCTCTTTTCAGACACCACCGTCAGAGAGTCCAGTTCCATCCCCACAACATCACTGGCCTTACGAATGAGTTTGTTGATTCTGTTGGTGTCTGCTACCCTCAGCCTGCTGCCCCAGCACACAACAGCAAACATGATAGCACTGGCCACCACAGACTCGTGGAACATCCTCAGCATCGTCCGACAGATGTTAAAGGACCTCAGTCTCCTCAGGAAAAGAGACGACTCTGACCCTTCTTAAAGACAGCCACAGTGTTCTTTGACCAGTCCAGTTTATTGTCAATTCATGTCCCCAGGTATTTGTAATCCTCCACCATGTCCACACTGACCCCCTGGATGGAAACAGGGGTCACCGGTACCTTAGCTCTCTTCAGGTCTACCACCAGCTCCTTAGTCTTTTTCACATTAAGCTGCAGATAATTCTGCTCACATCATGTGACAAAGTTTCCTACCGTAGCCCTGTACTCAGCCTCATCTCCCTCGCTGATGCATCCAACTATGGCAGAGTCATCAGAAAACTTCTGAAGATGGCAAGACTCTGTGCAGTAGTTGAAGTCCGAGGTGTAAATGGGGAAGAGAAAGGGAGACAAGACAGTCCCTTGTGGAGCCCCAGTGCTGCTGATCACTCTGTCGGACACACAGTGTTGCAAGCACACATACTGTGGTCTGCCAGTCAGGTAATCAATAATCCATGACACTAGAAAAGCATCCACCTGCATCGCTGTCAGCTTCTCCCCCAGCAGAGCAGGGCAGATGGTGTTGAACACACCGGAGAAGTAAAAAAAAATGACCCTCACAGTGCTTGCTGGCTTGTCCAGGTGGGCGTAGACACGGTTCAGCAGGTAGATGATGGCATCCTCAACACCTGGTCGGGGCTGGTAGGCGAACTGGAGGGGATCTAAGTGTGGCCTAACCATAGGCTGAAGCAGCTCCAGAACAAGTCTCTCCAGGGTCTTCATGATGTGGGAGGTCAATGCCACCGGTCTGTAGTCACTGAGGCCACTGGGGTGCGGCGTCTTCGGCACAGGGACGAGGCAGGACGTCTTCCACAGCACAGGAACCCTCTGGAGACTCAGGCTCAGGCTGAATACATGGTGAAGTACTCCACATAGCTGAGGAGCACGGGCTTTGAGCACCCTGGTGCTGACACCATCTGGGCCTGCAGCCTTGCTTGGGTTGAGACGTTTCAACTGTCTTCTCACCTGTTCAGCTGTGAAGCCCACCATGGTGGTTTTGTGTGGGGAAGGGGTATAGTCATGAGAGCAGGGTGGGGGTCTGTGAGGAGGGGTAGGAGGAGAAAGTGGAATATGTGTTGGTTGGGGGCCGACAAAAGATGAATCATGTGGGGGATGGGCAGACAGTACCAGACAGTAATGTCACAATGGGGTGCTGGGAACAGACCCAAATGCAAGACACAGATGCTGAAGTACAAGGAACAGGACTTGACTAGAGGAGGGACGTGAGAGGATTCAGACCAGGAGCAGGGACAAGAATGCAGACTTGGGCTAGGGAAAGTGGGACCAGGACTAGAAACCATGGACTAGGAGGCAAGGCTTCGACTCCTAGCCCGAGACTGGACAAGGACCCAGAACCTGGGTCTTGCCTTGGGCTCGGACCCCAGAACCAGGCAAGAACATGACATGGCTTCAGGACAGGACGTGGCTGGGGTCTAGAGGCCTGAGGTTGGAGACAAGACAAGGCTTGGACTCCAAGCCCAAGACTGGACAAGGACCCAGAACCTGGGTCTTGCCTCAGGCTCTGACTCCAGAACCAGGCAAGGACATGACATGGCTGCAGGCTGGGGTCTTGGGTCTTGAGCCTGGCTGCAGGCTGGGGTCTTGGGTCTTGAACTTGGCTGCAGGCTGGGGTCAGGTCTTGAGCTTGGCTGCAGGCTGGGGTCTTGGGTCCTGAGCTTGGCTGCAGGCTGGGGTCTTGGGTCTTGGAGCTTGGCTTGGGATCCTCGAGGCTTGGGTTCTTGGAGCTTGGCTTGGGATCCTTGAAGCTTGGGTTCTTGGAGCTTGGCTTGGGGTCCTTGAGGACTGGGTTCTTGGAGCTTGGCTTGGGGTCCTCGAGGCTTGGGTTCTTGGAGCTTGGCTTGGGGTCCTCGAGGCTTGGGTTCTTGGAGCTTGGCTTGGGATCCTCGAGACTTGGGTTCTTGGAGCTTGGCTTGGGGTCCTCAAGGATTGGGTTCTTGGAGCTTGGCTTGGGGTCCTCGAGGCTTGGGTTCTTGGAACTTGGCTTGGGGTCCTTGAGGCTTGGGTTCTTTGAGCTTGGCTTGGGATCCTCGAGGCTAGGGTTCTTGGAGCTTGGCTTGGGGTCCTCGAGGCTTGGGTTCTTGGAGCTTGGCTGCGGGATCGTCAAGGCTAGGGTTCTAGGGTTCTTGGAGCTTGGCTGCAGGATCGTCGAGGCTAGGGTTCTTGGAGCTTGGCTGCGGGATCATCGAGGCTAGGGCTCTTGGAGCTCAGAGACAGACTGGGAACCGAACATCAACATAGAGCTGGGACTTATCCTTCGACAAGCCGGGACTCATCTTTAACACGACACTAACGTGAGACAGGACAGAACATAGACATAGAGCCAGGACTTATCCTAAGACAAGCCAGGACTCAACTTCATTTCCACACCAAGGTGGGACAGGTCCCTCCATCAGGTAACGGCAGAACGGCTGGATTTACCCAACAGAAGCGAGGACAAGACAAGACAGATCCCCCCGCAGGGCAACGGCAAAACGGCCTGGCCTACCCCACGGAGGCGAGAACAAGACAAGACAAGACAGGACCCCCCGCAGGGCAACAGCGGAACGGCCTGACTTACCCCACAGAGGCGAGGACAAGACAAGACAGGACCCCCCGCAGGGCAACAGCGGAACGGCCTGACTTACCCCACAGAGGCGAGGACAAGACAAGACAGATACCCCCCGCAGGGCAACGGCAAAACGGCCTGACTTACCCCACGGAGGCGAGAACAAGACAAGACAAGACAGGACCCCCCGCAGGGCAATGGCGGAATGGCCTGACTTGCCCCACGGAGGCAAGGACAAGACAAGACAAGACAGGACCCCCCGTAGGGCAATGGCAGAACAGCCTGGCTTACCCCATGGAGGCGAGGACAAGAAGAGACAAACACCAAAGAACAACAGACAGTTCCATCTCTGCTCCGGGGAAGCTCTGAGACTCAGTTCAGCCAGCAACCTCAGCTGGCTACAGAAACAGCCAGATCCCTACCTAGCTCGGAGTGGCTGGCAGCCACTCAGCTGGCCCGGGAAACAGCCAAATCCATACCACAGAGACTACTCCTACAAGTGGCAACAAGTCTCCATGAAGCGGTGGTCTTCCAACCAGGCCTAGAGATCACGAATGTTTTCACTAGCCTTCCATCAGCAGGTTGCTCCAAGGGGGACTGACAAGACAAACCAGCAGCCCGCACTCAACCCCAAGGCCACTTATATTCCAAGCCCCAAGATGGAAATCAGACAGAATGCGGACTTCACGGACCAGACTATGACAAGTAATGCAGCTGGTCAGGGCACTCTCAAAGGTGCTCCCATAAAAATTAGTTAGAATGAGAGAGGAGGGGGAAGCCTCACTCGCTTCAGTCTCCTCAGGAGGTGGAGATGCTGCTGTACTTGCTTGAGCAAAGTGATGGTGTTGAGGGACCAGGTGAGATCATCCATTATGTGCACTCCCAGAAACGTGATGCTCCTAAGGAGCTGTGTATGTGCAGTGAGGAGCGGTCAGACTGCATCTTCCTAAAGTCCACAATCATTTCTTTGGTCTTGTCCATGTTGAGGCTCAAGTTGCTGTGCTTCCACCATTCTGCCAGCCGCTTTACCTCCTCTCTGTATACCACCTCGTCATTATTGTTGATGAAGCCAACCACTGTTGTGTCACCAGCAGACTTGGTGAATCAGTTTGAGTTGGATCTAGCAGTGCAGTCATGAGTCAACTGTGTAAACAGCCATGGGGCTGCATGCAGCTCTGGGGGCACTGGTGCTCAGCGTGATGGAGCTAGAGGTGTTGCTGCCAGCATGGAGTGCTACTAGACAATAGTCATTGAGGCAGATTACCACTTTATGTCTTCAGAATAATGCTGCTATTCCAGTAATTTAACCACTGCTTAGCAAATCTCATACCAATATTACATTGAATGATGGTCTTGAGTCTTATCTTGTCTCTAGCCTCAGTGTGTGAGATCATTTCAGCATCAGTATTCATGTTATATGACTTCAGTTGGTCACTGAAAATAGATATTCACTAACTTTATTTTCCTTCCATAAAGCTTCTTGACTCTTCTGTATCATACTATGATATTATACAGTGTCTCTTATTTCCATTGCTAAATAATAGTTTCCATTTTTCCAACAACAGGTGTTCATTTGTGATTTTCCAGTTCACTGGGATCTGTCCAAGGAATTCTGAAAGATCAGAGAGGAGGTGGAAGAGCTCGAGGCCAGGCGCCAGGCAAATAAACTCTTCCACAATGCCAATAAGACAAAAGAGATGGTTATTGACTTCTGAAAAACCCGCACCACTCACAACCCTTTTCACATCGGCGACACAGGAATGGAAACTGCAAGCAGTTTCAAACTCCTGGAGTGCACATCACACACAACCTCTCATGGCCCCAGAACACATTCTATACAGTCAAGAAAGCTCACCAACACCTCTACTTTCTGAGGAGGCTAACGAGAAGCTGGACGATGCCTAAGAATACTCATGACCTTCTGCAGATGCGCATTTGAGGGCATCCTAACATGCTGCATCACTGTGTGGTGCTCTACAGCAGGTAGTCAAAACTGCCCAATGCATCACCGGCAGTAGCCCAGCTGCCATCAAAGACGTATATACAAAATGGTGCCAATAACATTATGAATGATCCCATCCACCCTGTTCATGGGCTGTTTGTTCTGCTCCCATCAGGCTGGAGGCTATGCAGCATCTGTGCTAGGATCACTGGACTTAAAGACAGTTACTTTCCCCAAGCCATCAGGCTGATCAGCACCTCTACTCATTAACCCACCCCAGCACGCACCACCTCTATCACCACCACATACACATTACCTAGTGTCACTATGTACGTATCAGTTACTTGTACTTTGTGTGTTATAGGGTTGCTTTTATATTTATAATTATTGTGGTCTTTATTTTGTTTTTTTATTGTGTTATTTTATGCTTATTATGTCTTTTTATGCTGCATTCAATCCAGATTAACAATCATTTCATTTTCCATTACACTCATGTATTGAAGTGTGACAATAAACAATTTTGAACCTTGAATCACTGCAGCCACTACCTCTGCACCCCTTCCATCAGAACCACAGAATGCAATTATTATTCCATTATGCACAGTCTTGACTCCTGTCAATCTTCCATCCTTGGACTCACTTTACACCAGACGCTGTCGGAGCAGTGCTGCCTTGATAATCAAGGATACAGCCCACCCAGCCAACAAACTTTTTGTCCCTCTTCCCTCCGGGAGAAGGTTCAGGAGCTTGAAGACTTGTACGGCCAGATTTGGGAACAGCTTCTTTCCAACTGTGATAAGACTGCTGAACAGATCCTGACCCAGATTTGGACCGTACCCTCCAAATATCCGGACCTGCCTCTCAGTTTTTTTGCACTACCTTACTTCCCATTTTTCTATTTTCTATTCATGATTTATAATTTAAATTTTTAATATTTACTAATTTTAACTATTTTTAATATCTTTAATATTTAATATTTGTAATCCAGGGAGTGTGAAGCGCAGAACCAAATATCGCTGTGATGATTGTACGTTCTAGTACCAATTGTTTGGCGACAATAAAGTATAAAGTATAAAAGTATACTTAATCACTATCACCAGAATAAGATAATTTGATGTTTTTCATACACTCATTTTTTTATTTCTTAATAATGTTTCACTTCTCCACCATTGTTCAGAAGGTTGACACCGCTGTTCCTACCCACCACCACCCATCACCCACAGCCTCCAATCACCCATCTGCAGTCTATTGTGTCTCCATTTTACTGCCTTTTAAGCCTCTGACAAGTGGTCATACACTTCTGTTCCAGACTACTGACCATATCTAAAGTACTTAATCAAGGGTTGCTTGAAGTACAGTGTCTAGCTAACTTTTCTCTTGCTATGAATCACAATGTCAGTAGCTTAGATTCAAATTCTTCAACACCCTGCTGAGACTTGGATGTTCAGGATGTCACTGTTCTCCACAAACTTCCATATGTTATAGTCACAGTATGTTATCTGCCTTGCTTGTTCTAAATTTAATTAGCAAAAATAAAACATCAAAATAATTTTATATAGATAGGTAAATCTACAAATACAGTTCTCAATTTATTTAATAATCAGACATAATTTATATGTTCCAGCTCACAATTGCATTCTCCCCATGACCGTGTGTGTTTTCTCTGGGTGCTCCGGTTTCCTCCCACAGTCCAAAGACGTACCAGTTGCTAAGTTAATTGGTCATTGTAAATTGTCCTGTGATTAGGCTAGGGTTAAATTGGGGGATTGCTGGGTGGCGCAGCTCAAATGACCAGAAGGGCCTATTCTGCACTGTATCGCAATAAATAAATAAATTAATTAATAAGCTATAATTGAAACCATAATCTGGATGTTCTTCATTTAACCCTATTTATTTATATCTAAATACTAAGCAGTAGGTGTTGCTCCCACTGCACCAAGTATCCATGTTCACCAAGTTCCTGACTTTTGCTCTCCATAGAAGCAGCAGTTATAGCGAAATCTACTTGCATATATACTTAAGCATTGTATACTCTAGATCCTTTTGCCAAATTCATTGATAAAGACAGTGAATAAGTGAGGCCCACATACCGATCTCTACTACACATCTTATTGCAGCCTGGCAACCCGAAGCTGATCCATCTATTCCTGCTCTGACCATTCTTGTTTTCCTCATTTTTTTAAATATAATTCTTCATCCTCCAGCCTTAATTTTGTTTCATATTAACATTTTTGGCCACTTACCAAATGTTTTTTTGAAAATCAAACACTTATCTACCCTACCAGTTGCTACCAAAAAATTTACAGATTTATCAAACCCTATTTCCTTATTTTAATCCTCTATTCAGAATCACCAATCATAAGGTTTCTGACACTTTTCCCTCATAGCTGTCATGTTACGTCAGGTTCTGACTTGTATATTTCTCTGTGCCTAGCAACCAAGGCCAGACTTATTTTCTTGTTGATATTGCATTTCACAGAACGTATTTTAAACAGCTAATATTGTAGCCCTTCCTGAACTCACACATTCCCCTGAATCCCTATTTCCACCCCATGAGAGACAAGAAAGGACGGGGATACAGTTTGATCATTACATTTGTATACGTAACTAGTAAGTTTCTACTTTTCCAACAGCACACATCATTCTCATTCTGCAGAGGTCGTTTTTCCTCACTATCTTTAAATGATGCTTCCCTCCAATCATTTTGATTTTCCAGTGATTTGGAACTGAAGGCCTTTTGCATGGACTGGTTTATTCGGTGGTGAAACGAAGACTGTATGGCACTTCATAAAGGAAGATTAGATGCATATTCAGAGCTTCCTTCTCAGTATTTAGGGCCATAGAGTCGCAGAAAGAAACAGTATAAAAATATTCCCTTCAGCCCACACAGACTATCAACCATTCTTTTGCTGAAAGAACAGTTGCGAGGGCAATTTGAACAGCTTGCCGACTTTGCCCCAAGGACAGCTTGAGCCACAAGGATAACAGAGGGTGAGCTGAGAACAAAGCAATCAAGAGGTTGACGCCAGCATTTTTGAATTGCTGCAGTCCATCTAGTGAAGCTTAGTGCAAATGAGCACTGGCCACTTCAGAGTGCACTTAAGAGGCAACCATGTCCCTGTGGAGCAGAGTCATGTGAGTACAACAGAGTTTCTTCAGTAAAAAGTTCATTTTGATTTAACCATTAAGCAACAATTTCATGGTTACTAGTACCATTGCAAACTTTTTATTCTAGATAATTGAAGCAACTGAATTACAAAGTCCGAGCTCCCATAATGAGACAAATGTGAGCGTCCAGATTACTTGATTCTTCCTCTTGATTTGACCGAGCAAATTGACACTGATGGCATAGTGACTGCAGTTGTGGTATCACTAGGCGTGCAGCAGGACCAGGAGGAGAAAGAAAAGAGAGCAGGAAAACAAGGCACCTTCGAGGAAGAGGCATCATGAGTAGTAAAAAGAGATTTGGTTCCCCCACCTGGTTCTGGTTCCACCTGCCCTTTGCCTCTTCCCTGATATCTCCCATTATCACCTTACTTACTTATCAGATTTAGTACTGGTAGCCTTCGTGTTTCTGCTTATCTCCTCTCCTTCCTCTGTCTCCATCTTCACCCTCCCTTCTCCCCTCCCTCCTTGTTCCATCTGTGACTTTATTGTTTGTCTGCCTTCATCTATCATCCACCTGTCTGTCCCCCAACTCCGCTCTCCCCCCACCCTTCCCTCCCTGGCTCAATCTGAACATCATCTTTCACTCCTCCAAGTTTCACCAATAATTTTGGAGCCCTGTTTCACCATTCCCCCTGTCCTGGTCATACTGTCTATCTCTTCTCAGTCCTGATGCAGGGTTTCAACCCAAATTGTCGACAATTCCTCTCCCCCCAGGAGATGCTGCTCGACCTGCTGAGTTCCTCCAGCAGATTGTTTTTTGATCATGAATAGAGCCTGTTTCTCAAGAGTCTTAAGGAAGCGGAGGCACAACGGAGACTAACTTTTTCTAAGAAGATCAATGATATTTGTTGTGGTTAAAACCATGACTGTATTGTTTTGACTGTGCTGAGTAGATCACTGCATTTCAGTCAATTGTCTCACTGTCTGCAGCCCACAGCTGCACCTAGGATATAATAAAGCCTCAAGCTGAAGTAAGTTCACTTACTTCTCCTTGAGCCTGGGCATACCGATTTGCCAAGACGTACCATAAAGGGTTCCATACTGGAACCCTCTGGTTTGTTCAGGAATTGTAAAGAGTTTAACTCCTTGCGGCATTGGTGCATAAATGTTTTACACTTGGGAGCTCACTCCAATTTCAATTCCAGTCATGGTTGATATGATGACAGCTCGAGCTGCCATAGCCCATCTGGACACAGCAGGGGTAGATCTTCAGTATTTGTCTTCAAAAGGTCTGGTGGTCACACAAAACCCGAGCGGTGTAGCCTTTGAAAGCTAGGATGTCACAAAAAAAAACAGAGCAACCACGGTGGAAGACCATGGCTGTCAGGTTGGATCTGTAATAAATCTAAAACACCTGCACAATTAACAATATCAACTGGCATAACTTGGTGTATATCAAGCATTGATACAATATCTGACATGTTTTAACCAAAAACCAACTAACTGACATCAGTGGACCACTCTGGTCTGATCCATAGTTGTCCAGACATCCTCATTTTCAGCCATGTGATGGTTAATGCACAACAATCATGTCATTCAATTGCTAATGTTGAAATCTTGTGTGCTATTTTCACAGCCCATTCTTCCAAATCATAACATGATTGGGGTCAAAGTAGAATTGCAGCAATCTCAAATTTTTCAGATGCCATTTTTAAGGAATCATTCTGTGACCACAGTATGGCAATAAAATTGCAAATGATCACATTCAGCAGTCAGAAGAGGAGATTGATCAGAGCTTTAAAATCAAACTTACTGTTGTATGTACATCTGGATCTGGTTATGAGCGCCAACATGAACAACATTCCCAAACTATGCCCACAGAATTACCTAGCCCCATTTTTGCACTCATGGCTTCAATTACCCTTTGAACTTCAACATTGCATGAGTGGGATTGTTTATGCAGGTCGTAAAGAAATCATTAAGGATAATACCAAAAACATACTTGTGGTCAAAATCCGATAAAATAACAACTTAATTTCAAGGCAAAGCCTTTGAAATACAGATTTGGTGTACTTTTAGGACTCCATCACACTCACAGAAACATTGTAATTCAAATAACCAAAATGTACAACTAAAACCACAACATGCTGATGCTATTACGTGGCTGCAGGACCACAAACAAATCGCTTTGTAATTGAGATTCTAAAGCAACCTTCTGATCTTCAAATAACCTGGAGCCAACAGGATATTTTCTTGGCTCAGTAGGATACGGAATAGGTGGAAATTCCAACTATCTGAGAACTGAGCGTTATGGGGAAATGAAGTTAAGAGCTATATACTCACATCACCTTGTGAATCAGAAAAACACTGTGACATAAGCTGGAAACAGGATATTAAACGGAAGACTAAAGCATCCTGTCACCTTCAATGATGCTGCTGGCTATGGACACTGTATCAACTGCTTCAATAATGGAGGCAGTATTAATTATTTCTGGTTTATTGTTGCAAGCAAGAGGAGGGGGAAGTGTATTACGGGTTCTTGCAAAGTACTTGGGTTGATATGGTTGCCCTAGGCACATGCCTGGCATTGAGTGGCGGTCTTGAAAGGGGTGTTCTTGAAGGACTCAAATGTAACTGGGGAACTTATGAAGCAAATAAGTGATGATTGAAGAGATTGTTAGTAAGTATGTGATGTGGATATATAGTATAGATCCAGTGGTACATTTGATGGGAAATGAGTTTTGTGAATATATTCACTGACCTTGTGAGATTAAGCTTATGATCCCAGATAGAGGTCTGGGGTGCACTTCACCTGAAATGTTCCCTCCTGCCAATTCTGGCTTAGAATGGACTTGAGGAGATGCCTTTAGGTATAGAAAACATTTCTCATCATCTTTTCTCCCAAAATCAAGAGCTGAAGCTCAAAACTGGAGTGCCTCACATCGCCAGACTGTCATGGCTTGTTCCAATCTTCCCAAAGTTGTTATAGGTAAAGTGACAATGCTATTCACTTTATCTGCCATGATTAGGGCACCACCACACTTCCTGTACTATTACTTCAGGGCAACATTCCTGTCACTTACACTCTGGAAGACTTCCTCCCACACCTCTACCAAGCCACGAGAAGTAATTTATTTTTGCTCCAAGACAGCAGCTTCTCCCTTACCCTTTAATGCTAATGAAATGGGGAAAACCTGCTTTTTGAACCACTGTAGTGAAGGCACTGCCACTGTGTCATTAAGTAGGGTGTTCCAGGCTTGATCCACGATGAAGAAGGCTGAACGTAATCTTTCCACGTCAGAAATGGTATGTGACTAGGATGGCAGTCTCAGATGATCGTTGTTGCCTTTCATATTGGTAGAGTTCAGGGGTTTGGCAGGTACTTGGTGAGATGTTGTAATTTATCTTGTGAATGGTAACTACAAATGAATTTGCATTCACCGAATTTAAGGCTGTGCATCTCATAATCTCGTGTAATCCCTGGTTCTTTTGCCAACCACTTTAAACATAGGTTCTCCACCTGACCACCAATGGGAACAGCTTTTCTCCAGTTACCCCATTTAAATTTGTCACACTTTTGTATAACTGTGCAATTCCCTTTCAATGTTCTTATTTCATAGGAGAAGGAATTCTCAAAGTCATAATCTCTGCAACTATTCTGGTAAATCTTTGCTGGTTGCGCTCTAGTCTCTTCATGTTTTTCTTAAAATGTGATGACCAGAATTGTACACAATACTTTAGCTGTATCCAAAAGGTACATTACAAACATGTGACAAAGCCTTTCTTTTGTACTTTATGCCTCTACTAATGAAGTCTAATAGCTCATGTGCTTTGCTAACCATTATCTCAACATACCATGTGACTTTCAATGAATTATGCATAGTTAAACACATCTTTTGTCTGTTCCCGCACCCTCTTTTGCAGAGCATCATTTAATCCTCTATTTCCTTTCTGCTTAAATATATATTTTCATGCTTATCCGCTGTCTGCCTGCTCATTCTACCAGTCAATGACCTCTTCCAATCTATTACTCAATCACAGTCATATGACTGTACAGCACAGAAAAGGGCCCTTCAGCCCATCACATCTGTCCTGACCTTTATGCCTCTCTACACCAATCCCATGTGCCAGCAATAGGCCTATGCTTCTATGCCTTGTTGATTTCAGTGTCTGTCTAAATGCCTCTTAAATGCCGCAATTGCATCTAATTCAGTCGGATCTGTCCTCAGATTTTCTCACATTTTCAAGCTGTGCATAATCTATAAGCTTTGAAATATATATATATATAAATATAAATAAAACATTGACCAAATTGTCATAAGACTCTGAATGTTTCAGGAAAGGAAATCTGTCAGTCTTAATCCATCTGTTTACATGTGGCTCTGACCCAGAGAAATGTGGTTGAGTCTTAACCACTCTCTGAAATGGTTGTGTTCAGGGGATATTAAGGATTAAGTAAATACTTGTCTAGCCAGTAATGTCTAACTTGTAAACTAATTTAAATGAATGCTTGTTTTACCACTTCACAGGCTTTATTACTTATTACCACAATGCCCCACCTTAGTGCATTGAATAAATTTGGAAAGTGGCCACCTATCCTGTTGTCTGAATAGTTCATATTTATAACAAATAGTTGCGACCCACCTGAGATCAGTTTGGGACCCCATGTCAGCTATCCCACTAATTGGAACTCATGTAAATACTGTATACTCCAGATTCTCTGTTGCTCACATGCTCCGTTTCTTAGCTAGGTGACAGTCTCCTTAAATTCAATGAACTTTGCACTTCGCCACAATCTCCAAGGATTGAATTTATCAAATGCTTCTGTGCTGAAATAGCATACACTAACTTTCCTCTGTTGACTGCCTTAGCTACTTATTCTGATAAACTCAGAAAAACCAACCCTCTGCAGGTCTATGCTGGTTTTGTAATCATCAGGACCTGAAGAAGGGTCTCGGCCTGAAACACCAACTGTACTCTTTTCTATAGATGCTGCCTGACCTGCTGAGTTCCTCCAGCATTTTGCCTGTTTTGTTTTGGATTTCCAGCACCTGCAGGTTTTCTCATGTTTATAATTTCAGTAAGATGTCCTTTGTCTTGTGTTCAAGTCCTCTTGCAATAAAACCAAATGTAAAATTTGCTTTCTGTGAACGTGTGCTCAGGTCCTCCAGCATTTTAACATTTAACAGTGATTCATGTACAATATCTTTGAGTACCAACTCCTTTTAATTTCTTACCATTTAAAGAAGAACCTGTTTTTTTTCTCCCAATGTGAATGAGTTCACAATTTTTACATTATATTCCATCTGGCATAGTCTCATAATTTATTTTATTATATTAAGTGTTGTAATCACTTCCAACTTCAATGAGAGAATAATTTATTCTGAAGAAAATGAATACAAAGTATTAATGAGTACTCTCAGCTTTACCATCTGCCTCATTATGAGATTATTATTCTGTCCCAACGTAAGGGCATGAAAAGGTCCAAACCAAAAACTGGAGTTGCTGGAAGTCTGAAATAAAACAGAATTAGCAAATGTGGTGGTGGTTGTGGAAAGAGAAACCACATTAATATTTGGGTTGATGACCATTTGGCAGAGCAATATTTTCACTCTCAGCTTGACTGAAACTGTACTGTGCTCAGTAATGACTGTGTGGCATTGCCACCATCAGGCAAGTGCATGGTAGTGTGGCTGTGTACACAGCAGCACCACCCATGGGCAATGGCTGCTATTGCACTTTGCATCTATTGTATGGTAGGGCTCTGCCTGCACTGCAGCCCCGGTGGTGGTGGGATTGAAGTTCAGAGTAGCCTGTTAACAGTACTGCTCTGTCCTAGTTATTAAGTTTCCTGAATATTGAAAGAGTTCCACTCATCCAAAGTAAATGGAAAACATTCTGTCACACTACGATTTGTACCTTTGATGGGAGGGCTGTGAAGATGGCAAGAGGTGAGTCATTCAGCACAGAGTACCCAGTCTTGGATCTGTTTGTATAGCTGTAGTATTAATCTGGCTGGTGCATGGAGATTCTGGTCAGTGTGACCCCAGTATACTAATGATGCGGTGCAGCAACCTCTAGGGTCTTAAATAACTATTCACCACGTAACGCAATTATCTTCCACAGTAGGAGGTACAGTATGACTAGAATAATGTTTCCCCTTGATACCCATTGGCTTCAGTTTAACCAGAACTGCTGATGAATTTCTGTAGCACCTCCCTGTTAGTTCCAGCATCATTATGTGCTTCAAGAAGCCAAGAGCTTCAGGTGGGGGAGGAGATAGGTGAACCATAAGACCATAAAACATAGGAGAAGAATTAGGCCATTTGGCCCATCGAGTCTGCTCCACCACTCCACCATAGCTGATCGATCATCCCTCTCAATTTCATTCTTCTGCCTTTTCTCCACAACCTTTGATGCCCTGACTAATCAAGAACCAATCAACCTCCAGCTTAAATATACCCAATGACTTGGCCTTCTCAGATGTCTGTGGCGATGAATTTCACTATTTCACCACTCTCTGGCCAAAGAAACGTTTCCTCATCTCTGTTCTAAATGGACATCTCTTAATTCTGCAGCTGTACCCTCTGGTCCCAGTCTCTCTGACTCCCAACATTTACTTTATCCAGACCTTTCAATATTCGATCGGTTTCAATGAGATTCTCCCTCATTCTTCTAAACTCCAGCGAATACAGGCCTGGAGCCATCAAACGCTCCTATACGTTAACCCTGGGATCATTCTCATGGATCTTCTCTGGACCCTCTCCAATGCCAGCACAACTTTTCTTAGATAAGGGACCCAAAACTGTGCTCAATACTGGGTCCAGGTGACTTATCTATCTTCAGTCCTTTCAGTTTCCTAAGAACCTTCTCCCTAGTAATGGTAACTTCACTCACTTCCGTCCTTGACACATTCATATTTTTGGCATTCTCCTGGTGTTTTCCATAGTAAAGATTGACGCAAAATACATGTTTGTTTTCTCCGCCATTACTACCTCTCCAGCGTCATTTTCCAGTGATCCAATATCCACTCTCATCTCTCTTTTACTCTTTACATATCTGAAAAGACATTTGGTGTTCTTTAATATTATTTGCTAGCTTCCCTTCATATATCATCTTTTCTCTCTTTATGGCTTTTAGAGTTGCCTACTGTTGGTTTTTAAAAGCTTTCCAATCCTCTACCTTCCCACTAATTTTTGGTATATTATATGCCCTTTATTTTGCTTTCATGCTGTCTTTATCTTCCCTTGTCACCCATGGTTGCCTCATTCTCCCTTTGGAAAACTTCTTCATCTTTGGGATGTATCTTTCCTGAGCCTTCCAAATGTCTCTCAGAAACACCAGCCATTGCTGTTCCACCATCATCCCTTCCAGCATCTCTTTCCAATCAACTTTAGCCAGCTCCTCTCTCATGCCTCTGCAATTCCCTTTTCTCCCATGTAATACTGATGCATCTGATTTTAAATGCTCCTTCTCAAACTGCAAGGTGAATTCTATCATATTATACACAAAATGCTGGAAGAACTCAGCAGGCCAGGCAGCATCTAGGAAAAGAGTAGGCCGAAGGGTTTCTGCCTGAAACGTTGACCACACTCTTTTCCTAGATGTTGCCTGGCCTGCTGAGTTCCTCCAGCATTTTGTGTGTGTTGCTCAGATTTCCAGCATCTGCAGATTTTCTCTTGCTTCTATCATATTATGATCACTGCCTTCTAAGGGTTCCTAACCTTAAGTTCACTAATCAAATGTGGGTCATTACATAACACCAACTGGATTTTCCCAATCAACCTGCATATTGAAATCTTTCATGATTATTGCAATATTCCCCTTTTTACATGTCTTTTCTATATCCTGTTGTACTAATTTGTAGCCCATATCCTGGCTACTATTCGGAGGCCTGTATATAACTCTCATCAGGGTCTTTTTACCCTTGCAGTTTCTTAACTCTACCCAGAAGAATTCAACATCTTCTAATCCTATGTCACCTCTTTCTCAGGATTTGATTTCATTTTTAACCAGTAGACCAATAGAGCCACCCTGCCCCCTCTGCCTATTTGCCTGTCCTTTCAATACAATGTGTACCCTTGGATGTTAAGCTCCCAGCTATAATTTTCTTTCAGCCACAACTTAGTGATGTCCACAACTTCATAGCTGCCAATATCTAAGTGTACTACAAGATCATCCGTATACTGTGTGCATTCAAATATAACACCTTCAGTCTTGTATTCATCACTCTTTTCGATTTTGGCCTTCTGTTACACTTTACCTCATCCCACTGACTGCAATTTTGCCCTATCATTTGTCTGTCCTTCCTCAGAGTCTCAATACACATTGCATTCACTTGAATACCAACTGCCCCATCCTCAGCCCTGGCACTTTGGTTTCCATCCCCATGCCAAATTAATTTAAACCCTTTCCAACAGCTCCAGTAAACCTTCCTACAAGGATATTCATCCCTCTCAGGTTCAGGTGTAACCTGTCATTTTTGTACAGGTCGTACCTATGTAAGAAGTACATGAATGGCATATGTTATTATGCCACCATGTCATATGTGAATTAGAAGATAAACTAAGTGCACAAGCTATTCCTAGCTCCTGTGTTTTTCCTTCAATTAATTTCTGGAGTTACAAAACATAACAGTGGTGATGAAGAAGTTTTAAAATGAACCTGAGACATTACCTGAAGCGCAGCACTTTTTTTCTTCGGAAGGGAAAAGAAATACATTCAAGTTTGAAAAAAGTGAAGCACGTGTTTCTTCAGAAGGGGAGAGAGACAGTTGACTTACAAACAAGGCAGAAAACAGACAAAATTAACAAACAACAAGGACAGCTATGGGTTCATAATCAGTGAGTACCGGGTGATTGTTGTGTATTTAATATTTCAGTAATATTTGAGTTATATTGTAATATATTGTTCAATTAAGCATCCTTTGTATATGTAAGAAGTACTTGAATAGCATATGTCATTATGCCACCACGTCATAAGTGCACACCTCAATAAAAGTAAAATTAAGAGTACACGAGTATCTCTGGGCTCCTGTGTTTTTCTTTCAATTAATTTCTGGAATTACAAAACATAACAGTGGTGATGAGGTAGTTTTAAAATGAATCCGAGATGACTACTTATCTATTCAAGCACCGCATGTTTTTCTTCAGAAGGGGAAGAGTGAAAAAAAAGCGCAGAGTGTGTTTCTTCGCAAGGGGCGAGAGACACTTGAACTTTAAAAAGGGCAGAAAACAGACAAAATTTGCAGGTTCATAAACAGTGAGTACTGGGTGATGAAAGTAATAAATCAAAAAGAGAGCAGAAATGACTGGCTATATTAGAAAGATAGATGTGTTCAATTGCACATCAGATAACTGGATGATGTGTACTGAATGAATTGGGCAGTATTTGGAAGCAAATGAAAGTCAATGCAAGTGCCAGGGTTGCTGAGTGCAATTGGTGGAGAAGCATACAATTTGCATCAAAGTTTAACTGCTCCAACCAAACCAGCCAAAAAGAGCTCTGCTGATATAGTGAACACAATGCAGGAACATTTAGAACTGAAACCATTGTTGATTGCAGAATGCTTTAGGTTTCATAAGTGGAATCAAAAAGAATAGGAGCCCATTTCAGCTCATGTAGCTGAATTGAAGAAATTATCCAAGCATTGCCAGTTCAATGAAGCACTGAGCGATTGTTTAAGACCAGAAGACTGTAATACATGTGAATATTAGAATATTAGAATGTTTTTGACAAGAACAGGCCATTTGGTCTAACAAAACTTGCCAATCTCCTATTCACATAGTGTGTTGAAATAACTATTGAGTTTAGATTTGAAAGTCTCTAAGGTCCTGCTCTCAACTACATAACTAGGTAGTTTGTTCCATTTGTCCACAACTCGCTGTGTAAAGAAATACTTCCTGATGTTAGTCTGAAATCTCCTTTTAACCAGTCTCTAACTATAGCCCTATGTCCTCGCTGATGGATTAATTTTGAAGTAGCAGCTGGCGTCCACCTTACTTGTACCCTTAATGAATTTGAACACTTCTCTCATGTCTCCTCTCATTCTACATCAACTTAGGCTAAAAAGATTGAATTCTTTCAATCTTTCTTCATAGCTCATACCCTGCAGGCCTGGGATGAATCTCGTTGCCCTCATCTGAACTCAATCCAGTGCCTTCACATCCCTCACAAAATACGGACACAATATTGTACACAGTAATCTAGGTGTGGCCTCAGAGGCGCAATATACAGCTTAAGGAGAATGTCTCTTGACTTGAACTCCACTGAGTGCATGATATAGCCCAACATTCTATTAGCCTTCCTAATCACTTCTGTGCGTTATCTAGATGTTGATAGTGATGAATCTACCAGGACACCCAAATCCTTCTCATACAGTGCACTTTGTAACTCAAGACCCACCATTGTATATTTATATCTAATATTTCTACTTCTACATATAATATTTTACATTTACCTACATTAAATTTCGTCTACCATTTTTTACCCACATCTGGATTTTGTTATTGATTCTGCTGCCTGAATATTATCAGCCCGTCCCCCTAATTTTGTATCATCTGCAAACTTTACTGGTTGATTTGTTATGTACTTATCCAAATCATTAATGTAAATTAAAAACAGCAGTGGTCCCAAAACCTATCCCTGTGGAACCCCACTTTTAACATCTTCAAGGTGTGAAAATGATCCTCTCACCATAACTCTTTTTTTTTTTGTTTTTGAGCCAATTCTGCACCCATTCACACAACTTATCCTGAATCTCTACCTTCTGTAATTTGATTATTAACCTCTTGTGGGGTACCTTGTCAAAAGCCTTCTGAAATTGTGTGGAATCTTCCAAGAAAGCATTCAAAAACAGCTCCTAACTAAAGCACAACTCACATTTAAAATATCAGTTGACATCGTTGTATCAATGGAAACAGCAACCAGAGACACAACTGAGTTGTAGTCAGAATGAAAATGAACATCAACAAAATTGCAATGTTTAAATAGAAACCTGCCTGGCCAAACAAATTATATTACCATTGTGGCAGTGGCTCACATACACCAGACCAATACTGGTTTAAAGGCGAAATCTGCAGAAAATGCTACAAAGTAGGATACATACAAAGAGAATGTCAGGAAGACAAAATAAATGGACTGCACAGGGAAGAGGTAAAGATAAAATGTCAAGTTCCAAAAAGTGCACTAATCTGCATACTGTAGATGAAAAATATGATAATGATGAGAGTGGCACAGGACTCTGTAGCCTTAAGATTTACAATATGAAAACTAACAAGGGACAACAATATGGCTTACACCAGAACTGAATGGTAATTAATTAAAATGGAATTGGACACTTGCTCAGCTATTTCAGTCATTCCACAAAATGAGTTTGAACAGCATCTCAAAAATACTGAACCACAGCCTGTAGATACCCAACATGCTGAAGAAAAGATAATTCCTGTGAGAATGATATTCGTAAGTGAAGTGCAACAACCAACAAACCACATTGGGCTTGTATGTGGTAAAAACGGGGGGGGGGCAGTATTGTGGGGCCATGATTGGCTGAGACAACTACAACTTGATTGGAGATTTATCCACCATTTGCATGCCACATCCCCTGCAATGAAGCCAACTGAGGTGACTTAAGAAAGGTACTGGATGATGCCACAGCAATGTTCAAGGATAGCACTGGAAAACTCAAACGTATTAAGGGTAAAATAGTGTTAAATGAAAATGCCACGCCCAAGTTTTGCAAAGCCCATCCAGTTCCTTATACCATCCATGATAAAGTAACCAGTGAGCTATATGGTATGAAGGCTGAAAGAATTCTTTCCAAGGTTGAGTAGAGCCCATGAGCAATGCCAAAGGTCCCAGTAGCCAAGAAGACTGGGTCTGTCAGAATCTCTGATGATTTTAAGGTCACCATCAATGCAGTACTGAAAGTAGATCAATACACCTCTGCTCAGGAGAGGGATATCTTTGCAAACCTTTCTGGAGGGAAACACTCAGCAAAGTGGACTTAGCTGACTCCTACCTACAGATGGAGATGGAAGAAGAGTCCGAAGTGTTTCTCACCATAAACACTCACAAAATGTGACAAGAGGCCTAGGTGAGGATAGTAAGGACTGCTGGAGTATCTAAGATTAGAATCTAGGCACATTTCCAAGACTGAGACGAGAAGAGGGTTTATGAATAGACGCTAGATGAGAACCTGATGAGACTAGATGAGAATCCAAATAAGACAGAAATCCTAAACGCAATTGCAGACTAAACCAAAGTTGGGCTGAGGATTGACCCTGTACCTGAGTTCAGGTGCTCTTTAAATATTCAGATCTAGCACCAAAATATGGCCACCAATTAGTAGAGCTCACCCAAATCTTTAAAGGGCCTGCGCCAGTTATCCATAGTCCAGAGAATTGGGATGTCTAAACCCCAGAGGCTGGCACGGTTGGGTGCTTACCATAACACAAAAGGCTTTATCTGTATAATAAGCTTGTTTTTGGAGGAGCATCTGCACCTGCACTCTGGCAGAAAGCTATGGACCAGGTGCTACAAGACTGCCCAGGCACTCAGTGTTACCTGGATGACATCATTGTTACTGGTAAGGATGACATGGAACATCTCCAAAATCTCAAGACAAGTGTTAAAGATATTAGAAGACTCTGGGCTCAGAGCATGACACAATAAGTGTCAATTCCTTAAACCAAGCACCACTACTGTGGTCACATAATTGATGCACAAGCTTTACACAAGTGTGATGAGAAAATTCAAGTAGTGGTGGATGCCCCAAGACCAAAGGAGGTGTCACAGTTGTGGTCCTTTTTAGGATTTGTCAATTACTATAACAGGTTCCTGACAAATCTGGCCACTCTGCTCCACCCTTTGAACTCATTACTACAGATTGGGAAGAAATGGCAAAGGATAAAGTAGTGTGAGGTGGTTTTCCAAAAGGTATAGAAAATGGTGACGTCAAACACTGTACTCACACATTAATGATCCACAACATCCAGTGATGTTTGTCTGTGATGCCTTGTCTCATGGTATAGGTGCAGTCATGTCACAAGTTATGAGTGAGGGAAGTGAACGTCCCTTAGCCTTTGCATCACGTTCCCTTCCTGCTGCAGAGAACAAATACACACAGATTGACAGAGACTCTGGTTTGGGGTGTAAAACGTTTGAACCAGTACTTGTATGGGAGAGAGTTTACCCTCATTACTGATCATCAACCACTGGTGTCCATTTTCAATCCACAGAAGGGTGTTCCACTAACAGCAGCAGCATGAATACAGAGATGGGCTCTGTTTCTTGGAGGACACGATTACAGACTTGAATTCAAGAGTACAACTAAGCTTGGAAATGCTCTTGGATTGTCTGTTTACCCTGGGAAAAAGAAATACCTGAAAAATTTACAAGAGAGGACACTTATCTTGACATATTCTCCCTAATACAAATCAGAAGTTTCCCTATTATGGCAGATATGATCGAAAGTTCAAAGTTCAAAATAAAATTTATCAGAGTACATACATGTCACCACATAAAACCCTGAGATTCTTTTACTGTGGGCATACTTAGCAAATCTATAGAACGGTAACTGTAAACAGTAAGCATCAGGAACTGCTAAATATAAATAAACTGTGCAAATGCAGATGTAAATAAATAGCAATAAATAATGAGCATGAAATCACAATATAACAGATTCCTTAAATGAGTATAGCCATCCCCTTTTGTTCAAGGGACTGATGGTTGAGGGCTAGTAATTGTTCTTGAACCTGGTGGTGTGAGTCCTGAGGCACCTGTACCTTCTACCTGATGGCAGCAGTGAGAAAAGAGCATGGCCTGGCTGGTGAGGATCTTTGATGATGGATGTTGCTTTTCTACAGCAACATTTCATGTAGATCTACTCAATGGTTGGGAGGGTTTTACTCATGATGTACTGGGCCGAATCCACTATCTTCTGCAGGATTTTCCGCTCAAATGCATTGGTGTTCCCAAAATGCAGTCAGTCAGCACACTTTCCACCACACATCTATAGAAGTTTACCAAAGTTTTCGATGACATGCCAAACCTCTGCAGACTCCTGAGGAAGCAGAGGTGCTATTGTGCTTGCTTTGCAATAACATTTATATGATGAGTCCAGGACAGGTCCTCTGAGATAGTGACATGCAGGAATTTAAAGTTGTTGACCCTCCCCATCTCTGATCTTCTGATGACTACTGGCTCATTGACCTCTGGTTTCCCTCTCCTGAAGTCTACAATCAGTTCCTTGGTCTTAGTTACATTGAGTGAGAGGTTGTTGTTATTACACCACTGAGCCAATTTTTAATCTGCCTCCTGTATGCTGATTCATCACCTCCTTTGATACAGCCCACAACAGTGGTGTCATCAGCAAACTTGTATATGGTGTTGGAGTTGTACTTAGGCACACTGTCATAGGTGTAAAGCAAGGGGGCTAAGCACACATCCCTGTGGTGCTCCTGAGCTGATGGAGATTCTGAAGGGAAACCAGAAAAGACCCCACACTGTCTCAGGTCTACACGGCCACCCAAAACACTGGAATGTGCAGCAGAAATTCCAGTTCCCCCATTTTTACCAGCACTGGGATGAACTTGCTCATGATGGGGTTGCCTTAAGTGGGGATTGACAGTTGCTGTAGCATCCAAGCTGAGAGCTAAATTGTTGGAGAAGTTACATGCCAGTCATCTAGGCATGGTCAAAACGAAAGTGTTGGCTTGGAGCTTTGTCTGGTGGCCTGGGATAGATCAACAGATTGAGGAGCTTAGCATGTTAGGGATGCCAACATGTCCAGAAGATGCCAAGAGCAGCATCTCTCCATCCCTGGAAATGGCCTGCAATGCCCTGACAGAGGATTAATCTGGATTTTGCTGGACCATTCATGGGCACAAATTTCTTGGTATTAGTGGGTTCAGCTACAAAGTGGCCAGAAGAGTTCCCAATTGCCTCCACAACAGCCACACACACTGTTGATGTGTTGGGAAGTCTCTTTGCAAGGACTGGTGTTTCAGAACACTTAGTCAGTGACAATGAACAACAGCTTGTGGGGCAGCAGTTTCAGTCATTCCTAAAAATTAATAGAATAAGATGTATTAGATCTGCACCACACCACCCAGCTACAAATGGCTTGGTGGAAAGGTCTGTCCAGAGCACAAAGGGCACGCTGTGAGCAATGTCAGCAGAACACACTACAATGACACTGAATCAGAAGCTCATTAATTTCCTCCTTACATATCGCAATGCAGCACACTTCGCAACCAACAACTCCCCAGTTCTGCTGTTACTGAGTTGTCCTTTACACTCATGCTTGGATCTCCTCAAACCCAATCTCAGAAGGACTATGCAGGACAAACAGCAGAGACAAGTTGAGGGCTCTTCAAACAAGGAGGTTTCACTCCTGGACAACGAGTCCTGGTGAGGCGCTACAGAGGTGATCAAAAGATTAAGGACAGAACTGGACCACTCTCCTACACAGCAGAGATTGCGTCTAACGTCATCTGGAGACGACATGTTAATCAGTTCAAAGTTCAAAGTAAATTTCTTATCAGAGTACATATATGTCACCATATACAATCACAAAATTCATTTTTTGCAGGCATACTCAATAAATCCATAATAGAATAATAACCATAATAGAATCAATGAAAGACTGCACTATCTTGGGTGTTCGACCAGTGTGCAAAAGACAACGAACTGTGCAAATACAAGAATTAAGAAATAATGATAAATAAATAAGCAATAAATATTGAGGACATGAGATGAAGTGCCCTTAAAAGTGAGTTGAGAGGTTTTGGAAACATTTATTTCAATGAAGGGGCAAGCGAAGTTGAGCGAAGTTATTCCCTCCGGTTCAAGTGCCTGATGGTTGAGGAATAATAACTATTCTTGAACTTGATGATGGATGCTGCTTTTCTGTGACAACACTCCGTGTAGATGTGCTCAGTGGTGGGGAGGACTTTACTTATGATGAACTGGGCCGTAGCCACTACTGTTTGTAGGATTTTCCATTCAAGGGCACTCATGTTTTCGTACCAGGCTGTGATGCAGCCAGTCAATATACTCTCCACTACACATCTATAGAAATTTGTCAACGTTTTAGATGTCATGCTGAATCTTCACAAACTCCTAAGGAAGTAGAGGTGCTGCCGTACTTTCTTTCTATTTGCACTTACATGCTAGGCCCAGGATAGGTCCTCCGAAATGATAACGTTTGAGGAGAACAGAGTCAATTGTTACAGAAGGAAGCTGTCCAGAACTATCAGAACCACTTTCTGCAGTCCCAGACTCACCTCCTACGACCACCATGGAGGAGACCCCAGAAGAACCTGAGGCTGTTTCACAGCCACAAGTCTCACCTGTCAAGTAGAGTGATCCCCCTTGTTAGGAAAGATGTTATTCCACAAGATTAAGATCCTCCACAGCAATTAAATCTTTGGGCCTGACTGGGACAATTTAAAATTTACTATACTGTGGATGTCTGTATAGCAGTTGTATTGTATATATTGTATTTATATTGTATTCACTGTATATAAGGTAACTGGAGAGCAATACGTTACACATTTGAATTGAGATACATTCTCTATTGAATTGAAGTTTATAGCTAGGCAGGGAAGAGTGTTGTGTAATTAACATTTCATAATATTTGAGTAATATTGTTTGATTAAACATTCTTTGTTTACATTATTCATTATGGGTTATATATAAGAAATACATGAACGGCATATGTTATTCTGCCACCACCTCATAGGTGAAAAACTAAGTGTTTTTCTTTTGATTAGTTTCTGGAGTTACAAAACATAGCAGGTGAGTATGGCCAGGTGGGAGGTGGGGATCAGTGTGGGTAACCACATCATCCTTCCCTTGGCTGATTCCAAACATCACCTAAAGTACCAGCCCCTTTCTCTACCTTTCTCCCTCCCCACGTCCCATCTGCCTATTCTTTTTTCTTGTTTCCATCTGTTGTAGTGGTAGGAAAAGAAAGGGGTAATAACCAGTAAACGAGAGAGGGTTAATCACCAGTAAAGCTTGTGATGATGTGGTAACAGGGAACCATTGATAAGACTCAGCAGGAGAGAGATGGGATGCAGCTGAAGTACAGAGGCTTGATGATTATGCCCTGATGAAAGCTTGGACTGTTCATTTCCCACCATCCTGTAGAATTCTACATGATTCAGTGTTGATATTGCCTGACCTGCTGAGTTCCTCCAGCATTTTTGCGTGTGTTGCTCAAGATTTCCAGTATCTGCAGAATCTCTTGGGTCATGATAATTAGGCAACAACACCCCACTAATGTTGTTGTTAACTAAGTTAGATTTATGCATAATTAAGTGCTTTATTCTGTAATGAAAAATTAGTTTTACAATAATTAAGTCTGTGTAATGATGAAATCAGAGATTGTTTCTCAGTACACATGACAATGATAAACCAATTCCAAAGGTAACAATCAAAACTTAGTTAATAAAGTTTTCTGTATAATCATGTACGCAGAGAGACGTATGAGGCAGTCCCTGTCCAGTCTCCTGGTACCCACCACCTTTCAATAAATCAGTCACCAAATCCATGTTTATTTTGTCACTCTCTTTTACAATTTGGTTTTGTTGGCAGGATACCCCACTAGATCGCAAGCAACTATCAGGCTCCTGGGTAGATGAGGATATCCTGTTAGGCTTAAGGGATATTTCCTGTCAATGTGACCATCAGTTGTAGTGAAAAGAGTCCTTGTAGCGTTAGAGGAATGGGGGTTTTGGGTGTCTGAGTAACAAGCAAACAGGACCCCTGTGCCGGAATTGCAGACCCAAGGTGTGGCTGCGGTGAAGAGGAAGAACCTGGAGGAGACCGGTGAAATAGTGTGGGGACCAGAAGGATCCCTTATATGGGCAGTAGCACAACATGACTGTATGTTGTATCACACAAGAATATGTTAAGAAAGCTTGTGATCCAGACAGGTCAATCCCTGGGCAAATGGCTTGGTGGAAAGGATAAGAAAAGGGAGGGCTGCGTTAATAGTAGCAGCTTTAATGCACAACTGACATTGGTAGTAATAGCTTGTTAATCCAAATATCTAATCAGCATGGTCAGGAGGTTCAGTTGTTCTTCAGACCAAACATCAGAATGAGGAAGAAATGTGATCTAAGTGAATTTGATTGTTGGTGCCAGACGGGGTGGTTTGAGTATCTCAGAAACAGCTGATCTCCTGGGATATTCCACCCACAACAGTCTCTGGAGTTTACAGAGAATGGTCTGAGAACGAGGAAACATCCAGTGAGTAGCAGTTCTGTGGGAGAAAACGCCTTGTTAATGAGAGAGGTCAGGGGCGAATGGCCAGACTGGTTCAAGCTGACGGGAAGGCCACAGTAACTCAAATAACCACACATTACAACAGTGGAGTGCAGAAGGGCATCTCCTAACACACAATACATTGAACTTTGAAATGGATGGGTTACAGCAGTAGAAGACCAAGAACGTACACTGTGGCCCCTTTATTCCTTACAGGAGGTACCTAATAAAGCATCCACTGAGTGTAGGTCCAAGTGCACCCACAGAAGGCAATATAGAAGAACAGCACAGGAACAAGCCCTCGGTCTGTGATGTTGTGCAAAACTAGTTAAACTAGTAATGTAATGCCCGACTGAACTAATTCCTTCTGTCTGAACAATATACCTATCCCTCCATTTTCTTCACATTCTCTGCACATTCATTCACCTATCTAAGAGCCCTATGTGCATTTCTGTAGTATTTGTCTCCATCACAACCCGAGGCAGTGCATTCCAGGTTCTCACCACTCTCTGTGCAATAAACTTGACCTACACATCTCCTTAAAACCTTTCCCCTCTTACCATAAATGCATGCTCTCTATCTGGGTGGAAGAACCTTTTACTGCAACCGAGAAACAGATATTGCCTCATCAATTATCTGCTGATAAATGTAACGATTATAATGTGCTTATTTTGGCAAAAGACTGAAGAATTAAAGGTGGCTTGTTATCTGACTCTTGATGACACACACTTCCTTTTGAAGGCTGCATTGCCCAGATAGGTCTGGCCCATGATTCCTCACCATGTCTAAAATAAGAATGGGTTTAAATAGAGAAACAAACCAGAATATTTACTAATTAACTCTTCAAAAGTCATCAATCAACCATTACTAAACAAATCTGCAAAAGAACAAATCCCCTTATTTCTCCATAAAAGAAAGATGGGATCAGTAATTGAAGGTTTAAATAGTAAATTTTGAAATACAGGACTAGACAATTTAAATTGTTTAAAATTAAAAGAGTTGCGACACTGAAACCAAATCCGTAAGGACTTTTTAATAACAGGGTAGAAATTTAAATTGGAAATTTTAGCAAATTGTAAAGGTAATGGAGCTCCTAATAGTGAAGTTAAATAAAATTGATTAATAGCTTTAAATTCCAAATCAATCCAAGCTGGTTTTTGGTTCTTATCGAGCCAATATAACCAAAAACATAATTGTCGAATATTAACAGCCTACTAATACAATCTTAAATTAGGTAACGCGAGTCCACCATCTTTTTTAGATTTTTGTAAATGAAACTTATTAACTCTTGGTTTTTTATTATTCCAAATAAATGTCTTTTGAAGAGTTAGACATTATTTACAAAAATATGTTTCTACGTTTCCATATATGCAAGAATCTGATTTGTTGGATACCATTTTGAACATGAATCCCTTAGTGAGAACCTCCATTGGTAGAATTTATAATTTATTTTTACTACAAAAAGATAACCTCTCACTAAAGATTAAACAAGATTGGGAGAGAGAACTTAATACGACTTTTGTTAATGAAGATTGGTCGCGAATTCTGAAAATGGTTAATTCTTCTTCGATATGTGCCAATCATTGTTTAATTCAGTTTAAAATTGTTCACCGTTATTATTTAACAAAGGAGAGGCTATCCAAAATATTTCCTAATATAGATAATTATTGTGATAGGTGCAAAAATGAAATAGCTACTTTGTCACATATGTTCTGGTCATGTCCCTCATTAAAATCTTTTTGGAAATCTTTATTTTCTACAATTTCTAAAGCTTTGAAAATTAATTTACAAACTAATACATTGACTGTTCTATTTGGAATAGTTCCGCATCACATTCAGGGTATTTCATTTTCAAACCAACGTGTAATTGCATTCGTTACATTGTTGGCAAGAAGAGCTATTTTATTGAAGTGGAAAGAGACCTCTGCTCCTACACTAACTCAATGGTTTCCCCCAAGTAATGTTATGTCTTAGTTTGGAAAAAATTAGAAGTAGAACTTTTGATCCCCGATTTGATTTTGAGAGAAGGTGGGCTCTTTTGCTAAATATTATCATTTAATTTGAATCAATTTACATGGTTTCCTTCCAATTTTATGTTATATAAATATGATTTGGCAGTTGTTGCTTTCTTTTTCTTTTTATATATATATATAAACGATTGTAAGACGTATTGCTCCGAGAGTTGGTTCCTAATGGGTTTTTTTCCTTTTTTTGTTTTATAGTTAGTGGGTTTTTTTTTAAGTTAGCTGGGGTTCTCTTTTTCCCTTCTTTTCCTTTCATAAAAAATTTTTTCATTAGCATATATAAGCTTTTTTTTCTTCAGCTTTATTAATTATATACATACTAATTTGTTGAATTTCTGTACTTTATAGCTGTAGAAGATTATATATTAATAAAAAGATTTAAAAATGAAAATGAAATGAGAAACAAACCAGAGAACTTTACTAACCAGAGGGGTGATGTGTTGAATGATGTGCCGATCCTGTTCGTAAATGAGTCTAGGAAGTACTATGATGGTATCCAACAAATGAGTTGGGTTGTTGGGGATGAAGGGGAGATCTGAATGGCAGAAGGCAACTCTCAGGCCACAGGTCAGTGTGAGTGGCAGAACAAAATGCCTTATCAGACACCCTGAAATAATAAAAAGGACAGAGAATGAGTATTTTCACAGATAGTAGGCGCAATACATGATTTATGGCAGCCTGTGCAAGGAGAAGGTATGTGAGCTTGTCATGAGGATGTTAACAACATGAAGAGATGGTGAAGGACTGTTGGAAGCTGCCAAACTGCCACAGGAAATGTCAGTCATAAAGATTAAGGTGCACAGCACGGTATTCACTCCTGAGTAAAGGGATATGTATTTGATAATCAGGCAGCTAAGGTGACTGTGGAAGGGTCTGGCCCAGTTCCAGCAGAAATAGCAAAGATCAGGGAGGCAAAACAGGAAGATTTAAAGACAATAGAAGTAGAGGCATCATCAGAGGAAAAGTGGATCTGGGAACAGGAGGGAGCAGTGCAGAAGGAAGTTGGGATGTGGAAGCAGGTGAAGGTGTGGTGGACCTAGATTGCATCAGGCATACATTGTTATACACATAGTTTAGTCTACATGGTGTGGGATCAGATGACATCTGAGATAGAGGTGTGCTGGTGCTGGCTAATGATGAGTAGAGACATCACCAAATTCTGCCAGGAATGTGGCCAGTGTGATCCAGGGGAAGCAGTTCAAATCCGACTGAGGCATCAGCGCAGCCAAAGCCCGTTGGAAGCTACTTCAGATGGAATTCACAATGCCATTATCACCATTCAGGGTTAAGCGAGCTGTGTTGTTTGGTGACCATCAATCACTTGACTGGGTGGATGGCAGCAGGATAAGAAGTGGGTACATCCACAATTAATACTCAAGATACAGTGGAGGTAGACTCACAAGTCAATTCCCTTTGACAGAGGCCGAAGAGCATCATAGCACAAAATTGTGTTGTTCTGGGACAAGCTAGTGGAATAGGGAAACGAGGGGCCGAAGTAATATTCGAAACTATTGGGTTATTTCAGCCATTAGGGTAGTGGTACCAAACATTTTTGGGTCACTGCCCCCTTGGCAGCCAGACCACATTCCCAGCTCTCCCCACTCACTTTCCTCCCATTACACTAACAACTACGAAGAATTTTGACTTGCGATGCACAGTGAAAGAAAGTAGGAACTGCAAAGTCAAAGCAATGACAAATAATTGCAAAAAATATTCAAATCTATTTAAAGCTACAAATAAAATTATTTATTTATTTAATTACAGTAAAATAACTTTCATCAACAACTTTAGAGCATGTATTAGTGTTCCAACTATTCACTACTTCATTGCTATTTCACCTTTCAATGAGAGGGAGGGGCTTGCTGCAGTGAGATCAGCTTCTCAACATCAGACTGACTGTCACTCAGAGGGGGTCTCAGATCCCCACGTTCAGTAATTTGCAGTTTGTTTTATTGCTTTGAAAGAAGTTGGGTGGCTGTACCGAAAATGTGCTCCACTAAATATCTTGGAAAGACGATAAAGAACATCTTGACCTTTTTCCACAGTGCAGGATAGCGTTCAGAAGTTTCTTTCTGTAACCAAAAGTCGTGATATGATTTTTTTTTGAACCTTGGCTTCAGCTCAAAGTCATTTTGTAGTGAGATCAGTTCTTCCTGCATTCTTCCTGTTAATTCCTCATGACAAGTGTTCAGGGATGGATTTAATACCCAATCAGGAATTTGGATTGAGAGAAGGTCCTGAAATCTCTCTGACATGTCTTTATGCAGCCCACCTAGGTGGGTGCTGAGTTCTGTTCATTTGGACAATGTAAGTATTTAGAAGACGTGCACTTTCCTTGTTACTCGTGTGCGTACCGGAGGAAAAAGAGGAATTGCGGGATGTAAAGTTGGCGGCCCTCCGGTATTAAAGGAAGACATTGTAAGTAAAGTTGTTTGAACAAAAGAAAAACATGTCCTTGTTGTTTGGGCATTAACAGTGGGAGCAGAGGATGGTGTCCAATTATAGGATCACCCTGGTATTTGATAAGAGAAAGCCCTATGAAAGCTGGAAAAATGAAATTGGAATATGGACTCGTGTTCCGGAGCTTGAAAAGGTGAAGCAAGCCTTGGTTGTTGTATTGTTGTTTTCGGGAAGAGCAAGAGAGACCACGATGAAAATTTCGCTGGAAGACTTTAACAAAGATGATGGTATGAATACGCTAATAAATACACTTGACTCTGTTCTTTGAAGGAAGAAAAGGATTGGATTTATGAGGCATACTCTGACTTTGACAAAACTTATAGTGACAATTCTAAAAATATGGTTAATTATATTATTGATTTTTAACAAAAGTACGCAGACATCCCACCTCTCCCGGAAGTTCCAGGAGTCTCCCACATATCGATAGTGGCTCCCTGATGCCCGGAAATTATATACAATATCCCAGAAATAGAATTTTTTGAGAGGGAGAGGGAGAGCGAGCATCCTGATTGGTCTCTCTTCGTGCTAAGAGTCGGGTCACGAGGAAACAATATGATTTGACGATATGAAATGATATTAGTCATCTGCACCTTTCCTCATTCCCTGTCATGCCCACTGTTGAACTTTAATGCACGTGAGGTCATCAGTGACCCGAGACGTGCAAAGGAATGGGTCCGTGACCCATTTGTGAATGTCCCCGGTGAATCATCCATGTCAGCGCGGGAAAAAGATCAACTCCTCGAGCTTGAAAGCGATGGTGGGCTGAAAAGTATGTTTGACATAACATCTCTGCCGGCATTCTGGATCAAAGTCAAGGCTGAATATCCTGAGATAGCCACGGAAGCACTGAAAATGTTGCTTCCATTTCCAACGTATCTCTGCGAAGCGGAGTTTTCTGCAATGAATGCAACGAAAACTAAATTGCGGAATAGACTGGACCTAAGGAACCCCCTTTGAGTATCGCTGTCTCCCATCACCCCTCGATGGGACCGTCCTGTTGCAGGGAAACAAGCCCAGGGCTCCCACCGATTCAGCGATATTGGTGTGTTGCAATGATTTTATATATTACAGGGAAAATATGAGTTACTTAAAATGTTATGATGCGATTGATTATCACCTATATTCCGGTTGTGATTAACACCCCCGCCCCCGGTTGGCCGGTCCGCAAGAATATTGTCAATATTAAACCAGTCTGCGGTGCAGAAACGATTGCGGACCCCTGCTAAGTAGACCTATCAGTTTTCTCTATGGGCGAGCTTTACAGACGACTTCAAAAATAATGACAGTGTTGCTCACTGCACTGTTTGCATTAGTGACTTTTCTATTGCCCATGGTGGGTTAAAATGTAAAAGACATGTCGAGGTGAGTTTAACAGGTGTCATTCGTTCATTAGCATAGCTAACGTTATTTAAACTAGCCGGCTGGCTGCTAAGGAGCTACTCTATTGATGTCCTACGTGATGAGGCCAAAACTCCCTGTAGACTTGCTTAAGGTTGTAATAGAATAAACATGATAATATAATATAAGTACATATTTTAATATCACATTTCCTGCATATACTCAACTTGGTTTACAGATTAGACAAAATCACTAAACAAAGTATTACATACACCCTTGGAGGTTGACGTGGGTGGGGAGGGGATATGGGGTTGTAGGGGGGGGCTACCTCCCTGAAATGAGTTTTTGCAGGGTGGGATGTCTGAGTATGCTCACATATATAAATACAAAATGGAACTGCCTAACACTTTATTAGCTTTTAAATTTTGGATACTGCATGCCTAAACATAAAGGACAGACAACTAGCATTAACTGCATGCGCAGAACTTACATTTGGATCGATGAAATCAGCACTGAAGAGGATGTTTGGAGAAAAGGCCGCTATGACAACAGTCAGAACTAGTTTGAGTCAGGAAATGGCATACTTCACTGAGTATAGCCAATGTAGGTCCCAGAGGGACCAGACAAGGGTACCATTACCTGGCACAAATCCAATAAACAAGTATGGTAGGAGATCGAAATGTGCAGTGTGTCAAAATATTTACCACTGGGCAAGAAACTGTCTGCACAGAACCAAACAAGATAGGCTAACTGAAGGAAATAACAAATCTGAAGATGTCGAAGAGTGCCATATCACATTGTTTATGAAGGAATCACTTACTAGCGCGGAGACATCTGAGGAAAAGATTTTGATGATAGAATCTCCAGGACCTGCTGTTATTGATACAACATGCACACACTCAGTGTGTGGAGAAAAATGGCTTGAAAGCTATATAAGTGAACTAAACCGGAGTAGAGTAGGCAGCCGTTGATCCCAGGGGAACATGGGTTTGCGCCTCTGGTGGACTGTGTCCTCTCCAGGGCGCAAGCCTGGCTGGGAAGATTTGAAGAACCGGCTGTTGCCCAAACAGCAGGTTCCCCCTCTCCACGTTACTGGTGTTGTCCAAGGGAACGGCAAGCGTTGATACAGCTTGGCTCCAGTGTTGTTGCAGAAGTTGTCAGAATGAAGTTGTAAACAGCATCAAATGACTTTAGGGACCCCGGCCTCCAGATTTCTTCCTCGGGGTTTACTCCCAAAGTCTTTCCCACGGGTGGGTGTGGCCGCAAGGCAGCGGAGGTTTAAAATCAGAGTCTTCCTTCTCCTAGGCGGGCTGCCCTCCAAGGCTGACAAGCCCCACCTGTCTGAACTAAACCAGAATGAAGTGGAGAAGCTGGTGAACACAGATACACCTAGTAACAAAGCATTCAAATTTGGAGATGGAAAGATTGTACATTCCACCAGAAGAGTGAAAATTCCTGCAAAAATAGGGCAGACAAAATTTTACATTAAAATGAAGGAGGTTCACAAGCAGTTTGGACATGCTTCAATTGATAAACTTCAGAAACTGCTCAGGAGTTCAGGAAACAAAGATGCAGATAATTTTTCCATTATAAAGCAGGTGAAACACTCTGGTTCTGTCAGCTGCGTCAGTCTAGGGAAGACAATTTCCGGCCCCGCCAAACGTGTCAGATTGAGGTGCAAGCCCCCCCCCCCAAAACCCCGTTTGTGTGGATGCTGTGTGAGTCATTACTCTGTTACAAACCAGTAGCACGAAATAACAGACAGTACACTGCATACAATTAAAAGTTTTACCTTTATAATTCTTAATTTTAATTTGACTAAAGGGTTAGTAAAGAAAAAGCAAAAAAAAAAAGAAAAGGGGCCCGGTTTAATGAAACAGCCTAATGTGCAAAAGTTGGAGCTCACGGTTTCCCCTTTGCCGATCCTCCTTCGATCTCCCTGGGCTTTGTCAGACCCTGCTCTGGGTCGAGTCCTCCAACCTCTTCTCTCCGGCGTCTTCTCTCTTCATCTCCTGCTGAACAAAAGACCCAGGTCACCCTGGTGTCAGGCATACAACATGAAAACACATTCCCTTCATTGGACGGCTCAAATTCCAAAGCACCCGTTATCTCTAACCATAACCCAAACACTGCTTCTATAGAAAGACCATTACGTTAGCAGTAAAACCTTTCCCAGGGTGTTACACAGGTATTTGACAGCTGTGAGACATGCCAAAAGTTTGGAAAGCCCAAGCCCAAGCCGGTGGTTGGTCTGCCACTAGCATCTGAATACAATGAAACCGTAGCTGTAGACCTACATGAACTGGAGCAAGGAGTATGAACTCACTAATGAGTTCACATGTTTCAGTACTGGTAGCATTGTAAATACGAACAGACCCTCCGATATAGTAAAAAACTTCATTCATTCCTGGATGACCCATCTCGGATGGTATTCAGTGATAATGGTGGTGAATGGAATAATGATGAATTCAGATATATGGAAAGAACTTTAACATTGAAACAAAGACAACAGCGGCATATAGTCCTTGGAATAATGGCCCTTTGGAGCAACACAATCAAACGCTCACTGAAATAATGCTGAAGGTGAAGAAAAGCAAAGGCTGTGACAGGAACGTAGCCCTGGACTGGGCCCTTATGACGAAGGATACCATGCTATAGCCCGTATCAGTTGGCATTCTGCCAGAATCCAAACCATCCCTCTGTACTGGTTGACAGACTGCCTGCTCTAGAGGGCATTACAAGGAGTGAGTGGATTGGGAAACATATTTCAGCATTGCATGCATCAAGGACAGCCATCACTGAAGCAGGGTGTCTGGAGAGAATTCGAAGAGCATTGAGGGCACAGGTTTGTCCTACAAATGACAAATATAAGACGGGGGACAAATTGTATGACAAAAGAGCAGACTGTACAGAATGGAAAAGTCCTGGAGCTGTCATTGGTCAGAATGGAATATAAATAAATAAATAAATAAACACACACACACACACACACACACACACACACACACACACATGCCGGAGGGAAAAGGGGAATCGTGGGATGAAGAGGAGGTGGCCCTTAGGGATTGAACTGAGACATTGTCAACTCAGAGGCTTGGAAATTGGAAAAGGTCACGATGGCTAATGTTGCATTTAAATAGGGTTAAAGTGTTAGGAAGGAATACAGAATTGCTCGGGCAAGGCTGTCAGTCACTCTACGGAGTCAGACCATCTTCCAACCCCAGAGAGATTTGGCAGTGACCTGGGCTCTTGCCGCAGCTTCCTCATTGGTGATTGTCAGAGATACCTTAAAGAGGTTTCTAGATCACGGACTTTATGTCAAGCTGGAAAAATCTGAATTACACAGAGCCACCGTTTCATTTTTGGGTTTTTATCATCTCTAATGTTAATCTCAAGATGGACCCTACTAAGATACAAGCAGTCAGAGATTGGCCACAACCATCCATTAATAAACAAGTCCAACGATTCCTGGGATTTGCCAACTTTTACAGAAAGCTCATCAGGAACTGCAGCTGAGCGGTGGCTCTGTTGACAGCACTAACTAAGAGATCCTCAGGCCATTTTGTTTGGACTACTGAAGCAGAGGCTGCTTTTGCAGAGCTCATATAGCGGTTCACGACAGCTCCCATTTTGGTTGCACCAACCTGGACTTTCCCTTCATCATGGAGGTGATGCTTTGGACATTGGAGTGGGTGCAGTATTGTCACAATGGACACCTTCGGACACTAGTTCGCAAGATCCGGTTGCAAGGGGAAATTCCCAAGAATGATCCTCTGCTTGTCCCAAGTTCCATCAGATTTCAGCTACTTCAATGGAGATACGCATTAAGAATGACTGCTCACCCAGGGATTGCCAGGACCCTCGGGTTCATTAAGAGCAGGTACTGGTGGCCTGGAATGGCGAGGGTGGTCCATCGCTACATACGAGTGTGCACCTGGAACAAGGAGCCCCGTATCCAACCTCAAGGGCTCCTCCATCCTCTACCTGTTCTGGAAAGACTATGGGCGCATGTCTCCATGGATGTTTTCATGGCTTTTCCCCCTTCCAAGGGGAAGACTGTCATCATAGTACATGTAGATTGTTTTCCGAAGGCCTGCAAATTCCTTGCCTTAGACAAACTACCATCAGCGGCAGAGACAGCCAAAGTTGTCCTGCACCAGGTCTTCAGGATCCATGGATTTCCAGTGGACATTGTGTCAGATTGCAGTCCTCAATTCACATCGTGTTTTTGGAGGGCGTTCTGTATACTGATGGGGCAACAGTGAGTCTTTCCTCTACGTTTCACATGTAGTCCTGGAGCGGGTGAACCAGGAATGGAACGAATCCTAAGATGCTTGGCCTCAGAAAAACCAGACATGTGGTGCAACTATTTGACGTGGACAGAGGTCACCCACAACATTTTACAGCATTCTGTGCATGGCATGTCCCCACTCAAATGTCAATTTTGGTATTCTCCAATTTAAGCAGGAGGCCGAGGTTGGGGTTCCTGCAGTCAAAGATCTTGCCTGGCGCTGCAAGGAAAAATAGACTGGGCAAGAGAGATTTTGTTGGCCTCTTCCCAGAAGGCTGAAGTGATAGCTAACCGCAAGAGAAGACAGGGACCAGCTTTGCAGCCTGGGCAACAGGTCTGGCTGTCTACTCTGGATTTTCCTCTTTGGGTGGAGTCTAGGAAGTTGATGCCCAAGTTCACTGGATCCTTCAAGGTTCTCAAGAAAGTAAACCCGGTGGGTTACACCTTGCAGCTCCCCAAGACCCTCAAGATCAACCCCACTATCCACATTTCCAAATTAAAACCTGTAAACAGCAGCCCTTTAACCCCACCACTGTCAGTCCCGCCGCCACCCAGGTTTGTTGATGGGGAACAGGTCTTCACTGTAAAAAAGAATTCTGGATTCACAAGCTGTTCAGGGTGTTTGGCAGTTTCTCATGAACTGGGAGGGATTCAGACCTGAGGAAGAGTGCTGTGTTCCTGAAAGGGACATCTTGGATCCGCTCTCATCCATGACTACCATCATCATCTCCCTGAGCAGCCAGGGCTGTCAGGCCATCGGGGAGAGGGTCCTGTTACGATATGCACCCATCTGCACCAACCTCCAGGGTTTAGACGCTCTAACTCTCTGGAATATGGATAGCTGGCACGGCCCCTTTAAAGATTCAGGCCCACTCCGCTAATTGGCGGCCGTGTTTTGGCACCAGGATTTTAATATTTAAAAGGCACCTTAACTGAAGTTCGGCACTTAATCATCAGCTCAACTTTGGATTCTTATCTAGTATTGCATTAAGAACACTGTTTTCACTTCAGTCTTGCATTGTGTCTCAATTCTAGTCTCGGATGCTCCAGCACTTGTGTCCTAACCATCCTTGCCTAGGTCTGTCATCATAATCCTGTCATTGATGGTGCCCCATCTGTTGCACAAGCAAGAATATTGATGAGCGGAATGTCCTTCTCTTTGAAAAGTTGCTCAACAACCTGAAATATTGACTCCCCCTTTTTATCTGTTTCTAGTTCCCTTGCAAATAACAACTCTTGAGCCATGCTTTTATCTTTCATGGTGAACATAAACAAGAAGCAAAAATTTGTTGCCTGGAAAAATTGACTTATCCAACTGTTGTCCTAAGTATGTGGCACAATGCGTCTTCCACATTCTCAGACATTTCATCTATTCATCTTGGAGCAGAGTTGTCGCTGAGTGGAATCACTTCAATTGTTTCGTCTGGTAACTCATGCAAAACCATACTCAGAACCTCACTGCTGACAGAATCAGTTCTTCTCCAATTGCTTTCCAAATTTAGGAATGAGTAATGAAATGTGTGAAGCACGCAAATCATCACTGTTTTGTTGTGAAGTGCTGGCAAACATGTTTTTAAGTGTTTTTTTGTTTCTGAAAGTTTTCACAGAGTGATTGAAAATAACCCAAGTTCTTGTTTTCCTTATCAGAGTGTATTCTCTTCAAATGTTCAAGAAGCCTGAATGGTTTGATTGCCTCATTTGAAAAAAAAACTTGGTGCTGGTATAAATCTATATTTCAGATACTCCTCACTATGCTGTCTACACTTCTTTTTCATTTGGTTTGCTTCTGCCATTTTTGTCATGGATTAACAACAACGGCCAATCGCCTCTTGTTTAAGTCAAACTTCAATAAAGGGGAAAATTATGATGTCATCATCATGCGGCACCATAGTAGCATAACAGTTAGTGTGGCCCTATTACAGCTTGGGGTGTCAGAGTTCAGAGTTCAATTCTGATGTCCTCTCTAAGGACGTTTGTATGTTCTCCCCATGACCGTGTGGGTTCCCCCAGTTTCCTCCCATAGCCCAAAGATGTACCGGTTAGTAGGTTAATTGGTTATTGTAAATTCTCCAGTAATTAGGCTAAATAAGTAGGTTGCTGAGTGGTGCAGCTTGTTGAGCCAAAGGGCCAGTTCTGTGTTGTGTCTCTAAATAAATAAATAGCTCAGGCAAAAGCTGACTCTCTGCCTGAAGGCACGTAAAGTGATGAAGTGGGGCACAATATCTCGGTGGGGCCGTGGGCTACAGAAATGGTCAAGACCATTCAAAAGGGCAGATTCTGAACTTTACCCACTTGAATGCCACACCCTGATTCACAGGAATTGTGTCACTGCATGATGAGAGTATGGGGACCATACTAGCAAACACTGTACAACAGTATTGAATGGCAATAATGCACAGACCCAGCCCAGAAATAACATGATTTCTTCAGCCCAGATTTCTCATGATATGCCAAATACAGAAGTATTGCTCTTCAACAACTATAACTCTCTTCGAGCAAAGTTTAAGAAGACGCTGGGTTAGGAAGAGGAGATTATGTGAACATTGTCATCAATTATGAGACACTGAGGATCAAATGCTTATAATAAGTAATTCATTTCTTAAATTAAACCTGTAATTCCTCAACTATCCCCCCACTCCCTGCTACCAAGTGACCTCCATCTCCTTTATCTTTATCACCCCCTTAGAAACTCCTACTGCACACAGTGGGGGGGGGGGGGAGGAGCAATATCGCTCACTTGGAAAACACTGCGTTAGAGGATACAAAATTGATGAGTGAATAATGAGACCCAATGCTGTGGTAAAATTGCAGTTTGTACAATATATGCTACTTGGCCCTTGTCTGCAGTCAGGTCAAACATTCTGCAGTTCGAAGGCCATAGAGTCCCAGACTGGGTGTCAGACACACAACTGAAAGAATGAGTTGGTGAAGATGCCCCTGTATGCCACACTCAGGATCTCACTCTGAGTAATTATATCCCGAGAGACAGAAAAAACAAGAGGAGACCTCTGTATATTGCAAAGTCCTCCACATTCCCTAACATGGTGACAAAATTCCTCTTTTGCGAAAGCATGACATCAAAAATTACCATGGGGAACATGGATATCCCTGAGCAACCTGCTGACTTATACAATCAAGTTACGCAAGTTGAAGCGGGGAGTGGACAATGCTATGTTACCAGAGGGGAAATCCCTGGGCAAGTCCACAGGAGATTGCACACTTTGGAGACCGTTGGCTACTATGTTGTCTTGTATGCCAAATTACTTTTAGTTAGATGGTGGATTAATGGGGCTTCACAGTAGGTGACATAGTTCCTGAATAAAGAAAACTGATTTGAGCTAGGGATAAGGATATATTCCTTCTTTTAGGAAGTTGTTTATCTTCAGAATTCTGTACCTTAGAGAATAGTTTTTGTTTCAGACTTTTAGCGTTTGCAGTTTTAAAAAAATCATTAGTCAATGGAAAACTCTCACCTAAAAGCCGAATCTGCCTATAATGCAAATTACATAGAGCAAAGAACAGTACAGTAGAAGAACAGGGCTTTCTGCCCACAAAGCTGTGTGAAACTAATTAACCTAGTAATTAAGTGCCAAACTACACCTAAGCTCATCCCTTCTACCTACACATTGTCCATATGCTTCCATTCTCTGCACCTCATGTGCCTATCTATCCAAAAGCCTCTTAAACATCTCTATTTCATCTGCCTCATCACAACCCCTGCCAGTGCATTCCAGGCACCTACCACTCTGTGTGAAAAAACTTGCCCCTCACATCTCCTTTGAAATGGCCTCTCTCATCTTAATTGCATGGCTTCTAGTATTAAACATTTCAACTCTGGGAACTCTATCTACTGTATGTCTCTCATAATCTTATTAATGTCAATCAGATCTCCCTTCAGCACCCACCCCACTCCACACAAAAGAAAACAACACAAAACCTGTCCAGCCACTCCCCATAGCACATGCCCTCGAGTCCAGGCAGCATTTTGGTAAACCTCTTTCCAAATCCTGTAATGCGAGGACCAGAAATGAATGCAATACTCCAGATGTAGCCTACCAGAGTTATATAGCTGCTAACTCCTAAAATCAATGCCTTGACTAAGGCAAGCATGCCATATGCCTTCTTTACTATCCTATCAACCTATATAATCACTTTCAGGGAGCTATGGACTTGGGCCCCAAGATCACTCTTTACATCAACACTGTTGAAAGTCCTGCCATTAACAGTATACTGTCTCCTTACATTTGATTTCCCTAAGTGCAACACCTTACACTTGGCCTGATTAAACTCAATCTACCATTTCTCTACCAATATCTGCAACTGATCCCATTGTATCTTTTGGTAATTTTCTGCACCACGCACAATGCCATCTACTTTTGTATTGTCTGTGAAGTTACTAACCAACCTGTCATAAAGGGGGGTGTCGTTGAGAGGACCCACATGCAAGACACAGACACTGAAGTACTAAGAGCAGGACTTGACTAGAGAGCTGGGACAAGAACACAGACTTGGTCTAGGACATTGGCTAGGCAAGCGGGACCAGGACAAGGAACTGGGAACTAGGAGCCTGGGCTTGGACTCCGAGCTGGAGACTAGACAAGGACCCAGAACCTGGGTCTTGACTCGGGCTTGAACCCCGGAACTAGGTGAGGACATGACGTGGCTACAGGACTGGACATAGCTTGGGTACTTCGAGGCGAGGACATGACGAGGCTTGGGTTCAGATTCCGAGCCAGAGACTGGACAAGGACCCAGAACCTGGGTCTTGACTCAGGCTTGGACTCCGGAACTAGGCGAAGACATGACGTGGTCTTGGGAGACAGGACTAGGCGAAACTCCTGGAAAGGACGAGGGGGGCACAGGGACAGGACAAGGCACATGGACAGGACGAGAACAGGAAGTCTTGACTTGGTACTCAGGAACAGCCGAGCCTTGGACTTGGGATGATAGGAACCTCGGAACCTTGGACTTGGGACGATAGGAACGCAGAACACAGAGCCTTGGTCTAGAGCATGGGAACACACAGCCTTGGACTTGAGAGACAGGAACACAGGGACATGGAACATAGAACCGGGACCCCTCCTTCGGAACCGGACGTAGGGCTGGGACTCATACACAGAACACAGAGAGACAGTTCCCAACAGAAGGTAGCGGCAAACAGCCAGACCAACCTAGTGAAGGCGTGGACACAGAGACGGTTCTCAACACAAGGTAGCGGCAAACGGCCGGACCTACCTAGCGAAGGCGTGGACACAAAGAGACAGTTCCAAACAACGAAAGACAGTTCCTTATCTAGACACAGCAAGGCTCCAGTCTTGCTCCAGTGGTAGAACTTGACAGGGAGAATAGGCGAAGGTAGCAGACAAGGCTTCAGGCGAAGGTAGCAGGCAAGGCTTCAGGCAAAGGTAAAGAGAAGGGAAGGGAACAATCCAGCCTCAGGGTAACGGCAAAGACGGCCTGGCTAACCCAACGGAGGCAAGGACAGGATACTGATGAGACAAACCAGCACCCATACTCGAACCCGGGGCCACTTATATTCCCAGCCCTAAGATGAGCATCAGGTGCCTATGATTAAGCCCAACAGGAACAAGGGACAGCTGGAAGACCCGGAGTCTGGAGTCCACGGACTGGACCGTGAACCAGAACGCGGACTTCACAGACCGGACCATGACACAACCTATATACCACAAACAACAATGGTCCCAGTAAGGATTGTTGTGAAACGCCAATAGCCACAGACTTCCAGCCAAAATAAATCCCATTGACGACTGCACTCTTTGGGCAAGTCAATTCTGAATCCAGATGGACATCACCATTGATCTTAATGTTCTCAATAAGCCTCCTATGAAAGATCTTGTCAAATTCCTTGCTAAAATCCATGTAGACAAATCCACAGATCTAACTTCATTGATTACCTTCATCACTTCCTTGAAAAACTCAGTTAAGTTAGTAAGAGATTATTTGTCTTGCACAAAATGTCTTGCATACTGACTTTCCCATATTAAGCCATGGTTTTCCAAACGGTCATATATCCTATCCCTAAGAATCTTCTCCGGTACCTTCCCTACTACTGACGTGAGACTCACCAAGCTATAGTCTCTGGTATTAGCCCTGTTTTACCCTTCCTGACCAATGGAACAACATCAGCTCCCTGTCTGTTCTCTGGGACCTGCATGTGGCTAGAATAGACACAAAGGTATTGTCCAAGGCACCAGCAAACTCTTATCTTGCCTCTCCAAATAACCTGGGGCATATCCCATCGGTTTCTGAGGACTTACCCACCTTAATGATCTTCAAGAAACCCAACATTACTTTTTCTTTATTTCAAATTGGTCTGGCATATTAGCATGCTCCACAATGATCTCACTGTCCTCTACCTCCTTCTCCTTGGAACATAATGATTCAAAGTGCTCATTTAGGTCCTTGCCCATGTCCACCGCCTTCATGTACATGTTCCCTCCTTTATCGCTTGGTTCTACCCTCTCCCTAGCTATCGTCTTGCCTTTGTATGCATATTGTTGGAATCCACTGTTTTTAACATATTTTATAAGATATTAGATGAACTAATGTACGACTAAAGTTGTAGTTTAATTATAATTTGTATTTTTAACAAACTCATGTATTTTTCACAATATGTGTCATCCCCACTTACTGGCCAAAGGCAGTATAATAGTTACATATACCTTTTCGTTTTTATTGGCTAAGTTACCCACACTATCTAATTTATGCAACCATTGATTGGTTTTTTCTTATCTAAGGAATTTCTGTTATCTGGATTATAATGGTGATGGATTTTTCAGAGGCACCATCTTTATCTTTTCTTTCTTTTTGTTGAATCTATTGAATCTCTGCTCTGCTTCTCAGCTCTTCACTTAGTTTCAAATGTCTGTATCTTTGTTTAAACTTTTAAGATAAACGATCATTAAGAATTAAAACTCCTCGCTATTCTTGACCCTCGGAAGAACCCTAAGGATCAGAAAAACAACAGAGATCCAACAATATACAGTAATTACTTTGGATTCTCTTTAATCCTACTCATCAAGAAGGATGGCTCCTCCTGGCCCTTCTAAGTCCCTTGTTGCATTCTTCTCTGGCTTCCTTATCATCCTCAAGGGCTCTGTTTGATTTCAGCTTCTAATCCTTGCATACGTTTCTTTTTTCTTCTTGACTAAGTTCACCACCTCTCTCATAATCCAAGGTTCCTTCACTTTCCCATCCTTGTCCTTCCTTCCAACTAGAACACACCTCTCCTGTACTATGTGATGTTGATCTTAAATTACCCCCAGGTGAAAACTTGCCCAGTTTCCAGATAACTCTCCCGTTCCTGCCTAATATCCTTGTAATTTTCCCTCCCCCAATTTAATATTCTTCCATAAAGTCTATATTTATTTTTATTCATAGCTCTCTTAAAATTAAGAAATTGTAATCGCTGTTTCCTAAATGCCCTCCCTCTAGAAGGCTCAGGTCCATTGTAACGTCTACCTATGCAATGATTTATTAAACCTTTCTGGATGCACTATTTTAATAAAATAGTTGAAGCCAGTTCTTGGAATGGCCATTCTAGGTTTGCATTGAGATTGTCCTGATATTATAATCTTCATCCTATTTCCCCAGCAATGTGCTGCTGAACGATGGCATTTTGTATGGAATGGGAAGCCTACTTTCCATTCCCTTTGGGAATAGAACATGGTGAGTGCTCACTTTTAAATAGCTAAAGGATATCTTTTCCTTGGGAATCTAGGCACTCCACCTTCTCTCCCACCACTCTCCTGCCTCACGCCGCCGCTGCCCCCCCCCCCCCATTTCTCTCTGTACTGCTTTTTGAGGTAATCAGTTGACCAGTTTTAAGATTGGGGGAAGAGATTTGGAGTAAATTTGAAGAAGAAAATTTTCATCCAGAGGGCATTTCAAGTCTTGAACACACTCCATGAGGAGGTGGTGGAGACGGAGACTCTCATCATATTTAATAAGTATTTAAACGAGCCAAAACCATCATGACACCACCAAAGGATATGGACATGTAATAACAATATAACATGTGTGACAAGGAGAAAGGCTCTTTCTCTGCTGTATCATTCAATGCCTCTAAGGCACTACTCCTACCCAGGGTCAAGAGCATTGAAATTGGATTCTTGCTTCATGTTACTGATAATTTCTCAGAACTACCATACAGCCGTGTGCTGCTCTCGGTCTGCAAGGCTGACGTTCCATGCTTCAATACCTTCACCTGAACCAACTTGTATGAAATGTAGGAGGCGGCAATGGAAGGCACAAACTCTGTGCAAAGAATGATCAGAAGTGATTGGCTGAGGAGGTGATGCTGTGCTAATACTATCCAGTTTTGGATGACAATAACATGATGATGGTGTTGGGAGGGGAGGGGGAAGAAGGATTTCTTATCAGTGAGAATGTCCAAGAACTGCCCAGAATCTGTGCATTAGTAGCAAGTTTGTCGAAATTTTAAAGCAAATGCCTTTGATTTGTTTTGGAATTGTTACGATGTGCACTCAACCGGGCCAGCTTCTGGAATTCCAATGCTCTAACTCTCTGGAGTATGGATAGCTGGCTGAATCCCTTTAAGGATTCGGAACCATCCCGCTAATTGGCTGCCACGTTTTGGCACCAGGATTTCAGTATATAAAGAGCACTTGAATGGAGGTTCAGTGCTTTTCAGGAGCTAAAACACAAGTTATATGTTTTACAAAGAGGATTAATAGACATGCAGTTAGTTTGATATTATACAGTCAAACCCTTGAAGAAGTGTCAGTGGTAAGATTTCTTGGCATGTGGCTGGATAATAAGCTGACATGGAAGCACCATATCAGTAAGATAATTGACAAATGTAAAGGGGCATTAAATATCATCAGGTGTCTATGTGGGTATTCTTGGGGTGCTACACGAAAATCTCTGTTGACTTTACATATATGTTTAATTAGATCGGGACTTAATTAAGGCTGTGTGGCTTATGGATCAGCTTCATCTTCAAAATTTAAAATGTTTGGATGTGATACAAGCTCAGGCTTTAAGATTGTGCTGTGGTGCAGTAAGGCCATCTCCTGTTTCAGCTTTACTGGTTGAAATGGGATAATTACCCTTACAGTTACAGAGGTTGAAGTTGTTGTTAACATACTGGGTAACTTGAGGGGGCAGAGGAATGATCGCCCTGTTAACAGTGTGTTTGAGGACTGTTAGGAATAAGACAAGAGTGTTTTTAGTTTTGGGTGGCTGGGTTCACATCATGCTAGGAATATGGGCTTGTTGGATTATGTAATTTGTCCCACTGTAGCTTTTTCAGTAACCCCATCTTGGTTTTTCCCAATGGCTTTCATTGATTTTAGGTTGCATAATTTAATGAAATCCAAGGATCCTGAAATGCCTAAGAGTCTGTTGGTTCATCGGTATGTTAAGGAAATTTATTGTGATATGTTAACCATTTTTACTGATAGATCAAAAGATAATTTTACAGGGAATGTCAGTGTAGCTGTTTTTGTGCCTGAATTACAGGTAACAATAAAGAAATGTCTTACTAACTATTTATCAGTGTATACTGCAGAACTGGTTGCCATCATTTTGGGCTTGCAGTGGGTGGAGGAAATCTGTCCTTGCAAAGTTGTAATTTGTTCAGATTCTTTTTCAGCTTTGACTAGTCTTAAAATAGGTCATTCTAGCAGTAGGTCAGATTTACTGCTGGAAGCTCTCCAAACTTTATTTCATATTCTAAGTATTCATTTACATGTTCTCTTCTTATGGGTCCCTGAACATAGAGGTGTTGAGGGGAATGAGTGGGTTGATAGTTTAGCTGAGAAAGCTGTTAAAAGTTCAACAGTGGATATAGACCTTCCACTGAGCAAATCAGAAGCTAAGGGGTCAGTGGGGCTAAGAATGAGGGGATTATGGCAAGACCTCTGGGATAATAGGCATAAGGGGAGACCCCTTTACAGAATACATAGAAACATAGAAAATAGGTGCAGGAGTAGGCCATTCGGCCCTTCGAGCCTGCACCTCCATTTATTATGATCATGGCTGATCATCCAACTCAGAACCCTGCACCAGCCTTCCCTCCATACCCCCTGATCCCCATAGCCACAAGGGCCATATCTAACTCCCTCTTAAATATAGCCAATGAACTGGCCTCAACTGTTTCCTGTGGCAAAGAATTCCACAGATTCACCACTCTCTGTGTGAAGAAGTTTTTCCTAATCGCGGTCCTAAAAGACTTCCCCTTTATCCTCAAACTGTGACCCCTCGTTCAGGACTTCCCCAACATCGGGAACAATCTTCCTGCATCTAGCCTGTCCAATCCCTTTAGGATTTTATACGTTTCAATCAGATCCCCCCTCAATCTTCTAAATTCCAACGAGTACGAGCCTAGTTCATCCAATCTTTCATCATATGAAAGTCCTGCCAACACAGGAATCAATCTGGTGAACCTTCTTTGTACTCTTTCTATGGCAAGGATGTCTTTCCTCAGATTAGGGGACCAAATACTCCAGGTGTGGTCTCACCAAGGCCTTGTACAACTGCAGTAGTACCTCCCTGCTCCTGTACTCAAATCCTCTCGCTATAAATGCCAGCATACCATTCACCTTTTTCATCGCCTGCTGTACCTGCATGCCCACTTTCAATGACTGGTGTATAATGACACCCAGGTCTCGTTGCACCTCCCCTTTTCCTAATCGGCCACCATTCAGATAATAATCTGTTTTCCTATTTTTGCCACCAAAGTGGATAACTTCACATTTATCCACATTAAATTGCATCTGCCATGAATTTGCCCACTCACCCAACCTATCCAAGTCACCCTGCATCCTCTTAGCATCCTCCTCACAGCTAACACTGCCGCCCAGCTTCGTGTCATCCGCAAACTTGGAGATGCTGTATTTAATTCCCTCATCCAAGTCATTAATATATATTGTAAACAACTGGGGTCCCAGCACTCAGCCTTGTGGTACCCCACTAGTCACTGCCTGCCATTCTGAAAAGGTCCCATTTATTCCCACTCTTTGCTTCCTGTCTGCTAACCAATTCTCTATCCACATCAATACCTTACGCCCAATACCGTGTGCTTTAAGTTTGCACACTAATCTCCTGTGTGGGACCTTGTCAAAAGTCTTTTGAAAATCCAAATATACCACATCCACTGGTTCTCCCCTATCCACTCTACTAGTTACATCCTCAAAAAATTCTATGAGATTCGTCAGACATGATTTTCCTTTCACAAATCCATGCTGACTTTGTCCGATCATTTCACCGCTTTCCAAATGTGCTGTTATCACATCTTTGATAACTGACTCCAGCAGTTTCCCCACCACTGACGTTAGGCTAACCGGTCTATAATTCCCCGGTTTCTCTCTCCCTCCTTTTTTAAAAAGTGGGGTTACATTAGCCACCCTCCAATCCTCAGGAACTAGTCCAGAATCTAACGAGTTTTGAAAAATTATCACTAATGCATCCACTATTTCTTAGGCTACTTCCTTAAGCACTCTGGGATGCAGACCATCTGGCCCGGGGGATTTATCTGCCTTGAATCCCTTCAATTTACCCAACACCACTTCCCTACTAACATGTATTTCACTCAGTTCCTCCATCTCACTGTCCCCCTACTATTTCTGGAAGATTATTTATGTCCTGCTTATTGAAGACAGAACCAAAGTAATTATTCAATTGGTCTGCCATGTCCTTGCTCCCCATAATCAATTCACCTGTTTCTGTCTGTAGGGGACCTACATTTGTCTTTACCAGTCTTTTCCTTTTTACATATCTATAAAAGCTTTTACAGTCAGTTTTTATGTTCCCTGCCAGTTTTCTCTCATAATCTTTTTTCCCCTTCCTAATTAAGCCCTTTGTCCTCCTCTGCTGGACTCTGAATTTCTCCCAGTCCTCAGGTGAGCCACTTTCTCTGGCTAATTTGTATGCCTCTTCTTTGGAATTGATACTATCCCTAATTTCTCTTATCAGCCACGGGTGCACTACCTTCCTTGATTTATTCTTTTGCCAAACTGGGATGAACAATTGTTGTAGTTCATCCATGCAATCCTTAAATGCTTGCCATTGCATATCCACCGTCAATCCTTTAAGTGTCATTTGCCAGTCTATCTTAGCTAATTCACGTCTCATACCTTCAAAGTTACCCCTCTTTAATACATAAAACTGTTGGAGTGATGGGAGAAGGGGGTAAAGCAAGAAGGGAAGGAATTATATGACTAGACTTAGAATTGGGCACACTATACTTATACAGCATTGTGTTGGAAACCATCACTCTGGGATGTGTAGGTTTTGTCATCATTATGAAACAGTTGAACATATTCTTTTACAATATGAAGCAGGTAATGTTGAAAGAAAGCAAATGCAGGCTGCGCTACTAGATTTGGGGGTTGACAGTTTTCATTTAAGTTATGGAAGTGACTTTAATTTAATTCACAATATTGTCTTTCATTATTTAAAATCTATAGGGCTCTTGGGGGGAACTTAGTTTACATTTGACAAAGAACTAGTTGGGGTTTTATTTCCCAACTCTCTATACTCCAGTCCAGTTGGTGGTGGTAATGTACCTTTAAGTTGGACTGCCAACCGCCATTAAAAGTTGGAAGAAAAAGAAGGTTCAATACTCAGTTGTAAGCTCAACTTGGGTTATCGTCTAGCATCTTGTTTAGTGCTCAATTCTCTTTCAGCCTGGTACCATATCTCGGATACTCGGATACTTGACACCTAACCGTCCTCGTCAAGGTCTCTCGTCACAGTACAATTGAGTCAATATGTACCCAGGGTGGTATCAGAGTCTTTCGTCCACTGTGGCCAACCACAGCAAGAGGATTTCCAGACGGAGCCTGGAGATACATGACGCTCCAGGTTGCCGTGTGTCAACTTTTGCGAGAAAGAAGCCAGAGTCGCTCAGGTAAGGGTGTCAGTCTCGCTGTGGAACCAGTACATCTTCTGACCCCAGAGAGATTTGACCCGGGTTTGTGCTGCAGCTTCCTCACTCAATGTTCAATGGTGTTCGAATTCCAGCTGTCTCGCTTACCTATGGAGCACGGAAAAGTGGCCTTCATGATCTCTCTCCTGACCAGGAGAACCTGGCCTGGGCCAGTGTGCATTGGGAACGAAGGTTGTAGATTGGCATGGATTTGGAAGAATTCATGGCTGCCATGAGAAAGGTATTTCATCATCCCGCCGAAGCCAATCAGGTCTCAGATCTTCTGATGAAGGTGCATCAGGGCAATTGGTCAGCACCCGACTATGCTATTGAGTTTCAGACTTTAGTCCAAGAGAGTGGCTGGAATGGAGAAGCCTTGGCCACTCTGTACAGCCACAGACTCCGAGGTGAACTGAAGGATGCCCTTGCCTTGGGGGAGCTGGAAGAGGACTTAGAGGTCCTGATCGACCAGTCGATTTGCCTCGATAATTGTCTGGCAGAGCGTAGGTGTGACTACATCAAGAGGTCGAAGAGGGCTAGCTCAAGTGCAACATCAATGCATTGTAGTTACACAAGGCTCTCCACCAATGAGAGGTCCTGGAATCAGAGTCAGGGGTGCTGCTATTACTGCGGGGGGACAGGCCACCTGCTTGCCAAATGCCCAAAGCTCTAGCCTTCGGGAGAACTGTTAAGACCATCCAGTGTCGGGAGGACTGTGACGCTAGCAGACACTACTCCCAACCCCCCTGACTCATTTCAGTCTCATACCGTGTCTCGATTCCAACCTCAGACAGTTGGATACTTGGGTCCTAACCACCCTCGTCAAGGTCTCTCGTCACAGTACAATTGAGCCAATATGTACCCGGTGGGGTATCAGAGTATCACACTGAAGGCCAAGATCTCCTGTGGTAAGAACTGAAAAAAGGTGAATGCTTTTATGGACTCTCTGGGGCAGCTGGTAATTCCTGGACTTGGGGACCACCCGCTGGCTCAACATACAACTGCAAGAGTTGAGCCAGCCTGTGCCTGCAACTGTCTTGGATGGCTGTCCACTTGGTTCCAGGCAGATCTGGCAGCAGACATTGTTCTTGTGGATGAAGATTGAGGATCACGTGGAGGACATTAGTTTCTACACCATTGACCCACCACTCATACCCCTGATCCTCAGAAATCCTTGGCTATCCCAGCATAACCCTTCAGTGAACTGGAAGGAAAGGAATATCATTGCTTGTCCAATCATTGTAAGAGGGTTTGGTTGCAGCATGGTGTTCCGACACCCTGACTCTCCCAAGACCAATAACCAACAAGGGGTGGACTTCAGTGCAAAGTAACCTGAAGCCTTCTGGAGACCCAGTCTTGCCTGAAAGATAGACAAGTTGGTCCCAGCCCCCTCCAGTCAGGGGCGCATTGGAATCAGAGAGCGGGAATCTAGTTCATGTGAAGACCAAGGAGGTGCCCAAGCAGTTGAAAACTCTTGCAGCTAAGCCTAATGGATCCAGTTGCCAGGTCCTGACTAGAGGAAAGACTCATAAACACAGTCCTTTGAAGACTGTTTCCGAGGGTGCAATGACCATCTGTAACACCTCGTTGCCGTCACCTGAGGATACAGACGAGGATTTGGACTTTGATTCGGCCACTGGTTTAATGAAATTGTCTAGTGAACCTAGGGAGGAGACTCTGATGTCTGTTGAATCACCCCTGCCACCTAAGAAGCCTCAGGAATCATCCTTGAGGGAATGTTCTGATGGACTTGCAACACCCGGACCAGCCAAAATCCTTTCCCTTTAAAAGGACTTGGAGGAGGTCTTCAGCAAGTGAAAGGCCTCGACTCTTCCACTGCACTAACCCTACGACTGTGCTATGGACTGGTACTTGTCCTTTATGAGGTCAATTGTACGCACTGTCAGGCCCAGAGAGAAGCGCAATGGAAAAATATATAAAGGAGGGTCTTGCCAAGGGCTTCATTTGGCCTTCCACCTCACCAACCGGTACAGGTTTCTTCTTTATACAAAAAAAAAGACCATGCATTGATTATAGATGGTTAAACTGCATAATGACCAAGAATCGTTTCCCCCTTCCATTTGTGAATATGACCTTTGAGATTTTCCAAGGGGTAAGAGTAGACAAAGTTAGACTTGCGGAGTGCATACAATCTGGTCCAGATTTCAGACCTTTATAAACAGTGCTCTGGGATACTCTGAATAAGTATGCCTTTGTCTAGTTGGTTGATATCTTAATCTTCTCAAAGTCCATGGAGGAGCATGCCGCTCATGTCACGGACATTTTAAAGAGGCTTCTAGACCATGGACTTTATGTCAAGCTGGCAAAGTCCAAATTTCACTTGACCACCATTTCATTTTCGGGTTTTATCATCTCTAATGGCAATATTAAGATGGAGCCCACAAAGACTCAGACAGTCAGAGACTGGCCACCACCATCCAATGTGAAACAGATCCAACGATTCCTGGGATTTGCCAACTTTTGCCATAAGGTCTTCTGGAACTTTAGCACAGTGATGGCTCCACTGACAGCTCTGACCAAAAAATCTACAGGCCCTTGTGTCTGGATGATTGAAGCAAAGGCCACTTTTGCAGAGCTCAAACAATGGTTCACATCAGCTCTCATTTTGGTTTCATCTAACCCGGACCTTCCCTTCATTGTGAAGGTGGATGTCTCAGACGTTGGAATGGGTGCAGTGTTGTCTCAATGATCACTTTCAGACAGCAAACTGCACCCATGTGTATTCTTCTCCAGGTGGCTATCCCTGGCAGAGAGGAACTATGACACTGGAAATTGGGAGCTGCTTGCGATTAAGTTGACTTTGGAAGAATGGCATCACTGGCTTGAGGGGGGCCAAGAACCCTTTTATCATTCGGACACACCACAAGAACCTGGCTTATATTCAGGAGACCAAGAGACTGAATTCCAGGCAGGCCAGGTGGTCTCTTTTCTTGAACCGCTTTAATTTCATCCTGACCTATCGACCAGGGTCTTTGCAGCGTGGTCAACAGGTCTGGCTGTCCACTTAGGATTTGCCTCTCCAGGTGGAATCTAGAAAGTTGGCACCCAAGTTTATTGGACCTTTCAAAGTCCTCAAGAAAGCAAGCCTTTTGTTGCGGGGGAGCTGGAAGAAGCACTGATCGATTGCTACGCTAGTCATGTGTGCAAGTGTGGCTTTTGCCACGACCCGCAAAATGGAGGGGGGTAATGTTGTGTATCCTTTCGTTCACAACATTAGTGGGGGGGGGGTATTTTGTTTTTTCTTTTTTTGTACTTTTTCTTTCTTCTTTTTTCTTTCTGCCTGGAAGGTTGGGAGGGAGACACATAGCAACATGGTGAAGTTTAAAGAGATTCCCCAAGGAACTATGAAAGTTGAGAAGATAAATAATGTTTTAGATTGGAGTAACTTTGTGAAGAATAATGACTAATTTATTGAATTTTTTGAGTTTTAATGTTAACGGGCTTAATGGACCAGTGAAAAGAAAAAGAATCTTAACACATATTAAAAAAATGAAGATAGATTTAGCTTTTTTACAGGAAACGCACCTAACGGAAACAGAACATCAGAAACTAAAGAGAGATTGGGTGGGTAGTGTTGTTGCGGCTTCATTTAATTCAAAAGCGAGGGGAGTAGCAATTTTGATCAATAAAACGTTACCAATTAGAATACAAAATGTAATAACTGATTCATGTAATAACTGATTGTCAACTTTTTTCTGAACTATGGACTTTTATGAATATTTATGCACCAAACGAAAATGATGCAAAATTCATACAAGAAGCTTTTCTGAATTTGGCAGATGCACATGAAAAAATATTAATTGGAGGAGACTTTAATTTTTGCTTAGACCCAGTCTTAGATAGATCAACCAAGGCTGTTATAAAATCGAAGGTAGTAAATTTAACTTTATCATTGATGAAGGATTTAAATCTGATTGATATATGGAGAAGAATCAATCCTAAAGAAAGAGACTATTCGTTCTACTCCCATAGACATAAAACTTTCTCAAGGATAGATTTGTTTTTATTATCAATGCATATTCAACACAGAGTGAAAAATATGGAATATAAAGCAAGAATATTATCAGATCATTCCCCTTTATTAATGACAATAATAATGGTTGATAAGGAAGAAGTGGCTTATAGATGGAGATTTAATTCAACATTATTAAAACGTCAAGATTTTTGTGATTTTATGAAAAAGCAGATTCAATTTTTTTTGGATACAAATTTTCATTCAGTGGATGATAAATTTATATTATGGGATGCGATGAAAGCATATCTTAGGGGCCAGATAATAAGTTATACATCTAAAATTAAGAAAGAATATACGGCAGAACTAGATCAATTGGAAAAAGAGATTACAAAAATAGAAAAAGAATCTCAAAGATATATGTCAGAAGAAAAACGAAAACAACTTGTCAATAAGAAGTTACAATATAATACGCTTCAGACATATAGAACAGAAAAAGCAATTATAAGAACTAAACAAAGGTATTATGAGTTAGGTGAGAGAGTACATAAAATTCTTGCCTGGCAGTTGAAAACAGAACAAGCTTCCAAAACAATAAATGCAATTAGAACAAGGGCAAATAAAATATCTTATAAACCTCTTGAAATAAATGAAACTTTTAAAAATTTCTATTCTGAATTATATCAATCAGAATCCCAAAATGATGTTAATGAGATAGAAAGGTTTTTATCACAAGTTTCTCTTCCAAAATTGAATTTGGAAGAACAGAAGGGATTAGATATGCCTTTTACATTAAAAGAAGTTGAAGAAGCTTTAGGATCACTCCAAACTAATAAATCTCCAGGAGAAGATGGTTTTCCACCTGAATTTTATAAAAAATTTAAAGATTTATTATTTCCTCTTTTTATGGAACTAATACGTCAAGCAGAAAAAATACATAAACTTCCAGAATCTTTTTCAACAGCGATTGTAATAGTATTGCCAAAAAAAGACAGAGATCCTATGAAACCAGCATCATATAGGCCTATTTCTTTATTGAATATGGATTATAAAATAATAGCAAAAATTTTATCGAATAGATTATCTAAATATGTACCAAAATTAATACATATGGATCAAACAGGATTTATTAAAAATAGACAATTGGCAGATAACGTAACTCGGCTACTCAGTATAATTCATTTGGCACAAAAAAGGGATGAGAAGAGTATAGTAGTAGCTTTGGATGCAGAAAAAGCATTTGATAGATAGAATGGGATTTTTTATTTAAAGTACTAGAAAAATATGGGTTAGGAACATCTTTTATAAATTGGATTAAAACTTTAAATTTTAACCCTAAAGCTAAAGTGGTGACAAACTCTCAAATTTCAACACCATTCCAGTTAAAAAGGTCAACTAGACAAGGTTGTCCACTATCACCTGCTTTATTTGTATTGGCGATAGAGCCATTAGCAGAACTAATTAGAATTGATCCAGATATTATGGGTTTTAGAGTTAATCAGGAGGAATATAAAATTAATCTTTTTGCCGATGATGTTTTGATCTATTTAACAAATCCACAATATTCGTTATATAAATTATCTTCTAGATTGGATGAATATGGGAAGGTATCAGGTTACAAAATAAATTGGGATAAAAGTGAAATTTTACCTCTTACTAAAGGAGACTATAGTCAATGTCGATTAGTAACCCAATTTAGATGGCCGGTAAATGGTATAAAATATTTAGGTATAAGACTTGATAATGATCTAAAGAATTTATATAAATTTAATTATTTACCACTATTGAAAAAAATTCAAGAAGATCTTGACAAATGGATGATATTACCAATAACATTAGTAGGTAGAGTCAATGTTGTAAAAATGAATATATTTCCTAGATTACAGTATTTGTTTCAAACATTACCAATACAATTGCCACAGAAATTTTTTCAAGAGTTAAATAAATGTGTGAGAAAATTTCTTTGGAAAGGTAAAATGTCAAGAATATCATTGGAAAAATTGACATGTAAATTTGGGTTAGGAGGGTTACAACTTCCAAACTTTAAAAACTATTATAAAGCAAATCAACTTAGATTTATTGCATCTTTCTTCGATGATCGAAAACCAGTATGGATTAAAATAGAACTAGACAAGATAGGAGAAAATAGACCTGAAAATTTTATATATAAATGGGAATCTAAATTGATACGGGAAAAGAAAGAATCTCCTATATTAACACATTTAATTGATCTATGGAATAAGATAAATGTTGATAATGAAACACAGAAATCTCTATTAGCAAGGAGACCTTTGTTCCAAAACAGACTTATTCCTTTTACAATGGACAATCAACTTTTATATAATTGGTACCAAAAAGGGATTAAATTTATAGGAGATTGTTTTGAACGAGGTATATTGATGTCATTTGAACAATTAAAGGATAAATATAAAATATCTAATAATACTTTCTTCTGTTACTTTCAATTAAGGGCTTACTTAAAAGGTAAGCTGGGTCAAACAATGTTTTTGCCAAAACCTAATGAAATTGAAATTTTAATTCAAAAAGGGAAAATTAAAAAATTTATTTCTTGTATGTATAATTTGATTCAAGAACAGACAATTAAACAAGGAACCCATAAGTGAAAGCAAAAATGGGAAACAGATCTGAATATTATTATTGATGAAACAAATTGGTCAAGACTTTGTCTTGACAGTATAACAAATACAATAAATGTTCGACTTAGATTAGTACAATATAATTTTTTACATCAATTATATATTACACCGCAAAAAATAAATAGATTAAATTCAAATCTATCTGATAAATGTTTTCGGTGTAATCAAGAAATTGGTACTTTTTTACGTTCTACTTGGTCTTGTTTTAAAATTCAACCCTTTTGGATAAATTTAAGAATCTTATTGGAACAAATTACTGCAATTCAACTTCCGCATAACCCTGTATTATTTTTATTAGGTGATATTGAAGGGATAAAACCGAAACTTAAATTGAATAAATATCAGAAAGAATTTATAAAAATTGCATTGGCAGTAGCTAAGAAGACTATAGCAGTTACTTGGAAATCTGATTCGTATTTAAGTATGGATCGTTGGAATAATGAAATGGCTAGTTCTAATCCACTCAAAAAAATTACTTATAATTTAAGAGATAAATATGTAACATTTTTGAATATTTGGCGCCCTTATTTACAAAAGATAGGATGGCATATTTAAGTGCTCCGATAAAGACTTTGGTCACTTGGGGAAAGTAACGAATAATTATACCAAATTCATTTTGAATCCCATGGAGCATGTGGAAACCTTCCAATAACCAGGCGGTTCTTTTCTTTTTTTTTCTTTTTCTTTCTTTTTAGGTAGGACTATATATGGGGGGGGAGGGTTAAGGGGAGGGGGGAGGGTAGATTCTTTTTTTCATGTATTCTTTTTGAAAACTTAATAAAAATTATATTACAAAGAAAGCAAGCCTGGTGGCCTACACCCTGCAGCTCTCCAAGGCCCTGAAGATCAATCCCACTTTTCACATCTCTAAATTAAACCTGTCAGCACCAGCCCCTTAGCCCTGCTGCCACCCATTGATGGGGAACAGGTCTTCACAGTCAGAATAATTTTGGACTCACGAATTGTTCAGGGTGTTTGGCAGTACCTGGTGACTGGGAAGGATTCGCACCCAAGGAATTCACCATTTGAAACATCCTCCATTTATATATATTTTCTACAGTATGGTTGAAAGATTATACTTTGTAAATCAGTCTTCATCTTGTGCCAGTGTCACACTCCAATCTCACGTGCTCTAATTTTGTTTAATAACATCCAGTGCGGCACATTCTTCCTTACCTACACTGCTCGCCACAATCTCAAAAACCGACGGATTTCTCAAACATTATTTCCCTTTCACCAATTTATTTTTTCCCAGTCCTATAGTTATTTTATAACTGTTCTGTTACTGTTTCCTTATTAATAGATCTTAACATTTCCGTGTTATTGATTTTATGCAGTCTGTTCTGTGATTCCCTGTTGTCTCTCCTGCATTTCTGATAAAGTAGAATTTACCTGAGCTAATACCCATCAGAGGGAACTATTCTAGATCTTAGGGAATTTTGGAAAACCAAAAGCAGTGCATTTATCACCTCCATGGCCACCTCTTTCTAACCTTTGGATTTATTGGTCTTCAGTCCCATTAGTTTCTCCAATTTACTTTTTAAGTCCTGTTAATTCATTTCATCTATTTATTCACACCGGATCTGTTCTTGTCCACTACTTCAAGAAGAATCTATGTCCTCATGAAGACAGACACAAAAGATTGGTGTAACATCTCTGCTGTTTCCTGTCTCAGCCTGCAGGGGACCCAGATAATTTCAGCTGATCTTTTACTTTGGGCAGAGCTACAAAATCTTTTGCAGTGTGTTTTTATGTTTCCCGCCATATTAGTCTTGCATTCTACTTTCCCTTCTCTGTTTTCTGGTGCTCTTGCTGATTCTGAAGTTTTCCCAACCCGCAGGCTCTCTGTACTTTTGGGCAACATTTTAAGCCTTGTTCTTTGGTCTCATTGCCATGAATAGACCACTTTTGTTGTGGTTTTGTGTGTTGATAGTGTAGAACATAGAACAGTACAATACAGTACAGACTCTTCGGATCATGATGATGTGCCAATCTAAAACTCAGGTCCTCAAGTCCTTGAGAGTGAAAGGTTGAATAGGTTTGGACTTTATTCTCTAGAACATAGAGAATTGAGGGGAGATTTGATACAGGTATACAAAATTATGAGGGGTATAGATAGGGTAAATGCAAGCAGGCTTTTTCCACTGAGGTTGGGTGAGACTACAACTAGAGGTCATGGGTTAAGAGTGAAAGGTGAAATGTTTAAGGGGAACTTCTTCACTCAGAGAGTGGTGAGAGTGTGGAATGAGCTGCCAGCACAAGTAGTGGCTGTGGGGTTGATTTCAACAGTTAAGAGAAATTTGGATAGGTATGTGGATGAGAGAGTTATGGAGAGCTATGGTCCAGGTGCAAGTCGATGGGACTAAGCAGATTAATGGTTCAGCACAGACTAGATGGGCTGAAGGACATGTTTCTGTGCTGTAGTGTTCTATGACTCTGTATAAACCTCTGTATTAACACTTTCTTACTACACCATACACCTTCTTAATCCCCCTATCAACTTGTGTGGCAACCTTAACACATCTATGCTCCACACTGCTAAGAAACCTTGTATTCTGCCTTCAAGTTTGATCTTCCAAAGTGAATTATTTCACATTTTTCCAGATAGAACTCTACCTGCTACTTCTCCATGCAATTCTGTATCCTATTGTAACCTACAACAACCTTCTACAATACCCATAGCACCATCAAGCTTTGTATCATCTGGAAATTATGATTGAACCAAAGTAATCAAGCAATCAAGACTGAACTAAATCATTTCTAATATATGACTTCAAGTTTCTAGCACCAGGACAGGAGAAAGCTGAAGTAATTTGTTTCACTTGAATTGGGCTGGGATCCATGACCAAGAGAACTGTTTTTGTTCTTAAAGGTACTTAACTACCAGATTAATAATTAAAGCTTTCTCTTTCCACAATACTAGCTCAAAAATTGCATGTTCCCTCCATGGTTCCCCGACATATTGATTTAGAAAGCTATTGATATGCCATTATTGCCTGTGTATTGTCACATTTGTTCATGTAATTGCCTGATTTATACCACAACACACACAAAATGCCGGAGGAACTCAGCAGGCCAGGCAGCATCTATGGGAAAACGTACAGTCGACGTTTCAGGCCGAAATCCTTCGGCAGGACTGGAGATAAAAAAGCTGAGAAGTAGATTTGAAAGGTAGGGGGAGGGGAGAGAGAAACGCCAGCCAATGAGTGAAACTTGGAGGGGAAGGGATGAAGTAAAGAGCAAGGAAATTGATTGGTGAAAGAGACAGAAGGCCATGGAAGAAAGAAAAAAGGAGCAGGGGGTGGGGGGGGTGGGGAAGCACCATAAGGAGGCAATGGGTGGGCAAGGAGATAACATGAGAGAGGGACAAGGGGATGGGAAATGGTGAAGGGGGGAGGAGGCATTACTGGAAGTCTGAGAAATCAATGTTCATACCATCAGGTCGGAGGCTACCCAAACAGAATATTTCTGTGAAACCAAAACGCATTTCCCCACATTAATCTGTCAACTACATATTCAACTCTCTCACCTCCCTGATCCTGTGCCTACCTGCATGTAGCTCAAGTAGTATTCCAGAGATTATCACTGCTTTTTGATTTGATCACCTCTTGTTCAGACTCACTCTGCAGGATTTCCTTCTCAGTCCTATCTACATCTCTGATTCCCACGTGGATCATAATAACTGGATCTTTCCCATCCAGCCCTGATATGTCCATAACCCTGGTGTCACGCCCTTTGGGACTCAGACTAATGAGAATAGAATTGTTTGGATGTATTTATGAGACTTGTGAGGAATAAATCTATCTGAATTCTTTCTCATTAATCATCTTTTGCGGAAGCATCAGTCCATGATCTGTACTGGGACTTCTGCAGTTTGTGATGTATATAAATGACCTAACTGAAAATGTAGATTGGTGGGTTAGTAAGTATGCAGACGATACCAAGATTGGTGATGTTGTTGATAATGTAGATGACTGTCAAAGACAATAACAGGGTGGAGAAATGGCAGATGGAGTTTAACCCAGCCAGATGTGAAGTGTTGTACCTTGATAGGTTAAATTTAAAGAGACAGTACACTGTTAACGGCAAGACCCTTAACAGTTGTTGAGGAGCAGAGGGATCTTGGGGTCCAAGTTCATAGCTCCCCGAAAGTGGCTACACAAGTTGATAGGGTCATCAAGAAGGCATGTGTCATTCTTGTATTTATTAGTTGAGCCTTTGTGTTCAAAAGTCAGGAAGTTATGATGCAGCTTTAATAAACTCTAGTGAGGCTGCATCTAGAGTATTGTATACAGTTCTGGTCACCTTATTACAGGAAGGATGATGAGGCTTAGGAGAGGGTGTAGAAGAGATTTACCAGGATGCTGTCTGGTTTAGAGGGCATATGCTTTCATGAGAGGCTGGACAAACTTGGATTGTTTTCTCTGGAGTGTCAGAGTCTGAGGGGAGATCTGATAGAGGTTTATAAGAGTATGAAAGGCATAGACAGAGTGGACAGGGAGTATCTGTTTCTCAGGGTTGAAATGTCTAATACCAGAGGGCATGCACTTAAGGGGAGAAGGGTAATTTCAAAGGAGATGCGAGGGCAAGTTTATTGCATAGAGTGTGCTAGGTGCCTGGAATGTGCTGCCTGGGGTGGTGGTAGAAACAGATACATTAGGGACTTTTAAGGGACGTTTAGATAGGCACACGGATGTGAAGAAAATGTAAGGATATGGACATGGGAGATGGAAAACCTGGCTGAGTGGTGCCACAACAACAACCTCTCACTCAATGTCAGCAAGACCAAGGAGCTGATTATTGACTTCAGGAAGAGGAAACTGGAGGCCCATGAGTCAGTCCTCATTGGGGGAATCAAAGATGGAGAGGATCAGCAACTTTAAATTCCTCAGTGTTATCACTTCAGAGAACCTGTCATGGGCCTAGCACATAAGAAAGCATGGCAGCGCCTCCATTTCCTTAGAAGCTTGCAATGATTTGGCATGTTCCAAAACTTTGACAAACTTCTATAGATGTGTGGTGGAGAGTATATTGACAGGCTGCACCTCAGCCTGGTATGGAAACACCAATACCCTTGAACGGGAAATCCTACAAAAAGTAGTGGATAGAGCCTGGTCCATCACGGTAAAGTCCTCCCCACCATTGAGCACATCCACACAGAGCGTTGTCACAGGAAAGCAGCATTCATCATCAGGGACCCCCACCACCCAGGCCATGTTCTCTTCTCACTGCTGCCATCAGGAAGAAGGTACTTGCCAAACCAGGTTCAGGAACAGTTCTTACCCCACAACCATCAGGCTCTTGAACCAAAGGGAATAACTTCACTTGCCCCATCACTGAACTGTTCCTTCAACCTATGGACTTACTTTCAAGGACTCTTGCTCTCATGTTCAAAACATATATTGTTTATTTATTATTATTTTCCCTTTTTTATTTGCACTGTTTTATTTTTGGTTGCAACATTGGTTGCTTGTCCGCCCTGTTGGGTGTGGTTTTTCATCGATTCTATTATGGTTCTTGGATTTATTGAGTATGCCCACAAGAAAATGAATCTCTGGGTAGTATAAGGTGACATATATGTGCTTTGATAATAAATTTACTTTGAACTTGTGTAGGCAGAAGAGATGACTAATTTACATGGTGCAGAACAACATCGTAGGCCAAAGGACCTGTTCCTGTTCTGTACTGTTCTATGTGCTATGACTCTTGGTAAGAGTTACTCTTACACCCGCACCATTCTGTATTATGGTGCATGCCACTACCATCATGCTGAATGGGATAGACTTAGAAGAGACCTTGCCGCTGATGAAATCTGGGCATCCCTCAATGCCTGTGGACTGTCAGCAGTAATGTAAACCAAACAGCTGAGGTGAGAGGGGCTGCCCTTGACAATGAGGCAACATTTGACCAGCTGTGGCATCAAGCTGCCCATGTGAGGTCAAAAGCAAGGTGTTTTCTGTTGATTGCACAATGTTTAATTCACTTTGCAGCACTTCAAGAAGTACAAATGAAAAGGACTGCAGGTGTTGGAAATCTGCAACAAAATAAAAAATACCGGTAAAACTCAGCAATCCAGGCAGTGTTTCAAGCCTCCAAACACTTTGTGAAAGATACATTTCATGCCTGTAAAACTGAGATTAACACCTGGTCACAGTCTGGTTATTGAATAACCAGCGACTATCACTGGTGCTACAGAAGTATCAGGGGATAGCCAACACACAGAATTAGTATTGACAGGTACTTGATGGTCAGCGCGAGCACATAGGGTGAGGATGCTTTGCTGCGTTATATGATTCTGTGACTGTGCAACAGAGTCCAATCACAAACCCTTCACGTCAATGACAGCATTTTATTTATTTATGCTTATTAAGCTACAGTGCAGAACAGGCCCTTCCGGTGCCCAGCAACTCCCGATTTAACCCTATGTCACAATGGTGGGGCCTTGGGAGCAAGGGTGGACCAAAATGCAAGACACATCTTGTAAGGTTACTTAGATTTAGTTTATTGTTCGAAACCAGGAGAGCAAGGCAGGAGCAGGAGTAGCGAACAGGACAAGGACTGAGGACTACGACCAGGCTGGGACCAAGGGTCTGGGCTTGGACTTGGAGTCGGCTCCCAGAACTAGAGGAGACATGAAGAGGCTAGGGTATGGCCTCCGAGCCAGAGACTGGGCAAGGACCCAGTACCTGGGTCTTGCCTCGGGCTCGGACCCCAGAACCAGGCATGAACATGACATGGGCTAGGGAGAGGAGGAACATGGAAAACAGAGCCTCGGTCTCGGGGAGCAGGTACATGGAACCATGGACACATACACAGAACACAGAGCCGGGACCCCTCCTTGGGTACAAGACATAGGGCCGGGACTCACACACAGAACAGAGAGCCGGGACCCCTCCTTGGGTACAGGACATAGGGCCGGGACTTATGACCTTCCACGGGGCAGCGGCAAGATGGCCTGACTTACCCTACGGAGGCAAGGACAAGACAAGACAGAACATGACCCCCCGCGGGGCAACGGCAAGACGCCCTGACCTACCCCACGGAGGCAAGGACAAGACACGACAAGACATGACCCCCCGCGGGGCAACAGCAAGACGGCCTAACTTACCCCACGGAGGCGAGGACAAGACAAGACAAGACCAACACGAATGAACACCAGACAGTACCTATCTAGCTCCGGCGATGGAACTAGACCGAAGTGCAGGCGGGAGCTGTAGACGAGGGCTAGAGGCGAGAGGGGCAGAGAAGGGATTCAGACAAGGGGGTAGGACAGGAATCACAGACCGCCAGGGCCAGGACTTGACTCAGAACTGGGAAGCCGCCAGGGACAGGACTTGACTTGGTGCTTGAATGACGCCAGGGACAGGACTTGACTTGGTGCTTGAATGCCGCCAGGGCCAGGACTTGACTTGGAGCCTCTGGGTAGTGGCGAGCTCTCGACTCGGCCCGAGAACAGTAGACAGCGGTTCTTGATTCCCTCCGGCGGGTTAACTGACAGACCCACTTCGGTGAGGAAACTTTGCAGGCTCGCTTTGGCGAGGTAACTGGACAGGGTTGCTCCGGTGAGGAGAGGCGAATTACCGGCACTCGCTTCAGCAGAGACTAGGCTTGGTCTGGCCAGATGACATCTGTACACCGTACCTTTGATGACTTTGCAGACACTCCTGCGCCAAACGGCTGAAAGCCGGAGACTATAAACTACCGGTTCAGCTGAGCGTTAATTGCCCCTAATCACCAAAGTTGAGGGACACGGGAAAACAGGGAATCAACGGTCTGGATCGCAACATAAACAAGGTAAATTTAAAGGGACCCCGATCCGGACCATGACACCCTAATCACGGGACAATTTACAATGACCAATTAACCTACCAACCGGTATGTCTTTTGGACTGTGGGAGGAAACCGGAGCACCCGGAGGAAACAGGGAGAACATACAGACTCCTTATAGACAGTGGCGGGAACCGAACCCAGGTCGCTGGGACTATAAAGCGTTGTGCTAACCACTGTGCCACCAGTCTTCATCTCCACCACCCATTATCAACATCCTGGGGTCATCCGTGACTAGAGGCTCAAATGGGCCAAGTGCATCAGATCCATTGGTATTGTAGGTCGGTGGCTGGGTATCCTGTGATCACTGACTCACCTGCAGACCACAGATCTGCACGTGTGACTGTATCCTCACTATCTCCCAGCTCCACCAACATTCAAGAAGCTCAACTGCACCAGGACAAAGCAGCCCACTGGTTGATACTCTAAACACCACCCTAAAGGTTTGAACTCTATCAGTGGCGCACAGAGACCATGGTGCGTGTTGTCTTCATAATGCACTGCAGATATTCCAGTGATACCTCCCTCACTTCATGGAGTTGCCAGTCAATATCAAGTCTGCATAGAGTGAGGGAGGACGAATATCAGAGTTGTATTCTATGCATGCACTTAGAATAATAAATGTATGTTGATTTTGAATAGTCCTTCTTTGTACCTGGGTCTAACTTCTGGAACTTAAAACCAGCCAGCAGTGTGTGAGTAGAAAGATTGCAGGAGTTCTAGAAGGCAGCTCACCACGAACTTCCCAAGGTCAACTAGTGACAGGCCATGGTCGTGTCAGGATCAATGTGGAGAATGGGGATGTGAGGATCAGGAGGGTGGTCACTGTTGGAAATGTGGCAGTTGGTAGTGTAGGTGTAGGCCAGGAAGGTTGTTTCAGATGACAGCACGATATAGATCAGATGAAACATTGTGACAAGGGTGCATTTTGAAAGTCAAATTGGGATAGGACATATGCAGTAAATGGATGAGTACTAATTAATATTGATGTTCCAATCCATAGTTCCTGATAAGTGGTTGACAGTATGGTGAAGAATGTGTTGTATATGACATGCTTTTCTGTAGAGGTTGGGGCAGAGAGTATAAGAGTTGGAATTTTATGTTGTAACTTTTCAAAATGGTGGTTAGGCCACACTTGTAAAATTGTGTGCAGTGTGGTCACCATACAGAAAGGAGGACATTATTGTGATGGAGAAAGTACAAAGGACCAGAATGTTGCCTGGATTGAAGGGCTTTAGTTATTAAGAGCCTTTCGTTATTAGTTATTAGTTATTAGTTATTAGTTAATAATTTAGTTATTGGAGAGGCTGGACTCGTTTTCCCTGGAAATGAGGGGTGGCCAGATTGAGGCACATGAAATTATAATAGGCCGAGTTGGGATGGATAGTCAGAGTCTTTTACCCATGGTAGAAGTATCAGAAACAAGGGGGCATGAGTTTTAAAGAGGATTTAATGGGTAGTTTTTTTTTTACAGAGTGTTTTGATACTGACAAGAGAGGTGGATGAAGCAGGCATGATTGTGATATGAAGGAAATGCTTAGTCACGCACTATGTAGACAAGGTGTAGAAGGAAGCAGACTTAATGGAGGCAAATAAGATTAATGTAGTGAGCATAAAGGTTAGAATGGATGTAATGGACTGAAAGGCCCATTTCGCTGATATGCAACTGTTTCTCTATTGTATAACATACTCAGCAGTAAAAAAAGAGAAGACAATGCAAACACAGGTAGAAAGAGAAAGAGAGTTAATGTTTTAGGTCAAAACCCCTTCATCAGAACTGGGAAACTGAGAAAACAAATTAGTTTTGTTGCTGAAAGGGTTGGGGGATGGATGGGACAGAGGGAATGTCTCTGACGGGATGAGGCCAGCGATGTCCATGTACCACAACATTTACAGAGCCCTCCAGTTAATGCTTTAATGAGGAAAATTGGAGAAGAAGAGAAAGGAAGAAAAAGAATAATAAGTATACCACTTTGGATACTGTTGAGGGGGACAGCCTACCTGGGGGAGCTGCAGCAACCGGGTCTCTGGCACTGAGTCTGATGATGTGGCTCAGAAGAGAACAGAGCTGAAGAGAACTACAGTGGTGATAGGAGATTCCATTTTGTGTGCGCAATAGAGACACCCAGATGGTATGTTGCCTCCCAGGAGCCAGGATCAGGGATCTCAGACCGGTTCTGCAGCATTCTAAAGGGGGAGGGTGAGTAGCCAGGAGTCTTGGTACATATTGACACCAACGACATAGGTGGGAAAAATGAGGAGGTCCTGAAGAAAGATTTTAGAGAGCTAGGTAGAAAGCTGAAAAACAGGACCTCCACGGTCGTAACCTCTGGATTGCTGCCCATGCCACATGTCAGTGAGGGCAAGAATAGGATGATTTGGCAGATGATTGCATGGCTGAGGAACTGGTGCAGGGGGCAGGGGTTCTGATTTATGGATCATTGGGATCTCTTCTGGGGAAGGTATGACCTGTACAAAAGGGATGGGTCTGAATGGAAGAGAGACCAAAATCCTTGCAGGCAGGTTTGCTGGAGTGGTGTGGTAGAGTTTAAATTAACTAGGCAAGGGGGTAGGAACCAGAGTGATAGAGCTGAGGATGGGATAGTTGGTTTACAAACACAGGCAATGTGAAGTGAGACTGCGAGCAAGGAGAGGCTGATGATAGGGAAAAATTGCAGTCAACAGGATGAGTTGCAATGTAAAAGGTAGACAAAATCAAAAAGGGTGAATACAGGACTGAAGGTGTTATATTTGAATGTGTGCAGAATTTGGATAAGGTAGATGAACTTGTAGCACAGTTGCAGGTTGGCACGTATCTGAATCTGAAAGAAGATTACAGCTGGGAGCTTAACGTCCAAGGATACACATTGTATCAGAAGGACAGGCAGGTAGGCAGAAGGGGTGAGGTGGCTCTGTTGGCAAAAAATGAAATCAACTCATTAGAAAGAGGTGACATAGGATCAAAAGGTATTGAATCATTCTGGGTAGAGCTAGGAACTGCAAGAGTAAAAGACCTTGGTGGGAGCTATAAACAGACCCCCCCCCACCCCAAAACAGAAGTAAGGATGTGGTCTCTAAATTATAGCCATATATAACCATATAACAATTACAGCACAGAAACAAGCTATCTCAGCCCTTCTAGTCCGTGCTGAACTCTTACTCTCACCTAGTCCCACCGACCTGCACTCAGCCCATAACCCTCCATTCCTTTCCTGTCCATATATCTATCCAATTTAACTTTAAACGACAACATCAAACCTGCCTCAACCACTTCTGCTGGAAGCTCGTTCCACACAGCTACCACTCTCTGAGTAAAGAAGTTCCCCCTCATGTTACCCCTAAACTTTTGCCCTTTAACTCTCAACTCATGTCCTTTTGTATGAATCTTCCCCACTCTCAATGGAAAAAGCCTATCCACGTCAACTCTATCTATCCCCCTCATAATTTTAAACACCTCTATCAAGTTCCCCCTCAACCTTCTATGCTCCAAAGAATAAAGACCCTACTCGTTCAACCTTTCTCTGTAACTTAGGTGATGAAATCCAGGTAACATTCTAGTAAATCTTCTCTGTACTCTCTCTATTTTGTTGACATCTTTTATATAATTCAGTGACCAGAACTGTACACAATACTCCAGATCTGGCCTTACCAATGCCTTGTACAATTTCAACATTACATCCCAACTTTTATATTAAATGCTCTGATTTATAAAGGCCAGCATACCAAAAGCTTTCTTCACCACCCTATCCACATGAGATTCCACCTTCAGGGAACTATGCACCATTATTCCTAGATCCCTCTGTTCTACTGCATTCTTCAATACCCTACCATTTACCCATGTATGTCCTATTTTGATTAGTCCTACCAAAATGTAGCACCTCACATTTATCAACATTAAACTCCATCTGCCATCTTTCAGCCCACTCTTCTAACTGGCCTAAATCTCTCTGCAAGCTTTGAAAACCTACTTCATTATCCACAACTTCACCTATCTTAGTATCATCTGAATACTTACTAATCCAATTTACCACCCCATCATCCAGATCATTAATGTATATGACAAACAACATTGGACCCAGTACAGATCCCTGAGGCACACCACTAGTCATTGGCTTCCAATCTGACAAACAGTTATCCACCACTACTCTCTGGCGTCTCCCATCCCAGCCACTGCTGAATCCATTTTACTACTTCAATATTAATACCTAACGTTTGAACCTTCCTAATTAACCTTCCGTGTGGAATCTTGTCAAAGACCTTTACTGAAGTCCATATAGACAACATCCACCGCTTTACCCTCATCAACTTTCCTAGTAACCTCTTCAAAAAATTCAATAAGATTTGTCAAACATGACCTTCCACGCACAAATCAATGTTGACTGTTCCTAATCAGACCCTGTCCATCCAGATAATTATATATACCATCTCTAAGAATACCTTCCATCAATTTACCCACCACTGACATCAAACTCACAGGCCGATAATTGCTAGGTTTACTCTTAGAACCGTTTTTAAACAATGGAACAACATGAGCAATACGCCAATCCTCCGGCACCATCCCTGTTTCTAATGACATTTGAAATATTTCTGTCAGAGCTCCTGTATTTCTACACTAACTTCCCTCAAGGTCCTAGGGAATATCCTGTCAGGACCCAGAGACTTATCCACTTTTATATTCCTTAAAAGCGCCAGTACTTTCTCTTCTTTAATCATCATGGTTTCCATAACTTCCCTATCTGTTTCCCTTACCTTACACAATTCAATATCCTTCTCCTTAGTGAATACCAGAGAAAAGAAATTGTTCAGCATCTCCCCCATCTCTTTTGGCTCCACACATAGCCGTCCACTCTGATTCTCTGAGAGACCAATTTTATCCCTCACTATCCTTTTGCTATTAATATAACTGTAGAAACCCTTTGGATTTATTTTCACCCTACTTGCCAAAGCAACCTCATATCTTCTTTTAACTTTTCTAATTTCTTTCTTAAGATTCTTTTTACATTCTTTATATTCCTCGAACACCTCATTTACTCCATGCTGCCTATATTTATTGTAGATATCTCTCTTTTTCCGAACCAAGTTTCCAATATCCCTTGAAAACCATGGCTCTCTCAAACTTTTAACCTTTCTTTTCAACCTAGCAGGAACATAAAGATTCTGTACCGTCAAAATTTCACCTTTAAATGACCTCCATTCCTGTATTACATCCTTCCCATAAAACAAATTGTCCCAATCCACTCCTTCTAAATCCTTTCGCAGCTCCTCAAAGTTAGCCTTTCTCCAATCAAAAATCTCAACCCTGGGTCCAGACCTATCCTTCTCCATAATTATATTGAAACTAATGGCATTGTGATCACTGGATCCGAAATGCTCCCCAACACAAACCTCCGTCACCTGACCTATCTCATTCCCTAAGGGGAGATCCAACACTGCCCCTTCTCTAGTTGGTAGCTCTATGTATTGCTGCAAAAAACTATCCTGCACACATTTTAAGAACTCCAAACCATCCAGCCCTTTTACAGTATGGGCTTCCCAGTCTATGTGTGGAAAATTAACATCTCCCATAATCACAACCTTGTGCTTACTATAAGTATCTGCTTACTACAAATAACAGGAGATAGAAAATGCACGTTAAAGGGGCAATGTTACAATAGTCATGAGGGATTTCAATATGCAAGTAGATTGGGAAAATCTACTTGGGAAAGTAGATTTGCAAGTAGATTGGGAAAATCTACTATAAGTAGGAGGAGGAGGAGAAGATGGCGGTGCGACGCAGCTTGCGCGGCCACTCCGGTGAATGATATCTGTTATCCGTCAAGTAGGATGCCATGCACAATCCTGATTTGATGGAGACAGACGTGAAAGAACGCAGGAACATCTGGAGAAACTTCTGAAATGCCTTTCTCGCTGCCGCTGTTACTGTGTGATCCAGAATCTCTGGAGGGGAAGGCCCCAAATCCTCGGCTTTGCTTGTTGTGCGGCGGCTGGGATAGGATCGAAGCGCTCGACAGAGATGGTGCTCGGTGCTCGGTGTCGAAGGGCTGGTCGGAGGCTCGAAGTTTTCAGATGGATTCAGAGTCGGCTGGGGTTGGGTACTTCCAATCCATCGACAGTTGTCAGTGCCTGGAGGTTTATGGCAGAGAGAGTTTCTCCCTTCTGCCACCTGCTATCGGGGACTATTGGGAGTCGTTCGGAACTTTGAGACTTTTTTTTACTGTTCCCATGGTTTGTTCTTTATCAAATTATGGTATTGCTTTGCACTGCTGTAACTATATGTTATAATTATGTGGTCTTGTCAGTGGTAGCCTTTGGTCTGTCCTGTTATTTTTTTGTGATATCACTCCGGAGGAACATTGTATCATTTCTTAATGCATGCATGCATTTCTAAATGACAATAAACGAGGCCTGCGTGTCCTCATAATCTAAAACAAAAATAAAATAATCCGGTTGGTGGTGGATCCCAAGAGAGGGAATTTCTGGAATGCCTATGAGATGGCTTTTTAAAGCAGCTTGTGGTTGAGCGCACTGGGGGAAAGGCAATTCTGGACTGGTGTTGTGCAATGAACCAGAATTGATTAGAGAGTTTAAGATAAGGGAGCCCTTAGGGGACAGTGATTATAATATGATAGAATTCACCCTGCAATTTGAGAAGACGGTAAAGGCAGATGTATCAGTATTTCAGTGAAGTAAAGGAAATTACAGAGGCAAGAGAAAGGAGCTGGCCAAAATTGATTGGAAGGGAACACTGGCACTGATGATGGCAGAGCAGCAATGGGTGGAATTTCTGGGAGCAATTTGGAAGGCACATGAAAAATACATCCCAAAGAAGAAGTAGTATTCTAAAAGCAAGATGAAACAACCGTGGTTAAGAGAAATTAAAGCCATCATAACAGCCAAAGGGAGTGCATATAATTAGAGGGAAAAATAGGGGGAAGTTAGAGGATTAGGAAACTTTTAAAAACAAACAGAAGGCAACTTAAAAAGTTATAAAGAAGGAAAAGATGGAATACTGAGGTAAGCTAGCCAATTGCTTTAAAGAGGATATCAAAGTTCTTTCAGATATATAAAGTGTAAAAGTGAGGTGATTGTAGATATCAGACAACAGGAAAATGATGCTGGAGAGGTAGTAATGGGGGACAAGGAAATGGCAGATCAACTGAATAAGTATTTTGCATCAGTCTTCACTGCGGAAGACACTAGCAGTATGCTGGAAATTCAAGAGCGTCAGAGGGCAGAAGTATGTGAAGTTGTCATTACTTGGGAGAAGGTGCTTGGGAAACTGAAAGGTCTGAAGGCAAATAAGTCACCTAGACAAGATGCTGTACACCCCAGAGTTCTGAAGGTAGTGGCTGAAGCGAATGTGGAGGCATTAGTAATGATCTTTCAAGAATCATTTGGTTCTGGCATGATTCCAGAGAACTGGAAAATTGAAATGTTACTCCACTCTTCAAGAAGAGAGAGAGGCAGAAGAAAAGGAAGTCATAGGTCAGTTAGTCTGACCTCAGTGTTTGGGAAGATATTGGAGTCGATTGTTAAGGATGTGGTTTGTGGTACTTGGAGGCACATGATAAAATACACCAGATTCAGCATGGTTTCCTCAAGGGAAAATCTTGCTTGTCAAATCTATTGGAATTCTTTGAAGAAATAACAAATCAGGACAGACAAAGGAGAATTGGTGGATGTTGTGTACTTGGATTTTCAGAAGGCCTTTGACATGGTGCTACACATGAGGCTGCTTAACAAGTTAGAGCCTGTGGTATTACAGGAAAGGTATTAGCAATGATAAAGCATTGGCCAATTGGCAAGAGGCAAAGAGTGGGAATTAACAGAGCCTTTTCTGGATGGCTATCATTGACTAGTGGTGTTCCACAGGGGTCTGTGTTGGGACCAATTCCTTTAACATTATATGCCAAAGATTTAGATGATGGAATTGATGGCCAGGTTTGTGAACAAGATGAAAATAGATGAAAGAATTTATTTTCTAAATGGAGAGAAAATACAAAAATCTGAGATGAAAGGGATTTGGGAGTTGTTGTGCAGGATTCCCTGAAGGTTAATTTTCAGGTTGAGTTGGTGGTGAGGAAGGCAAATGTGATGTTAGCATTCATTTTGAGAGGATTAATATATAAAAACAAGGATGTAATGTTGAGACTTTATACAGCACTGGTGAGGCCTCACTTGGAGTATTGTGAGCAGGTTTGGACCCCTTCACTTAGAAGGGATGTGTTGGCATTGGGAAGGGTTCAAAGGAGGTTCATGACAATGATCCCGGAATTGAAGGGCTTACGATATGAGGAGTATTTGATGGGTCTGGGCCTCTACTCACTGGAATTCAGAAGAATGAGGGGGCCTTATTGAAATCTATTGAACGTTGAAAGGTCCCGATAGAATGGATGTGGAGAGGATGTTTCCTATAGTATGGGAGTCTAAGACCAGAGGACACAACCTCTGATTAGAGGGGTGTCCTTTTAGAGCAGAGATGAGGAGGAATTTCTTTAGCTAGAGCATGATGAATCTGTGGAATTTGTTGCCACAGGCAGCTGTGGAAGCCAAATCTTTAGGTATATTTAAGTCAGAGGTTAAAGGATACTTGAATTAGTCAGGGAATTAAGGGATTCAGGGAAAAGGCAGGAGATTAGGGCTGAGAGGGAAATGGATTAGCTATGATGAAATGGCAGAGCAGTCTCAATAGGCCAAATGGCCTAATTCTGCTCCCATTTCTTATGATACAAAGGGACATAGCAGTGTCTGTGGAAGGAGACAAACTGAATTAACAACATGGATCAATAACATTACATCAGAACTAGCCAGGAAAAGTGAGCTATCTGAAATTGTTGAATTCATTATTGGGGGTTGAATTCTGCAACATTTCCAGAGATAGAAGTCTGCTAAATAGAATCTTGCTCTATTGTTCAATGCAATTATGGCTGATCATCCAAATTCAGTTCCCTGTTCCAGCTTTCTCCCCACTTTCCTAATAGCTCCAAATACAATATCAAACTCCTTGAATAAAAAAATTGTTTAAAGGGTTCACCATTCTCTCAGAGAAGAAATTTCTCCTCATCTCAGTCTTTATGACTTACCCTTATCCTTAAATAGTGAACACTGCTCCTTCCTGCATCTGATCAGTTCAATCCTAAGAAATCCCCTCTCATTCCTCTAACCTTTAAAGAATATAACACTAGTTACAGTATTATGTTCCCTTGTTGGGTCTTGTCTAGGCGTGTCGGGGAAGCAACATAAAACAAGTCCACCCTCAGTGTTGTGCGTTGTTTGTGACGGGAAAAGGACAAGGCAGGCGCAGGTGGTCCTATTTTCAGTATATTTACAGTATTTACACACAATTACAGGCATGAGCCCAGCAACCAAGTTCAAGGGAGTAATTGAAAAGCCAAAATCCACAATATGAAAACACAGGTCAGAGCACGAAATCTACACATTTGTTAATACGGAAACTAGCACAATTCTAACCATCGATTCTCCCCGCAGCTCTTTCCTTCTCTTCCGGGATGCCGGCTTTTTAAAAAATTGCACTCCCCAAACCCCAATTGGAGCAGTCCTGACAAGCGGGCAGGTCCAGCAGCACTCTAGCTCAGCACACCTGAACAAGGGAAGCTGGACAGACAGAGACAGAGAGAACAGAAAACAAGAACACGGGTACGTAGAACAAACTTGTCCAGACTGAGAACAAAAATAACACTAACTTAAAGACCGAGACAATGTGTCTGCCAATACATTTTCGCTACTTTCTTACAATGAATATCAATATTCGTTATAAGAGACTGAGGTCCTTTGGAGTATGCAGGCCTCTCCTTCACATGTTCTACCAGTCTGTTGTCGCCAGTACAATCTTCTATGTGGTGGTGTGCTGGGGCAATGACATCAACTTGGGTGATGCCAGCAGGCTCAATAAACTGATCAGAAAGGCTGGCTCTGTTATAGGAGTCAAACTGGACACACTGGAGGCTGTGATAGAACAAAGGACCCTACAGAAAATCCTGGCAATTCTGGACAATGTTTCTCACCCTCTGCATGCTACCTTGGCTGAACAGAGAAGCACTTTTAGTAATAGGCTACAACAACTGTGCTAGGGAACTGGAGCTGCAGCTCGATGACCTTCAGTTTATTAGGGAAAATGAAGCAGTGACAGGCAGGAGCTACAGGGAGATAGTCACCCCAAGGCAACAGAAGACAGATAAATGGGTCACTGTCAGGAGAGGGAAGGGGGAACGTCAGGTAGTGGAGAACACCCCTGTGGCCATTCTCCTCAACAACAATTCCATTTTGAGTTCTGTTGCCGGGTGGGGGGGAACAACCAACCTGTGGGAAGCAACAACGGCCGTGCCTCGGTCACTGAGTCTGGCCCTGTGGCTCAGAAGGGTAGGGAACTGAAGAGGCAGCTGTTATAGGAGACTCTATTGTCAGGGGGACAGATTTGTGATTCTGTGGATGCAAAAAGGAAGCACGGATGGTAGTTTGCCTCACAAACAAGAGAAAATCTGCAGATGCCGGAAATCCAAGCAACACACATAAAATGCGGGAGGAACTCAGCAGGCCAGGCAGCATCTACACATCAAAGTTGCTTGAATTTCCGGCATCTGCAGAATTCCTGTTGTCAGGCAGCATCTATGTACTTTTTTCCACAGATGCTGCCTGGCCTGCTGAATTCCTCCAGCATTTTGTGTGCGTTGCTTGGCAGTTTGCCTCCCAGGTGCTAGAGTCCACAATATCCTGAAACCCAGAAGTTGTGGTACCAAATTGGTACCAACGACATAGGAAGAAAAAGGGAGGAGGTCCTGAAAAAAGAATACAGGGAGTTAGGAGGAAGCTGAGAAGCAGGACTTCAAGGGTAATAATCTCGGGATTGCTGTCTGTGCCATGCGACAGTGAGGATTGGAAGTGTCACCTCACTTGGAAGGACTGTTTGGGGCCCTGAATGGTGGTAAGGGAGGAAGTGTAAGGGCATGTGTAGCACTTGTTCCGCTTACAAGGATAAGTGCCAGGAGGGAGATCAGTGGGGAGGGATGGGGGGGACGAATAGACAAGGGAGTCGCGTAGGGAGTGATCCCTGCGGAAAGCAGAGAGAGGTGGGGAGGGAAAGATGTGCTTAGTGGTGGGATCCCGTTGGAGGTGGCGGAAGTTATGAAGAATAGTATGTTGGACCCGGAGGCTGGTAGGGTGGTAGGTGAGGACTAGGGGAACCCTATTCCTAGTGGGGTGGCGGGAGGATGGAGTGAGAGCAGATGTGCGTGAAATGGGGGAGATGCGTTTGAGAGCAGAGTTGATGGTGGAGGAAGGGAAGCCCCTTTCTTTAAAAGAGGAGGACATCTCCCTCGTCCTAGAATGAAAAGCCTCATCCTGAGAGCAGATGCGGCGGAGACGGAGGAATTGCGAGAAGGGGATGGCATTTTTGCAAGAGACAGGGTGAGAAGAAGAATAGTCCAGATAGCTGTGAGAGTCAGTAGGCTTATAGATAAGCTGTCTCCAGAGATAGAGACAGAAAGATCTAGAAAGGGGAGGGAGGTGTCGGAAATGGACCAGGTAAACTTGAGGGCAGGGTGAAAGTTGGAGGCAAGTTTAATGAAGTCAACGAGCTCAGCATGTGTGCAGGAAGCAGCGCCAATGCAGTCATCGATGTAGCGAAGGAAAAGTGGGGGACAGATACCAGAATAGGTTTGGAACATAGATTGTTCTATACCTCCTCTTACTTTCCCTCAATCGTGACCCCAGTAAGGAGCACCAAGTCTCCCAGTCTGCATCGGGTCTCGCCAATATCTAGAAGGCCGCATCGGGACCACCGGACGCAATATATCACGCCAGCCAACTCACAGGTGAAGTGTCATCTCACCTGGAAGGACTGTCTGGGGCCCTGAATGGTAGTGAGGGAGGAAGTGTAAGGGCATGTGTAGCACTTGTTCCACTTACAGGGATAAGTGCCAGGAGGGAGATCAGTGGGGAGGGATGGGGGGGAACGAATGGATAAGGGAGTCGCGTAGGGAGCAATCCCTGCGGAAAGCGGCGGGGGGGGAAGGGAAAGATGTGCTTAGTGGTGGGATCCCATTGGAGGTGGTGGAAGTTACAGAGAATTATATGTTGGACCCGGAGGCTGGTGGGGTGGTAAGTGAGGACAAGGGGAACTCTATTCCTAGTGGGGTGGTGGGAAGATGGGGTGAGAGTAGATGTGTGTGAAACTTCACCTGTTAGTCGGCTGGGGTGATATACCGTGTCCGGTGCTCCAGATGTGGCCTTCTATACATTGGCAAGACCTGACACAGACTGGGAGACCGCTTTGCTGAACACCTACGCTCAGTCCGCCAGAGAAAGCAGGATCTCCCAGTGGCCACACATTTTAATTCCATGTCCCATTCCCATTCTGATATGTCTATCCACGGCCTCCTCTACTGTAAAGATGAAGCCACACTCAGGTTGGAGGAACAACACCTAATATTCCATTTGGGTAGCCTCCAACCTGATGGCATGAACATTGACTTTTCAAACTTCTGCTAATGCCCCACCTCCCCCTCGTACCCCACCCGTTATTTATTTATTATTTATATATATATATACACACACACACACACACACATATATATTATCTTTCTCTCTCTCCTTTTTCTCCCTCTGTCCCTCTCACTATACTCCTTGCCCATCCTCTGGGCTTCCCCCTTCCCCTTTTCTTTCTCCCTTGGCCTCCTGTCCCATGATCCTCTCATATCCCTTTTGCCAATCACCTGTCCAGCTCTTGGCTCCATCCCTCCCCCTCCTGTCTTCTCCTATCATTTCGGGTCTCCCCCTCCCACTCTCACTTTCAACTCTCTTACTATCTCTTCTTTCAGTTAGTCCTGACGAAGGGTCTCAGTCTGAAACATCGACTGTACCTCTTCCTAGAGATGCTGCCTGGCTTGCTGCATTCACCAGCAACTTTGATGTGTGTTGCTTGAATTTCCAGCATCTGCAGATTTCCTCGTGTTTGCGAGATGGAATACAGTGTTCGGTAATGTATGATAATGCATTTTGGTAAAAGGAACAATAGTGCGGACTATAGTCTAAATGTGAAGAAGTTTCAAACATCAGAGGTGCAGAGGGACTTAAGAGTCCTCGTGCAAGACTCCCAGAAGGTTAAGTTACAGGTTGAGTCTGTGGTAAAGAAGGCAAATGCAATGTTGGCATTTATTTCAAGAGGAATAAAAGCAAGGAGATAATGCTAAGCCTTTATAAGACACTCGTCAGACCGCACTTGGAGTATTGTCAACAGTTTTAGACCCCATCTCTCAGAAAGGATGTGTTGTCATTGGAGAAAGTCCAGAGGAGGTTCACGAGGATGATTCTGGGAATGAAAGTGTTAACATATGAGGAGCTTTTGGCAGCTTTGGGCCTGTACTCAATGAAACTTAGAAGAATGCGGAGGATCTCATTGAAACCTACCGAATGTTGAAAGGATTAGATAGCGTGGATGTGGAGAGGGTGTTTCCTATGGTGGGGGGGGGGATCCAAAACTAGAGGGCACATCCTCAAAATTGAGGGAAAACCCTTTAGAACAGAGGTAAGGAGACATATTTTTAGCCAGAGAGTAGTAAATCTGTGGAATGCTCTGCCACAGACTGCGGTGGAGGCCAAGTCCATGGGTATTTTAAGGCGGAAGTTGATTGTTTCCTGATCGGTCAGGTTATCAAAGGATATGACGAGAAGGCAGGTGTATGGGGGTGAGTGGGATCCGGGATCAGCCATGATGGAATGGCATAGCAGACTTGATGGGCTGAATGGCCTAATTCTGCTCCTATGTCTTATGGTCTTATGCCCACTATACCACCTACATTAGTGTCATCTGCAAACTTACTAACCCTGCCTTGTACATTCTTATCCAGATCATTGATATAGATGACAAACAACAATGGGCTCAGCACTGACCCCTGAGGCACACCACTAGTCATGGGCCTCCAGTTGAAGAACAACCTTCCATCATCACCCTCTGCCACCTATCATCAATCCAACTGTGTATGCAATTTGCCAGCTCTCCTTGGATTCCATGTGATCTAACCTTTCAGAGTAGTCCACCTTATCAAAAGCCATATTGAAGTCCATGTTGACCACATCCTCGGCTCTGCCCTTATTCGACCTTATATCTCTTTTTGTCTCAGTCCTCCAATACCAAGATTCAGTTTGCTGAATCTTTACTGAACTCCCTCCATAGCAAAAACATCCTCAAATAAAGAGACAACTCTTGAGGTGCGATCTCACCAAGGACCTGTGCAATTGCAGGAAGACATCTTTGTTCTCTACTTAAATCCTCTCACTATGAAGACCATCATATTATTAATTAACTGGTTAAAATATGTGATTTTAACCAGTTAAGAAGGAGGGAGGAGAAGATGGCGACGCAACGCAGCGTGTGCGGCCATTCCGAATGATATCGTATGTGTTAACTAGGGGGCCGTGCACAATCCTGATTTGATGGAGACGGCTGTGAGGAGCGCGGAGGAACACCTGGAGAAACTTCTGAAATAGTCATAGTCATACTTTATTGATCCCGGGGGAAATTGGTTTTCATTACAGTTGCACCATAAATAATAAATCATAATAAAACCATAAATAGTTAAATAGTAATATGTAAATTATGCCAGGAAATAAGTCCAGGACCAGCCTATTGGCTCAGGGTGTCTGACCTCCCGCTTCGCTGCCGCTGCTACTGTGCGATTGAGAATGTCCGGAGGTGAAGGTCCCAAATCCTTGGCTTTGCCTATTGTCTGTTGCCGGGGCTGGGGTCGAAGCGCTCAGCAGAGATGGTGCTCGGTGTCGGAGGGATGGTGGGAGGCTCAAAGTTTTCAGATGGACTTGGAGTCGGACTGTGGTCGGATGTTTCCAGGATGCTGCATCGGCAAGTTGGCGGCGCTGGAGGTTCTGTGCGAGATGATGGGACTTTCGAGAGACTTTGAGACTTTTCCTGTGCCATGGTCTGTTCTTTATCAAATTACGGTATTGTTTTGCACTGTTGTGACTATATGTTATAATTATGTAGTTTTTGTTAGTTTTTAAGTCGGTTTGTCATGTGTTTCTGTGATATCATTCTGGAAAAACATTGTATCATTTCTTAATGCATGCATTACTAAATGACAATAAAAGAGGACTGCATGTCCTCATAATCTAAAAATCTAATGATACTTTTAAAATTTCTTTTAATTTGCTTTTTGATGGAAGACACTGTTTGCCATGTTTGATTAAGAGAGCAATTAATTGGAGCATCAAGCAATAACAAATATGAGAGGCATAAAATTCACACTGCTGGTTGACGAGTGTTATTGTTTGCTTACTCTTCATGTTGTTTGTGTAATTTTGAAACCCCACTGCCCAAATGAGCACCGTAGCATTTAAAATGGCCGATTGCTGCTGCAGCTTCGAACGTTCGCATTCAACAGAGGGAATGGTGTTTTGCCTTGTGTAAGGTACAACAACAGTAGGTGTACAGCACAAAATCATTGAAGAATGGCTCACTGTCCATCTCCTGAACTGGGTTCCAATGCAGTCACAATTGATGGAGTGGGAATAACCGCAAGATTAGTACCTGAAAAGTGTTGAGGCAATCCCAGCCTCTTTAGACCCAGCAAAATAACCCGAGTCCTAATACAGTACTCACCTCACTTAGAAGACAATTGTTACAGGGGCAACAAATATCATACTGATGTAGCAGGGGCACTTGTAATCAGGAGGAACTGGAAGACACTGTAAATGTTCTTCCTCTAAAAAGCATCTAATGCTTTACTGGCATACCATATATGATGAATAAACTCTTCCTAGGTTTCCAGCCGGGTACAGGCATCGGTTTTAACCGATGTTTCAATGACAAACTATGCCATCTTCATCAGGGATGATGCCTGGGCATGTCTAATCTGGTGGTATTTATACCCCTATTGTCCATTCCTCCTGATTTATTAGTCCTCATCCAATCAGGTTTCCGATGTCCCACCTTGTTTACAATCAAGTTCCAGTTCTTACTCAAAGTGAGCCCTTTGTCTTTGTTAAAATTCTTTTCTTCTAGTTTTATTTCAATGGATTCCTTCACCAAGTGGTCCCAAAAGCCATTGGCATGGACGAGGTGGAACAGCAGAAACCTAATTGGATGAGGACTAACCAATCAGGACGACAGACAACAGGGGTATAAATAGCATTGGACTAGACATGCCCAGGCATCATCCCTGATGAAGATGGCGGAGTTTGTCATCGAAATGTCGGTTAAAATCAATATCTGTACCGACTGGAAGCCTGAGAAAAGTTTATTCATTCTTCCTCTACCTTCCCTTGGAGTTTTTAATGGGACAGCATGCATGGAGCTTTTATTTCATATTTCCTTTTGACAAAGACGGTGACCATTCAGCCAATCAAATCTATGCCAGTTCTCAAAGCATTCCCACCAGTCCTATTTCCCTGCTTGTTTCCCTGTTCTCCCTCACATGCCCAAAAAGTTCCATTTGATTTTCTTGCTATACAGATGCACCAAGGCTACTAACAGTTGCCCCATGACCAATTTTTGAGATTACTTTTAACCTTTGGGACAGAGCAGGAAAATGGAGCACTTGGAGAACATGACAACTCACCAGACAGCACCTGGAATCAGGATCAATTCCTTATCACTGGAGCTGTGCAGCAACGATTTTATCTGCTGCATCACTAGTGAGGCTCATCCCTGATGTGTATCCTGTATCTATACAGTTCCTGTCCTGTGACCGTTCAACAGGAGCCCATACCTGTTGAACTTCTCACTAAGAAGTGGGAATAAATGGAACCTTTTCAGAATGGCAGGCGGTGACTAGTGGGGTACCGCAAGGCTCAGTGCTGGGACCCCAGTTGTTTACAATATATATTAATGACTTGGATGAGGGAATTAAATGCAGCATCTCCAAGTTTGCGGATGACACGAAGCTGGGTGGCAGTGTTAGCAGTGAGGAGGATGCTAAGAGGATGCAGGGTGACTTGGATAGGTTGGGTGAGTGGGCAAACTCATGGCAGATGCAATTTAATGTGGATAAATGTGAAGTTATCCACTTTGGTGGCAAAAATAGGAAAACAGATTATTATCTGAATGGTGGCCGATTAGGAAAAGGGGAAGTGCAAGGAGACCTGGGTGTCATTATACACCAGTCATTGAAAGTGGGCATGCAGGTACAGCAGGCGATGAAAAAGGTGAATGGTATGCTGGCATTTATAGCGAGAGGATTTGAGTACAGGAGCAGGGAGGTACTACTGCAGTTGTACAAGGCCTTGGTGAGACCACACCTGGAGTATTTGGTCCCCTAATCTGAGGAAAGACATCCTTGCCATAGAAAGAGTACAAAGAAGGTTCACCAGATTGATTCCTGTGTTGGCAGGACTTTCATATGAAGAAAGACTGGATGAACTGGGCTTGTACTCGTTGGAATTTAGAAGATTGAGGGGGGATCTGATTGAAATGTATAAGATCCTAAAGGGATTGGACAGGCTAGATGCAGGAAGATTGTTCCCGATGTTGGGGAAGTCCAGAACGAGGGGTCACAGTTTGAGGATAGAGGGGAAGCCATTTAGGACCGAGATTAGGAAAAACTTCTTCACACAGAGAGTGGTGAATCTGTGGAATTCTCTGCCACAGGAAACTGTTGAGGCCAGTTCATTGGCTATATTTAAGAGGGAGTTAGATATGGCCCTTGTGGCTACAGGGGTCAGGGGGTATGGAGGGAAGGCTGGGGCGGGGTTCTGAGTTGGATGATCAGCCATGATCATAATAAATGGTGGTGCAGGCTCGAAGGGCCAAATGGCCTACTCCTGCACCTATTTTCTATGTTTCTATGTTTCTATGAAATGCCCCAATTTTAACATATCTAGCCTCTAGCCTTGCTTTCAAAGTCCTCCATTTTTTTGCCATTTCCTATTTAAATAGGCTTCTCTTCCCTACAGCAGGACAAGTTCGCTCTTCCTGTTCTGGCATCTTGCACATCTCGTTCAATTGCTTCAACATTACTGGAGGTGCCCTGAACTGTTGAGTTCTGAATGCTCCATACCTCAACTTTTAAGAAACCCCTTAAAATCCCCCTCCTTAACAATTCTAATTTGCCAAATTTTGAATGAAATTGTTCCTGTAAAATTCACGAAAAGTTTTAACTATATTGAAGGGATAAGAAGGGGCATTTCTGTAGCTCAAAGTAGTAATGCACCTCCTTCAGAATTGCTTGAATCTTTGGTCCGACCATATTGGGACATTTTGTGCATCACAATCCCAAGGAGACACAGGATTGCTTGGAGGGAGAGAGAGTTTCCAAGGAAACATTGGATTGCACATAATTGGTCACTTGGCAAGGCCCAATAAAAAGAAGTTAGTCTTAAGTGGATTGGCCATTGTGTGAGTGGGCCAGTGTTGAAGTGGGGAGTTGAGGCTTTGGCTCATCGAGGCTTCGGTGAGGAGAGGCATAGGATTGGTAGATTCTCTTTTTTTGTTATTTACTCTTTCTTTCTTCTTCTACCGTTAGAGCAGTGGGGATGCCAGAAAGGATATTGGAAAGCTCCTCTTGCAGAATGTGGATAGGGAGGGAGACCTTCAGTGTCCCTGACAATTACACCTGCGAGAAGTGCACCCAGTTGCAGCTTCTAACAATCCATGTTAAGGAGTTGGAGCTGGAACTGGATGAACTCCAGATCATTCGGGAGGTTGAGAGGTTGACAGACAGGACTTATAGAGAGATAGTTACACCCAAGGTGTAGGGCACAGGTAACTGGATGACTATTAGGAGAGGGAAAGGGAATGGGCAGCAGAACCCCTGTGGCTGTTCCCCTTAACAAAAGGTATGACACTTTGGATACTATTCCGCAGGGTGGGGGGGGGCAAATGACTTAGCAGAGGAAAGCCACAGCAGTCAGATCTCTGGCACTGAGACTGGCTCTGTGGCTCAGAAGGGATTGGGGAGAAGAGGCAAGCTATAAAGATAGGGGATTCCTTGGTTAGGATAACAGAAAGGAGGTTCTGTGGACAAGAATGAAATTCCTGGCTAGTTTGTTGCCTCCTGGATGCCAGGGTTTGGGACATCTCCGATCGAGTCCATGACATTCTTAAGTGGGAGGGTGAGCAACCAGCGGTACCAATAACATAGGTCGGAGAGGTGACGAGGTTCTGTAAAGTGAGTTCAGTGAGTTAGGTGCTGAATTAAAGGACATGACCTCCAGGGTTTCTACCCATGCCATGTGCTAGTGAAGCCATAAATATGAAGATCATACAGTTTAACCTGTGACTAAGGAGTTGGTGCAGGAGGACTTCCAATTTTTGGATCATTGGGCTCTGTTCCAGGTAAGGTGGAACCTGTACAGATGGGATAGTTTGCACCTGAATTGAAGGGGAGCTACTGTCCAAGCGGAAAGGTTTGTTAGTGTTGCATGGGGGGAGGGAGTTTAAACTAGAGTTGCTGGAGGATAGGAGTCAGACCACCAGAACAGATAGAGGAGTGGTTGTGGGGAAAGGTGTTGTTAAGCCTACATACAAAGACGGGAATCAAACCGTCAAGCATGGTGGGGCTAATGTTCTGAGCTGTTTATATTTCAATGCAAGGAGTATTGTAGGAAAGGTGGATGAGCTCAGGGCACGGATCAACATATGTTATTATGATATTGTAGTCATTAGTGAGACTTGGTTGCAGGAGGGGCAGGACTGGCAGCTCAATATTCCAGGGTTCCATTGATTTAAACGCAACAGAGCAGGAGGAATTAAAGGGGGAGGGGTGGCATTACTAGTCAGAGAAACTGTCTCCGCAGTGCTCAGTCAGAACAGACTGGAGAACTCATCTAGTGAGATTTTATGGGTAGAACTGAGTAATAAGAAAGATACAACCATGTAATGGGATTATATTACAGACCACCCAGCAGTCCATGGGATTTAGAAAGCAAATTTGTAGAGAGATCGCACACTTTTGCAAGAAACATAAGGTTGTTATAGTAGGTGATTTTAACTTTCTACATATTGACTGGGATTCCATACTGTAAAAGGACTAGATGGAATAGAGTTTGACAAATGTGTTGAGCTGTGATTCCTTAATCAGTACATAGAAGTCTCAACTAGGGAGAGTGTGGTACTGGATCTCCTATTAGGGGATGAGACAGGGCAGATGACAGAAGTTTGTGTAGTGGGCATTTTGGATCTAGTGATCATAATGCCATCAGTTTCAAGGTAATTATGGAAAAGGTAGCTCTGGTCCACAGGTTGAGATTCTAAATTAGAGAAGCGCCAATTTTGATGGTATCAAAAAGGATCTGGCAAGTGTGGACTAGGACAGGTTGTTTTCTAGCAAAGGTACTTGGTAAGTGGAAATTCTTCAAAAGTGAAATTTTGAGAGCACAGAATTTGACATTCCTGTCAGAATAAAAGGCAAGGATAACAGGTTTAGGGAACATTAGTTTTTGAGAAATATTGGGACCCTGCTGGTTAAGAAAAAGGTTATAGCAGATATAGGCAGGCAGGAGCAAATGAACTACTTGAAGAGTATAAGAAATGCAAGGGAAATCTTAAGGAGGAAATCAGGAGGGATAAAAAAAAGGCACGAGTTTGCCCTAGCAGACAAAGTGAAGGAGAATCCCAAGGGCTTCTAGTCATAGTCATAGTCATAGTCATACTTTATTGATCCCAGGGGAAATTGGTTTTCGTTACAGTTGCACCATAAATAATAAATAGTAATAGAACCATAAATAGTTAAATAGTAATATGTAAATTATGCCAGTAAATTATGAAATAAGTCCAGGACCAGCCTATTGGCTCAGGGTGTCTGACCCTCCAAGGGAGGAGTTGTAAAGTTTGATGGCCACAGGCAGGAATGACTTCCTATGACGCTCAGTGCTGCATCTACAGATATGTTAAGAGCAAATGGATAGCAAAGGACAAAATTGGTTCTCTGGAAGATCACAGTTATAATCTATGCATGGAATTGAAAGAGTTGGGGGAGATCTTAGATGGATTCTTTTGCATCTGTATTTACTCGAGATTCTGTCACGGAGTCTATAGAAGTGAGGCAAAGCAGCAGTGAGGTCATGGACCCTAGACAGATTACAGAGGAGGAAGTTCTTGCTGCCTTGAAGCAAGTTAAGGTGGGTAAATCCCTTCACCTGGACAAGGTGTTCCCTCAGACCCTGTAGGAGGTGAGTGCAGAAATTGCAGCGCCCCGAACAGAGATATTTAAAATGTCCTTAGCCATGGGTGAGTAGCTGGAGGATTGGAGGATAGCGAATGTTGTTCCACTGTTTAAGAAAAGCCCCAAGAATAAACCAGAAAATTATAAGCTGGTGAGCCTGACATCAGTGGTGGGAAAGTTATTGGAAGTCATTCTAAGGGACTGGATATACAAGTATTTGGATAGACATGGGCTGATTAGGGATATTCAGTATGGTGCTGTGTGTGGTATGTTGTGTCTAACCAACCTTATAGAGATTTTCGAGGAAGTTACCAGGAAAGTTGATGAAGGCAAGGCAGTGGATGTTGCCTACATGGTCTTTAGCAAGGCATTTGACATGGTCCATGTGGGAAGTTGGTCAAGCAGGTTCAGTTGTTTGGCATTCAAGATGAGGAGTAAATTAGATTAGACACTGGCTTCATGAAAAAGCCAGAAAGTGGTTGTAGATTGTTGCCTTGCTGACTGGAGGCCTGTGACTAGTGATATGCCACAGGAGCCAGTTCTGGGTCTGTTGTTCTTTGTCATCTATAGCAATGATCTGGATCACAATGCAGTAAACTGGATCAGCAAATTTGTGTATGACACCAAGTTTTGGGGCATAGTGGACAGCACAGAAGACTATCAAAGCTTGCAGCAGGACCTGGACCAGCTGTAAAAATGGGCTGAAAAATGGCAGATTAAATTTAATGCAGACAAGTGTGAGGTGTTGCACTTCAGTAGGACCAACCAGGGTTGGTCTTACACAGTAAGCAGTAGAGCACTGAGGAGTGTGGTGGAACAGAGGGATCCGGGAATACAGATCCATGATTCCTTGACAGTGGCATCACAGGTCGATATGGTCATTAAGAAGGCTTTTGGCACATTGGCCTTCATAAATCAATGTACTGAGTACAGGAGTTGGGATGTTATGTTGAAGTCGTATAAGACATTGATGAGGCTTAATTTGGAGTTCTGGTTGCCTACCTAAAGGAAAGATATCAATAAGATTGAAAGAGTTCAGAGAAAAATTCCAAGAATGCTTCCAGGACTTGAGGACCTGAGTAATAAGGAAAGATTGAATAGTTTCGGACTTTATTCCCTGGAACGTAGAAAATTTGGGGGAGATTTGATAGAGGTACACAAAATTATGAGGGGTATAGATAGGGTAAATGCAAGCAGCTTTTTTCCACTGAGGTTGGGTGGGACTACGACCAGAGGTCATGAATTAAGTGTGAAAGTTGAAATGTTTAAGGGGAATATGAGAGGAAATTTACTCACTCAGAGGGTGGTGCTGAGTGTAGAATGAGCTGCCAGCACAAGTGGTGGATGCTAGGTCAATTTCAAATCGAATCAAGTTTAATTGTCATTCAAACCATACATGGGTTCAGCCAAACATGACAGCATTCCTCTGGGCCAAGGTGCAAAAACATACATATGCATTTAAAATAATGAGAAAGAAAAACAAAGAACATAGTCATGCAAAAGCACATTTTCAGTCCAAGACCCTGAGCAACGAGTCCCGCAAATTGGTGGTTCCCAGCAGTGCAGCCTGTAATTCCACTGATCCAACACTGGAGGGCAGCACCACCAGGAAAGGCCATGCCAACCGAGCCTGGATGCCATGCTACACTGCCTCCAGCATCTCCTCCTCACCTGGACTGCAGCAGCAGGCAAACCTGAAGCTTGTGGCCTAGCCCTTACTACAAACAGAGGTGACACTGCTGGCTCACCTTCTGTCTCCCCACCAAACAAGGGGGACAGGCCTGCAGCAATCAATGTCCAACAGGGTCTTATGCAGGCTGGGCTGCAGCCCAGGGGCCAGAGCTGCAGAGGGGCCTAAAATAGGTAGCTATCATCATGGTGGACAAAAAAAAATATGAGAGTGGAGCACAGAAAAGATAAAAGAAACAAGAAAAAGAGGATCGTGAAAAAGAAGCATTAAAAAAGACATTGAAATTGACAGAATTTTTTAAACCTGTTCTCGACGATGCAGCAGTACCATCGCTCTTGTCACAGTCTGAGACTGGTGGACAAATGGAGACTTGTTCAACAGCTAGCACTAGCACCAGCGTTAGCACAGGACCACCGTCCTTGCCACCGTCAGCAGCTAACGTTGAAGAGGCAGAGAGCATGACTTTGGGATTCCCGACCACAGAGGCCTCTGCACAACCAAGTCGGGCCGCCATTAATGTTAACGTTACCGCTACTGAGGATCCTTACAGCACTGATCCTGCTCGCTGGGGAAAGGAAACGTTAGATGATTCAGTCTGAGCGTACTGGGCTAAGAAAGGGCCTGTGTCCTGCCAGAATAAGGATGTGGATATCAAAGCTTCGGAACGAGTATACAAACAGCAGAGACGTTTTTTCTCCAAATTTCACTTCAAACGCAAGCTCGTAAATGATGAGTACAATATCAAGGCAATGGCTCTTATATTTCCCTTCCACCAGCTGTGTGTTTTGTTTTGCATGCCGCATCTTCAGTGAGAACTGTCAGTCCAGCTTCGAAACTGGCTTTAGCGACTGGAAACATGCCGCTGAGTACATAGGAGAGCATGAAAATAGCGAACACCACAGGAAAACGATGCTGACCTACGTTACACTAGCGTCTGACAGCGGAAGAATAGATACAGAACTGCAAAAACAGTTCGAGTCAGAGTGCGTCCACTGGACCGACGTATTGAGAAGAGTGGTGGCGGTTGTGAAGTTTTTGGTCAAGAGGGGACTGGCTATCTGAGGCTCCAGTGACATATTTGGCAGGCCTGATAACGACAACCACATGATGCGCATTCTAGAGGCAATAAGTGAGTTTGACCTGTTATTGAAGGCGCACATACAGAAATTTGGAAATGCAGGATCAGGCACCCCTTCATATCTTTCACCTTAAACGTGTGAGGAGTTTATTGAGCTCATGAGCGATCAAGTTCTATCAGAGATCGTCAAGTGAAGTCAAAATGGCCAAATACTTTTCTATTAGCATCGATTCAATCACAGATGTTCAACATGTAGATCAGTTCACATTCATTTTACGTTATGTGTCAACTGATGGAAACATTCAGGAGCGATTCTTACGATTTCTACCCATTAAGAACCACACAGGGGTGGCTTTATGTGAGTCTCTGCTCAGAGTTTTAGGAGAGATGAATATTGACATAAGCAACTGCAGGCGACAGTGCTATGAAAATGCTGCAAATATGTCCAGTGCATACAAAGGCTTACAATCCCGGATCAAGGAAATCAATCCACTTGCTGAGTGGATTCCATGTGCAGCACACACACTGAATCTTGTTGGAATCAACAGTGTCAACTGTCGTGTTGAAACAGCTGATTTTTTTCAGCTTCGTGCAGAATGTGTTCAACTTCTGCTCCAAGTCAACTTTTAGGTGGAAGGTGATGACCGCAGGACTTCAGCCTATTGCGAACAAGCACATTGAAACTCTGAAGTCCCTCTCTAATACAAGATGGGCTGCACACGCAGAAGCCACACAAGGCATTGTGTGGAAATTATGCCAATATTCAAGATTCGTTAAAGAGCATTGCAGATGACAATAATCAGAATATGGCAACTAGAAATGAAGCAAGGTCACTATACAAAAAAAATGGACAAGCTTGAGATAGCTTTTCTGAGCAAATTGTGGCATTGCATTCTTCAGCGCTTTGAAAGTACAAGTGTTGCATTGCAAGCTGTAAATCTAGACCTATGTAATGCTGTGGATTTGGTGAGATCACTACGGGGATACATAGCAAGCTTGCATGATCAATTTGATACTTTTAAGACCCAAGCTAAAACTATGTCTCCAACAGTCTCACAAATGTACAAATAAGACACCCAACGACAAAGAAAACGTAAAGCCTTTCTGGGTGAATCCACAACACCTGATGTTGGCTTGCCAGCCAGAGAAAAATTCTCAGCTACTGTTTTTTAGGTAGTGATGGATAGATTACTTGCAGAAATTGACTGTAGATTTGCATCATATAATGACCTTAACACAGGCTGAATCATCTTACTCTGATGTCACTTGAAAGTGATCTTATTTGGAAACTGGATTTTAGTGATCTGATCAAGGACTTTGCTGTGAAGAAATCCAGAAGAACTAGGCTTTCATTTTGAAAAACAAGCATCAGACTTTGTAAATATCTAGGCTTGTGTGTCAGTGCTGTTCCTGTTTTTGCGGCAATAAGCTAATAGTTGACTGTTTACAAACCTAGTAAGTAGTAAGTGGTCTTTACTCTGCAAGCCACACAGCACAGCAATAGGTTAGTATGTGCTTGATCTCATTTTTCAAAAAGATTGTTGGAGTATTGTCAAGTTTCCTAGTTTGCCATGGTGCCATCTCTCTTGGCCTTTTTGTCTCTCATTTCCATTTTCCTTTCTCAGAACACATGGTTGAGAAAAATACCTAGATAAAAATGCTTTGGCATTGTTTGAGAAATAAGGCCTATGGTATGTGCAGTGATAGCTAAATAAAGATTTAAGATTGGGTACATCATACTTCATCTCCCTCATAACTTTACTAAGCCAACTAAGCCTAGGTCAATTTTTGAGTGTTTTAGATGCTGTCCTTCAAACTAAGAATCTGCATTACTTTCTGTCCTCCCTCTTAAGGCCTGTAAATTTACAGCCTACGTGTTGTACTAAACCAATGTCTCGGTCCACAGCTTTGATATTTAGACCAGTACGACCTTTGCTCTTGTTCTTGCCTTTTTTTTGCTTGGTACAACAGCATTTTACGGTGTCGACAAGGGCCCATCAGGGCCTCCAGCCCAGGGGCCCCGGCCCTGGTCTTATGATTGCAAAAGGAGCATCTAAGACAGTCACTGACAGCTTCTCTGCACACTGCCTTCATACACCAGCTTCAGTGCCTTTGAGTAGAAGACAGCAGCACACCCTGAACCCAGGTCAGCTCTTCCGAACCCAATCCAGCTGCCCCATGGCCCGACTATGCTCCCACGGCCCTGTGGCCTGACTCCCATCGTGACTCGATGGCCTGATGCTCCCATTATGACCCGGTAGCCTGACTCTTCCATCACGGCCCAGCAGCAACATTCTCCTCCTGCAGCCCAGCGGCCGGCCACTCTGAACAATGAACGTCTCACTGATGTGGTAGACCTGCTGTACTCGTAGTTATAGCAGTCCAGTATAGTCTTATGATAAAAAAAAACATTGAACAAGGAAAAAGACATCTTTGATTGGCTCCCGAGAGACTGCTGGGTCTGCATGTGCTGCCATCTTACTGGAAGAATTCAACATTTAAGAGAAATTTGGATAGGTATATGGATGGGAGGGGTATGGAGGACTATGGTCCAAGTGGGGTTTGATGGAACCAGACAGAGGAATGATTCAGCATGGACTAGATGGGCCAAAGGGCCTGTTTCTGTGCTGTAGTATTCTACGACTCTCTGACTCTATTTGGAGTATTGTGTGCAGTTCTGGTCACCAGATTACAGGAAGGATGTGGAGCCTTTGGAGAGGTTGCAGAAGAGGTTCACCAGGGTGCTGCCTGGATTAGTGAGTATTAGCTAAACAGATTGGACAAACTTGAACTGTTTTCTTTGGGGCGCTGGAGGCTGAATAGAGACCTGATAGAGGTGTATTAGGTTATGAGAAGCACAAATAGGGTAGTTAGTCAGTCTTTTTCTCAAACTGGAAATATCATATACTAGAGGGCATAACTTTAAGGTGAGAGGGGGGAAAGTTTAAATGAGATTTACAAGACAAGTTTTTATTTAGACAGAGAGTGGTTGATGTTTGGAAGGCACAGCCACCCGATATTTCAGAGAGATTTAGACAGGCTCATGAACAGGCAGGAAATGGGGGGATTTTGACCATGGGCAGGCAGATTGGGATTAGTTTAATTTAACAGCATGATCAGCAATGACATTGTGGGCCGAAGGGCAAGTTCTTGTTCTATGTTCTTTACTTATGTCTGAAAAGGAGAGTGTTGAGCAAGTTTTACTTGGTGGTTAACTCACGATGTTGTTCTGTTGGGAGTGTTGATGGAATAAGTTTACTCAAATTTCCTGAGATCTTAAATATTTTCTTACAAGTAATTGAGGCTAAACCCTCTCCTTCCAGTGCCTCAGTTAACATGAGAGGTGATTTATTATTAATATTTTCTAAGTCTGTCTCTGCTCATTACACTGTTGATATTGACATTTCATCCTGGCACCAGACTTTCATTATGATATAAACTGTGGGAACTTAATTTAATTTCCCATAGTTGAAACATTAACCCTTTTCAATTTTCCAGCATGCCAAGACTGCAACTTGGATTGACTATGTTTCCAGATGCTTGTTTTCACACATCAACGGCCCTCACCATAACGCCAAGGAACACCAGTGCCTTCTTGAGACCAGATACAGCTGTAATTGAGTAGGTTCATATTTGACATTTCAAGGCGCCTGGTTAGAATTCAGGACAAACATACACCTGTGGGGAAGAAAGACAAAGACGGCGAGGTTCAGGACCCTTGGATGATGAAAGACGTTGCAAGTGTAGTCAAAAAGGAAAAGGGAGCACGTGTAAGGTTTAGGAAGCTGAAATCATTCAGGGCCTTTGAGGAATATTAAAGAAGCTGGAGAGAACTTAAACAGAGAAACAGGAGGGATAAAATGGTCCCTCTTCTTCCCTTTTTTCCTTGGTCTACTGTCCTCTCCTATTAGATTCCTTCTTCTTCAAACCTTTACCTCTTCCACTTATCACTTTGCAACTTCTTACATCATCCTCCCCTCCCCCACCCACCTGTCAGCTTGTCCTCCACCTCCCCCACCCCCACCCCATCTTCTCATTCTGGCTTCTGCCCCTTTCCAGTCTAAATAAAGGGTCTTGGCCCGAAATGTCAACTGTTATTTCCCTCCATAGATGTTGCCAGACCTGCTGAGTTCCTCCAGTATTTTGTGTGTTACTCAAGATTTCCAGCATCTCCAGAATTGTGTCCATGGCGAGTTAGATTAAAGAGAATATCAAGGCATTCTATATACATATTGGTTAAGTTTATTGAGGAGGTGCTGAAAATAATTGATGAGGGTAGGGCATTGGATGTTGTCTACATGGACAACAAGGTCCCTCATGGTAGGCTGATACAGAAGATTAAGGAACATGGGATCCATGGAGATATGGCAGAACAATTTCATAATTGGCTTGCCTATAGTAGATACAGGATAGCGTTGTAGGGCTGTTATGCTGGGTGGAGGTGCTGGGATCTCTTTTGCTTGTGATACATACAAATAACTCAGACAAAAATGTAGATGGGCTAATCAGAAAGTCTGAAGTGTTGTGGGAAGTGAGGAGGGTCTTCAAAGGATTCAGCAGGATATAGACCAGTTGGAAATCTAGGCAGAGAAATGATAGATGGAGTTTAATCCAGACAAATGTCACTTTGGGAGGTCAAATGCAAGAGTGAATGATCAGTTTAATGTACAATAAATGTCAGGACCCTTAGGAGCACTGATGTACAGAGGAACCTTGGGATGCAAGTCCATAGCTAACTGAAAGTGGCAGCACAAGTAGATAAGGTGGTAAAAAGGCACATTACATACTTGCCTTCATTGGTTAGGATGTTGAGTATAAAAGTTGAAAATTCATGTTACAGCTGTATAAAATTTTGTTTGGCCACATTTGGAGTGTTATGTTGTTCTGGTCACTACATTACAAGAAGGATGTGAAGGCTTCAGAGGGAGTACTGAAAAGGTTTGCCAGGAGGTTGCCTGGAATAGAGAGTATAGGCTATAAGGAGAGGTTGACATATTTTCTCTGGAGTTTGGAAGAAGGTAACCTGATAGAAGTTTTTTTATAAATTTCAAAAATATCCTTTATTTATAATAAAAAATATACAGATGAAGAAACAGTGTAAACCTTCATGGTCATTACCATAAAACCATAGGACATAGGAGCAGAATTAGGCCATTCAGCCCATCTAATCTACTCCGCCATTCCAGCATGACTGATGTATTATCCTTCTCAATCTCATTCTGCTGCCTTCACCCCATAACATTTGATGTGCTTACTAATCAAGAACCTATCAACCTTTGCTTTAAATATGCCCAATGAATTACATTCAGTATTACTAAATTAACTTTTAAAACCATGGAACCTTTGCCACTCATTTGCCCCCTTTTATTGTTTAAGGGGTTTCACCACCTGACTCAGCCCCTCCATGTGAGGCAGCAGAAGGTGTTTAGACTGCGGTTCTTCCTCACAGAGTCTTTGCGTTGGCTGCACCAAGCATATAAGATTATGAGACGCAAAATAGGGTAGGTAGATTCTCTCTTCCAGGATAGATGTATCAAAAATTGGAAGACATAGTTATAAGGTGAAAGGGTATTACACAGAAGCAGATTCATGCATTCAGTAAGTGGGACAGGAGACACTGATTGCGAGTAAGCATGTTAACTATTTATTTACAAGACCAACAGTGAAGCACCCAACCAAGCACCTAAGTCAAACAAGTACTTATCTAAGCCCCCTAAGTTACAAGACTACGACACCCAGCATTTAATAACCCTTGACCAGGTACCTCATTAAGTCCCCCCAAGTTACACACATACAACACTAAACAGTGTTTACAACAAACAGGTACTTATCTAAGTGTGAGCGCAGAGCTTCCTTTCTGCAGCACACTTTCCCGATAGTTCTTCAGCCCTGGTCACAATCCAGCCCCTAGTGAACAGAGACAGAACGTCTCACACACACTGTTCTATATCCCTGGGGTTGCTGAAGCCAGAAGCCACTTCCACGGCGCGAAAGCCAGCCAGTAGGAGAGAGCTGCCACATCCTTCAAACGGGCCAATCAGCGACTTGCACAGCAGATGTGGCTTTTGACCGGCAGGTAAGTTAACCCTTCAAGTTACAGAGGGGGAAGTTTTATACACAGAGTAGTAGGTGGTTGGATCTCACTGCCAGGGGAAGTGGTAGAAGCAGATATGAAAGCAATGTTTAAGAGGCATTTAGACAGACTGAATTGAATTGACTTTATTACTTGCATCCTTCATATACATGAGTAAAAATCTTTACGTTACATCTCCATCTAAGTGTGCAATGTGCAATTTATAGTAATTTATAATAAATGGTACGTACAACAGGACAGTCAATATAAGATAGAAATACAATTGTATCAGCGTAAGTTAATCAGTCTGATGGCCTGGTGGAAGAAGCTGTCCTGGAGCCTGTTGGTCCTGGCTTTTATGCTGCAGTACCTCTTCCTGGATGAAAGCAGCTGGAACAGTTTGTGTTTGGGGTGACTCGGGTCCCCAATGATCCTACGGGCCCTTTTTACACACCTGTCTTTGTAAATGTCCTGAATCATGGGAAGTTCACAACTACAGATGTGCTGGGCTGTCCGCACCTCTCTCTGCAGAATCCTGTGATTAAGGGAGGTACAGTTCCCATATCAGGCAGTGATGCAGCCAGTCAGGATGCTCTCAATTGTGCCCTTGTAGAAAGTCATACACCAATCAGGGGTCAGAGGTGGAAACATTCCCGGGTGTCAACATCTCAGAGGATCTATGCTGGGCCCAAACTATTGATGTAATCACAAAGAGGCAGCTCTATTTCATTAGGGGGTTAAAGATGATTCAGTATATCACCAAATTTCTATAGATGTACAGTGGAGAACATTCTGACTAGTTATATCACAGCCTGGTATGGAGGCTTCAGTGCACAGGATCACAAGAGGCTTCAGGTGGTTGTAGGCTCGGCTAGTTCCATCATGGGCACCCCCACACCATTAAGGACAGTTGCTCAAGAAGGTTGCATCCATCATTAAGGATACTCACCATTCTCATTACTACCATTGGGAAGGAGGTACAGCAGCCCGAAGACCCACACTCAATGATTCAGGAACGGCTTCTTCTCTACCACCATCAGATTTCTGAACAGCCCATCAGCCCGTGGACACCACCTCACCATTCCTCTTTTGCACTATTTACTTATTTAGTAACTCGGAGAGATTCGGCAGGGGGTGGGTGCCCGGCGCTCGGCCGGGGGCCGTGGTCGAGTGGTCGAGTGGTCGAGTGGTCAGCGACTTGGGCGGGCTCCCCCACCGGACTTAGTCTGGTGAGGAGGGTGTGAGGACTAAAAGAAAACAAGAACTGACAAAGGGCAGATGAGCTCCTTGTGAGCCAACGGCCATCTTCCGTGGAAGAGATTAAAGCCTCACCACGTATCTATGAATCGTATGCTATGCACCTAGTTAGAAGAGACATGATGAACTTGGGCACTGCACCGTGTGCCTGGACCTGCCCCAGGCCTCCACATAAGGAAGGGCCGAGCTTGAAGAAGCGGCCACGGCTGGAGGCCGACACGGCCTCAGGCTCGAGTTCGGCAGGGGCGGCAGCGGGCGGTGCCAAGGCAGCCGGCAGAAACAAACTGAAGGAGAGGCTGTACTCAGTGCTCTCGCAAGATCGAAGATGATAGAGGTGCATAGCCACCAACCCTGGATTCGGGATGGCACCCACTGACTGACTGAGTAATTCTTATGTCTTGCATTGTACCACAAAACAACAAATTTCATGACATGTCGGTGATAATAAGGCTGATTCTGATTTGGATCCTGATGTGAATGGGCAGGGAATGGATGGATACAGCTATGTGCAGGTTGTGGGATTAGTTTAGATTGGCATCATGTTCGATGCAGACATAATGGGCTGAAGGGTTTGTTCGTGCGCAGTGCTATTAAATGCTTGAAGTTCTATAACCTTGGAACGTGCCCCAGTGGCAGTTACTGTATTGCTTGAAGTGTTAATGAAATTAATCAGTAAAAGATTTGGCTTTTCACCTAACTGTTGACTGCCAGGGGCAGTCTGTATTTCCATGAATTTCTATGCCACGAGAGAAGAAGTGTGTACATTCTGACATTCAGAACTGAAACAAAGAGCAGCAAAGCCAACATCACAGATTCCCTGTCCCCAGATCTCAGGGTCACTGGTGAGTAAATAGGAAACTCTATTATGAGGAATAACTTCAGAGCTCATGGAATTGAATGGAAAGTGATGGGAGAGGGAAGGATAATGGCGCATTGGAGGCATTTTTAATGACGGGGTTGTCTGCAGACCAAAGAGAGAGCTTTGAATCCATTGTAAAGTGACCTGTGCAAGGATGGAGGAAGCAGCATTTGGCATCAGCTGATTAAGGTACTCTTGCCTGCGTCTCAGGAGATTGTGCTTGTGCATCTCCCTCCGACACCCAAATGTCAGCCCTGATATTTGTTCATGAATTGACCATGACCCCTCTATCTATGAGCCAAATGTGGCATCCATTTCTGCTCTTACCCTTCATTCCATGGGATTGTCCTTTAAAAAGACTTTGAATGCCTCCCAAAAGCTCATATACAGTATACAACATCCACGGCACTGCCTTCTACAGTACTGGGTGCTGTATTGCCAAAGACTCTTTTACAATGTTATATTTACTGAGCGACTCTTTCATATGGATCTATGAGACCTAGTTACACTATTTTGAAAATGATTAGAGGAGTTATTCCTGATTTCCTGACAACATGTCCCCAGATAAAAATAAAAATCTTGCTATTGGAAGCAGCTCACTCTGTTAAACTGGCTGTCCCATTTCCTACATTAGAACAGAACCTGCTCTTCAATGGTCCTCAGTTTGGGGTGTCCAAATATCGTGAATGGTGGTACATTAATGGTGTTTCATTTTATCATAAAGTTCGCAGAGGATTTGAACCTTCACAATGTATGAGATTGTAATAGTGATGGTCACTGCAGATCTCAACAAATCACAAACGAGATTTCAGCTGGACAGAACCATGGCAGTTGGAGTTGATTGTGCAGAGGTATCAAGTGTTAAGTTCTGGAACAACTAAAATGGAAAGGCAGCATATTATAAATGGTGTAACTTGGAAGAATGTAGATAAACCAGTTTCTGTGATGCATTGAGTTGTGTCCACGAATCATAGTTTCTTGTGGTCACGTGCAAAGCAGTTGCCATACCAAGCCGTGACATTTATTCAGATATGATGCTTTTTCGTTTGTTAGGCATTAGTCATAGGTTAATACAGGAACAGGCCATTCAGCCCAACCCACCCATGCTGACCAAGATGCCCACCTCAGCTGGTCCAATTTATCTGCATTTGGCCATATCCCTCTGAATCTATATACCTGCCTGAATGTCTTTTAAATTGTTACAAACTGTAGAGCAGGTTTGACTCAGAGACTGAGCAGCAGAGACAATTTATCAGTACACAATATTTTACTAATAAACTGCAGAATAACAAGCCACAAGGGGCCACAAACAAGGGAGAACAGATAATTAGCTCGACAAGGCAACAAGGTAACTGAAAGCTAGGAGCAACTGGTTGAGGTTGGCTGGTTCGATGGGTGAACAAAGGACTGTGGATGAGATCAAGTGATCAGTTGGAAACAAGTGGCAGGTGACTCCGCTTAATTGGGTAGAGACTGGGAGGTGCCTGCCTGTGCAGGCCTGACAGGAACCTTCTCTTCCACCCCACCCCCCACCCCCACAGGCAGCATCCAACGGCCCAGGCTGATCCGGAAGAGTCTGGTGGAACTCCTCGATGAGTAATGGATCCAAGATGAAGCTGGATAAGGCCTGTTTTCCAGGCTGTACCACTCCCAGTCAACCAGGTACTGCACACCTCATTTGTGGCGACGTGAATCTATCAACCAGCGAACCATGTACACTGGACCACTTTCCACCATCCTTAGTTCTGGAGGTGCAGGCTCAGGTGAGCTGTGTGGGCTTAAGGCAGAACACATGGAAGGTAGTTGTGATCCTGAGGGACGATGGCAGCTGGAGATGGTAAGTGACACGGTTGATGCAATGGGTAACTTTAAAGGGATCAATGAACCGGGGCAAGAGTTAGCGCGGTGCAGCAGATTTCGGGCGGGTAGCCGGACACGATCTCCTGGCTGGGTGCCAATTGTAGTTAGCTTGGCATGGTTGGCAGCTAGGATGGCCCTCTGTGCTCTCTTTCAAGCATTCTGGCATTGGTGAACCAGGGCCCTGGTGGATGGGACAACCACCATTGGTACCTCCGTGAGGAAGAACAGTGGTTGGTAGCCATGAAGCACTTCAAAAGGTGACATACCCATGGCAGAGGAGGTATGTAGATTGTGGGACAGCTCGGCCCAGAGCAGATACTACTTCTATGTGGAAGGGTCAGAGGCAGTGAAGCATCGCAGAAACATCTCCACTTGCTGATTGGCTCTTTCTGATTGACTGTTGGTCTGCGGGTGATAGCCAGAGGACAAACTCACCGAGGTGCATAGAAGGAAGCAGAAGGCTCACCTGAAGCAAAAGTCAAATTGTGGGCCCTGGTCTGATGCAATGTCCTGAGGGAAACCGTGGAAGCAAACTGTATATTGGAGAATCAGGCCCACCATCTCAGCGGCTGACGGGAGTTTTGGGAGTACAATGGAGTGGGCCACCTGGGAGAACCGCTCCACCACTGTCATGACCATCATGGCCCCATCAGAAGGTGGCAAACCCGTGATGAAATCCATGGCGATGTGGGACCACGTGTGTCGGGGGACCGGTAGGGGCTGCAGGAGCCAAGAGGACTACTGGTTGGAGGAATTGGACTGGGCATATTGAGGGCAGGCGGTGATGAACTGACATACATCTCCGATCACAGTGGGCCACCAGAATCAGTGTCACAGAAAATCAAGAGTCCATTGTGCGTCTGGATGGCCAGGGAAGGGTGACGAGTGAGCCCACGGGCATGCCTTTGATCACATACGATACATGCGGTTGTCAGGTGAGCTGGCCAGAGCATGCTCATGCTGCAGGGCCTGGTATATCTGGTTCTCAAGATCCCAGACAATCGGGGCAAGGATCTGCGAGGATGATATGAAGGGCAGATGGTCAATCTCTTTTTCCACTGGGTTGAATTGCCGTGACAGGGCGTCTGCCTTAGTGTTTTTTGAACCAGGCCAGTAGGAGATGGTGAAGTCGAATTACTTGAAGAAGGCAGCACAGTGAGCCTGGCATGGGTTGAGTTGGTGAGTCTGTTGAATGGGTAAGAGGTTTTGATGGTCAGTCCAGATCAGGAAGGGCTTGGTATTTCCCATCAGACAATGCCTTCATTCCTCCAAACCCATCTGATGGCGAGTAGCTCCCTGTCTCCTACTCCTAACAGCACCGTGTAGAGTTGAACTAGCGTGAGAAGAAGGCACAAGGGTGTGTCTTCCTGTCTGGTCCTCGCTGGGAGAGGATGGCCCCAGCACCCATGTCAGATGCATCCACCTCTACCACAAAAATTCCAGAGTATTTCAGACGGTGGAGGATGAGAGTGGTAGTGAAGTGTCTCTTGAGCTGCTTGGAAGTGTGGTTCGTGGCAGGTTTTCTGTGAGGTAAGTGATTGGCAGGGAAGGTGAGAGGAGCAGCAATTTGGCTGTAATTTCTGATGAAATGGCAGTAGAGGTTGGAGAAGACCAAGAAACGCTGCAGCTGCTTAAGGGAACGTGGTCAGAGTCATTCACACTTTCTCTGGTCTGTGGTTATGCCTTGGGGCAAAAGGACTCTGGTGTGGAACTGGCACATTTCTAACTTGCATTGTAGCTGGTTTTCGAGGAGGTGCTGAAGGAATGAATAGATATGACAGACATGGACTTGGGGGTCCTTGGAGAAGATGAGGATGTCGTCAAGGTAGATGAACGCATACCAGTGCAGCATGTCTCAGAGGATGTCACTGATGAAGGTTTGGAAAATGGCTGGACTGTTGGAAAGTCCAAAAGGCATCACCAAGTATTCGTAGTAGCCAGTGGGTGTTATGAATACTGTCTTTCACTCATCTCCTTGGTGGATGTAGATCAGGCTGTATGCACTCCGTAGGCAGTTTGGTGAAGACCTGAGCCCCACGGAGTGCTTTGAATGTGCTATCCATCAAGGGGTGAAGGGAACCGGTCTTAATGGTAATTTTGTGCAGTCCACTAATTGATTCATGGACTAAAATTCCAATCTTTCTTTTTGACAAAGAAGAATCCTGCACTGGCTGGGGACTGGGATGGTCAAATGAAGCTGTGCTGTCGCACTCATTCATGTCTTGGGTCTTGGGATGAGAGAGGGGGAACAGGTGACCTCGGGGAAAGGTGGTGCCCAGGATGAGGTCAATCATGAAGTTGTGCAGTCTGTGAGGCAGCAGGATGCAGGCTGCCCTTTTACTGAAGGCAATGACTAAGTCGTAATATTCCTGTGGGAGTTTGGTGAGGTTGAGAATTTCCTCCATCTCCATGGATTTATGTGGTGAAGTCAGCTGAGTTTGCAGGCAAGTGGTCCAGCAGGTGGGTCCCCCAACTCAGCAGTGAACCGGATGACCAGTCGAAGTGAGGGTTGTGAGTGAAGAGCCAGGGGTAACCCAAGATGAGAGAAGTGTTAGGCAAGTCGATCAGGAGGAATTGGATGGACTTGCAGTGCTCTCCAATGCTCATGTGCACAGGTAGTGTGCGTGCTCTAACCATCTCCGACCCCGAGGGTTGTCTGTCAATGGCTGTGATTCAGAAGGGGTGAGAGATAGACTCATTAGAGAGGCCAAGCTGCAAACACAGAGAGCAGTCCAGAAAGTTGCCTGTTGTGTTGGAATCCACCAGAGCTTCCTGTGCACATAGAACCACTGGGTTGTGGAGGAGGGCAGAGAGAGTGAGTCAGGCTATGATGCTGGATTGAGGGTCCGGGGGGAGCTTATCTGATACGTAGAAGCCCCCGGTCCCCTGGAAGTGCACAAGTCGTTCTTCTGTTGACAGTTATGCCCTGGGGTGGGGGGTGGGGTGGTTAAGGGAGCTCTTCCTCACTACATAGGTTCTGGAGGCATTGCTGATGAGGCCCCTGTAGCCTGAAATGGCTCTGGGAACAGAACTGGGGTTCTGCTGGTGATCTGGAGGGACGTTCTGTAAGACGCTTGTCAATACAGAGGGGCCAGAGTGATGAGGCTTTCAAGGTCAGTGGGCATCTCCTGGGTGGACAGCTCATGTTTCAAGTGCTCTGAGAGATCGTGATGATAATGGACCAACAGCGCTTCCACATTCCAGCTGCACTCCACTGCAAAAGCCCTGAATCCCACAGTGTAATCCAGCACCGAGGAATTACACTGTGGGATTCAGGGCTTTTCCGAACGTGAGCCCAGACGCAGCTGAAATATCCAATCCACTTCCACCCTTCCGCTTCTTGGATGGTTGAAAACCCAGTGCACCTCAGTAGTGAATTCCTCATACTTATTACAAATAGTGGTTTTATTGTCCCAATGAGTGGTGGCCCAGGTCAGAGCTCACCCAGTCAGGAGAAAGATGACAAAGTCAATTTTGGCTTGGTCTGTAGAATAGAGATGGCTGGAGCTCAAAGTGTAAGATACACTGGGGCAGGAAGTTGAAACTGTTATCCATCGCGGACAATCAGGCACACCCTCTCCATGACCTACTGAATAAGCAGTGGAGCATCCTTTCAAACAGGCTCATTCTGCTCCACTGTCACAAGGATCGTTACAGAAAACCTTTCCAACCGAATACAATAAGCATATACAACAGTTCATCTCTGTGCAACAGGAGAACACACATCATAGTATAATAGTAAAATTTAAACGCAAACAACAGGAATTCTGCAGTCGCTGGAAATTCAAGCAACACACATCAAAGTTGCTGGTGAACGCAGCAGGCCAAGCAGCATCTGTAGGAAGAGGTGCAGTCGACGTTTCAGGCCGAGACCCTTCGTCAGGCCTGAAACGTCGACTGCACCTCTTCCTACAGATGCTGCTTGGCCTGCTGCGTTCACCAGCAACTTTGATGTGTGTTGATAGTATAATAGTCTCTGTTTTATTATTTCATACATTATTATTGCACAGTATTGCAGATTGGTAAATTATTATTGTGTATATTATTACTCTGTACTTATTAGTTAATATTATTATTATATTTATTATTGCTAAGTATGTATTTAAATGTTGCTGTTATAATGAAATAATTTCCAACTCGGGATCAATAAAGTACTTATTGTTATTATTACTATTATTAGGTTGAGAATCCATCAAACAGTTCGGACACTGGAATCTGTGGTTTCAAGGGGGGAGGTTGATTGGCATGAGGTTGCTGAATTGAGATGGAAAGTTGGTTGAGAGTGGCAAGCAGAGGAACAATGCCTTGGGATCGTGTACTTCTACTGGGGGACAACTTCCTTTAGGCAAGTGTACTTTGCTCTGTCAATCGTTGGTTCATCCATCCTGTCAGGAAATGTAGAGGAGGCTTGACACAGAAGCAGAGCAGTGGAGATGATTTGGCAGTAAATGATATTTTACTAATAAACTGCAAAATAACAAGCCACAAGCCACAAAGGGCTCTATAAGAGCAAAGAGGTCCTTCTGCAGCTGTACAGGGCCCTGGTGAGACCACACCTGGAGTATTGTGTGCAGTTTTGGTCCCCAAATTTGAGGAAGGACATTCTTGCTATTGAGGGAGTGCAGCGTAGGTTCACAAGGTTAATTCCCAGGATGGCGGGACTGTCATATGTCGAAAGATTGGAGCAACTGGGCTTGTATACTCTGGAATTTAGAAGGCTGAGAGGGGATCTGATTGAAACATATAAGATTATTAAGGGATTGGACACGCTGCAGGCAGGAAGCATGTTCCCGCTGATGGGTGAGTCCAGAACCAGAGGCCACAGTTTAAGAATAAGGGGTAGGCCATTTAGAACGGAGTTGAGGAAAAACTTTTTCACCCAGAGAGTGGTGGATATATGGAATGCTCTGCCCCGGAAGGCAGTGGAGGCCAATTCTCTGGATGCTTTCAAGAAAGGTTAGATAGAGCTCTTAAAGATAGTGGAGTCAAGGGATATGGGGAGAAGGCAGGAACAGGGTACTGATTGTGAATGATCATCCATGATCACAGTGAATGGTGGTGCTGGCTCCAAGGGCCAAATGGTCTACTCCTGCACCTATTGTCTATTGTCTATAGAACAAGGGAGAACAGATACTTAACATAACAAGGCAACAAGGTAACCAAAGGCCAGGAGAACTGGTTGAGGCTGGCTGGTTCAATGGGTGAACAAAGGACTGTGGATGAGCGCTGGGTTTAAATAGGCTGCAGGTGATGAGTTGGAAATGAATGGCAGGTGACTCCTGTTAGCTGGGTGTGGACTGGGAGGTGTCTACCTGTGTAGGTCTGACAGTAATTATATCCACCTTTACCACTTCCTCTGGCAGTTTGTCCCACGTACTGTAGATCACTTTCTGTACACCCTTCTGTCCTTGGGCATTGGTGTTTCCATACCAGGCCATGATACAACCAGTGAGGATACTCTCCACTGTGTTTTTAGATGACATGGTGAATCTACACAAACTTCTAAGAGGCACTGTTGTAGCTTCTTTATTATGGCACTTAAGTGCTGGCCTTCTAATATGCTAATGCCAAGGAATTTACAGTTATTAACACCCTCTACCTCCGATCCCCTAATGAGGACTAACTCATGGATTTCCAACTTTTACCTCCTGTAGTCGAGCATCAGCACTTTGGTTTTGCTGATGTTGAGTGAGAGATTATTGTTGTGGCACCACTCAAACAGATTTCCAATCTTCCTCCTGTATGCTGATTTGGCACCACCTTTGATTTAGCCAATAGCAGTGGTGCCACCAGCAATTTTAACTATGGTGTTGGAGCTGTACTTAGCCACACAATCAGAGGTATAAAGTGAGTAGAGCAGGAGCTAAGCACATAGCATGTGGTGCACCTGTGCTGATGGTGATTGTGGAGAAGATGTTGTTGCCAATATGTACTGACTGGGTAAAAATCCCCGACCCTGGGAAAAAGACTGCTCCTATTTTCCTTATCCACATCCCTCATGATTTTAAAAATCTCCATATACGCTCCAGGGAAAACCAATCCAACCTGTCCAGTCTTTCCTTGTAACTCAAGACCTCCAGTCCTGGCAACATTGTGAACAATTTGAAAGGACATAGAGCGCATTTACACAGCTGTAACCAAGAGTGAAGGAACTCAGGTTTGAGGAGAAATTAGAAAAGTTAGTGATATTCCTAGAAGAGTGGAGGTGAAAAGTGAAGGTTTCCAAGATGATGAGAGGTTTTCATACAAGTAAAGAGAAAGGAAAATATCTAAGAAAAATATCAGTAGAATTAGTTAATAAAAATAGAAAATGCGTAACAAAAGCAGCCTTTGTGACATCCACTTTATTTGGAGATTATATTAAAAAAAAGTACCCTAACAAAGTCACACAGAGGTACGTATATTTCTAAAAGAATAGAGTTTAACAACAAGGGAGTTATATAAAACTTGGTTAGCCCTCTTTTAAAGTCCAAAGTTCAAAGTAAGTTTATTATTGAAGTACAAACCCCATTTCCAGAAAAGTTGGGATATTTTCCAAAATGTAATAAAAACAAAAATCTGTGATATGTTAATTCACATGAACCTTTATTCAACTGACAAAAGTACGAAGAAAAGATTTTCAATAGTTTTACTGACCAACTTAATTGTATTTTGTAAATAGACACAAATTTAGAATTTGATGGCTGCAACACACTCAACAAAAGTTGGGACAGACCCCTTTGTGCCAAAATTCGTGAGAGAATTGTTAGTCAGTTCAAAAGGAACATTTCTCAACGCAAGATTGCAGAGAATTTAGGTCTTTCAACATCTACAGTACATAATATTGTGAAAAGATTCAGAGAATTCAGAGACATCTCAGTGCGTAAAGGGCAAGGTCAGAAACCACTGTTGAATGCGCGTGATCTTCGAGCCCTCAGGCAGCACTGCCTAAGAAACCATCATGCTACTGTGGCAATTATAGCCACCTGGGCTCGGGAGTACTTCAGAAAACCATTGTCACTCAACACAGTCCGTCGCTGCATCCAGAAATGCAACTTGAAACTGTATTATGCAAGGAGGAAGCCATACATCAACTCTATGCAGAAACACCGGCGAGTTCTCTGGGTCCGAGCTCATCTCAGATACACCGAAAGACTGTGGAACCGTGTGCTGTGGTCAAATGAGTCCACATTTCAGCTAGTTTTCAGAAAAAACGGGCGTCGAGTTCTCTGTGCCAAAGGTGAAAACGACCATCCAGATTGTTATCAGCGAAAGGTGCAAAAGCCAGCATCTGTGATGGTATGGGGGTGCATCAGTGCCCACGGCATGGGTGAGTTGTATGTATGTGAGGTTACCATTGACTCTGAGGCATATATTAGGATTTTAGAGAGACATATGTTGCCATCAAGGTGATGTCTCTTCCCGGGACGTCCATGCTTATTTCAGCAGGACAATGCCAGACCACATTCTGCACAGGCTACAACAGCGTGACTTTGTAGACACAGAGTGCGTGTGCTTGACTGGCCTGCTGCCAGTCCAGATCTATCTCCTATTGAAAATGTATGGCGCATCATGAAGAGGAGAATCAGACAACAGAGACCACGGACTGTTAAGCAGCTGAAGTCTTATATCAAGCAAGAATGGACAAAATTTCCAATTGCAAATCTACTACAATTAGTATCCTCAGTTCCAAAACAATTAAAAAGTGTTATTAAAAGGAAAGGTGATGTAACACAATGGTAAACATGCCTCTGTCCCAACTTTTGTTGAGTGTGTTGCAGCCATCAAATTCTAAATTTGTGTATATTTACAAAATACAATTAAGTTGGTCAGTAAAACTATTGAAAACCTTTTCTTTGTACTTTTGTTAGTTAAATAAAGGTTCATGTGAATTAACATATCACAGATTTTTGTTTTTATTGCATTTTGGAAAATATCCCAACTTTTCTGGAAATGGGGTTTGTATGTATATGTCACCATGTACAACCCTGAGATTCATTTTCTTGTGGGCATACTAAGTAAATCCGGAAAATAATAACCAGAACAGAATCAATGAAAGACTGCATCAACTTGGGCATGCAACCATTGTGCAAAAGGCAGCAAGCTGTGCAAATACAAAAAGAAAGGAAAAAAATAATAATAAATAAGCAATAATTATCGAGAACATGAGATGAAGAGTCCTTGAAAGGGAGTCCATAGGTTATGGGAACAGTTCAGTGATGGGGCAAGTGAAGGAGAGTGAAGTTATCATCTTGTTCTAGACCCTGATGGTTGAAGGCTAATAACTGTTCCTGAACCTGGTGGTGCATGTTCTGAGGCTCTTGTGCCTTCTTCCTGATGGCAGCAGCCTGGTTGGTGGAGGTCCCTGATGACGGATGCTGCTTTCCTGCGACAGCATCTCATGTAAGTGTTCTCAATGGTGGTGGTGGGGGGGGGGGCTTTACCTGTGATGGACTGGGCCATATCCGTTACTTTTTGTAGGATTTTTCATTCAAGGGCAATGGTGTTTCCATACCAGGCTGTGGTGCTGCCTGCAGAACTGCTGGCAATGAAGGCTCTCACGTTATGGATGAGGATACTGAGGCACCAGAAATAATGAAAACATGATTCATTTGAATACCAGCGAGATGATTCTCTTCAATTGAACACCAAGTGCTGGAAATGCTCCACTTCTGGAGAGACAGAAACAATTTCAGGTTTCAGGTCCGAGACCTGTCACCAAATCTGACCACTCATCATCCCAGAAGTGAACCATTTTATGTTTCTCTTTCCACAGATACTGCTTGGCCTGCAAAGTATTTTGAGCATTTAAAAAAAAATTTCAGCTCCCGCATTAGTTTTGATTTTTATGGAAATATTTTTTTTGATAAGGTAAAGATAGACATCAAGTTTCTTTCACTTTTTCAGAAAGAGAATAAAGTTCAAGTTTCAAGTACAAGTTTAATTGTCATTCAAATATACATGAATACCCATGAATACAGCCAAACAAACAGCGTTACTCTGGGGCTAAGGTGCAAAGCATAGTACTAACAGTCATACACAGCTCAAGGCACATATAGCACATATAAGATAACAGTAAAATACAGTCACACAAAAGAGGTCCAAGTCCCTGAGTCCATGAGTGTTTCAGCAGTCTGCAGTCTTCCACTGAACAAACACTTGGATGGCAACAGCAATGCTACCAAGGAACTTGTACCATACCGCCTCTGGCATTGACTCCAATGCCTCTCTCCTGGATGGCTGCTAACAGGCAACACTGCATCTCGAAGCCTTGTCCTCACTATGATTGAGGTGACGCAGCTCCTATGTCGTCCGAAAGGCTTTGAAGATAATGAAAGGTTTTGAAGTAGTTGATAACGGAGAAAATTTTCACTACGGGGAATTCAAAGCAAAGAAATCTTTCAGCACTTACAGAAGAAATGGCTTCACTCAGAGTGGTGAGGATGTTGAAATTGTTTCCACAGGGAGAATTGAAGACTTGTTTCATGATGGCACCAATGCCTTTGAACTGAAAATCCTACAAAAGGTAGCGGATTCAGCCCAGAACATCAAGAGTAAAGCCCTCCCAACCACTGAGCATATCTACATGAAATGCTGTCGTAGAAAAGCAGCATTCATCATCAGAGATCCTCACCACCCAGGCCATGCTCTTTTCTCACTACTGCCATCAGGTAGAAGATACAAGAGGCTCAGGACTCACACCACCAGGTTCAAGAACAGTTACTACCCCTCAACCATCAGGCTCTTGAACAAAGGGGTTAATTATACACACTGGCCCATCCATTGACATAATCTTACTTTAAGGACTCTTTATCTCATTATCTCATGTTCACATTATTTATTGCTATTTATTTATATTTGCATTTGCACAGTTTGTTGTCTTCTGCACTCTGGTTGATCTTTATTGATCCTGTTATTCTTTCAATTTGCTGAGTATGCCCACAGGAAAATGAATCTCAGGGTTGTATATGGTGGCATATACTGTATGTACTTTGATAATAAAATTTACTTTGAACTTTGGAGTAAAATATAAAATATGTGAGAGCCAACCTGTTAAACTACTGCGGTCCTTCTGGGGGTGCAGCATGAAGGAGCCTGGTAAAGGAGAATTGGGAAAGGTATTGCGGGGTAAATACATAAAGTGAGTTATACAACACAGAAACAGGTGTATTGGTCCACACCATCCATGCCAACTAGTGCCATTTAACAGGAATTGGTCCATAGCCTTTGATGTGTTAGCCATTTGAATGCTGCAAAATGTTATGCAGGTCTCTGACTCCACCATCGTCTCAGGCAGTACATTTAAACTCCATCCACCCTTTTGGGTGAAAAAAAATCCTGTTTTTATTCCTCTCAACCTCTTACTCCTTACTTTATCAGCACAAAAGTCTGCAGAGGCTGGAATCTGGCATTTAAAACCAGAAGCAGGACGATGCAGGGTCTCAGCTTGAAATCTTGACAAACCCTTTGCCTGACACATAGAGTTTCTCCAGCTGTTTGTCTGCAGCCACTGCCTCGTGAATTACTGTTGCTGCATTCCCATTGAGGTCAGCTGGAACACCTCACTCATCTAATTTGAAACTTAATTTAATTATTTATTTTTAACTTTTATTTTATATCTATATTTCTTATTGCAATTTTATGTATTACATTGTACTGCTGCAGCAAAACAACAAATTTCATGACATACACCAGTGCTAATAAATCTGATTCTGTGCACAGCTTTCCCAGCTTCTTCCAGAGAGCCAAGTTCAAAGTCAGATTCACTCTGATGACTATTCCACTTCCCTGTTGTAGCTGATAATTTCAGAGTTAAACAAAAATAGTAAAATGCTGAAAGACTCAGCAGTCAAGCAGTATCTATATGGTGAGAAACATTACAGGTCAGGAACCCTTCATCAGAAGTGGAAAGGTGATGAATTAGATGCGCTTTAGGTCACACAGTGGTGGAGAGGAATTGTCTCTGATTAGGTGCAGTCCAAAGTGGTTAACAATTATTTTAAAGGCCAGTGGTTAAAGTCAAGAGAAATAAAACACACATTAAAACAGAAAGACATGGCACCTAAATCAGCTAAACTCCTATTAAGTCCCAGGAGAAAACATTGGTGAAAGTGAAGTTGTAGGAAAAAATTCTAAGAGACAGAATTACACTTGGAAAGGTGGGGATTGATCAGAGATGGTCAGTATGACTAAACTGCTGGGAGATCCTGTCTGACTACTTTGAAAAACTTTTTTGAAAAAGTAACAAAATACACAGTTGAGTAAAATGTTGTTGATGTAGTCTGATGTAGTCCCTTTGACAAGGTCCCACTTGTAAGACTGATCTAAAAGGTCAGAGTCCATGGGACCCAAGACAACTTTGATCCAAGGTTGGCTCGATAGTAGGAGACAGACGATAATAGTGGAGATTTGCTTTGTAATCGAAAGCCTGTGACAAGTGGTGAACCACACGGATCAATGCTGGGACCATACTGTTTCTTATACTGTATATATGAATGACTTGGATATGAATGTAGAAGATATGATAAGTAAATATGTAGATGATATAAAAATTGATTGTGTTTTTGATAGTGAGGAAGGCTACAGAACAACATTGAACAACTGGTAAACTGAGCAGAGTCAAAGCAGATGGAATTTAATACTGATATATGCAAGATGATGCATTTTGGGAAGTTTAAGGTTAGGACATGCGTACTGTGCAAAAGTCCTGGGTCACATATATAGCTAGGGTGCCCAAGGTTTTTGCACAGTAATCAAAAACTAAGCTCAAAATGGGAATAGGATAGTGAGCTAAAATGACAGATGACTGGATGTTCAAAATCACCTTTGCAGACTGTATAGAGGCATACTAAAAGATCACATAATCTATGCTTGGTTTCTCCGGTACAAGGAAGAAGATGTCATGATCACCAAACATAATCCATATTTCAGGATGACCTGGTTTGTAAAATGGTTTCCTTGCCTGACCCCAGCACTCTTGTGACTCCCCAATAAAAGATCACTGCCCTGGCCTTGGAGGAACACTCCCACCAACTTGCAGAAGTCACTCAACAACTTACCTCACTAGGTAATGCTTACTACCTTTCTTGTGCCCTAATGGAGCTTTCCCTCCATGTGGCATGCTTGGCTGCCACATCAAACAATTCTCACAGCAGTCTGTCACGTGACCGGCAACAATGAATATAGAATTGAATTGAGTCAAGTTTTATAAAAACAATCAAACATTTATTAAACTCTGCTCAATATAAAAAAAATAAACAAACGAAAATCTTAACCGGAAGTAAACTGCTATGCGGCCATTTAAAAAACCACCACTCAGTACTAGTTCTTAAAGTGGTAAATTCAAACACAGTTCTTAGAATGGTAAATTCAAAAATCTAAGAGATTTATATAGTCAATTAGGAGAGACTTTCCTGAAGTAAAGAATTCCTCGAAGGCATGATGTCACTGCCGATCCCAGCTGGATCCTGCCTTGTCTGCAGGATTCACAATGACGGAAATAAAACGGTTTAAAGGCACTGACCTTTCCCTCTGGATACTAGATACTGCACAGCCTTTTCTGCTGCTTTTAGCAGAAGCTATCTCATGCAGATCACTCTTTCTTGAACAAATTCAATAATGGTCAATTCTCTCCAAAACCGTTGAACGACTCCTTCAGGTTCCTGTTTTCACTCTCCAATATTACTGAAAAGATACATCAACAAACCCTGTAGAAATTGGTTAAACTGCCAGTCCAGCACTTTTGTACCTTACAATAGAACGAAAAACTCTGTTTTAAATCGAAACTGCGTCATAAGGCAAGTACACAGCGGAGCGGAGTATCTGGCTAACGTTCTAACTGGAAAACTAACGGCGTCACCCCAGGGGTCTCCTTTTATACCCGTGGTGAACATGTCATCACGTGACCTCACATCGGCGGGAAAACTACATCATGTGACCTCCGCAAGACCATTACATCAACCTCATAAGACAGTCACAAGATATCTATGAGGTATGTAACAAGTCCTTTACATCACCCGCTGAGATATGATCGATGGGGAAGTCTGCATGTGGTCATCTAAATGGGCACTGGTACTCACTCAGGTTAGGAGTAACTCCTTTTTGCTTGTTTTTCCTTGCTCATTGCATTCATTCACACTTATGATATGGACCTACAGTACTGTGCAAAAGTCTTAGGCACCCTAGGTTTTTAATATCGTTTTAGATGGTATGGTCTCCACAGAGCCCTGATCTCAACATCATCAGGGCAATCTGGGATTACCTGGAGAGACAGAAGCAAGCAAGACTGCCACAGTCTGCAAAAGAACTGTGGCAAGTTCTCCAAGATGCTTGGAACAACCTACCAGCTGATTTTCTTATAAAACTGTATGACCTTGTACCTAGGAGAATTGATGCAATTTTAAAGGGAAAGGATGGTCACACCAAATATTGATTTGATTTAGTTTTTTACCGTTTACTGCTTTGATATTTAGAAACTTCTCAATTTATTTTTGAAAGCATCTTCGCTTTACAGTACTTTGTTTACATGTGCATAAGACTTTTGCTCAGTACTGTACCTGTGGGGAGAATCTATATCGTAACCGATTTGGTCCTGCCCTCACGAGGACAGGACCAACCAGACTGTAGTCTCTCTTTCCCTTCAGTGGCCACGTACAGTCCCAGTTAGACATCCTCCTGCACTGCTGCAGATGGTTCCATCTTGAGGTCTTCTTCCTGCCTTGCCACTTCACAGCTACATTCTTCGCTTCATACATCTTCCCCTCGTGTTTTCTTCAAACACCCCCCTCCCCCAATGTTTGACACCAGCCTGCCATGCATCAATCTGCAACATCATACACGTCTAACTATATGATGCCTCCCAATGCTCCTCCCTTACCCTCCACATAGGCTGGCCAGCAAACATCATGTGAGGCTGTTGGCACTAGCCAGGTCAAACGGATCTCCCGCAAAGCCTTCCACCTCATTTTAAGGATAATACAGTCCTTTGCTTTAAATTTACATGGATGCCAATTCTCAGCCTAGAATGAGCAGCCAACCCCAGTTATACATGAGGGCTCAATGTGAACAACCATCTATTCCTTTCCATATCTGTTCAGTGCTGCTCTCTGCTCAGCTTCTAGAAAATACCAGATTGTTCCACTTCCAAACCAAACTTAGCCGAGTTGCTGCTACCTGCCTTAACCTAGTTATGCTTAAATAAGAGAGGGGCATCTAGGTTTGCTGATGACACTAAGTTGAGTGGAAGAGCAAATTGTGCAGAGGAGTTGGAGTGTCTGCAGAGAGATATAGATGGGTTAAGTGAGTGGGCAAGGGTCTAGAGTCCACGGCCAGATCAGCCATGTTTTTATTGAATGGTGGAACAGGCTCAATAGGCCAGAGGGTCTACTCCTGCTCCTGTTTCTTATGTTCTCATGTTGTAAGCTCATGATCGACATACCCTAAGCTCTATCATCAACTTTGTCACATGGGCTGTGTCATTCTAGTGCACTTGGCCCAGTCTTCTCTAAGCTAGCTCTTTCCTGAGTCCATCTTCCATTGACTCTATTTTAACTTCATCAGTCCACAGGACTTGTTTCCAAAATGCATCAGGCTTGTTTAGATATTCCTCTGAACCTTTTGAATACAACTTTTTGGCCGCAATGAGCAAAGGTATGTTTGGAGAAAAAAGGGTGCAGAATTTCATGAAAAGAACCCCTCTCCAACTGTTAAGCACGGGGGTTGGATCAATCATGCTTTGAGCTTGTGTTGCAGCCAGTGGCACGGGGAACATTTCACTGGTAGAGGGAAGAATGAATTCAATTAAATACCAGCAAATTCTGGAAGCAAACATCACACCATCTGTAAAAAAGCCAAAGATGAAAAGAGGATGGCTTCTACAACAGGATAATGATCCTAAACACACCTCAAAATCCACAATGGACTACCTCAAGAGGTGCAAGCTGAAGGTTTTGCCATGGCCCTCACAGTCTCCTGACCTAAACATCATCGAGAATCTGTGGACAGACCTCAAAAGAGCAGTGCATGCAAGACAGCCCAAGAATCTCACAGGACTAGAAGCCTTTTGCAAGGAAGAATGGGCGAAAATCCCCCAAACAAGATTTGAAAGACTCTTAGCTGGCTACAGAAAGTGTTTACAAGCTGTGATACTTGTCAAAGGGGGTGTTACTAAGTACTGACCATGCAGGGTGCCCAAACTTTTGCTTCAGGCCTTTGCCTTTTTTGTTATTTTGAAACTGTAAAAGATGGAAATAAAAAAATTTTCTTGCTTAAAATATTAAAGAAATGTGTCATCTTTAACTTTATGCCTTTTGGAAATCAGTTAATCTTTTAATTGCTAAGCTAGTCACAGTAACAGAAATTTTGACCAGGGGTGCCCAAACTTTTGCATGCCACTGTAGCTTGTAACAACACATTTCTGCAGTCTTGGCAGCGTTCAGGGCTTCCTTCATCGTGCCAGGAGCTTTTTCTCCTTTGACTTAGGAATACTGTCACACACAGATATAGGATACTTCATTGCTGTTTCCGTAACAACTTGCTTTTGACGAGTCAGGGTTGTCAGCCCTGAGCAACCTTCGAATCTGAAGGACCAGTGGACCACTCTTAGTCTGGCCTCTATCCTTTGACCTGCTTGGCATGGGTGACCCTACCAGGAGTCGAAGCACAAGGAGCTGACTCCAGCCAAGGTCGCTCTCCAGGTCAGTGAGGCACACAAGCCTCCAAACCCTACGACAAAGTTGTGGTCCTCTTGGAGTTTTACTATCCATGTACCTGCCCAAAAATCTTTCGTATGTTGTAATTGTACCCATGTCTACTACTACCACTGGCAGTTTGCTCCATATATGCAGCACCCTCTGTGTGAAAAGTTGCCCTTCATAGCTCCAGTCTGAAAAACAACCCTCTACCATCACTCTCTATCATCCTATCAAGCTAATTTTGTACCCAATTGGCTAGATTGCCCTGGATCCTACATAACATGACCTTATGGACCAGCCTACCATGTGGTAACTTGTCCATACAGACAATATCTACCACACTGCCTTCATATAGCTTCTTGGTTACCTCTTCGAAAGACTCAGTCAGATTCTAGAGATGGTTTCTCACACACAAAGCCACTGCTGACCATCCTTAATCAGTCCTTGCCTTTGCAAACATGTGTAGATCTTACCTCTATGAATCTCATCTAATAACTCACCCACCACTGACGTTAGGCTTATTGGACCTAGACTTCTTTGAAATCCTTCCTAAATAAAGGTATAGCATTAGCCACCCTCCAGTCTTTGGCTCCTCACCCATGACTGCTGATGACACAAATGTCTATGATAGGGGCCCCACAATTTCTTCCTTAGCTTTCCACATACACATTCATTGCTACCTGGTCAACCGGGGCACCTGACCATGTCTGTCAATAAACACACTTCCCCCATCTGGCTGGTAAAATTTGTAGAATTGAGGTCTCTTCCTCCCCTACAATGTAAGTATACAATGGGCCAGCATTGAGATACTGCTGGCTATGTAAACATCTGATCCAGAGATTTACTAAGTGACAGCAGAGCAGTATTCCTCATTCACAGTGAAATATCTTTAGTTGTGGTTTGAGGTATTGAATTAATCTAATGCAAGACCTGACACAAGATTCCCCTTTCTTTCTACCTCTCCCGTTGAGCCATGCACACTCACAATTATCTCAGGGATAAAACTGCCAATGATCTGATGAGGCTTAACTTCTGCTGACTGACCAGATCACTCCTGTCCAACAGCAGGCTTTGTTTCAGGGGTCTATCTCCCTTCATGTCTGAGAAGTCTTACATAGAACTCTGCCAGGAATTAACACAGTAATTGCAGCTTCCCCTTAGATCGAACATGCTTTGCACTCCATTATCCCTTGCCCTGCGCGAGCAGCACTTCAACTCTCTTCTTTCCTCTATCTTGTAGCTATGTTAGCTTTTTGAAGTAACTTTATCATGCTCCATAGTTGCATGTTTGAATCTGGGTGGTCAAATACAATTGCAATTGTTATGATGACAAGATAGTTTAGGTAAATGGAATACTAAATGTACAATGGGATTACGTATCAGGTGAGAACATACCAGCTCAAAAATCTTCTAGCAGGTGTTCTTTTGTGACACAGGCTGACTTGAAAAGCCCCATATCAACAAACTGGTCCTTGACACTACAGCTTTTACTACTGCAGATCTTTGTTTGAAGAGGTGGAGAGTGTTTCTAATGGTTTTAACTCAATAACTGCTGGCTACTAGCATTTCCCAAGGCTCAAGGATTCTCAGAATCAGGCAATTGTAGCCTTTTTCTTACTGTATTGTACATTTCACATTTTTGTGGACCACCAAAAATCTCTTTTGGGGGGGAATAGGCCAGAGAAGAAGGCATTGATAAACACAGCAATACATGTCTCTCTGTCTTTCCTTGCAGCTGTATGTATAGGGCACTTGCTTCTATTATAGATATAGAGATATGAAAATTTACTCAACTTCTGGGTATGTAGGTCAAAAGTTGTCTTTACTTTACTATACAGCCACCTGGCCCTATTAATGTGGGCCCAGTCAACTACACTCAAGTTTAAAGGAGCAATAGCCCAGGTAAAGGGAATGTGAGAGGTAATGGGATTAGTAGCAATAATAATCTGGTAAAGGTGATGGATTATCATCACTGCTGGTTGGAGGGGAGAGGAGAAGTGGCATTACTCTAAATAAGGTGAAATGTAGCAGAGAGAGAGAGAGAGAGAGAGAGAGAGAGAGAGAGAGAGAGAGAGAGAGAGAGCTTATCCCAGATGATGATGAACCAGCCTTCTTGACACACCACCTTTTGAAGATGCCCTCATTGGTAGTGAGGGCTGTGTCCATGGTAGATCTGGCTGCTTCTGATGCAATGTGAACAGCAATATTCCTGTTGTTGGCCAGAAGAAACTACAGTCTAATCATGCACAAGGGAAGCAGACACACCAGTTTTCTCTGTTTCCCCACATTTTGTGGACTCTGAACTGATTCTTGACTCTGGGACAATCTAATCAGAGCAATAAACCTGAGACCATTCTCAGAGGAGTAGCTGCTTGTTCTGTAAAATGCCAGACCTGCAATCTGTAATCTCGTTAGACTCTGTCTGGATTGCCTCATTTAACTGGTTTGGACAGTCAGAGTGTAAAGACACAAATACACAAGGCTGGGGTAGGCAGAGCTATGGAACAATGTTAGTTTGTAGCCCTGTACAATGACTAGTAAGAAGGTGACCCAGGTAGGTCAGGTGACCTTGAGCCAATGGAATGGAGATCCAATGGTTCAAGTGATGAGGAACAGTATAAGAGTCAGGAGCTCCAAATACACAGGAGCAATAACTCTCCAGCAGCCAGAGACCAACCATTGTGGATAAGGAGGACCCCACGGACACGTGGAGATCGGGATCACGAGGAACGCCTGGCCAATGTACACTCCTTTTCCGGGTAATACCTTTTCTCTTCGTTGCCTGTTCATGGAGTGTCAGGGGTTCTAGTAGGGAGTGCACAGGTGGATCAGGTATGAACCCATGTTCTTTTTAGTTGAAATAATAAGTTCCTTGTCGATAAATACAGATTTTCTGTGCCTCACTGATCATTATTACAAGGGGTGAGATTCTTGTAACAGTTCTGTAATGGGGAAAAAGACAGGAAAATTCCACATATAAGCTGTACATTCTGGACCCTATTGAGTCTGGCACCACCACCACAGTTGCCCTCAGCCCATTCCATGCACTCACAACTCTCTGTGTAAAATACCACTCACCACTCTCTAACATCCCCTCTGTACCCATTTCCAAGCACCTTAAAACTGTGCCCTCTCGTGCTAGCCATTTCAGCCCTGGGAAAAAGCCTCTAACTATCCATACAATCAATGCCTCTCATCATCTTATACACCCCGATCAGGTCACCTCTCATCCTCCGCCGCTCCAAGGAGAAAAGGCCAAGTTCATTCAACCTATTCTCATAAGTGAAGCACCTTCAATAACTCCAAAAGACTGAGGTTTGGTAAAATACTGCAAGGCTTTTATTCGCTGTACAATACGACCTCCACAGTGAGTGTCTGCCCCCCGGACTGAGGGGGAGGGGCAAGGCGAACACCTTTATACAGGATTCTGTGGGAGGAGCCACAGGGGCAGTCAGCAGAGGGGTGTGTCCAGACAGGTAACCGAGTTACAACATATATACATGGTTTACCACAATAAGGCATGCTCCCCGATCCTTGTAAATCTCCTCTGCACCCTTTCTAGTTTCCACATCCTTCCTGTAGTGAGGTGACCAGAACTGAGTACAGTACTCCAAGTGGGGTCTAACCAGGGTTCTATATAGCTGTAACATTACCTCTCGACTCTTAAACTCAGTCCCACAATTGATGAAGGCCAATGCACCGTATGCCTTAACCACACAATCAACCTGCATAGTACCTTTAAGTGTCCTATGGACATGGACCCCAAGATCCCTCTGATCCTCCACACTGTCAAAAGTCTTACCATTAATACTATATTCTGCCTCATATTTGACCTACCAAAATGAACCACCTCACGCTTATCTGGGATGAACTCCATCTGCCACTTCTCAGCCCAGTTTTGTATCCTATCAATGTCCCGCTGTAACCTCTGACAGCCCTTCATACTATCCACAACACCCCCAACCTTTGTGTCATCAGCAAATTTACTAACCCATCCCTCCACTTCCTCATCCAGGTCATTTATAAAAATCACAAAAAGGTCCCAGAACAGAACCCTGAGGCACACCACTGGTCACCAACTTCCTTGCAGAATATGACCCGTCTACAACCACTCTTTACCTTCTGTGGGCAAGCCAGTTCTGGATCCACAAAGCAAGATCTCCTTGGATCCCATACGTCCTTACTTTCTCAATAAGCCGTGTATGGGGTACCTTATTGAATGCCTTGCTGAAAACCATATACACTACATCTACTGCTCTACTTGTTCTGTAAAATGCCAGACCTGCAATCTGTAATCTCGTTAGACTCTGTCTGGGTTGCCTCAATTAACTGGTTTGGACCAGTCAGAGTGTAAAGACACAAATACACAAGGCTGGGGTAGGCAGAGCCATGGAACAATGTTGGTTTGTAGCCTTGTACAATGACCAGTAAGAAGGTGACCCAGGTAGGTCAGGTGACCTTGAGCCAATGGGATGGAGATCCAATGGTTCAAATGATGAGGAACAGTATAAGAGTCAGGAGCTCCAAAAACACAGGAGCAATAACTCTCCAGCAGCCAGAGACCAACCATTGTGGATAAGGAGGACCCCACGGACACGTGGAGATCAGGACCACGAGGAACACCTGGTCAATGTACACTCCTTTCCCGGGTAATACCTTTTCTCTTCGTTGCCTGTTCATGGAATGTAAGAGAATTCTAGTAGGGTGCACACAGGGAGATGGTTTGTGAACCCATGTGCTTTTTAGTTGAAACTATAAAAATTACTTGTCGGTAAATACAGATTCTCCGTACCTCACTGATCATTATTACAAGGAGTGAGATTCTTCTAACACTGTTAAAGTGATTGAGAACACTAGTGGTCCCTCTGGGAGTGGTAGTATTTTATTCCAGGTAAAGGATTGGAATGCCAATACAACAAGTACAGTTATTGGGAGCAGCAATGGTACAGATGACGTGATGGGAGTGGCATTGTTTGTGCTAAAGGGATTGAAACTGGGAGGACTTCAATTGAAAGGACTGGGACTGGCAAGAGGTCAGGGCTCAGTGACTGGGAACAACAGTATTCCAGGTAAAGGGAATGTGATTCCATCACTCAATTAAAGTGGTTGGGAGTGGCAGGTCTGCAGCTAGAGTATTAAGAATGGGAACACCTCCAGGCACCGTGGCTGAGAACTGTATGAGCCCAATGGAAGAGAATGGGATCTGTAGTATTTCCACAGTCTTGTACACTTTTAGGCAGCTTTCCCCATTCGTAGGTAGACCAGGATAGCTGGGCCTCACAGTGGCTCCTGCAGTTTTCCACCGTTACTATTCAGGCAAGAGCAAAGTGAGCTCCCATCTCTAAGTCTGGTTGGTCTCCCTTGACCCCGCTGATGTCTGATGCCTTCCCAATGTCTCGCCACTCCTACTGAACCTCCAGCTGGGCACCAGTCATCAACAATATTTGCAATCTGACACACCCACTCCCAACTCCCGGGAGTGGCTAAGCCCCTTTGCCACTGCCAGGCTATGGGTTATTTCCACTCGACAACCCCACCCCCATGCCTGGCAGAACACAAATGTAGTCAACACCTGCATAAGACCATAAGGCACAACGCATTGGAACAAATTAGGCCATTCGGCCCATCGAGCCTGCTCTGCCATTTCATTATAGTTGATCCATTTCCCTCTTAACCCCATTCTCCTGCCTTCTCCCCATAACCTCTAATGTCCTTATGAATCAAGAACCTATTAATCTCTGCTTTAAATATACCCAATAACTTGACCTCTATAGCCACCTATGGCAATGAACTCCACCGATTCACTACCCTCTGGCTGAAAAATATATTCCTCATCTCTACTCTAAAGGGACATGATTGTATTTCTAAAACTGTGTCCTCTACTCCAAGACTCTTCCACTACTGGAAACATCCTCTCCACATTCACTCTATCCATCCCCTCCAATATTCGCTAGGTTTCAATGGGATCCCATCTCATCTATGGCACGCACAATTTCAATGGCTCTTTACACGGCCTTCGATGACCTGGACAATATAAACACCTATGTCAGGAGCCAGCATCTGCAGATTTTCTCTTGTTTGTGACCTATGTCAGGATGCTAGTCGTTGACTATAGCTCGGCGTTTAACACCATCATTCCCCCAGTCCTGATTGATAAGCTACAGAGCCTGGGCCTCTGTACCTCCCTCTGCAATTAGATCCTCAGCTTCCTAACTGGAAGACCATAATCTGTGCGGATGGGTAATAATACCTCCTCCTCACTAACAATCAACACTGGTGCACCTCAGGGGTGTGTGCTTAGCCCACTGCTCTACTCTCTCTACACCCATGACTGTGTGGCTAGGTAAAACTCAAATACCATCTATAAATTTGCTGATGATACAACCATTGTTGGCAGAATCTCAGATGGTGATGAGAGGGCACACAGGAGCGAGATATACCAGCTAATTGAGGGGTGTCACAGCAGCAACCTTGCACTCAGTGTCAGTAAGATGAAAGAGCTGATTGTGAACTTCGGGAAGGGTAAAACAAGGGAACTCGAACCAATCTTCATAGAGGGATCAGAAGTGGAGAGAGTGAGCAGTTTCAAGTTCCTGGGTATCAAGATCTCTGAGGATCTAACCTAGTCCCAACATATCGATGCAGCTATAAAGAAGGCAAGACAGCGATTATATTTCATTGGGAGTTTGAGCAGATTTGGTTTGTCACCTAAAACACTCGAAAGCTTCTGCAGATGTACCGTGGAGAGCATTCTGATGGGCTGCATCTCTGTCTGGCACGGGGCTGCGGGTACTACTGCACAGATTGAAAGAAGCTACAAAAAGTTGTAAAATTAGTCAGCTCCATCATGGGTAGTAGCCTCTGTAGTATCCAGGACACCTTCAAGGAGCGGTGTCTCAGGAAGGCAACATCCATCATGAAGGACCCCCATCACCCTCTTCTCACTGTTACCATCAAGAAGGAGGTATAGAAGCCTGAAGACTCACACTTAGTGATTCAGGAACAGCTTCTTCCCCTCTACCATCCAATTCCTAAATGGACATTGAACCAATGAACAGTACCTCACTTTTTAAAAATTTTATATTATTTCTGCTTTTGTACTTTTTAAATTTAGCTATTTAATATACATTTATATACTTACTGTAATTGCTTTTCTTATTTACTAAGTTAACAAATTTCACAACATATGCTGGTGATATTAAACCTGATTCTGATTCTGATCCTTCTAAACTCCATGGATTACAGGTCCAGGGACATCAAACAATGCTCACACATTAACTGTTTCATCCCTGAGATCATTCTCATTAATATAAGAACATAAGAACGTAGGAAATAGGATCAGGAGTAGGCCATCTGGCCCATCAAGCCTGCTCTGCCATTCAATAAGATCATGGCTGATCTGACCATGGACTCATCTCCACCTACCTGCCTTTTCCCTACTATGCATCGGGACTTGCATAGTTAAATCCCCTACTATGCAAAAAAAACATCAGTACCATCCAAACACCAGTGTATCCCTCCTTAGATATAGAGGCCAAAGCTGCTCGCAACAGTCTAAATGTGGTCTGATCAACGCCACGGCATTACATCCTTGCTTTTATATTCTAGTCCTCTCCAAATGAAAGCTAAAATTGTGTTTGCCTTCCTCACAACTGACTGAACCTGTAAATTAACCTTTAGAGAATCCTGCATGAGGACTCCCAAGTCCCTTTGCATCTCTAATTTCTATATTTGCTCCCTATTTAGAAAACAGTCTATGCCTTTATTCCTTCTACCAGGATACGTGACCATATTCCATCTGCCACTTCTTTGCCCATTCTCCTAATCTGTCTAAGTCCATCTGCAGACTCCCTGCTTCCTCAACACTACCTGTCCCTCCACTTATCTTTGTATCACCAGCAGTCTTCCAAATCATTGATATGTTATTTGTCCATCATCAATGTCGTTGAGGACCTTGACACCAGATGGTGTCGAGACTAGCGCGTGATTTGAATTTAAGTGAGGGAGAGTTGCACAGCGTCAGCCTCACTCTCCCTTCCCAATTCCCATCTGGATCCAGTGGCAAGACAGAGTCAAGACGGCTGGAGATGGGATTAGGTGCAGTGGATGACCAGGACGTCTTCTGTGTCTTGTCCTGCTCTAAACGTTCCACAACACTTGCAGAGACTGCCTTCTTGACTGTTGGACCTTCTATTGGTCTCGTCCACTCAATCTGCTGGAGTCTGTCTTCACATGCTGGGATAGACAACTCCCTATCTCACCGAGGGTTTGAGACCCGTCGGCTACCCTCACCTGGTTTAGCCGGCTTGTCGAAGCCGTTGCCCGGGGTGTGGCCGCTGTCACATGCAAACAGCTACGGGGAGCCACAGGTGAGAGCTGAGTGCCAGGTGGGGACCAAAGGTGAACTAACTGCCTTGAAAAGGACATGACATGTTCCCCCACCAGAGGTGCTACCCCTCCCTGACACCCCATACACCTCAAATCAATGACATATAACATGAACCGCAGTAAAGTAGTGACCCTATTACAGCTCAAGGTGTCAGAGTTCAAAGTTCAATTTCAGCATCATCTGTAAGGATTCCATGGAACGTGTGGGGTTCCTCCGGGTGCTCCGGTTTCCTTCCACAGTCCAAAGATGTGGGTAGGTTAATTGGTCATTGTAAACTGTCTTGTGATTAGGTTAGGGTTAAATCGAGGTTGTCGGGGGTTGTGGGACTGTGTGGCTCAAAGGACCAGAAGGGCCTACTCCATGCTGTAATGCTAAATAAGTGAATAAATATAAAATAGCCCCACACTCAATGCCCTCTCTCTCATTCAAGACTCTTTCCTCCTTTGTCTCACATGGCCCCTTCACTTAGTTCCACCCTCTAGGACCCAACACCCTTCACCCTCACCTCAATCCTCTGTTCCTCATCCACCTCGCCTCTGTGGGGTAAGTCAGGCCGTTCTGCCGTTGCCCTGCGGGGGGAACCTGTCTTGTTTCGTCTTTGCCTCTGTTGGGTAAGTCCGGCCGTTCTGCTGTTACCCGATGGATGGATCTGTTCCACCTTGGTGTGGAGAAGAAGTTGAGTCCTGGCTTGTGTAAGGATAAGTCCCGGTTCTATGTCTATGTACTGTCCTGTCTCATGTTAGTGTCATGTTAAAGATGAGTCCCAGCTTTTCGAAGGATAAGTCCTGGTTCTATGTTGATATACAGTTCCCAGTCTGTCTCCGAGCTCCAGCCTCTGAGTTATCAGCCTCCGCATTCCAAGCCTGGAGAGCCAAGACCCCAGCCTCAAGTCTGGAGAGCCAAGACCCCAGCCACGTCCTGTCCTGTAGCCATGTCATGTCCTTGCCTAGTTCTGGAGCCCGAGCCCGAGGCAAGACCCAGGTCCTGGGTCCTTGTCCAGTCTCTGGCTTGGAGTCCAAGCCCAGGCTCCTGGGTCATAATCCCTTGTCCGGGTTCCCTGTGTCTAGTTCATGTCCTAGCCCAAGTCTGTGTTCTTGTCCCTGCTCCTGGTCTGAATCCTGTCACGTCCCTACTCTAGTCAAGTACTGTTCCTTGTACTTCAGTGTCTGTGTCTTGCATTTCGGTCCGTTCCCAGCGCCCCATTGTGACACAGCGGAGACAATTCAGTGGTGAACAATAACTTTATTAATAGACCGCAAAATAACAAGCCACCAAGGGGTCACAAAACAAGAGAGAACAGAAACTAAACACAACAGGCAACAAGGTAAATTGTAGGCAGGGCGAGTGAGTGAGGAGCAAATGTTTGAGGCCAGCTGATTCGATGAGCAAACAAGGACTGTGGATGAGAACCGGGGTTAAATAGGCTGCAGGTGATGAGTCTGGAGCGAGGAGAATTCTACTCGCTAAATGGAGACTGGGAGGTGTCAGCGGGAGCAGGGCTTACACACTCTCCTCTTCAACCGCTCTTGCCCTTTCTCACCCACCAGTTTATCCAATTCCCGTGTCGATCCGCCCCACCCACTTCTCCCTCCCCCGCCCTGTCGCTCAACCCTGCCAGTAGGCTGCGGTCCCGGTGCTGCCGCTGGCCGCGGGGAGCGGGTGATTGATGGGGCGCCTGGCTCTGCTCGCGTTGGGAAGATGTTTATAAAGGGCTGCGGGCGGAGCTGCGGGTCAGAGAGAGCGGAGCGCACTCGGGAGAAGTTCTCTGCGGAGATTCACGCCATGCAGTGTTCCACCGCATCGGGGCTGCACACGCCGGACAGTCGGCGCTACAAGACTTTCATGATCGATGAGATCCTGTCCAGGGAGAGCCGCGGGTGTCCGGACCTGTCCCCGGGCTCCCGAGTCGGCTTCATCGCCCGCCCGCAGGCGCTGCACTCTTGTGCCGGTACGAGCGCTGTGTCGGTCGGTCGGTCGCGTCGTGCGCTGCGCCGGTGTCCAGCGCGGACAGGCGTGCGCTCCAGCCCGGGACCCCGCCACCTGCGCTCTCTAAAACCCGACCGTTCCCCGAGGTGCAGCAACGCTGGAAGTTTAAGTCATCCCGGGACGGCTGTGGTACGGGATCCGTAACCGACGGTTCCACACTGAGTAAAGTTCCCGACAGTTCTCTCTGTCAGATCTCCTCAAGAGGTAATACTGCCGTGTGCCTGTAGCGCGTGTGGCTGTACGCAGAGCTACCCACTGCCTGGGGACTGTCTACAGGGCCCCATGTCACTGAGCAGTGTGAGGGTATTCAGAGCCCCACATCGTCGACCGGGGACTGGATTCTGTGCGCTCCACCACTGAAAAGTATGAATGTATTGAGTGTGCCAGTCAGTGGCTGGATCCAGTGCTCCATACTACTAACCAGTGACTGTAACCATTGCTTCACACCAATAATTTGTGTCAATATGGTAGGTTATAGGGCACACAGACATTCTGATAATCCCTATTCACCAGCCCTCCCCATCTAGGCAATTAAACTGCTCATCCTGATACTGGTAAATGTTGTAAGAGTCTCAGCCTCCACGACACAATCAGTGCACTCCAGATGTCAACCACTGTTAAAAAAAGTTCTTTCTTGGATCTGCTCTAATTTTCTTAACCCTCACCTTAAAGTTATGCTTATTATCAACACAAGAGAGTGTGCAGATGCTGGAAATGCAAAGCAACACACACAAAAGGCTGGAGGAACTCAGCAGGTCAGGCAGCATCTTTCAAAATGAATAAACAGTCGACGTTTCAGGCTGAGACCCATCATCATGATTAGAAAGGAAGGGGAAAGTTGCCAAAATAAGAAGGTGGGGGAGGGGATGCTCATTAGTTCTGGACACTTCTGCAGGGGCCAATTTTCTTTCTGTCTGCACTATCCTCATAACAGCGTACACTTCTGTCAAGTTCACTGTCAGTGTTGTCTGCTCCAAGGAAAACAAACATAGCCTTTGTGTCCAGTACTATTGTCCACTGACCACCGTCACTGTATCCAGTGTTCACACCAAAGGCCAGTGTGAAAGTATCCAGATTTTCACAACTGTGATGAGTTTGACTACATATTTCCTCAAATCAAACAACATGTCAGTATCCAGTATACCACACCACTGACCAGTGTGAGTGTATCCAGTGTCCTACACTACTGACCAGTGTGAGTGTATCCAGTGCACCACACCACTGACCAGTGCCTCACACCATTGCTCAATTCAAGCATAGAAAATACAAACCTTCCATTCAGCCCTCAGAGGGTGTTGTACCATTCAATCCTGATTGTCAAAATTTGGTTTGTGATTTCTCTTCGTAGTCCCAATCTCTTTTTTCATCATAAATGTACCTAATTCCTTCTTAAGTGATTTGGCCTCCACCTCCACCTGAGGGGGAGGATGCCACAGGTTCACACTCTCTGGGTGGAGAAATTTCTCCTTCTCTCCATTTAAAATAGATAACCTCCTCATCATCAAGCTGTGACCCCCTGATTCCAGATGGCTTCACCATCAGGAACATCTGCTCTGACCAGTCATAGAGTCAGGCAGCTCAGAAACAGGCCCTTCAGCCCAACTTGTCCACCCTATCCAAATTGCCCATGTGAGCTAGTCTCCTTTGTCTGCATTTGGCCCAAATCCCTCTAATCCTTTCCTACTCGTGTACTGTACCTGTCTAAATGCCTTTTAAATGTTGTTATTCTACCTGGCTCAGACACTTCCTCTGGAAGTTTGTTCCATATGAACACCACCCTCTGTTTAAAGAAGTTGCCCCTCAGTTCCCTTTTAAATCATTTGCCTCTCATCTTATGAGGTTGACTCATCTCTGCTGTGGCCTGCAACTATCACAATGTGAACTTACTTTGGTGAACTTCAGTTCTGAATGACGTTTGCTCACTTTTATTGTTTGCACATCCTTAGTCTCCCATGCTCCAAGGAATAGCATCCTAGTTTGCTCCTCATTTCCCAATAACTCATGACTTTGAATCTTGGCAGCATCCCCATAAATATTCTTTGCACTCTTTCCAGCTTAATAACACCCTGCCTAGCAATTTGTAGGAAGTGACCTAGAGTCTAAAATATTAGAAAATGATCACACATGCATCCACTATTTCAAGAGCCTCTTCCTTAAGTGCTGAAGAATATAAATTATCAGGCCCTGGGGATTTATCAGCCTTAAATCCCACCAATTTCCCTACTGCAGCCTCACTTTTCTCAATGTAGAAGTTCATGCACTCTCCAGGAATTCCTCCTCTGCAGGACGGTTACTGATTTAGTTAGCCCGGTCTCTACGCAGGTTACAGTTGCAGGTGATTACATTGTGCCTTTTCACTGTGATTACATTCCTCCAGTTCCAGTGGCCCAAGAATGCAAGTCCTTTCACTTTACAGCATTCCCCTGATCATGTACTTATCTGATTTATTCTTTGATTTCTACTCTGGCTAGCATGTGGCACTGGTCGTAATCCTGAGATTACTGCCTTTAATGTCCTATTTTTAAACTTATTTCCCAACTCTGTATTCAACATTGAGGACCCCATTCCTCTTGTTACCTATATCATTGGCACTGATATGTACCCTGACTCTAGATTACTCCTGCTCCCCCTCTGAAATGCAGTGAGAGAGACTATTCTGGAATCTGATTTACAGCCACAGAAACCATGGCTCCTCCCCTTACAGTTGAATCCCTTTCACTATAGCCTTTTTCCCTCTCCTCCACTGCAACAGAAATGGCCACAGTGACCACATCCAGTGCTCCACACCACTGACTATTCGGGCAGTATTCCGCTCCACACCACTGAGCATTTGACTATGTCCACGACTCCAAGCCACTCAGTAACATGAAACCACATTCACTGAAATCTGAAACAAAAACCAAAACATGCTTGAAACACTCAGCTGGTCGGGCAGCATCTGTGAACGTTCCTATTTGAGATTATTGCCAGTTTTCTCTATCCACAGTTATGTGTTGACCTTTGGAGAAGTAGTGGTGTGGACTCAAGATTGTTGCGAGTCACTTGGATGATAACTTAACCCTCCATCTCACCCTTTATTAAGAGCAACCAGCTGCCAAATTCTTTATTGCTACCATATTAAATGGATGATCCCTTTTTTTCTGAAACTACGCCCCTTGGATCCAGATACTTCCCCTGGGAGAAGCTTCCTCTAACTGTCCACCCTGTTAATCCTCTTATACTTCTAAATTCCAATGAGCACAGGTTTCATCTACTCAGCCTCACTTCATACAGCAACTGCTTCATCCCAGGAGTCAACCAGCGAGCTTTCTCTGTGCTATCCCTAGTGCATGTGTGTCATCCTTTAAATATGGAGACCACAGCTGTTTGTAGTGTTCCAGAGCACCAGTGAAGCTGCCTCAGAACTTCCTTACCTTTATACTCTATGCCTCTTTCACTAACAGCCAACATTCCATCAGCCTTCCTAATTGCTTGCTCTACATGTTTCATGTACTAGGATGTCGAGATACCTGTGGATCACAACCTTTTATAGTCACAAGTTAAATAATTATTTAAAATTCTTTCTTCTAATGTACATGGCCCACATTTCCTCACATTGTACCTCATTTGCCAACTTCTTGCCCTCTCACTTTACCCATCTACTGCACATCCTGCTGCAGGCTCGTAGTTTGGGTACGAGCCTCTCTCTTTGTGAAGGAAAGTTGGGAAAGATATTGTGTACAAAACTAAAAGAGAATACAAGACAAAGTAGAAATGAGCATGTTAAAAGAGAAATGAGAGAGGAAAGAATGATATTAATATACTGGGCAAAATAAAAAGCTGAGTTACAGACTGGCTGCTCTGCATCAGCTTGGAGTGCACTCGTTGATATATGTCTTATCGAAAACTCAGGCTCTGTGGCTGGTTCTTATATACAAGTGCACATGTTAACATTCCAGGGTACTTTGCCTGTGCATATGGCAGCTCCTTCCCATTCCTGTCTGTCAACAATGACATTCTCAGATATAAGCAGTTGAGTTAACATGGACAAGCTTCATTCTATCACAAACAAGAGAAGATCTGCAGATGCTGGAAATCCAAGCAACACAGCGAAAATGCTGGAAAAGAGTAAACAGTCGATGTTTCGGGCCGAGACCCGTCATCAGGTCCGAAACATTGACTCGCTTCCATAGATGCTGCCTGGCCTGCTGAGTTCCTCCAGCTTGTTGTGTGTGAAGCATCATTCTATCATCGTGCACACACACACATGCAGATGCACTCATATATCCATGCTGTCTCCAGCCTGTCTGCTGTCTATCAGTGGGATACACTTTCACTCCCATTCACGGAAGGGTCTCGGAGCAAATATAACACCATGAGTGTCAATGTCTTCGCACATAGTAAGGAACTGTGGACTTGCCACCCATTTATAAATGCAATCTATTGTTTATGAAATTAACTATAATATAGTTCTGGTTCTGCTCCAACAGAAACCCTGATGTTCTAAGAGAAACTCATTCCAAAGGTTGGCGCAAAATGTTGATGCTAGTGCCATTATCATCAAGAATCAGTGGTCCCTGTAATAGCCACCCTCTCTGATAACGCATCACTACCTATTTTTGAAGTCGGTGGGGTTTGCAGACTTTGCAGATGGTAGAGTTAAGGTGTGAATGACAATCTAAATGATGGTGGTACATACCAAGCTCCCATTACACAGATGAGTGACTGTGGACGCCGTGGCACTGCTTTATACTGGGGCAGACGGTGATGCAGTGACTCCTGTCCTAGTACTACAGTTGTCAATCATGGGTTACATCGGCAAACAATGTCACTTTCATTCTGGTTAAGGAGAATCGTGCTTATCATGTGTGTCCTCCACCCTTCACTCTTCAGCCCTCCCTGCTTTAAGTGGGGTGTCACAGGATTTTAGAACTGCTAATGTTGCAACATTTTTCAACAAGGGAGGAAGGGATAAACCAAGCAATTGCACACCAAAGATTAATTGAGGACAACCATTGTGAATTTCTGCCTGACAATCCTGACTGGATTTTCTGAGGAGTTAAGAAGGAGGGTCCATGAATGCAGAGTTTTTGATGTCATCTACTTAGATTTCAGTAAAGAACTTAATAAGGCCCCATGAGGCAGGATGGACAAAATAGTAAAGCTCATGGATAGAATCTAAGAGAGAGGGGAAATTGACTCCAAAATTGACAGTGGCAGGAAGCAAAAGTTTAATAGTTGATGGGTGTCACATGTGTGATTCCAAAGAGCTCAGTGTCCAGTGCCTTCCTTTTTGCACTGATTACAAATAATAGTTAATGTAATAAAGAAGCTTGCAGAAACAAAAATTGGCTGTGCAGTTGCCAGTGATAAGGAAGACAGTCAGTTGAAGAGAAAAATAACAAATGAAACTTAAGTCAGAGACGTGTGAAAGAATGAATGCAGAAATACAATAGGATAAAGTAAATGTATTGTAGCGCTCGGGAGGGGAAGTAGTCGACAGACCGCCCCTGCATTTATGGCGGGGGGTGCTATTTATTGTTACTGTTTTAAAATGTGCTCGTGGGATTATAGTGGGATGTTCAAGTTCATTTATTGTTACATTTTAGGCTGGGTTATACAGTTATTTGCTTGTGCGTTTGTGGGTCACCCTGACCGTAACCGAGGTGTGTAATAATCACCTCCCCCATCTGGATGTGACTGAGTGGGGTCTCTCCCCGGGTCATAGCGCCCGGTCTGTTTTTGTGTTTATCACAATAAAAATGGTTATTGAGATAAACGAGCTTTTCGCATCTGTCACCATGGACCGAATGCTTGCCACATTGGTGTCAGGAGTGGGATTAGAAATTGACAGCACGATTGAAGAGCTATGATGTCAGATAGAGCGCCCTAAGTCGAGGGACGGAGCAGTATGCCTCCCCCGCACCCTCGGGCTGGGCTCCTGAAGATGGGACGCCGACCCGGAGGGAGGACCTGGGGAACAAGCATCGTGCCTTCCCAGAGAACTCTGTCAGGGCTCACTGAGTCCCTGTCCTCAGCAACCACATCGACGCAGAGCAACAACATTGGCAGCATCCCCCAGCGAGATCGCCCAGGCGGCGCGAGACCTGTGGCAATGAAGCAGCGAGGGCTCGGATCAGGACCAGCAGCAGCGGCTGAAGGACCTCGTGGACCAGCACATCCATATCTCCACAGCCAGGGATAAGGACTGCTGATGCACATGGCTGGTCCAACACCGCATTAATGCCGGGGACGCTCAGCCCATCCCGCCTGGCCCTTGCCAAACGCCAGGTAGCGGAGGTGGCAGTGGCTGGCATCATTGAGCCCTCTGACAGCCCGTAGGCAGCCCCAGCAGTGTTGGTCAGGAAGAAAGTTGGGCGGTGGTAGTTCTGAGAGACTACGGCCATCTCAATGTCATGACCTAGAAGGACTCCTACCCGCTGTCCTGAATTGATGATGCCCTAGACCATATCGCGGGTTCGCCCTGGTTCAGCTCCCTCGATCACCGCAGAGGCTACTGGCCCTGAAGGCTCGGCCCAAGGCTGCCTTCACCATTAATCAAAGGCTCTGGCACGTCCGTTTGGCCTGTGTAACGACCCGGCCACATTCGAGAGACCGATGGAGAGGGTGCTGGTTCATGTTCCTCGGAGTCACTGTGGACGATCTCCAAGTGCATGCTGTCATTTTTGCTGATGCCCTATGGAGCTTGGAAGGGGTCTTCGCCACCATCCATCAGCCGAACCTGCACCTCAGCCCTGACAAATGCCACCAGATGAAGTTCCTGAGGCACGTGGTGAGTGCAGAGGAGTGGTGACGGACCCCGAGAAAGTGGTGGTGGACAGGGAATGGCCCACTCCCCACGATGTCTCCGAGCTTCGCGGCTTCCTGGGGCTGGCATCATATTACCGCCGGTTTACTGAGGACCACCACCATCACCAGTTCACCAAGGAGGGAAGGTGCTTCACTTGGACTGATACCTCTGATGTCGGCTTCGACCAGCTCCGATTTGCGCTCACCCAGGCCCCGGTGCTGGCATACCCTGATCCAGCACACCCCTTCATTGCAACACAGATGCCAGCGACAGGGGGCTTGATGCAGTGCTATCGCAGGAGGGGGACCAAGGAGAACACGCTGTGGCGTATTTCAGCCACACCCTGAGCTACTCTGAATGGAACTATTGTGCCACCTCCCGGGAGCTCTTGGTCCAGGCCCTCCACCACTTCCAGCCCTACCTCTTCGGCTGACGGTTCCTACTTGGCGCGGACCATGCGTTGCTGACCTGGCTGTTGAGCTTCCGCGATCCCGAGCGGCAGCTGGCGCGGCGTTTGGAGGCGCTCCAAGATTACGGTTTCGAGATGCAGCACCACTGATGGAAATGCTGATGCCTTCTCTCACCGTCCCTGTGAGGCCACCGAGTGTCGCTACTGTCGCCGCCTCAAGGAGCGGAGCCGGGGGGCAAGCGGTGATGGTGGCACTTTAGCTGGCAGATTGTGGCGACCTCTGCACTATAGACCACCAGCAGTTGCCCAGTGAGCACGTGAGTGGTCCCGTCCTGGCCCGGTTAAGGAGGTAGCTGAGCGTGGGACGATGGCCGGAGTGCCCCTGGACCCAGAGTCTTGCAGTGGGCAACGCTGGAGGTGAGTGACGGGTTGCTGCTTCAGCGGTGGCAGTTGTCCGACGGGGACAGGGATCTGCAACTGGTGGTTCCCCCAGGGGATCTGCGCCACGGTGCTGCTGTTGGCGCACGGGCTGTTGGGGGCCAGCCATTTCGGGGTTGCAAAGATGTTGGGCAAGCTGCGCGAACACTTCTACTGGCCTGGGTACAGGTAGGATGTGGAGCTGTTCTCGCACTGCTGCGAGGCCTGCACGTCCCAGAAGGGGCCGGGCCACCAGTCTAGGGCGCCAATGCAGCAGTACCTGGTGAGGGGCCCCAATGGAGTGCGTTGGGGTGGACATCCTGGGCCCTTTCCCCTTCATCGATGCCAGGGACTGCCTCGTACTCATGGCGATGGATTACTTCACAAAGTGGTCAGAGGCATACACAGGCCTGGACCAAAGTGCCACCACCACCACCTCTCAGAGACTCGTGGAGGGGTTCTTCTGCCGTTTCGGCGCCCCCAAGGAACTCCACGGTGACAGGGGCGTGACCTTGAGGAGCAGGTGTTTGGTGAGGTCTGCTGGCAGCTGGGAATCTCCAAGACACGGACCATCCCCTTCACCTGCAGAGTGATGGGCTGGTGGAGCACTTTAACCGTACCCTGGCTACACAGCTTGCCATCCTCGTCAGCCAGCACCAGTGCGATTGGGACCGTCACCTACCCCTAGCGTTGTATTCAGGAGAGCACTAGGTGTACGCCCACTGTGCTCGTGTTCAGGCAGGAGCTGGCCCCCTCCCCCCCCATGTCAGAGATTCCTAGGGATTGGATTAGCTGCAGCACCTCTCAGTGGCATCTGTGGGCCGTTCACGATGCAGCTCAGCAGAACCAAAGTGCAGCCAGCAGCTGCCAAAAATGGGCTTATGATGCCCACAGCTGGGGGGGGGGTGGGCATAAGTATGGGCCTACTGCCCCTCCTAGAAGAAGGGACTATTCCCCCAAGCTGAGGAGCTACCGAGAGGGTTTGGGAGAAGTGCTCAACTGCATCTCCGATGTGGTATATTGGGTGCGGTTGCCTGAGCAGCAGAAGATAGTCGTGCTGCACTGGGGTCAGCTAGCACCGTAACGGCCCTTGGCCACCACTGGCCCAGCAAGGCTGAAGGAAGGAAAAGACACTCTGGCTGCCCTGCCTCTTGCCTCACCAAACCGTGCCTCCCCTGGAGGGGCTCCAGACACCCCTGAGCACCCCAGTCAGCAGCACCGACCACCACCAGAACTCTTGGAACTCTTGGACTTTGTTGTGGATTCTGGGGTAGCTGGGGATGGTTGACCCCTCAGGTGGGGGCAATGTGGTATTCTGTGGGGGGCATGGTTGACAGCTCACCCCAGCATTCCTGGTGGCCAGTGCTACTTATTGATCTTTTTTAAAAATGCACCTGTGTGATTATGGTGGGATGTTTAAGTTCATTTATTGTTACATTTTAGCTTGGGTTATAGAGTTACTCATTTTTGTGTGTTTGTGGGTCACCTTGACTGTAACCGAGGTCTGTGATAATCACCACCTCCGTCTGTACGAGGCCAAGCTGTTCTCTCCTTGGGTCATCGCACCTGGTCTGTTTTTCTGCTTTTCGTGATAAGAACGGCTGTTGAGTAAACGAGCTTTTCGCGCCTGTCATCATGGGCCAAATGCTCGCCACAATATGATAGCTGGGAGGATATTGAGTGCTGTAAAGGAAAAGAAAGATTATAGCTCCTTCGGTGGCCTTTCATTAGAACTGGAAAAAAGTTTGGAACAAGACTAATTCACAGTTGCAGAGATATGGGGAGGCATAGAGAGAAGTGAAAATGGGTGAAAATGACCATAAGATATAGGAGCAGAAGTAGGCCATTCGGCGCATCAAGTCTGCTCCACCATTCCATCATGGCTGATTTATTATCCCTCTCAACCTCATTCTCCTGCCTTCTCCCTGTAACACCCTGACTAGTCAAGAACCTATCAACCTCTGCTTTAAATATACTCAAAGACTTGGCCTCTACAGCCACCTGTGGCAATGAATTCCACAGATTCACCACTCTCTGAATAAAGAAATTCCTCCTCAGCTCCGTTCTAAATGGACATCCCTCTTTGAGTTTGAGGCTGTGCCCTCTGGTCCTAGACTCACCCAAAGCTTCAGCATCACATCCTTGCTCTTATATTCTAATTCTCCTGAAAAGAATGCTAACATTCTATTTGCCTTCCTTATCACCAACTCAACCTGCAAGTTAACCTTTAGGGAGTACTGCACAAGGGATTCCAATTTCCTTTGCACCTCTGACTTTTGAATGTTCTCCCCATTTAGAAAATAGTCCACATCTTTACTACTTCTACCAAAGTGTATGACCGTATACTTCCCTACGCTGTATTCCATCTGACATTTCTTTGCCCATTCTCCCAATCTGTCTAAGTCCTTCTGCAGACTCCCTGCTTCCTCAATACTACCTGCCCCTCCATCTATCTTTGTATCGTCCACAAACTTGGCCACAAAGCCATTAATTCCATCATCCAAATCACTGCATATAACGTGAAAAGGAGCAGTCCCAACAGCGACCTCTGTGAAACACCATTAGTCACCAACAGCAAACTAGAAAAAGCCACCTTTATTTCCACTCTTTGCCACTGCCAGTCAGCTTTTCTTCTATCCATGCTAGTATCTTTCCTGTAATACTATAGGCTCTTATCTTGCTAAGCAGCCTCATGTGTGGCATCTTGTCAAAGGTCTTCTGAAAATCCAAGTAAACAACATCACTGACTCTCCTTTGTCTATCTATCTTGCCTGTTATTTCCTCAAAGCATTCCAACAGATTTGTCAAGCAAGATTTCCCCTTAAGGAAACCATGCTGACTTTGGCTTATTTTATCATGTACCTCCAGGTGCCCTGAAACCTCATCCTTAATAATCGACTCCAACATCTTCCCAACCACTGAAGTCAGGCTAACTAGCCTATAATTTCCTTTCTTCTGCCTCCCATCCTTCTTAAAGGATGGAGTGACATTTACAATTTTCTATTTCTCCAGAGCTATTTCAGGATCTAGTGATTCGTGAAAGATCATTACTAATGCCTCCACAATCTCTTCAGCTACCTCTTTCAGAACCTGGGGTGTAGTCCGTCTGGTCTAGATGACTTACCTATCTTCAGACATTTCAGCTTCTCAAGCACCTTCTCCTTAGCAACGACACTCACTTCTGTCCCCTGACACTCCCAAATATTATGGCATACTGCTAAAGTCAGACGCAAAATACTTATTAAGTTTATCTGCCACTTATTTGTTCCCCATTACAGGTTTCCCCCGCCATCCGAAGGTAGAGCGTTCCTATGAAACGGTTCGTAAGCCGAAATGTCGTAAAGCGAAGAAGCAATTACCATTAATTTATATGGGAAAAATTTGTGAGCGTTCGCAGACCCAAAAACTAACCCACCAAATCATGCCAAATAACACCTAAAACCTAAAATAACAGTAACATATAGTAAAAGCAGGAATTATATGATAAATACACAGCCTATATAAAGTAGAAATACTGTACTTTTCTACAATCATTACCGCACTGTTCTCCGTAGCGAAAATCTCACGCAAGCGCTCTCGGCAAAAACACTCTGTCCAGTAACCTTTAAGCTATGAAGCTGCCAAATCATACCAAATAATGCATAAAAATACACAGCCTATATAAAGTAGAAATAATGTATGTACAGTGTAGTATCACTTACTGGAATTGGGAAGACAGTGTTGAGCACACTGATGATGGTGCGGTAGGCTGAGTCGTCGGAGGTTAGGGTGGTGCAGTGGTCCCCACCCTCCAGGCCGCCAACCGATACCAATCTGTGAAGAATGCAGCAGTCCAGCGGTAGCCGGGACGCACCCAGCACATTTTTAAGAAAAAAGCTGACATAAAGAAGCTAATTAATTAGGTGCCGCCTGGCACGTAAATGTCGGCCCAGATCAGAGGCGATTGCCGATTGCGTCGCCTTTGATCTGGGCCGACATTTACGTGCCGGACGGCACTTAATTAATTAACTTGTTTATGTCGGCTTTTTTCATAAAGATGTGCTGGGTGCGTCCTGGCTACTGCTGCATCCTCCGCGGCAATGTATCTGTCTGCGGCCCGGGGGTTGGGGTGGTGGGACACTGGGGTGTGTCTCATCGTCGTCTGTTTCCATCAGGGCAGGCAGGTCATCTTCTTCTATGTCTGCCTGCCTCGATGTCCAAGGTCGAGGTTCATCTGCTGTGGCTGATGTGGAAGGCTTGAAAAACGACAGTATGCTTGACTGCTAGCCTCGCACATTTTTCTATCATCTCATGCAGTTACTTCATGTTCAGTTCCTGGACGACTTCACTTTCGGTCCGTTCGCTACTGCATTCGGTTTTGATTGTTATCCTTTCCTCTTCCAATTGCATCAGCTCTTCATCTATCAGTTCTTGGTCATGGGATGCCAAAACCTCTTCAACATCATCTTTGTCAACTTCCACAAGCCAAACTCACTTTGTCCTTACTTCATTCACCACGATCAATGCGCTTAATTATGTCTAGTTTTACACTAAATGTAACACCCTTACGAGCTCTTTTAGGCTTTTCCGATACCTTAGAACTCATCTTGCTAATGGCTGCTCACAGGCGCGTGTTTAAGCAATGCCGGCTAGAATGCAGTTCTGGGGGAGGAGCTTGGCTGTTCAGGGCATGCGGTGCGCTGCTTTTTATCGCGCGCTGCTTTATTTCGTATTAGTAAAAACACCTTCTGTTAGCAAAAACAGGTAACTAATGTAGGTCTTTCGTAACAGTGAGGTTTCGTAAAGCGAACGTTCGAAAAGTGGGGGACACCTGTACTACCTCTCCAGTGTCATTTTCCAGCAGCCCAACATCCATTCTCCCCTCTCTTTTACTCTTTATATATCTGAAAAAACGTTAGGCATCCTTTGATATTTATAGTTCTTCATACCTTCATATTTCATCTTTTCTTTCCTAGTGGGATTTTTAGGTATTGTAGTGTTCATGGTATTGTAAGTGGGGATAAGTGGAGAGTGTTGTAGTTTTAGGAAGACAAACTAGGTTGGATTTTCACAGTGAATGGTAGGTCCCAGGGGAGTGTTGTAGAACAGAGGAACCTTTGTCTCACCACACTCCCTCTCCCCTTTGTACTGCCCATCACCACACTACATTCTCACTCCTGATGCAGGGGTTCAACTGGAAACATCAGCAATTTCTCTCTCCCCACGGATGCTGCTTAACCTGCTAAGTCCCTCAGCAGGTTAATTGTTGTAACATTTCTAAGCTTGTTCTTAGCATGAAACTGGGTGGGGGTTTGAATGGTGAGGAGGATATAAAGAGGTTTCAATGTGATTCAGACAGATTGATTGTGCAGCATAATATAGGACATGCACCATTAACTGCTTGGATGGGAAAGCAGAGAAGTGGCCTGTTACTTAAATTGGGGAGTCCTGATTCATCAGGAAGATACTTCCCCTCATGTATGACTTTAAAATCAAGAGTAGAGTTTCAGGAGAAAGGAATGTGTATTGGAGGGAGAGTGTTCCTCAGAGGACAGCCAATCTTTGAACTTCTCTATCCCAGAGAACTGCAGAAATCATTGACTATTCACAGTGAGGGTGGACAGAATGTGGCTCTCAGGAGAATCATTACAGAAACATAGAAAACCTACAGCACAACACAGGCCCTTCGACCCACAATGCCGTGCCGAACATGTACTTACTTTAGAAATTACTTAAGGTTACCCATAGCTCTCTATTTTTCTAAGATCCATGTACCTATCCAGGACTCTCTTAAAAGACCCTATTGTTTCCACCTCCACCTCCGTTGCCGGCAGCCCATTCCATGCACTTGCCACTCTCTGCGTAACAAACTTGCCCGACATCTGCTTTGTATCTATTTCCAAGCACCTTAAAACTGTGCCCTCTCATGCTAGCCATTTCAGCCCTGGGAAAAAGCCTCTGACTATCCACATGATCAATGCCTCTCATCATCTTATACACCTCTATCAGATCACCTCTCATCCTCCGTCACTCCAAGGAGAAAAGGCGGAGTTCACTCAACCTATTCTCATAAGGCATGCTCCCCAATCCAGGTAACATCCTTGTAAATCTCCTCTGCACCCTTTCTATGGTTTCCACATCCTTCCTGTAGTGAGGTGACCAGAACTGAGCACAGTACTCCAAGTGGGGTCTGACCAAGGTCCTATATAGCCGTAACATTACCTCTCGACTCTTAAACTCAATCCCACAATTGATGAAGGCCAATGCACCGTATGCCTTCTTAACCACACAGTCAACCTGCACAGCAGCTTTGAGTGTCCTATGGACTTGGACCGCAAGATCCCTCTGATACTCCACACTGCCAAGAGTCTTGCCATTAATGCTATATTCTGCCATCATATTTGACTTACCAAAATGAACTACCTCACACTTATCTGGGTTGAACTCCATCTGCCACTTCTCAGCCCAGTTTTGCATCCTATCAATGTCCTGCTGTAACTTCTGACATCCCTCCACACTATCCGTAACTCCCCCAATCTTTGTGTTATCAGCAAATTTACAAACCCATCCCTCCACTTCCTCATCCAGGTCATTTATAAAAATCACAAAGAGTAGGGGTCCCGGAACAAATCCCTGAGGCACACCACTGGTTACCAGCCTCCATGCAGAATATGACCTGTTTACAACCACTCTTTGCCTTCTGTGGGCAAGCCAGTTCTTGATCCACAAAGCAATGTCCCCTTGGATCCCATGCCTACTTACTTTCTCAATAAGCTTTGCATGGGATACCTTATCAAATGACTTGCTAAAATCCTTATGTACACTACATCTATGGCTCTACCTTCATCAGTGTGTTTAATCACATCCTCAAAAAATTCAGTCAGGCTCGTAAGGCATGACCTGCCTTTGACAAAGCCATGCTGACTATTCCAAATCACATTAAGCCTCTCCAAGTGGGAATAAAGGTTTTTTTTTTCTAGTTTGCTGCTGGTGACTAGTGGTGTTCCACAGAGGTCAGTGATGGGACGGCTTCTTTTCACATTACAGTGTCAAGTTGAAAGCAGAGATGGGCACAAAGGACATCATCCATATGCCTCCATTCCTTTCATCTTCGTGAGTCTATCTAAAAGCTTCTTAAGCTCTCTCAAACTGCTTGCTTTTCCTACTACCCCTGATAGTACGACAAACCCAAACTAGTTCTCAATTTTTCCACACACCCTATGTACAGAGGTCATTGGACGGGCCCCAAGTGCAACCAGCATTCCTCCAGAGGTCACTATGTCAGTTTTAATGGTAGACTGTTTTGTTCCATCTGTCTTGAAATAATTAAATGCTCTGGCCACAAAACTAGGCTGTACAACACACACTGCCATAAATATTGATATGCTCCTGGTTTCATTTCATAATCACAAGCATATACTGTATTGTTAGCAAATTGGGGTATGAGCGCAAGGTATGTATATATACCAGCAGTACATGGTGCAGGTAGCTGTTGGTCTGTTCCTTACATGAACTAGTACAATGTGGCGTAGTTATCTGTGGACAATGGTAACTTCTCGGTCAATAGCACTAAAGTTTCTGATCATTCAGTCCCTGATGAAGGGGCTTAGCCCGAAATGTTGACTTTTTATTCCTCTCAAGAGATGCTGCCTGACTTGCTGAGTTCCTCCACCATTTTGTGTGTGTTGTTCTGGATCTCTAGCCTCTGCTGATTCTCTTGTGTCTATCATTTATGATCTTGGCTCTTTGTAAGAGATTTCAGTGAGTAAATAGACTGCTACTTATATTAGCAAAGAAAGTAAACCACAAAAATACTTCATTGGCTCTAATGATTTGCAATGTTCTGCATTGTGAATGGTCGTATGTAAATGCCCCGCACTTCCCGTTTCTACCTCCTACCCAAGATCCACAAACCTGCCTGTCCAGGTAGACCTATTGTCTCAGCTTGCTCCTGCCCCACCAAACTCGTTTCTGCATACCTCGACACTGTTTTAATCCCCCCTTGTTCAATCCCTTCCTACCTATGTTCGTGACACTTCTCACACTCTGAAATTTTTCAATGATTTTAAGTTCCCTGGCCCCCACCGCTTTATTTTCACCATGGATGTTTAGTCCCTATATACTTCCATCCCCCTCCAGGAAGGTCTCAAAGCTCTTTCTGGATTCCAGACCTAATCAGTTCCCCTCTACCACCCACTCTCCTCCGTCTAGCGGAATTGGTCCTTACTCTTAATAATTTCTCCTTTGGCTCCTCCCACTTCCTCCAAACTAAACGGTGTAGCCATGGGCACCCGTATGGGTCCCAGCTATGCCTGCCTTTTAAAGCAACACACATAAAAGTTGCTGGTGAACGCAGCAGGCCAGGCAGCATCTCTAGGAAGAGGTGCAGTCTGACGAAGGGTCTCGGCCTGAAACGTCAACTGTATCTCTTCCTAGAGATGCTGCCTGGCCTGCTGCGTTCACCAGCAACTTTTATGTGTGTTGCTTGAATTTCCAGCATCTGCAGAATTCCTGTTGTATGCCTGCCTTTTTGTTGGCTTTGTGGAACAATCCATGTTCCAAGCCTATACTGGTATCTGTCCCCCACTTTTCCTTCGCTACATCGATGACTGCATTGGTGCTGCTTCCTGCACAAATGCTGAGCTTGTTGACTCATTAACTTTGCCTCCAATTTTCACCCCGCCCTCAAACTTACCTGGTCCATTTCGGACACCTCCCTCCCGTTTCTGGATCTTTCTGTCTCTATCCCTGGAGACAGCTTATCTACTGATGTCTACTATAAGCCGACTGACTCTCACAGCTATCTGGACTATCTCTCTTCTCACCCTGTCTCTTGCAAAAATGCCATTCCCTTCTTGCAATTCCTCCGTCTCCATCGCATCTGCTCTCAGGATGAGGCTTTTCTTTCCAGGATGAAGGAGATGTCCTCCTTTTTTAAAGGAAGGGGCTTCCCTTCCTCCACCATCAACTCTGCTCTCAAACACATCTCCCCATTTCACGCACATCTGCTCTCACCCCATCCTCCCGCCACCCCACTAGGAATAGGGTTCCCCTTGTCCTCACCTACCACCCCACCAGCCTCCGGGTCCAACATATAATTCTCCGTAACTTCCGCCACCTCCAATGGGATCCCACCACTAAGCACATCTTTCCCTCCCCCCCCCCGCTTTCCGCAGGGATTGCTCCCTATGCGACTCCCTTGTCCATTCGTCCCCCCCATCCCTTCCCACCGATCTCCCTCCCGGCATTTATCCTTGTAAGTGGAACAAGTGTTACACATGCCCTTACACTTCCTTCCTCACCACCATTCAGGGCCCCAGTCCTTCCAGGTGAGGCAACACTTCACCTGTGAGTCGGCTGGGGTGATATACTGCGTCTGGTGCTCCCGATGCGGCCTTCTATATATTGGCGAGACCCAACGCAGACTGGGAGATCGTTTCGCTGAACACCTACACTCTGTCCGCCAGAGAAAGCAGGATCTCCCAGTGGCCACACATTTTAATTCCACGTCCCATTCCCATTCTGATATGTCTATCCACGGCCTCCTCTACTGTCAAGATGAAGCCACACTCAGGTTGGAGGAACAACACCTTATATTCCATCTGAGTAGCCTCCAACCTGATGGCATGAACATTGACTTCTCACACTTCAGTTAATGCCCCCCTCCCCCTCTTACCCCATCTGCTCTGTCTCTTTTTCTCCCTCTGTCCCTCTCACTATACTCCTTGCCCATCCTCTGTATTTCCCCCCTCCCCCTTGTCTTTCTCCCTGGGCCTCCTGTCTCATGATCCTCTCATATCCCTTTTGCCAATCACCTGTCCAGCTCTTGGCTCCATCCCTGCCCCCTCCTGTCTTCTCCTATCATTTTGGATCTCCCCCTCCCCCTCTCACTTTCAAATCTATTGCTATCTCTTCTTTCAGTTAGTCCTGACGAAGGGTCTCGGCCGGAAACGTCAACTGCACCCCTTCCTAGAGATGCTGCCTGGCCTGCTGCGTTCACCAGCAACTTTTAAGTGTGTTGCTTGAAATTCCAGCATCTGCAGATTTCCTCCTGTATGCAAATACAAATTAGTTCTTCAGGATGTTACAGGGCATTGTGTTTTTTTAAGCAGAAACATTTTGGAAAATTCTTGGGAATATTCCAAGCCAGCAAGATTGAGACTAACATTTAACAATATACTTAAAGAAGCTGCAGCCATGGTCCCTTGTTGTCAGAGTCTATTTTTTCAGTGATTTAGGTCAGAATTGTTTAGGAAGGAAGGCGTTATTGAAAAACTGAATACCTCCTCATCTTGTCTCTTAATTCATGTTAATCCTAACGGACTTCTTTAGGGTCATCATTGAGTTCCTGCCCATCACTCTCAGTGCCACACCTGTCCCCAGTTCTCACTGCAAGGATCCCGCAGTTCCTGCCTCCAGTGGCATCCTCCAGTGCAACTGGTTCAGCATCTCCCGAGGGCATCACTGCCTCCGGCAGCGAGTGTGGCGGTGATCAGGCTGCTCCTCGGTATAAGAAGCCACGGAGATGTCGCACCATTTTCACCGAGCTCCAGCTGATGGGTCTGGAGAAGAAGTTCCAAAAGCAGAAATATCTCTCTACTCCAGACAGGTGAGAGCTTGAACAGAATTTGTGTGTGTGTGTGTGTGTGTGTGTGTGTGTAGTGCGGAGGAGACAAAGGAGACACCACCAGGAGTGGGTGTTGCTGAGGCCTCCAGCAGTGTATGTGAGAGGTGATTTCCAACAGCAGCTGTAAGGGAGGGTGGTGTCCAGCAGGAGGCTGCCGGCAGTTCTGCAGCAGGCTTTGTGGGACAGAGTGCATGAACTATGCTCCGTACTGCATCTGAGAGAGTTGTTGTGCTTCATGATAAACAACCCTACTGCAGGTAAGCTGATGTGTCTGTGGGTGCCGCGTGAATCAGTGAGTGGGACTATGCAGGCAATTACGGCTGTGTATCTGTTAATGTTGTTTCCATAGTGATGGGCATTTATATAATTCCCCCAACATTACAGTTAATCCCAACTTGCAGAGAACAGAAGGGAACATTTTTGTGGTTTTGTTTAATGGCAATGATACAATGGGACTATTTGAAACATCTCAGCAATTACTGTTCTCCCATGCGAATGACACATTTACCTTCAAGAAACCCACTCAAAAAAACTTCAAGAAGCAGGTAGTTTTTTTTCCAGAATGGCCTTGTACTGTAATATCTGCAGTTTGATGATTTAATAGGATACAATGCCATAGGACAGTGTGTGTCTGCTTTTTTCTTATGATCATGCACGTGCTATCACATGTATAGAGTAACACAGGAACATATTCAGGCACAGGAGTATATGCGATCACATGTCCGCATAAAGGCTTTCAGAGAACATTAGCTTGTAAATGTAGGCATGAGCATTGGAAAATTCATGCATGGAGATAAGACCAGACATGCAAATGCTAAGACACACATAAAAGCATGCAGAGATAAAAAATGGTGACATTCCTAAATTGGGAGCCAATTCTCAATTCAAACAACACATTGAAGTACTGATAGTCATGGAATGTATATTTTATTCTCCTCCCATCTCACCAGCTGAACAGACACTCCAAAGGTGGTGGTAATTGAAGAAGACAGGTCCCTATCACCTCCTTGGGGATAATACATGTCCTGGAGAGTCTTCAGGCTACAGCTGATAAATATTAAGAAATATACATGTTGTTATATTATCATTAGCAAATTTTCCACCATCATCATGCTGGGTAGTCAACATTGACCAGAACTTTATTTGCAATGGCCACTAAACTACTATTCAAGTGGGTTGGACTCATCTCCTGACACCCACCTCCTGCCATCTACAAGGCCTTGGAGTAATCTCCTGGTTGAGTGTAGCTCCTGCATTTATGAAGCCCATCTCTGTCCAGAACAAAACTGCCTGTTTGGCACCTCCTCTCCTACCATAAATATTTGTTTCCTTCATCGCTGGTACATTGTGTCTACTGTGTGTACCATCTGCAAAATACACTAAGCAGCTGTCCATGGTCCCTTGTCTGCTCTTCCCAAACCCACAACTTATATAGAGCAGGTTAAGGCCATGGAATGGTTACCTTCTGCAAGTTGCATCTAATCCTGCGCTGGAAATGCATGGCTGGTCCTTCATTGTGGCATGGTCCAAATCCTGAAGGCCCCCAACCAAAGAGCAGTGTGGGAGCACTTTCACCAGAGGGCAGTTTAAAAAGCAGTAAATCTTGGCCTTGCCAGCTACAGTCATATCCAACACATGAATTAACATAAATTTGTGTACACAGAAACACATAAGCACAAAGGTAGCCTGACAGTATGAGCTGGGAATGGGACTAAAGGAGATGATATGAGATAGGTATCATTTTTCAGTGGTACAAAGTCCCCGTTGTGTGGATTCCTCATGCAGTTCCTGCACTACCTGATGTGGGTTCCCTTTCAATGAACTATATCTGTGTCCTGATGCATGGTTTCAGCCTCAAACATGGGCTATCCCTCTGCCTCCACAGATGCTGCCTGATCTGCTGAGTTCTTCCAACACTTTGTCTTTTGTCATCTCTGTAACAATGAACATTTATTAAAGACTAAGGCAACTGCGCTGCTCCAAAGAGTGCTGTATGAGGTAATTCTTACCCTCGGCCATTAGGCTCTATAATGAGTCAATCTTTAGCCAGAAAAGTGATGACCCCCTCCTGTTAGACTGTTTGAGGTAACTTATTTTTTATTCTTTCTTCTTCTCTTCTAATATTTGTATATCTGTGCACTTGTAATGCTACTGTGTCACTGTAATTTCCTTTGGGATCAATAAAGTTTCTATTTTCAATCTAAAATGCAAGGCCTCTTACAAAACTTGCCTTCTTAATGTTGAAATTATCATTTTCAGTTCTGCTGATGTTTCAAGCCTGATGAGTTTGAAGGATATTGCAGGACTTCTTGTCTGGGTCCCATCGTACTGCTTAATATTACTGCTTTCTTGTTTCATGAATTCTACACGATAAAGCTGCATTCAGGTTTAGCATCAAGGAAGCGAAACCCACTGCTATGCTCTTTTCTCTCAGTTCCTTCACATTGACTGCACACTCTAATGGACTGAGTATCAGGCTGAATTCAGCTGGGGCTGTAACAGACTGGAGTGTGCATGTAGTTTAGTGACTGCTAAGCTTTTCTTTGTGGGTTTGACACTCGCTACTGGTAGTAAGAAAGACTGGAGGGCATCACTGCCTCAGATCATACTCCATATCTACATCTAAGGAAGTAACTGCTTCTACTTGCTTTCTGTCACTGATTACCCTCAGGTGGACTGTTGGACTCAAAACAAGCTACAGGCCCATGATATTAGAGGAAAGCTACTAGCATGGATAGAGCATTGACTGATTGGCAGGAGGAAAAGAGTGGGAATAAAGGGAGCCTTTTCTGGTTAGCTGACAGTGACCAGTGGTGTTCCACAGGGGTCTGATTTGGGACCATTTCTTTTTAATTTTTATGTCAATGATTTGGATGTTGGAATTGATGGCTTTGTTGCAAAGATTGCAGATGATATGAAGATAGATGAAGGGGCAGGTAGTGTTGAGGAAACAGGGAGGCTACAGAAGGACTTAAGACAAATTAGGAGAATGGGCAAAGAAATGTCAGATGGAAAAACAGTGTGGGGAAGTGTGCAGTCATGCACTTTGGTAGAAGAAATGAAAATTTTCTAGATGGAGAGAAAATTCAAAAAACTGAGGCTCAAAGGGACTTGGGAGTCCTTGTGCAGAATTCCCCAAAGGTTAATTTTCAGGTTGAGTCTGTGGTGAGGAAAGCAAATGTGATGTTAGCATTCATTTCAAGAGGACTAGAATATAAAAGCAAGGATGTAATGTTGAGATTTTATAAAGCACTGGTGAGGCCTCACTTGGAGTATCGTGAACAGTTTTGGGCCCCTTACCTTAGAAAGGATGTACTGAAACTGGAGAAGGTTCAAAGGAAGGTTCACAAAAATGATTCCAGGATTGAATGGCTTGTCATATGAAGCATGTTTGATGGCTCTGGGCCTGTATTCACTAGAATGCAGGAGAATGAAGGGTGACCTAATTGAAACCTATCGAATGGTGAAAAGCCTTGATAGAGTGGATGTGGAGAGGATATTTCTTATAGCGGGGGATTCTAAGACCAGAGGACACAGCCTCAGAATAGAGGGGAGTTCTTTTAGAATGGAGATGAGGAGGAATTTCTTTATAAGAGTGTAGTGAATTTGTGAAATTCATTGCCACAATCAGCTGTGGAGGACAAGTCTTTACGTATATTTAAGGCAGAGGTTGATAGATTCTTGATTGGTCAGGGTATGAAGGGATACGGGGAAAAGGCTGGAAATTGGGGCTGAGAGGAAAAATGGATCAACCATAATGAAATGGTGGAGCACACTCATGGACCAAATAGCCTAATTCTGTTCCTATGTCTTTTGGTCTTATGGTCTTTATCTCCTTCCAAAGCATCTTCTTAATCACTGTTACAGCTTTTAAAAGGGGTTTCTTCAGTGAATACAGTCAGCCCTCCGTATCCGCAGGTTCCGCATCCGCGGATTCAACCAACCGCGGATTGGGAAAACGCGGAAGTACTCTCTCCAGCACTCATTATTTGAGCATTGTTCGGGTTATATGGGAAAAATTTTTGAGCGTTCCCAGACCCAAAAAATAACCTACCAAATCATACCAAATAACACATAAAACCTAAAATAACACTAACGTATTGTAAAAGCAGGAATGATATGCTACTAGCAGAACCAATATGGTAGTAACATCGGCAGCTTTCAAGATTCTTTCTCTCTGCGTATAAATACGTAGTACGAATGGTGGACGCAGGCAAGTTCAACGCACGCGCAATGTCTTTATTTCGTTCATCACAATCGAAGCGCATAATTGAGTCCAGTTTTACGCTAAGCGTAACACCCTTACGAGCTCTCTTTGGCTTTTCTGATACCTTAGGACACATCCTGCTAACGACACACAAAGTAAATCGAGATAAAGTACTTTCGCTGCTCGGGGTGCGCGCTGTCTCTATAACGGCTTGCTGCAAAACAAACGCTGAATGCTATTTTCGCTTTTCGTAACACCCTTACGAGTTCTCTTAGGCTTTTATATAAGGGACTTGAGCATCTGCGAATTTTGTTATCTGCGGGGGGTCCCGGAGCTAATGCCCCGCGGATACGGAGGGCCGACTGTACTTCACTGGGTAGTGATTTGCATTGATAGTTACTTTTTTGGTTATCTCAAAACTCTTTACTAATTTTAAATAGAAAAATGCGTAAAAAGTATGTATGGTAAACTGGGTTAGAAGTGAGAAAAAATCAGTGACAAATATTGTAAAAGTGATTGGTAGTGTTTGGAAGGTATACAGTCTATCCCATTTCATTAGATGTATCTGGAGGAATGAAGACCATAAGATGTAGGAGCAGAATTAGGCCATTCAGTTTATCGAGTCTCTTCTGCTACTCAATGATAGCTGATTTTTTTCTCAACCCTATTGTCCCACCTTCTCCCAATAGCTCTTAACCTTCCCCACCAATCAAAAACCTACGAATCTCTGCCTTAAATACACCGTAATGACTTGGCCTCCACAGCCCTCTGCAGCAACAAATTTCACAGATTCACTACCCTCCAGCTGAAGAAATTTCTCGTCATCTCAGTTCTAAAGTGGCATCCCTTTATTCTGAGGCTGTGCCCTCAGATCCTAGATTCTCCTGGTAATGGAAACATTCTCTTCACGTCCACTCTAGCCAGGTCTTTTCGTATTCAGTAGATTTCAATGAGATGTCCTCATCATCTTTCTTAAGTACAGGCCCAGAGCAGTAAAACACTGTTATTGATTAAGCATTTCAAACCTGCGAAGGTATGTAAACCTCCTCTCGACACTCTCCAGTGCAGCACATCTTTCCTTAGAATGGGGCTCAAAATTGCTCCCAGTATTCCTTATGCACAATAAAGCAGTGTCCAATGCTGAAACTGAAAGGAAAGATGCAAATCAGGAGCAGCACTGGAAGAACTCAGAGTTCAGGCAGCAACTGTGGAGGAAAAGGGATGGTCAACATTATGGGTTGAGACCCTGCATTACAATGCAGATACAGTTTATTGAAAGGACATGAAGTAGTGTGGAAACTGCATGAGAAATCCACACAATGGGGACTTTGTGCCGCTGAGGAATGGTACCTATCCCATATCATCCCCTTTAGTTCTATTCCCAGCTCATACTGTCACAGTTGGTCTGATTAAACAACTTTGCATCTTCACCTACCCAATTTATTCCTTCACCACCTTGTTTATCTATCGCTGTCTCAAAAATATTCAAAGCCTCTGCTTCACAGACCTTTTAGTCTTACAGACATGCAGTGCATAAAATAACGAGAGAATGATAGTGAAGAGTTTAGAAAAAAGTGGAAAATGTAAGCAAAAATAACCGAAGCAATCATCAAGGAATGATAAAAGAAAGAGGGATTTATTCCACAATTTGCAGACAAAATGGAAAACAGGATGGGAACAGAAGGGATGTGCAAGATGAACATAGTTAATTGCAGTGAAATAATAAAAGTTTGTGCTTCGACTCAATGATTAGCAGGCAGATTAACAAGATGGACGTAACATTAGAAGAAGACAAACAGCTTTGTGGGCCGAAGGGCCTGTATTGTGCTGTAAGTTTTTCTATGTTTCTAATACAGAGACATTTGATCTGTTTTGTGTGGCGTCCAGGTTGGATTTGGCACAATCACTGGGATTAACTCAGCTTCAAGTGAAAACCTGGTACCAGAACCGAAGAATGAAGTGGAAGAAGATGGTGAGTTCCTTTACTCTGCTTAATGGATGCTGTTCGATAGCTCATGGATTTAGCAGTGTCATAAAGTAATTTCGAAGCTTTGTAAGAGTGCAACCATAGGGACTGAATGAAGGTGCAGCAACAACTGTAGAACTGCTGATGTGGTAGAAAGTGCTGGTAAGTGTCTGAGCAATGCTGGGTTGTTGGTGAAGAACATTATGCAGAACTTGTGGGTTTTATGAATCATGGTTTTATTATCCTTCAACATTTTATTATTTCTTTGTCATTCGTGCATCTATCCATTTTCTCTGAATACATCATTGCTCTTTGCTTCAGCTGATCCTTGTGGTAGAAAGTACTTTATTCTCACCACTTTTCAGTGAGGATAACCACATACACATAAAATCTTATATGATAAAAGTTGAGTACCCCTTATGTGAAATGCTTAAAAGTTACAGTACACTGTATTTGTATTTTACTTTTATTAAGGGTCTATGTAAGGTGTAAAAACAATCAGCATCGTAGAATTGTTCTAGTTTAGATTTTCATCAGTGACAATCTCAGCAAACAATGAATTTCTCTGCTGCTTTGTGATCAGCAGATGCTTTAAAAATTTAATGCCGTGTCTTTTCTTAAATTTCTGCAACCAGCCTGCTGAATATTCACAATTGCCTTCAATTTTCAGTTTGTCGTGATAGATCTTTGCTTGTTTCATGATCAGCATACCATAAGCAGCATACGTTCACTCCAACGCTGATGAATCGACTCTTTCAATACACAATCGAGATCTTCATTTTTTTGCTTTATACTGTGTTTTTCTATTTTTCATTAACTACTGTTCATTACACATTTGTGAGGTCATCTCTCAATTCTGTCTGTGGTGTGCAGAGACCTGCACATCGCCTGGGAACCTTCCCTGCGCCTTGTGGAATTTTCCATTTGTGATGTCATGTCAACGCTCAAAAAAATTTCCAATTTCAGAGGTTTTTGGATCTTGGAATTTCAGATAAAGGGTACTCAACCTGTGTACTCAACACTAGGGCATCAGCTTCTGTAACCTTTAACAATACCTACAATACCAGCAGAAAGATAAGAATCTCAGTTTTGAAATTTTCAATCCATTTCCAACCTCAACAACTTTTAGGATTCTCTTAGTTCTGGACTCCCCCACTAGAGGGAATGTTCCCTCCATCTACTTGATCAATGCTGTTAATCCTTTTAACTGCCATTTCAATCAGCCTTTAACCTTAAATTATCTACTGGATAGAAGGCTAATCCATGCTTTGTTTTATAATTTAATCCCTAACATTTTCATAAAATGCTCACCAAATGTCTGAATCAATGAATGTTGCTTTTATCTTGTTGTGGACTCAATAGATAAGGAGCTCATGACCAGTGTTAGAAACATCGCCCTTACTGCAGCACAGCCCAGCATGAGCGGTTTCAGAAACGGGCCTCAGAGTTGCAAAATCATATGATGCTAGAGGTCAAACTAAAGGGCTGCAGATTGGGTATTGGACAATTCCTAAGATGTCAGGATCAGATGCCGGTTCCAGAGAGCTGGGGAACTTGACTGGGATCAGGGATAGTTCCTGGAGGGGAGGAGGGAAATCAAGAGGGCAAAGAAAGAGCATGAGATAGACTTTGTTACAATAACAGTCTTTTCCCCAGGGTAGGGTAGACCAAAATCAGGGGGCATAGATTTAGGATAAGAGGAAAAATTTTAAAGGGACATAAGGGGCAACTGTTTCACATCGAGGGTAGTCTATGGAATGAGCTATCAGAGAAAGTGGTTGAGACAGGAACAATAAGAAGCACTTGGACAGGTCCATGGAGGGGCAGAGAATGGAAGGATATTGGGCAATGCATGACATTGGGATGAGCTGCGTGGTCGCCATGGTCAGCATGAACTGGTTGGACCAAAGGGTCTGTAACCATGCTGTGTTTCTTGATGACTCTATGGAGAACAGGGCTGGTGGGAGGGGCCAGGATTGAATCCTGGGCTGGGAGCAGGGCTGGCTGTGATTGGAAATGGTTTCTGAAAATTTGGGCTGTGAGGAAGTACTTTGGGAGCCAGAGATTACAGCCTAGGAATGTGGTGCAAAGGAATCACCCCGTTTCCACATCTAGGGAATGGATTTGATAGCTGGGGACCTAGGGATGTGCACTTGGAAGTTGGAGTCTTGGGGTAGATTTGCAGGGCAGGAATTAGACTGTGGTGACTGCAGCATTGGGGGTCATCAAGAGTGGATGTTGGTGGGTTGGGGAGGGGAAGGTTGCTATGAGGGGTTGCATGAGGACTTACCTGGGTCTAGATCCTAGTGCTGGCATGTGAACTATTCCCAGAGGCTCCTATTAAATAGTGCTGCTGAAGAGGAAATAGCACCATTGAAAAAACTCAAATCCCTGAGGAAGTCAAGTGTCCAAAATTGTTCTCATCTCAACATGAGTCAATAATTCTCTGCTGTAAAGTCAGCAAAATCCGTTAGTGGTAATGACCCATTCCAGGCCTAGCTCTGCTGATAAGTGTTCAAAGGCCTACCCCCAACGTTATTTGGCCAACGTGTGCTGATCCATTGAAAGATGGGAGACTGTAATGTGTGTCAGCAGGAGTTTGTCCAGCACTCAATAACGTCATCTCATTTTTTATTTGAATTAACCTCTCTTGCAGGTGACCTGACTCTGTGATTCTTAACTAGTCAGTTGCTGAAGAATCAATTCCATTTTTCAGCAGGGCCAACTCACGAGGATCTGAAACAAGCAAAATTAACATAGGTACTTGTAGTTTGACCACAGATCACCAACTATCATAGCTATTTCTGCTCTTTGTGCATACACACTCCTAATTCTCTCTGGTTCTACACTCTGCCGAAATGTAGATTTTATAATATTTTACCTCCTCTTTTCTCCCTGCACAATGTGAAACTTTACATTCTTCCTCACTGTTCATTCACTCCCAAGTTATGTGCTATCTGGAAATGTTGAAGCATATATAAGACCAAGGACCAATATATATCTACAGGAGTAACGGGACCAATGCTCGGGGAACTTCATGATACACTTTTCTCCAAAGAACGTTACTAGCATCCTCTAATTATGTCCCAAACCTGCTCAGGTCACTGTTATTTCTTGGGTAGTTTTTGAGATCAGTATGCTACATGGAAATTTATAGACAGCCTTTGAAAGTCCACATTGCCTTATCAACCCTTTTCAAACCAAAGTAGTTATACATGATTTGCCTCAGGAATTTGCTCTAGCAGCCTAACCTTACCCACCCACTCCTACCTTTCGGGAGACGAGGATCTGTTTGAGCAGATTGTGGAAGTATTGCTGCTGGGAGTACAGGTAACGTTTATACTGTGATTTTATGCACAGCTGTCTGTACTTCACCACCTCTGGGTTAAAGTGACCATCTATGGATGAAAGAGAACCATCAGTAAAACAATTCCTTTAACTGTGTCCCCTCACACTGAATCTGATCAAATACCTTCCCATTCAGTCTCATCCTATACAGCATCAATGGAAGAAACTTCTGGACTGATCTCATTCTGCACGTCGCCAGTGTATGAAATGCATTAACTAGTCACTAAATACTGCCCCCAATCATTAAGTTTGTGCAGAACTTTAATGAGTAAACCATTTTGGAAGGCACCCCACCTACTGTAGAATTCCAAAGTTCCAATTCTTTCCTTTCCTTTTCTTCTGTTCTGTCCATGCCTTCTGCCTCACATAACTCATTAAATATGTTCAGGGGGTGCCACAGCTATCTCTCCGAGGTAAAGAGGAGATTGCTATGGCATTTAATAGAAACATAGAAACATAGAAACATAGAAAATAGGTGCAGGAGTAGGCCATTTGGCCCTTCGAGCCTGCACCACCATTTATTATGATCATGGCTGATCCTCCAACTCAGAACCCCACCCCAGCCTTCCCTCCATACCCCCTGACCCCCGTAGCCACAAGGGCCATATCTAACTCCCTCTTAAATATAGCCAATGAACTGGCCTCAACTGTTTCCTGTGGCAGAGGATTCCACAGATTCACCACTCTCTGTGTGAAGAAGTTTTTCCTAATCTCGGTCCTAAAAGGCTTCCCCTTTATCCTCAAACTGTGACCCCTCGTTCTGGACTTCCCCAACATCGGGAACAATCTTCCTGCATCTAGCCTGTCCAATCCCTTTAGGATCTTATACGTTTCAATCAGATCCCCCCTCAATCTTCTAAATTCCAACGAGTACAAGCCCAGTTCATCCAGTCTTTCTTCATATGAAAGTCCTGCCATCCCAGGAATCAATCTGGTGAACCTTCTTTGTATTCCCTCTAAGGCAAGGATGTCTTTCCTCAGATTAGGGGACCAAAACTGCACACAATACTCCAGGTGTGGTCTCACCAAGGCCTTGTACAACTGCAGTAGTTACCTCCCTGCTCCTGTACTCGAATCCTCTCGCTATAAATGCCAGCATACCATTCGCCTTTTTCACCGCCTGCTGTACCTGCATGCCCACTTTCAATGACTGGTGTATAATGACACCCAGGTCTCGTTGCACCTCCCCTTTTCCTAATCGGCCACCATTCAGATAATAATCTGTTTTCCTATTTTTGCCACCAAAGTGGATAACTTCACATTTATCCACATTAAATTGCATCTGCCATGAATTTGCCCACTCACCCAACCTATCCAAGTCACCCTGCATCCTCTTAGCATCCTCCTCACAGCTAACACTGCCACCCAGCTTCGTGTCATCCGCAAACTTGGAGATGCTGCATTTAATTCCCTCATCCAAGTCATTAATATATATTGTAAACAACTGGGGTCCCAGCACTGAGCCTTGCGGTACCCCACTAGTCACCGCCTGCCATTCTGAAAAGGTCCCGTTTACTCCCACTCTTTGCTTCCTGTCTGCCAACCAATTCTCCACCCACAGCAATACCTTACCCCCAATACCGTGTGCTTTAAGTTTGCACACTAATCTCCTGTGTGGGACCTTGTCAAAAGCCTTTTGAAAATCCAGATATACCACAGCCACTGGTTCTCCCCTATCCACTCTACTAGTTACATCCTCAAAAAATTCTATAAGATTCGTCAGACATGATTTTCCTTTCACAAATCCATGCTGACTTTGTCCAATGATTTCACCGCTTTCCAAATGTGCTGTTAGCACATCCTTGATAACTGACTCCAGCAGTTTCCCCACCACCGACGTTAGGCTAACCGGTCTATAATTCCCCGGTTTCTCTCTCCCTCCTTTTTTAAAAAGTGGAGTTACATTAGCCACCCTCCAATCCTCAGGAACTAGTCCAGAATCTAACGAGTTTTGAAAAATTATCACTAATGCATCCACTATTTCTTGGGCTACTTCCTTAAGCACTCTAGGATGCAGACCATCTGGCCCTGGGGATTTATCTGCCTTCAATCCCTTCAATTTACCTAACACCACTTCCCTACTAACATGTATTTCGCTCAGTTCCTCCATCTCACTGGACCCTCTGTCCCCTACTATTTCTGGAAGATTATTTATGTCCTGCTTATTGAAGACAGAACCAAAGTAATTATTCAATTGGTCTGCCATGTCGTTGCTCCCCATAATCAATTCACCTGTTTCTGTCTGCAGGGGACCTACATTTGTCTTTACCAGTCTTTTCCTTTTTACATATCTATAAAAGCTTTTACAGTCCGTTTTTATGTTCCCTGCCAGTTTTCTCTCATAATCTTTTTTCCCCTTCCTAATTAAGCCCTTTGTCCTCCTCTGCTGAACTCTGAATTTCTCCCAGTCCTCAGGTGAGCCACTTTCTCTGGCTAATTTGTATGCTTCTTCTTTGGAATTGATACTGTCCCTAATTTCTCTTGTCAGCCACGGGTGCACTACCTTCCTTGATTTATTCTTTTGCCAAACTGGGATGAACAATTGTTGTAGTTCATCCATGCAACCTTTAAATGCTTGCCATTGCATAATGAGCACACAACTTCTTTATTACCTGCAATTTAGAAATTTCAGTCCACGGTGATGTAGTGAACTAATTAAACTAGTAATCAAATGCCCAAATACACTAATCCCTTCTGCCTACACAATGCCCATATACCTCCAATCTCTGAACTTCTTGTGCCTATCGAAGAACTTCTTAAACACCTCTATCATATCTGCCTCCACCCCTGGCAATACACTCCAGGCATCCATCACTCTTTGTGTAAAAGCACATCTCCTTCAAACTTATGGTATTCTAAATGAGCAGCCAGAGGTCTTGGTACCAATGATGTAGGTAGGAAAAGGGAGGACGTCCTGAAGAGAGAATTTAGGGAGTTAGTAGTAAGCTGAAAAGCAGGACCTCAAGGGTAGTAATCTTTGGATTGTTACCTGTGCTCCGTTCTAGTGAGGTAAGAATAGGATGATTTGATAGATGAATGTGTGGCTGAGGAACTGGTGCAGGGAGCAGGGCTTCAGATTTATGGATCATTGGGATTTCTTCTGGGGAAGGTATGACCTGGACAAAAAGGACAGGGTACACCTGAACATGAAGGGGACCAATATCCTTGCTGGCAGTTTTTCTATAGCTGTTCAGGAGGGTTTAAGTTAATTTAGCAAGGGGATGGGAACCAAACTGATAGAGCTGAGGATGGGGCAGTTGGTATACAACAAGAGGCAGTGTGCAGTGAGACTGTGAGGAAGGACAGGCAGACGATGGGGCAAAATTGCAGTCAGTGGGATAAGTTGCAGTGTAATATTGGGACAAAACAGAAAAGGGTGATGAATACAGGACTGAAGGGTGTTATAGTCGAATGCACGCAGTATGTGGAATAAGGTAGATGATCTTGTAGCACAGTTAGAGATAGTCAAAGTCATAGTCATACTTTATTGATCCTGGGGGAAATTGGTTTTCGTTACAGTTGCACCATAAATAATTAAATAGTAATATGTAAATTATGCCAGGAAGTAAGTCCAGGACCAGCCTATTGGCTCAGGGTGTCTGACCCTCCAAGGGAAGAGTTGTAAAGTTTGATGGCCACAGGCAGGAATGACTTCCTATGACGCTCTGTGTTGCATCTCGGTGGAATGAGTCTCTGGCAGAATGTACTCCTGTGCCCAACCAGTACGTTATGTAGTGGATGGGAGACATTGTCCAAGATGGCATGCAACTTGGACAGCATCCTCTTTTCAGACACCACCGTCAGAGAGTCCAGTTCCATCCCCACAACATCACTGGCCTTACGAATGAGTTTGTTGATTCTGTTGGTGCCTGCTACCCTCAGCCTGCTGCCCCAGCACACAACAGCAAACATGATCGCACTGGCCACCACAGACTCGTAGAACATCCTCAGCATCATCCGGCAGATGTTAAAGGACCTCAGTCTCTTCAGGAAATAGAGATGGCTCTGACCCTTCTTGGAGACAGCCTCAGTGTTCTTTGACCAGTCCAGTTTATTGTCAATTCGTATCCCCAGGTATTTGTAGTCCTCCACCATGTCCACACTGACCTCCTGGATGGAAACAGGGGTCACCGGTACCTTAGCTCTCCTCAGGTCTACCACCAGCTCCTTAGTCTTTTTCACATTAAGCTGCAGATAATTCTGCTCACACCATGTGACAAAGTTTCCTACTGTAGCCCTGTACTCAGCCTCATCTCCCTTGCTGATGCATCCAACTATGGCAGAGTCATCCGAAAACTTCTGAAGATGGCAAGACTCTGTGCAGTAGTTGAAGTCCGAGGTGTAAATGGTGAAGAGAAAGGGAGACAAGACAGTCCCCTGTGGAGCTCCAGTGCTGCTGATCACTCTGTCGGACACACAGTGTTGCAAGCACACGTACTGTGGTCTGCCAGTCAGGTAATCAAGAGTCCATGACACCAGGAAAGCATCCACCTGCATTGCTGTCAGCTTCTCCCCCAGCAGAGCAGGGCGGATGGTGTTGAACGCACTGGAGAAGTCAAAAAACATGACCCTCACAGTGCTCGCTGGCTTGTCCAGGTGGGCGTATACATGGTTCAGCAGGTAGATGATGGCATCCTCAACTCCTAGTCGGGGCTGGTAGGCAAACTGGAGGGGATCTAAGTGTGGCCTGACCATAGGCCGGAGCAGCTCCAGAACAAGTCTCTCCAGGGTCTTCATGATGTGGGAGGTCAATGCCACTGGTCTGTAGTCATTGAGGCCGTTGGGGTGCGGCGTCTTCGGCACAGGGACGAGGCAGGACATCTTCCACAGTACAGGAACCCTCCGGAGACTCAGGCTCAGGTTGAATACATGGCGAAGTACTCCACATAGCTGAGGGGCACAGGCTTTGAGCACCCTGATACTGACACCATCTGGTCCTGCAGCCTTGCTTGGGTTGAGACGTTTCAGCTGTGAAGCCCACCGTGCTGGTTTCGTGTGGGGAAGGGGTATAGTCATGAGAGCAGGGTGGGGGACTGTGAGGAGGGGTAGGAGGGAGAGTGGAATATGTGTTGGTTGGGGGCTGACAACAGATGGCTCATGTGTGAGATGGGCAGGGGCCACAATGTCAAATCTGTTAAAGAACAGGTTAAGTTCATTGGCCCTGTCCACACTGCCTTCTGCTGATAGTTGCTGATATGAAGTTGTGGGCATCACTGAGTCGTGGCTGAAAGAAGATCATAGCTGGGAGCTTAACTCCAAGGATACCTCCTTGTATCGAAGGAACAGGTAGGCAGACAGTGGGGCTAGGGTGGCTTTGTTGGTAAAAAATGAAATCAAATCCTTGGAAAGAGGTGACATAGGATCAGAAGCTGTAGCATCCTTATGGGTAGAGTTAAGAAAATGCAAGGGTAAGAAGACCCTGATGGTAGTTACATACAGTCTCCAACAGTAGCCAGCATGTGGGATATAAGTTACAATGGGAGATGGAATAGGTATGTTAAAAGAGGATTGTTACGATAGCCATGGAGGATTTCAATATGCAGGTAGATTGGGAAAATCAGATTAGTGCAGGATTCCAAGGGAGAGAATTTGGAGAATGCCTACGAGATGGCTTTTTAGAGCAGCTTGTGATTGAGCCCACAAGGGAATTCTAAACTGGGTGCTGTGTAATGAGCCAGATTTGATTAAGGAGCATAAGACAAAGGAACCCTTAGGAGGCAGTGAAATGATAGACTTCATCCTGCAATTTGAGGGGGAAAAGCTAAAGTCACATGTATCAGTATTACAGTGGAGCGAAGTAAATTTTAGAGGCATGAAAGAGGAGCTGATTGGAAGGGGACACCAGCAGGGGTGACAGCAGAGCAGCAATGGCTGAAGTTTCTGGGAGCTATTCGGAAGGTGCAGGGTAGATACACACCAAAGAAGAAGTGTTCCAAAGACAGAATGATTCAATTGTGGCTGACAAGGGAAGTCAAAAACAACATGAAAGCCAAAGAGAGGGCATATAATAGAGCAAAAATTAGTTGGAAGTTAGAGGATTGGGAAGCTTCTAAAAATCAACAGAAGGAAACAAAAAAAAGCCATAAAGAGGGAAAAGATGAAATACGAAGGTAAGCTAGCCAATAATATCAAAGAGGATACCAGAAGTATTTTCAGATATATAAAGATTAAAAAAGCAATAAGAGTAGGTATCAGACCACTGGAAAATCATGCCAGAGAGTTAGTAATGGGGGACAAGGAAATGGCAAACTAAATAAGTATTTTGCATCCGTCTTCACTATGGAAAACACTAGTAGTTTGCCACAAACTTAAGAGTGTCGGCGGCAGAAGTGAGTGAAGTTAATGTTACAAGGGAGAAGGTGCTTGGGAAGATGAAAGGTCTGAAGGAAGATAAATCACCTGGACCAGATGGTGTACACCCCAGGGTTCTGAAGAAGGTGGCTGAAGAGATCGTGGAGGCATTATTAATGATCTTTCAAGAATCACTAGATTCTGGAATGGCTCTGGAGGACTGGAAAATTGCAAGTGTCACTCCACTCTTCAAAAAGGGAGAGAAGCAGAAGAAAGGAAATTTTAGGGGAGTTAGTCTGACCTCAGTGGTTGGAAAGATATTGGAATCAATTATTAAGGATGAGGTTTCAGGATATTTGGAAGCACATGATAAAATAGGCCAAAGTCAGCATGGTTTCTTTAAGAGAAGATTTTGCCTGACAGATCTGTTGGAATTCTTTGAGGAAGTAACAAGGATAGACAAAGGGGAATCGGTGGATACTGTGTGCTTAGATTTTCAAAAGGCTTTTGACAAGGTGCCACACATGAGGCCATGGTATTACAGAAAAGATACTAACATAGATAAAGGATTGGCTAATTGGCAGGAGGCAAAGAATGGGAATTAAGGGAGCCTTCTGTGGTTGGCTGCTGGTGACTATTAGTGTTCTGCGGGGGTCTGTGTTGGGACTGCTTCTTTTTATGTTATATGTCTATGACTTGGATGATGGAATTGATGGCATTATGGCCAAATTTGTGAATAATATGAAGATAGGTGGATAAGCAGGTAGTGTTGAGGAAGCAGGGAGGCTGAAGAAGGACTTAGACAGAATTGGAGAATGGGCAAAGAAGTAGCAGATGGAATACAGTGTCGGGAAGTGTGTGGTCATGCACTTTGGTAGAAGGAATAAAATCATAGACTATTTTCCAAACGGGCAGAAAATTTAAAAAAATCGAGGTGCAAAGATTTCTTGGGAGTCCTTGTGCAGGACTCCCTGAAGGTTAACTTGCAGTTTGAGTCAGTGGTGAGGAAGGCAAATGCAATATTAGCATTCATTTCGAGAGGACTAGAATATAAAACCAAGGATGTAATGTTAAGACTTTATAAAGTGTTGGCGCGTGGCCAAGAGTTTAAGGTGTTTGTCTAGTGATTTGAAGGTCACTAGTTTGAGCCTTGGCTGAGGCAGCGTGTTGTGTCCTTAAGCAAGGTACTTAACCACACACTGCTCTGCAATGACACCGGTGCTAAGCTGTATGGGTCCCTAATGCCCTTCCCTTGGACAACATCGGTGGCGTGGAGAGGGGAGACTTGCAGCATGGGCAACTGCTGGTCTTCCATTCAACCTTGCCCAGGCCTGCGCCCTGAAAACTTTCCAAAGCACATATCCATGGTCTCATGAGACTAACGGATGCCTATAAAGCACTGGAATACACTTGGAGTATTGTGAACAGCTTTGGGACCCTTATCTTAGAAACCATGTGCTGACATTGGAGAGGGTTCAGAGGAGGTTCATGAGGATGATTCCGGGAATGAAAGAGTTATCATATGAGCTGTGATTGATGGCTCTATGCCTTTATTTCTGGAATTTAGAAGAATGAGGGGGAGATCTTATTGCAACCTATTGGATGTTGAAAGGCCTGGATAGAGTGAATGAGGAGAGGATGTTTCCTATAGTGGAGGACTCTACAAGCAGAGGGCACAGCCTCAGAAGAGAGGGACATCCATTTAGAATGGAGATGAGGGGCGATTTCTTTGGCCAGAGGCTGTTGAATCTGTGAATTCACTGCCATAGTTGGCTGTGGAGGCCAGGTTGTTGGCTGTATTTAAGGTGAAGGTTGATATGTCCTTGATTAGTTATGGCATGAAAGGTTACGGGGAGAAGGCAGGAGAATGGGGTTGAGAGGGAAAATGGAGCAGACTCAATGGGCTGAGTGGCCTAATTTTGCTCCTATATTTTATGGTCTTATAGTCTTACCCCCTCTCACCTTAACTCCATGCCTTCTGGTATTAAACATTTCAACCCAAGGGAAAAGATACCTGATGTCTACACTATTTAATTTATTCTCTCTCACATACCGCTCAACTCTCCTCTACTTAAATAACCTACCAGCTGCCATCACATCACATTCAGAATGTGCAAACTCCACAACGACAGAGATTAGGATCAACCGTATGTTCCTGGAGCTGTGGGGGAGCAGCACTAATTGCAGCACAACCTTCCTTAGGCAAAGCAATTAAAACTCGACTCAGTATTCTCAGTGCAGTGTCGCCAATGGCCTGTATACCTGCAGTAAATTTCCCTTACTTACTCCTGTAATCAAATCCTCTTGTCTTAGTTGATAATGTACCCTTTGACATCCTAATCACTTGTTGACTTTCAGTGACTTGTATACAAACATACCTCTTCTCTTTGAACATTAACATCACTCAGTCCCGCTGCAAAGAATATTCTGCTTTTCTGTTTTGAGCACCAAGCCTCAGGCTTTTGTTCAAGGAGTGCAGCAGGGAGAAGACAGGCAGTTACAGCCACTGAGTCTAATATCAGTGGTGGAAAATTTCTGGTAAATATGTTAAAAGACAGTTAAGTTGCAGTTGGAGAGGCAGGAATTCCACAGGAAAAGTCACCATAGCTTTGTGAAGGGGACTACATGCTTTCGTAAAGGAGAATGTGGTTGATCAGAATCAGAATCAGGTCTATTATCACTGACATGTCATGAAATTAGTTGCTTTGAGGCACCCGTACTGTACAAGACATAAAAATTACGATGACTTACAAAATAAATAAATTATGCAAAAGACAAAAAACAAGGTGATGGTCATGGATTCATGGACCATTCAGAAATCTGATGGTGAAGGCAAAGAAGCTGTTCTTCAAACATTGAGTGTGGGTCCTGTACCTCCTTCCTGATGGTAGTAACATGATGAGGGCAGGTCCCCGATGGTGAAGGTGCTTAATGATGGATGCCATCTTCTTAAGGCACCACCGCTTGAAAATGTCCTTGATGATGGGGAATGTCTGGCCATGATGTAAGTGGATAAGTCTACAACCTCTTGCAATCCTGAACATTATAGCCTCCATCCCAGGCTGTGATGCAATAGAAATTTTGATTCTAAAGAAATTTTGGTGACAGACTAAATGTGATCGAACTCCCACTGAAGTTCAGCTGCTGGCATGCCTTCTTCATTATTACATCAATATATTGGGCCCAGGATAGATCCCTGAGATGTCGACACCCATGAACTTGAAGCTGCTCACCTTTCCCACTGCTGACCTCTCAACGAGGACTGGTTTGTGTTCTCCCAACTTCCCCTTCTTGAAGTCCACAATCAGTTCCTTGGTCTTACTGATGTTGAATGTAAGATTACTGTTTGCAACACCACTCAACCACCCAATCTACCTCACTCCTGTACGCCTCTTCGTCACCATCTGATATTCTGCCATCAACAGTTGTGTCATTGACTAATTTACAGATGGCATTTGTGCTGTGCCTAGCCACACAGTCATAAGTGTAGAGAGAGTAGAGCCATGGGCTAAGCTCATATATCTGAGGTGCACCATTGTTGATAGTCAGTGAAGGGTAGATGTTATTCCTGATCCGCATTGACTGTGGTCTCCCAATAAGGACGTTGAGGATCTATTTTCAGAGAGGAGTACAGAGGTCTATGTTTTGAAGCTTACTGATCAGTAGTGAGGAGATAATGATGTCGAACACCAAGCTATAATCAATAAACAGCAGCAACCTTATGTATGTTTTGGTGTTGTCCAGGTGATGTAATCCATATGAATGACAGTAATGCCTTTGTCAAGGTCACACATGGGGGAATAGACCAAAAAAAATGGAGCCCATGGAATCCAGAACTATTTTACAAATCGTATTTGAAATTGGTTGTATGTGGTGTCCAGGGAGGGGTAGCACCTCTGGTGAGGGGGCTTGTCCATGTCCATTTTGGGGCAGCTCACTCACCTTTGGTCCCCACCGGGTCATTTAGCTCTCACCTGTGGATCCAACTAGCTTTTGCATGCAACAAACAGCCACACCATGATACACTGCTTCGACAGGCAGGATAAACCAGGTGAGGGTAGCCGGTGGCCTCATACTCCAGTGAGATAGGGACACGCCTGTCCTAGCGTGTGAAGTCAACTCCAGCGGACCGGGTGGATGATATCTACAGTGAGATCCAGTGGCCAGGAAGGTGGTTTTGTAACACTCTGTGGAGAGCGAACAGCATGACAAGTCAAAAAAGATGTCATGGTCTTCTACTGCAACCAAGGTAGACCTCAGTTGCTGATATTTGTTTGTACCACTGGACCCGGACTTCTGAGGTCGAAAGAGTGGACCTGCTCCAGTGCAATGGCTTTTCCACTTTGAATACTCTCCTGCACAGGTTTCCTGTCATCATCAAATACGACAAACACCACCATGATTTGAAATTGGCTTGTAGACAGGGGGATGGCATTGAGGGCTTTTTTGTGATTGAAAGCCTGTGACCAGTGATGTACCATGGGGATCAGTGCTGGGACCCCTGCTGTTCTTATATGGATGTGAATTCAGGAAATATGATTAATAAGTTTCCAAATAATATAAAAGTTGGTTGTGTTCTAGACAGTGAGGAAAGTAGTCTTAGGGTGCAGAACAGTAGTGATGAATTGGAAATGTGAGCAGAGAAAAGGAAAATAGAATTTAACCCTGAAAATATGAAGTGACACATTCTTGTAGGACTAATGTGGATCATCCGTTAGTCTTGTGCGACCATGGATCTGCACCTGGAAAGTCTTCACTCTCCAGGGTGCAGGCCTGGGCAAGGTTGTATGGAAGACCGGCAGTTGCCCATGCTGCAAGTCTCCCATCTCCATGACACCAATGTTGTCCAAGGGAAGGACATTAGGACCCATACAGCTTGGCACCAGTGTCATCGCAGAGCAATGTGTGATTAAGTGCCTTGCTCAAGGACACAACACGTTTCCTCGGCTGGGGCTCGAACTCACGACCTTCAGGTCGCTAGTCCAATGCCTTAACCACTTGGCCACGTACCCACAATGTGGATAGGGTATACATAATAAATGCTAGGGCTGTGTCGTGGAGCAGTGTGACTTTGGTGTAGACGTCCAAGGATTCCTTAAGGTAGCAGAACAGGTCGATAAGGTGACTAAGAATTTGCAGGTGACATGCTACTCAGTGGTGTTGTTGATAGTGTGAAAGGTTATTGTAGAGTATGGGGGGGGGATCTTGATCAATTAGGGAATTAGGTCAAGGGGTGGCAAATCAATTTCAATACAGATAATAGTGAAGGCTTGCATTTTGGAAAGTCAAACCAAATTAGGACTTATACTATGAAGGTAGGACCCAGGGACTGTAAGAGAAAACAGAGGGACTTAGGAGTACAATGCAGAGTTCATTGAAAATGGGCTCACAGGTAGTCAGGGTGATGAAGAAGGCACTTTCCACACTGTCCTTCATCAATCAAGGCATTGAGTAAAGGAGTTGGGATATTATGTTGCAATTGTATAAACCTTGGAATACTGTATACAGTTTTTGGAAACGTGTGGTTAATCTGAAAAGAGTACAAAGATTTACGAGGTTGTTGCCGGAACTAGAGGGCCTGAGTTAGAGGGGGAACCTGCTCAGGCTAGGTCTTTATTCCTCAGAGCGCAAGTAAATGAGGGGCAACCTTATAGAAGTGTTAAAAGATTATGAAAGGTATAGATAAGGCAGATGGTAACAGTCTTTTCCCCAGGGTAGGGGAGTCCAAATAGAGTCAATGGATACAGGGTGAGAGGAGTAAGATTTAGAAGGGACTTGAGGGGCAACTTTTTCAGCAGAGGGTAGTGAGCTGCCAGAGGAAGATACAACAGTATGGTTTAAGAAGCCCTTGGAAAGGTACATGGAGGGGTGGTGCTTCAAAGGATATGGGGCAAACACAAGAAGTTCAGATGAGCTGGGTGGAGAACAGCAGAGACTGGTTGGGCTGAAGAGCCTGCATCCATCCAATATTGCAATCACCCTCCCCTAGACTGAGCTGAGAAACAGGGAACCCAGAGAAGATCCAAGGCAGGCCTCACAATGCCTTGACAAATTAGGAACCTGATTAGTTAAAACAGTCTGCTCTTCATTGTTAACATTCCAGCAGGAACTAATTGCACTGTAGTGGCTGGGGACAGTGAAAGGTCAGAATGCACAATGCAGCCTGAGATATTTCCACTGCACTCAGTCATAAAACACTTGCTCTCATTGCTTCTGAATGTATGTTAATATGAACGAAATTCTATTCTGGTAGGGCCTTAGGAGTGCTGATGTACAGAGGGACTTTGGGCAACCAGCCACTGCTTCCTGAAAGTAACAACATAGGTGGATAGAGTAGTATGCTTGACTTGATATGCTGGGCATAGAGTATAAGAGTTAAGACATCATGTTGTAACAGTACCAAACAATGGATAAACCACATTTTGTTAGGAAATGTAGAGGAGGCTTGAGCCAAAAGCAGAGCAGGGGAGATGATCTAGTGGTGAGCAATAGCTTTAATAATCAACTACAAAATAGCAAGCCACACATCAAGAGAGTACAGATACTGAACTCACATGCAACAAGGTGACTGAAGGCCAGGAGCAACTGGTTGGAGCTGGATGGTTCATACGAGTGAACGGAAGACTGTGGATGAGAGCTGGGTTTAAATAGGCTGCCGGTGATGAGTTGGGAATGAGTGGCAAGTGATTCTTGCTAGCTGGGTGGAGACTGGCAAGTGCTGGCCGTGTATGTCTGACTCATTTATGAATATTGTGATACCAACAGAGAGCAGAACTGATTCACCAGGATAATACCTGCCTGGAATGGAGGGCTGTAGTTATGAAGAGAGATTGGATACACTGGGTTTATTCTCACTGGAATGAAGGAGACTGTGGAGGTTATAAAATTAGGAAGGGAACAGTCAAACCTAGAGCTAGAGGATTACGTCTTAAGGTGAGACGGGAGACATTCAAGGAGATGTGAGGGAGTAAATTTTCCACAGATGGTGGTGGGAAGAGGAGGAGGCAGCTTAGGGCAGATACAAGTACAACATTCATCCCTCTGCACTGTGTTTGGATAGGAAAGGTGCAGAGGGTTATGAACCTAATGCAGGCGAATGGGATCAATGAAGATCGGCATTATAGTCAGCATTGATAAGCTGGGTAGTGCGTTTCTGTGAAGTACGATTCTCTGAGTCTAAGAGAAAAGGCAACAGGTTCAGTTGTAACATTCCATGACAAATTGCTGACTGGAATTCGTTGCAATTGCTGTTTTCTTAAGAAGCAAGAAGATACAAGTTACTGAGTAACAATAAATCATAACTTCAACAAATTAATTATGCTGGAACGTGTTAAACTTTGATTTTGTTTACTTGTTGGATTCATATTTCCTCTGTCTCAAAGGCACCACAGTAATTTGAGGAGAACAATTTTTTTACGCAGAGAGTGGTGAGTGCGTGGAATGGGCTGCCGGTGATGGTGGTGGAAGCGGATACGATAGGGTCTTTTAAGAGACTCTTGGATAGGTACATGGAGCTCAGAAAAATAGAGGGCTATGGGTAACCCTAGGTAATTTCTAAAGTAAATACATGTTCGGCACAGTATTGTGGGCCGAAGGGCCTGTATTGTGCTGTAGGTTTTCATGTTTCTATGTTCTATGTTCTAAATTAACTAGAGGTGCTCCTAAACTTTTTCTTAAAATGTACATCATTTATTTTTTCATGCTCACTCATCCATGATTACAGTATAATCTTTGTTCATTATGATTTTGAAGATATCAGATTTTTTTTTCATCCAGTATAAATAAATTCAAATCTCAGAACCCGACTCCATAAACTCTAGGGATCGGTGCTGCAACCATTGTTGTTTCTGAAAATATATCGACTTGGATGTGAAGTGAAGAAGTAAATGTACAGATGACACAAAAATTGGGGATGCTGTGGATAGTGAAGAATATTGTCTAAGGCTACAAGATATACTGTAGATCAGGTGGAAGATGGGGCAGAGCACTGGCAGGTTAAATTTAATCCCAACAAGTGCGAGGAGGTGCATTTTGTGAGGTCAAAAAGGGTAGGATATATACTGTAAATGGTAGGGCACTAAGGGACATTGATGAACAGCGAGTGGGCCATTGATATTCAAATTCTCTGAAAGTGGCCACACAGGTGAGAGAAAGGAGTTTTAAAGGAGATTTGAAGGGAATGTGTTTTACACAGAGAGTGACTGATACAAACTCATACCAATGATGTTGCCTCACAGAATCCTTGGACATGATAGAACTCATAGCCAGAGGGGGTGGTGGAATTAGATACAGTTCCTACGTTTACGAGAAAGGCAGATAGAGACCAAGTGTGGGCACAAGGGAGTAGTGTAGATGAGCAAAAAAGTTGGCAAGACTGAAGGGCCTGTTTCTGTATAGTGAGACTGCATTTGACATATCCAGTACAGTTGCAGCAGTGTCTTTGCCTGAGAAAGGATGTAGTTGCCCTAGAGACAGTCCAACGAAGATACAGCCAGACTGGTTTGAGGGATGGTGGCTTTGTCACATGTACAGAGATTGAGTAGCATGGGAGTGTACTCTCTAGGGTTTAGAAGAAGCAGAGGAGAATTTTCCCGGCCTCACTATGTCAGAGCTTTCCCCTCTGACCTTCACTCTTTTTAAAACTTTAAAATTACCCGGTTTCCTTTCTCCAAGTTCTAATGAGGCTTCTTTGCCCTGAAACACCAACACAGGCTTCTCTTTCCACAAATGCAAACCCGCTGAGTGTTTCTGATATTTTATGCCTTTATTTCAGAATTGTTAAAGAACTCTTCAGACTACCGTAGATGCAGGGAACATGCGTTCTCTGACTGAGGAGACTCGGACCAAGGGCCACAATTTCAGAACATTTAGGACAGAGAAGAGGAGAGATATCTTCATTCAGAGGGTGGGGAGTGGTTGAGTTTTCTATCCTGGTGGCTGTGTAGTCAGTCACTCAGTTCATTCAGCACTGTAATTAGTGGATTCCTGGATGTTAAGGGAATCGGGGTTGGGGATCATGCAGGAAAGTGGTGCTGAGGTGAGAGATCAGCCATGCTCCTGATGCCCCATTGAACAGATTAAATAAACAGAATACTCACACTGGATTACTGCAGTGCTCTCTCCACCCGAAGTGTCTCAGGGAATCCTGGGATTGGCAGTGATTAAGGAGAGGGCATCTGCTGGCTGGAAATCACAATGTCACCAGGCAGTTCTTGTCACCCCTTGTCCCTTCACCCCAGTATCCCTGCTGGCACATTGACCAATGAATGGGCCCCTTGTGCATGGACCTCTGAGCCAGGCCCACACGCTCTGTTGGTATCGTTCCCCTTGCATTATCTCCTGGTTCTTGAAAGGAAATGTGAGGCAGTGAAAGGTGTCTCCTGGAGTCCAGTCCGGAGGGGAATAAAGCTTTCCAACTCAACTCTGCATTTGAAACCTATCTGGGACCATCCGGAAGCGGAACCCACCATCCAGATCTGTCTGCGCTATCCTGCAGACCTTCTGGGTCAGAGGGGAGGGTGGGGATGGCACCAAAGCTACTGGTGATACGTTGCTGGGTTCTGGGAGGCTCATGCCCACTCGGTGGGGCACTCACGTGGCCAGAGTGAGCTCGGGGTTGGTGGGTAGAGGAGAGCGGCCACTCCTCCCAGGTTACTGAGCAACAGGGTGTGGTCACTAGTACCCAGAACATGGGCAGAGCTTGCTGCGGACATCGGTATCCAGACCAGGGGGTGGGTAGAGGGCTGAGCCCAAGGGGGGGAGAGGCTAAGGAGTGGAGAGTGGGACTGAGCCTGGGGGAGCACAGGCTGAGGGTGGGGAGAGAGCCTGAGCCCAGGGGGCAGGACAGTCTAATCTGGACTGGGGGGCTGTCTGCTCTCCCTTGATCTGAAGCCAGGTGTCTGGCCGAACCAGGACCAGAGACGCCTTCACAGGCCATTGGATGGTGAAGGTCCTACTGGGCACTATGGTGGGTCATTGGGAGATCAATGACTACCTGGCCTCTGCCCTGCCTGTGCTGGGGCTGGATGGGACTCGGCCTTTTTTGCACCCACCTGGATGGTGACTGTCTGGCATCTGGCAGTGACCTGGGATTGTCCCACTCACACCTCTGGGAGCACTGACTATGCACCATGGTGACGTGTGAGCTTGGTGTCCCTGGGGTGAGCAGATAGCCCTCACACTGTAGTGAAAGGAGCCTCTGGAGCAGAATTCAGGTCCTGGGCACTATGACCCACGGCAGTGCCATTGATATTGATGGTGGAACAATCCGGAGGGTCTTGGAGGAGGCAACCTGTTGTAAAGGGGACAGGGGGAATGGGACAACACACTTACAATTTTGGAACTTGCTGAGTTTAACATACTGTGACCAGCAATGTGGTTGGCATGAAGTCAATGGGCTGAAGGGCCTGTATTGATACTGCATTATTCTATGACTCCATAACTCTAATTAGCTCATGGTGGAAGGCAAACTAATATGATGGCCTCTGGTGCAAGAATAGAAACATTGCTCCAGTTGTACAGATCTGGTCTCCATATCTGAGGAGGGATATAGTTGAAATAAATTGAGTGTGGCAAAGGCTCACCAGATTGATTCTCAAGAGTTGGAGTGGGAGAAATAAATCAAGCCCACTCTTCCCTCAGTGTCACCCCACTGTTTCAGCTTATATTTTAGAATGAAATCTAGCAAACCCTTCTTCCTTTTGGATTGGAAATACATTAATAAAGTTCTTCTGAATCCATCGTAAATTCTTCCCCATGCTGCACCGGTCTGCGATGGGATTATTGAAGACACCATTTCACTCCTCTATTTCTTCTGCCCTTCTCAGCACTCAAGGCCCTCTTCATGAATATTTAGAACTGAACATTGGTTAGACATCCTTGGAAAATTCCTTCATTATTTACTTGGTTGTCTGTCCTGCCTTTGGTGTTCCCTCTCTGCCAACAAGCGCTGCACTGAACACCTCTAGAAACCTACATTCTACTTTATTCTCAGCCTCAGGGAAGGTCTCCTCCTGTCTGATAGCTACAATGGCTTCAGCTCAATTCTAACCCACAACAGCAGGAACAACCTCCCTGAAAGATCTAAAGGGAGTGATCTTCCACTTCACTTTCAGCAATGGCCTGTGTTCCTCTATAGTGACCTTCCCGCTGACAGAGTGGTGTTGGAGGGGCTCTCCTGGTGGGATAGCTGTGGGTGAGATGAGAGACGTCAGTCAGTGATGCATGGGATTGAGGGGGTGATGTGTAGTGCCATGAGTCACGAAAAAGGCAAGTGTTCATGGTGGCTCTTGTGAGTGCTGCATGGTGACAGGGGAGATGATGTGTCCCTGTGATGGAGGTCTCTCATTATGCAGAGAGGTCGGGTAAACTGGGCTTATTCTCACTGGAACATAGGAGACTGAGGGAAGGACCTTATAAATGTTAATGAGGGGCATAGATTGGGTCAATAGTGTCTTTTTCCCAACGCTGGTGGGTCGAGAGCTAGAGGCCATAGGTATAAGGTGAGAGGGGAGAAAACTGGAGATCTGAGGGGGCAGGTGGTGAATATCTGGAATGAGCTGACAGAGGAGGTGGTGGAGGCAGATACAATTATGACATTGAAAAGGTGATTGAACAGGAATGTGGATGGGAAAATTATGGGGATAAGGGTTTAATGCAGGTCTATTAGCTTAGTGTAGGCAGACGTCATGGCTGAGGTGGACGAGATGGACTGAGAGGGCTCGTTTCCATGCTGTACAATTCTATGTGGAGCCTTCTCATCTGAACAAGTCATTGAACTTACTGTCAGTACAGCCATATCTGTGCTGCAGTGTCCAGCAGAATTTATGTTATTAGTGGGATGAGTGCCTGGAGAGTTCCCCTCACTCCATCACTGACAAGGCAGCTCGATATCTCCTCAATCCTGTCAGCCATTTTCTCTCAAATTATTCCATCCACACTTCCTTCAGCATTTAAAAGTCACCGGTTCTCTTTCAGGATGATCTTTGGCACCATTGCCTGGAGCAGAGCAAGTGGCACCGATTATCAGGAAGTAATATAGATATTGTGTCCATCTGAATGCAGATGAACAGACCATGTGTGATCCACCTTGTCTGCTTGCTTCCCTGTGCTGTGGATTTTCAGCCTAAAGGGTGATTAGATGGGTTTTGGATCTCCCCGCATGACCTTATTCAACAATCATCACTTGCCAGTTGCTTAAACCCATTTCTTCAATGCAGGTACTGAAAGGAGGCCAAGAGGCTCCAACCAAGCCCAAGGGGAGGCCAAAGAAAAACTCCATCCCTACAACGGAGGAAATCGAGGCTGAGGAGAAGGAGGCTAGATTAGCACAAGAACTGGAGCCATGCCTTTCCTGAGAAATGAGTAACACAACAAGCTCTTTTATTCTTCACTCTGTCCTGATGCTGTGGGACACTGCCTTTGGTTCCAGTGGAGGCCAGAGAGTGCAGTAGGGTCAGCCTGGCATCTGCACACTACAGCAGCTGCATGTAAATAATGACATTAATTTAATGGGAGCTGGGAGCCAATTCTCTGTGTATAAGGGAAATTTAAATAAAGTATTGTGTGTTATTCTGCTAAAGTCACCATTTCAGTTGGCCTTGATTTTATCTCTTCAGTCACTGGTTCTTTCATATTTGATTCAATCTCTGCTATATTTACCTTAAGTTTATGTCATTTTCAAAAATGTTCAGTGAGGTGGGACAAGGGGTGGTGATGGTATGGGGATCGAGAAGGTGGGGCCTCAGCTCCTGCCCTTGCCCAACAAACAAGGTTCTTGCAGCCTGTGTGAATGAAGAAAAACTGACTACAGCAGCGTGGTACCTGGGGCCATTTGGATTTGAGGAGTGAAAGGGGATAGATCTCTTTCCCTGCAGTCACCATTGTGAATCCTGAAGGATAGGTATTTGATGCCAGGGTTAAGGACATCTCCTCAGGGCTGGAGAAGTGGGAGGAGAGGATTCATGTCATGGTCAGCGTAATAACCAATGAGCAAGAAGAAGGTTCTGTTGAAGGAATGTGAACAGCTCGGTCCTGAGTGAAAATGGAGGCACTTCACTTGAATTACAAGGTGAGAAAATCGATGGCATAAATATATTCCAGATATAGAATGAAGTAAAAAAAAGTTAGAAGGGATCTTAATATAGGAGAATTTTATATGAAGATGGAGGGTGACCTATTTCAATCCAAAAACCAGAATCTTAAATTTAAATAAAGAGCAGAAGAATATACCAAATAAGAGCAAGAGTATCTGGCTAATCTTTTACTTCAGCACTATTTTCCCACATTGTCCCCATATCCTTCCATTCCTTTAATATCCAGAAATCTAATGACCTCTGTTTTGCTCCGTTAGAGAATTGCAAAGGTTCACTATTCTCTGTATGTGGGAATTTCTCTTCATCTCGGTCCTCTATTTTCTGGAGGTGACCTGTGGTTCTAGACTTCACCTGCAGGTGAATTGTTCTCCCTGTATCTAGCCTGTTAAGACCTATTGGAATCTCATAACTTTGACATTCTCCTCTCATTCTTCTAAACTCTTGACAATACAGGTCTGGTCTATTCACTCTCCTCAAATCCCAAACCCAACGTCTCTGGAGACAGTCTAGTAAATTTTGCTGCATTGGACAAGTACGTCCTTCTCAAACTAAGAAGTCCAAAACCGTACATGTTCCTCCAGGTGTGATCTCATCCCATAATTGCATTAAGATATCTCTACCCCTGTAGTCAAACCCTTTGGTAATGTACCATTTACACTCCTACTTGCTTCACTACCTTTCAGTGAAATGTGCATAAGTTCACCCACGTCCCTTTGGACATCTATACTACCCATCATTTTAAAAACCACTTTGAGCAAAGCACACAAAATGCTGAAGGAACTCAGCAGCCAGCATCTATACAGGGAAATGAACAGTCTGTCTTAGGTCAATATCTTTCATCAGGACTGATTGCTAGAGACTTCCAGAATCTGCAGAATCTCTTGTGTCTCCTTACAAACTACTTTTGTTGTTTTGTACACCAAAGTGTATAACTTCACATTTTTGTTCAACATTATCGATCTATCTCCTTCTATTATTATCCATATTGTCCAATATTATCCATATATTCCTTCTATCTCCACTGGTTCATATCTCTGAAACTTCTTCATATTCTATTCACTATTCACAATCCTACCTCTTTCAGTATTATTGGCAAACTCAGAAATATGACATTTGGTGCCCCTAGAAACTAGTTAACATAGATTGTTTTTCTTCTTAAGCCCATCATCCTTTTGCTGAAGCATAGGCTTCTGACAGCAGCCTGCTTGAGTCCTCTGTCCTGGGCTGAAGATTGATCGGTCCTGTGGCTTTCAACGTTTTCTAGGCGAAGGTCCTTCCTTGCCCAGGGATGAGATCTTTGGAACTTCAGTTGGTGTTTCTGTAGCTCTGAGTTTTTATGGGATGGGGTTGCTAGCTCCATGCCCAACCCTCCTCATTTCACAGCTGGATTTGGGACCGTCCATGGTGAAGTTATTGTAAGTATCTGAGGCCTAAGTACTGGTGTCTGCAATGCCTACTGTTTACAGCTGGGTAACCCAAGAGCCACATATTTATTCCCATTCTTTCCTTCTTATCCAATAATCCTCAATCCACATCAGTAAATGCATTCTTATCAGTGTTGTGCGGAATCGCATCAAGGTATCATGATTCACTGTTTCCTCCTCCGCTGTTAGTTACATCCTAGAGAGTTCCCGCTCAGTCCCTTTCTTTTCAATGTGTTGTGTTACCATGTCTTTCAAAATCAGAATCAGGTTTATTATCATTGATATATGTCCTGAAATTTGTTGCTTTTTCGTAATAGTACAGTGCAAGACAAAAAAAAAACAATAAAAACAAACAAACAAATAAATAATGCAAAAGAGGAATAGTGTTTCATGGACCTTTCAGAAATCTGATGATGGTGGGGAAGAAGCTGTTTCTAAAATGTTGAATGTGGGTCTTCAGGCTCCTGTATTTCATCCCTGATGGTAGCAATGAGAAGAGGTACCACAATAATTGCTATGACTGAGATGAAGCTAAATGGTTGGTAGTTCCCTTTCTATCTTAAACAGTGGGGTTACATTTTCTACCCTCCGATCCACAGAAATAATTTAAGAATCTATAAAGTTTTGGAAAAAGGTAACCAAATGTTCATGATATCCATTCAAAACATTGGGATTTGCAGACTATTCAGATGTCAGGCATGAGCGTCAATATTAGTATGGAAAACTGCAGCAGTCCTACCTAAACGTATTGTGATACCAGCCCTAGTGAAGCTGTGACTGAGCAGGAAAAAATAGCATATAGTAGACTGAAGTGATCTCATAACTGATTTATCAGATTAAACTCTGCCATCATATCACATCTAGTCATGAATTGTGGTGGACAATTAAACAGCCAATGGGAGGAGGAGATTCCAAGAACATCCTCACTCTCTATGATGCAGGGTTCATTATGTGAGTGTTAAAGATAAAGTTGAACTATTTGCAACCACATTCATCTAAAAGTGTTGGCAAGATAATCCATCTTGGCTTCCTCCTTTGGTGTGCACCATTATCGAAGCTTGCCTCCGCAAATTCAAGTCATTCCATGCAATGTGAAGAAAGCAGCTATGAAGCCAAACATCATCTGAGCTGCAGTAATGAAGGGCTGCACTTCACAGCTAGTTAAGCCAATGGTCACGCCGTTCCAGTATAGTGATAGAGTCATAGAATACTATAGCACAGAAACAGTCCCTTTGGCCCATCTAGTCCATGCCGAACTATTACTATCGATCCGCATGCAGACCATAGTCCTCCATTCCCCTCCCATTGAAGTACTTATTCAACTTTCTCTTCAATATTGAAATCAAACCTGCATTCACCACTTCCACTGGCAGCATGTTCCACACTCTCACTACCCCCTGAGTGAAGAAGTTCCCTCTCAGATACCCCTTAAACATTTTACCTTTCACTCTTAACCCATGATCTCTAATTCTAGACTCACCCAACCTCAATGGAAAAAGCATACCTGCATCTAACCTATCTAGAGCCTTCATAATTGTATATACCTCTGTCAAATTTCCCCTCATTCTCTTGCATTCTAGGGAATAAAGTCCTAACTGTGGGTCTAGTACTTTTTTTTTGGAATATATGGGTCGGCACAACACCAAGGGCCGAAGGGCCTGTACTGTGCTGTAGTATTCTAGTGTCTAGTGTCTAGTGTTTAGATTCACCCTTGCCCTATAACCCTGGTCCTCAAGACCCAGAAATGTCCTTGTAAATTTTCTCTGTACTCTCTCAATCTTATTGATATCTTTCTTGTAAGTCGATGACTAGAGCTGGATGCAATATGCCATATTAGGCCTCACCAATGTCGTACACAACTTCGACATAACATCCCAACTGCTGTACTCAAATACTTTGATATATGAAGGCCAATATGCCAATGTCCCCTGAGTGACCTTGTGAAAGGCCTTGCTAAAGTCCATGTAGACCGCATCCATTGCCGTTCTTTCATCAACCTTCCTGGTAACCTCCACAAAGAGCTCCATAAGATTGGTTAGACATGACCCACCATGCACAAAGCCATGTAAACTATCACTAATCAGTTCTTGCGGTATCTGGTCCCTGAGAATACCTTCCAATAACTTACCCACCCCTGATGTCAGGCTCATTGGCCTGTAGTTTCCTGGCTTATTCTTAGAGGTTTTCTTAAATAATGGAACAACATTAGCTGTCTTTCAGCATCTCACCTGCAGCTAAGGATAATTTAAATATCTCTGCCAGGGCCCCTGCAATTTCTGCACTAACCTTACACAAGGTCCGAAGGAACACCTTGTCAGGCCCTGGGGATTTATCCACCCTAATCTGCCTCAAGACAGCAAACACCTCCTCCTCTGTAATCTGTATAGGGTCCACGACCTCACTGCTGCTTTGCCTCACTTCTGTAGACTCTGCATCCATCTCCCGAGTAAATACAGATTCAGAAAATCTATTCAAGATCTCCTCCATCTCCTTCAGCTCCTTGCAAGAATACACATTGATCTTCAAGAGGACCTATTTTGTCCCTTGCTATCAAAAAGCTATAGATTCATAGAACACTAAGCACAGAAACAGGTCCTTCACACATCTAGTCCATGCTGAACTATTATGCTGGCTACTCCCATCGACCTGCCCCCAGACCACAGTCCTCCATACCCCTCCCGTCCATGTACCTATCCAAATTTCTCTTAAATGTTGAAATTGAACCCGCAACACTCCACCACTTCTGCTGGCAGTTCATTCCATACTCACCACACTTTCACCCTTTACCCTTAACCCATGACCTCTAGTTCTAGACTCACTCAACCTCAGTGGAAAAAGCCTGCTTGCATTTCCCCTATCTATACCCTTCATATTTGTGTATACTGTACCTCTATCAAATCTCCCCTCATTCTTATCTGCTCCAGGGAATAAAATCCTGACCTATTCAATTTTTCTTTATAACCCAGGTCCTCAAGTTCCAGCACCATCCTTGTAAATTTTTTCCGTACTCTTTCAATCTTATTCATATCTTTTTGTTGGAGTCGATTGTCAAGGATGAGGTTACAGAGTACCTGGAGGCATATGACAAGATATGACAAGATAGGCAGAACTCAGCATGGATTCCTTAAAGGAAAATCCTGCCTGACAAACCTATTACAATTTTTTGAGGAAATTACAAGTAGGCTAGACAAGGGAGATGCAGTGGATGTTGTATATTTGGATTTTCAGAAGGCCTTTGACAGGGTGCCACACATGAGGCTACTTAACAAGATAAGAGCCCATGGAATTACGGGAAAGTTACATACGTGGAAAGAGCGTTGGCTGATTGGCAGGAAACAGAGAGTGGGAATAAAGGGATCCTATTCTGGTTGGCTGCCGGTTACCAGTGGTGTTTCACAGGGGCCTGTGTTGGGGCCGCTTCTTTTTACATTGTACATCAACGATTTGGATTATGGAATAGATGGCTTTGTGGCTAAGTTTGCTGACGATACGAAGATAGGTGGAGGGGCCAGTAGTGCTGAGGAAACGGAGAGTCTGCAGAGAGACTTGGATAGATTGGGAGAATGGGCAAAGAAGTGGCAAATGAAGTACAATGTTAGAAAGTGTATGGTTATGCACTTTGGCAGAAAAAATAAACGGACAGACTATTATTTAAATGGGGAAAGAATTCAAAGTTCTGAGATGCAACGGGACTTGGGAGGCCTCGTACAGGATACCCTTAAAGTTAACCTCCAGGTTGAGTCAGTAGTGAAGAAGGCGAATGCAATGTTGGCATTCATTTCTAGAGGAATAGAGTAAAGGAGCAGGGGTGTGATGTTGAGGCTCTATAAGGCGCTGGTGAGACCTCACTTGGAGTACTGTGGGCAGTTTTGGTCTCCTTATTTAAGAAAGGATGTGCTGACGTTGGAGAGGTTACAGAGAAGATTCACTAGAATGATTCCGGGAATGAGAGGGTTAACATATGAGGAACGTTTGTCTGCTCTTGGACTGTATTCCTTGGAGTTTAGAAGAATGAGGGGAGACATAGAAACATTTCGAATGTTGAAAGGCATGGACAGAGTGGATGTGGCAAAGTTGTTTCCTATGATGTGGGAGTCTAGTACGAGAGGGCATGACTTAAGGATTGAAGGACGCCCTTTCAGAACAGAAATGTGAAGAAATTTTTTTGGTCAGAGGGTGGTGAATCTATGGAATTTGTTGCCATGGGCAGCAGTGGAGGCCAAGTCATTGGGTGTATTTAAGGCAGAGATTGATAGGTATCTGAGTAGCCAGGGCATCAAAGGTTATGGTGAGAAGGCGGGGGAGTGGGACTAAATAGGAGAATGGATCAGCTCATGATAAAATGGCAGAGCAGACTCAATGGGCTGAATGGCCTACTTCTGCTCCTTTGTTTTATGGTCTTATGGTCTTTCCTGATCAGAACTGAACACAATAAAACTTTATGGTTAAAATATGCTCTTAATATATCTGTAGAAGCCATTGGGATTCTCCTTCACCTTGTCTGCCAGAGCAACTTGATGCCTTCCTTTTGCCCTCCTGATTTCCTTCTTAAGTGCTTTCTTGCATTTCTTATACTCCTCAAGTACCTCATTTGTTCCTTCCAGCCTATACCTGCTATGCAATGCACCTCATTCTTCGTATTAACCAGGACCTCAATATCTCTTGAAAATCAAGGTTCCCTAAAATATTTACCCGTGCCTTTTATTCTGAGAGGAACATACAAATTCTGTAATCTCAAAATCTCATTCTCAAAGGTCTCCCATTTACCAAGAACACCATTGACAGAAATCAACCTGTCCCAATCGACGCTTGCCAGATCCTTTCTGATACCATCAACATTGGCCTTTCTCCAATTCAGACTAGACCTATTCTTCTCTATAACTATCTTGAAACTAATGAAAGCACAGGAACCTGGAGGGAATCTTGTCTAGTAGTTACCGAAACCTGATGAAATTTAATGTCATCCCCAGAACTGCAAACATTACATCTTCAACATCTGTCAGCCCAGCTTCAAAAACATCTGCCTATATTTCCTTTCCCCAGAGCATGCATACCACCTCTTTAAACCAGGACTGAAACCGGAACTCAACAGCTTCAGAAACACAGGTTTAGTTCTGACTTCCAGAGCTGTTTTTGTAGAGTTTGCAAGTTATCCCTGTGAGCTTGTGGGCTCTCCACTGGGTGCTCCAGTTTCCTCCCACATCCGAAAGAAATCTAGGTTGGTAGGTTAATTTTCCGCTGTAAATTGTCCCTGGTGTGTAGGTGAATGATAAAAACTGGGTGTAGCTGCTGGAACACCACCTGTGTGAAGAAAGCAACTGTCACCATTTTGGCGGGGGGGGGTGCGGTTTGGTAAAGGATCCAGGGGGATGGCGGGGGTGGGTAGGGAGGGATGAGTTGACCAGGGAGTCACTGGGAGTGTTCCATGTGGAAGGCAAAAAGGGGTCAGCAGAAGAAGATGTGACTGTGGTGGGATTGCATTTTAGGTGGTAAAAATGATGAAGCAGAGCTCATAAGGTGAAAGGTGAGGATTAAGGGAACTCTATCTCAATTCCGTCTGGACAGAGATGGGATGAGAGTGTAGCCAAGAAAAAGACAGGTGTAGCTAGGCCCTAAGCGGGTGCTCATGGCTCTAGCTTTGATTTGTAGGGAGATGGGTCAAAAGGTAGCATAGCAGTTAACGCAACACGATCACCGCTTGGAGAATCGGAGTTCAAAGTTCAGTCCAGCCATCCTCTGAAAGGAGACTTTGTACATCTTCCCAGTGGACTGCGTGGGTTTTCCCTTGGTGCTCTGATTTCCCCCCCATAGATGAAAGATGTAACAGGTAGGACATTTGGTCCCGTGACTAGGCTAGGGTTAAATAGGGGTTGTCAGGGGATGCTCAGGCGGCGTGGCTCGAAGGACCAGAAGGGCCTACTCCATGCCGTATCGCTAATGGAGAAGTTGTTTAAGGTAAAGAACATAGAATATAGAATAGTACAGCACAGTACAGGCCCTTTGGCCCACAATGTTGTGCCGACCCTCAAACCCTGCCTCCCATATAACCCCCCACCTTAAATTCCTCCATATACCTGTCTAGTAGTCTCTTAAACTTCACTAGTGTATCTGCCTCCACCACTGACTCAGGCAGTGCATTCCACGCACCAACCACTCTCTGAGTAAAAAACCTTCCTCTGATATCCCCCTTGAACTTTCCACCCCTTACCTTAAAGCCATGTCCTCTTGTATTGAGCAGTGGTGTCCTGGGGAAGAGGCCTGGCTATCCACTCTATCTATTCCTCTTATTATCTTGTACACCTCTATCATGTCTCCTCTCATCCTCCTTCTCTCCAAAGAGTAAAGCCCTAGCTCCCTTAATCTCTGATCATAATGCATACTTTCTAAACCAGGCAGCATCCTGGTAAATCTCCTCTGTACCCTTTCCAATGCTTCCACATCCTTCCTATAGTGAGGTGACCAGAACTGGACACAGTACTCCAAGTGTGGCCTAACCAGAGTTTTATAGAGCTGCATCATTACATCACGACTCTTAAACTCTATCCCTCGACTTATAAAAGCTAACACCCCATAAGCTTTCTTAACTACCCTATCCACCTGTGAGGCAACTTTCAGGGATCTGTGGACATGTACCCCGAGATCCCTCTGCTCCTCCACACTACCAAGTATCCTACCATTTACTTTGTACTCTGCCTTGGAGTTTGTCCTTCCAAAGTGTACCACCTCACACTTCTCTGGGTTGAACTCCATCTGCCACTTCTCAGCCCACTCCTGCATCCTATCAATGTCTCTCTGCAATCTTTGACAATCCTCTACACTATCTACAACACCACCAACCTTTGTGTCGTCTGCAAACTTGCGAACCCACCCTTCTAACCCCACATCCAGGTCGTTAATAAAAATCATGAAAAGTAGAGGTCCCAGAACAGATCCTTGTGGGACACCACTAGTCACAACCCTCCAATCTGAATGTACTCCCTCCACCACCTTCTGCAGGCAAGCCAATTCTGAATCCACCTGGCCAAACTTCCCTGGATCCCATGCCTTCTAACTTTCTGAATAAGCCTACCGTGTGGAACCTTGTCAAATGCCTTACTAAAATCCATATAGATCACATCCACTGCACTACCCTCATCTATATGCCTGGTCACCTCCTCAAAGAACTCTATCAGGCTTGTTAGACACGTTCTGCCCTTCACAAAGCCATGCTGACTGTCCCTGATCAGACCATGATTCTCTAAATGCCTATAGATCCTATCTCTAAGAATCTTTTCCAACAGCTTTCCCACCACAGAGGTAAGGCTCACTGGTCTATAATTACCTGGACTATCCCAACTACCTTTTTTGAACAAGGGAACAACATTCGCCTCCCTCCAATCCTCCGGTACCATTCCCGTGGACAACGAGGACATAAAGATCCTAGCCAGAGGCTCAGCAATCTCTTCTCTCGCCTTGTGGAGCAGCCTGGGGAATATTCCGTCAGGCCCCGGGGACTTATCTGTCCTAATGTATTTTAACAACTCCAACACCTCTTCTCCCTTAATATCAATATGCTCCAGAACATCAACCTCACTCATATTGTCCTCACCATTATCAAGTTCCCTCTCATTGGTGAATACTGAAGAGAAATATTCATTGAGGACCTCGCTCACTTCCACAGCCTCCAGGCACATCTTCCCACCTTTATCTCTAATCGGTCCTACCTTCACTCCTGTCATCCTTTTTTTCTTCACATAATTGAAGAATGCCTTGGGGTTTTCCTTTACCCTAATCACCAAGGCCTTCTCATGCCCCCTTCTTGCTCTTCTCAGCCCCTTCTTAAGCTCCTTTCTTGCTTCCCTATATTCCTCAATAGACCCATCTGATCCTTGCTTCCTAAACCTCATGTATGCTGCCTTCTTCCACCTGACTAGATTTTCCACCTCACTTGTCATCCATGGTTCCTTCACCCTATCATTCTTTATCTTCCTCACCGGGACAAATTTATCCCTAACATCCTGCAAGAGATCTCTAAACATCGACCATATGTCCATAGTACATTTCCCTGCAAAAACATCATCCCAATTCACACCTGCACTTTCTAGCCTTATAGCCTCATAATTTGTCTGTCCCCAATTAAAAATTTTCCTGCTCTGATTCTTTTCCATGATAATGCTAAAGGCCAAGGAGCGGTGGTCACTGTCCCCCAGATGCTCACCCACTGAGAGATCTGTGACCTGACCCGGTTCATTAACTAGTACTAGATCTAGTATGGCATTCCCCCTGGTCGGCCTGTCCACATACTGTGACAGGAATCCATCCTGAACACACTTAACAAACTCAAGTTCAGCCAGGTGGTTGAGTGTTGGTGGGGCGGGGGGGAGGGAAACCTGTCAGATCTTTGTTGTAGAAGAAAATGGAGGGCTTTAAGACTTTCATGGTGGAGATAGAGGTGTCTATAGATTGGACGGCAATAGTGAAGCTGAGACGGTGGGAGCTATGGAATCAGAAGTTATCCAAATGGTGGAGGATAGCAACATGTCCTGGATATACTGTAGGTGGAAAGGAACTGGACAAGGGGAGGCAATATGGATTCAAGGGATGAGAAGGTAAGTTCAGTGGGGCAAGAAGAGGCAGAAACACTGAGCCAATCATAGCATTTCATAACAATTTTTTTTATAATTGCGCAGACCAACCATTGTTCTGAGCAGGAAACTTTAACGTGGCCTGAAAATGGCGCTAAGTGTCTTTTTTGGTAATATGCATATTATAGACTTGGTGTTCAGTTGGCCAGTGGTTTATTAACAAGGAGCTATGAACTTCCAGTCTGTGTTTATTGTTACAATTTGTAACAGTGTTGTAACTTGAAACACTGACAATGTAAGTACGTTGAAGCTCTAAAATGTTTCAAAGTAAAGGTAGTGGTACATTTATTATTTAGAATATTTATGAATTATATTCATTAACACAATTAATTATAGGGTATTTCACAATTATATTAACATAATTTCAAAATTATATTAACAGCATATAAAAGTAAATTGCAGCTGTGCGGCAACAAACGCTATGTGTGTGTGGGAGCATTTCAATTACTGTGTGGCCACGTACCTGCACAGCTCAGAGGGAACCGTGGCTAACCAGGACAGTCCTATTTGTGGATCTTGGATAAGAGGTAGAAGTGGGAAGTGAAGGGTTGAGACATTATTAGGTTGGAGACCGTGGAGGAAAGATCGCCCCAATGCGATGAGATCCATAGCAGTGAGGGAGTTGGTGGCCCACTGTTTGTAAGTGGGGTCATGGTCCAGGAGTTGTTCGAGGGAGATAAACAGGAACCAGTGCTAGAATCTGTTAAGTAAAGGAGGTGAGAATTATTAGGGGAGAGGGGAATGGCAGACAGAACGAGAACCAGATACAAGGAAGGGCGATGATGAAAACTGAGTAAACTGTGTGTGTGTAGTAGGTGGATGGAACCGGGGGAAGGTGAGGGGAACAAAGATGGGCAATGGGGGGTGGGGGCAGGGTTGAGGGAAACAGGACAAAAATGGGAGGATCAGAAAGTTGAGGGTGGAGGGGGGCGGTGCATTGGAACAACCTACTTGAAGGAATGGTTATCTAAAACTGAAAAACTCAATGTTTGTGCAATTGGGCTCTAGATCCCAACCTATTCACAAACTCGCAGACAAGAGCAGTGCTACTGTAGTCTGGCTGACTGACCTTTGCCTTATAGAGGCCAGACAGCTCTTAGACATCCCTCCTACTAACCCCTGGACCTCCCTAATGAACATGATCTATCATCTCCTACGCTGTCATAGATCTCACCACACCAGGGGATCTTTCCTCCATAGCTTCCAACCTAATAGTGCCTCAACCCCACACTTCCACTTCTATCTCTTTCCCAAGTTCCAGAAATAGGACTATCCTGGTTGATCCTGTGTTTCTGCCTGCTTGCCCCACTGAATTTATCTTTTCATCCTTTGAATCCATACTGTCTCCCCTTGCTCAGTCCCTCCCCACCTACAGTATATCCAGGGTATGTTGCCATGTCACCACCTCTCCACCATTTGGACAACTCTGATACCCTAGCCCCCATTGCCTCAGCTTCACCATTGCCCTCACCTGGTTCCATCTGCCCCTCCATATACTTTTCCTTCTCTCTCTTTGTGTTTTATCCACCTGTCACTTTCTCCCAGACCCCACTCACCTCGCCTACCTGGCACCACCTGCCTGTTATCTTGCACCTCTCTTCAGTCCACCAATCACCTCAGATTCCTGTCTCACTACTACCCATCTCCTCTTTATACTGGCTATCTCCCCTCTCCGCTCTTAAACCTGATGCAGGGCTTTGACACAAAACTTTGACAGTTCTTTTTCCTCCACAGATGCTGCTCGACTCATTGAGTTCATCCAGCAGATGTTTATTGCTGATAGAACTTGGGGCAGTTGATGGGAATAGGCCTCCAAGAGGACCACAACCTTGTCATTTAGCTTGGAGGTTTGCTTGCCTCAATGACTTGGAGAGCTATGTTGGCTGGAGACAGGTCTTTATACTTTGACTCTTGGTAGGGCCACCCATGCCAAATAGGTCAAAGGGTAGAGGCCAGACTAAGCATGGTCCACCAGTTGTCCAGTTTTGGGGGTTCTGCTCAGGGCTAACAACCCTGACTGGTCAAACAAAACTGTTATGGAAGCAGCAATGAAGAATCCTTCTACATCTGAGTGTGACAGTATTCCTGAGCCCCCATCTAGGACTTACATGACTGACAGTAGTGCAAACCAAGAGGAAGCTACTGACATGGTGAAGGAAGCCTTGAACACTGTCAGAGATGGAAGACCTTCATTGCTGCCCTAAACATCAGCAGCGTAATGGGCAGAAAATACTGTAAGTAAGGGGGTATGGAGGGGGATGAACTTATTCTGTGAGCCAACGTTGACTACATTCTGCCCTCGCTCAAGAGTTTTTCCCCATTTTCTCAAGCTAGACAGAGAGACAACTTCAGTCCCAGTGTAGCTGTAGTTGAAGGCTGTTTTATAATTCACCAATGCATTACAGTATGCAAGGAGCCGGTGTAAAAAGACAATATTTCTCACCGTACTAACGTAAGGCAGGTTCAAATATTAATTGAAATTCCTTTGAGTTTGAACAAGTGTTTCTAACTACTACATGAAATGTACAAACGAAAATATAATGGCCAACCTAATGTTGATGGCTAATTGCTTAAAGTGACAATAAGCAATCAACAACAGCTGTGAATTTACAAATAGTGAAATCTAGTAATTAGAGATTAACAAACCACATCAGGAAAGACATAACACTCCCCACTTGGTACTTGTCAAAGATGCCACCAATTGAACCCAGGGCTTTCACAAAAAAAACATTAAACCTATTAGAGTCACTGCTCCTGATCAATTGAAGAGCACAATCAAATACTAAAGAATAATAGGATCATCAACTGGATCCAAAATACAGGAGTAAAATTTTGTCCTTCAAGAGAGATCACTACCCAAACTTTGAAATAAACCAATTAGATGGTATCAAATATACAACAGAGGATCCAAAACGAATCTAGAATGTGTACAAACTCAAAATATTGACCTCGACTTTACAGGTTTGATACCAAAGTTCATGTTTTAATCATTTTCCGACAGTCTGTTTTTCCATTTATACCGTTGGTTTTCATCGTAAGTAATTTCAGGACAATTTGTTCAGCATGCGTGTAAGTGAAGAAAAGTGGCTACTTGCTTGCTCACGGTTGGGAGGCGTTGTCAGGCACTACAGATGAGTGGTGTTGCCACCAAGCTGTTTGAGCTGTCTTAATGGAACCCGTTATCCATCACCCTCAGGAAAGTATGGTCATCCATTGAAGGAGCTGATTTGTAGTCATCCTCAGTATGGACAACGACAGATTCACCCATGCTTGTCAAACCTCTTTGTCGCGAGGTCAAGGCAGGAGGCTGGCAGGACTGGCTGAAGCTGGCAGGAGGTGGGCCAACATGAAGAGCTGCCATGTTCTTGTTGCCGTTGCATTCAGATCACTGGAAGATAGCATTACAGTCCCTCACCCGGTGGCTGGTTGAAGACCGGCAGCGGAAACATACGGAGTACTCTTTAAGGAAGGCCCTTTGTTCCTCTAGAGTTTTCTCCCTGAAGCCTCTGCACTTCCGGAGAGGGTGTGGTTTCCAATGTAAAGGGCACTGTTTGTTAGGATCTTCTGAAATTTTAGAATTATCCTTTTGGACAGCATTGTCCACCTCAGTTTTATGCACCATAACAGGGCCTCAAACAAGTTTATCTGATTTAAGTGATTGGGATCTGGGATCAGCCATGATGGAATGACAGAGAAGACTCGATGGCTAAATGGCATAATTCTGCTCCTATGTCTTATGGTCTTGTGATCTAAGTGGTGCTGAGCTAGAGGTGATCACAATGAAGTTGGGGTCGTTCGTCATTTTTGCTTCAATCCGGATGAAACTAGAAAAGAAGGAGAGGGGTCGGAAATGGACTCCCTTTTTCAGTTTGTAGCTGGTTCTCTCTGACATCCATGATAGATAGATACATGGACAAAACAGGAACAAAGGGCTATGTGGGAGGGAAGGATTAGATTGATTTTAGAGTAGGTTAAAGATCTGGCACAACTTCATGGGCTGAAGGGCCTGTACTGTGCTTTAATGTTCTCTTCTATGTTCTATGTTGCCTGACTTGTTGATGAGCTATTGGATTTTTGTCAGACATAGTTGCTGTGTTCATCAGGGAAAGGAGAGGTTCAGTGCTGCTCTAACTACCTACGGCTCTCATGGCTTCCATTCATTCTTTACACAATCTGGCTTCTGTGGTTCGAAATACAATCTCTTGTTTGAGTATCTGTTCTTGTTTACTCAGCTTTTAGGCATCATCTCAGGGGATGTTAGCTTCTATGTCAGTAGTTTATGTAAAGTATCCATGTGCTCCCGTCCATTGACACATACCTTCCCTAATTATTCTCTCTGTCTCTGCAGCTCTTTATTTTGGTCACTAAGATGTTTGGCACAGATACAAGCTCTTTCTTTAACTTTAACTCTTCCCCAACCTTACCCACCTGGATTTTTGATCATTAACAAACCAAAAGCTTCCTGTTGCTTTACCTGGATTCTCATCACCTCAGTCACATAAGATTTTCCAAATATCATAGGTTACCCAGAAGGTCAAAGGGATTTATTGGGTTCACAAAAGAATGGCACTTACCGCAATTATCATGAAATAATCATTATAGCGGACACATGAGTTGTAATGTGATTCCTTAGCAATGGATTAGTCTGTCGATCAATGAATGTGGGCATTGACCTGGGCAGCCCCCATCTTTTTCTAAGTCTTCTCCAGCTGGACAAGGTGTTGAGCAGAGGCCAACCTGAATGACTTACCCAGAATTCTTTTGGTTAGCTGCCTGTGCCCCAACCTTCATTTTTGAGCTTAGGTACCCAACCTCAAGGAGCTGGTAAAAATGCTCCCTATCCACCAATCTTCTCAGGATCACAGCCCATTAATAACCCAATCTCAGACAACAGGTACCTCAGCCAACCCTTCCCTGACTGGATAATGCTGCTGTGACCCGCTCTCTCTGGCTTCACCCAAGTGGTCTTGGGACATATTCACTCAGATTCAAGTTAATTGGCTCAGTGGTCTTATCTGTCTGAAGGTACTGACAACAGGTTCTCCCTCTTCCCTATCTGCTTCCCTGTTACAATGGGGTGTTCATTCTTATTTCCTTCCAGGAATGTGATCCATCATTTCCTGGATGTCAGAGGCTGAATCTATAGCTTTGAGATAATAAAACAGAAAATACAGGAAAATCTAGCCATTCAGCCAGCATCTGTGGAAAGAGAAATCGAGTTAATGTTTCCGGTCACTGACCCTTTGCCAGAACCGAGGCTCACAACAGACACTGCCTGATCTGCTGAGCATTTCTTCATTTCAGACTTCCAGCATCTGCAATTTTTTGAACTTCTTTGAACCTCTGTTGAAAATTGTCCGCCTTTGACAGTCAATGACTTTGTTACCACCACATCCCCACCCTGTGGCGTCGAGGGGGATCACCATTGATAAGAAACTCAACTGGACAAGGCACATAAACACTGTGGTCAGAGACTGAGTATCTTGCAGAAAGTGATCCCCTTCCTAATGCCCCAAAACCTTTCCACCATCAGTAAAGGCACAAATACAAATGCAACTATATGGCAGATACATTAGGTACATTTAAGAAACTCTTAGATATGCAGGTGAATGATAGAAAATTAGAAGGCTATATAAGAAGGAAGGGTAAGATTGATACCTTCTCATTAATACCCAGTGATTGGTGATTAGCCTGGGAGGCTGGTTAAACACACAGAATCAGACCTTAGAATATGCCAGATTCTCCCACCCGATACGCCCTTTCCCACCAACAGGTTGGACCCATTGGAAATGGTGGTTTCATTTGTCCTGGGAGTCCTCAGCATCAAAGCTAGACCTCTGAAATCTCATAGCATCAGGCCAAACATGAGCAAGGAAGCTTCCTGCAGATTACCACCCACCGTCTTCGCTCCTCAGTGCTCCTCAAGGTTGAATAATACTTGGAAGTAGCAAGGGCACAGAATGTAGAATGGCTGGGGGAATTCCCTGTCCATCACTAGGTGGTTTAGCACCATCAGCACAGGCCAAGCCCTGAAGGGCACAATTGACTGATTGAATCCAAAGCAGATAGTGGATAAAAGGGATAAATCGACTTGATCTTGTCCTCACCAATCTACTTTCGGCAGATGGATCTGTCTGTGACCACATGGAGGATGTTGACTGCATATGAAGCATCCGTGTCTACACACAGCAAGACCTGGGCAATCTTCAGGCATTGGCTGATAAGTACAAAGAACATTGATACCTCTAAAGTGCCAGGTGATGATCATTTATAGCAAGAGGTGGTGACACTAACATCCCATGACATTCAAAGGGATTGCCAGTGTCAACTCATTCACATCAACATCCCAGAGCTAGCACTGACCACAAGCTTATTTTAAAAGCAACAATAAATACTGTGGTTGCAACAGCAACTGACAGGCCCAAGTCTTCCCGCTGGCAACGAGGCTCAAGTCAGGAGCGTGAATATAGCACTAGCTCAGGGAGTCTTGGTCACAGCAGCCCCCTTGACCAGTACCCCATCCACACCCCTGAATGCTCCTTCCTTCCACCACCAATGCGCAATGGCTATGCTCACCCAGCAACACACCATGAACCTGCCATCTCTATCACCAGGAAAGAGAAGGACATTGGGTACCGGGGAGCATCACTGCAGCAGACTCTCCTGCAAGTTGCACATCACTCCGATTTAGAAGTGCATCACCAGCCCTTTCACAAATTTCACAACATGTCATCGGTAATAAACCCGATTCTGATTCCGATTCCGAGTAGCTGGGTCTATGTTCTTGAAGACCTTTCCCATCTTCAGAAACAGTGGGAGCACTCTGAAAATGAACTCTGTGGTGCTGAATGTTGCCATCAGAACACTAAGAAAGTGTGAAGGGAAGGGTTTAAGGGTAGCAGCTTTATTTCATGGAGATACTGTGTATATGTGACCAGTCATATTGGGCGAAAGGAAGAACAGCTACTGAAGCCAACAGGAAGTCTAAGGCATTATAGAGTTCTCCCTGGCAGTCTCCTATCTGACTGGGTGTGGAGCTGGAGACTTTCAGTGACCCTCTCACACAACAAACCCCTTACTGTATGTATTATGTTCTCTTCTGGAGACATGGAAACAAAATCTCTTTCCTGAAGTTCGTTTTTGGGATCTGGTTGTCACTGGCATGGCCATCGTACTGGGTGTGTGTTTGTCCCTTGATGCCCATTGATTTCAGGGCACCTCAATGCCACAGTTGACTAAGCCTGCCCTGACATCATCCCCATCTTGTCTCTGGAACATAGCTCTCTGGCCTGTGCTTAGACCCGGCTTTTATGGTTTTGTTGAAAACCAGACTGGGCATCTCCCTCTCATCAGTGCTCCAGCAACTGTTGAAGAAGCAGAAGTCTGCAGTGTTGGAAGTGTTCTGCTTGTGCTCAACATTTGTCTCTCTACTGGCTCCTGAGGTCAAAGCTGCAAAAAATACCTCATTAGTCAGCAAGAGCTGAAGCAGAGACCACTCATCTTTACTCCAGTAATGCTGTTTTCTAAACATCACTGACAAGCTTGGTCATAATGCTATCTCAGCACATCTACAAAATAAACCTGTCGTTTCTGTATTTTATACACAGCAGTACACCTCATTTTTAATGATAGTCTTGTGCAAGTCCCCAAGACAAATCAGGTGAGATTCTACTAAACTGTGGTATTATGGAATTCAAAGGCTGGTTCTGATCAGCTCTGAGATAACACACAAAACAACTTGTGTGGTAAGCAACAGACTTTCAGCAATGGATTGCTGTGGTTAGACACAATTGTTTCATTTGGTTGAATTATTGTAGTTTTTAAAATAAGTTTATTATGAAAACAATTCCAATAAATTTCCCTAATTTCAATCTGAAGAACATTTTGGTTATGTTCAATTAAATTTTACATACCACAGTTGCATGGCAAGGGATATTTGTCAATGGGAAATGCTGACAATGAGTGATTACATTCAGTAAAATATGCAGGTTGATTCCCATCGAGAAACAGACTTAGAATGAGAATCAGATTATTAAGCATGGCAATGATGTACTGCAATGTATAAACGTACAAAAGTACTCAGAGTACTTTTGATGCAATATTTAAAATAATACAAATAGAGTTCAAATTGGGAAATAACACAATGAAATGACTGGATCACTTGAATGATGAGACTGAATTAAGATTGGAAACATCATTCTCATTGGGATGGAGCAGTGGGAGGAAGACCCTTCCCACCTTATGGGAGGAATATGAAGCCACAAGAACAAAAGCTAATAGGAGCCAAAACAGGCCACCTGGTCTCTCATGTCTACTTCACCATTCAATACCATTATGGCTCATCTATATTGGCCTCAAATCTCCTCCTGTTCCATTTCTCCACATCCCTCTGTTCCTTTATCTAATATTTATCCAGCTCTATTTAAATACACAGAATGATCTGTCCTCCACCACCCTCAGGAGCAGAGAATTTCAGAGGTTGACCATCACCACCCAATGAGAGAAGCAGGACTCCGTTCACCAGTTTTAAATGACCAGCCTTTTATCAGGTCCTGCTGAAGGGTTTTCGGCCTGAAACGTTGACTGTACTCTCTTCCATAGACGCTGCCTGGCCTGCTGGGTTCCTCCAGCATTTTGTGTGCGTTGCTCAGGTTTCCAGCATCTACAGATTTTCTCTTGTTTGTGATTGAGCCTCTTATCTTGTAGCTCTGCCTCTGAAGGCACCATTCCTCTGCTCAGGGAGGTGCCACCCAGGCTCCCGGTCATGAGAGGTATTGCCTTCAGTGACTGAGGGAAACGGGCATTTCCCCTCTGCTCAGTACTGCCCATGAAGCAGTGTCACTCTCCACTGGTGGGCTGAGGACCCTGTGTTTGTTGAGCTTGCATTTGTCTGGGTTAGTGTCATGGTGATGTTCCTTTTGGGATTCTGCTTTGCACCACTGCTTCTGGTTCCAGTACATATTGGCAATGTCACCCAACTGTGTGACCAGGATCTAACTATCCAATTATACTGCACACATTTAGCATCTGAGTGAGGCAGGAAGGGGTTTGAACATATGTTAACCCATGAATGGATCAGTGAATGGGTGGCTTCTAGGGTCCCTGAAACCCAATGCAAAGGCAGTGCTCAGACATTGGAGGCTTCAGATTTGAAGACTGGTGGAGGGGATTGGGGTTTACTATTATAAAACTGCCTCCCAATCTAACAGTTGGATAAGAGGCTTTACTGATCTTAAGCAGTCAGAATATATAACTGTCTTGCTTCTCCAGTTGACTCATATCCTATCCGGAATACATTGGCCCACTAGCTAGACCTGATAGAGAAAGAATGTGCAGGAGATGTGGGTCAGTTATTGAGACCCTTAGTCACGTGTTTGGCATGTGCTTTGCAGTTAAGCTCCAGGTATCCATTGCCACATTAGAATTCTAAACATCTTATGTACTAAAGGCACCACGACAAGTTTTACTGTCTTTAGGGAACAACAGTGTTTAGATGAAGTCGGCCATGCTTGGATTCTGGATGATATTTTTTAATCAAAAATAGAAAGGCAGCTGTTGTGCACATTTCCATCAGATTTGAAAATAATTCTAGATCCTTATGTGCCACTTTCAATTAAAAATCTAATAAATAAAAACATTGTGATTCAGTTTTGAAGGTCAATCTGGGATTGCACAAGTCAAATTCCATGGTTTTATAATCTGTGCCAGAGGCATGTGGTTCCTGAGAATTCCTAAGAATTCATGCTATAAACTCAAGAGAACGTTTAAGCCATTAACAATGATAATGATTGTAAAATGTTCATGAAATGTTTGAAAACACTGGAACATAAACAGAGAAAGCATTAAAATCAGTTTGCACCTCACATATCCTGATAATAAATAACAATTCATTTATTCTTTGTCAGGAACAACCCCCACTGCTGTCCCACATTAACACTACTGTCTGAAATGTTTGCATTCTATCTGCAGTTAACATGATTAAACTAAAACCTGATTGCCTCAGTCAGCTATAAAGAATTAGGCAACGCCCTGGGGTATAGCTAGAACTCAGTGACCACTGAGCTGGGTTTTATAATTCCCATCAAAATTATTTTTTTCATTTGTGGATATAAATACAGCAGTTTCGCTGCAATCTCTATCTCACTCTCCTGCAAGCACCCTTTCATTTGTTATTTTGCCATTCATGTAAGGGTAAATCCATCAGTTATTTACACATTATTGAACTGTACTGATGTCCAGCAATGACTCAGTATTGCGTGATCTGTAATAGGCTGGACCAGGTTCAGGTCAAAGATCTGTGCTTTTCCTTTTAATTATTTCAAGTTAGTAAGTTGATAATTAAGTTGTTAAGTTTTTGCTGTGTAGCTGATGGCCCAATCTGATTAGTATAGTATGCTATATATTCCAAGAATTAACTCACTCAGCAGGTTATTGTATCAGACGGTGTTCCTGGGCCTCTGTGTTTGTAATTAGTGAGAGCCTGAGCTGGGGAGTGGCCTTGTTGTTGGATTGGACCTCTTTGTCAAACTTAATCTCCAGTTCAGGGGCATGTTTCCTTTGTCCAGTGAGACGGCATGTGCAGAAGTGGGAGAATTCATGACATTTCTGCCTCCATTGCCCTGAGAAATGTTAACACCTAACATAGCTGTGATGAAGAATTTAACATATCCGACATGAGCATTGAAAGGCGTATGGTTAAGTTCTCTTGTTATTCATTACTGGCACTCCAGAAGAACACAGCATAGCTACGCAGATCGGATGGGTGATCTTACTGAAACATAAGGTCTAAGGTGCCATGACAGGGTATATCCTGGTGAATCACTGGGACAATGGTAGGGGATAAATCTCTGCAGGTATTTAAACAGGAGGTAGATATATTTTTGAAAGATTAGGGAACTGAGGGCTATGGGAATCTGGGACAGAAGAGGAGCTGAGGCCTAGGGCAGGTCAGCCATAAGCATGTTGGATGGCAGGGCAGGGCAGGGTTAAGTTAGCGAGAGACTCTCTTCTGCTCCTGTTTGCCTGTGTTCTATTTGATCACTTGGTCCTTTTTGCTAAATTATAAATTATCCTAATCCTCAGGACTGTTGTATTTTCTAATATTGATGTGATTCCCCTTTGGATTCTGTGATTAGATATAGTTAAGTCAATTTTTGATGTGTTCTTGTGTGCTGGTGGTTGCAGTTGCTGTGTTTGTTCCTTCTGGGTTAGCCATCATCTTGGTTCTTGTCATGTTCTTTGATGAAGATTCCTGATCTATTTTAGACAAGTTGGAGAACTGAGATTTAAGACAGTAGTATAATTATAATAATATAACTGTAACATTCTATTCTGCATTGTTTTCTTTCTAATTGTTCACTGTAATTACATATGACATGATCTGTCTGGATGACGTGCAAAACACAAAGCTTTTCCCTGTATCTCGTTCAATATTACAATGATAAACTAATCACCAACACCAATCCAGTCCTGGATTTAGGATTAATTACTTAATTTTCTATCTGTCAGGCAGTGGCCACTCTTTTTTAAGGGACCCCACACATAAAGGTCATGAATTTATCATTTCTCACTGTAGAAAACAAGATCTACAATAGTCATCCAATCACAAACAAGAGAAAATCTGCAGATGCTGGAAATCCAAGCAACACAGTCCCTGCCGAAGGGTCTCGGCCCGAAACGTCGACTGTACTCTTTTCCATAGATGCTGCCTGGCCTGCTGAGTTCTCCCAGCGTTTTGTGTGTGTTGCTCTACAATACTCATTTCCCTAGATGGTTCCTCAACAAATTAATCAAAAAAACCATCCTCGATATATCCCATGAATTCATCTTTCACCTTATGATAGTTAATCTGATTTGTCTAGTCTGCATGCAGGTTCAAGTCCTCTGTGATTACAGTATTATGCATTATACACATGCCACTTTTCATGATTTATGATGTTATTACAACAGTTTAGTTTCCTGTAAAAAACATGTACATTTTTGTCTTTTTCTTTTGCTAACATTAAACGAAATTAATTCCAATTCTACATCACAATCTGCTGAACCAAGATCATTTCTCACACTGCACTGATCTGCTCCCTCAGTGATTATGCTACACCATCCTCTTTTCCTTTGTCTGCCCTTCCTAAATGTCAAAATCTTTCAGTGATCAGTTGCCAGCTCTGATTGCCCTGCAGCGCAGTCGTCGCTAGCAGAAGCAACACATAATCTGCTGGGAGAATGCAGCCAGTCAAGCAGCGTGCGTGAGAGGAAAGAAATTGCCCACGTTTCAGGCCAAAACCCTGTGTCAGGACTGAGAGTGGAGAGGCATGATGGCCACCGTAGAGAAGGGAAGAGGGTAGGTGAATGATAGGTGGAGGGTGACAAAGAGAGAGGAAAAACAACAGCGTTTTAAGTTTAAGAAAACTGTAATAACACATGTATTCAACTCCAAAACCTGAACACAAAAGCATGAAAAACCCTACATAATTACGTCATCACATCAGACCAGCCTCTTAAAGTGAAACCCCAACTCAATGTGGATGGTTGTGAATTATGTACATTTCCATCAATTACATTACCCTATACAGCAACCACCACCCCACCCCCCACTCACTACAACTGGCATTGTGAGCCTGTTTGGAGTTTGAACGAACTGCCTGGCTCAAGTCCTACGTTCCATGGGTGGAGGAACAGCAGGCATGGCAGCGGATCCCGCCAGTTGAAGGTGATCTACCGAAGTATGTTCAGGTTTACCCTTTGTATCTATGATAAAAGTCTTTTCTCGCCATTCCAGAACAGGCCATTGTAAGGGGGGGGCTAAGGGGATGTTGACGTGCATCATGGCAGACGAAAACAAATGAGGTGGAGTGTAGGTCAGCAGGAACCCAAGAGAGCTGGATGCCATGATGGGGGTTAGGAATAGGTGGAATTTACTGAGGAGGGTGGAACACTGTTGAGAGGTCCACCAGGCAATCGTGATGTCAGGAATAAGATCACCTGGCACTTGTAACTGCTGTCCATATACCAACTCAGCTGTGGATGACTGTGGGACTTCTTTTGGAGCTGTTCTGAGCCCCAGAAGGACCCATGGGGGATGATCATGCCATCTCTCGTCCGTCAGGGAAACCCTCAGGGCAACCTTTAAGGATGGCTGAAATTGTGTGCATAGGCCATTGGACTGTGGGTGATTTGCCATGGTGTGATGTAGCCCAACGCTGAGCTTCTGGATCACTGAAGCCCAGAGGTCTGAAATGAATTGGGGACCACAGTTAGAGGAAATATCAGATGGGGCGCCCAACCAAGCAACTCAGGTGCTGATGAATGCCCAAGCCATATCTACGGCTGTGGTCGATGCTAGCCACCTGGTGGTATAGTCCACCATGGTAAGAAGGTGCGTGAAACCATGGGAGGGGGTGCGGGAGGAGGATCAACAAGGTCCACATTGACATGGTCAAACCATTGCTCAGGGACCAGAAAAGGTGCCAATGGCATCTGGACATGACAGTTAATTTTTGCCCACTGGCACTCCATACATGCTGCAGTCCAATCACGCACGTCCTTTCTCAGGCTGTGCCAAGCAAACTTTAGTACGACCAGTTCCTATGAGGCCTTCTGGGCCGCATGCAAGAGGCTGTGAATGCAGTCAAAAACAGTCAGTCTCCAGTGTGTAGGCACTATGGGGCAAGGGTGAGCAGTTGAGACATCACACAGGAGAGAAACCCCAGATTCCCTGAAATTAATGTCAGCCATCCGCAGTCCCATGACCTGCTGCTCAGTAAGCCTCAAACTCTGGGTCAGTAGCTTGGAGGAAGTGCAGGGCTGTGGGAAATCCATAATAGTGGCTACCTTTAATGGGAGAGGTTTTGCACTTTCCGGGAGATGCGAAGGCTGAGAAAATCAATGGTTGCAACCCAAGCTGGCATTTAGAAGGGTTTATAATTAACCTGTGTTGGCTTAAGCACTGGAAAAGTGTGTGGAGATGAGATACATGTTTGGATTTGGATGCACTGGTGACAAGTGATTCATCCAGGTAAACAAAAAGAAAATCAAGCCTTTTAATACAGATTCCATCAGCCATTGGAAAGTCAGAGTCCAAACGGCATGCGCAGAATCTCAAAGAGACCAAATGGAATTATCACAGCCATTTTAGGAATTTTCTTTGAGCACACAGGCACCTGATGGTAGCCCCTAATTAGATTAACTTTATGGCTAAATGTGCTGAATGTCCTGAATGTATGAGACGTAACAATCGGGGGTGGTGACCTCGTTAAGGCGTTAGTAACTTCCACATGGGTGGCAACCACCATCGAACTTAGGGACTATATGGAGCAGTGAAGCCCAGGGGCTATTCGACCGGCATATAATGCCAAATCTTTCCATGTTGGCAAACTCATCCTTCACTGTTGCCAGCTCTTCTGGGTCCAGTCTACGTGCACGGGCATGGACTGGCGGGCCAGTTCGAGAAATGTGGTGCTTGACCCCATGCTTGAGTGATTGGTGGGGGGGGGTGCAGATGCTTTTTTGCTGGTGTGGGAGGGTGGTCATTGCTTTGCTGCTGCTTGTGCGTGGGAGGGGGGAGCGGGGGTGCTTTGGGGTTCTAACATTTAACTGTCATTCATTCTTTGGGGCACTCTTCTGTTTTTGTGGATGTTTGCGAAGAAAAAGAATTTCAGGATGCATATTGTATACATTTCTCTGACATTGAATTGTACCTTTTGTGGTGGAGAAAGTGGGCTTGATGAGGTTTGAGAATTTGACCAGCAGTTGAGTAAACTCACACGTGGTGGTGCATGCGCTTGACGGAGTCGTTGTGGGGAACTTACTGGGGGGGGGGGCAGGGTAATGACCCAAAGTCATTGACATCCACAAGCCGACAGTTCTTAAGACTGACCAACAGCCCTTGAACACACAGGATATCTGCACCGAGCAGAGGTCTAGCCACTTTAGCCAGGACGAAGTCCCATGTGTAACGTCACCTAATGAAGCGCAGTGTCACCCATCGTGCCCCATGAGTCTGGATCCTGCTGCCATTGGAGGCCTCCAGTGAGGTTTTGTTGCTCGTTGCCTTCTCATCAATAGGCGATGCTGGCAGCACACTCACTTCAGCACCCGTGTCACACAGGAAGCGTCGTCCCAAAAGGGTGTCCATAATGAACAGTAGACGACACTGGCAGCTGGAACCCACAGTGTTCACAGACCTCTGATGTCCTGATACGCTGGCACTGTCGAAGCTGCAAGGCGGTCTGCACTTCCTAGTGTTCGTACCAAAGTGATCGTGGTAAAAACACAGGCCCGGCGTCATCTGTTTCTCAGCCGTAGGTGTCCTTATGCTGGGGGTCTTGCTGATCGGGCTTATGGGGGTAAGGAAAGGAGGAGGAATGATACACTATTGCCCGGCAGAGTGTAGACCATCAGCCATTTTACCAAGCTGCCTATAGTCCTTCACGGGTGCATTAGCAAGGGCTAAATGGACTTGATCAGGCATTTGCTGCATGCAGAGCTTTTAAAAATAAAACGAGGTTGGTGATTTTCTAGGAGCGACAGCATGTGATCCATTAGCTCCAATGGCTTTGCATTGCCAAGGCAGGGCAAGGAGAGAAACAGTTTGTCGGTAAAAGTTGAGTTTTGAGCAATCGGTATTTATTGCGTTCATATGGGTGTTCCAGTAGACTCATCACTCTCACAGCCATGGAATTTCCACATGACGCTGCCACATGGTAGAACTGAGTGTTGTCGGCGAAAATGTCTTGTAGAATGAACTCAGCTTAGTAAAAACCAAGCAACGGCATTTTGCTCCCAAAACTCAGGCAGTTTCAAAGCTCCAATGTATTCAATAACTCTGGATTCATCTTACAGCACCAATGTAAGTTTTTACAAATAACATGACATGAGACATTTTAAATTTAGGAAAACCCTAACAACACATTTATTGAACTCCGAAACTTGAACACAAAAATGCGCCAGACGTTCCTTATGTAATTATGTCATTGCATCATACCCCAAAGTGAAACCCCAACACAATATTGGTGGTTGTGAATTATGTACATTTCCAGCAATTACGTTATCCTACAGAGGCACTAATGGCTGTTGAATTATATCAATATCAGAGTGGGAGTCGACAAGGAGGTCTAGTCACTTACATCCTTCCAGGTACTGGTGACAATTGAATAGGCCCCAATACAATGATGGGAATACAAAACAGTACCATAGGAAAATCAATGTGCAACTCTCAAACATCCGGCAGAGGTAGATCTGCTCAGGCAGCAGCTCACTCACCAGACAACCCAGAGCTTCAGATTATCGACAGTGCATATGCTGCCCAGAGGTCCTTCATAATTACCAGCTGTGAAGAGACTCTTGACTTCTTTGTGAGAATCCAGCAGGACTGGTTTGATGAGAATAACTAGGAGATCCAGGAACTAATAACACCTAAACACAATGTACTCTTAGATTGTCAAGTCTAACCGGCTCAAGGGAGAATAAAACATCTCCAAGCATTGGAAACCAAGGTCTAACAAAAAAAGGTGACCTAAAAATCAATGGGTGGAAGACAGAGTAGGAGGTCCAATAACAGCTGGTAATTGCAACGTGTGCACTCTTCAATGCTGTCAAGACCATTCCATCGATACCTAGAAGAACCGTTCAATAGTGATTGAGTTGGGAATGGCCTTGCTGTGTCCAAAGTGAGTGAATAAATCCCCGTTCCTATTTTATTATTTACTGTTTTATTGCAGTAGTTCCAATACCACTGAAAGGCTTGACGTATAACTTCTACTACTTAGCTGTGTGTTAAGAGACACATCTATACAGGGCTTAAGTTATGGAGTCATAGAGCCATCAAGTTATACAGCCTGGAAATAAGCTCCTTGGCATAACATCCATGTCAATCAAGTCACCTACCTGAACTGGTTATATTTGCCTGTGTTTGGTCCATATCCATCTAAACCTTTTCTATCCTGTCTAAATGCCTTCTAAATGTTGTACACCACTCTGTATATCTGTGTCACCAGCTTGAAGGAATAACGTTCCTCTACCTCCGAATCTCTCTGTTCTATAACACAGGCCAATGCCCTACCATTTACTGTGGAGGTTATGCCCTGGTTAATATTACCACAATGAACCAGCTCACATCTATCTGGATGGTGGATCTCTTTCACTTCAAAGCACCTTAGTAGCCCAATCAGTGCATTGTCATCATGATTGAAATCAAGATGATCAACTGAATTTTAATTCTACAGCTGCCAACATGGGATTTAAATTCACATTGCTGGATTTTAGTCCCGGTTTCTGGGAGACTCATCCAATAATATAACTATATCCCTCACTTCCTTTCTTTAGAAAGGTTATATACTTTTCAGTAATTGGGATTAGATAGGCAAATAGTACTCAGAGTAGCATACCACACACAAGGATGGCATTGACTGGGTGCTGGAAGGAGAGGCTGAAATTGGTGTCAGAGGGCATACTTCAATCTGCAAATGGCCAGGCAAATCTGCTTACACACAATTCACATTCCAACAAGAACACTGCAGTGAAAGAACATCCAGATTGTTCAGATAGATAAAGCAGGAACTGGTTTCAGACTTGTTAATATCAAAGTTTCCTCCTCTTGTTAACAACTATGGAATTTCACATTAACTAGTGGAGCTTCGGTCCTGGAATTGCATGAGACTACAGAAACTGGTATCTGGAGCAACACACAAGATGCTGAGGACTCACTCCAGTACCCAGCATCTTGTGTGAAGCTTCAATGTCGTTGAGGCTTCATGAGCTAACATACATCTTTAAAATCAGTGATTTGACACTGGTACACCCTTCTAGAGCAAGCAGCAATGCTATTGACCTCAAAGACTGAAAAAGTTATCAATGTATCAATGGTAAATGGAATTGATGGCTTTGTAGCAAAGTTTGTGAATGATGCAAAGATAGGTGGTGGGGTAGGTAGTGCTGAGGAACCCATGCCATTTCAGCAGGACTTAGGCAAATTGGAAGAATGGGCAAAAAAAAAAGTGGCAGATGGAATACAGTGTTGGGAAATGTATGATAATGCATTTTGGTAAAAGAAACAATAGTGTGGACTATTATCTAAATAGGAAGAAGCTTCAAACATCGGAGGTGCAGAGGGACTTTGAACTCCTCATGCAAGACTCCCAGAAGATTAACTTACAGATTGAGTCTGTGGTAAAGAAGGCAAATGCAATGTTGGCATTTACTTCAAGGGGTATAGAAGATAAAAGCAAGGAGATAATGCTGTGGCTTTGTAAGACATTGGTCAGGCTGCACTTGGAGTATTGTCAACAGTTTTGGGTCTCATATCTCAGAAAGGATTAGATTAGATTATGAGGACACTCAGTCCTTGTTTATTGTCATTTAGAAATGCATGCATTAAAAAATGATACAATGTTCCTCCAGAAAGATATCACAAAAACACAGGACAAACCAAGACTAAAACTGACAAAACCACATAATTATAACATATAGTTACAACAGTGCAAAGCAATACCGTAATTTGATAAAAAGCAGACCATGGGCATGGTAAAAAAAAAGTCTCATGTCCCGATAGCTCCATCACCTCACACAGACGGTAGAAGGGAGAAACTCTCCCTGCCATGAACCTCCAAGCACTGCAAACTTGCCGATGCAGCACCATTGGAAGCACCCAACAGCAGCGGATTCTGAGTCCGTCCGAAAACTTCGAGCCTCCAACCAGCCCTCCGACACCGAGCACTGAGCACCATCTCTGCCAAGCTCTTTGACCCTGCCCCGGCCGCCGAGCAACAAGCAAAGCCGAGGACTCGGGGCTTCCCCTCCGGAGATTCTGGATCACACAGTAGCGAAACAGGCATTTCAGAAGTTTCACCAGCTGTTCCTCCGTGCTCTCACATCTGTCTCCATCAAATCAGGATTGTGCACAGCACCCCACTTGACAGATAACAGATATTCATCACCGGAGTGGCTGCTGCGAGCTGCGTCGCGCCGCCATCTTCTCCTCCCGATGTGTTGTCATTGGAGAGAGTCCAGAGGAGGTTCACGAGGATGATTCCAGGAATGAAGGGGTTAACATATGAGGAGCATTTAGCAGTTTTGGGCCTGTACTCACTGAAATTTAGAAGAGTGTGTGGGGATCTCATTGAAACCTACCAAGTGTTCAAAGGATTAGATAAGGTGGATGTGGAGAGAATGTTTCCTATGGTGGGGTTATCCAGAACTAGAGGCACAGCCTCAAAATTGAGGGGCAACCCTTTAGAACAGAGGTAAGGAGGCATATTTTTAGCCAGAGAGTAGTGAATCTGCAGAATGCTCTGCCACAGACTGCGGTGGAAGCCAAGTCCGTGGGTATATTTAAGGTGGAAGTTGATTGTTTCCTGATCGGTCAGGTTATCAAAGGATATGGCAAGAAGGCAGGTGTATGGTGTTGAGTGGGATCCGGGATCAGGCATGGTGAAATGGTGGAGTAGAATCAATGGGCTGAATGGCCTAATTCTGCTCCTATATCTTATGGTTGTCTCATTGCACAAATTGACTGTTCTTTCAGCATCAGATCTTGTTGCTAGATACCTCTAACTGAATCCCTCCCCATCCTGGGTGGTGGAGGTTGGCGGAGGAATCACTGAGAATGGGCATAGGCTAGGGCTGAGGTGGGCTGAAGTCAGTTGGAGGTACCAACAGAACTAGGTGGACAGAGGAGTACAAATGGGCAGCTGTGTAGGCAATGGTAAAAGCAAAAAAGGAAGTATTGTTTGTTCTTGTATAGACCTCACCCAAAACAAGGCTGTCCATTTCTTTTCACAGCAATATGGTTGCTTGTTGGGGATAGTACTGGGAGAGTTGAGAACTGCTTAATGTCGATTTAAGTGAATGGAAGTACTGAAGCTGTGAAGAAAACAAATGGCTGCTGAATGAGGATAGAGAAATTACGCTTAGTGTCCACTTTATTAGGTATCTCCTGTACCTGTTAAAATGGTTACCAAGGGCATGTTCATGGTCTTCTGCTGCTGTAGCCCATCCACTTCAGGGTTCAATGTGTTGTACATTCGGAGATGCTCTTCTGCATACCACTGTTGTAACAGGTGGTTATTTCAGTTACTGTCCCTTCCTGTCAGTTTTAACCAGCCTGGCCATTCTCCTCTGAATTCTCTCAATAACAGGGTGTTTTTGTCCACAGAACCATTGCTCACTGGATTTTTTTGTTTGTTTTTTGCACCATTTCGTGTAAACTCCAGAGTCTGTTGTCTGTGAAAACCCCAAGGGCTCAGCAGTTTCTGATATACTCGAACCACCCTGTCTGGCACCAACAATCATTCCATGGTCAAACTCACGCAGAGCCCCATTCTGATGTTTGGTCTGAACAACAACTGAACCTCTTGACCATGATCCCCTGATTAGAGATTTGCAGTAACAAACAGGTCTACACTGTGTGTATTATAACTGCTCAGGGTGCAGAGAACATCAATAAGATCTTTGAGTTCTGTTGGCCTCATTTATAATTAGTCAATTACATCACTGCTAATTTTGTTTGATGAGTTCAGTCATTTGTCAACACACAAAGTGCTGGAAGAACTCAGCTGGTCAGGCAGCATCCGCACAGGGACATGGACCAGGTGGAGCAGATGAAGCGTCTTGACCTGAAATGTTGACTGTCCATTGCCCTCCACAGAAGCTGCCTGACCCATTGAGTTCCTCCAGCAGTTTGTGCGCTGCTCCAGATTTCAGCATCTGCAGGCTCTTGTGTCTCAGCAATATATCGGCTCTCTTGTTTCTAGAATTTTGAAGAACTCATGGAGTTCCCATTTTTCCCATCCCACTGTTCATCACCTGGTCATTTGCATTGGTCTCACCACTAAATCCACAATTAATCCAATCTTCCTTCATCTTATTAATAGTTGTCCATTTATCAGGCAGCACCTTTGAGAACTTGCATTAAATAGCCTCCTCCAGAAGTACCAAACCACAGTGTGGCCTTTATGGGAGAAGGCAGGAGAATGATAGTAAACCAGCCATGATGGAATGGTGGAGCAGACTTGATGGGTCAAACGCCCTAATTCTATTCCTATGTCTTATGGTCTAATGATGTTATGGTGAGGACTCTGGGTAGTGATGAGGCTGGAGGCAACTGGACAGGGCAGCAGTGCAGCAGGTAGTGCTGCTGCCTCACTACACCAGAGTTGCGAGTTCAATCCTGACCGGAGGTGCTGTATGTGCGGATCTTGCATGTTCTCCGTGTGACCACGTCGGCTTCCCCTGGGTGCTCCGGTCGCCTCCTACGTCCCAATGGAGTGCATGCCGTTAAGTGAATTGGTCGCCGCAAATATGCTAACACATCGTGCAAACACTGCAATCTTAAAACATGTTTGAGCTCTAATTCCTATGGATGCAATAGTATGATCTGTAGTAAAGAGATATGACTTGTCTCTCCGTCGAAGCCATGATTCTTTCAGAATTTGCTACACAAGATTTAATTCTCACAATTGGTTTGGTGTTGGATGGCTTTGGTTTTTCACTCTGCAAAGGCAGTTCACTGCAAAACTTCCAGCTAGACAAAAGGCCTTACAATGCAATAAACGTGGTATATTGTTAGATCTCATGTAATGTATTCTTATACTTAAGGGGAGGTGAGCTGAGTGTTGGGTTGCACTTTAGTTGGTGAAAGACATATTTTCCTGGCAGCTGCACAGACAGCACAGGTGTCTTCCGTATTTAAAGTTGGCATGAAGAATTCATTCACTTGGTGGCACAAGGGAGACTGAGCTGGGGGAGCATTGTTGAGCTAAATTAAGAGTTGGTCCCAGTTAATTGTGCATGTTCCTGTCACTAATTAAAATGAAGTTTTGCATTGTGAAAGCAGCTGATGGGTTTTTTCAGATGGTTGTTAATCATCTATTCCACTCACTGTGGCCAAACTCCAAGCTTACAGTGTGGTCCATTTAACTTCTCCAGTCCAGCCCTGGGTCAGGCCTGCAGGTGCAGCTCACCCCACTCCTTCCCTCAGGATGGCTTCTTTTGCCAAATATGGCCCAGTTACTCAAAGACCTCACACCTGGTCTCTGTCCAGTCTCAGGCTTCTCAGTGAAGTCAAGCACAGGCAGGTTTCTGCCTGTTGTCCCAGGTGCCTAGGTGTGGTCTAGGCCCAGGCACAATCTGCTTCTTCCAAGCAATGACCAGGAAGCCCAGATACACATCTGATGTTAACCCAGACTAAGTGAAGCTGCTGAAATTTTGTCCAATACCTGCTTAGTTGTGAACCATTCCATGAATGAGAAATACTCTTGGATAAAGAAGAGGTTTACCAGGATACTGCCTGGATTAGAGGGCATGTGTTGTAAGGGGCGGTTGGACAAACTTGGGTTGTTTTCTCTGGAGTGGCACGGGCTGAGAGGAAACCTGACAGAAGTTTATAAGATTAGGAGAGAAATAGATAGACGGATGGTCAAAATATCTAATGCTAGAGGGCATGCACTTAAGGTGAAGAGGTTAAATTCAAAGGAGATGTGTGGGGGAAGAGTTTTACCCAGAGAGTGGTGGGTGCCTGGAATGGGCTGTAATACAGGAAAACTATAATAAAGGATTTAAGAGACTCTCAGGCACATGAACGTGCAGGGAATGGAGGGATATGGACATTGTGTAGGTAGGGGGATCAGTTTAATTGGGGGTTTTATTAGTAGTTAAATTAATTCAGCACAACATTGTGGGCTGAAGGGCTGTACTGTACTGTTCTAGGCTCTATGAATGGGTGTCAAGAGGCATAAGGATGTGGGCTCAGTGAAGGCCATCTCTAACTGCTGGGAGTAGATTTACTCTTGAATGTTGAGAATGCTGAACAAGTTCTTGGAAGCCAGACAAGCCCTTCTATATGTTTCATCGCCAGAGGTGCAATTTTATGACATGAACAGTTTTCAATTACAGGTAATGAGTGGTATAGCAGTGGGAAATTAAACAACTAATCATCCCTAGTCAGTCAGCAAACACAATAGTCCAAAAAATTCTGTTTAAGGCAGGCACGGTTCCAGAGACACAATTAGCATTTTTAAAATTTTCTAAGAAAACATATTAGGGACTTGCATTCAGCTTCCAATCAAATCAAATGAGAGTAATCTAAAATCGGATTGTGATGTTAAAGCAAATTTATTTTTTAAGTAAAGCGATCTGTTAACAGCTGTTGGAAATTCCCATCTGTGTCTCAGGACAGTGCAGTGAGAACAATGGAGCCAATTGTGACAATGCTCTTTAAAACTAATTACAGGGTGCAGAGCGAGTGTTATCCCGTTCCCTTCACCTCCTGCAGTGCTGACTCCATGCGGCCTTCTTACAAATAGATCAGGCTCCACTTAACATTCTTAGGACTTTGTAAATTCAGAAGCTGTATCTGGGGCTTGAAGGGTATGTATTTAGAAAAGGGCAGGGCCACAGCTCTTAAACATCATAACTCAGTGGGCTTAAAGTCTCCTCAGGAGAGTGAGACTGAAGCAGGCAGCGGCCAAAGGTCCAGAGACTGTTGGAACAAACCAAAAGGTTTCAGAAACAACAGACTGACCTTCCATTACACATTGACATTTTACCAAGTGTAATTTGGTTGTGTACTCTTTAAAAGGTGCCTGTTTAAACAGGTTAAATGATCAGATCAAAGTTACACACTTCTTTCAAGATTCATTTATTATCAAAGAATCGTTTCTTAGAAGAATGCTGAAAATATCATATAGAGATACGGTAACTAATGAGACAGTACTCCAACGTGCCCATACAAAAAGATCTTAAATGAGAACATTAAATGAGAGGAAACTTAAATTCCTGGGCCACGTCTTCAGAAAGGGAGAAATAGAATGCCTTACATTACAAGGTCGTATGCCTGGGAAACGCGGAAGAGGAAGGCAAAGAAGGAAATGTATGGACACTGTGAAAGAACTAACAGATTTCAGTGTGCGAGATATCATTGACGCTGCATGGGATCGTTCGATGTGGAAAGCCAAGATCGCCCAAGCGTATAACGCGCAAGACACATGAAGAAGAAGAAGTATAAATTATACAACCTTATGATTTGCTTGCTCACAATCAGCCACAAAGCAAGAAACCCAAAAGAACCCTATTAAAGAAAAAATAAAAATAAAAAGACCAACACTTGATGCACAGGATAAAGAAAAAAATGCAAATCTTGCCAAACAATTGAAGCAAACAACAACAGCATTCTGAACAAAATATGAGCCCTCAGGTCCAAACCCCAGAGCAAGTCCAAACCCTGTCTTATCAGTTCATCATATTAGCAGGCTCGGAGCACAGCAAACAGGTCTTCATAGCCTCAGCGGCATGGAGATGAACATTGCGAAGAACGAGCAAAATCAACTCTCACCCTGTTTTTTAAGTCTATTTGGGCCAGCGTTTAAAAAGACCCAACAACAGAACAGCAAAGGGCTCTATGCCTTGGGGAGAGGAGTGAACATCATGGAGAGTGAACGAACTCGACTCTTGCAACTGGTCTGGGCCGATGGTTTAAATTGTCTAAACAGTGCATTGTAAGTTATACTAGGACCCAAGTACCATTGCTGCAAAGAGCCCTGGGCCTAGACCATGCAACCCAGCAACTCACTCTGGGCCCAGATTTCACTGAGTAGCCTGAAGCTGCTCTCAATTTCTTCAAATCAGCTCGGCACCCACAGCAATTCAACCTCGCACCTGGGCCAGTCGTATAAGTGTTGAAATGGAATCTCCTCTTCCCGGGACCCAGCTTCTCCTTACGACGTCCAGAGCAATGCAATCTTGTTCCCGGGCCAGCTGTACAGGCATTGGAACTTCATCTGCATTGATCCATCCCCCGAAATCACCTCATCGTCGCTCGCCCCTTCACTGTTTGCAACGATAATTTAACACAATTTGCAGCGAAGGCAAAGAAACTGAGAAAAGGGAATACTATTTTTACAGGAGATATGTACAGGCGATACAAGAGGTGTAGTCGAGATTACCATGGGAATCAGTAGGTCTCTAAAAGATGTTAAACAGTTTGTTTCCAGAGATGGAGACAGAGAGGTTGAGAAAGGGAAGAGAGGTGTCAGAAATGTCCCAAGTGAATTTAAGGGCATGGTGGAAGTTCGAGGCAAAGTTGATGAAGTTGACGAGCTCAGCACAGGTGCATGAAGCAGCACCAATGCAGTCATCAATGCAGCGGAGAAAGAGCTGGGGAGTATAACTGGGGAAGGCTTCTACAGAGCCGATGTAGGCATAGCTTGGGCTATGAGTGCCCATGGCTACCCCTCGGGTTTGGAGAAAGTGAGAAGAGCCAAAGGAAAAATTGTTCAGGAGGTGGCCCAATTCTGCCAGATGAAGGAGGGCGGTGGTGAAGGGGGATTGGTTGGTTCTTTTGTCAAGAAAGAAGCAGAGGGCTCTGAGGCCTTCCTGGTGGGGGATAGAGGTGTATAGTGATTGAACATCCAGGGTGAAGATGAGGCGATCAGGGCCAGGGAATTGAAAGTTACTGAGAAGACTGAGGATATGAGAAACTTTACTCTTTATAGGTGGGAAGGGACTGAACCAAGGGGGATAGAATGGAACCGAGACATGAGGACACGAGTTCAGCAGGGCAGGAGCAGCAGGAGTGAGCAGTGCGGGGTAAGGGAACTATAAGTTTGTTGGGAGTCCTCCAGAATGGATGAGGTTACTGATAGTGTCAGAGACAGTTTTCTGATGGTGTGGAGTGGGTCCCTCCTCGAGAGGTAAGGTCTGATGGTGTGGAGTGGGGTCTCTAGAGTTTACAGAGAAGGAAGTGAAAACACAAAAAACGTCCAGGGAGCAGCAGGTCTGTGGCCAAGACACCTTGTTAATGAGAGAGGTCAAAGGAGAAGTGGCAGGCTGGTCAAGCTGACAGAATCTGAATCGGAAACAGGTTTAATATCTGACATTTGTCATGAAATTTGTTTTTATGCAGCAGCAGTACATTGCAATACTTAATAAAAGCATAAATTACAATCAGAAATATGTATCATATATAAAATTAATTAAGTAATGCAAAAAGAGAGCAAAGTACAGAGCAGAGACTGCTGTGTGCTTTGCTTCACACAGCACTGTAGTCCGATGTCTTCACTGTAAAGATAGGTCAGTTTAGTGTTTATAAAGTAGAGGAGGGACAGTATGCTTTATGATTAACTCATTATGGTGCTGGAGAAGGAATGTGATAGGAAAGGAGAGTTGACCATGGAAGAAAGGGAAGAAAGAGGGGCACTGGGTGAGTGATAGGCAAGTGAGGAGAAGAGGCAAGAGGCCAGAGTGGGGAATAGAAGAAGAGGGGAGGGGGAGGAAAAAAAATACCAGAAGGAGAAATCGATGTTCATGCCATCAGGTTGGAGGCTACCTAGAGGGAATATGATGTGTTGCTCCTCCACCCTGAGAGTGGCCTCATGGTGACAGAAGAGGAGGCCATGGGCCGACATGTCAGAATGGGAAGGCGGATAGGAATTAATATGTTTGGCCCACAGGAAATACTGCTTTCGGCAGATGTTGCGGAGGTGCTCGACAAAATTGTCCCCCAGTTTAGAGGAGGCCGCATCAGAAGCACCAAGTACAATAGATGGCCCCAACAGGTTCACAGGTTGAAGTGTTGCCCCACCTGGAAGGACTGTTTGGGGCCCTGAATGGAGCTGAGGGAGGATGTGAATGGGCAGGTGCAGTATTTCTGTCGTTTGCAGGGATATGTTCCAGGAGGGAGATTAGTGAAGAGGGACAAGTGGACAAGGGAATGATGGAGGGAGTAATCCCTGCGAAAAGTGGAGAGTGGGGGCTAAGTAACAATTGTGACGAGAATACACATAAATTAAGATGTTTGCTGGCCTGGGCTAGCATCAGTGGCATCAGCAGTTGGTCTGCCACCTGTCCTCAGGGGAGGGAGAGATAAGGCACACAATGAAGCAGCATTTGGAGGTGTTAATGAAGGAGCCATCAGTCTGGGTATTGTCTAGAGCGGCTCCCCCTTTGAACCCTGAACTGTTTGAAGTGATGGACAGGCGATCTGGAGATGTGTAATGAAGGGACGGGAGAGAGAGCTGTCTAGAGCGGCTCCCCCTTTGAACCCTGAACTGTTTGAAGTGATGGACAGGCGATACCCCAGCAGGGAGATAAAAAGGGACAGGTTCGCTAAGGCAGGACACACACGACACCCGAGGTAACGAGACCCTGGAAGCGGTGCGCCTCTCACAAGTCGGTGGGAAGTACCGGGCCATAAACGCACAGGGTGGAAAGGTACGATCAGCGGGAACCCGGTGTGTGTCCACCCTCGCTTGGGTGCTGGGTTCACTGCAGAGGATCGACCGCATCTGGAGGAGGGGTCACAGTTGGTGACCTCAGGTGACATCACAAAGGACCCGCCCGGGAGCTGCTTGTGAGCCATATCGCCGGTCTGTGAGTGAAGCCGTTCTGAATGATCAGTCGTTCCCGTTCTCTCTCTCTCTCTCTCTCCCCCCACGTTGTCCATCGCCATGGCAACGATTACTGCGAACTGAACTACTAAACTGGACTGAACTTTGTGTCACTTTGAAATTGGTCATTTACCCCTAGACAACGATAGAGCTTGATTGATGCTGTTATCTTAATTCTGTGCACATGTGTGTTTATCATTGCTGAACTGTTGCATTTATTATCCTTTTGATTACTGTGTTGCTTGTTTCTTTAATAAAACTTTCTTAGTTCTAGTAATCCAGACTCCAACTGAGTGATCCATTTCTGCTGGTTTGGCAATCCAGTTATGGGGTACGTAACATAAGTGGGGGCTCGTCCGGGATTTTGAACGCTAAATTTGGGACGGAGTAAATTGATTGGGTTAAAATTCCCGAAAGAAAGAAAAGACAAACAGCAGAAATGGAGGCTGAGGAATTTATAAAGGTGCCAACCTTGAAGGCATTAGAGGATGCCAGGAAATCGGAATTGGTAGCTGTGGCCAAATGGTTGAATCTTGCTAAGGGGAAGTCGACAATGAGGAGAGAGGAGATACACAGAGCTATTGTAGAGCACTATGTATCTAAAGGTGTGTTTCCCCAAGGCGAGCTGGGGGTGGTGTCTACTGAAAAACCTGCTGGAGACACGGTACAGGTGCAGCTTGAAAAACTGAGACTCGAGCACGAGTTCTGGGTACGACAGTTGGAGTGAGAAGAGAAGGAGAGTGAAGTAGAAAGGCAAGAGAGAGAGAGACAGTTGGAGAGAGAAGAGAAAGAGAGAGAGAGACAGTTGGAGAGAGAATGGAAAGAGAGAGAGAGACAGTTGGAGAGAGGAGAGAAAGAGAGACAGTTGGAGAGAGAAGAGAAAGAGAGAGAGAGACAGTTGGAGAAAGAAGAGAAAGAGAGAGAGGGACAGTTGCAGCGAGAGGAGAAACAGAGGGAAAGGGAATTCGAGTTGGAGAAGTTAAAGATAAGGGCCGAGCAGGGGCTCGTGCCGAACCAAGGTGGAGGGTTCCGGGCGACCCAGGAGGTTAGGCTGGTTCCCCCATTTGACGATACTGACGTGGATCGGTACTTCCTCCATTTCGAAAAAGTGGCTATAAGTCAGGACTGGCCGAGGGATAAGTGGGCTGTTTTGCTTCAGAGTGTACTGAAAGGGAAAGCCCGAGAAGCTTACTCAGCTTTGTCCGCGGAAGATGCCCAGAGGTATGAGGTGGTGAAAGAGGCCATCCTCAGGGTTTATGAGTTGGTCCCGGAGACATACTGGCAGAGGTTCCGGAATGCGAGGAAGCAGTGGGACCGCACGTATTTGGAGTTTGCCCGTGAGATGCAGACATATTGTGAGCGTTGGTGTACCTCAAAGGGGGTAGAGGGGGATTATGACAGACTGCTACAGCTGATCCTGATTGAGCAGTTTAAAGGTTGTGTCCCTGAGGGTATGAGACCCTACCTCGATGAGAAAGAGGCAGCCACGTTAGCCGCAACTGCTAAGTTAGCGGATGAGTATGCGTTGACACATAAAACGAAGTTTGCCCCGAGTAAAGGCTACCAGAAGGGTAGTCAGGATGGCGGGGAGAGTCCGCCGGAAAAGTCAGAAAGTAAGCCGGGGACTAGTGAGAAGGATAAGGTAGACCAGGAGCAGTCTGGTAGGAAGTCTCCTGGGGTCGTCTGTTATAATTGCGGGAAAGTCGGACACTTAGCGTCCAGGTGCTTTGCCCCAAAGAAGGAGACAGGAAAAGGGAAGACAGCGATTTTGAATGGCTGTATCAAGCTGTTAAGCGAACCGCTAGGGAAGGACAGGTCTGCCAAAGTTCAGGAAGGGCGCGAGAGGTTTATCTCGGCCGGATTGGTGTCAGTGAAGGAGGGGTTAAAACCAGTTCCAGTGCGGATCTGGAGAGACACAGGAGCGTGTCAGTCACTAATACTGAAGAGTGTATTAGAGTTTAGCTCAAAGACCCAGACTGGGGAGGTAGAGGTCAAAGGTGTTGGGGAAGGGACAGAGTCAGTCCCTTTGCACCAGATACACTTACAAAGCAACCTGGTCTCTGGACTAGTCACGATCGGGGTGAGGTCCGAATTACCGATGAAAGGCGTGGAAGTCTTGCTCGGTAATGATGTCGCTGGGGGAATCGTGTTCCCAATTGTGAGATTGACAGGTCAGCCTGCCAGCAGTGAGGCCCCGCACATGGACTCACAGGTTCATCATGGGGCTGCGGTAGTGAATTTAGCTGCGGTGGTAAATTTAGCTGAAACGCTTCTGCCAACCTTGTACGAGAAGGGGGTAGAAAATGAAAAGAAGGACTGTGGTGAGACAAGAGGTAGTGAGGGAGCTGGGACGGACGTAGCAGTAGCCAGGAAAGAATTTGTGCAGACGCGGGAGCGAGACGAGGGGCTGATGGTTTCGGCAGAGACAGCTCTCTCTGACACAGACTTGACAAGGGAACTAGTAGGCTATTGTGCGGAGGAGGAAGTGCTAAGGAAGAAAGGGAGACCAAGTACCGTGCCCGCCGATGAGGAGTGGGGGGTGGTGCAAAAGGGTTATGGGGATGAGGTTTTTAACATGGCCCACGAGGTACCCCCCGGTGGACATTTTGCGGTGCTGGAGGAAACAGTTGGTGGAATCATGAAAGAGGTTTACCAGCTGCCCAGGGGGAAGGATGTTATTGATCATGACCGACGCGAACTGAGACGGTCACTGGCTTTTGATATGCTAACAAACCTAGTCGGGGTTAGCGTGGACATCAATGAAGCTAGGGTCCCCCCGATAAGAGAGAAAAACCATTTTGAAAAGATTAGTATGGTATCGATCAGATGGGAGAAGGCTATTGTTTTGGCCAGGTCTACTGATAAGGTCTCTCCCTTAATCCCCGAACAAAGCGGCTCTTTAGGAGAAGTAATTAAACGACTTGCACCCGTGTGTTTGATTGTCCCGAGGCGATACAAAGAACTGGGACGTTGGGTGATGTCTGTTACAATAGGCCAGCCTAGCAAACAACATCCATATATAATGAGTAATTCAGTGACTAAAGGGCTGACGAACACAGAGGTGTGTATTGGCAATTTAATATGGCTGTCTGAAGCCAGCTTGATAGTGAACCTTGAAAAAAATGAGTTCGGCCACGCGAAGGTCACTTACCTGGGAATTGTGGTGACACAGGGGCAGCTGGCAGCGATGCAAGCTACAGTGCGGGCTATCGCTGACCTCCCAACCCCGACAGACAAGAGGGCCCTCAGAAGGCTCTTGGAGAAGGTGGGGTACTGTAGGAAGTTTTGCAATAACTCTGCGGTCACTACCCCTCCCCCTCCTACTAAGCCCTTGCGAGAGAAAACTGAGTCGAAATGGGACGACCCTTGTTATTGTGGTCCGGGACAAAACCAAATGAGAGGTTACATTGATCGCAATTCATCAGTGTTTTTGGCCACTATGAAGTTTGCTGAGTTGGAGCCTGGTCTAAGGGATTATTAATAACACATATAAAAGGGACGGAAAATGTGATTACTGACTGTCTGTCAAGATGTTGACAACTTCAAATTCTCTGTATTAGCCAAAGAGCTGATAAAGATGTATATTTGTGTGTATCAAATAATGTACTCACGTTTGTAATTTTTACCCCGGTAAAAATCCTTAAAGGGGGGAAGTGTGACGAGAATACACATAAATTAAGATGTTTGCTGGCCTGGGCTAGCATCAGTGGCATCAGCAGTTGGTCTGCCACCTGTCCTCAGGGGAGGGAGAGATAAGGCACACAATGAAGCAGCATTTGGAGGTGTTAATGAAGGAGCCATCAGTCTGGGTATTGTCTAGAGCGGCTCCCCCTTTGAACCCTGAACTGTTTGAAGTGATGGACAGGCGATCTGGAGATGTGTAATGAAGGGACGGGAGAGAGAGCTGTCTAGAGCGGCTCCCCCTTTGAACCCTGAACTGTTTGAAGTGATGGACAGGCGATACCCCAGCAGGGGGATAAAAAGGGACAGGTTCGCTAAGGCAGGACACACACGACACCCGAGGTAACGAGACCCTGGAAGCGGTGCGCCTCTCACAAGTCGGTGGGAAGTACCGGGCCATAAACGCACAGGGTGGAAAGGCACGATCGGCGGGAACCTGGTGTGTGTCCACCCTCGCTTGGGTGCCGGGTTCACTGCAGAGGATTGACCGCATCTGGAGGAGGGGTTACAGTCGGTGTCCTCAGGTGACATCACAAAGGACCCGCCCAAAAGCTGCTTGTGAGCAATATCGCCGGTCTGTGAGTGAAGCCGTGTCTGAATGATCAGTCGTTCTCGTTCTCTCTCTCCCTCCCCTGACGTTGTCCGTTGCCCTGGCAACGATTACTGCGAACTGAACTAAATTGGACTGAACTTTGTGTCACTTTGAAATTGGTCATTTACCCCTAGACAACGATAGAGCTTGATTGATGCTGTTATCTTAATTCTGTGCACATGTGTGTTTATCATTGCTGATCTGTTGCATTTATTATCCTTTCGATTACTGTGTTGCTTGTTTCTTTAATAAAACTTTCTTAGTTCTAGTAATCCAGACTCCAACTGAGTGATCCATTTCTGCTGGTTTGGCAACCCAGTTACAGGGTACGTAACACAATGTATCTAGTGGTAGGATCCTGTTGAAGATGGCGGAAGTTGCGGAGCCTGATGTGTTGGGTGCATGGGTGCAGAGGTTCGTGGGCCGGTAGGTAAGGACAAGAGGAATTCTATCACTGTTAAGGCAGTGGGAAGAAGGGGTGACTGCAGATGTATGGGAAACGGAGGAGCTGCGGGTGAGTGCAACATAAATGGTGGATTGGGGGAAATTGGAGGACCATTTTGGTGAGCACCTCCTCTCCATCCGCCAAAAGAGGAATTTCCCAGTGGCTAACCATTTTAATTCCTATCCCCATTCCTATTTCGACATGTCGGTCCATGGCCTTCTCTTCTGATATGATGAGGCCACGCTCAGGGTGGAGGAGCTACACCTATATTCTGTCTGGGTGGCCTTCAACAGATGGCATGAACATCGATTTCTCCCTCTGGTAATTGTTTTTTTTTTCCCCTCCCCCTTCCCTCTTCTTCTATTCCATGCTCTGGCCTCTTACCTCTTCTCCTCACCTGCCTATCTCCACCCCCGGTACCCCTCCTTCTTCCTTTTCTCCTATTATCCACTCTCCTCTTCAATCAGATTCCTTCTTCTCCAGCCTTCCCCACCCACCTGGCTTCGCCTATCACCTTCGAGCTTGTCCTCCTTCTCCCCTCCCCACCTTTTTATACTGGCTTTTTCCCCCTTTCTTTCCAGTCCTGAAAAAGGGTCTCGGCCTGGAACATTGAAGATTTATTCATTTCTGTAGGTGCTGCCTGACCTGCTGAGTTCTTCCAGCGTTTGCTTTAGAAAAGATTGTTAAATGAATGATTTCTAGCTAGGAGAGCCCTGAACATGTTGTGCTAGAAAGATCATTGCTTTTGAAAAAGAATCTAGTGCTTTCCCGGCATGTAGAATGAATAAACTCTTCTTGGGCTTCCAACTGGGTACAGATTTTTTTTTAACCAATGTTTCGATGACAGACTCTGCCATCTTCATCAGGGATGATGCCTGGGCATGTCTAGTCCAGTGGTATTTATACCCCTATCATCTGTCCCTCCTGATTGGTTAGTGCTCGTCCAGTCAGGTTTCCACTGTCCCACCTGGTTTACAATCGAATGACACACTCCTGTCATAGCTGTGAATTTATATTTTCATCTTTTAATGGTTCACTACTTCCTTGTTATTTATGTTCCTCCAGACCACTTCTGTAATAAGTTCAGTTTGTAGTTTAGTTTTGTCCTGTCAGTTTTGAATTATTCCTTTGCTAGTGTACAAGTGCTTATCCTTAACTGCTCTTTCAATCATGCCTTCATCTTTTTGTTCATCCACACTATGATGTTACAATGCAAACACCTTTTCTTTGTGTGAAAACTTCCTTGTCTAACACCTCCACTTGCAGTTCTCCAACCCATGCTTCTTGCTAAAACCTCCATCTTCCTCTTTGTCCCCTCCTCTAATTGCACCTCTCGATCCCTTCCCTGCACTTATCTCTTTCCCTGAGTTCCTCCTCCTCCTGTGATTTACAGTTTGGCGATCAATTGAATGATCCAGCGGTTTGCCGTCTCCAATAAGATTCTGGGAAACGAGCGGGTACTCGGATGGCAAAGGTGCAGAGTCCTCCTGCAAGACTCCCAGAAAGGGAATAGAATATGAAAGCAAGGAGATAATGCTGAGCCTTTCTTTATGAAACACTAGTCAGGCGGCACGGAGTATTGTCAACAGTTTTGGGCCCCATATCTCAGAAAGGATGTGTTGTCATTGGAGAGAGCCCAGGGGAGGTTCATGAGGAATATTCCAGGATTAACATACGAGGAGCATTTGGCAGCTTTGGGCCTGTACTCACTGGAATTTAGAAGAATCCGGGGGGGGGACCTCATTGAAACCTACTGAATGTTGAAAGGACTAGATAAGGTTGATGTGGAGAGGATGTTTCCTATGGTGGGGGTATCCAGAACTAGAGGGCACAGCCTCAAAATTGAGGGGCGATCCTTCAGAACAGAGGTAGGGAGGAATTTTTTTTAGCCAGAGAATAGTAAATCTGTGGAATGTTCTGCCATAGACTACGGTGGAGGCCAAGTCCGTGGGTATATTTAAGGTGGAAGTTGATAGCTTCCTGATCAGTCAGGGCATCAAAGGATGAAAGCAGGTGTATGGGGTTGAGTGGGATCCGGGATCAGCCATGATGGACTGTTGGAGCAGACTCGATGGGCTGAATGGCTTAATTCTGCTCCTATGTCTTATGGTCTTCTGTTTTTCCAATGTTTGACTCAATTTCACCGACTAAAGCATCCATTAACCACTGATTAAAGTGTTGAAGAGGATTGAGACATTGAGGTAAATGCGGAAGGTGAGTTGACTGCTTGCCTTTTGATCACTTCTGGAGAAGGAGTCTGTGAGCGGCCTATCGCTGTGTCAGGCAGGTAGGCTTCTGCTATGTGTGATGTCCCTCTCTTTCAACGATATTGGTGATATCGGAGAATGTTACCGTGGTTCTGTGTTTATGAATTGGACAATTGTGTTAATGGACTGTCGACTTTTGCAGACTTAAGGTCTTTATATTCTGTGTTTTTCACCCGTTCCTTTTCCATTTTGTTGTGCAAGGGTATTGATGTCCTTGTCACGTTTCATTAGTTTTTTTGTCGGGAGGGAGGGGTCGTTTGGGGTCAATGTTCTTGTGTTTTCTGCAGGGGAGGGTAGTTTTGGGGGTTAAAGATTGGAATACTGTTCTTTTTTGTGCAGGGGGTTGGGTTTGATGTTTCTCTCTGAATGACTTTCATGTTCTTTCTTTGTTTTGTGGCTATCTGGAGAAGGCAAATCTCAGAATTGTATAGATAGAGAGATAGATATACTTTATTGATCCCAAAGGAAATTATAGTGCACAGGTATATAAATACACAAATATTAGAGGAGAAGCAAGAAAGAATTTTTTAAAAAGTTACCTCAAATAGTCTAACACAAGGGTGTCATCACTTCCCTGGCTATAGGTTGACTCATTGTAGAGTTAATGGCCAAGGGTAAGAATGACCTTATATAGCGCTCTTTGGAGCAGTGCAGTTGTCTTCGTCTATTATGAAAAGATCTCCTCTGTTCAGCCAAGGTGGCACGCAGAGGGTGAGAAACATTGTCCAGAATTGCCAGGATTTTCTGTAGGGTCCTTCTTCTACCACAGCCTCCAGTGTGTCCAGTTTGACTCCTATAACAGAGCCAGCCTTTCTAATCAGTTTATTGAGCCTGTTGGCATCACCTATGTTGATGCCATTGCCTCAGCACACCACTGTAATAGAAGATTTTACTGGTTTCAGCAGGCTAATAGAACATGTGAAGGAGAGGCCTGCATACTCCAAAAGACCTTAGTCTCCTTAGGAAGTAGAGGCAATTCTGGTCCTTCTTGTACACAGCCTATGTGTTGATGCTCCACTCAAGTCTGTCATCCAGGTGCACCCCAAGGTACTTGTAGGTCCTCACCATCAATTGTAACAGGGAGCAGTGCAGGCTTAGTCTTCTGAAAATCCATCACCATCTTCTTTGTCTTACTGATGTTGAGCTGCAGATGATTCAGCTTGCACCATTTGACGATGTCCTCTACCAGGGCCCTGCATTCACCCTCCTGCCCTCCCTTTATACACCCAACTATTGCTGAGTCATCAGAGAATTTCTGCAGATGACAAGACTCAGTGTTGTATCTAAAGTCCGAGGTATACAGGATAAACAGGAAGGGAGCCAATACAGTCCTGTGAGGCCCCAGTGCCACTTACAGCCATGTCTGACACATAGCTCTGAAGCCACACAAACTGTATATGGATACATATTTTGATAACAAATGAACCTTTGGACCTTTGAACTTTGAACCACCTTCTTCTCCTGATTGGCCTGCTGCTGCTTACACTCCCCTGCTGCTCCACTTTCTAGTATATGAGTACTCAAGGGTAGAACTTTAATGCTGAATGATTCTGAAAGGATGAGATTTGAATGATTACAAGTCCATTAGAGAGGAGAGATTTGATGAAGAGGCTAAATGGAAGATCAACAGGTTTGATGTTAATTGGACTGTTGACATGTGTTTTGAATTAGGGTTAGGCTACAACAAGAATGAGATTTATAGAGATTCAGTGAATGAGTGGTCTGCTCCCACAACTCTTCGTCTCATGTTCTCGATATTTATTGCTTATTTATTTATTTATTTATCTTTTCTTTCTTTTTATATTTGCACAGTTTGCTGTCTTTTGTACACCGGTTGAAAGCCCAAGTTGGTGCAGTCTTTCATTGATTCTGTTATGGTTTTTATTCTATTATGGATTTATTGAGTATGCCCATCAGAAAATGAATTTCAGGGTTGTATGTGGTGACATATGTACTTTGATAATAAATTTACTTTGAACTTTAACAATGAAAAGGTCAGAAGGTTTTATGTAGGGTTCTATAGTGCTGATTCTGATGGAGAGGTATTATACTAGAAGGAGAGTTAACATTCTAAACAGATTATAAAAATACTGATACTGGAAATCCAAAATAAAAGCAGGAATTTCTGAAAATACTCAGCAAGTCAAGCAGCATCTGTGGAAGGAAGCACTTTCCCTTGAGGCAACGCCTGTCCCTTCACCTCTCTCCTCCGCATGTGGTGACCCAAGCAGTCTCTCAAGGTGAAGCAGCAACTGACTTGCAGTGAATCGTGGCTTCACTTGGAGAAACTGCATTCGATGTTCACAATGTGGTCTAGAGAAAGCAAACATGAACTGGGCAATGGCTTTGCGGAGTGACCCTGAGCTTCATGTTCCCTGCCAGTTGAATTCCCAATTCCATTCCCACTCCAATCTATTGGTCTGTGGCCTCCTGTACTGGCACAGTTCAAAGTTCAAAATTCAAAGTGCATTGATAATCAAAGTATGTATGCATTATACAACCTTGAGATTCATCTGCTTACAGGCAGCCGCAAAGCAAGAAACCCCGAAAGAACCCTTTTTTTAAAAAAAAGACCAACACCCAATGTGCAGAGAGAGACAAAAAAACACAAATCATGCAAACAATAAAGCAAGCAACAGCATTCAGAATGAAATTGAGTCTATAAACCCAAAGCCGAGAGCAGCCAGAGGAGGGTACAACCTCAGTGGCAAGAAGAGCGGAGTAAATGTCGTGGAGCAGAACCAGCCCTGACCCTAGCCTTCAGTCCTGACACCGTGCCTTGTCATTCCAATCTAGCCTGGCGTTCAAATTGTCCAAATACTGGGTCATTCTTGGCACTTGGAACTGGGCTATTCTTGGCACTCGGAACTGGGCTCTGCTGCTGCAATACGCTCTGGGCCTGGACCCCACGTTCTGGCCTGTACTTGACCTTTCCAAGTCGGCCCAGCGCTTTGATGGATCTAACCTCGCTCCAGGTTCAGGTGGACGGGCTCCGAAACAACTCCGCTCACTCCAACTCCGACTTCGTCTCAAACATGCCTCCACCTCGCTTCAACTCCGTCTCGCACCCGCACGCCTTGACCCTCGGATCAGCTTTGCCTTCGCTTGCCTCTTCATCGTTTGCAGTGATTGTTTACCATAATTTTCCACAGAAACGTCATTACAGTGAGGCTCAGCACAAGCTTAAGGAACAGCCCCCCACCTTCTGCCTGGGCATGCCGCAGCCTTCTGGCTCAATATTGAATCTGACAGCTTCAGATGACTTGATTTCTTGGCCTGTATCACATCTGTCCTGTTCATCCATCTGCCATATTAGCTAGTTGCTCAGGTGCTCAAACATATTTCAATGGCGACAAAGGTGCTGCCTGACCTGATAATTATTTCCAGCGTGGCATACAGTACTGGGGCAGTTTTAAGTGGAGAGTGTTGATGTGGTGCCAGTGGGCTGGTTGTCCAGCTTGAACAACCTTCAACAACCCATGACTTGTCTTCCATTCACATGTAACCCTATGGCTGATGTGCAGATAGAATTCACCCTCCTCTTCCAGTGTAATCAGCAGAAATGTTATTTACCTGAACAGACTGGGATTCCAGCCCTGTCACCTCATGGGACATCCAAACAGTGAAGGTTTTAGAACCCACCACCTTGTGGCAAGAGAAGTGAGATTCAATACATTCCAACATTGCTGCTGTTATTCTGTAGGAATGCAGGTGGTTATTTTTAAGTTCTTTATGAAAGACAGTCCATCAATTTAACATGGAACATGCTGAAACAATTATGAAGTAATTAAGTGACTAACTGGTTTGGAGATAACAACTGATGTTTATGTGGCCTGAGGATTATGATGGGGAAAACAGAATGCAAAGCTATATAGAACGCCCAGCCCTGAGGAAAGCAGGAGACAAAGGGGAGTCTGTTGGACAACATCTGTAACGTTGCCAGAACCTGTCAAGATCCTTCTCGTATATCAGGCCCAGGATCATGAGAATCAGGCCTCTAACTCTGAAAATAACTTGTTTTCTCCTTTTTCCAATTCTAAGGAAGGATTTTGGACCTGAAACGTTAACTCGGTTTCTCTTTCCACGGACACTGTCAAACCTTCTGAGTGTTTGCAACACGTTCTGTTGCAGTTACCTTCCCCTAGAGACAGACAATGGGGATTACACTGTTGTGAGGGACAGCGAGGTGTTATCAAGGAATGGCCTGTGGAATGAGATAACTGAGACCCTGCAGAGCAGAAATGTGTTTTTATCTAAATCTCTGAAAATCAATCAGTGAGCTTCTTGCAACTGGACCTGTCATCCTTGATTCAAATCTACAGATTGGAATCAATTATTGAAACAAAATGAGCTTCCACTTACAGGAAGTGCTCTGAACTCCCGAGGGCCACTGAGAATGAAGCATCATATTGCTGTAAGTGATGTTTTAAATAATATTAGTGTCTCTAACATGTGTGCAAACAGTTACATTCAATATTGCTACATCTGCTGTAATATATACTGAAAGTGAAATAGAAGCAGAGAAAGGTTATGTGCAACTTCCATATTCGCAACATGACTAACTCATCCCCAAGCAAGTTACTGCAGAGGGATAGAAACATAGAAAATTAGAAAATAGGTGCAGGAGTAGGCCATTCGGCCCTTCGAGCCTGCACCGCCATTTATTATGATCATGGCTGATCATCCAACTCAGAACCCCGCCCCAGCCTTCCCTCCTTACCCCCTGACCCCTGTAGCCACAAGGGCCATATCTAACTCCCTCTTAAACATAGCCAATGAACTGGCCTCAACTGTTTCCTGTGGCAGAGAATTCCACAGATTCACCACTCTCTGTGTGAAGAAGTTTTTCCTAATCTCGGTCCTAAAAGGCTTCCCCTCTATCCTCAAACTGTGACCCCTCGTTCTGGACTTCCCCAAGTGATAAAGTGATAAAGTGAATATCAAATACTCACCCAGATGTGGAGACGACAGCTGAATGGAGCAAAGGAGAAAGATGCTGCCAGAATGGGCCACAGATCCTTGCAACCCCATTGCGCACCACCCTGCCTCCCTGTGTGGGCTCGACGTGTGTCTGCTCACAGTTTCATGCTAAGGAAGTACGCATTATAGAATCGAACATTTCCAGAAACTTCAGGCATCACACCATATCCACATCTGCTAAACATGAACCTGTTGATGCTACAATATCCCAGTTGGTGGCTCGTTCCCTCAATGGCCACAGCCCCTCAATGCCCAGCCGGGTGCCTCCTACCCTGATGAAGGTTTCTGACTCCACCATGCTTGCAGGGCAAAGAGGTCCAGGACCCACAGCTCTGGGGCAAGAATATTTCTCTCTATCCTTGCTCACCCTTCCACCAATTAATTTAAATCTCTGTCCTCTTACAATTGGTATTGACATTGGTTTATTATAGTCACAGGTACCATGAAAAGCTTGTCTTCCATACTGTTCATACAGCTTACACAGTGCATTGAGGTAGAACAAGGCAAAACAATAACAATGCAGAATGAAGTGTAACAGTCACAGAGAAAGTGCAGTGCAGGTAAGCAATATGATGCAAGATCATAACAAGGTAGATTTTGAGGTTAAGGGTTCATCTCATCATACTAGGGAACCATTCGGTAGTACAAGAGGTCCATACGAGAGTTTGATAACAGCAAGATAGAAGCTTTCTTTGAGCCTAGTGGTATGTGCTTTAAGGCTTTTGTATCTTCTGCCTAATGAGGGGAGGAGAGAGAGTTTCCGGGATGGGTGAAATCTTTGTTTATGCTCCCACACTGACCTGCCCATCCTCGGCCTTCTCCACTGCCAGGGGAGGTCAAACACAAACAAAAGAAACAGAACCTCCTGGGAAAGCAGAATGGGCTGATGTTTCTATTGATCTCTCTGGCAAAGAAAATTAGTCTTTCCTGTACCCTGTGTGTGAGCCTCAAAATTTGTACACAGCACATAGTTCTCCTTTGCTGCAAAGCAAACAACCACAGTCTGGGCAATCTCTCATAACCAGAAACCTCATACTGTATTCTGTTTGGGTAGTCTACAGTTCAGTGACACGAACACAGAATTTTCCAATTTCAAACAAAGACTCCCCTGTGTTCCTCTCCACTTCTTCATACTGGCTATTTCCCCACCACACTCTCAGTTCCAGTGCAGGATCCCAACACGAAACATTGGCCATCCCGCTTCCTCCACAGATGCTGCTCCGCCCTCTAAGTTCATCCAGCAGTTTGTATTGGGCACCACGAGAGCCAGAGGGAGAGCAAGGCAGCCCAGCGTAGGAAGATGGAGATGCCTATCATGAGCACTAATCCTCGGGATAGAAGGCACGGAAAGAATGCTATAGTGAGGGTATGTCAGGCAACAATATCACTGCTGTCATGTCACGCTTAGCATTATAGAGTCATAGAGCACTACAGAACAGAAACAGCCTCTTCGGCCCATCTAGTCTATGCCGACTTGCTCTTGTACCTAGTCCCACCTACCTGCACACAAACCATATCCTCAAAACCCACTCTGTCCACATACTTACACAAATTTCCCTGAAATGTTGCAATTGAACCCGCACCTACTGTTCCTGCTAGCAGCCCGTTCCACACTCACACCCCCATTTGCAGGAAGCTACAGATATCTCATCTTCAGAGATGGCTCTAAGATCGGAAGGCTGCCTCAACCCAAAACTGTCTGGGGCAGTTAAAGCTGGAAGATGGGGAGCAAATTCAAAAATCAGAGGTGCAAAGGGATTTGGGAGCCCTTGTGGAGAATTCCCTAACTCACCTTGCAGGTTGAGTCTATGGCAAGGAAGGCAAATGCAAAGTTAGCATTCATATAAGTACAAGGACGCACAGCTGAGGTTTTATGAGGCATTCGACAAATCACACTTGGATTACTGTGAGCAGTTTTGGGCCCCTTATCTAAGAAAAGATGTGCTGACATTGAAAAGGGTTCAGAGAATGTTCACAAGAATGATTCCAGGAATGAAAGGATTAACATATGAGGAGCGTTTGATGGCTCCGGGCCTGTACTCACTGGAATTTAGAAGAATGAGGGGGATCTCATTGAAACTGATTGAATATTGAAAGGCCCACATGGATTGTATGTGGAGAGGATGTTTCCTATAGTGGGGGAGTCGTGGACCAGAGGGCACAATCTCAGAAGAGAAGAACATCCATTTAGAACAGAGATGAGGAGGAATTTCTTAAGCAAAAAGGTGGTGAATCTGTGCAATTCATTACCACAGATGGCCGTGGAGGCCAAGTCATGGAGTGTATTGAAAGCGGAGGTTAATAAATTCTTGATTAGTCAGGGCATCCAGGGTTACAGGGAGAAGGCAGGAGAATGGGATGAAGAGGGATAATAAATCGGCCATGGTGGAATGGTGGAGCAGACTTGATTGGTCATATAGACTAATTATGCTCCTGTGCCTTCTGGCCTTATAAGAAACTGTAAAGGTTACTTGATGATTGACATGATTGGGCTGAAGGATCCTGTTCCTTCACTGTACAACTCTGACTGTGTGAGTGACGACATCACCTCACCCAAAGATCTTGCAAGCTACTCAAAGAAAGTTCTTGCATGGCTAGAGGCTGAAATCAGAATCAGGTTTATAATCATTGAGATATACAATGAAATTGGTTGTTTTGTAGCAGCAGTACAGTGTAAGACAACACTTACAATAAGAATACATAATAAATAAATAAATAGTGCAAAATGAGAGGAAAATAGTTAGGTATTGTTCATGGGTTCATGGACTATTCAGAAATCTGATGGTGGAGGGGAAGAAGCTTTTCCTAAAACATTGAATGTTCATCTTCAGGCTCCTGTACCTCCTCTCTGATGGTAATAATGAAGAAAGGGCATGTCCTTAATGATGCATGTCCCCAATGATGGATGGCACCTTCTTGAGGCATCTAGCCAAAGGATCCAATCAAAGCTATTTGGGAAGGTTTTAGGCAAGACAAGTTTTGCAAGTCTTGGAATTGGTGCACGGTTGGTTTACTTGGTGCCCCAGTGCCTAGAGTTACCCACAGCTGTAATGATCCACAATAGGGTTCCGGGATAATGGGTGATGGTTGGTTATTGAGAGTGGTGGTTGGTTGGCAGAGTGTTTGCTGCTCAGGCTGAAGCAGCAGATCACTGTACGAACTCTACCGTTGGAGATCACACTGCGACGTGGGCGAGACTCCCCCACTGAGGTGGAGGTCACACACTGCACCAGGGTAGGACCACATTCTGAGAGGTCAGGCCATTCCTTTATTGTAGGTTTGTACAATCGACTTGCCAATAAGGACAATTGATTTAGGTGCTAAATAACATCATCAATGAGAAGCTGGTGCCAAAAGTTCTCCTCATTGACTGGGCACTGACAGTTGCAGCAGGTAGTGTTCATGAGTGAAGTTTGCCAGCCTAGAGTGTGATACCAGATGTGGTACTGTTACAACATGGAAATGACCAAGGTGGGTTCATCTCAACCTTTTCCTGAGGGAAATGATCTCTTCATTGCTCTCATTGGCTTGGAATTTCAGCCTCTCAATACAATATATTCTCTTCTTCTCTCTGCAAACCTTCCCATATTTTAATATCTATTACATTCAGCTGATGGATACCAGTAATGGAAGGCATCCACCCAATGATTCCGGCAGTATAATAGCCGTATATATGTGGACTTGAGAAAACTTCATGTGAAGTGTGGTCCTGTCAGAATAATTGGGAATCGATGTGAATGAACATGGACCATAGAACCAGTACATCACAGAAAAAGGCCCTTCAGCCCACAATGTTGTGCTGATCTAAGATAAAGATCAGTTGCTGATATAGATGAAGGACCAGCAGATGGAGTTTAATCAGGCCAAAGGTTTAGCAGGACGCAGCCTGGATTAGAGGGCATGTGCTATCGTGAGAGGTTGGACAAACTTGGATTATTTTCTCTGGAGGCTGAGGAGAGATCTGATAGAGGTTTCTAAAACTATGAGAGGCATGGATAGACAGCTGAAAACTGGAGGGCATGAAAGGAGGCAAGTTCAAGGGGGTGAAGGGTGAGAAGGGCAGGTTCAAAGGAGATGCGTGGGGCAAGTTTTATTACACATAGAGTGGTGAGTGCCTGGAACGCACTGCCAAGGGTGATAGTAGAGGCTTTTAGACAGCCACATCAATGTGCAGAGAATGAGGGGACGTGGACTTGTGTAGACAGAAGAGATTAGTTTAGTTAGGCTTCACTCATTTACTTAGCTTGGCACAATATTATTATGGTGGCTACAGGAGCCTGTGGCAAGTGACTTATTTCTCGACAACCCATCATCTTCCCACTGTCTATGCTGCCCAAGCCAGTAGTGTGATGGAATGTGCTCCACTTGTCTGGTGAGTGCAGCACCAACAACTCTTAAGAAGCTCGACATCAACCAAATTGGGCTTTACCTTATCTACAGCCCCTAACATTAATTCCCTGCCCGATTGGCACAGCTGTGGTGTGTATCTGCTACACAATACAGAGTAACTCACATAGGTTGCTCTGACAACACCTCCCAAACATACAAGCCCTATCACCAGAAAGGACAAAAGCAGAAGATGCAGGGAACACCACAACTTGCAGCTTCCCCTCCAAGTCATGTATCAACCTGATTTGGATCTTCAACATCGCTGAGTTGAAATCCTGAAACTCCCTTGTCAACAGCACCACAAAAGTGCCTTCACCTGAATGACTGCAGCAGCTCAGGACTGAAGATCATTGGTACCTCCTCAGGCTCTTGCACCCTCCTCAGGTGACCTCCGGGAGCTCTAGGGCTTCTTGAGTGCATCTCTACCACTGTGCTCAGAGGTTGCCAGCAGTCAGTCAAGGTGGTTTTGAAGAAGTTTTGAGAAAATCCTTGAAACAACTTCTCAGTTCTCCTGCAAATCTCTTGCTGTATTTCACATGTTTGGGACCAAGATACGCAGCCATGTGGCTTGCTCATGGACCAAGGTAGGTGTGATCAGTGCCTCCATGTCGTGGATGTTGGCCTGGGAGAGGACTCGGCCATTAGTTCACAAACCCTGCCACTGTCTCACCTCCACTCCACTATTGAGATTGTAGGGGATGAGGTGAAGCATAAGAAGACGAGGAAAGAAGCACTAAGTGGTAGATCCACACCTGAAATAGCTCCCTGCCACTTTTCAGCAGGGATTTTATCTGGGACAAAAGTTTTGTTTTCTGTTAGTAACTGACATTTTGCCCTCTAGGAGGGCTGGGAGAGTGCCATGATGGATAGTGCTGTTGGATGGAATCAAGGAAGATCCCATCAAACCCATCATAGCTTAGGTTCAGGAGATCTTCAACGTGGTTTGTTTAGTGAGACTACCTCAATGTGCTGATAAACTATGGCCCATTCTTGGCTCTTAACGAATGGGTTCAGATATAGGTGGTTTTGACACCTATGGCACAGTAGCATAATGTTTAGCACTAACTTTACAGCACCAGTGATGAGCAATCAGGGTTCGATTCCCACCACTGTCTGTAAGGAGTTTGTACATTCTCCCCATGACTGTGTGGGTTTCTTCCTGGTGTTCCGGTTTCCTCCACATTCCAAAGACGTACTTTGTATGGGCTAGGGTTACTATATTGTAGGCATGCTATGTTGACACTGGAAGCATGGCAACACTTCTTTTTTTGGAAAGTCAAAGGTTGGGATATAGGAGTGAAGTTCAGAACCTCTTTCAAAGTTCAAATTTCAATGTGTTATCAAAGTACATATATTTCAACATATACAGCCCTGAGATTCATTTTCTTGTGAGTATACTCAATAAATCCATAATAGAATAACAATCATAATAGAATCAATGAAAGACCGCACCAACTTGGGCTTTCAACCAGTGTACAAAACAAAAAAACACAACAGGATCCACAAGAACCCTGCCCAACAAAGACCGACATCCACTGTGCGAGAAAAGAACAAATCGAGCAAACAATAAACAATGTAAACAATAATTTTAAATCTGACATTAATAACCTTTTGTAAATCAATACTGTTATAAGATACAGGGAAAAAAAAAGATCAAATTTAGCTGGACCACAAATGATCTCTTTCAGTGGTGAAGTTGGAAGAGTGGATCAATGACCTTCCCTTGTCCAAAATTCCTCCTCATCACTGTCCTCATTCACCTGTTGTGCATCAGCACCATTGGACAATTTCTCTTCTCGCTGGGAGCAGGTCCTGCTCCAAACCTGCCATTACTTCCATAAGGCCGTTAATGAGAGTAAGAATCCAACTTCTCGATCAGATCTGGAGAGCTTTAATCAGGGGATTGGCCTGTTCATCTTTGATACTGATCACCTTTGAATGCATCATTCTCATCAATTCCTTCATCTAATCCCAGTTCGCCCTGCAGTATTTTACCAGCCCAGTGTCTGCAGTGACACATTGCGGAGGGTTCTCATGGTTGAAAGATCCTATCACATGGTGAGATTCAGAGCCATCAGAGTGAACTTAACTGGAACAGTATGATAAAGTCAAACATCTAGACATTTTTCCAACAATAATTCATATCCTCTGAACAGAAACAAGCTCCACAATATGCCAAAGACTGCTGAAAGAGGTTTTATGTTACTGCTTCCAAAGGACTTCTGTGAAGAACTTCAAACTTCCAGCACATAACAGGAGAGTTACACAACATTAAGGAAGATTACTGTAGGCATCCACTCAAAACCTGACACAACATGAGATGGCAGTGTGATGGGACGTGATTAATCTTGTCTCATTAAGCAGCTTTGGTAACCAGAAAAGCATGGCATTGCTGGTACTTCTTGGGCAATTGAACTTATGGTTGGTGGACCCACCCTACAGCTTTATGATCTAAATCCACACCCCTTGGATACTGTACTTCATGACCATGGGATTCTGTGTGTCAAGCATCAATGACCGATGCACAGCACAAATTGGTTTAGTTGGTTCATGAATTCCTCGTTTCAGACCAAGTGCTTCCTTTTAATGTCAGTTCTTGGTGACTGATACTTTAAAATCTGTTTGCCAATTCCTGAGGCCAGGGTCTTTAACTCTTTAATTGTGCTCCCACAAAACACTTATCATCTATTAATAAGATTGGGAACACCGGAGTGCTTCAAAAGGCACAGATATGAAGTATCCATCTGAGGCAGAAGATTTCTTCCAGTATATCTGGTTTAGAGTTTTTAAAAATCCCTCCCTACAAACTCTTAATAGACCGAGTGGCAGAGGTGACACTGAGCTCCACACCATGCAGCTCAGAAGATCTTTGTTGCAGGGGTCCAGACTCTCTGACCAACAGCAGTAGGGAGGGATCCTTCAGCACGGAGGGCAGTTTTTAATGCACAAAGATAATCTGTAATACAATTATTATTTCCCATTGCAACAAACCCATGTTACACCTTATAATTAACTTGCAACGTTCAGTTGTCAGTGCTGGTTGGCTGTAACACCTCTCCAACTTATTCATCTTCCTATGATCCAGTGATCAGCTGACACGTGATAGCAGAAGACTAACAGCAGTGGTGTCTCAGCAAGGAATGAGATCTTGAGTCAGTGCAGATCTTGGCTGGAGAGGTTGGTGCAGGTTGGGAGAAACCCATTCACTGTTTACGGGACAAAGGAACTGGTAGATGCTCAGCGGGTGGACAGGTGTTGGAAATTTGCAAGTGTGAGCAGAGGTAAAGAAAGGGACAAAATAATTTCTCTACCTCTCTTCTCATGGACACAAACTTGGACAGTTAACTAAAACTTGAGAGGACATTACTTGATGTCTTCATTGAGGCAGAATCTTCTTGGGAATTTGCAAGGGGTAGGGATAAGGAGCTGTGGTAGAGAGAAGGTTTTCCTCATTCATCCACTGTAGTGTCTGCAGCTGTTCCATTCACATGGTGTGTTCTGAGGACTTTTCTGGATTTTTTCCAACAGTTTCCAAAATAAATATGCCAATTTGTCATTTTGACCTAGTTACAAGTGATCCCCAGGCTAAGAAGATTAATTTTCAGAATCAGAATCAGGTTTGACATCACTGGCGTATGTCGTGAAATTTGTTGTTTTGCGGCAACAGTACATTGCAATAGTTAGAGAGTGGCAAAGAGAAAGTCACTGTTGAAAAAATCTCACATGGAATCTCGGCTAGAGTTTTCCAGAAGGCATGTGGGAAGATTCTATGGTCTGATGAAACCAAAACTGAGCTTTTAGGCCATCAGACTAAATGCTATGTTTGGCATAAGCCAAACACCGCACATCATCTAAAGCACACCATCCCAATCATGAAGCATGGTGGTGGCTGCATCATGCTGTGGGGATGCTTCACTGCAGCAGACCCTGAAAGGTTTGTGAAGGTAGAGGGTAAAATGAATGCAGCAAAATGTGGGGAAATCCTGGAGGAAAACCTGATGCAGTCTGTAAGAGAACTGCGACTTGAGAGAAGATTTGTTTTCCAGCAAGACAATGACCCCAAGTATAAAACCAAAGCTACACAGGAATGGCTTGAAAACAACAAAGTTAATGTTCTGGAGTGGTCAAGTCAGAGTCCAGACCTCAATCCAATTGAGAATTTGTGACTGGACTTGAATAGGGCTGTTCATTCGTGATCCCCATTCAATCTGACAGAGCTTGAACAGTTTTGTAAAGAATGGGGAAAAATTGCAATGTCCAAATGTACAAAGCTGATAGAGGCCGATCCACACAGACTCAAGGCTGTAATTGGTGCCAAAGGTTCACATACTAAATACTGACTTGAAGGGGGTGAGTAATTATGCAATCAATTATTTTGTGTTTTATATTTGAAATTAATTTAGATCACTTTGTAGAGATCTCTTTTCACTTTGACACGAAATAGTCTTTTTCTGTTGATCAGTGTCAAAAAAGCCAGATTAAATCCACTGAGATTTAATGTTGTAAAACAATAAAACATGAAAAATTCCAGGGGGAGGTGAATACTTTTTATAAGCACTGTAATGAAAAAATCTATTAAATACAATAAGAATATATGTGTGTTCATGGGTTCATTGTCCATTCAGAAATCTGATCATGCTGGGGAAGAAGTTGTTCCTAAAATGTTGAGTGTGTGTTTTCTGGCTCCTGTACCTCCTCCTTGATGGTAGCAATGAGAAGAGAGCATGTCCTGGGTGAAGAAGGTCCTTAATGATGAATGTTCCCTTTTTGAAGATGTCCTCGATGCTGAGGAGGCCAGTGCCCATGATAGAGCTGGTAACTGCATCAATATGTTGGGCCCAAGATAGATCTTAAAAGATATGACACCTAGGAACTTGAACCTGCTCACCCTCTCCATTGCTGATCCCTTGATGAAGACTGTTGTGTGCTCTCTTGATTTCCACTTCCTGAAGTCCACAATCAATTCCTTGATTGCCATGGATTCCTTGGTATTACTGATTAATTTTAGTTAGACCTGTGAATATTTGGTGCATCAAACTATATTTGCTGGATTAAGTTGAGGAACAGAACCTGTAAGTTAACAGGTCCCAGACTTTGGGCTGAGGAATGGTGTGCAGATGATTTGTTTGTCAGATGTACCAAAATTCTTGAAGTACAGACCTTTCAGCAGCTTGCTTTGGAAACAATTAAAAGTGATTATGCTTTTTGTGCTTTCCAAAAAGAAACAAATGACCATTAATCAGCGGTTTGTGGGGAACAACAAAGTGGGAAATTTCCCTGTTGTTTATATTGTTGAATTCTTTTTTAAAACTGCTTCCCACTTTATTACCACTCTTTGCCTCCTGCCAATCAGCCAAGGCTCTATCCATGCTAGTATCTTTCCTGTAATACCATGGGCTCGTAGCTTATTAAGCAGCCTCATGTGTGTCACCTTGTCAAAGGCCTTCTGAAAATCCAAGTACAAAATCCTACTTGTTATTTCCTCAAAGAATTCCCTGTGGAATACCACTAGTCAACAGCAGCCTTCTTTGTGATGTTACTTATGTGCTGGTCGCAGGACAGATCCTCTGAAATGTTAACACCAAGGAATTTAATTTCACTGACCCTCTCCACTTCTGATTCCCAAATGAGGACTGGCTAATGGACTCCCGATTTCTTCCTCCTGTAGTCAATAATCAGCTCCTTGGTTTTGCAGGTGCTGAGTGAGAGATTATCGTTGTGGAAGTATTCAACCAAATTTCAAAATTCAACCTCCTATATGCCAATTTGTCTCCACTTTGATTCGGCCAATGACAGTGGTGTTGGCAGCAAACTTAAATGTGGCATTGGAACTGTACTTAGCCATACAGTCAGAAGAGTAAAGCAAATAGAGCAGGGGACCTTGTGGGTGCACCTGTGCGGATGGTGATTGTGGAGGAGATGTTGTTGCCAATCCATATTGACTGAGGTCTGCAAGTGAGGAAATCAAAGTTCCAGTTGCACAGGAGGGACCAAGATTTAGGTCCAGGAGCTGATTGATGAGTTTTGAAGGGATGATATTGTCGAATGCCGAGCTGTAGTCAATGAAGAACATCCTGTCCAGATGTTCCAGGGTTGATTGAAAAGCCAGCAAAATGACATCTGTTGACCTGTTATGACAGTAGGCAAATTTGAGCAGATCCAAGTCACTCCTCAGGCAGGAGTTAGTATGCTTCACGGCCAACCTCACAAAGCACTTCATCACACTGGATGTACATCCAGTGGCCACTTTATTAGGTACACCTGTACACCTATTCGTTAATGCAAAATCTAATCAGCCAATCATGCAACAGCAACTCAATGCATAAAAGCATGCAGACATGGTCTAAAGATTCAGTTGTTGTTCAGACCAAACATCAGAACGGGGAAGAAATGTGATCTAAGTGCCTTTGACCATGGAATGATTGTTGGTGCCAGACAGAGTAGTTTGAATATCTCAGAAACTGCTGATCTCCTGGGATTTTCGTGCACAACAATATCTAGAGCTTACAGAGAATGGTTCAAAAAACAAAAAAAAAATCCAGTGAGTGACAGTTCTGTGGGCAAGAATGCCTTGTTAATGAGAGAGGTCAGAGGAGAATGGTCAAATTGATTCAAGGTGACAGGAAGGCAACAGTAACTCAAATAACCATACATTATAACAGTGGTGTGCAGAAGAGCATCTCTGGATGCACAACATTTCAAATCTTGTAGTGGATGGGCTACAGCAGCCAGCAGAAGACCACGAACATACACGAAGCGACCACTTTATTAGGTGCAGGAGATACCTAATAAAGTGGTCACTGAGTGTAAGTGCTACTGGATGATAGTCATTGAGGGCAGGTTACCACGTTTTTCCTGGGCACCGGTAAGACTGAAGCCTGCTTCAAGCAGGTGGGCACCTCAGACTGCCAGATCTACAGGATGAATATGTCAGTAAACACTCCAGCCAGTTGCACAGGTCTTCAATGTTCGGCCATGTACGCCATCTGGGCCAGACGCTTCCAGCGGGGTCACCCGCTCACATCAGCCGCGGAGACTGGGATTGTTGTGAAATGTAGGGGTTTGTGAAGGTGCCTCCATGTTCTGTCGATCAAAATGAGCATAAACAGGCATTGAGCTCATCTGAGTGAAACCTTGTTATCATTCATTTTGCTTGGTTTTGCTTTGTAGGAGGTGATGGCACTCAAGTCCTGCCACGGCTGTCTGTGATTCAATGCACACAAAATGCTGAAGGAACTCGGTAGGTCAGACCACAAGCATCTATGGAAACAGTGAACGTTTCGGGCCGAGACCCTTCATCAGGACTGAAAAGGAAGGGGGAAGATACCAAATAAAAATGTGGAGGGACTAGCAAGAAGGTGATAGGTGAAGCCAAGTGGGTGGAGAAGAAGGAATTTGATAGGAGAGGAGAGTTGACCGTGGCAGAAAGGGAAGAAGGAGGAGCACCAGGGGGACGTGATAGGCAGGTGAGGAGAAGAGGTAAGAGGCCAGAGGGGGAAATAGAAGAAGAGGGAAGGGGAAGGGAAAAAATTACTGGAAGGAGAAATCAATGTTCATGCCATCAGATTGGAGGCTACCTAGATGGAATATAAGGTGTTGCTCCCCCACCCTGAGAGTGGCTTCATTGCAGCAGAAGAGGAGACAATGGACTGACATGTCGGAACAGGAATTAAAATGGTTGGCCATTCGTAATTATGCTTTTGGTGGGTGGGGCAAAGGTGCATGACAAAGCAGTCCCCCAATTTACGTCAGGTCTCACCAATGTAGAGCAGGCTACATCGGGAACACCGAATACAATAGACGACCCCAACAGATTCACAGGTGAAGTGTTGCCTCACTTGGAAGGACTGTTTGGGGCCCTGAATGGAGCTGAGGGAGGATGTGAATGGGCAGGTGTAGCATTTCTGTCGCTTGCAGGGATATGTGCAAGGAAGGAGATTAGTGGAGAGGGGTGAATGGTCAGGGGAATCAGAGGGAGTGATCCCCGCAGAAAGTGAAGTTAAAGATGTGCTTGGTGAAGATAGCAAAAGCTGCGGAGAATGATATGTTGGACGCAGGGGGTCATGGGGTGGTAGGTGAGGACAGGAGGAACTGGGCTGGACTGGAACCAATGTCCTAGGGGGAGCGTTTGCTGCTGTTGTTCAGGAGGATTTAAACTAATGTGGCAGGGGGATGGGAACAAGTGCAGAGAGAGAGAGGGGTGCAGAATGAGGGTAGAAGAAAAAGTAGTAAGGTGAAAAGTAAAAGTGGCAGGCAGGCAAATCCAAGGCAAAAATCAAAAAGGGCCACTTTTCAACATAATTGTATAAGGGCTAAGAGTGTTGTAAAAGCAAGCCTGAAGGCTTTGTGGGTCAAAGCAAGGAGCATTCGTAACAAGGTGGATGAATTGAATGTGCAGATAGTTATTAATGAATATGATATAGTTGGGATCACAGAGACATGGCTCCAGGGTGACCAAGGATGGGAGCTCAACATTCAGGGATATTCAATATTCAGGAGGGATAGACATGAAAGAAAAGGAGGTGGGGTGGCATTGCTGGTTAGAGAGGAGATTAACGCAATAGAAAGGAAGGACATAAGCCGGGAGGATGTGGAATCGATATGGGTAGAGCAACATAACACTAAGGGGCAGAAAATACTGGTGGGAGTTGTGTACAGGCCACCTAACAGTAGTAGTGAGGTTGGGGATGGCATTAAGCAGGAAATTAGAAATGTGTGCAATAAAGGAACAGCAGTTAGAATGGGTAACTTCAATCTACATGTAGATTGGGTGAACCAAATTGGTAAGGGTGCTGAGGAAGAGGATTTCTTTGAATGTATGCGAGATGATTTTCTGAACCAACATGTCGAGGAACCAACTAGAGAGCAGGCCATTCCAGACGGGATATTGAGCAATGAGGAAGGGTTAGATAGCAATCTTGTCATGCAAAACCCCTTGGGTAAGAGTGACCCAAGGGGAATATGGTGGAATTCTTCATTAAGATGGAGAGTGACATAGTTAATTCAGAAACAAAGGTTCTGAACTTAAAGAAGGGTAACTTTGAAGGTATGAGACGTGAACTAGCTAAGATAGACTGGCAAATGACACTTAAAGTGTTGACAGTGGATATGCAATGGCAAGCATTTAAAGATCGCATGGATGAACTACAACAATTGTTCATCCCAGTTTGGCAAAAGAATAAATCAGGGGAGGTAGTGCACCCGTGGCTGACAAGGGAAATTAGGGATAGTATCAATTCCAAAGAAGAAGCACACAAATTAGCCAGAAAAAGCGGCTCACCTGAGGACTGGGAGAAATTCAGAGTCCAGCACAGGAGGACAAAGGGCTTAATTAGGAAGGGGAAAAAAGATTATGAGAGAAAACTGGCAGGGAACATAAAAACTGACTGTAAAAGCTTTTATAGATATGTGAAAAGAAAAAGATTGGTTAAGACAAATGTAGGTCCCTTACAGTCAGAAACAGGTGAATTGATCATGGGGAACAAGGACATGGCAGACCAATTGAATAACTACTTTGGTTCTTTATTCACTAAGGAGGACACAAATAATTTTCCGGAAATAGTAGGGGACCAAGGTCTAGTGAGATGGAGGAACTGAGGGAAATACATGTTAGTAGGGAAGTGGTGTTAGGTAAATTGAAGGGATTGAAGGCAGATAAATCCCCAGGGCCAGATGGTCTGCAGCCTAGAGTGCTTAAGGAAGTAGCCCAAGAAATAGTGGATGCATTAGTGATAATTTTTCAAAACTCTTTAGATTCTGGACTAGTTCCTGAGGATTGGAGGGTGGCTAATGTAACCCCACTTTTTAAAAAAGGAGGGAGAGAGAAACCGGGGAATTATAGACCGGTTAGCCTGACATCGGTGGTGGGGAAAATGCTAGAATCAGTTATCAAAGATGTGATAACAGCACATTTGGAAAGCGGTGAAATCATCGGACAAAGTCAGCATGGATTTGTGAAAGGAAAATCATGTCTGATGAATCTTATAGAATTTTTTGAGGATGTAATTAGTAGAGTGGATAGGGGAGAACCAATGGATGTGGTATATTTGGATTTTCAAAAGGCTTTTGACAAGATCCCAAACAGGAGATTAGTGTGCAAACTTAAAGCACATGGTATTGGGGGTATGGTATTGATGTGGATAGAGAATTGGTTAGCAGACAGGAAGTAAAGAGTGGGAATAAACGGGACCTTTTCAGAATGGCAGACAGTGACTAGCGGGGTACCGCAAGGCTCAGTGCTGGGACCCCAGTTGTTTACAATATATATTAATGATTTAGGCGAGGGAATTAAATGCAGCATCTCCAAGTTTGCGGATGACACAAAGCTGGGCGGCAGTGTTAACTGTGAGGAGGATGCTGAAGATGCAGGGTGACTTGGATAGGTTAGGTGAGTGGGCAAATTCATGGCAGATGCAATTTAATGTGGATAAATGTGAGGTTATCCACTTTGGTGGCAAGAACAGGAAAACAGATTATTATCTGAATAGTGGCTGATTAGGAAAGGGGAGGTGCAACGAGACCTGGGTGTCATTATACATCAGTCATTGAAAGTGGGCATGCAGGTACAGCAGGCGGTGAAAAAGGCGAATGGTATGTTGGCATTCATAGCAAGAGGACTCGAGTACAGGAGCAGGGAGGTTCTACTGCAGTTGTACAAGGCCTTGGTGAGACCACACCTGGAGTATTGTGTGCAGTTTTGGTCCCCTAATCTGAGGAAAGACATCCTTGCCATAGAGGGAGTACAAAGAAGGTTCTCCAGATTGATTCCTGGGACGGCAGGACTTTCATACGAAGAAAGACTAGATTGACTAGGCTTATACTCGCCAAAATTTAGAAGATTGAGGGGGGATCTTATTGAAGCGTATAAAATTCTAAAGGGATTGGGCAGGCTAGATGCAGGAAGATTGTTCCTGATGTTGGGGAAGTCCAGAACGAGGGGTCACGGTTTAAGAATAAAGGGGAAGCCTTTTAGGACCGAGATGAGGAAAAACTTCTTCACACAGAGAGTGGTGAATCTGTGGAATTCTCTGCCACAGGAAACAGTTGAGGCCAGTTCATTGGCTATATTTAAGAGGGAGTTAGATATGGCCTTTGTGACTAAAGGGATCAGAGGGTATGGAGACAACAGGAATTCTGCAGATGCTGGAAATTCAAGCAACACACATAAAAGTTGCTGGTGAACGCAGCAGGCCAGGCAGCATCTTTAGCAAGAGGTGCAGTCGACGTTTCAGGCCGAGACCCTTCGTCAGGACTAACTGAAGGAAGAGTCACTCTTCCTTCAGTTAGTCCTGACGAAGGGTCTCGGCCTGAAACGTCGACTGCACCTCTTCCTAAAGATGCTGCCTGGCCTGCTGCGTTCACCAGCAACTTTTAAGAGGGTATGGAGAGAAGGCTTGTACAGGGTTCTGAGTTGGATGATCAGCCATGATCATACTGAATGGCGGTGCAGGCTTGAAGGGCTGAATAGCCTACTCCTGCACCTATTTTCTATGTTTCTATGTTTCTATCCTTCTTTCTTCAAAGAAGTGGAACACCACTCGTCACCGGCAGCCAACCAGGATAGGCCCCCTTTATTCGCATTCTTTGCCTCGTGCCAATCAGCCAATCTTCTACCCATGCTTGTATCTTTCCTGCAAGCAGCCTTATGTGTGGCACCTTGTTGAAGAGGTATGCTACCTCTTTCTGTGGATTTGATTTCATTTTTTACCAGCAGAGCCACCCCACCCCCTCTGATTACCTGCCAGTCCTTTCAATACAAGGTGTATCCTTAGATGTGTGCATGTGTGTGTGTCTGTGGGGGCTTGTGGGAGTGTGTATGATGCTGTGTGTTTGGGTGTGTGAGTGTGTGTGCGTGTATGTGTACGTGTGGTTGGTAGTTGGGGCTCTGAATGGTGTAAGACCTCTTGAGTTTTGTTAGTTCTACATTCACCCGACAGCTGAGGAGAATGAGGTCATCACTGATGTAGAAATATAGATTAATGAAGTGGTTTAAGCACCCCACTCCACCCACACCTGGTGTCCGCCCCATCTCTTGCCTGCCCCACCCTGTGTCCACTCCATTCAGGTCAATCCCACTCTATGTCTGTCCCACCCCACTGTGTATCCACCCCATCCTTCAGCCTGTACTGTACTGAGTTTCAGGGGCTGCACATCATCTTCCCTCTGGACAAACCACTGCCTTAGGGACTTCATGTCAAGTTTTATAACTTCACGTAACTTCGGAAGTGTATGGACATGCACTTTAGTAGAAGGAATAAAGGTGTAGACTATATTCTAAACGGGGAGAAAATTCAAAATTCAGAGGTGCAAGGGGACTTGGGAGCCCTTGTGCAGGATTCCCTGAAGGTTAACTTGCAGATTGAGTCAGTGGTGAGGAAGGCAAATGAGTGTTAGCATTAGTTTCAAGAGGACTACAATATAAGAGCAAGGATGTGATGCTGAGGCTTTATAAGGCATTAGTCAGACCGCACTTGGAGAACTGTGAGCAGTTTTGGGCCCCTTATCTCAGAAAGGATATGCTGGCATTGGAGAGGGTCGAGAGGAGGTTCATGAGAATGATTCCAGGAATGGAAGGGTTAAAGTATGAGAAGTGTCTGATGGCTCTGAAGGTGCTAGGCCTGTACTCACTGAGAGGGGAATCTCACTGAAACTTACCAAATATTGAAAGGCCTAGACAGAGTGGATGTGGAGGGAATGTTTTCTGTAGTGGGGGAGTCTCGGACCAGAGTGCACGGACTCAAAATAGAGGGACGTTAATTTAGAACAAAGATGAGAAGGAATTTCTTTAACCAGAGGGTGTTTCATTGCCACAGACAGCTGTGGAGGCCAAGTCATTGAGTATATTTAAAGCAGAAGTTGATAGGTTCTTGATTAGTCAGGCATTGGTAGGTTACGGGGAGAATGGAGGAGAATGGGGTTGAGAGGGATAACAAATCAACCACTATGGAATTGTAGAGAAGACATGATGGGCTGAGTGGCCTCATTCTGCTCCTACAGTATGTCTTATGATCTTATGGTCACACACACGCACAAACACATGAATGTGGTCACTGCTTCTGGACCAGGGCTTAGGTAGGAACCGACAGAAATCCAGGCATCCAAGGCTCCCTGTGGGCAGATGCGCTGGCACCTCCCAGAATGCTCAGAATAGACTAGTCTGGAAGCAATGTTCACCTCCTCCGCTACATACAGTATACAATGAGGTGAATTGGGCAACACATTGTAGATGCGATGAACAACTAGCATTTGACTTCTTTCTCTACCCCATCCTCACCACTGAAACCAGGTTTGTACTGTAGGTTGGTGAGCAGAATGTATCAGGCCTCTCTGCTGGTACATCAACTACACCCCTCTTCATTTCAGTGGGGTTACCCGACTTTACTAAATGCATTTCTATCTTTCACTGTATATTTACATTTGAATTAATTAACAACAGATAACTTTTGATCATATTTAATTATTTAAAATAAATTTAAGTATGAGTGCAACAGCAGAGCAGGTTGCACCTCAGCACATCCTGGACATAGAGTGCACGCAGTCTCTGAAGAAAGACAGGTACAGCTGTTCCACGGCACAGCACAATGTTTATTCTTGTGTGGGAACAGTTGTGGAAAGAAAGGTACTGACAGTCAAGCAATGAAAAAGAGTCATAGAGTTGTCAGGTTATGTGACTATAACAAGCATCATACCAAAGTACACTAATCCCACTTGTCTGCATTAATTCCATTTCCCCCTGTGTCATGCTCATACCTGCCCAGGTGCCTCTTAAATGTTGTTATTATTCCTACCACCACTATCTCCTCTTGCGGCTCATATCAGATATCAACTACTCCTTGTGTGAAGAATTTATTCTGCTGCTCTGTCTCACCTTGATTTAGACAGCCCATCATGGGAAGCAGATTCTGGGTATTGACTTTATTGATGCCCATCATAATTTTATAAACCTTTCGTCTGGTCACCTCCCAGCCTCCTTTGCTTCAGGGAAAACAGCCCCAGCATATCCAATCTCTCCCCGTAAGCCAAACTCTCCATTCCAGGCAACATTCTTCTGAATCTTTTCCACAGCCTCTCCAGCTTAGTATCTTCCCTGTAGTGTGCAGCAAGCAGAATTGCACACAATACTCCAAGTGTGATCTAACCAACATATTGTGCAACTGTAACAAGAAGTCCCAACTTCTGCATGCAATGCTAGTGAAGGTATGTATGCCATTTACCTTCTTTACCATCCTGCCTACCTGTGTACTTTCACTCCAAGGCCTTTCTGATGGACAAATCTCCCAAGTGTCCTGCAATTCACTATGGATATCCTGTCTTGTTTTAAATTCCCAGAATATATTACCTCACCCTCGTCTGAGTTAAACTCCATCTGCCACTCCTTTGCCCGCTTTTCCAGATCATTTAGATCCTCTGGTAACCTTGGCCGATCTTCTTCACTGCCCACTATGCAATTTTGGTTCCATTTGAAAACTTACTTATCATGCTGTCTACATTCTCTCCAAATCATTAATATGCATGACAAAATAAAGAGGAACTGGCATCAATCTCAGCAGCACAGCACAGGTCACAGATCTCCATTCTGAAAAAGAACCTCCATTAACATCCTTTGCATCCTATTCACCAAGCCAAATTTGTATCTATTTTGCTGTAGCACCCTGGATCCAATGTGTTCTAACCCTCTAAAACCAGCTTAGCAAGCTGTAACTTGTCAAAGGCCTTGTTAAAGTCTATGTAGACATCAGCTACCCCCCTGCTCTCATTAATTCTCTTGGTCAGCTCTTCAAACAATGGAATCAAATTCATGAGACTCAATTCTTGAAACATAAAGCCGTGTTGACTAATCCTGAATAGTCCTTACATTTCTAAATGCAAACAAATCTTATCCTTCAGAATCCATTCCAATCAATATTAGGGAAGTTGAAGTCACCCAATACAACAACTCTGTCAGTTTTGCATCTTTCCAAAGTCTGCCTCCCGATCTGTTCCTTGGTGTCTCTGTTGCTAATACCCTCAATAGAGCAGGGCCTCCCAACCTGGGGTCCATGGACCTGTTGCTTAATGGTATTGGTCCATGGCAAAAAAAAAGTTGGGAACCTTTGCAATAGAATGATTGCTCCCTTTCTGTTTCTGACTTCCAGCCAAGCTAACTCAGAAGGCAATACCTCAATAATGTCCTTCCTTTCTGTAATGCCACTCCCCACCTCTTTACCTCTCTCCATATCCATTTTAAAACGTCTTAACCCCAGAACATCCAGCAACTATTCCTGTCCTTGTGACAGCCAACTCTCTGTAATGGCCACAACATCGTAGTTCCATGTACTGACCCATGCTCAAAGTTTATTGCCTTTGTTCCTGATTCTTCTTCCATTAAAATAGACACATTTCAACCCATCCCACTGACTGAAATTTTGCCTGATCAACTGCTTATCCTTCCGCACAGTCTTTCTACATGCTGCACCTACCAACTGCCCCATCCTCTGACCCATCACTCTGGTTCCCATCCTCTGCCAAACTAGTTTAAACCCTCCCAAACAGCTCTAGCTAACCCAACAGCAAGGATATTGTTCCCCCTTGAGTTTGGGTGTAACCTGTTCCATTTACACAGGTCGCACCTTCCCCAGAGGAGATAATGATCTACAAATCTGAGCCCCCCGCTCCAATTCCTCAGTCACACATTCATCTGCCAAATCATCCTATTCTTATTCTCACAGGTGTTTGGCACAGGCACCAATCCAGATAACTTCTCCCGTGGCCCTGCTTTTCAGCTTCCTACCTATATTCTTCTCTTCAGAACCTCATCCCTTTTTATACCTATGTCATTGGCACCAAAATGTACCAAGACTTCTGGCTGCTCATACTCCCCCTTAAGAACGCTGGGGACCCAGTCTAAGGCATCCCTGATCGTGGCACCTGGGAAGCAACATGCCATCGAAGTATCCCTTTCATATCCACAAAACCTCCTGCCTGGTCCTCTCATTATTGAATCCCCTATCACCAATGCACTCCTCATCTCCCCCCCCCCACTTCCCTTCTGAGGCACAGAGCCAGATTCTGTGCCAGGGACCTGGTCACTGCGGCAGAATCCAAAGCAATATTCTTATTATTGAGGGGAATGGCCATTGTGGACTCTGTACTATCCCCCTATTCCTTTCCATTTTCCTGACAGTCACTCAACTATCTGCCTCCTGCAACTTAGTTGTGACTACTTCCCTGTAGCCCTTATCTATCACCTCCTCAATTTCCTGTATGAGCCAAAGGTCATCCAGCTCCAGCTCCGGTTCCCTAACCCCGTTTTGTAAGGAGCTGCGCCCTGATGTACTTCTCACAGACATAGCAAACAGGAGACTGGAGGTATGCCACATCTCCCATATCTTACATGAGGAGCACCCCACTGACCTGGGATCCATTCTCACTACTCTAGCTAGGCACTGATAGACAAAGAAAGAGAAACCTGACAAAAACCCCAACATAGCCTCTGCCTCTCCTCTCCAAAGCTGCTTGAGTGAACACCTCAGTTCCCCACTCAAACCCTGTCCCACTCCAACAAAGGCTGCTCCCACAATGGCTGCTCTGCTTAAACCGACTTATTTTTACTGGTCCTTGCCAAGTGCCTAATAATCCAAATGATCAGAAGCTCCGCAGAAAATCCTGACAGTCCCTGCTTGTTTTTTATAGTTGGAAAGCTTAGCTTTATTTGTCATATTTACATCAAAACATTGAAACATACAGTGAAATATGTCGTTTTCATCAACAAGCAACACAGTCTGAGGATGTGCTGGGGGCAGCCTATAAGTTTCACCAACCTATCATGCGCAGTAACTCTAACCTATGTCCTATAACCTATAATCTATGCCCTAACCTATAACCTATAGAGTGACCTCATTGAAACCTATCAAATGGTGAAAGGCCTTGACAGAGTGGATGTAGAGAGGATGTTTCCTGTGGTGGGTGAGTCTGAGACCAGAGGACACAGCCTCAGAATAGAGGGGTGTCCTTTTAGAACGGAGATGAGGAGGAATTTCTTTAGCCAGAGAGTGGTGAATCTGTGGAATTCTTTGCCACAGGCAGCCATGAAGGCCAAGGCTTTATGTATATTTAAGGCAGAGGCTGATATATTCTTGATTAGTCAGGGTGTGAAGGGATATAGGGAGAAGGCAGGAGATTGGGGCTGAGAGAAAAAAAAAAGATCAGCCATGATGAAATGGCAGAGCAGACTCGATAGGCCAAATGGCCTAATCCTGCTCCTACATCTTATTGTCTGACGGCCTTCTGTCTTTAGATTGTAGGATGAGACTGGAGCACCCGGAGGTAACCCATACGGTCGTGAAGAGAACGTACAAACTACTTGCAGACAGCACCGGAAATTTATCGCTGATCACTGGCTCTGTAAAGTGATTGTGCTGATGACTACGGTACCGTGCCAACTTCCTTTATAGTATCCTTAAAGCTAGAAAAATATTAATAAGGAGAAACAAGAGGAGTGCATTTTTGATTTGGATTGTCAATTTCAACTACGTAAATATACATGTGCAATTAATCATTTCCAGATACATCAGGGCTTGACATTGACTTTTTCCTTTTCCAACTAAAATGGATAATTGCACAATTAATAGGGCTATATACACCTATCTGTTCACTGATCTGTTTATGTTCTCCTGATCCCTTGCCTAGTCTCAGCACTATTTACTACAACTCCGTGTTTTGTATGACCTTCCAGGTCATTTATGTCAAAGAAGAGCCTTAACATTAATACAGTACACTGTAGCGTACTTTTCACCTGCACTAATGGGAGGGCAGAGCCTTGGAGGAAAAGATTCGAGACATGAGCACTAGTGTTGTATGGTCATATGGTACTGTTCACAGAGGCCTGGATGAACTAAGTGTTTTGTCTTATTGTTCATTTTTCTGTAATATTGAAACCGACACTGCAATTGCATCAATCTTCTGCAGCTTACTTATCCAGAGCGAAGGTCTGTGTTTACCTTCCCTGTAGGACTAATCATTTTATGTCTGGTCTTACTGAGGTCTATTTTCCTCAAAGGTTATAATTACTGGGGCTTCCAGAGAGCCTAATACCTGTTTTAATGATCCCCTGGGGCTGTATGTATTGGTTGCTATAAACACAGTTTTGTTTAAAGTTGCCATTTGTGATGTAGGAGTTAGTTAGTTTCTCAAACATCTCCTTCCTGCACAGTAGAAAATTTCTTGCTCTGGAGGCCAAGATGAAAAGAGAGCAAACAGGTGAATGCCTGATAGTGAGAACACCAATGTGAGTTTAATTATGGAATCTTTAAGCTAAAAAGCAGAGTAGGCCGCTTACGCCACCGTATCTGCGTTAGCCCTTTGAAAAAGTTCTGTATTCGTTCCTCACTCTGCCCTGCCTCTTGGCCTCAATAAACTTCCATTTCAAGCAGTCATTAATTAGGCACTCAAAACCCAGCACGGAGCTAACTGAACACTCACCTCCTCGCAATAACCAGCTAACCAGGAGCTCACCATCCAGCAGTAACTGACCAGGGATCAGTATCCAGCAGGACCCAGCACTCATGGGTAGTGAACGTACAGTAGGAAACTTAATGAACAAACAAATACACAGCACAGGCCCTTCAGCCCATGACGTTTATCCTGATCATGATGCCCATCTTCGTGCACACTATCTATATCCTTCCATACACTGCCTGTGCATATGCTTGTCTTAAACGTTGCTGTCATATCTGCTTCCAGCACCTTCGCTGGCCGTGTGTTCCAGACGCTCAACACACTTCCTGTATAAACTTGACCTGCACTTCTCCCTGAAATTTTCCCCCTCTCACTATGCCCTCTTGTATTTGACGCTTTCACCCCTGGGAAAAAATATTCCATCTCCCCTCGCTGCGCCTCTCATGACTTGATTTACTTTGATTAGGTCGTCTCTCAGCTTCTTTGGAATAGAAGAAGATCATTCAGGGCATCAGCTTAAACCATAAGGCCATTAAAAAGTAGGAGCAGAATTAGGCCATTCAGCCCATTGAGTCTGCTCTGCCATTGGATGATAAAATAGCTGATTGATTATTTCTCTCAACTCTATTCTCCTGTCTTCTCCATGTAACCTTTGACACCCTTACTATCAAGAACCTATTAACCTCAACATTAAATATACCCGGTGACTGCCCGTGGCAATAAATTCCACAGATTTGCCGCCCTCTCCAGTGCCAGCACATCTTTTCTTAAAAAAGGTGTCCAAAACTGCTCACAATACTCCAAGTGCGGTCTGACCAATGCTTTATAAAGCCTCAGCATCACATCCTTGCTTCGTTCTAGTTTCCCTCAAAGTGATATTATCCCAATCCCCTTCTCTTTGTTTTCACACCCCCTACGTCTCATTCCCTCACACACACCCAACTACTTTAGGGTATAGAAGCAAACAGAAACCCCTGAGGAAGACCACATGGTGTCAAGGAGAATGTGTAGCAACCACATGTCAGGATCAAAAGGCTGCATGATCACCTGCTGGCTATGATCATAACCAAGGCTAGCCCAGTGCAGACCAGTGTCAAGGAAGGCTATGTCGATATCTTGACATTTCCTTCAAACTTTCTCAATCAATGCTGGACACCACCTCCAACCAGCTTCCCACCAAACTGGAGCTCATCTCCGGGGCTCCTGGGAAGCAGAAGAATACCCATCCCGTGCTTCAAGACCCGGCTCACTTGACCCTCGGGTGTCCAGCCGCAGTATTTATTTAGCGATTCAGCACGGAGTAGGCCCCTCTGCCTCTTTGAGCCACACTGCCCCACCAAACCCCGACAAACCCAATTAACCCTAACCTAATCATGGGACAATTTACAATGGCCAATTAAACTACGTGGTACGTCTTTGGACCTCAGGAGGAAACCAGAGCACCCAGGGAAAACTCACGCATTCCATGAAGAGGATGTACAGACTCCTTACAAATGGAAGAAGGTTTGTGGCTGGAACTTGGAAAGCATGGACGTGCAGATGACCTCACCAATGGCACTTTGTGGTGCCTGGGGAAATTGGGCACGTGGGGAACTGAGGGAGTGGGTGAGAGAACAGGAAGCTGACTGGGAGGGAGTGAGAAAGTCCAGGTGGATGCAGGGTTTGAACACCGTGTCTAACCTGGGTTCAGCGAGATTGGCAGAATGGATAATGAGGTGGGCTATCTCTGATAGCACAGGATGGAACTGGAACAGAGGAGAGAAAATCAAGAAGACATGGTCTGGATGGTGATAAGAAATTACAGAAGTAATTACAGTGGCAGTAGTCTATGGTTATATTGTAACACAGTGTACCAGTCTAAGAATACAGGTGGCTCATAACAGAGCTTATGCAGTAACCTTCAACTTTGACATAGGTTGAGCAAATCAGAATGCATGTTCACAGTTCCTTAAAGGTAACAGGACAGGCCAATAAGTTGCTTGAAAGTTCCTTTATATTATCAAAGACACCGTCTCTAAAAGCAGGAAGGTGACGTTGGAACTATTACAACACTGGCCAGGCTACAGTCTGAAGTTGTGGTTGCACTGGAGAGGGTGTGGGTGGGGATTTCGGAATGTGCTTCCAGGATTGGAAGATTGCAGGAATGAGGAATGATTGGGCAGGGTCCATTGTGTCCTTTGAAACAGATGATATCAAGGAGAAACAACTGAGATTCTGAGCAAAAAGGAGAAGTGAATAGTTTACTTCCCTGGGCAAAAGAGTCTAAAAGCAGGTGACACGGGTTTAAATTAATTTGTGGACAGATTAGAGGAGAGCCAAAGAAACATTCTGTCACCCAGGAGTGACGGATCTGAAACTGACAGGGTCACGGAGGCAGAGGCAGAGACCCTGCCCACATATAACCAGTGCTTGGGAATGAACTTGAAGTGTCATGAGCTGCAGCGAGTGGCAGATATGTCAACTTTCAGGCCTATCAGTTTGCCCAGAACTTTCTCGTAAATGATAATGGTTACTTAAATTCCCTCCCTCCCTTCCTCAGCATGCAGGGGTAGCGGCAGATTCTGTCAGACCTGAATGCTGTATTGAGTGGTTCCTGTGAATGCTGTGTTGAAGCTTGATCTACAATAATGATTAATTTATGATATGGAATTGGTTAACCTCATGACTTAGCAACTGGGGCAATGTCTCAGAGTGGAGATCAATTTCACATTAGCTAGCACTATAATAATGATTCATTGACTATTTTCCTTAAGGAGGTAATCAGTGAAGCATACTGTCAAAGCACAATTCTTCCTTTGAACAGTGCTGTTTTGATAGTTCTGTCATTCTAATTGATCAATGAATCATTCAGGTTTTAAATCTTGAAGTGCCTCTATGCAAATCTCACCTTGTATAGCGCAACAGTTTGTCATTGTCTTTACCTGGAAAAACATCATGATTTCTATCTCTCTAGTGTGCACCTAGAGGGAATTTGGCACAAAAGCTGAATTTTTCTCAGCTTAAAATATAGCTTTGTTCCTGACAGGTGGCTCTGTGTTAGAACTTCAGACATCTTGTGTTGGCTGGTTTACACTTTCCTCTTGAGGACCAACCAGTTTTACTGTTCTTAGGTTTTATTCACTTAAATGTCTGTCAGGCCCGTGGGCCCCCCCCCCCCCACAATGATCTGTTAATTCTGTTATTCTACTTTAATAAATCAATTCAAATCAAAGCTTCAGCCACTCAACACAGAGCTCAGGAGACCACTTGGGCAAGGAAGCCTGTACTGGTGCCTTGTCAAGTGACACAATTTACCCAGTTCTACCACTTTGTACCTAAACCCTGCAGATTACTTGTCCTTGCACCTGTCCAATTCCCTTGAGGAAGCCCTTTTCCTACTTCCACCAGGAACAGAGATCCAGATTGCCATACTTGTGATGAAAGAGGCTTTTCTACCCATACCCCACTATCAATTTCTCTCAGGATTGTTCCAGCGTGGGTGGAGGCTCATTCAAAAACAAAAGGCTAAATGGTTTATTTCTAACTGCACTTTGTATATGGTTGATTGTGTGTTGAAGTGCATTGGTTGTGGGGTTGCCCTGTCCTACCTGAAGTGTGACTTCAGCAGGGACAACCCCTCATGGTGCTTCTCCCTGGACTGCTTGGTGCCTTCATCAATATTCATCACATGTTCTGTATCCATTCTTCCACCAACAGCTGCGGTAGGGCCCCCTTGCCTCACTGACCTCTACACTCCATGGGGATTCTCTCCATCCTGATGCCATCATGAAACTCATCTCTCCCAGGACATTCCAAAGGGACTGTTGACTGGTGAGTTCATCAACCTTCCATTCTGTCAGTTTGTTCGTTTCTTTCTCCTGAGCCTGCGCCCTCATTCAATAAAAAGTCAGCTGATCTAACATTCCTCAGTTCACTTTTCCCACCCTCTCCTCTTAGCCTTCAGTTCCTTTGCTGATTAAAAATAAACTACCTCTGTTCTGAATATATTTAAGGGTTGAGTCTCCACGTCCCTCCAGGGCAAGGAATTCTAAAGATTCACATCCTTTTAAAAGAAGCTCTTCCTCTCTTCTGTCATGCATGGTGTTCCCTACCCTCAGATCTGTGAGACCAAGTCAGCTGTTGTTCCTTGACCCTCCCATGAGGGGAGAGAACCTCCCAGCATTCACTCTGTCAAACCCATAACAATCTTATGTTTTTCAGAGAACAGAACACAGGCCCTCAGGCCCATCTAATGCCAATCTAACTCCTCCCACTAGCCTGCACATGGCCCATAACCCCCCATTCATGTGTCTGTCTGATGCCTCTTTAACTGAGGAACTGAGAAATAAGAAAGATATAACCACATTAATAGAACTATATTACAGGCCACCCAACAGTCTGGGGGATTTAGAGGAACATATTTGCAGAGGTTGCAGACTGCTGCAAGAAACATAATTGTTATAGAACCATAGAAACTACAGCACAGAAACAGGCCCTTTGGCCCTTCTTGGCTGTGCCGAACCATTTTCTGCCTAGTCCCACTGACCTGCACACGGACCATATCCCTCCATACACCTCCCATCCATGTATCTGTCCAATTTATTCTTAAATGTTAAAAAAGAACCCGCATTTACCACCTCGTCTGGCAGCTCATTCCATACTCCCACCACTCTCTGTGTGAAGAAGCCCCCACTAATGTTCCCTTTAAACTTTTCCCCCCTCACCCTTAACCCATGTCCTCTGGTTTTTTTCTCCCCTTGCCTCAGTGGAAAAAGCCTGCTTGCATTCACTCTATCTATACCCATCATAATTTTATATACCTCTATCAAATCTCCCCTCATTCTTCTACGCTCCAGGGAATAAAGTCCTAACCTATTCAACCTTTCTCTGTAACTGAGTTTCTCAAGTCCCGGCAACATCCTTGTAAACCTTCTCTGCACTCTTTCAACCTTATTTATATCCTTCCTGTAATTTGGTGACCAAAACTGAACACAATACTCCAGATTCGGCCTCACCAATGCCTTATACAACCTCATCATAACATTCCAGCTCTTATACTCAATACTTCGATTAATAAAGGCCAATGTACCAAAAGCTCTCTTTACGACCCTATCTACCTGTGATGACACTTTTAGGGAATTTTGTATCTGTATTCCCAGATCCCTCTGTTCCACTGCACTCCTCAGTGCCTTACCATTAACCCTGTATGTTCTACATTGGTTTGTCCTTCCAATGTGCAATACCTCACACTTGTCAGTATTAAACTTCATCTGTCATTACCACATTATCATCCAGATCATTGATATAGATGACAAATAACAATGGACCCAGCACTGATCCCTGTGGCACACCACTAGTCACAGGCCTCCACTCAGAGAAGCAATTCTCTACCACCACTCTCTGGCTACTTCCATCGAGCCAATGTCTAATCCAATTTACCACCTCTCCATGTATACCTAGCGACTGAATTTTCCTAACTAACCTCCCATGCGGGACCTTGTCAAAGACCTTACTGAAGTCCATGTAGACAATATCCACTGCCTTCCCTTCATCCACTTTCCTGGTAACCTCCTCGAAAAACTCCAACAGATTGGTCAAACATGACCTACCACGCACAAAGCCATGTTGACTCTCCCAAAAAGCCCCTGTCTATCCAAATGCTTGTAGATTCTGTCTCTTAGTACTCCCTCCAATAACTTACCTACTACTGATGTTAAACTTACCGGCCTATAATTTCCCGGATTACTTTTTGATCCTTTTTTAAACAACGGAACAACATGAGCCACTCTCCAATCCTCCGGCACTTCACCCGTAGACAGCGACATTTTAAATATTTCTGCCAGGGCCCCCGCAATTTCAACACTAGTCTCCTTCAAGGTCCGAGGGAACACTCTGTCAAGTCCCGCGGATTTATCCACTTTAATTTTCCTCAAGACAGCAAGCACCTCCTCCTTTTCAATCTGTACAGTTTCCATGGTCTCACTACTTGATTCCCTCAATTCCATAGATTTCATGCCAGCTTCCTTAGTAAATACAGGCGCAAAAAAAGGAGGTGATTTTAACTTTCCACATATTGACTGGGATTCCCATACTGTAAAAGGATTAGATGGGATAGAGTTTGTCAAATGTGTTCAGGAAAGTTTCCTTAATCAGTACGTGGAAGTCCTGTGAGAGAGTGTGCGATACTTGATCTGCTATTAGGGAATGAGACAGGGAAGATGACAGAGGTTTATGTAGGGGAACACTTTGCATCTAGTAATCATAATGCCATTAGTTTCAAAGTAAATATGCAAAAAGACAGATCTGTTCTGCGGGTTAGGATTTTAAATTTGAAAAAAAGCCAATTTTGATGGTATCAGAAAGGATCTGGCAAGTGTGGATTGGGACAGGCTGGTTTCTGGCAAAGGTGTACTTGAGGCCTTCAAAAGTGAAATTTTGAGAGTACAAAGCTGTGCCTGTATGTGCCTATCAGAATAAAAGCAAAAGATAACAGGTTCAGGAAACCTCAGTTTTCAAGAGATATTGAGGCAATAATATTAAGGAAGAAAAAGGAGGTGCATAGCAGGTATAGGCAAGTACGAACAAATGAGGTGCTTATGGAATATAAGAAATGCAAGAGAACACTTAAGAAAGAAATCAGGAGGGCTAAAAGAAGGTATGAGGTTGCCCTAGCAGACAAGGTGAAGGAGAATCCTAACGGATTTTACAAGTACCCAAAAGGATTGCAAGGGGCAAGATTGGTGCTCTGGAAGACCAGAATGGTAATCCATATGTGCAACCAAAACAGATGGGGGAGATCTTAAATTAATTTTTTTGAGGAAATTACCAAGAAAGGAGATCTTATAGAAACATATACAATTATGGAAGGGATAGATAAGATAGAGGCAGGAATGTTGTTTCCACTGGTAGGTGAGACTAGAACTAGGGGACATTGCCTCAAGATTCAAGGGAGTAGATTTAGGACAGAGATGAGGAGGAACTGCTTTTCCCAAAGAGTGGTGAATCTGTGGAATTCTCTGTCCAATGAAGCAGTGGAGGCTACCTCAGTAAATATATTTAAGACAAGGTTGGATAGATTTTTGCATAGTAGGGGAATTAAGGATTATGGGGAAAAGGCAGGTACAGTGGTATGCAAAAGTTTGGGCACCCTGCTCAAAATTTCTGTTACTGTGAATAGCTAAGCGAGTAAAAGATTTCCTGATTTCCAAAAGGCATAAAGTTAAAGATGACATATTTCTTTAATATTTTAAGCAAGATTACTTTTTTATTTCCATCTTTTACAGTTTGAAAATAATAAAAAAGGAAAAGGGCCCGAAGCAAATGTTTGGGCACCCTGCGTGGTCAGTACTTAGTAACACCCTCTTTGGCAAGTAGCACAGCTTGTAAATGCTTTTTGTAGCCAGCTAAGAGTCTTTCAATTCTTGTTTGGGGGATTTTTGCCCATTCTTCCTTGCAAAAGGCTTCTAGTTCTGTGAGATTCTTGGGCCGTCTTGCATGCACTGCTCTTTTGAGGTCTATCCACAGATTTTCGATGATGTTTAGGTCAGGGGACTGTGAGGGCCGTGGCAAAACCCTCAGCTTGCGCCTCTTGAGGTAGTCCATTGTGGATTTTGAGGTGTGTTTAGGATCATTATCCTGTTATAGAAGCCATCCTCTTTTCACCTTCGGCTTTTTTACAGACGGTGTGATGTTTGCTTCCAGAATTTGCTGGTATTTAATTGAATTCATTCTTCCCTCTACCAGTGAGATATTCCCCGTGCCACTGGCTGCAACACAAGCCCAAAGCATGATCGATCCAACCCCCGTGCCTAACAGTTGGAGAAGTGTTCTTTTCATGAAATTCTGCACCCTTTTTTCTCCAAACATACCTTTGCTCAGTGCAGCCAAAAAGTTCTATTTTAACATCATCAGTCCACAGGACTTGTTTCCAAAATGCATCAGGCTTGTTTAGAAGTTCCTTTGCAAACTTCTGATGCTGAATTTTGTGGTCAGGATGCAGGAAAAGTTTTCTTCTGATGACTCTTCCATGAAGGTGTTCAGTCTCCCTTGTGATAAAGAGTAACGTTCTGTTAGCTTTCCTTATTACTTATAGTCTCCATATAGTCTTACAAACTTATAGACTCCATATAGTCTTACGAAAATCACATGTCAGGAACCCAGATCTCTCTCTGTCTCAAGACTTTGCAGATTTCCACTATTTAAGGCAATATGCTCCTGTATAAATCTTCCTGCAAAGTGGTTAATTTCATATTTTCCCACATTATTCTCCACTTGAGAAACTTCTGCCCTCTCAACACCTATCTACATCCTGTAGCCTCCTTACGGTTTACAACTCTTCACAACTTCCTTCCTTCAAGTCTTCGGGTCATTGGCATCTTTAGCAATCATACCTTTGGTACCTTCATTCAAAGCACCATATAAATTGTACTATGCTGAGGTTGTGACACTTCTCCCTGCATCTGGCCAATCAGGAAAAGACTCAGTCCTACAGCCTACGGGGAGCTGTGAAGCTGTACAGTTAGGTCTCCCCGTGGAAGAGGGGTGTCCCTTTAAGTAATGACAAAGGGGACAGAGCAGATTAGATGCTCTTAATTGTACCAAGACCATTCCACAGTGGTTGTACATTAATCTCCAATAAACATCAGTCAGGGATAAAGGGGTATTGGATGAATGGTGAGGTCAGTTGTTACAGAACAAACCCACTAATATCAATAGTGCACACAAGTAGCTGATTCACTTGCCACAGGTGGTATTTCGCCACAAAATAAATTTTGCATGATCTATTCCAAGTCAGAATTGTATTTGCATTATTTGTGATTCGAGAAAATGGGAGCTGATTGATCTGGTTTCCAGGTTAGTGGCCTTCCTTCACAGCAAGAGCCTTCTCCAACATGTTGGGAGACAATAAATCATGTTGTCAGGCTAAATGGTACAGATTTTAGAGATCTGACAAATCCAAACTAGACATCTGTGAGGCCCTCGGCAGCTACAGGAATGTCACCACCACAATCTGCAATCTCATGACCTGGCATCTCTCTCACTCCACCATTACTGTCGATCCAGGGGATCAACCCTGGATCATTGAGGAGTACAGAAGGGGATCAGGCTTAAATGAGGTCCCAACCTGCTGAGCTGTAGTGTAAATAAAATGGAATCAACAGGTAACTGATCAGACTAAAGCCCATCTTGACTTGAATGGTGGTGGACAATTAAACCATAAATGGGAGGAGGAGGTTCCTTTCCCCTGTGTTGGCAGGAGTCAGGATGCTAAAATATTTGCCACTTTGTTCAGGTAGAGGTGCTGGTAGGTGATCCATCTCGGCTCCCTCCTGTGAATCCCATCATCACAAAGCCAGTCTCTAGCCAACTCCATTCATTCTCCATGATAGCAAGACAAGGATGAGAGCACTAGCCACAGGAAGGATTACTGAAGACTTGTACTCAAGAACTGCTAACCAAGAAAGCAACAACACTGGCATCGGTCCAATAATTTGGCAAGTTGCCCAAATACAGTATTGTGCAAAAATCTTAGGCACACATATATAGCTAGGGTGCAATTTTATGTATTGTGCCGTACTGTATACGGGTCTCTATTGTGGACTGAGAGTGGGAAGGGGGCAGGGAGAGGAGAATCATGTTTGGAAAAAGGGGAAGGGAGAGGAGAGGGAGTGGGAAGCACCAGAGAGACACCCTGTAATGATCAATAAACCAATTATTTGGAATCAAATGACCTTGCCTGGTGTGTCTGGGCTGGGTGTGTCTGCACCCATGCCCCCACCCCCTGCCTCTGGTTCTCCTTTTCTTCCACCCATCCCACACCTCAAACACAACACTCCACCCTCACTTTTCCCAACATCCTTTGCTCCCGCCAGATTTACAAACTCACTCTCCGCTCCACATTGACAAATATACTTCAGTACTGTGCAAAGGCCTTGGACACCCAGCTATATATATGTGCTTAAGACTTTTGTTCTGTCCAAAGCAGCAGAACAAATCCAATCTGGTTAATTACTGATTACTATCAACTATGAGAAAATGCTGGAATCTGATAATTCAATTTCCTCAACAGATCATTGCCAATTGATTTGATAAGATGTATCGTGAATGGTATGCTCCCAATGTATTTGAACAAGAAAATTTGAATTTTCAAATTCAAACAAACTCATATGTTCACTGGCAACATTAACAACCACCGTAATTACTGTGATTCACCTGTCAGTGAGCAGAAGGTCTAGTGGAATCAGGTCACGTATGGAAGTTAAGAAGTCAGTGATGGGGCATCTTTGTAATCAGACATTCTCCTCAACAATAGTTATGAGTCCACGTGTGTTTAGCCTGGTTCAGCTTCAGGGTGAGAACAGTGTCAGATCTGGTTTCAGGGACAAAGGACTGTGGTTTCACTTGTCCTAATTTTCAATTAAAGGAAATTCTGTCTTCAAGTGATGGATTTCTGTTGACCCATGTGGTCATTCAGAGATGGGAGTGTGAGGATGGAGGTTGGAGTGGTGTCAAGAAAAAGGAAACTGCAGGGCAGATGTTTTCAGGTGAGGAGGCTGCCACTGCTTTTAAACTGTGAAGGGCAGAATCCTGGAGAACATCGCAGGGAACAAAGCAAGTGTAGATAAGAAACCTATTCCTAGCAGCTCTCAGTCTGCAGATGGAGAAATAAGAATGGCGTCTGGTGAGTGTAGTCTTCTCTACTGGAGGAAGTCAGCAAGCTGAACAATGGAAAAATTGTGGATGGGTCCAGAATGTTGACTATGAATTAATACAGCCACAATCACAAAGGGTGTTAGCTGCAGCTTTATTTGGAGTCATTTTAGCAAAGAGTCAGGGCAGAGAAGTGATTGAAAGCATTCAAACAATGCTTTTAAATATCCAAGGATATCACGTAATATGGAAGGATAGGCAGGAATGTAAGGGAGGTGGAGTAGCGCTCTTAATTAAGGGTGAGATAGTGAGAGATGATATAAGATCTAAGGAGGAGAATGTTGAGTCGATCTGGGTAGAGATTAGGAATAGTAAAGGGAGAATAGTCACGGGTGGGAGTTGTCCATAGACCATCGAATAATAAAATTGCAGTGGTCAGGCAATAAACCAGGAAATATCTGATACACGTTTGAATGGAATGGCTCTTGACGTGGGGGAATTTAACTTGCACATAGATTGGGTGAATCAAATTAGTCAAGGCAGTCTTGAAGAGGGCTTCACAGAATGCATCCACGCCTCACCTTTCTTAGAAGTTTGCATCAATTCAGCACATTGCTAAATAGAGATTATCCCAACCGCATCGTGGCCTGGTACGTAAACACCTCTATCCAGGAATGGAAAGGTCTACAGCCCAGTGCATCACAGGCAGAGCCCTCCCACCACTGAGTATACTTACATGGAGTGCTGCCACAAGAAAGCAGCGTCTATCATTGAAGACATTCCCCTTCTCACTGCTGCCGTCGGGCAGGAGGCACTCTAACCTTAGGTCTCAGACTACCAGGAACAGTTATTACCCTACAACCATCAGACTCCTGAACCATTGCAGATAACTTCACTCACCAGTACTCTGGGCTGACTCTACGATTAACAGACCCACTTTCAAGACTCTGTACAACTCATGTTCTCAGAATTATATTTTATGTTTGCACAGTTTGTCTTCATTTGCACATTGGTTGTTTGTCAGTCTTTGTGTTTTTTTTTGTAAATTCTATTGTATTTTTTCCCTGTACATGCCTGTAAGAAATTGAATCTCAAGGTAGCATATGGTAACATATGCCTGTACTTATTTTGATAATAAATTTACTTTGAAGCTTTGAACCTTTGATAGTTGTCTTGAACAGCATGTTAGTGAACCTACAAGGGAAAATGTTATCTTAGGTCTGGTCCTGTGCCACGAGACAGGTAAAATTAATGATCTTGTTATTTGGGATCCTCTTGGAAAATGAGATCACAGTATGATTGATTGTTTCATACAAATGTTGAGTGCAATAGTTTGATCTAAAACCAGTGTATTATGCTCAAACAAGTGAGACTACAAAGGGATGATGGAGGAGCAGGCTAGCATAGACTGGGAACACAGCTGTATCAAAGTTCAACCTTCAAAGTACAAAGTACATTTATTATCAGAGTACAGTATTCATCTCCTAACAGGCAGCCACAAAACAAAGAAAACAAAGAAACAAAGAAAGGAGGGGGGAGAAGATGGCGGCACGACACAGTGCGCGTGGCCGTTCCGAATAAATATCGATATGTGTAACTAGGGAGGCCATGCACAATCCGGATTTGATGGAGACAGCCATGAGAGTATGGAGGAACACCTGGAGTAACTTCTGAAATGCCTGCTTCGCTGCCGCTGCTACTGTGCGATTGAGAATCTCCGGAGACGAAGGCCCTAAATCCTCAGCTTTGCCTATCACTTGTTGCCGGGGCCGGGGTTGAAGCGCTCGGCAGAGATGGTGCTCGGTGCTTGGTGTCAAATAGGTGGTCGGAGGCTCGGAGTTTTCGGATGGACTTGGAGTCGGACTGTGGTTGGATGCTTCCAGGATGCTGCATCGGCAAGTTGGCAGCGCTGGAAGTTTACCGTCTGCGTGAGATTTTAGAGAGACTCTGAGACTTTTACTGTGCCATGGTCTGTTCTTATCAAATTACGGTATTGCTTTGCACTGTTGTAACTATATGTTATAATTATGTGGTTTTTGTTAGCTTTTAAGTCAGTTTGTCATGTGTTTTCATGATATCATTCTGGAAAAACATTCTATCATTTCTTAATGCATGCATTACTAAATGACAATAAAAGAGGACTGCGTGTCCTCATAATCTAAAATCTAAAAAACCGAAAACAACCCATTTTTTAAAAAAGTCCGTCAAACATCCAATGTGGAAAGTGGGAAAAGACAGACAAATCATGCAAACAATAAATGCAAGCAAATAGCTTTCTGAGCTGGTCCACAGACCCTTAGTTCAGTGCAGAGCAGAGCAGCAAACTAAACTGGCCTGTACCTCGCCTCAGGCCCAACGCCCTGACATTTTCAATCTGGCCTGGCACCTAAATCATTGTCCAAACATCAGGTGCAGTCACTTTGATACACTCTGGGCTCTGGACCCCACCGCTTCGATTCGACCTGTACCCGACCTTTCCAATTCACCCGCCACTTAAATCGATCGAACCTTGGGTCTTCCTTGCTCTTGGCGACAGGCCCTCTGCCTCACCTCACCACGGACCTTCCACGTCGAATTGCCTCCAAGTCCAAAGGGAAGTTACAGGCTATTGTTTGCAATGATTCTTTACCAGAAAAAGAGTGATTAACAAAATACTTAGTTGTTTTCTTTTGTTTCATCACCCACCAGCCAGAAGTCACTGAGATTCACCAGTGCATCTTAAACCAGAAAGCTGGGATAGTTGAGGAACAGTGGAAGAATTTTAACGAGATATTTCGCAGTGCTCAACAAAACTATATTCCTGCTAAAAGCAAGGACAGTAACGGCAGGAAGAGCCAGCCTTGTATAACTAAGGAAATAAAAGACAGCATCAAACTAAAAGCTCATGCATACAAAATCACCAAGAGTAGTGGGGAACTGGAAGACTGGGAAAACTTTAGAAAGTAACAAATAACCACTAAGCAAGCAATAAGGAAAAGGAAGTAAGACTATGAAAGGAAACAAGCACAAAAACAGATGTAAAATGTATATAATTATATAAAGCAGAGAAGAGTGACTAAAGTGAACGTAGGTCTCTTGGAAGATGAAAAGGGAGAATTAATATTGGGTAAAGTGGAGCTGGCCGAGGCCTTGGACAACTATTTTGTGTCAGTCTTCACAGAAGAGGACATGTCTAAGATGCTAAGGAGAGATATTATGGATACAGTGGGAGGTTTCAAAGGTACATTTAATGTCAGAGAAATGTATACAATATACTCTACATCCTGAAATTCTTTTTCTTCGCGAGCATCCGCGAAAACAGAGGAGTTCCCCAAAAGAATGAATGACAGTTAAATATTAGAACCCCAAAGCACCCCCAACTCCCCCTCCCACGCATAAGCAACAGTAAAGCAATGACCCCCTCCCCCACCAGCAAAAAGGCATCAACACCCCCCCCCCACCGAGCACTCAAGCATGCAACAAGGCATCAGTAAAGACACAGACATGCAGTACCCCAAAGACTACTCGTTCACCCGGTAATCCGACATACCACAGGCTCTCTCTCGCTAATAACAGAAAAAGAGAAGTCCCTGTTTCACAATGAGAGGGGAGACATAACAAAAGAACTCGTTGATTTGCGATGTTAAAAATCTGTTGCATCACTTTTACTGAGCTCTGTGCCCAAAGAACTCAGGTTTCTGGGCACACAGCCTGCAGCCAGCTCGCTGCTTTCAATCTTCTGTGTATTCCCACCACACACCAGATTCCTGCAGAGGCATCGACCTCGAGTCCGCCCACTTCCAGAGCCATGAAATCCCGAAGCTCCGAAGGTGCCCTAGTCTTCTAGGCCGAGCCCTTGGCATATCGAATGGCGGCCAGTCATGAAATCTTGAGAGCGGATCTCATTCCCACAAAGAACCGAAGTCAGCGTGCAACTCCAGGTCAAGGTCTTCAAAAGAACCCTGAAAACGAAAAATAGAGATATTAAAGATAGAAACAGAGTTGTTCCCAAAGATGCAAGCAAAGGAGTTACCGTTAGGCGCCATCATCTCCTAAGCTCCACCCCCTCGATACAACTACTGTTGCTAAAGAGGTAGTGTTGAGCAAACTGGTGGGCCTATAGGTCAATGTTCTGCAAGAACAACAGATTAGTATGACTAAACGCTTTTGCAGGGGCATGTTAGTAACAGTACACACTGGGCAATTTACAGTGTGGGAGCTACAAACTGGGTCCAAATGAGAGTGTCTCCAGCACAAAGGAGGCCCCATTGATTCACTGCGCGATTGACAGTTCAATTTCATTGCATGAGCACTCACCACATTCTCACAATTGATCTGATATGATACATCCATCCCCCATAGATGGGAACAACAGACAAAGGGAATTAATGCAGTAAACTGAAAAAATTATGAAAAGTCTACCCACTTTGTATCAATCGACTGTCCGGTGCACCATTTTGGACCGCTGCAGGGGAGCAGTTTCCCTCTCTGTGCCTTCCTGGTCTGCTGATGTTGAGGGCAGTGGATTGGTTTATCTGCTTGGGTGCTGGCTTCAACAGCAGAGAACGCTCCTGCTGCCCAGGGTGCCCTGTTAGTTTGTTGGTGTAATTGATCCAAATGTCACCTAACAATTTGTCCCTCTGTCAGCTCAGCTTCTGCTACCTGACTGTGACAATACCGGATGACAGCTGGTAGCCAGTTTTCTTTCTTTGTCTCTGGTACCAACCATTCACAGTCTGGTGTGTGTAACAGAATTTTGTTTCATGGCTTCTTGTTTGCTGCAAATTCGCTCCTGGACAACTGGCTGAGGGAGATCTAATCTGGTGTGTAAGGTGCACTTAAACATTAATTCAGCGGGTGATGTTCCTGACAGTTCATTTGGGATGACATGGTAATAGAAATATCATCAAGTCACCCTCTGTTTGTTTGGAAAATTCTTGTTTCACTGTTAGCACCGCTTGCTCCACCACGCCTTTCAATGCCACATGTTATGGAGCCATTGTCAGTTGCCTAATACCATTCTTCTTGACAAATCCCTCTATCGGATATGATCATTCCCGGATTATCAGAAATGTGGCAAAGACTGATTGTAGCTTAGTAGTTGTGACGAATTAGTGGATAATGCCTCTATCCACTTCGAATGGGCATCCACAGTAATTAGAAGCATGCGACCCAGCGTGGTCCAAAATAATCAATGTGATCAAGCCTGGCCCACGCTATTTGTGTCTGCTGACAAGTAGGGCAGATGCATTAACAATATTGGTGTCCAATTTAGGCCAATAAACATGGCTTCTTGACAGTGCCTTAATTCTCACCACATCTGGGTGGGCATCATGCAGATCGCTGAGTGGTTTAAGAAGGGAACAAGTTGATATCAGTTGTAAGGAAATTGCTGGAGAAAATTCTTAGGGATAGCATATTTGAACATTTGGAAAGCCATGGCCTAATTAGGGAGAGCCAACATGGCTTTATACATGGTAGGTCGTATCTTACCATCTTGATTGAGTTTTCTGACAAGGTGACGAGAGAGGTTGATGAGGGTAGGGCAGTGGATGTTGTCTACATCAGGGGTCCCCAACCATCTTTGCACTGCGAACCGGTTTCATATTGACAATATTCTTGCGGACCGGCCGACCGGGGGGTGGGGTTGGTGGTGGTGGTGGTAGGGTTGCCAACGGACAAGAGTAGCAGTCAAATACGCTGGGTTTACCCCAAGAAAGACTACAATGAACATGAAGCCTTGTGTGGGCACCAGTGCGCATGCGTGACTTGGTATGCGTGTACGATTTTTTTTCTACAAATCATTTTTGGCGATTCTGTTCGGCGGGGGGGGGGGGGGAGGTGTTAATCACGACCGGAATATCGGTGATAAGTAGCTAATACACTCAATTTCCTTTCTAAAAGGGTTTATCTAACGAATTTAATATTAAACACACAGCGCATATTTTCCTCACATGAATATAGTGATAAGTCAATTATCAGGGGAGGACAGGGGAGCTTGAAGTAAGCGTTGAACGAACTTCCAGTAGAAGTGGTAGAGGCAGGTTCGATATTATCAATTAAAGAAAAATTGGATAGGTATATGGACAGGAAAGGAACGGAGGGTTATGGGCTGAGTGCAGGTCGGTGGGACTAGGTGAGAGTAGCGTTCATCACGGACTAGAAGGGGAGAGATGGCCTGTTTCCATGCTGTAATTGTTATTTGGTTATATAAGGCAATAGCATCATAACATTTTAAGTAACGTTTGGATATTAAACACACAGCGCATATTTTCCCCGTATGAACATATAAAATCATTGCAACAGAACAATATCGCTGAATCAGTGGGAGCCCTGGGATTGTTTTCCTGCAACAGCACGGTCCAATCGAAGGGTGACGGGAGACAGCGATAGTCGAAGGGGGTTCCTTATGTCCAGTCTATTCCGCAATTTAGTTTTCGTTGCATTCATTGCAGAGATATGTTGGAAATGGAAGCAACATTTTCAGTGCTTCCGTAGCTATCTCAGGATATTTAGCCCTGACTTTGGTCCAGAATGCTGGCAGAGATGTTATGTCAAACATACTTTCCAGCCCGCCGTCATTTGCAAGCTCGAGGAGTTGATCTCCTTCCTGCGCTGAAATGGATGACGCGTGGGTAATGACCTCGCATGCGTAATGGCTCAACAGTGGCCGTGACAGGGAATGAGGAAAGGTGCAGCTGACTCATACCACCAAATCACATCGCTTCCTCGCGGCCCGGTAGCGGTGGTTGGGGACCGCTGGTCTACATGGATTTTAGTAAGGCATTTGACAAAGTCCCTCATGGGAGGCTAATGCAGAAGGTTAAGATGCATGGGGTCAATGGAGAATTAGCTATCCGGATTCAGAACTGGCATGCACAGAGAGTAGTTTTTGAAAGGGCTTACTTGACCTGGAGGTCTGTAATTAGTGCAGGGATCTGTTCTGGGACCTCTGCTGTTTGTGATGTATATACATGACCTGGATGAAAATGCAGATGGGTGGGTGAGTAAGTTTGTAGATGGTACAGAGAATAGTGGGGTTGTGGATAGTGTAGAAGACTGGCAAAGAATACAGCACAATATAGATCAGTTGCAGATGTGGGCTGAGAAATGGCAGATGGAGTTTAGCCCAGATAAATATGAGGTGTTGCACCTTGGTAGCGCGAGTGCAAGGAGACAGTGTACTGTTAAGTGCAAAACCCTTAAATGTGTTGTTGAGCAGACCTTGGGGTTCAAGTTCATAACTCCTTGAAAGTGGCTACACAGGTTGATGAGGAGGTTAAGAAGGCTTATGGAATGCTTGCTTTTATTAGTTGATGATTGAGTTCAAAAGTCAAGGTGTTATGTTGCAACTTTATAAAACTCTGGTGAGGGCACATCTGGAGCATTGCATACAGTTCTGATCACCCCACTATAGGAAGGATGTTAAGGCTTTGGAGAAGGTGCAGAAGAGTTTCACCAGGACGCTGCCTGGTTTAGAGCGCATGTGCCATCTCCAGAGGCTGGATAAACTTGGGTTTTTTCTCGAGGGTACCAGAGGCTGGGGGAAGATCTGATAGAGGTTTACAAGATTATGAGAGGCATAGATAGAGTGGACAGAGAGTAACTGTTTCTCAGTGTTGAAATGTCTAATACCAGAGGGCATGCATTGAAGGTGAGAGGGGGTAGGTTCAAGGGAGGTGTGAGGGGTAAATTTTTACTCAGAGAGTGGTGGATGCCTGGAATGTGCTGCCTGGTTTGGTGGTCCAGGTAAATACTTCAGAGGCTGTTAAGAGACATTTGGATAGGCACATGAACGTGAGGAAGATGGAGGGATAAGGAATGGTTAAGTAGGAGGGATTAGTTATTGGGTGTTTTTGATTTGCTTTTTAGCTGGTTCAGCACAACATTTTGGGTTGAATGGCCTGTTCCTGTCCTGTACTGGTCTACGTTCTATGTTCTATGTGAACGCTTTCAGCCTTGGTGGGGTTGGGGAACCAGTATACAACTGTCCCATAATATGCAGCCACCCTGTAGACTCAGTCCATAGTGACAATTTATGAATGGTTGAAATCTGGGTGGAGGGCTGCTCTTTTCACCGGTGACAGGGGTGGATTCCAGGTAGTCCTTTGCCTAATGAAGTGGCTTTTGATGGGTGTCTTCTCCAGGCTTTGTAACAAGCAGACAACTTCAAATGGTGGTGTGCTGGATGTGGTGTCCTCGACTATTGGTAACACAAAGAATATCCTCCTGACAGAGTGTAGCACATTCCACTTCAACATTTCTGACAGTCTAGGATAAAGCACCCGCTTTAATAACAACCCACCCGATGGTAAACTCCAGCACACCATGGCAGCAGGGTATAGCACTTACAGAATGTATAGCAGTTACCTCCCAGGTCTCAAACCTGTGACCTCTGCCGCTGAGATGGATAAGGAGAGGTGCCTGGGAACACCGTCACCCACAGGTTCCCCTCCAAACTGCACACTAACCTGATTTGGAAACATATGACTGATTGTTCCTCAAAACCCCAATCGCCAATCCTGTAGTGCATGTGCCAGGTATGTACTTCCCAATGTTTCGTGTCCTCCATATCTGTGATAGACATGGAACTGGAATTCTGGAGTGTTGTGGACATCTCTCCTTATTGCACTCTGAAGCTCAGGGCTCCAACAACCATCACCTGTTTGAAAAGTGGACGTTGTTGGTACTTGTTTTTGAAAGGAGAAATCACCATTCATTAAAGCTCAAGCGAAAAACAGTGCAATCTTTCACTTGAAAACTGCCTGTGGGCGATCAGGTTTTAGGCAGCTTTGGGAATACAATACAGCAAGGGAGATGAGGTTGAGTACAGGGCTACGGTAGGAAACTTTGTCACATGGTGTGAGCAGAATTATCTGTAGCTTAATGTGAAAAAGACTAAGGAGCTGGTGGTAGACCTGAGGAGAGCTAAGGTACCGGTGACCCCTGCTTCCATCCAGGAGGTCAGTGTGGACATGGTGGAGGATTACAAGTACCTGGGGGATACGAATTGACAATAAACTGGACTGGTCAAAGAACACTGAGGCTGTCTGCAAGAAGGGTCAGAGCCGTCTCTATTTCCTGAGGAGACTGAGGTCCTTTAACATCTGCCGGACGATGCTGAGGATGTTCTACGAGTCTGTGGTGGCCAGTGCGATCATGTTTACTGTTGTGTGCTGGGGCAGCAGGCTGAGGGTAGCAGACACCAACAGAATCAACAAACTCATTCGTAAGGCCAGTGATGTTGTGGGGATGGAACTGGACTCTCTCACGGTGGTGTCTGAAAAGAGGATGCTGTCCAAGTTGCATGCCATCTTGGAAAATGTCTCCCATCCACTACATAATGTACTGGTTGGGCACAGGAGTACATTCAGCCAGAGACTCATTCCACCGAGATGCAACACTGAGCGTCATAGGAAGTCATTCCTGCCTGTGGCCATCAAACTTTACAACTCCTCCCTTGGAGGGTCAGACATCCTGAGCCAATAGGCTGCTCCTGGACTTATTTCCTGGCACAATTTACATATTACTATTTAATTATTTATGGTTTTATTAATATTGATTATTTATGGTGCAACTGTAACGAAAACCAATTTCCCCCGGGATCAATAAAGTATGACTATGGCTGTTTGAAAAGTGGTCGTTGTTGGTACTTGTTTTTGAAAGGAGAAATCACCATTTATTAAAGCTCAATCGAAGAACAGTGCAATCTTTCACTTGAAAACTGCCTGTGGGCAGTCAAGTTTTAGGCAGCTTTGGGTACACAATACATCCTGTACTGCAACAGTTGCTTTGTCTTGTGCAAATATTCAACAAAATCTGACAACCTGCACAATTACTTCATTCACCTGGACTGGCATGGAATGTTACAACTGCATCTCATTACAGACACAGTGCTTGTAAACACTTGGTTTTGGACTGAGATTATGAAAAGCAAAGATGCAGTGTACAGTGCACAGGAAGCTGCAGAGAATCTTCCAACATTTTCCATTTTCTTTGCACAGAATGTCCTGGAAGACCACATGTCCCGTGGGCTGTTTGGAGGTGCAGCAGTTCAGTTATTAGGTGCAGGTCCAACAGCCACTATCCCATCATCCCGAATCACTACAGTCAGCAACACAATGGCCACATTTTTCACCTTACACTGAAATGGCCTTTGTTATTTTGTTCTAATTGTGTTCTTTCTCATAAAAATTGTGAATAATTAATGTTTAATTTATGTTTTTCTTGTGAATGCTGCTGAAGTGATTCTATGTGTCTGTAATGCTGCTGCAAGCTTTTCATTGCACCTGAGCACACATGTACTTGTGCACATGGCAATGACCTTGGCCTTGACTTCGACTTTGACTCTGATGCAGGCTCTTGGATTTTGCAAAAATCAAACCCAAACAGGGTGATCACTTTGTAGCTCACCTGTGTTAAGTCAGGAGAGAGAGGAGCAGATTCAGGCAAAGCTGGTCTTTTTGGGCTGTCCAGACACAAAGTGTTGGCGTCACAGGCCTAAGCTCAGCTGCAAATTAAAGAAGGGTAGGCTCAAGTGGGACGGCCATTGTTGGAGTGTGCCAGTGATAGAGTGTGAAGGCTTTGGCTTAACAGGCTTCGGTGAGAATAGGCGAAGGCACAGTTAAGAACAAGCAAACCTTTTTTGTTTAATACAGAGTAGTCAGGATGGAATGCTCCTCCTGTTAGATGTGGAAATTCAGGATACCTGACAGCTTCCACGATGACTACATCTGCGGGAAGTGCACCCAATTTCAGCGCCTGACTGACCGGGTCAAGGAGTTGGAGCTAGAGTTGGAGGCACTCAGGATCATTCGGGAGGCCGAAGATATTATAGATGAAACTTTTGAAAAGGTGGTCACACCCAGAGTGCAAGCTTCGGACAGTAGATGGGTGATCACCAGGAGAGATAAGGGGATTAAGAGATCAGTGTAGGGCTCCCCTGTGTCCATTTCCCTTAGCAATGAGTATCCCTCTTTGGAAAGTATTGGAGTCTATTATCAAGGATGTGGGTTCAAGGTACTTGGAGACTAATGATAAAGTAAGTCAAAGTTAGCATGGTTTCTGTCAAGTTAGGAAAAGGGGAAGCACAATGAGATCTAGGTGTTCTTGTACATCAGTCACTGAAAGCAAGCGTGCAAGTACGGCAGGCAGTGAAGAAAGCTAATGGCATGCTGGCCTTCATAACAAGGGGAATTGAGTATAAGAGCAAAGAGGTCCTTCTGCAGCTGTACAGGGCCCTGGTGAGACCACATCTGGAGTACTGTGTGCAGTTTTGGTCTCCAAATTTGAGGAAGGACATTCTTGCTATTGAGGGAGTGCAGCATAGGTTCACAAGGTTAATTCCCGGGATGGCGGGACTGTCATATGTTGAAAGATTGGAGCAACTGGGCTTGTATACTCTGGAATTTAGAAGGTTGAGAGGGGATCTTATTGAAACATATAAGATTATTAAGGGATTGGACACGCTGGAGGCAGGAAGCATGTTCCTGCTGATGGGTGAGTCCAGAACCAGAGGCCACAGTTTAAGAATTAGGGGTAGGTCATTTAGAACGGAGTTGAGGAAAAACTTTTTCACCCAGAGTGTGGTGGATATGCGGAATGCTCTGCCCCAGAAGGCTGTGGGGGCCAAGTCTCTGGATGCTTTCAAAAAAGAGTTAGATAGAGCTCTTAAAGACAGTGGAATCAAAGGTTATCGGGATAAGGCAGGAACGGGCTACTGATTGTGGATGATCAGCCATGATCACAGTGAATGGCGGTGCTGACTCGAAGGGCCGAATGGTCTACTCCTGCACCTATCGTCTATTGTCTATAAAACTTGGTGGTGTGGATAGTGTAAAGGACTGCCAAAGGATACAGTAGAAAAATGATCTGTTGCAGATGTGGGCGAAGAAATGGCAGATGCAGTTTAATCTGCCCAAGTGTGAGGTGTTGCACTTTGGGAGATTAAATTTAAGGGGAAAGTACATACAGTATGTACTAAATTGCAGGGCCCTTATTTGATCTGAAAGTTAAGCTGATATACATTTCTCATGTTCTTGACAGCAAGAGGTGTTGGTGGTCAAATTGAGTTAGGTTAATACTTTATTCAGGAAGGGGGATTGTTACTGTTTTTTTGCTTGAAACTGCATCTAGTTGCATTGTGTGTTATTAAGATTCCCAGAGCTTCTTCCCCACTTCACGTAGTAGTTGTGGACCCGGAAGTGACATGAATCTTAGATTAGATTTTGTAATGTGGTAATATCATGTTGTTTCTGAAAGTCAGTGAGATATCAGTGTAAAATTTGACACCAGTTCCCAGCTATTAATTGTGAATATGCTGTATCTGATGCCTAGTTTGCAATGCAGTGGTCATATTGAATTTATTCTTTTCAATAATCATGTAATGTTGGTGGCCCTTCTGTTAATGCACAGTATTGTCTGCAAGATTTTTCCTTTCATCTGCTGCTGATGAATGGTAAAGGTTCAAAAATGCAGTTCCTGCATTTGTGCATTAACCTTCTTCGCCAGGTTTTATTACAATGGTGCATCTCTTTCATATTTTTAAAATTGTGCTCTTAAGTACTTATTAATTTGAAAACCTTTTGAAAATTTTGTGCATGCTATGATGTTAATATAATGATGTTATGGATACAGGATTACTGAGGCAGCTGTACAGAGGGTATTCTGATGTTTTCAGTCACAGAAAATGGTACAAATTTTACTGTAGCAACGGGAGTTTTCCACCTGGTGTTATTTATCAGGATACAGAGGAATGAACACACTTAATCTATGCTCCCAGAATCAGAATCAGATTTATTATCACCGGCATGTGACATGAAATTTGTTAACTTAGCAGCAGCAGTTCAATGCAATACATAATGTAGAAGAGAAAAAAAAATAAAATAATAATAATAAGTAATAAGTAAATCAATTATGGTATACGTATATTAAATAGATTTTAAAAAGTGCAAAAAACAGAAATACTGTATATTAAAAAAGTGAGGTAGTGACCAAGGGTTCAATGTCCATTTAGGAATCGGATGGCAGAGGGGAAGAAGCTGTTCCTGAATCGCTGAGTGTCTGCCTTCAGGTTTCTGTATCTCCTACCTGATGGTAACAGTGAGAAAGGGCATGCCCTGAGTGCTGTAAGTCCTTAATAATGGATGATGCCTTTCTGAGACACCACTCCTTGAAGATGTCTTGGGTACTTTGTAGGCTAGTGCCCAAGATGGAGCAGACTAGATTTATAACTTTCTGCAGCTTCATTCGGTCCTGTGCAGTAGCCCCTCCATACCAGACAGTGATGCAGCCTGTCAGAATGCTCTCCATGGTACAACTATAGAAGTTTTTGTGTGTATTTGTTGACATGCTAAATCTCTTCAAACTCCTAATAAAGTATAGCCACTGTCTTGCCTTCTTTATAACTGCATCGATATGTTGGGACCAGGTTAGATCCTCAGAGATCTTGACACCCAGGAACTTGAAACTGCTCACTCTCTCCACTTCTGATCCCTCTATGAGGATGGGTATGTGTTCCTTCGTCTTACCCTTCCTGAAGTCCACAATCAGCTCTTTTGTCTTACTGACACTGTGTGCCAGGTTGTTGCTGTGACACCACTCCACTGTTCGGCATATCTCACTCCTGTATGCCCTCTTGTCACCACCTGAGATTCTACCAACAATGGTTGTATCATCAGCAAATTTGCAGATGATATTTGAGTTGTGCCTAGCTTCCCTTTTTATTGTGCTCTGCTGAGAACATCTTTTGCCTTCTATTCAGTATCGATGTGTATCAGAAGATCTGTAAACACGAGACACTTTGATTTGAAAGTTATGTCTTTTTGATTAAGTTTATAGCTTCTATATAGACATAGTTAATAGTAAACATGAATTAAGGCTTTAAATATGAAATATATAAATTATATTAGTTCTGTGTTCAGAGTTATGTTCCTTTAAGATGAATGCCACAGTAGTGTAGCGGTTAGCACGGCACCATTATAGCGCGGGACATCAGAGTTCAGAGTTCAATTCTAGTGCCATCTGTAAGGAGTTTGTGCGTTCTCCATGTGAACCACATGAGTTTCCTCTGGATGCTCCGGTTTCCTCCCACAGTCCAAAGACGTACGGGTTCGTAGGTTAATTGGCCATTGTAAATGGTCCTGTGTTTTGGCTAGTATTAACTTGGTGGGCTACTGGCCGGTGTAGCTCGTTGGGCCGGAAGGGTCCGTTCCATGCTGTATCTCTAAATACTAAATAAATATTTAGGTCCAAGTCCATAGCTTCCGGAAAGTGGCTCGTATGTGGCAATGAAGGTGTGTGGCATGCTTTGCTTTATTAGCGGAGGCATTGAGTTCAAGAGTCAGGAGCTTTATAAAACTCTGGTTAGGCCACATCTGGAGTGTTGCATACAGTTCTGTTTGCCCCATTATACAAAGGATGTGGAGGCTTTGGAGAGGGTGCAGAAGAGGTTTACCATAATGCTGCCTGGGTTGGAGGACATACAGTATGCTATGTGCAGAGGTTGGACAATCTTGAATTGTTTTCTCTGGAGTGGCAGAGACTAAGGAGAGACCTGAAACAAGTTTATAATACTAGGAGAAGCATACATAGATAGAGTAGACAGCAGGTATCTTTGTTCCAGAGTCAAAATGTTTAAATGTTAGAGGGTACGCACTTCCACTCTTGTTTTATTTCTGCTTTGAATGCAGAAAAGGGGCATTCAGTAAGGCACAGAGAACCTCAAGGCTGTGCACCAGACCACAGAGGTCCTGGGTTAGGGGAGTTGGAGCAAACTGCCTCCCAAACTATGTGGCATCCTGTCCCATCAGCTTTCCTCACCCTGTCTGTAGAAAGCTCCACAGTTCACAAATTTGCCTCATCAGCCATCTCAGAACCAGGAAGGTAGTAAGTCATCCTTGATACCAAGGGATTGCAGGAGTTTGATTTTCTTTTTCTTCATTTCAAAGTAATTGTATTTAGAGTCATAGAACACTACAACACAGAAGCAGGCACTTTGGCCCATCTAGTCCATGCCAAACTATTAATCTGCCTCATTCCATTGACCTGCACCTGGACCATAGCCCTCCATACCTCCCCCATCAATGTACATATCCAAATTTCTCCTAAATATTGCAATCGATCACTTCTGCTGGCAGCTCATTCCACACTCTCACCACCCTCTGAGTGAAGAAGTCCTATTCATGTTCCACTTAAACATTTCACCTTTCACCCTTAACCCATGACCTCTAGTTTAGTCTCACCCAACATCAGTGGAAAAAGCCTGCTTGCATTTACACTACAGAGGTGACCTGGAGCTCCGTGTTGCTTTCTCTCCCCACTCTCCCCTCTGACCTATCAGTCCGTGGCCTCCTGTACTGGCGCAGTGATGTCAACCCGAGCCTCAGGAGCAGCGTCCTATCTACTGCCTTCTTAACTCAATATTGAATTCTACCACTTCACGTAACTTGATTTATCAATCTGTTGTCCAATACTGTAGTGGTGTTGGCTCAGCTTGTTTTTCACTTTTTCTGGGAAAGTTGATAGGCTTATATGCTGGAACATGTCAATGTTAAGAAAGAGGATGTGCTGAAACTTTTAAAAAAAATTAGGATAGATAAGTCCCTGGGGCTGGACAGAATATACCCAGGTTACTACGAGAAGTGAGGGAAGAGATTGCTGCACTTTTGGCGATGATCTTTGCATCCACACTGGCCATAGAAGTAGGATCAGATGATTGGAGGGTGGCAAATGTTAATCCTTTGTTCAAGAAAGGAAGTAGGGGTAACCCTGAGAATTATAGACCATCAGTGTTGAACAAACTACTGGATAGGATTCTTAGAGATAGGATTTATGAGCATTTAGAGAAGCATCGTCTGATTAGGGATAACTTTGTGGCATGAACAAGGTCACTGGAGAGAAGTACTAGCAGGTATGAAGCTGTCTCTTTATTCGAGAAAATACCATAAATAAACTGACAGTCTTTAGAGTCATAAGAGACAGAGAGAGACAGACAGACAGATAGACGGACAGACAGAGAGGGGTAGAGAGAGAGAGGTGGGGAGAGGGGAGGGAGAGAGAGAGAGAAGAGAGAGACGGGGAGAGAGATACAGACAGACAGACAGATAGAGAGAGGAGAGAGGGGGACAGACAGACAGACAGAGAGGGGGAGAGAGAGAGTGAGACAGACAGAGAGAGAGACAGAAGAGAGACAGTGAGACACAGAGAGGGAGAGAGAGAAAGAGAGACAGACAGACAGAGACAGACAGAGAGAGGGGGTGAGAAAGAGAGAGACAGATAGGTGAGAGACAAAGAGTCAGAGTGGGGGAGAGAGAAAGAGCAAGAGAGAGAGAGAGACAGACAGACAGACAGGCAAATAGACAGAGGGAGGGAGACAGAGGGAGAGAGTGAGAGAGACAGAGAGAGAGAGAGAGACAGAGGGAGAGAGTGAGAGAGACAGAGAGGGGGGAAAGAGAGACAAGAGACAGAGAGAGATAAAGAAAGAGAAAGAGTGGAGAGAGAGGGAGAGAGAGACAGAAAGAGACAGGAGAGAGACAGAGACACAGAGAGAGAGGGGATAGAGACAGACAGACAGAAAACAGAGAAAGAGTGGAGAGAGAGAGAGAGACAGGAGAGACATAGAGAGAGACAGGAGAGAGACAGAAACAGAGAGAGCAGAGAGAGAGACAGACAGAGACAGAGTGAGAGGGGGAGAGAGAGCCAGGAGAGAGACAGAGACACGGGGGGGGGGGAGAGAGAGACCAACAGACAGACAAATAGACAGAGAGAGAGAGGGGAAACAGAGCAAGAGAGAGTGAGAGAGAGACAGGAGAGAGACCAAGAATGAGAGACAGAGAGAGGGGAGGGAAGAGAGAGAGACAGAGTGAGAGTGAGAGAGAGAGAGAAAGACAGCGAGAGGAGAGAGAGAAAGACAGAGAGACAGAGAGAGAGAGGTGGAGAGAGAAAGAGAGACAGGAGACAGACAGAAATGGAGAGAGAGGAAAAGAGAGAGAGAGAGAGAGAGAGAGCGGGAGAGAGAATGATTTTAAATCAGTGTTGGCTCATCTTCCAATTAATGGTTCTTAGGAATCCATTGTTCAGAGCTGCAATTTAGATTTAATCGACAGTTCAAATTTTCCTCTGAAGTCTGGTGGCTGAAGTGAGTTGCTGAAGTTATTTGCAATATGTGCTACCCCCAAAAAAATGCTCTAACAGTCAGCTTAGCTTTGTCAGGGGCAGATCATGCCTCACGAGACTGATGGAAATCTTTGAGGAAGTGCCAAAACAAGTTGATGAAGGTAGAACAGTATAGGTGGTGGATATGGATTATAGTAAGGTGTTTGAAAGGTTCCACATGGTAGGCTCAGGAGGCATGGGATCCAAGGAAACTTGGCAACGTGGTTTCAGAATTGGCTTCCCCACTGAAGGCAGAGGGTGGTGGTAGATGGAACGTATTGCACCTGGAATTCAGTGACCAGTGACAAGTATTCTGCCTGGAATTCAGTGACCAGCTCTGTAGGGATCTGTTCTGCAACTCCTGCTATTTGTGATTTTTACAAATGACTTGGATGAGGAAGTAGAAGGGCTGGTTAGTGAGTTTGCAGATGACATGAAGGTTGGTGGTGTGATGGATAGTACAGAAGGTTGTCATAGGTTACAACGGACATTAATAGGATGCAGAGTTGGGCTGAGAAGTAACAGACAGAGTTCAATCAGAAGTGTGGAGTGATACTCTTTGGAAGGTCAAATTTGAAGGCAGGGTACAAGGTTAATGGCATGATTCTTGGCAGTGTGGAGGAACAGAGGGTTCTGGGGTCCATGTCCACAGATGTCGTAGGTTACAACAGACATTAATAGGATGCAGAGCTGGGCTGAGAACTGGCGGATGAAGTTCAATCCAGAAAAGCAATTCACTTTGGAAGGTCGAACTTGAAGGCAGAGTACAGGGTTAATGGCAGGACTCTTGGAATGAACAGAGGAATTTTGGGGTCCACGTCCATAGATCCCTCAAAGATGCTGCACAAGTTGACAGAGTGGTTAAGAAGGCAGATGGTGTGTTGCCCTTCATTAGCCAGGGGACTGAGCTTAAGAGTCGTGAGATCATTTTGCAGATTTATGAAACCCACGTTAGACCACACATGAAATATTGTGTTTGGTTCTGGTCGCCTCATTAAAGGAAGGAAGTAAGAGCTTTAGGGAGGGTGCAGAGGAGATCACCAGAATGCTGCCTTGATTAGAGACCATGTTGCATGAGGATAGGTTGAGGATGAGAGGTAACTTAATAGAGGTGTACAAGATGACAAGAGGCGTAGATCAAGTGGACAGCCAGAGAATTTTCCCAAGGTGGAAATGGGCAATGGTTAATATGAAGAGGCACATGGACGATCGAAAAATGGAAGGGGGCTATGTGGGAGGAAAGGGCTAGATTGAAGTTAGAGCAGGTTAAAAAGTCAGCACAACATTGTGGGTCTGAAGGGCCTGTACTGTGCTATAATGTTCTACGTTTTCGAAAGGATGTGCCCAACCTGACCTGCTGGGCATGTGTTCCCGCTCTGCATTTTGCTTACGCTCTTTGTTGATGAACTCCCTCTCTAACTTCTCCCAATCACTCACTGACCAGGTAACCTATTTACAGCTTATCCACGTGGTCTCCCTAGTTTTATCATATTAGACACATCACTCTTCCCCATCTTCCCTGCATCTAAACAGCTTGTTTCGTCTCTATTTCAGCTCTGATGAAGGGTCTCCGACCTGAAAAGTTGATTCTGATTTGCACACAGATGCAGTCTGGCCTGCTGAGAATTTCCAGCATTTCCTGTTCTTGCCTCAGACGCTGATGTTCTCTGGAGAAGATGTTTCACAATGGACAATAATCCACTGATCATTTGGAGATTGGGCTTTAGTTCTATAATTTTAGCTGTTTCGAAATTCATATCAACACCAAAGTAGACAGATAATTTGGAGTTTTCTGAAGTTCTCTCAGTCACACCTTGTTTGGGTTAATAGCTCCCTCCTTTGGTGCATTTCATAAAGTGCACTGCTGACATTGAAACCTTGGAGAGGTTTTATTGAGATGCAGCATGGAATAGGCCCAATTAACCTACCAACCGGTACGTCTTTGGACTGTGGGAGGAAACCAGTGTGATTTGTATTCTGCACTTACTCTGAGAGTAATGTGCTTGAGGTGGAAATCACATTCATGCTGAGTGCTAAATGGTGTTTCTTGAGTGCTAATCAAGAACACCTATCCAGGTCACTGGTGATATTCCACTGCACACCTGATTTAAGCTATGTACCATAGGTGAAGGAATATTTTAGGAAATCAGTCACCAAGCATTCCTACTTGCCCTGTCGTCACAGTATTTATTTGGCTGGTCTAGCTAAAATTCTGGTTAATGGTGACTCCATGATGGAAGTACCATTGAAAGGCAAGGGCTGTTAATCAAAGCCCTCTAGTTGTGGTGCAGATTTGAACTTGCTCTCCAGATAATCCTGCAATGGATAGCACTGCTTCAGTGGCTGAGGATCTGGGAATGAAGTAAACATACAATCAATGGCAAGCATCCTCACCTTTGAACAAAAACAGAGTGAAGGAAGAATTCGGTGCATCGAGCAGCACCTGTGAAGAAAGAAGGTATGGTTCAGAATCAGGTTTAAAATCACTGACATGTCCTGCCGAAGGGTCTCGGCCCGAAACATTGACAGTTTACTTTTTTCCACAGACGCTGCCTGGCCTGCTGAGTTCCTCCGGCATTTTGTGTGTTTTGCTCGGATTTCCAGCATCTGCGAATTCTCTCTTGTTTGTGACATGTCTTGAAATTTTTTGTTTTGTGGCGGCAGTACAGTGCAAGACATAAAAAAAAAATTACGGGAAAAAATTACAAGTAAAAATAAAATAATTAATAATTAATTTATTTTACTATAAATAAATGATGAACAGATGAAACCAGGAGGTGTTCATACCATTGGGTTGTAAGTTACTCAAGTGGAATATGACATAGAAACATAGAAACATAGAAAATAGGTGCAGGAGTAGGCCATTCGGCCCTTCAAGCCTGCACTGCCATTTATTATGATCATGGCTGATCATCCAACTCAGGACCCTGCACCAGCCTTCCCTCCATACCCCCTGATCCCCGTAGCCACAAGGGCCATACCTAACTCATGTTGGGCATCACGGTAGTCTGCTTCCTGTGAGCACGTGGATGTCCTCCAAGTGCTCCGGTTTCCCTCCACAGTCCAAAGACGTACCGATTAATAGGTTAATTTGTCATTGTAAATTGTCCTGTGATTAGGTGTGCATTGCTGAGTGGTGTGACACATTGGCTGGAAGGAACTATTTCGCAGTGTGTCCCTAAATAAAATAAATGTTGTTCTTCCAATTGCATTTTGGCATTTCCATGGTAATGGAGGAGTCCAAGGACAGACAGGTCAGTATGTGAGTGTGAAGGAGAATTTAAATGACACACAACCAGAAGCTCAAGACAGCCATTGCAGACAGAGCATAGGTGTTCTGCGGAACAGTGGTCCAGTATGTGCTTGGTCTCACTGATGTAGAGGAGACCATATCGTGAGTACCAAATGCAGTACAGCAGGCTCAAAAAGGTGCAGATAAACCTCTACCTCACCTGGAAAGGATGTTTAAGACCCTGGATGGTGATGAGGTGAGGAGATGTTGAGACAGATGTTACACTTACAGTGCCTGAGGACAGGGTTGGTGGGTGGGGAGTTATGAGCAGACTAGGGAGTCTTGGAGAGAGTGGTCCCCATGGAAAACAGGGTGGGGGAGAAGAGGTGACAGATGATGAGAACTGGTGGAGATTGATACATTGGATGCAGAGGTTAATATCTCTGTTCTGCTGTGGGTAGGGCAGTGCAATCAGGACCAATGTGCAGGAAATGCAGGAAGTCTGTGTGAAAGGACAGGATAGGATGGAATTTGTTCAGGAAAGTTTCCTTAATCAGTATGTAGAAGTCCCGAGAGAGTGTGTACTACTTGATCTGCTATTAGGGAATGAGACAGGGCAGGTGACAGAAGTTTGTGTAGAGCAACATTTGCATCTAGTGACCAGGATGCCATCAGTTTCAAAGTAAATATGCAGAAAGATAGGTCTGGTCCGTGGGTTGAGATTCTAAATTGGAAAAAGGCCAATTTTGATGGCATCAGAAAGGATCTGGCAAGTGCAGATTGGGACAGGCTGTTTTCTGGCAAAGGTGTACTTGTTAAGTGGGAGCACTTTAAAAGTGAAATTTTTAGTGAAAGCTTATATATGCCTGTCAGAATAAAAGGTGAAAAGAACAGATGTAGGGAACCCTAGTTTTCAAGAGGTATTGTGGCTGTTATGACACACACCCAACCATACCAGCTTCCGGGGTTTAGACGCTGGCGTGGCCCCTTTGAAGATTCAGGACCATCCTGATAATTGGCAGTCATGTTTTGGGCCTCAACAACTGAATATTTAAAGAGCACCTGAACCTCAGTGCTCAATCATAAGCCCAACCAGAGATATCATCTAATGTTTTGTTTTGTGTTCGGTTCTCAATCCTGTTTTATTCCATGTCTCAATCCTAGCCTCGGATACACCAGCATTTGGGTCAAAACCATCCTCGTCAAGGACTCTCATCACAGAGGCCCTGGTTAAGAAAAAAATGAGGTGCATAGCAGGTATGGGTAGGTAGGAACAAATGAGGTGCTTATGGTGTACAAGAAATGCAAGAGAACACTTAAGAAAGAGGGCTAAAAGAAGGCATGAGGTTGCCCCAGCAGACAAGGTGAAGGAGAATCCTAAGGGATTCTACAGGTATATTAAGAGCAAAAGGATTACAAGGGACAAAATTGCTCCTCTGGAAGATCAGAATGGTAATCCATGTGTGGAGCCAAAAGAGATGGGGGAGATAGTAAATTTGTTTTTGCATCTGTATTTACCCAGGAGACAGACACAGAGTCTATAGAAGTGAGGCAAAGTGGCATTAACTTCATGGACCCTATACAGATTGCAGAGGAGGAGGTGTTTGCTGCCTTGAGGCAAATTAGGGTGGATAATTCCCCAGGGCCTGATAATGTGTTCCCTCGGACCCTGCAGGAGGCAAGTGGAGAAATTGTTGGGGCCCTAGCAGAGATATTTGAATCATCCTTAGCAACAGGTGAGGTACCAGAGGATTGGAGGATAGCCAATGTTGTTGCACTGTTTAAGGAAGGCTCTAAAATAAAGCAGGAAATTACAGGCCGGTGAGGCTGGCATCTGTAGTTGGAAAGTTATTAAAAGGTATTCAAAGGGACCGGGTATATAAGTATTTGGATAGACATGGACTGATTAAGTACAGTCAGCAAGGCTCCGTGCATGGTAGGAAGGTTGATGAAGGCAAGGGACTTTGTCTTGTCTACATGGACTTTAGCAAGGCATTTGACAAGGTCCCACATGGGAGGCTGGTCAGGAAGGTTCAGTCACTTGGCATTCAAGATGAGGTAGTAAATTGGATTAGACATTGGCTTTGTGGGAGAAACCAGAGAGTGGTAGTCGATGGTTATCTCTCTGACTGGAGGCTTGTGACTGGTGCAGTAACGCAGGGATCAGAGCTGGGTCCATTTTTGTTTGTCATCTATATCAATGATCTGGATAATAATGTGGTTAACTGGATCAGCAAATTTGCTGGTGACACCAAGATTGGGGGTGTAGTGAACAGTGAGGAAGGGCTATCACGGCTTGCAGAGGGATCTGCATCAGCTGGAAAAATAGGCTGAAAAATAGCAGATGGAATTTAATGCAGACAAGTGCGAGCTGTTGCACTTCGGTAGAACCAACCAGGGTAGGTCTTACACAGTGAATGGTCAGGTACTGAGGAATGTGGTGGAACAAACGGATCTGGGAATACAGGTACATAATTTGTTGAAAATGATGTCACAGGTAGATTGGGTCATTAAGAAAGCTTTTGGCACAGGTAGATAGGGTTGTAAAGAAAGCTTTTGGCACATTGGCCCTCATAAATCAAAGTATTGAGTACAGAAGATGGGACATTATGTTGAAATTGTGTAAGACGTTAGTGAGGCCTAACTTGGAGTATTGTGTGCAGGTTTGGTCACCTACCTACAGGAAAGATATAAACAAGGTTGAAAGAGTACAGAGACAATTTACAAGGATGTTGCTGGATCTGGAGGACCTGAGTTATAAGGAAAGATTGAATAGATTAGGACTGTATTCCTTAGGAAGTTGAAGATTGAGAGGAAATTTGATAGAGGTATACAAAATTATGAAGGGTAAATACAAGCAGGCTTTTTGCACTGAAGCTGTGTGGGACTACAACCCAGTGGCAGCACCAGAGATTTTTTCCTGCTGGTGCTACAATGGGGCTGAATTATTCAGTGATGGTGCTGAGGGATGTACTATATGGTAATATGTATTTGCAAGACCAAACACGTGGCATTCAAAAGTCAGTTTCAAGCATTATGTGCCTACTATAAATGACTCCGTTGATTCACAAGCAATAGCAATTGATAAATATAATATAGAAGTGAAATGTGACGGTGTCAACAGTGTCAGAGACAACCCGGGCTACACAGAGCATAAACAAAGAAACCAACAGAGCATCCGACCCACAGCGCACAACGTGAATCACGCACCAATCCCACAATCAGCGTCAAATGCGTGCTTTTCAACTGAAAAACACAACACTAACCCACAATGCCCACTGCTATTCGCATTACATATACAGACAAGGCCAAAAGATACACCGTTATTAAAGTCAAATCAGGCAAATTAACAGATGCAAGGCCTTACCAGGAGTTGGACAAATCGTACTCCAATACCTCAATTAATTTGGCTACTGAATTTAAAACAAAAATCAACAGAATCACCGCTTGGATGTCTAAGTAGGCTTAATAGCAGTAAATGTAATATTTTAGGATTTGCAGGAAACATAAGGACTATGAGGTGTCCACCACAAAATAATAATTATAATCAGCATTAGTCTAGGCCCAAATTTTTTTAAAAAATCAACTGCACTCACCATTGATGTTTTCAGAGAAGCACAATCCTTCTGTTGTTGTGATTGGTGGCGAAAGCATCAATGATTTTCTGGATGTCAAGTGCCTGGTCCTCCGGCTGTTTATGGCCAACAGGGCCAAGTTGCTGTTCCGAGCATCGCCGCTGCTTTTCCTTAGGTAGTTTTTGAGGCATCTGAGGCTAGAGAAACTCTGTTCGCATGAGGCAGCTGTCACAGGTAGAGTCAGTGATATGCAGATTAGTTTGTATAAATCTATAAATGCATCGCGGTAGGGTCTCATTACAGCTAGAAATTCCACTGTGTCATTCACTGTCTGTCCTTGCTTTTGTTTTGTTTCCAGCAGTCACTGAACCTGATGTAGCTCTGCAGTCAGGTTCACTTCAGTCACTCCATAGTATTGGGCCATTGGCCAAAGACAATTCTTGTCTAGGAAGAACTTGTGTTTGGGACTCAATGCTGAGACTCCAGTCAGAACACCCCCAGTCTCAGTTGAGAACCGTCTTTTCATTTCAGTCAGAAGTCTGTCTATAACCGGATAGAAACAGTGCTTGCGAAGTTCATCAGAGGATGTGACAGGTGTGCATTCGGTTTGGGCCTCAACAACAAAATCATGTAGGAGGTGGGGTGGCTGGGCCTGTCTCCTTTCATGTGGTCTGCTCTGTATACTGGCCTTGACGCACTCTTGTCTGAATTTCACTCTATGATTCCTCTCCCCGTTTTGCTGAGATTGCATGGATAACAGACTGAGCCAAGTCCACAGCGGATGAAAGCTCCAAACTGGGAGATTGTAGCTGGTCTGACATGAACTTGGTGACTCTGAATAAATCCTCAAACAGAGTGAGAAGTAAAGCAAACTGCTCGTCAATCAGTCCATTTACAGCTCTGGCCTCCATTTTCCTCTGTGCATTTGGTTGACCCATAATATCCTGTAGTGTAGCTAGAATGGCAGGGAGTGATTTCCTTATAGCCCACAAAGCTGTATACTGCCATGCCCAGCGTGTATCTGACAATTTCTTCAACTCCACGGGCTGTGCAGTTGATTCCAATTCTCTCTGTTTCTTCATGAAAAGATCATGGGCAACAGAGTTTGAAAAGAAGTTGTAAAGCAGCTGCACAGTTTCAAAAAACTCACTGGCCTGCTTGTGGTACATTGCTCACAACATCCACTAAAACAAGGTTAAGTCTGTGAGCATGGCAGTGTATATATAATGCCTCTCTTGTATCCCGTTATTGCACCCGGACATCACTGCCACCCCGTCATAACACTGACCTATACACACGTTCTTATCAATAACACACTGGGCGAGTGTCAGTTCAATGCTTTTAAGAAGCGACTCTGTGTCCAACCCTTCTGCTGGAGTGAAGTGCAAGAATTCTTCAAGCACTGTTTGGTTATTCAAATACTGCACCACCACTGATATTTGCTCCTTTTTACTCAAGTCTTTACTTTCATCCACCATGATAGCAAAATATCCAGCCTCCTTGATTTCTGCACTTATTTGAAGTCTGACCATATCTGCCATAATACCCATTTTGGATATCGTGATGGGTGATTTTTGCATTTCCAGGATTGTCCTCTATTTTTTTTTAGCTACAGTCTTATCAAACTTCACAATTACACTGAGCAACTCAACAAAGTTTCCCCTATTGTCAGATCCATCATTCTCCTGGTGCCCTCGCTGGGCAATGCCTTGGCACGCAGTATAGCGTACAGACTCAACTACTGCTCTCATATACTTACGATTTTCTTGGACAATCTTTGCATGTCCTTTATCAAGCATATTTCCCAATCTTAAACCGTCTTGTTTTCTCAATCTGAATTCGGCCCGTGCCTCCATAGCAAACTTATGAGCTGCACCTACATGGTGGGTTTTGAAAGCTGTTGTAGCTTTCCGCCAGTTACGGTAACCGGTGACAGTGAAGGTAGACTCAGAATGGAACCCATGTCCTCCACACAGGAAATGCCTGCATGCGAAGCAGAATGTAGTATCTTTTGTGATTGAATATTCCAGCCAGGAGTACAGGTCAAACCAGCCACGAATAAAACTCCTTTGCTGATTGACAAAGTGTTGCGAGCAGTGAAGGGTACTTTTTCAATGCTGGCCGATGGGGTCATTCCTCAGGCTGCTGGCTAACATCGCTAACAGTATTCCCACTCGCACTAAGAGCAGCTTCATCCACGTTCTCTTCCGAATCCCGCTCCATTTCTTGTTCCTCTACTTCGCCCTCACACTCCTCCGATGAACTGCTGTCGTCCTCATCCCCACTTACTTCTTCCTGCATGTCACTTTCAATTAAGACAGGCTCAGGCTGAGACACCACTGATTCCTCTGGATGAAGTCGCTTTCTGACTAAAAATCGATCCATTTTTCACGCCAGCCAAAATAATGCACGTGCCAGGCCAACGCTAGCTTGTAAAAGCACAATGTGTGTGTGGCATCCGTTAGTCTCGCGAGACCACGGATCTGCACCTGGATCTGGCATAATGTATGTATACTATCAATCTCTTGCGTGAGTGAGAGTGAGTGACATCACCACCTTAAGTGATCTTAGATCAGCTTAACTGATCTGAGGACAGCAACGGCAGGACATTGACAACGAACGAATAAGCAAAAGTGTAGAGTGGATCTGACCTTAGACCAGCACTGTGTTTATAACTTTATTGCTGCGTGGGTGCTATGGTAATTTGGGACGTTGTTTCACTAGATCAACTGGAGAAACAAGCTGTATTCAAAACTATACAGAGAAAGCAAAGCAGATGCAATTTGGATGTCAAATTTCAGTTAATTTCTTGGTGGTGCTATTGTAATTTCTGCTGGTGCTATAGCACCAGCTAGCACCACCTCAGCCCCGCCCCTGCTACAACTAGAGGTCACGGGTTAAGGGTGAAAGGTGAAAAGTTTAAGGGAAACATGAGGGGAAACTTCTTCACTCAGAGGGTCATGAGAGTGTGGAACAAGCTGCCAATGCAAGTGGTGCAGGTGAGCTAAATTTCAACGTTTAAGAGATGTTTGGATAGGTACATGGATGGTAGGGGTATGGAAGGCTTTGGTCCTGGTGCAGGTTGATGGGGGTAGGCAGTTTAAATGGTTTGGCACAAACAAGATGGGCCAAAGGGCCTGTTTCTGTGTTGTACTTTTCTATGGCTCCATGACCAGGAATTGGTAATTATCAAAATAGTGGAGGCCGTGCGAGGTGTTCTGGATGGCAAGGGACTGGACCCTTCAACAGTGGTGAGTGCCTGGAATGCACTGCCAGAGAGAGCAGTGAAAGGGGGATTACTAACAGCACTCTAGATGTGTCAAGACACTCCTAGACACAGAAAGCTCCGTGCCAAATGCTGGGAGATGTGAGTAAAATGGATGGGAGCCACTGGTCAGCATGGATGTGGTTGGCCAAGTGGCCTGTTTCCACACAGTGATTCTCATGCCACTGCTGAAGATGGAGGGAACTAGGACACTGCCCTGTGGACCTGCTGGGGCTGACTTAGATGGTTGACCTCCAACAACATATTGGTGGGAGATCCTGTCTGACTCATTAGATAAGTTTTTTTAAAGAGGTAACTGAATATATTGATGGCGCAGTATGATCGATGTGGGTTTCATTTACTTCAGTAAGGTCTTTGGCAAGAGATTGCAGATGCTGGAAACTGGAGTGAAATACAAGCTGCTGGAGGAACTCAATGGGTCAGGCAGCATCTGGTGGGGGGAGGAAAGGACAGTCAGCGTTTCAGGTCAAGGTCCTTCATCTAGACTGAAGTTGTAGAGGGGAGAGAGATGGGACGGAGTGGGCAAGAGGTGGGAACGGGTTGATGAGCAGATGGAGCCAGGCGGGGATAGTGACAGAAGCTGAGAGATGATTGGTGGAGACAAAGGCCTGCAGACTGGGAAATCTGATAAGTAAGGAAGCGGCAGGAAGGAACCCAATAAGGGAGAGGGTAGATGGCAGCAGTGGGGAGAGGGAATCCAGTGGGAGGAGCGTGTGGGTGATGGACAGATGGAGTAGGTGGGGGGGGGAATGGGAAATAGAGAACTGTGGGGGCAGGGGCTGGTGAGAGAGCTTGGGAAGAATAATGAGTATGAAAGGAGCTGGGTGGATCAGAATGAGACAGAATAGGGCAGAGAGAGCGTGAGTTACTTGAAATTGGAAAATTCAATGTTCACGCTGTCAGGTTATAGACTACCCAGACAGAATATGAGATGCAGTCCCTCTGGTTTAAGTTTGGCCTCCCACCGACAGTGGCGGAGTCTGAGGACAGACAGATTGGTGTGGGAATGAGGAGGGGCACTAAAATGGCTGGCAGCTGGGAGCTCAGGCTGGCCATAGTGTTCAGAGCCATGGTGCTCAGCAAGCCAGTAGCCCAGTGCCCAGCCTGCACTTAGTCTCACCGGTATCGAGGAGGCCACATCCAGAGATCTAATTGCAATAGACACAGCTGGAGACGTATGTGAGCATCTGCCTTGCCTGAATCAGGGAGTCACAGAGAGACTGGTCCCTGTAGAAAGCAGAAAGGAGTGGGGAAGGAAAGAGGGTGCTGGGAGATTTACCAGGATGTTCCCTGGGCTGGAGCATTTCAGTTTTGGGCAGAAATTGGAGAGGTTGGATCTGTTCTTGCTGGAGCAGAGGAAGTAAGAGATATATAAAATGATGAGGGATGTTGATAGGGTAGACTGCAGGGAACCAGTACCTATGTCAGGGCCAGATTAAATATAGGACGGCGAGTTAGGAGAAGGAGGAAGAGATTCAGAATGGATCTGAAGAGGACCTTCATCACTCAAAGAGTGGTGAGCACCTGGAATACACTAGTGGAGGCAGAGTCATTGTTCTTCCATGTGGCGGTGTGCTGGGGCAATGGCATCAACATGGGTGATGCCAACAGGCTCAATAAACTGATTAGAAAGGCTGGCTCTGTTATAGGAGTCAAACTGGACACACTGGAGGCTGTGGTGGAACAAAGGATCCTACGGAAAATCCTGGCAATTCTGGACAATGTTTCTCACCCTCTGCGTGCCACCTTGGCCGAACGGGGGAGCACTTTTAGCAATGAACAGACAACTGCGCTGCTCCAAAAAGTGCAATATAAGGTCATTCTTACCCTCGGCCATTAGGCTCTATAATGAGTCAAACTATAGCCGGGAAATGATGGCCCCCTCCTGTTAGACTGTTCGAGGAAATTTATTTTATTTCTATTCTTTCTTACTTCTCTTCTAATATTTGTGTATCTGTGCACTTGTAATGCTACTGTGACACTGTAAATTTCCTTTGGGATCAATAAAGTATCTATTTTTTTAACAGTATTTAAGAAGAGTATTTAAAAGTATTTAAAAAGGAGTATAGGACCAGAACCTGTTTCTATGCCAGGACCTGGAATTATTGACGTGGAAGGAGTCACATCTGGAATCAAAGTTACAGTAAAGGGACATCACTATAACCACTGACTTATTACCGAGTCATGGAACTAAAGAATGTGTAAAGGGGCTTCTGGGAAATACTGACCCAAGAATGAGACACATCAAGAACATACCCATTACAGAGTTGTATGCTAAACTACATGCCCTTCAGAAAACACATCTGGAAACAATAGACTCTTAAGGAGACACATATCAGAATCAGAATCAGAAGTAGAATCAGGTTTATTATCACCAGCACGTGTCATGAAATTTGATAACTTAGCAGAGCAGTTCAATGCAATACATAATATAGAAGAAAAATAAACAAAATAATAAATAAATAAGTAAATCAATTACAGTATATGCATTTTGACTAGATTAAAAATCATGCTAAAAAACAGAAATAATATATACAGTATTTAAAAAGTGAGGTAGTGTCCAAGAGTTCAATATCCAATGTCAATGCCCATTTAGGAATCGGATGGCAGCAGGGAAGAAGTTGTCCCTGAATCACTGAGTGTGCGCCTTCAGGCTTCTGTACCTCCTACCTGATGGTAACAGTGAGAAAAGGGCATGCCCTGGGTGCTGGAGGTCCTTAATAATGGACGCTGCCTTCCTGAGACACCGCTCCTTGAAGATGTCCTGGGTACTTTGTAGGCTAGTACCCAAGATGGAGCTGACTAGATTTACAACCCTCTGCAGCTTCTTTCAGTCCTGTGCAGTAGCCCCTCCGTACCAGACAATGATGCAGCCTGTCAGAATGCTCTCCATGGTACATCTATAGAAGTTTTTGAGTGTATTTGTTGACATGCCAAATCTCTTCAAACTTCTAATAAATATAGCCACTGTCTTGCCTTCTTTATAATTACATCGATATGTTGGGACCAGGTTAGATCCTCAGAGGTCTTGACACCGAGGAACTTGAAACTGCTCACTCTCTCCACTCCTGATCCCTCTATGAGGATTAGTATGTGTTCCTTCATCTGACCCTTCCTGAAGTCCACAATCAGCTCTTTCATCTTACTGATGTTGAGTGCCAGGTTGTTGCTGTGGCACCATTCCACTAGTTGGCATATCTCACTCCTGTATGCCCTCTTGTCACCACCTGAGATTCTACCAACAATGGTTGTATCATCAACGAAATTATAGATGGTATTTGAGTTTTACCTAGCCACACAGTCATGTGCATATAGACAGTAGAGCAGTGGGCTAAGCACACACCCCTAAGGTGTGCCAGTGTTGATCGTCAGCGAGGAGGAGATGTTATCACCAATCCGCACAGATTGTGGTCTTCTGGTTAGGAAGCTGGGGATCCAATTGCAGGGTGAGGTACAAAGGCCCAGGTTCTGTAACTTCTCAATCAGGATTGTGGGATTGTACGTGGCCTATTAGTGGCATCAACAGAGCTTTACCAAGAGGGATTTCTGACAGGTCAGTGGCTGTTATTTAAAAAGGGAGCTTTGAGAGTGTTAGTCCATTTACATGGTCTATCAGCGGCTATAACTGAAGCACCAATCGTGAGATAGATAGCAGGGAAGGTACAGGCATAAAAGGGAGACACTGCCTAGTGGGGTAGTCATCAACGTAGTGATCTGAGGTAGAGTGGTAGGGTTTCGGCAATAACAGGTCGAGGCGAGGTAAGTTACCTGTGAGGAATAAAAACAGGAAGTATGTCTGTGAGGCTGGTGTTTTGTACTGGGTATCAGATGTGGGAGACTCCCGGCCTCCCGGACGGCCACATCTGCACCAGGTGCGTCGAGCTGCAGCTCCTTAGGGACCGCATTGAAGAACTGGAGATGCAGCTCGATGACCTTCATCTGCTCAGGGAGAGTGAAGAGATGATAGAGAGGAGCTACAGGCAGGTAGTCACACTGGGGCCTCGGGAGACAGATAAGTGGGTAACAGTCAGGAGAGGGAAGGGCAGGAGTCAGAGGCTAGAGAGTACCCCTCTGACTGTCCCCCTTAACAATAAGTACTCCTGTTTGAGTACTGTTGGGGGGGGACAGCCTACCTGGGGGAAGCAACAGTGGTCGCACCTCCGGCACAGAGTCTCGCCCTGTGGCTCAGAAGGGTAGGGAAAGGAAGAGGCTGGGGACTCTATTGTTAGGGGGTCAGACAGGCAATTCTGTGGACACAGGAAAGAAGCATGGATGGTAGATTGCCTCCCAGGTGCCAGGGTCCAGGATGTTTCTGATCACATCCCCGATATCCTGAAGTGGGAAGGAGAACAGCCAGAGGTCGTGGTACAAATTGGTACCAATGACATAGGCAGGAAAAGGGAGGAGGTCCTGAAAGCAGACTACTGGGAGTTAGGAAGAAAGTTGAGAAGCAGGACCTCAAAGGTAGTCATCTTGGGATTATTGTCTGTGCCATGCAGCGGTCAGTATAAGAATGGGGTGAGTTGGAGGATAAATGTGTGGCTGAGGGATTGGAGCAGGGGGCAGGGATTCAGATTTCTGGATCATTTGGACCTCTTTTGGGGCAAGAGTGACCTGTACAAAAAGGACAGGTTGCACTTGAATCCCAGGGGGATCAATATCCTGGCGGGGAGGTTTGTTAAGGCTATTGGGGAGAGTTTAAACTAGGATTGCTGGGGCGTGGGAACCAAACTGAAGAGATGGAAGAAGAGGCGGTTGGCTCACAAATAGAGAAAGCTTGGAAACAGTCTGAGAGGGAGGATAGGCAGGTGATAGAGAAGGGATGCGCTCAGACCAATGGTTTGAGATGTGTCTATTTTAATGCAAGGAGTACTATGAACAAAGCAGATGAGCTTAGAGCGTGGATCAGCACTTGGAGCTATGATGTTGTGGCCATTACAGAGACTTGGACGGTGCAGGGACAGGAATGGTTACTTCAAGTGCCAGGCTTTAAATGTTTCAGAAAGGACAGGGAGGGAGGCAAAAGAGGTGAAGGCGTGGCACTGTTGATCAGAGATAGTGTCACGGCTGCAGAAAAGGAGGAAGACATGGAGGGATTGTGTACTGAGTCTCTGTGGGTGGAAGTTAGGAACAGGAAGGGGTCAATAACTCTACTGGGTGTTTTTATAGACCACCCAATAGTAACAGGGACATCGAGGGGCAGATAGGGAGACAGATTCTGGAAAGGTGTAGTAATAACAGGGTTGTCGTGGTGGGAGATTTTAATTTCCCAAATATCAATTGGCATGTCCCTAGAGCGAGGGGTTTAGATGGGGTAGAGTTTGTTAGGTGTGTTCAAGAAGGTTTCTTGACACAGTATGCAGATAAGCCTACAAGAGGAGAGGCTGTACTTGATCTGGTATTGGGAAATGAACCTGGTCGGGTGCCAGGTCTCTCAGTGGGAGAACATTTTGGAGATAGTGATCACAATTCTATCTCCTTTACCACAGCATTGGAGAGGGATAGGAACAGACAAGTTTGGAGTAAGGGGAAATATGAAGCTATCAGGCAGGAACTTGGAAGTATAAATTGGGAACAGATGTTCTCAGGGAAATGTACAGAAGAACTGTGGCAAATGTTCAGGGGATATTTGCGTGGAGTTCTGCAATGAGACAGGGAAAGGCTGAAAGGGTACAGGAACTATGGTGTACAAAGGCTGTTGTAAATCTGGTCAATAAGAAAAGAAGAGCTTACGAAAGGTTCAAAAAACTAGGTAGTGATAGAGATCTAGAAGATTATAAGGCTAGCAGGAAGGAGCTTAAGAATGAAATTAGGAGAGCCAGAAGGGGCCATGAGAAGGCCTTGGCGAGTAGGATTAAGGAAAACCCCAAGGCATTCTACAAGTATGTGAAGAACAAGAAAATAAGGCGTGAGAGAATAGGACCAATCAAGTGTGACAGTGGAAAAGTGTGTATGGAACTGGAGTACTTAATGAGTACTTTGCTTCAGTATTTACTACGGAAAAGGATCTCGGCAATTGTAGGGATGACTTACAGCAAACTGAAATGCTTGAGCATATAGACATTAAGAAAGAGGATGTGCGGGACATTGATAGGATGCAAAACTGGGCTGAGAGGTGACAGATGGAGTTCAACCCAGGTAAGTGTGAGGTGGTTCATTTTGGTAAGTCAAATATGATGGCAGAATATAGTATTAACGGTAAGACTCTTGGCAGTGTGGAAGATCAGAGGGATCTTGGGGTCCGAGTCCATAGAACACTCAAAGCTGCTGTGCAGGTTAACTGTGTGGTTAAGAAAGCATAGGGTGCATTGGCCTTCATCAACCGTGGGATTGAGTTTAGGAGCCGAGAGGTAATGTTGCAGCTATATAGGGCCCTAGTCAGACCCCACTTGGAGTACTGTGCTCAGTTCTGGTTGCCTCGCTATAGGAAGGATGTGGAATCCATAGAAAGGGTGCAGAGGAGATTTACAAGGATATTGCCTGGATTGGGGAGCATGCCTTATGAGAATAGGTTGAGTGAACTTGGCCTTTTCTCCTTGGAGTGACAGAGGATGAGAGGTGACCTGATAGAGGTGTATAAGATGATGAGAGGAATTGATCGTGTGGAAAGTCAAAGGATTTTTCATAGGGCTGAAGTGGCTAACATGAGAGAGCACAGTGTTAAGGTGCTTGGAAAAAAGCACAGAGGAGATGTCAGGGGTAAGTTTTTTTACGCAGAGAGTGGTGAGTGCGTGGAGTTGGCTGCCAGCGACGGTGGTGGAGGCAGATCTGATAGGGTCTTTTAAGAGACTCCTGGATAGGTACATGGAGCTATGGGTAACCCTATGTAATGTCTAAAGTAAATACATGTTCAGCACAGCATTATGGGCTGAAGGGCCTGTATTATGCTGTAAGTTTTCTACGTTTCTATGTTTCTATGTTTCTATGAATGATGGTATTAAATGCTGAGCTATAGTTGATGAACAGCATCCTGACATAGGTGTTTGTGTTGTCCAGGTGATCTAAAGCCGTGTGGAGAGCCATTGAGATTGCATCTGCCATTGACCTATTGTGACGATGGGCAAATTACAAATGGTCCAGGTCCTTGCTGAGGCAGAAGTTCAGTCTGGTCATGACCAACCTCTCAAGGCATTTCAGTGAGTGCTCCTGGGTGATAATCATTGAGGCAGCTCACATTATTTTTCTTAGGCACTGGTATAATTGTTGCCTTTTTGAAGCAAGTGGGAACTTCTGCCCTTAGCAGTGAGAGGTTGAAAATGTCCTTGAGTTCTCCCACCAGTTGGTTGGCACAAGTTTTCAGAGCCTTACCAGGTACTCCATCAGGACCTTCCGCCTTGCGAGGGTTCACTCTCTTTAAAGACAGCCCGACATCGGCCTCTGAGACGGAGATCACAGGGTCATCAGGTGCAGCAGAGATTTCCACAGCTGAAGTTATATTCTCCCTTTCAAAGTGTGCATCGAAGGTGTTGAGTTCATCTGGTAGTGAAGCATCACTGACATTCACACTATTGAGTTTTGCATCATAGGAAGTGATGTCTTGCAAACCCTGTCAGAGTTGTCATACATCCGATGTCGCCTCCAACCTCATTCAAAATTGTCTCTTCGCCCTTGAAATAGCCCTCCACAAATCATACCTGGTTTTCTGGTACAAGCCTGGGACGCCAGACTTGAATGCCACAGACCTAGCCTACAGCAGACGACGTACCTCTTGGTTCATCCACGGCTTTTGGTTTGGGAATGCACAGTAAGTCTTTGTAGGCACACACTCATCCACACGTATGAGAAACAGACTAGTTACACCTGGAGCCACTGACCAGTCCGGCTGCCACAGTAGCTTAGCAGTTAGCATGCTGCTGTTACAGCTCGGAGGGTTTCAGAGTTCAGAGTTCAATTCTGGTGCCGTTCTGTAAGGAATCTCTGTACTTCCTCCCCGTGAAATGTACGGCTTTTCCCTGGGCACCCCAGTTTCCTCCCACAGTCCAAAGGCATACCAGGCAGGTTAATTGATCAGTGTAAATTGTCCTGTGATTAGGTTAGAGTTAATTGGAGTTGTGGGATTGCTGGGGTCGCTAAATAAAGAAATAATTTAAATAAAGAGACAACCCTAGAGAGTACAAATCAATTACACCGATACACTGAGATACAGATCTGTAGGGGAAATATATTAGGACTTTTTTCCCTGGTGTGTAGGAGAATGAGAGGAGATTTGATAGAAATATACAAAATTATAAGGGGTATAGTTAGGGTAAATGCAAGCAGATTTTTTCATCTGAGGGTGGGTGAGACTAGATCTAAAGGTCACAGGTTAAGGGTGCAAGATTAAATATTCAAGAGGAACATGAGGGGAACTTCTTCATTCAGAGGGTGTGGAATGAGCCAAGGTGGTGGATGTGGGGTTGATTTCAACACTTAAAGAGAAGTTTGGATAAATACATAGATGGGAGAGGTATGGAGGGCTATGGTCCAAGTCCAGGTCAATGGGACTTGACAGGTTAATAGTTCAGCATGGATTAGATGGGCCAAACAGCCTATTTCTGTTCTGTAGTGCTCTATGACTCTGTGACACACTTAGGAAATTGAACTACAAACTGTTATAAAGAAAGACAATTGATATCAACAAAACTAATGCAGGGAAACATTTGGGAACTGCAGACAAATTTAGGGATAGCACTACAATTACATATCATAAGACCATAATATATAGGAGCAGAATTAGGCCATTTGGCCCATCAAGTCTGCTCTGCCATTTCATCATGACTGATACAATTATGCTCTCAGCCCCAATCTCCTGTCTTCTCCCCATATCCCTTCGTGCCCTGACCAATCAAGAATCTATCAACCTCTGCCTTAAATTTACATAAAGCCTTTGCTTTCACAGCTGCCTGTGGCAAAGAACTCCACAGATTCACCACTCTCTGGCTAAAGAAATTCCTCCTTATCTCTGTTCTTAAAGGCCACCCCTCTATTCTGAGGCTGTGTCTTCTGGTCTGAGACTCTCCCACCATAGGAAACATGCTCTCCACATCCACTCTATTAAGACCATTCACCATTCAATGGGTTTCAATTAGGTCACCCCTCATTCTTCTGAATTCTAGTGAATATAGGCCCAGAGCTATCAAGCGCTCTTCATATAACAAGCCATTCAATTCCGGAATCATTTTTGTAAATCTCCTTTGAACCCTCTCCAGTGTTTCAGCACATCCTTTCTAAATTAAGGGGCCCAAAACTGCTCACAACACTCCAAGTGACACCTCACCAGTGCTTTATAAAGTCTGAACATGACATCCTTACTTTTATATTCTAGTTCTCTTGAAATGAATGCTAACATCACATTTGCCTTCCTCACCGCAGACTCAACCTGCAAATTAACCTTTAGGGAATCATGTACAAGGGCTCCCAAGTCCCTTCGCGCCTCAGTTTTTTTTGTATTTTCTCTCCATTTAGAAAATAGTTAACCGTTTCATTTCTTCTACCAAAGTGCATGACCATACACTTCCCAACACCGTATTCCATTTGCCACTAATTTGCCCATTCTCCTAATCTATCTAAGTACTTCTGTAGCCTCTCTACTTCCTCAAAACTACCTGCCCCTCCACCTACTTTCACATCATCTGCAAATTTTGCAACAAAGCCATCAATTCCATCATCCAAATCATTGACATATAACTTACGAAGAATTAGTCCCAACACAGACCTTTGTGGAACACCACTAGCCACCAGCAGCCACCAAAAAAGGCTCCCTTTATTCCCACTCTTTGCCTCCTGGCAAATAGCCACTGCTTTATCAATGTTAGGATCTTTACTGTAATACCATGGGCTTGTAGCTTGATAATCAGCCTCGTGTGTGGCACCTTGTCGAAGGCCTTCTGAAAATCTAAGTACACAACAACAACCGATTCTCCTTTGTCTTTCCTGCTTGTTATTTCTTCAAAGAATTCCAACAGATTTGTCAGACAAAATTTTCCCTTGAGAAAGCCATGCTGACTATAGCCTATTTTATCATGTGCCTTCATGTACCCCGAGACCTCATCCTTAATAATCAACTCTAACATCTTCCCAACCACTGAGGTCAGATTAACTGGCCTACACAGTAGTTTACTTTCTTCTGCCTCTCTCCTTTCTTGAAGAGTGGAGTGACATTTGCAATTTTCCAGTTTTCCAGAACCATTCCAAACTCTAGTGATTCTTGAAAGATCATTACTAATGCCTCCACAGTCTCTTATGTTGGCTTTTGAGTTTTGTTAGCCACAGTTGTGTCATCCTGCCTTTAGGATACTTCTTTCTCTTTGTGATGTATCCTGTGGTTTCCAAATTGATTCTAGAAATTCCACTCAATGCTGCTCTGCCATCATTCCTGCCAGTGTTCTTTTCCAATCAATAATGGCCATCTTCTCTCTCAGGCCTCTGTAATTCCCTTTACTCCACTGCAATACTAATAGATATGTCTTTAGCTTCTCGTTCTCAAATTTCAGGGTTAATTCAATCATATTATGATCCCTTGCCCCTAAGGGTTATTTTACCTTAATCAATTCTGACTCATTGCATAAGACCCATTCCAGTGCGGTCTGACCAATGAAAGCCTCAGCGTTACATCCTTGCTCTTATGCTCTAGTTCTCTCAAAATGAATGCTAACATTGCATTTGCCTTTCTTACCACCGAATCAACCTTCAAGTTCATCTGCATGAGGACTACAAAATTCTTTTTCACGTCTGATTTTTGAAGTTTTGCCCCATTTAGAAAATAGTCTGTGCCTTTATTCCCTCTACGTAAGTGCATGAACATACACCTCCCTACACTATATTCCATCTACCACTTCTTTGCTCATTCTATCAATCTATCCAAGTGCTTCTGTAGACTCCCTATTTCCTTAACACAACTTGCCCCTCCACCTTTCTTTGTATCATCTGCAAACTTGGCCACAGTGTCATCAATTCCATCATCCAAATTATTGACACATAACGTGAAAAAATTGGGGGGGGGGGCACTTTCCTCGTGATGGACTGGGGTGTATCCACTACTTTTTGTAGAATTTTCCATTCATGGGCATTGGTGTTTCCATACCAGACTGTGATGCACCCAGTCAATATACTCTCCATTACACATCTATAGAAGTTTGTCAAAGCTTTAGATGTCATGCTGAATTTCCACAAACTCCCATGGAAGTAGAGGCATTGCCGCACTTTCTTCATAATTGTGCTGGACCCAGGACAGGCAATCTGAAACAATAGCTCCTTAGAATTTAATGTTGCTAACCTTCTCCACCTCCACTGAGGACTGGCTCTTTGCTGTCCAGATATTCCAGGGTTGAGTGAAGAGCCAATGAGGTGGCATCTGCTGTGGACCTGTTACTCCAGTAGGCAAATTGGAACAGATCTAAGTCACTTCTCAGGCAGCAGTTGATATGTTTCATCACCAGCCTCTCAAAGCACTTCATCACTGTGGATGTAAGTGCAACTAGGTGATTGATGCAGGTCCATGCTCTTCTTGGGCATAATTGAAGCCTGCTTGAAGCTGGTAGGTACCACACACTGCCAAAGCGAGAGGTTACAGATCTCAGTAAACACACCAACCAGTTGATCAGCACCAGTCCTTAGTATGTGGCTAGGTACCCCGTTCGAGCTGGATGCTTTTTGTGAATTCACCCTGCTAAAGGCAGCACACACGTCAACTTTAGAGACTGAAATCAAAAGATCACTGGGGGATGTGGGAGTTTGTGATGGTTCCTCCATGTTTTGATGGTCAAAGCAAGCATAGAAAGCATTGAGATCATCTGGAAGTGAATCCCTGCTGTCTCCCATATCACTTGATTTAACTTTATAAGAGGTGATAGTATTGAAGTCCTGCCACAACAGCTAGCCCCCATCGCTGATTCAAGTTCAGTCCAGAATTGTAACTTTGCCCGTGAGATGGCTTTCCAGAGATCGTACCTGGACCTTTTGTAACTTCCTCGGTCACCAGACTTGAATGTCTCTGATCTGGCCCTCAGCAGGTTGTGGATCTCATGGTTCATCCAGGGTTTGTAATTGGGGAAGACTCTAAATGATTTAGTGGGAACATGCATGTCTGCAGTTGTTTTAATATAGTCCGTTGCAACCATGGTTTATTCATTCAGATCTGTAGATGAGTGCTTAAACATGGCCAGTCAACTGATTCAAAGCAAACCAGTAATCGCTCCTGTGCCTTCCGCAATCACCTCTTTATTGTCCTTATCTCTGGACCTTTACTCTTTAGCCTCTGCCTGTATGCAGGTAGGAGAAGGACAGCCAAATGATCTGATCTAGCAAAATCTGGTCTGATCAAGGAACAGTCGGCATTCCTTATCTTAGTATAACAGTGGTCTAGTGTGTTGGGACCTCTGGTGCTACAGATTATATGCTGATGGTAATTGGGCAGGGCTTTCTTCAAACAAGACTGGTTGAAGACCCCAGCTATGAGTTGAAATACGTTGGATTAAGCTGTTTCTTGTTTAGAGATAACATTGTGCAGTGTCACGAACATTTGATTATAGTCGGCCGCTAGTGGTATGTAAACTGCGGTCAGGATTATGGAGGGGAACTCACTTGATAAGTAGAACAGATGACACTTGACCATTAGGTGTTCAAGGTCGGGTGAGCACAAGTTTGACAAAACTGCCACGTTGGAGCACCAACAAGAGTTTATGAAACACACACTGCCTCCTTTTGCCTTTCCCAAATCAGCAGTTTGGTCCATCATGAAAATCAAGAAGCCTTCGGGTTTGGTCGCTTCTTTTGGTGAGCCCGGAAAAGCCACATTTCAATCAAGCATACAATGGAGCAGTCTCTCATTTCTCTTCAACACAGCATTCTTGCCTTCAGGTCCTCAGTCTTGTTCTCCAGCAACTGCACATTTGTCAAGAGGGTGCTGGGTAGTGGAGGCCTCATCCCTCATGCATTTCAGCCTGGCTTGGAGACCCCCTCCTGCCTCGCTGTCGGCCATGTCAATGAACCTTCTTGAAGTTGCCGTGACTGTCTGGTCTGCCAAGTCCTTCAGTTGATTTAAAGATCCATTGCTTAAAGGGAAGTTACATGCTGCAGGTTGTAGTGAGAGTCATTCAATAAAAGGTATGTCCTGACGAAGGGTCTCGGCCTGAAACGTCGACTGCACCTCTTCCTAGAGATGTCACCAGCAACTTTGATGTGTGTTGCATATTTTTTAAAAATCATCTTTTGCACTATTTATTTATTTTGTAACATTAATTTTTACGTCTTATTGCTTTGCTTGCACAAAGCAAAACATTTCATGACATAGGTCAGTGATAATGAATGTAATTCTGATATAGAAGATCGAAGCGCGAAAGTCGATTAGAAGTCTGGAAGTCGAGGCCCTGGGTCTGTGTATCTGTGAGTTTACTGGATACATTGAAGGCCCGATGTCTGCAAGCCTGTGAGTCCACTGGAGACTGGAGGCCCAGAGGCAGGCTGTTCTGAAGTTATAGGACTGTCTGTATGTGAGTAGGAGGGGCTTATTTTACTGTTGTTATTTTGTTGTTGTTGTTGCCAACTGGAAAATCAGGAAATCAATAGACCGAGTAGAAAGACACACCTAGAGCTAACTATCCAGCAGATAAACGAGTTAGTTCCCCTCAAGTTTCCCTTAAACATTTCACCATTCACCTTCATAGCGTGACCTCTAGTTTTAGTCTCACCCAACCTAGGTGAACAAAGCCTGCCTGCATTTACCATATCTATATACCCCTCATGGTTTTGTATACGTCTATCAAACCTCCCCTCAATCTTCTGCATTCCAGGAATAAAGTTCTAATCTATTCAATCTTTCCCGATAACTCACGTCCTCCAGTCCCGAGAACATCCTTGCAAATTTTCTCTGTACTTCAATCTTATTTATATCTTTCCTGTAGGTAGGTGACCAAAACTGCACACAGTGCTCCAACTTAGACCTCACCAACATCTTATCCAACTTCAACGTAGCATCCCAACACCTGCACGCAATAGTTTAATCTATGAATGCCAATGTGCCAAAGGTTTTCTTTGCGACCCTATCTATCTGTGACACCACTTTCAATGAAATATGGGCCTGTATTCCCAGATCCGTTTGTTCTACCACACTCCTCAGTGCCCGACTGCTTACTGTGTAAGACCTACCCTGGTTGGTCCTCCCAATTGCAACAGCTCAGAGGATTGTAAGGGACAAAATTGGTCCTCTGGGAGATCAGGATGATCATCCATGCACGGAACCAAAATGGATAGGATAGATCTTAAATGGATTTTTTGTATTTGTATTTACTCGGGAGACAGACACAGTCTACAGAAGTGAGGCAAAGCAGCAGCATGGACCCTATACAGATTACAGAGGAGGAGGTGTTTGCTGTCTTGAGGTAAATCAGGGTGGACAAATCCCCAGGGCTTGACAAGGTGTTCCCTAGGACCCTGTGGGAGGCAAGTGCATAAATTGCAGGGCCCTAGCAGAGGTATTTCAAAGGTTCAAAGGTTCATTTAACTTCAAAGTATACAAATTGAAATTCTCCTTCTCCGCGTAGCCATGAAACCAAGAAAGACAAGAAATGCGGCACAATCATCAACCCCCAAAATCTCCTCTCCCCACACAAACAAACGAGCAAAAATGGAATAGGCGCATCAACCACACACCCCCAAATCCCTCCTCCCGCACAAAAAAAACAAAAATGGAACAGGCACATCAACCCTCCTCATGCACAAAAAGACAAATAAAATGGAATAGGCACACTGACCCCCAAAATTCCCTCCCTGCACAAAAAAACAAGAAAGATCGGGCAAAAGACACAGAATATAAAAAAGTAAAAGTCTGGGGGCGGCGGGGGTGGGGAGTCTATAGTCCAAGTCCACATCCAAAACGCAGAAAACTTGGGCAACATTCTCTGGGACCAGCAGCAGGCCTCTTCCTCTCCATAGCAGAGCCATCAACAGACAGGCAGCCAGTGCTTACCCTCCTCAATGCTTCAGTCTCCCTCGTCGCTTTAATCGGCAAACAATGGAAGCTTTAATCACCGAAATGGAGTCGAACAACAGCTTGCGTCCCATCCCGCAGGCTTCTCGCCCCAAAGTTCACACACGCTGTCTGTCTCCTGGAATCCTCTTGGAGACTGCAGAGAACTGAAGCACCCAAATGATCTCCAAGCTTCCGCATTCACCTCGATGTTTCAATTTCTCGTTGCTTTAAGCAGCAAACAATGGAAACTTTAATCAGTCTGCTCACCATGAGGTTCTCACATGCTACATCTGACTCCTGGAACCTTCTCAGAGACTGCAGAGTGCTGGAACACTCAATTGATCTCCAAGCAGCGAATCACAGGCTCCAACTACTCTAGAATCACATCCAAGATGAAAACCAGATGTATAAGACATAAAAGAAGTGAAATATATGGTTTAATGACCTATCCAGAAGATGTCGACCAATGAAGCATTGTACACAGGCGCCATCTTGACCAGAAGGATATTTAAATCATCCTTAGTGAAAGGTGAGGTACTGGAGGATTGGAGGATAGCTAATATCGTTCTAAGAATACAGAATAAATCTAGAAATCATAGGCTGGTGAGCCTGACATCAGTAGTGGGAAAGTTATTGGAAGCTATTCTAAGGGACCAGATATATAACTATTTGGATAGACAGGGACTAATTAGCATGGCTTTGTGCATGGATCATAGTGTCTAACCAATCTTATAGAGTTGTTTGAGGATGTTACCAGGAAAACAAGGCAGTGGTTGTTGTCTACATGGACTTCAGCAAGGCATTTGACAAGGTCCCACATAGGAGGTTGGTCAGGAAGGTTCAGTCGCTCGGCATTCAGGATGAGGTAATAAATTTGATTCAACAGTGGCTTTGCAGAAGAATCCAGAGAGAAGTAGTAGAGGTTGCCTCACTGACTAGTGGAATGCCACAAGGATCGGTGCTGGGTCCTTTGTTGTTTGTCATCTACATCAGGACGATAATATGGTTAACTGGATTGGCAAATTTGCACACGATACCAATGCTTTCTATGCTTGCTTTGGCCATCAAAACATAGAGGAACCATCACAAATCCCACACCTGCCGATGATCCTGTAATTTCAGTCTCTGAGGCTGACATGCGAGCATCCTTCTGGAAGGTGAACCCACAGAAAGCATCCAGCCCAGATGGGATACCTGGCCTGGTACTAAAGACTTGTGCTGATCAACTGACTGGAGCGTTCACTAAGATCTTTAACCTCTTGTTTCTGTCGTCTGAGATACCCACCTACTTCAGTGAGGCTTCAATTATGCCAGTGCCTAAGAAGAATGTGGTAACCTGTCCCAATGACTATCGTCAGGTAGCACTTACACCCACAGTGATAAAGTGGTTTGAGAAGTTGATGATGAAACAGATCACCTTCTGCCTGAGAAGCAACTTGGATCTGCTCCAATTTGCCTTCTGTCTCAACAGGTCCACAGCAGATGCCATTTCATTGGCTCTTCACTCAACCCTGAAACATCTGGACAGTGAGGATGCAGACACCAGGATGTTCTTCATTGACTACAGCTCGGCATTCAATACTATTACCTGCTTGAAACTAGCCAATAAGCACCAAGACCTTGGCCTCAATACCTCCTTGTACAATTGGATCCTGGATTTCCTCACTTTCAGACCCCAGTCAGCTTGGAAAATCTGGCTGAGTGGTGCTACAACAACAACCTCTCACTCAATGTCAGCAAGAACAAGGAGCTGATTATTGACTTCAGGAAGAGGAAACTGGAGGCCCATGAGTCAGTCCTCACTGGAGGATCAGAGGTGGAGAGGGTCCTTGGTGTTACGATTTCAGAGGACCTGTCCTGGGCCCAGCACATAAATGCAATTACAAAGAAAGTTCAACTCTATATCCTTTGGTGTTTGCGAAGATTCAGCATGACAGCTAAAACTTTGGCTAACTTCTATAGATGTGTGGTGGAGAGTATACTGACTGGCTGCATCACAGCCTGGTATGGAAACACCAATGCCTTTGAATGGAAAATCCTACAAAAAGTAGTGGATACAGCCCAGTCCATCATGGGTAAAGCCCTCCCCACCATTGAGTACATCTACATGGAGCTTTGTGCAGGAAAACAGCATCCATCAACAGGGACCCCGACTACCCAGGCCATGCTCTCCCTGCTACCATTGGGAAGAAACTACAGGAGCCTCAGGACCACAAACATACACTCAGTGGCCACTTTATTAGATAGAGAAGGTAGCTGACAAGTAGCCATTGGGTGTAAACTGGACACTTCAAGCAGTAATAAGATACCGGATATGGAAGATGGTCATCTTGATCAACATGTTGAGGAGCCAAGCAGAGAGAAGGCTTGAGATCTCATTTTACACAACACAAGCGAGAGTGTTGATAACCTTGTTATTGAGCTTGATCATGAATCTGAAATTCAGTTCTTAAAGCTAAATAAAGAAATGTTGCAAGTATGAGAGGAGAGTTATGTGTGGTTCACTGTGAGAATGTTGAAATATATGATAGTAGACAGGTAATGGCTAACATTTAAAAGACATACAGGTTAGTAGGTTAATTGGTCATATGGTGTAACTGGGCATTGTGGGCTCGTTGAGCCAGAAGGGCTGTTTCTCTAAATAAAGTTATGCCTAGCAGGGAGAAATAATGTGAGCCTTTAAGGCACATAGAAGACAAATGACTCACCAGTGGATGAAAGAAATTAATGAGTATGTTAAATTCAAGAAGAGGTTTGTCAGGTTTGTCAGGTTGTCAGAAATATCCTTAGCTCAGAGTCACACAGCACAGAAATAGGCCTATCGGCCCACCACATCTATGCTGAATGTCAGATACCTGTCCACACTAATCCTATTTTCTACCACTTGGTCTGGAGCATTCAATGCCTTGTCCATTCTCGTGCTTGTCTAGAGGTACATTGTGAGAGTCTCTAACTCCACCACCAACTGCACAGAGAGTTAGTGTTCAGGAACAGGGATGAGGGGGAGTTAGAGGTCTGTGGCAGTAATTGAAGAGTAAGGGGCAGAGGCCAATGTTCAGAGTCCAAGTCAAAGCACTCCATGGTCTAAGGTCAGCAATTCCAGAGGTCAGATCGGCAGACCAACGATTTACAGGTTAGTGAGCCTCAGGTTGGAGGTCTGTATGGATGGCAGCCACCAAAGGGTGAAACCTCTGGGTCAGCTTGTTCAGAGGTTGGAGGCCCAGTGTCTGTGAGCCTGAGAGACCAGGACCAAGGAGAAAAAAGACAAAAAGGAGGAGTGTGTGGATGGTTTTGTGGATTCTGTTGTGGAGTTAGGTGTAAAATATTTCCCACTATAATTTCAATTCCCTCTGTCTTTTAGGGATCCACATTTATGTTAGCTGCTCCCTTTTTTGATACTTCAACTAACTATGAAGATTCAATGACTTGAAATATTACTGTTAATTAATTGGCTTGAAGTATTTTTTAATAACTCTAAAATTTTACTTAAGAACTTCACTTTGCACTTAAAATTCTACCAATCTGCTTTCACTTTTCCATGAAGGACTCCCTACCACTGAGTTTACAAATTATTTCATACCACAAGATCTAAAAATAGCTTCTTCTTTACTTGGTTCCTGTAAGGAACCAAGTAATGATCCTGTAATGATTTCCTCCAGGAAATCATTCTGATGCTGATTTATTCTCCAGGCTACTTTTGCCAATTTGATTACCTAGTTTATATGGTGATTAAAGAGCACCCCCAGTCCATGATTACTGAATTGCCTCTGCCACAACTTCAACATATTTCTTGATAACTAACCTTTCCAGTAGTATAATTAGTAATGACACTCACACCAGTGTTTATGTCCTTTGTTCTTTCTTATCCCTTACCCACACTGTTTTATAAATTAAAATCACTTTTTATAATCTAAGATCAATTATTACCAATGCTATTATCTTATGGGGCCTCCATCCAAGCCTGCCGCCTTTCACTTTCTCTGTTCCTTCTAAAGCCAACATCTTGTGGTGTTTATTTTCCAAACTTTAATGGCTTTCAGTCAAACCCATTTATTTTAATTTGTGACATTAATTTATCCACTCTGTTATAAATAATTCATGTATTGTATTAAAGTGTCCTCATTTTTTTTATCATTTTCCTTCTTCCTGATTACTAAATTAATTGGATTAGCACAATGTTGTGGGCTGAAGGGCCTGTACCTGTGCTGTATTAGTCTATCTTCTATGTTCTTCAATGCACCCATACTGTTAAATTCAGTATCCTCTCATGATACATTCCAAAGGCTTTGAGTTTTCTTCTTCAAATTAAAAGGTGAAAAGTGTTATCTGTGGTCCTGATTGATCCAATATGCTGGGACAATTGGCTCCAAACTAGTTTAATGGAATCCATCCTCAACAGAACACTTCCCCTTTCAAACTTTAGAAAATTAAAAATGACATGTTGTTTATGCACTGCATTTCATGGAATATCAAATTGATTTACAGTCATTCTAAAGTCAATATAAATCAAAAAGACAGCAGTTGCTAGAAGTACAGTATAAAATAAAAACAAAAAGCTGGAAACACCCAGCAGCTCAGATTCTAAAGTCAGGTCACTGTTAGAATGTGTGAATAGTTCCAGAAAATCTAAACAGCCAACAAGTATCTCTCCATTTTCAAGTTGCCAGACCAAGCTAAAGGAATGCGTTGGACATTGCTTGGAACAATTGAGCCATTTAAATTATATTTGCAAACCTCTGCAGACAGTAATCACCTTCAGTGTAGCCATGCTGTAGAGGAGAACGTTCACTTCAAAGCCACAACTGAGTCAGGACAGTCATTAGAGTAGATTCCAGTTACTCAATTATGTGACGCTGATTGTTTAGGGAGATTATTTTTGGAGAAGGTATTTTATCTGTCCTTAAACCGGTGCCCATTAGGTCCACTGAGGTTTAATTAGTGTTAGCGAGTTGAGCATTTTCTCTAATACCATTGTCCAGCTAATCATCTCTCAGGTTACAGCCGCAGCAAAGGGCACTCTCTGATGTGTTGCTGCAGTTGTCTCTATTGTTTCAAGTATATTTAAAACTCTCACTTAAAACAATGTTTATATCACAAGGGTACTGCCCACAGCTGTCCTGAAACTCACTAACAGCTCAGCAGTGTGAATAGTCCATGGGCGCCTGTCCAATTAACATTCAGCAGTATATCCTTTCCACTGCTGATGGGGTTTGAACAATCAAGTCAAGAATAATTCTTGTGGCTCTGATGATTAATGCACAGCTGTTAGTGAGAAGCATTTTTGGGGATCAGTACTTGTAAACAGATTATCAGTGTTCAACTGCTATGGCACAAAATTTTCTTCATCACCCATTGCTCTGCCTTAAATTTTTTTCCAGATCTGGAATGGAATTGAATTGAATTGACTTTATTTCTTACATCCTTCACATATATGTGGAGTAAAAATCTTTACGTTACCTCTCCATCTAAATGTGCAATGTGCAATCATAGATCTTGTTTTACTAACTCATCAGCCTTCAATTCAACAAGAACCATCCGTAATCTTCATCCAGTGCTGCTCTGGCGTCCCATTCACTTGCTGACCTTCCTTTGCTTCTGACAAATCGGTCGGTCGTGGCTATCCCTCGAGGTCGAGGATGATGGTCTTCATTCTGAAGAAGTGGCCCACAGAGTGAAGACACCTGTGCGTGTATTTGTTTAACGTGTACTTGATGTTGCACTCCAAAAAACACATGCTACTTCACAAATCAACCAACTGATTCGAATGGCATGGAAACCACGATGATTGGAGCTGATGGATTTGTTGCAGCCTTCATCCGCCTTCACAGCCGTTGAGTTCGAAGTAACTTCGTCTGCCTGTTCCACCGTTGAGGTCTTGGTTGGATTGTTCTTTGTCAGGGACCTCCCCCTCGACCTTACCGCCATGGGTGACCCTACCAGGAGCACAGCTCCAGATGGCATCACTCTCGGGATCACAGGACCACACAAGCTTCTCCACCACGACAAGGTGACAATCTACGGAGAAGACAAATTGGTACCTGTGTTTTGAATTCTCGAGCAGCGTCACTCTTCCCCATTCGCTGCACTCTGCCACCTCTGAGGTCTCTACCATCCTCCACTGAAAAGTTAAGAGCAACCAACTGATGTGATATGTTCTCACTTTCAGAAGCCCTTTGATAAGGCACTACACAAGAGATTGACTTAAGAGGTTATTAAACAAAATTGAATTGCACAGTGTTGCGGGGGAGGGGGAAGATGTAATGCGGATGTCTGGGAAACTGAGGAGATGAGGGCGAGGGACAGTTAGCAGAGAATAGGGATAAACTGGTGATTTTGGAGGTGAGTGGCTATGACTAGTAGGGTGACACACAGATCAGTGCCAGGGTCCTATCTGTTCACAATCTATATCGACAATTTGTATTTGCAGGCCTAATGCACTGTACATAGAACACACACACAAAATGTTTGAGGAGCTCAGTAGGTCAGGCAGCATCTGTGGAGAGGAATAAACAGTCAACATTTGGGCCGACCCTTCATTAGGACTGGAAGGGAAGGGGGAAGAAGCCAGAATAAGAGGTGGGTGGGGGAGGGAAAGGAGTAAAGCTGGTGGTGATAGATGAGCAAACAACAGGAATTCTGAAGATGCTGGAAATTCAAGCAACACACATCAAAGTTGCTGGTGAACGCAGCAGGCCAGGCAGCATCTGTAGGAAGAGGTACAGTCGACGTTTCAGGCCTGAAACGTCGACTGTACCTCTTCCTAGAGGTGATAGATGAGACCAGATGAGGGGGAAGTAAGTAGGGGAGTAGGGTATGAAGTGAGAAGCTGGGAGGTAATAGTGGGAAAGGTAAAGGGCTGAAGAAGAAGAAATCGGATAGGAGAGGAGAGTGGACCGTGGGAGAAAGGGAAGAGGAGGGGCACCAGAGATGAGAAGAAGAGAAGGAGTAAGAGAGGAGCCAGAATGATGAATGGAAAAAGACAGAATATGAGGTGTTGCTCCTCCTACCTGAGAGTTGCCTCTTTGTACCCATGGAACCGACATGTTTCAATGGGTTTCAATAGGTACGTTTAATGTCAGAGAAATGTATACAATATACATCCTGAAATGCTTTTTCTTCACAACCATCCACAAAAACAGAGAGTGCCCCCAAAGAATGAACAACAGTTAAACGTTAGAACCTCAAAGCCCCCCACATTCCCTTCTCCCACGCATAAGCAACAGCAAACCAATGAACACCCCCCCACCAGCAAAAAAAGCATCGGCACCCTCCTTCCCCACCAAGCACTCAAGCGTGCAGCAAAGCATCAGTAAAGACACAGACTTGCAGTACTCCAAAGACTAATCGTTCACCTGGTAATTTGACATACCACAGGCTCTCTCTCTCTCTCTCTAATAAGGGAAAAAGAGGTGGCCCCACTTCACAGCAGGACAGGAGACATAACAAACAACTCGCCGATTTGTGGTGTTAAAAGTCTGTTGCGTTGCTTTTTTCGAGCCCTATGCCCAATGATCTTGTTGTTGCGTGGATGAAATTACCGGAGAGACAGAGTCACTGGTAGATACAAAGCAGCTTCTTGATTTGACACAACAAGGTACAGCAGGCATCTTACGGACGAAGTCGCTTTCCGCAGAAAGGTTTGCGAGCTCAATGTGGGCTTGATATTTATATGCTAAACACAAAGGCAATCGCTACTTAAAAAGTTATAGACAATGCATAGACAATGCTTCCTTTTGAAGCTACATACAAAATATCACACCATCCTTTCCTTCCGACGCCAACAAGGCTGGATTGGTATCCACAGCCTTTAGGAATGTAAGTTAAGTCTACGATACATTTATTTGGCATTTCCTGTACTAACATAGAAGACAATTAATGTTTATAATGTATAGATAATACAGTCTTTGAAACTACAGCATCAGGTCAAACTACGGCACCAGAAGCATCTGGTATTCACACCTTTTTAGGAAGTGCATTGTCAAACAGTTAAAAAAGAAGTCTGGTGGCCAAAGTCATTTAAGTGTAAACAAATCATCTACCCAAAAAAACTCACTCTAACAATCTTGGGTCCCTGGGCACAGAGCCAGCAGCCAGCTCACTGCTTACAATCTTCCACCTCCCACGATGCACCAGGCGGTGGTACCGATCTCAAGTCTGCCCACCTCCAGAGCCACGAAAATCTGGCACATTGAAGGCACGCTAGTCTTCTAGGCCGCGTCCTTGGCATATCAAAAAGAGGCCAGTCATGAGACCCCAAGAACAAAGAACCGAAGTCAGTGTGTAACTCCAGGTCAGGTTCTTCAAAAGGCCCTGTTGGAATGGGAATGGGAAATAGAATTGATATGTGTGACCACTGGGAAATCCCGCCAGTTGTGGCGGATAAAGTGAAGATGATTGACAAAGCAGTCCCCCAGTCTACGTCGGATCTCACTGCTGTAAAGGAGACTGCACTGGGAGCTCCGGATACAGTCAACGACTCCGGCAGACTTGCAAGTGAAGTGTCGCCTCACCTGAAAGTCTGTTTGCGGCCCTGAATGGTGGTGAGAGAGGAGGTGTAGGTGCAGATGCAGCACTTGTCCCACTTGCAGGGATATGTGCCGGGAGGGAGATCAGTGGGGAGGGACGAATGGACAAGGAAGTCAAGGAGAGTGCAATCCCTACAGAATGTGGAGAGTGGGGGGAGTGAAAGATGTGCTTAGTGGTAGGATCCAGCTGAAAATGGTGTAAGTTATGGAGAATGATGTGCTGGATGTGGAGGCTCATGGGGTGGTAGGCAAGAACAAGGGAAACTCTATCCCTGATATGGTGGTGGGAAGATGGGGTAAGCATGGATGTCCGGGAAATGGAGGAGATGTAGGTGAGGGCAACATCAATGGTAGAGGAAAGAAAACCCTGTTCCTTAAAGAAGGAAATCTAATGTATCCACAGCAGGCCAGGCAGCATCTCTAGGAAGAGGTACAGTCGACATTTCGGGCTGAGACCCTTTGTCAGGACTAACTGAAAGAAGAGATAGTAAGAGATTTGAAAGTGGGAGGGGGAGGGGGAGATCCGAAATGACAGGAGAAGACAGGAGGGGAGGGATGGATCTAAGAGCTGGAAAGTTGATTTGCACAAGGGATACGAGGCTGGAGAAGGGAGAGGATCGTGGGATGGGAGGCCTAGGGAGAAGGAAAGGGGGAGAGGAGCCCAGAGGATGGGCAAGGAGTTATAGTGAGAGGGACAGAGGGAGAAAAAAGAGAGAGAGAAAAAAAATAATAAATAAGCAAATAAATAAATAAGGGATACCACACTCAGGTTGAAGAAACAACACCTTATATTCCGTCCAGGTAGCCTCCAACCTGATGGCATAACATTGACTTCTCTAACTTCCGTTAATGCCCCACCTCTCCTTTTATTTATTTATTTATTTATTTATTTATTCATTCATTCATTCATTCATTCATTTATTTATTTTCTCTCTTTCTTTCTCCCTCTGTCCCTCTCACTATACTCCTTGCCCATCCTCTGGGCTCCCCTCCCCCTTTCTTTCCCCCTAGGCCTCCCGTCCCATGATCCTCTCCTTTCTCCAGCCTCGTATCCCTTTTGCCAATCAACTTTCCAGCTCTTAGCTCCATCCCTCTTCCTCCTGTCTTCTCCTATCATTTCGGATCTCCCCCTCCCCCTCCCACTTTCAAATCTCTTACTATCTTTCAGTTAGTCCTGACGAAGGGTCTCGGCCTGAAACGTCGACTGTACCTCTTCCTAGAGATGCTGCCTGGCCTGCTGCATTCACCAGCAATTTTTGTGTGTGTTGCTTAAATTTCCAGCATCTGCAGGTTTTCTCGTGTTTGCTAATGTATCCGCGTTTGCTGAAGATACTAAGTCAGCAATCGTGTGGACTGTGGAGCAGCTTAAAAAGAATCTGGACAGCTTAGTAAATGAACAAGGACATTGCAAATGAAATGTAATGTAAAAAAGGGTCAGATTTCCCACTTTGACAGAAAATATACAACGACAATGTATTTTTAAATGGTAAGAAAGTTAAACACTTGGTGTTCAGAAGGACACAGATATCTTCAGGCCCATGAAAATGAAGAATGGGGAGGAAGATCTACACTTAATTGAGCACCCAGGTCTGGAGGGGGCTTGGGATATCATGGGGCATGGTGGGGAGAGGGAGAAATTCAGATCAAGTGCATTCAGAATAATATTCAGAACCTTCAAAGATTTCAATAGGTACATTTAATGTCAGAGAAATGTATGCAATATACATCCTGAAATGCTTTTTCTTCGCAAACATCCACAAAAACAGAGGAGGAAAACAAAGAATGAATGACTATCAAATGTTAGAACCCCAAAGTCCCCCACCCCCCAGCTCCCCCCTCCCACTGTCACCTGGTGCGGATATGGCCCAAGTGCGGAGTGAGAGACACTGAAGCAGGTCGATAGTTAATGTGAACAGTGTTAAAAGGAAAAGAAAACAATAAGCGCTAGGCCAAACAGGGCCGTTAGCTAAAACTCTCAAATGGGAAACAAAGCCTACACTGCAGCTTAAAAGAACAACGAAGAAGTAAATGAATACCACGAGTCTTCAGAGTCAGTTGACTTGACAGTCCAATTTCTCAGGCAAGGCAGAATGCAAGCAGGCAGCAAAGTGTAACAAACATAGCAGACATAACAACCAACTCGTTGGTTTACGATGTTAAAAGTCAGCCACATCACTTTTTTTCGAGCTTTGTGCCCAAAGATCATGAAGCTCTGGGCACACAGCCGCAGACATTCCAACTTCCCTGACCACACACGGGTCTCCTGTTGTGACACCAACACATGATCCGCCCGTCTCCAGAGCCCCGAGATCCTAGGCTTCCAAAGCCAAGCTGAATACTTAGGCCGAACCCTTGGCGTGTCGAACAACAACAATGGCAGATTGTGGAACCCCGAGAGTGGGTCCCATTCCCGCAAAGAACCGTAGTCAGCATGTAACTCCAGGTCAGGGTCTTCAAAAGAACCCTGAAAGGGAAAAATAAAGATATTAAAGATGGAAATAGAGCTGTTTCCGAAGATGCAAGCAAAAGAGTCGCCATTTAGCGCCATCATCCGGTGCCCAAGAAGAGCAAGGTGAGCCACCTCAATGACCATCACTCACATCCATTATGATGAAGTGCTTTGAAAGGTTCATCATGACTAGAACTAACTCCTGTCTGAGCAAGGGCCTGGAATTTGCTGACTGCTATAACAGGTCTACAGCACATGCAATCTCACGGTACCTCTCCACTCTGCTTTGGTTCATCGAGACAACAGCAAACCATAGATCAGGTTACTGTTTACTGATTACAGCTCAGTGTTCAACACCATCATCCTCTCAGTACTAATCACCAAACAACCAAACCCGGGTCTCTGTAACTGGATTCTTGTCTTCTTCATCAGAAGACTGCAGTCTCTACTGATGAGGAAAAGCAAATGCTCCTCGCTGACAATCAACACTGGCACACCTCAAGGACACGTGCTTAGACCACTGCTCTACTCTCTCCACACTCATGACTCTGGCTAAGCACAGCTCAACCATCATCTACAAATTGGCCTGTGACACCACTGTTGTTGGTAGAATCTCAGACGGAGATGAGGAGGCATACGTTTAGGAGTGAGATGGATCGACTGTTTGATTGATGTCTCAACAACAATCTCGCACTCAACATCATAAAGACCAAGGAACTGATTGTGGCCTTCAGCAGGGGGATATTGGGAGAACACATACCAGTTCTCATTGAGGATTGAATTGAATTGACTTTATTTCTTACATCCTTCACGTACATGCAGAGTAAAAATCTTTACGTTTTATCTCTGTCTGAATGTGCAATGTACAATTTATAGTAATCTATAATAAATAGTATGTACAGTAAGATATACAACAGAACAATCAATATAGCTTAGAAATACAATTGTGTCACCGTGAATTAATCAGTCTGATGACCTAGTGGAAAAAGCTGTCCAGGAGCCTGTTGGTTCTGGCTTCAATGCTGCGGTATCGTTTCCCAGGTGGAAGCAGCCGGAACAGTTTGTGGTTGGGATGACTCGAGTCCCCAATCCTTCAAGCCCTTCAATACCTTTCACTGTAAATGTCCTGAATAGTGGGAAGTTCACATCTGCAGATGTGCTGGGCTCTCTGCAGAGTCCTGCAATTGAGGGAAGTACAGTTCCCATACCAGACATGGAAATGGAGAACAGTTTCAGGTTGCTCATTTGATGGGAAGTACTGTTCCGATCAGTGGTGGAAAGGGAGAGCAGTTTTAAGTTGCTTGCTTGGAGGTGTGTGAGCGCAAGAAATAAAACACAAGCAGGCCGTTTCGGAACGTTTCAGTATCACAATTTATTAGGCACTTGGTAAAGGCCTATTTTTTTAAAAAGTGAGCTTTAAGCGGAATGGCCATTCTGAGAGCGGGTATAGTGTGAGTGGGCCAGTGTTAGAGTGGAGAGCTTTAGGCTTTGGCTCAAGAGGCTTTGATAAGGTAAGGTTCTGGTAGGTTCTTCCTTGCTTCATTAGTGCCTAGCTAGAGTAGTGGGAATGGATCCAGGGTCAGTGGTGTGTTCTTCGTGTCAGAGTTTTGGGAGACCTCCAGTCTCCCTCATAACTACATACATTTGCATGAAGTGCATCCAGCTGCAGCTCCTTACAGACTGTGTTAGGTAACTGGAGCCGCAGCTGGATGACCATCGTCACATACGGGAGAATGAGGAGGTGACAGACAGGAGCTGCAAGGAGATAGTCACCCCTAGATTGCAGGAGGCAGGTAACTAGGTGGCTGTCAGGAGAGGGAAAGCGAAAAAGCTGACGGTGCAGAGTTCCCCTTGAGGCCTTTCCCCTCAATAAAAAGTACACTGCTTTGGATACTGTTGAGTCTGGCTCTCTCTATGACTCAGAAGGGAAGGAAGGAGAAGAAAAGGGCAGTAGTTTTATGGGACTCAATATTAGGGGAACAGACAGGTAATCCTGTGGATGTGAAAGAGTCACCCACATGGTGTGTTGCCTAGGTCAAGGACGTCTCAGATCGGGTCCACAACATTCTAAAGGGGGAGGGTGAGAAGTCGTGGTACGTATTGGTACCAACTACATAGGTAGGAAAAGGATTCAGGTCCTGAAGAGGGAATATAGGGAGTTTGGTAGGAAGCTGAAAAGAAAGATGGGGATAGCAATCCCTGGATTACTACCTTTGCCACGTGCCAGTGAGGGTAAGAATGGGATAATTTGGCAGATGAATGTGTGGCTGAAGAGTTGGCGCAGGGTGCAGTGTTTCAGATTTGTGGATGATTTGGACCTCTTCTGGGGAAGATATGTTCTGTACAAAAAGGATGGATTACACCTGAACTTGAAGGGGACCAATATCTCTGCAGGCAGTTTGCTAGAGCTATTGATTATTTAATCGGGGGTGGGGGGTGGAGGGAATTGTGATGCTATTAGGGAGGAACCTGGGAGCATAAATTGGGAATAGATGTAATCAGGGAAATGTGGCGGTTGTTTAGAGAGCACTTGAATGGGGTTCTGGATAGTTTGTCCCATTGAACATATACATAGAATAGTACAGCACAGTACAGGCCCTTCGGCCCACAATGTTGTGCCGACCCTCAAACCCTGCCTCCCATATAAGCCCCCACCTTAGATTCCTCCATATACCTGTCTAGTAGTCTCTTAAACTTCACTAGTCTATCTGCCTCCACCACTGACTCAGGCAGCGCATTCCATGCACCAACCACTCTCTGAGTAAAAAACCTTCCTCTAATATCCCCCTTGAACTTCCCACCCCTTACCTTAAAGCCATGTCCTCTTGTATTGAGCAGTGGTGCCCTGGGGAAGAGGCGCTGGCTATCCACTCTATCTATTCCTCTTATTATCTTGTACACCTCTATCATGTCTCCTCTCATCCTCCTTCTCTCCAAAGAGTAAAGCCCTAGCTCCCTTAATCTCTGATCATAATGCATACTTTCTAAACCAGGCAGCATCCTGGTAAATCTCCTCTGTACCCTTTCCAATGCTTCCACATCCTTCCTATAATGAGGTGACCAGAACTGGACACAATACTCCAAGTGTGGCCTAACCAGAGTTTTATAGAGCTGCATCATTACATCGCGACTCTTAAACTCTACCCCTCGACTTATGAAAGCTAACACCCCATAAGCTTTCTTAACTACCCTATCCACCTGTGAGGCAACTTTCAGGGATCTGTGGACATGTACCCCGAGATCCCTCTACTCCTCCACACTACCAAGTATCCTGCCATTTACTTTGTACTCTGCCTTGGAGTTTGTTCCAAAGTGTACCACCTCACACTTCTCCGGGTTGAACTCCATCTGCCACTTCTCAGCCCACTTCTGCATCCTATCAATGTCTCTCTGCAATCTTTGACAATCCTCTACACTATCTACAACACCACCAACCTTTGTGTCGTCTGCAAACTTGCCAACCACCCTTCTACCCCCACATCCAGGTCGTTAATAAAAATCACGAAAAGTAGAGGTCCCAGAACAGATCCTTGTGGGACACCACTAGTCACAATCCTCCAATCTGAATGTACTCCCTCCACAACCACCCTCTGCCTTCTGTTACCCGTTTTCCCCCTTTGTCATTAGTGCCAGTATATACCACGACCTCTGGGTGCTCATACTCCCCCTTGAGAATGTTTTACAGTCGCTCTGAGACGTCCTTGACCCTGGCACCCAGAGGGTAACACACCATCCTGACATTGCTTTTGCAGCAGCCGAATCCCTTGCCTGACCACAACTATCGAGTCTCCTATCACTATTGCTCTGCCTGACTTTAGCCTTCCTCACACAGCCTCAGAGCTGGTCACAGTGTCACTAACCTGGGAAACTTAGTCGCTACCTGCAAGACTACTTTTCAAAGGCTGCTGCTGGATCACACCCTCTGCTGCTAAGGCACCTGGGACTAGAAACCACCAGTTCTTACCTGCAAAACTAAAAGAAGATAAATGTGTAATTAAAAAATATTGTTACTGTGTCACAGACCTCATTGTATGTACAAAAGATCTGAATACCTGAGGCAAATTGAAAGTGAATGCTGTTGACAGGAAATGCCATTTGACCACGTGAAGAATCTAGAACTGCTGCAAAACAGGAGCCAAGGGGCTGATCATTTGAACCCCTGGATATTACTACCAGAGTTTGTTCGTAGGGCACTCTCCAAGGACCTTAAAAACTTTGTAAACAGAAAAAAAAACAATTACTGAAGAATGGCTAAAAGTTTGAAACCAACACAATAAATACTGGTAAATTTCAGGCAGCATCTGTGGAAAGAGAAACACTAACTTATAAATTGGGATGTTTGCTGATGATTGCAGAATATCAATGCCATTTCCTACTCAGTCCATGCTTGCACATGGATCTGATAGCAAATAACATTTGTGCTACATGTGCCTTTAATGATGACCTCCTCCCCTCTCCCCCAACAAGAAAGTGTCTGACCACCGACACACACAGAATGATGGAGGAATTCAGCAGGCCAGGCAGCACCTATGTTAAGAAGTAGTCAACATTTCCAACCGAGGCCCTTTGAAAAGAACTGGAGAAAAAAAAAGGTGAGGAGTAGATTTAAAAGGTGGGGGAAGGGGAGAGAGAAACACAAGGTGATGGGTGAAACCAGGAGGGGGAGGGATGAAGTATAGAACTGGGAAGTTGATTGGTGATTGGCTAGAGAAGGGGGAGTCTGATAGGAAAGGACAGAAGGCCACGGAAGAAAGAAAAGGGGGAAGGAGAACCAGATGGAGGCGATGGGCAGACAAGGAGATAAGGTGAGGGATGGAAAAGGGGAGAACACACAAACTCCTTACAAATGGCGCCAGAACTGAATGTAAAACTCTGGAATGCTAACCTCTACACCGTGGCATCCATTTATTGAGAAGAGGAGGAATGTGTTTAATTATTAATAAATCTAGTTGTAAAAAGCAATAAGAATGGTTTTTGATCTGAGTGCCCTATGTTGGGTGAAGTTCTGTCATAATGCTATCTGCTGCCACTGGGGGGCAGCACTCCTCAAGCCAGGATCAGGGAGTGGCACTGTAACCTAGGGGAGACAGGTGTAAACTATAACACTTGCACCTGTTGTGCAACACAGGAAGATCTCAAGACTGGTCATAAAGTTAGCAGCTCAAAAGAAGCAGACAATCCACAGAAGTTCAATAAACTCTTGAGCTTGCTGTGTGGAAGCTGACCTGGACTGTACCTCCGCCACGGCCTGCACAGGATCTGACACAGGAATGTGAGCCTCTGGTTATTGAACCACACATAGTAGTAAACTTCGCAATCTCTCCGGTAAGTGTAAGAACTTCATCATTTGTGTTTGTACATGTAAGCAGAAACAATAACTAATGTGAAAATTATATTAAAGAAAGTAATTCAGTATCAGCGATGGTACAATACCTTAACAGAGAACAAGAAGTAAGAAGGGTACTATGGGTGTAAACATAATGAATTCATGCTTTTGGAATGATTTTGTTTGAAAACAAATACAAGGTACCAGGATAAATAATTATTTGGTAAAAATAATTCTCTTTTCTAACTTGAGTAGATTTTTCTGAAACGTCAAGAAAACTTCAGGTAGTTAATACAGAGAGATTAAATGATGTTTTTAAGGAGCGGCAAAGGGCCAAAGCCCAGTTTGTGTTGTTAAGTGTGGTGTTTCAATAGGGACTAGATTACATGCGGTGATATAGCAAGTGAGACGTAGTCATAGAACACTACAGCACAGAAACAGGCCCTTTGGCCCATCTAGTCCGTGCTGAACTGTTATTCTGCCTAGACCCATCGACCTGCACCTGGACCACAGCCCTCCGTACCCATCCCATTCATGTACCTATCCAAACTTCTCTTCAATGTTGGACCCACGTCCACCACTTCCACTGGCAGTGTAGTAATATGGTCTGGATTACATGGACAATTTTAATAGGAACAGGATAACTCGCATTGATGCGATAGACTTGTTAGGTGCACTAATGTAACAGGGAGTGTTCATTGTAGCAGGGGAGGGATTTCATGGAATGAGGGTGCAAGGAGATCCCAACACCATCATAAGACTTATGATAGTGCTGAAGGCCATTGGCTCCATCAGTGCCATAAGTTCCGTTTCCCCCTCTTCCTACTTGCCTGTTTACAAGCAGCTTATTCTCTCTCACACATTCCTATCAACTCCTCTCTAATACTACTTTGCCATTAACCTATACTAAGGGGTAACTTATGGTAACTAGTTAACTTACTAGTCCATGTTTGGAATAGAACATAGGACACAGGAATAAGCTCTTCATATCCATGTGGAACATTGTGCCAAAGAATCTAATCCCTTAGGCCTACACATGGTCCATATCCCTCCAGTCCCTCCTTATTGTTGTACCTATTAAAAGCCTCTTGCGTGCCTCTGTCATATCTGTTTCCAGCACTACCCCATCAACCCATTCCAAGTATCCACCATTCTCTGTGTAAAAGACTTGTCCCACAATCTCCGTTAAACATTACTCCACCTCATTGCCCCCCCCCACCCCCAATTACAGTACACCTTCTAGTATTCGATGCTTCTACCCTGGGAGAAAGATTCAGGCGGTTGACTCTATCTCTGCCTCTCATCATTTCATAAACTTCTATCAGATATTCTCTCAGCTTCTGACACCACAGAGAAAACAACCCAAATTTGTCCAATCTCTCCTTGTAGCTAATACCCTCGAATCCAGGCAACATCTTGGGAAACCTCTTTTGAATTTTCTCCAAAGCTTCCACATCCTTGCTATCATGGGGTGCCAAGAAAGCACCCAACACTCCAAAGCATGGTGTTACCAAGCTTTTTAATCCTTCCCACCTCCAGATTCCTTGGGCTGCGTCTCAGGAATACACACTCCGGTCCCGCTAAATCCGAGAGATTGGGACGGCTCTCCCACCCCAAAGCCTGGTTTGTGTGGGTGCTGTGCAATTTGCTACCCTGTTACAACTCAGTTCCAAGAAATAACAGACAGCACACTGCATATGATTAAAAAAGTTATATTTATGAATGTTAACTTAACTAGAGGGTTAGTAAAGAAAAGAAAGGGAAAAAAAACAAAAAAGGCCCATTATAATTAAACAGTCAAATGTGCACAAATTGGAGCTGAACTCTTCCAAATGTCATACATATTCACCAATCTTCAGCAGACCTCTGCACCTTGCTCCATTGAATCACGGTCCCCCCACCGGGTCGAATCCTACGACCGGTTCTCTCCAGCGTCTTCTCTCTCTTCATCTCCCGCTGAGCAAAGGCCCCAGCTCACTCCGGTGTCAGGCACATAACAAAAAAACCCACTCCCCTGATTGGGCGGCTCACATCCCAGTGCACCTGTATCTCTAACCATAACCCAAACACTGCTTCTACAGAAAGACCACTTTCAGGGAGGTGTGGATTCAAACCCCAATTTCCCTCTCTGTAACTTACTAACCAACCCATCTACACTCTAGCAATTTTATTAGGTACACCTATACACCTGCTCCATAATGAAAATATCTAATCAGCCAATCATGTAACAGCAACTTAATGCAGACATGGTCAAGAGGTTCAGTTGTTGTTCAGACCAAACGTCAGAATGGGGAAGAAATGTGATCTAAGTGACTTTGATCATGGAATGATTGTTGGTGCCAGACAGGGTGGTTTGAGTATTTCAGAAACTGCGGATCTCCTTGGATTTTTACACACAACGGTCTCTAGAGTTTACAGAGAGTGGTGTGAAAAACAAACAAAATCCAGTGAGCAGCAGTTCTGTGGGCGAGAACAGTTTGTTAATGAGAGGTCAGAGGAGAATGGCCAGACTGGTTCAAGCTGACAGTAAGTAACTCAAATAACCATCTGGTTTTACTGTAATTAAATAAGGAAATGTTTTTATTTCAGAATCAGAATCAGGTTTATTATCACTGGCATGTGATGTGAAATTTGTTAACTTAGTAGCATCAATTCAATGCCATACATAATATAGAAGGGAAAAAATAATAATAAATAATTCATATTCAGTATACTTTATACAGTTGTGTGTTCGTCCATCGTCGACGTCGATGAGGATCTCGACACCATTATGATGGTGTTGAGACTAGCGCGTGATTTGGATTTAAGTGAGGGAGAGTTGCGCAGTGTCAGCCTCACTCTCCCTTCCCAATTCCCATCTGGGTCCAGTGGCAAGACAGAGTCAGGATGACTGGAGATGGGACTAGCACAGTGGATGACCAGGACGTCTTCTGTGTCTTGTCCTGCTCTACACGTTCCACGACGCTTGCAGAGACCGCCTTCTTGACCGTTGGACCTTCCATTGGTCTCGTCCACTCAATCCGCCGGAGTCTGTCTTCACATGCTGGGATAGACAACTCCCTATCTCACCGAGGGTTTGAGACCCGTCGGCTACCCTCACCTGATTTAGCCGGCTTGTCGAAGCCATTGCCCGGGGTATGGCTGCTGTCACATGCAAACAGCTACGGGGAGCCACAGGTGAGAGCTGAGTGCCAGGTGGGGACCAAAGGTGGACTAACCGCCCTGAAAAGGACGCGACATGTTCCCCCACCAGAGGTGCTACCCTTCCCTGACACCCCATACACCCCACTGTACAGTATACGTACATTGAATAGACTAAAATTGTGCAAAAAGCAGAAATAATATATTTTTTTTAAAGTGAGTTAGTGTCCAAGGGTTCAATGTCCATTTAGGAATCGGATGGCAGAGGGGAAGAAGCTGTTCCTGAATCGCTGAGTGTGTGCCTTCAGGCTTCTGTACCTCCTACCTGATGGTAACAGTGAGAAAAGGGCATGCCCTGTGTGCTGGAGGTCCTTAATAATGGATGCTGCCTTTCTGAGACACCGCTCCCTGAAGATATCCTGGGTACTTTGTAGGGTAGTGCCCAAGATGGAGCTCTGAACACACAACATGTTGAATCTAGACGTGAATGGGCTACAGCAGAAGACCACAAACATATACTCAGTGACTACTTTATTAGGTTTAAGAGGTACCTTATCCAGTGGCCACAGAGTGTACACTTCTGTCCAAGTCATTTATACACATCACAAATAACAGAGGTGTGCGTGAGAAAACTGGGGCTCCTGAAAGAAAACTGTGAGAGAGAGAAAATGCAAAGTCACACAGGTAGCACCTGAGGTCAAGATCGAACCCTGGAACTGTGACCCAGCACCAGCATTGCTCCCTGCAGCAAAGGCCAATACCAGAAATTAAATACCAGCACAATGTTAATTCGAATCTCATGGAAAGGAACCTCTGGTTCAAGTGTTCATGTCTTGACAGAGTTTGAAAGTGCAAAATTAGAATTATGAAAAGTTAGCAATAAGTTGGCTGAGGTAGATGGTAAAACTTGATTCAAGAATCTTTGGAACTCTGCTTATTTGCTCAGTACATTCAAGTTTGAGAGCGATAGATCCTTTTGATGAATAGTAGGGCAAACTAGGGACAATGTGATTTAATCCTTAGCAACACACAAAATGCTGCAGGAACTCAGTGGGCCCCTTCATCAGGCCCGAAATGTCGGCTGTTCTTTGTCCTGCGTAGATGTGTCTGACCCGCCAAGTTCTTCCGGCATTTTGTGTGTTGTTCCAGATTTCCAGCATCTGCAGACTCCCTCGAGTCTGTCATGATTTAATTCTTTCTAATGTTTTACACTGAACCCTAGTACCAACCTCTGAAATTATTCTCTCCAGTCGTCAACACAAAAATCTTTAGCAATCAAAAACTGTGCCTTCGATAGTAATGGATTACCACGTCCGGTCGCTTGTTGATTGAAAATGAAGAACAATAAACAAGTGAACCCAGCAACTAACTGTGCTGCTGAGACAATCTGAGCCAGGCTTGGAGCCCAAGTTCATCCAAAGCCAATTAACTATCACAATAAATCCATAAAGTTCAGGGAGAGGCTGAGAAGGAACTACCACAAAATTAGTAACCCAAAGACACACAAAGGTTACAAACTTTATAAAAACAAATAAATATAAACACAGCCTTTTGAGAATAAAATTTAGGCACATAAAATGTGTCTAACATTTGAATTGGGGGGTATAGGGGGCTATAGTTGAGGTGCAGATCAACAAGACTAGATAGAGTAATGGTTCGGCATGGACTAGATGGGCTGAATGGCCTGTTTCTGTGCTGCTGTGTTCTATGACTCTCCGACTCTAATACCAAAAGGGTTCAAGTCAAAACTGGAGTACAGGTATACACCAGCTTATGTATTGAAATTCTGTAAATGTGGCTTCTGCACATGGTCATATGCTAATTAAAATAAAACGATCTTTTTACAAGGTATACAGGAACAAGGATCTAGTGCTTTCTTTGCATATATGACAAATAGACTCTTCTCGGGTTTCCAGCTGGGTACAAGTATCGATTATAGCCAACATTTCAATGACATACTCTGTCATCTTAATCAGGAACGGTGCCTGGGCATGTCTAGTCCGGTGATATTTATACCCCCACAGTCCCTCCTGATTGGTTAGTCCTCATCTAATCAGTTTTCCACTGTCCCACCTTGTTTACTATCAAATCCCAGTTCGTACTTAGAGCGAGACCTTCGTCGTGTTAAAATTGTTTTCCCCTAGTTTTATTTCAGTGGCTTCCTTTACCAAGCAGTCCCAAAATCCACTGGTGCAAAATAGTAGTTTTCTTCACCATGAAGCATTCTTGCCAAAGCCTCTGCATTTGGTCCTCAAACAGCCTTTCCCAAAGTGGTTGCTCCCACCAGAGCTTCCCTCTTATATCTTGTTCTTTAATGCCGATTGGAAAAATAACTGTGCTGTCTTCGATGGCCCCTTTAAACTCCCTCCTCCAACCTGATGCTAGGCGTAATCAAACATTCAATTGCATTAACACTTCTCCCCACATTCCCTTTAGTGCTTCTCACATTCTACCACTCGCTGACTGATCAGGGACAACTCAATAGTGGCCGATTCACCTACCTACCAGCATGTCTTTGGGATGTGGGAGGAGGCTGGAAAACATGGGGGAACCCATATGGTCTCAGTGAGAATGTACAAACTCCCCTCAGACACCAATGGAAATCGGAATTGAACTTGGGTCACAGGAGCTGTGTGGTAACGGCTCCAGCAGCTGCACAATTCTGCCTGTGTTCAGACTTCCCTTCTCCCTTCCAGGATTCCTTTTTAATAAAGAGTACTTCCTCAGTCTTAACTAATTTCAGGAACCTTTATATTGTATCTTAACATGTAAAAAGGTGGAGTGGACCTTCATCCTTCAGGGAATTTATTTATTCTTCTCAAGCCTGCTGAGTGTACACCTCTGCAAGCAACAAACTCACCCACACTGGACTGTCTCAGTATGGATGGTCAACCCTCTCCACAGCTCTCTCATAAGCTTAACTTTGAACATTTCTCACACTTTAGATAATTTTAGAACACATTCCTCACATCACTCATCTATAGCTTCCTGCCAGGTATCAAAACTTGTACTGAGCCCTCCTTACTTTATAAGATTAGAGTATTGTGAGCAATTTTGAGACACATATCCAAGGAAAGATGTGCTGATCTTGAATAGGGTCCAGAGGAGGTTTTCAAGGATAATTCTTGGAATGAAAGGCCTAATATATGAGGAACATTTGATGTAACTGGGCCTGTGCTTGATGCAGTTCAGAAGGATGGAGGTAGATCTCACCGAAACCTACCAAATGCATAGAGTGGACCTGGAGAAGATGTTTCCATTGGTAGTAAAGTCTAGGATCCAAGGGCACACCCAGAGAATGTGAATCTGTGGAATTCATTGCCACAGAGGTTTGTGGAGGCCCAGTCATTGGGTGTATTTAAGACAGATTGATAGGTTCCTGCTTGGTAAAGGGGATTAAGGGTTATGAGGAGAAGGCTAGAGAGTGGAGTTGAGAAAACAGCAGAGCAGACTTGATGTCCTGAATGGCCTAATTCGCTCCTGTGTCTTATGATCTTACATTATGATTGGAAAAATAACTCTGCTGAATATTTGGTTCACATGACTTTCCTTTTTATTCTATCACCTTCATCCTATTGCCTGCTACAAGACCGCAAGCTCTCCAATGTAGAAATGTTTAATGTTCAACAATTAACACAACAAAGCTGCTTATGACTTTTATATGTTCGTAAAGCCAGAAAAAAAACTAACCTACATGGTATCTTGTAACTCTTGGTGACTTAATTTTAAAAAAACTTTTATTGGTCGAAGCAAACATTTTAGGATATCCTTTTAGCTTACAGCATGGTCGAAAGTTCAGGCACTGACACCGATTTGCCACAGCCTCTTGGGTTCGGAGTTTTGATCAATTTTGGTTAACACGCGCTTCTTATTCATGCTTTGTGGGTTCACCGTGCAAACTGGCCTGTCTCCAGTAATGAATTAGAGGGAAGGGAAGTGAAAGTCAAGGGAGGACTGTTATGTTCTGTACATAACTGTCTGGGATGATGGTTGTAGTTTGAGTTTACTTTAAGTATAATAATATAGGCAATTAATGTATTTTTATATATAACCCGTAATGATTTAAACAAACAAGAATGCTCATCAAGCAACGTATAATACAAGATTGCTCAAATATTATTGAAATATTAAGTACACAACACTCCTCCCTGCTTAGCTATAAACTCCAACTCAATAGAGAATGCATCTCAACTATGTACACAGTGTATTATGTATTACAACTACTATATACAGACACCCACAGCATAGTAAATTTTAAATTGTCCCATTCAGGCCTAAAGATTTAATAACTGTGGAGGATTTCTTACTCTTGTTGGATAACATTTTTCCTGACAAGGGTGGTCACAGGTGAGACTTGTGACTGTGAAACAATCTCAGGTTCTGAGGTCTCCTCCATGGTGGTTGTAGGAATTGACTCAGACTGCAGGAAGTGGTTCTGACAGCAGTAGCCAAACTTCTTCTCCAACAATTGACTCTGCTCTCCACGACTGATCAATGTGTTGTCTCCAGACACAATCGCCACTGTACAGGGGAGTGATCCAGCTCTGTCTGTAACCTTTCCGAGTACACACTTTTGATGACCTCTGTAGTCCCTCACCAGGACTGCTTAAGACCATGAGCAGAATCAGGCTATTTAGCCCATCAAGTCTCCTCTACCATTTCATCATGGCTGCTCCAATTATCCTCTCAGCCCCAATCTCCTGCCTTCTCCCCATATCCCTTCATGCCCTGACCAATCAACAATCTATCAACTTCTGCCTTAAATATACATAAAGATTTGGACGTCACAGCTGCCTGTGGCAAAGAATTCCACAGATTCACCACTCTCTGGCTAAAGGAATTCCTCCTCATCTCCATTCTAAAAGGATGTCCCTCTACTCTGAGGCTACATCCTCTAGTCTTCGACTCTCCCACCATCGGAAACATCCTCTCTACATCCATTCTATCAAGTCCTTTCACCATTCGATAGGTTTCAATGAGGTAACCCCTCATTCTTCTGAATTCTACTGAATACAAGCCCAGAGCCATCAAATGCACTTCATATGACAAGCCTTTCAATCCTGGAATCATTTTTGTGAACCTCCTTTGAACCCTCTCCAGCTTTAACACATCTTTTCTAAGATAAAGGGCACAAAATTGCTCACAATACTCCAAGTGAGGCCTCACCAGTGCTTTCTAAAGTCTCAACATTACATCCTTGCTTTTATATTCTAGTCCTCTCAAAATGAATGCTAACATCACATTTGTCTTCCTCACCACAGACTCAACCTGCAAATTAATTTTTTGAGAATCCTGCACAAGAACTCCCACGTTCCTTTGCACCTTAGATTTTTGAATTTTCTCTCCATTTAGAAATCTGTCAACCCTATCATTTCTTCTACCAGAATGCATGAACATACACTTCCTGACACTGCATTCCATCTGCCACTTTTTTGCCCATTCTTCAAATCTATATAAGTCCTTCTGTGCCCTCTCTACTACCTGCCCCTCCACCTATCTTTGTGTCACCTGCAAACTTGCAACAAAGCCATCAATTCCATCATCCAAGTCATTGACATATATTATAAAAAGAATCAGTCACAACACAAACCCCTGTGGAACACCACAAGTCAACCAGAAAAAGACTCCCATTTATTCCCACTCTTTGCCTCCTGCCAATCAGCCACTGCTTTATCCATGCTAGGATCTTAATGTAATACCATGGGCTCGTAACTTGTTAAGCAGCCTCATGTGTGACACCTTGTCAAAGGCCTTCTGAAAATCCAAGTACCCAACATCAACTGATTCTCTATTATATGCCCTCTCTTTGACTTTTATGTTGCCTTTGATTTTTTGTGTTAGCCATGGTTGTATCATTTTGACTTTAGAACAGTTCTTCCTCTCTTTGGGATGTATATATCCTGTGCCTTCCAAATTGCTTCCAGAAATTCCAGCTATTACTCTCTGCCATCATCCCTACCAGTGTTCTTTTCCAATCAATTCTGCCAACTCCTCTCTCATGCCTCTGTAATTCCCTTTACTCCACTGTAATATTGATACATCTGACTTTAGTTTCTCCTTCTCAAATTTCAGGATAAATTCAATCATATTATCATCATTTGCCCCTAAGGGTTCTTTTACCTTAATCAATTCTGGCTCATTGCATAACACCCATTCCAGAACAGCTGATCCTCTAGTGGGCTCAACATGGGCTGCTCTAAGAAGCCAATTTGTAGGAATTCTATAAATTCTCTCACTTGGAGTCCAGTTCCAACCTGATTTTCTCAAGCTACCTACATATTGAAAACACCCATGACTATTGTAACATTGCCCTTTTGGCATGCATTTTCTATCTCCCATTGTAACTTGTAGACCACATGCTTACTAATATTTGGGGGTCTGTATATAACTCACACCAGGGTTTTCTTACCCTTGCAATTCCTTAGCTCAATCCACAATGATTCAACATCTTCCAACCCTATGTCACCTCTTTCTAACGATTCAATTTCATTTTTTACCACTCCCTCTGCCTTCCTGTCTGTCCTTTCAATACAATGTGTATCCTTGGACATTAAAGCTCCCAGCTAAAATCTTCTTTCAGCCATGATCCAGTGATACCTACAACAACATACATGCCAATCTGTAACTGTGCTACAAGTTCATCTGCCTTATCCGAATACTGCACGCATTCAAATATAACACCTTAGTCCTGTATCTGCTCTTTTCAATTTTGTCCACATTTTACATTGCAACTCATCCTGTTGACTGCAATTTTGCCCTATCATCAGTCTTTCTTTGCCAGGAACCTCAGTCTACATTGTTTCTGTCTTGTAAACCAACTAGCTCATTTTCAGCACTATCACTCCAGTTCCTATCCCCCTACCAAATTAGTTTAAACCCTCCCAAATAACTCTAGCTAGCCTGACCACAAGGATATTGGACCGCCTTGGGTTAAGGTGTAAACTATCCCCTTTGTACAGGTCGTACCTTCCCCAGAAGAGAATCCAAACCCCTGCCCCCTGTACCAGTTCCTCAGCCATATATTCACCTGCCAAGTCATTCTATTCTTACCCTCACTGGCATGTGGCTTAGGCATAGATTACTACCCTGGGGGTCCTGTTTCTCAACTTTCTACTTAGCTACATAAAATCTCTCTTCAGGACCTCCTCACCTTGTCTACCTATGTCGTATGTACAAAGACTTCTGGCTGCTCACGCTCACCCTGAGAAAGCTATGGACCCGATCCAAGACATCCCTGATCCTGGCACCAGGGAGGCAACATACCATCCGGGTGTCTGTATCGTGCCCACAGAACCACTTTGTCCAAGAGTTTGTCCAGGAGTGAAACATCAAAACTCCTTGTTTGAGGAGCCTTCAATTTGTCTTAGCTGTTTGTCCTGCATCCTCCTTCTGAGATTGGGTTTGAAGAGATCCAAGCGTGAATGCAAGAGGTGATGCAGGAACAGCAGAGCTGGTGAGTTGTTGGTTGTGGAGTGTGTTGCATTATGATATACAAGGAGGAAATTGGTGAGCTTCTGATTCAGTAGTGTGTTCTGTTGACATTGTTCTTTAGACTCTGGACAAACTTTTTCACCAAGTTACTTGTAGCTGGGTGGTAATATGTCAATAATATGTTGGTGCAGATGTAATATGTCACATTCCATTCATTTTTAAGAATGATTGAAACTGCTCCTCCACAAACTGTGGTCCATTGTCACTGACTAAGTTTTCTGGAACACCAGTCCTTGCAAAAAGGCTTCCCAACACATCAACAGTGTGTGAGACTGTAGTGGAACCTTCTGGCCACTTTGTAGCTGCACCCACTAATACCAAGAAATTGTGCCCGTGAATGGTCCAGGAAAATCCACATGAATCCTCTGCCAGGGCAACGCAGGCCATTCCCTGGGATGGAGAGGCACTGCTCTTGGCATCAACTGGACGTGTTGGCATCCAAATCGGTGCAGGGTAAGCCGCTTGATCTGTTGACCTACCCCGGGCCACCAGACAAAGCTACAAACCAATGCTTTTATCTTAACCATGCTAGATGAGCAGCATCTAGCTCCTCCAACACCTTACCTCTCAGCTTGGATGGTACAACAACTCTCAATCCCCACATAAGGCAACCCCCCATCAAGGGCAAATTCATCCCAGTGCTGGTAAAAATAGGGAAAATGTGATTTCTTTTGCACTTTCTAGCCATTTTGGGTATCCATGTGGAGCTAAGACAGTGTGGGGTCTTTTCTGATTTCCCTTTGAATCATTTCTGCCATAATAGGGAGACTTCTGACTTGCATGAGGGAGAATACATCAAGTGGAGTGTCCTCTTTTATAAATGTTTCCGGTACTTCCTTTTCCAATGGTAGATGGGACAATCCATCATCATTTCCATGATTAGTCAACCTCTTGAATTCAATCTTGTAATTGTGTCCTCCAAGAAACAGAGCCCATCTCTGTATTCGGGCTGCTGCTGTTAGTGGATCGTCCTTCTTTCTGTGAATTGAAAATGGGCACTAGTGGTTGATGATTAGTAACGAGGGTAAACTCTCTCCCATACATGTACTGGTTGAAACGTTTTACAACCCAAACCAGACTCAAAACCACTCTGTCAGTCTGTGTGTAATTTTTCTCTGCAGTGGGAAGGGAACGTGATGCAAAGGCTACGGGGCGTTCACATCTATCACTCATAACATATGACATGACTGCAGCTATACAATAAGGCGAGGCATCACGGACAAGCTTCACTGATGATATGGATCATAATTGCGAATACAGTGTCTGACATCACCATTTCCTTTACCTTTTGGAAAAGCCACCTCACACTGCTTTGTCCATTGCCATTTCTTCCCAATCCCTAGTATTGAGCTCAACGGATGGAGCACAGTAGCCACGTATGGCAGGAACCTTTTATAGTAATTGACAAATCCTAAGAAGGACTGCAACTGTGACACATCCTTTGGCCTTGGGGCATCCACCACTGCTTGAGTTTTCTCAGTACACTTGTGTAATCCTTGTGCATCAATTATGTGACCACAGTAAGGGAAGCTTGGTTTAAAGAATTCATACTTGATGCATTGTGCTCTGAGCCCATAATCTTTTTAACACTGTCTTGAGGTTTTGGAGATGTTCCTTGTCATCCTTACCAGTAACAATGATGTCATCCAGGTAACACTGAGTGCCTGGGCAGTCTTGTAGCACCTGGTCCATAGCTTTCTGCCAGAGTGCAGGTGCAGATGCTCCTCCAAAAACAAGCTTATTATACAGATAAAGCCCTTTGTGAGTGTCTATGGTGAGAAACACTTCCATCTCCATCTGTAGGTAGGCCTCAGCTAAGTCCACTTTGCTGAGTGTTTCCCTCCAGAAAGGTTTGCAAAGATATCCCCTCTCCTGAGCAGAGGTGTATTGATCTACTTTCAGTACTGCATTGATGGTGACCTTAAAATCATCAGAGATTCTGACAGACCCAGTCTTCTTGGCTACTGGGACCTTTGGCATTGCTCACGGGCTCTACTCAACCTTGGAAAGAATTCTTTCAGCCTTCATACTATATAGCTCACTGGTTACTTTATCATGGATGGTATAAGGAACTGGATGGACTTTGTAAAACTTGGGTGTGGCATTTTCATTTAACACTATTTTACCTTTGATATATTTGAGTTTCCCAGTGCCATCCTTGAGCAATGCTGTGGCATCATCCAGTAGCTTTCCTAATTTGCTTTCAGTTGACTCTATTGCAGAGGATGTGGCATGCAAATTTTAGATGGTTCTCCAATCAAGTGGTAGTTGCCTCTGCCAAACAGAAGCCCACAATGCCAGCCCTTCTGTTTTTACCATATACAAGCTCAATGTGTCTTGTTGGTTGTTGTATTTCACTGTTATGGATCTCACTCCTAAAGGAGTTATCTTTTCTCCAGTATAAGTTCTTAGTTGGATATCTGCAGATATCCATTTGGTATCTTTGAAATGATGTTCAAATTCTTTTTGTGGAATGAATGAAACAGACAAACCAGTGTCCAAGTCCATTTGAATTAATTTGCTATTCACTTCTGGTGTAAGCTATATTGCTTGTCTGTTGTTAGTTTTCACATTGTAAATCTTAAGGCTATTCAGTCCTGTGTTACTCTCATCATTATCAGGTTTTTCATCGACAGCATGTGATTAGTGTTCTTTTTAAAACTGCAATTTGGCTTTTTAGCTTTTTCTCTTCCCTGTGGAGAATATTTAGTTTTGTATGCCCAAAATGCTCTTTGTATGTGTCCTACTTTGTTACATGTTCTCCAAGTTTCGCCTGTAAATCTGAATTGGTCTGGTGCACATGAGCCCCTGCCACAATGGTGACACAATTTGTTCGGCCAGGCACACTTCTGTTTAGACATTGCAATTTTCTTCAAGTTCACTTTCATCCCTGACTGCATCTCAATTGCACCTCTGTCTCTGGTTTCCATTGAAACAGCAATTTTGACTGCTCCTTTAAATCTAAGTTATGATTCAGTTAGGAGCTGTTTTTGAATGCTTTCTATGAAGATTCCACAAACTAAATGATCTCTCAGTGCATCATGAAGCCCATCACTGAACTGACAATGCTCAGACAATCTCTTCAATTCTGCCACGTATGCTGAAATAGACTCCCCTTCTTTTTGATTCCACTTATGAAACCTAAAGCATCCTGCAGTCGACAATGGCTTTGGTTTTAAGCGTTCCTGCATCACTTTTACAATAGCAGCAAAGCTCATTTCTGATTATTTGGTTGAAGCAGCCTTTGAACCTAATGAACTCAGCAAAATTGGCACTCACTTATCATCAGCTATTTCATTTGCTTCAAAATATTCCAATAGCTCAGTGTACATGAGCCAATTACCCGTTGTGTAATCAAACTCATCAACCTTTCCAATGTTGCCAGCCATTTCTGAATTTTTTTTAAATGATTATTATCTCTCGGTACTCACTCTTTATGAGCCCATGAATTCTTCTGTTTATGGCCTTTTTTTTATTAACTCGGCGACTCTGCACATGCTGGGCTGTTTCATTTAAATTTGAATGTTCTCGCAGCGTTGTTTTTAGTTCAAACATCTCACTCCACTTTAACAGGGCGGTGGCCATCTCAGGTTTGTTTTAAAAATACCTCGTCACCAATGTTGCTTTGTAACCTCAAAAGATTAAATTAATTCAAATGAGACATGGAAGGCCAGGAATACGGGTGTAGTTTGAGTTTACTTTAAATGTGGCATGTGGTATCATGATAGTGTGATGATGCAAGCAATTAATGTATTTTTACATATAACCCATAATTAATTATTTAAACAAACAGGAGTGCTTAATCAAACTATATATAAGATCACTTAAATATTATTGAAATGTTGAATACACAACAAGGGCTATGTGGAACTGAGTGCAGGAAGGAAATTAGCATCAAAGTTCATGAAATGTTCTAGTAGTTCAGGTCTTGAGAAGGCAGAGACAAAGAAGTGAGAGAGGTGACAAGAAAGGGACTGAAACAAAGAAGACTTGAAATATTCCAGAAAGGGGCTGGAATATTCAGACCAAAGAAAAAAGCCAAACAATGCAACAAAAACAGAAAATGTTGGAGACACTCAGCTGGCTGAGCAACATAAGGGTCATGGACCAAAAACATTAACTCCGTGTTTCTCTCTCCATAGATGTGATTTGTCCTGCTGCCTCTCATGTATGTTCTGTTCTCATTATCATGGGCATCAGACCTGTTCCCATTATAACAAATTTTACTTGAAGCCAGTTGACAAATTGGTCAACTATCATGGAAATAAGATGGTTAGGACTTAGAAACTAATGGATCGCCTAGGGTATTCTAGCCAGGGGTTCCCAACCAGGGGTTAACGGGTCCCTCAATTAATGGCGTAAAAGAGGTTGGGAACCTCTGCTCTATTCTAGGTCATGGGGAGAAAAACTATCAAGTGATGATGGGATAGAGTAAGTTCCTGAGGGGCAAGAACAGGCTGAAACAAAGAGTCTAACTGTGCAATCATCCTTCCACACAGGTCTCGACTGCAGTCACTGATGGCAAACTTCAAAGGGCATGCTCTTCCTGGCAGCTTCTTCCTGCTCTTTGGCTTGTGGTGGTCAGTGAAGTATCCACTCAAGTTCTTAGCAAAAAATGGCAAGTCCTCCAGGCTGTTCTTTGACCGAGTGGAACTCATTGAGGGGGTGGTGAAGACCATTTTCTCATTTGTGGGTGAGTATTCCGAGTCCTTGTGATATTTACCTGCTGCCCGAAGGAGTGTCTAATGCAAAAGTGAGGAGATTGGCATTAATTAAACAATAGAGCAACTTTCAACCCTTGTCACAGTGAGCAAGCTAAATTGACAAGCACACCCAATGACATGAGCACACAAGCATTGTAGACACCACCACCGTAATGACGTACACGTACACTGCCTTGGGATTCAGATGCCTGTTCCCCATTACTCAATGGGTTCCATTGAATACAATCATGACCTTTTATTGTGATCAGAAGCAAACACAGAAGCGTAACTTTATCAGGAAACACTTGCATACAAACCTCCGAGGGAACAGCAGCCCATGGTTGGAGAATCTGCCTTACCTGGCTGGTAACTACCTGAATCTGCAGAGACATCATTCCATGGAAAGGTCAAAATGGGCCTGTGAGTTCCTGGGAGCTCCATGGGGATGGAATCTTTTTACATATTGTTCCACTGCTCCCTGGGACCTAGGTGCCTCCAAAATGCACTCTCAAGCTCCCATTTCAAAAGATGCTGCCAGTGGGGACACCACGGAAACACCCAAAGAACGAAATTTACTGGTGCTAGTTTTTAGAGCGACTGTGTAGTGAATGTGGTGACTGAGAAATCACCTTCAAAGATATCTTTAGCAGGTTGTACATTTGTCTTTGACAGGCTCTTAAAATGATTCCTGGGATGGCAGGACTTTCATATGAAGAAAGACTGGATGAACTGGGCTTGTACTCGTTGGAATTTAGAAGATTGAGGGGGGATCTGATTGAAACATATAAAATCCTAAAGGGATTGGACAGGCTAGATGCAGGAAGATTGTTCCCGATGGTGGGGAAGTCCAGAACGAGGGGTCACAGTTTGAGGATAGAGGGGAAGCCTTTTAGGACCGAGATTAGGAAAAACTTCTTCACACAGAGAGTGGTGAATCTGTGGAATTCTCTGCCACAGGAAACAGTTGAGGCCAGTTCATTGGCTATATTTAAGAGGGAGTTAGATATGGCCCTTGTGGCTACGGGGGATCAGAGGGTATGGAGGGAAGGCAGGTGCAGGGTTCTGAGTTGGATGATCAGCCATGATCATAATAAATGGCGGTGCAGGCTCGAAGGGCCGAATGGCCTACTCCTGCACCTATTTTCTATGTTTTCTATGTTTTCTATGATACATTCAGGTTCAGATTCAGATTAATTTTATTTATCACATGTACATTGAAACATTAGGGACCCCCTTCACCCAGGGCATGCCCTTTTCTCATTGCTACCATTACGGAGGAGGTACAGAAGCCTGAAGGCACACACTCAACGATTCAGGAACAGCTTCTTCCCCTCTGCCATCCGATTCTGAATGGACATTGAACCCATGAACACTACCTCAATACTTTTTTTGCACTCTTTATATTATTTATTTATTGAGACACAGAGCAGAATAGGCCCTTTGAGCCACCCTGCCAACAATCCCCCAATTTAATATAAGCCTAATCACAGGACAATTTACAATGACCAATTAACCTACCAATCCGTAGGCCTTTGGAGCGTGCGAGGAAACCCATGTGGCCATGGGGAGAAGGTACAAACTCCTTAAGGGGAACCAGGGTTGCTTGTACTGTGAAGCGTTGTGCTAACCACTATGCTACCATGCCACCTCTTTATTTTTTTCCTTCTGCAGCCTCTCCAAAGCCTCAACATCCTTCCTATAGTGGGGCAACCAGAACTGAATGCAATACTCCAGATGTGGCCTAACTGGAATTTTATAAAGTTGAAGCACAGCCTCCTGACTTTTGAATTCAATGCCTTGACTAATAAAAACAAGTATTCCATAAGCCTTCTTAACCACCTTATTGACCTGTGTAGCCACTTTCAAGGAGCTATAAACTTGGATCACAAGAGCTCACTGCTGTATTTTTATATATATACAGTCCTTATCTACAAGGGGATTGGTTCCAAGACCCCCCGCGGATACCAAAAAATGCGGATGCTCAAGTCCCTTATTTAACTTGTCTCAGTGCGAGTGGACTTTAGGACCCAGGGCAGCACAGAATCCGCCACCCTCAGTGTTTCTGTTCTGTTGTCTTATAATACCTAATACAATGTAAAATGTAAATGCTATGTAAATAGTTGTTATACTGTATTGTTTAGGGAATAATGACAAGGAAAAAAGTCTGTACATGTTCAGTACAGACGCAACCATCGTAGCTCTTCTGGGAACGCTGATCCTGATTCTCCTGTGATCTTTAAAATCTTGAGGCTGTAGCGCTTTACATGGCCAGCCAGCCATCCCTAGCACTAACACTTCCACGAATTTCAGCTTCTTTCGGCTTCATTGTACAAATGCTTGATTTGTTCTTACCAACTTTACGGCTCACTTCGGAATGTGACATGCCAAAAGATCTAATATTTCTAATTTCTCGGCGAGAGATAGCACTTTATGCTCCTTCTTAGCCTTTGAGGAATTGCTTTGACCACGTAATTACTTTTTAGGAGCCATTTTTTCACAGAAGCAAAGTAGCAACGAACAAGACGCGAGATGACCAATGCTCGAATAACAAGAGCTGGAGAGAGAACTTCCGGGTTTTCCCGATTCGCGCATGCGGAACTCGCAGATAAGGAGGGCCGACTGTACTTCTTACTGTAATTTATAGTATTTATTATTATGTATTGCAATGTACCACTGCTGCATAACAACAAATTTCACGACATATGCCAGCGATGTTAAATCTGATTCTCATTCATTTGCATTAACAACCTAAAGATGTGCTGGGGGCAGCCCACAAGTGTCACCACACATTCCGGCACCGACATAGCATGTTCAGCAGAATAACACAGAACATTACAAAACAGAAGACAACAGGCAACAAAAGAACAACAGCAAAACAAACCCGTTCCTCCATATTAGCCAGCTAGCCATCCATGCACACAGCCCAGGACAGGCTGTCTCCAGCCTCCAGCAGACATGTGGATTTGCAGGCATTGGGCTTCGACTTCCCCAGTGGACTCGCAGACTTGGGACTCTGTCCACCTTCGGCTTCTACTTCCAGGATTCTGATTGACCTTCAGGCTTCGTTCTTGTATTAACACAGGACTTGCCAATGATGTTGAATGAGGATCTCGAACTCCAGACCTTAAATGCCAGACTCTGTTGACACTAGGCCTCAAACACCAGATTCTCCGATGACCAGGTCCCTGAACTCTAGGCCTCAAACACCGCATTCTTCAATGGCCGGGACCTTGAACTCTCGTCTCACAGTTTGCATACTGGGGGGGGGGGGGGGGTTGTCAATGTTGCTCAGGCCTTTGATCCCAGAATCTGCCGATGACTCATTGACCTGGAGTGGATACCTGTCCTTGTTCTCACTGGTCTGCCAGCCTGACATCCAACCATGAATGGCCTTCATCCCAAGTTCATGTCTTTGGCCTTCAAGCATGGAATGCAGAGGGTATAGTGGAGGACTAGACTCTGGCTTGTCCTTTAACTCACCCACATCCCTATCCCTAAACCCTAAACCCTAATCTGACCTCTCACTCCCCTCTCTGACCACAAAACCATCCCTATGTATTAAAAAAAATTAAAAGACAACGAGTTCCAAACCATGACCTTGAAGAAGACTGTAGCTTGGTGCCATCTTGACCGGAAAACATTCCAATGGTATGCAGACACTTGGACCTGCTTTTTCAGAAAATCAGATGGCTGGCAGCTGGGGCCTTCACTGTACAAGGGAACGTCAAATACCAGTGTTACAAAGGGTTGCTGTTGTAACATTTGGACACAATCACATTCCACTGCAGGTTGGAATGAAAAAACTTCTATAGCTGTACCATGGAGAGCTTTCTGACAGGCTGCATCACTGTCTGGTATGGAGGAGGCTTCTGCACAGGACCGAAAGAAGCTGCAGAAGGTTGTAAATCTAGTCAGCTCCATCTTGGGCACTAGCCTACAAAGTACCCAGGACATCTTTAGGGAGTGGTGTCTCAGAAAGGCAGCATCCATTATTGAGGATCTCCAGCACCCAGGGCATGCCCTTTTCTCACCGTTACCATCAGGTAGGAGATACAGAAGCCTGAAGGCACACACTCAGTGATTCAGGAACAGCTTCTTCCCCTCTGCCATCCAATTCCTGAATGGACATTGAAGCTTTGGACACTACCTCACTTTTTTTAATATACAGTATTTCTGTTTTTGCGCATATTTTAAAATCTATTAAATATACGTAATTGATTTACTTGTTTATTTATTATGTTTTAATTTAGTTATTATTCTTTTTTTCTCTCTGCTAGATTATGTATTGCATTGAACTGCTGCTAAGTTAACAAATTTCACGTCACATGCCGGTGATAATAAACCTGACTCTGATTCTGATTTCAAAATTTGTTCCTCATTCTTTTCTGATTCAGTAACAAGACGTGCTCATAAAGAAGAGAGACACCGTACACATCTTAAAGGCTATAAGATCTATTTTATTAGAATCACATATAAACTGCTCATTAACCGTTTCACTAAAATAAAGAAGGACAGAATAGTTATTGACCACGCAGCTGTATACAAAGCCAGCGAGAACCCCAGGTATCTGACAGCCTCTTCTATAGCCTTTCTCTCTCATGTCAGTCTGTCTCTTAGCACTGGTCACAACCCCAGCCTAAGGCAAGATTCTAGTTTGCACAAAAGGTTTATAGCCTTCAAAACCTCTACCTTAGTACTTTTTCATCCTTCATGGTACTAGGCTCTTATCTCTCATGGCCTTTAGGCCTCAACATAACTTAAAGACAGAGTCTTAAAGAAAGGGGCTTCCCTTCCTCCACTATCAACTCTGCTCTCAAATGCATCTCCCCCATTTCACGCACATCTGTTCTCAGTCCATCCTCCTGCCACCCCACTAGGAATAGGGTTCCCCTGGTCCTCACCTACCACCCCACCAGCCTCCGGGTCCAACATATTATTCTCCGTAACTTCTGCCACCTCCAACAGGATCCCACCACTAAGCACATCTTTCCTCCCCGCCTCTCTCTGTATTCCGCAGGGATCGCTCCCTACGCAACTCCCTTGTCCATTCGTTCCCCCCCCCATCCCTCCCCACTGATCTCCCTCTGGCACTTATCCGTGTAAGCGGAACAACGGCTACACATGCCCTTACACTTCCTCCCTTACCACCATTCAGGGCCTCAAACAGTCCTTCCAGGTGAGGCGACACTTCACCTGTGAGTCGGCTGGGGTGATATACTGCGTCCGGTGCTCCCAATGTGGCCTTTTATATATTGGCAAGACCCGACGCAGACTGGGAGATCATTTCGCTGAACACCTACGCTCTGTCTGCCAGAGAAAGCAGGATCTCCCAGTGGCCACACATTTTAATTCCACATCCCATTCCCATTCTGACATGTCTATCCACGGCCTCCTCTACTGTAAAGATGAAGCCACACTCAGGTTGGAGGAACAACACCTTATATTCCGTCTGGGTAGCCTCCAACCTGATGGCATGAACATTAACTTCTCCAACTTCCGCTAATGCCCCACCTCCCCCTCATACCCCATCCGTTATTTATATACACACATTCTTTCTCTCTCTCTCCTTTTTCTCCCTCTGTCCCTCTTACTATACCCCTTGCCCATCCTCTGGGCTTCCCCCCTCCCCCTTTTTTTTCTTTCTTTCTCCCTGGGCCTCCTGTCCCATGATCCTCTCATATCCCTTTTGCCAATCACCTGTCCAGCTCTTGGCTCTATCCCTCCCCCTCCTGTCTTCTCCTATCATTTCGGGTCTCCCCCTCCCCCTCCCACTTTCAAATCTCTTACTAGCTCTTCTTTCAGTTAGTCCTGACGAAGGGTCTCGGCCCGAAACGTCGACTGTATCTCTTCCTAGAGATGCTGCCTGGCCTGCTGCGTTCACCAGCAACTTTGATGTGTGTTGCTTAAAGACAGAGTCAGCATGTTTTGCAGAAAAATGCATTATCTACTGAGCAGTACTCCTGTACGTCCTCAAAACATTCTCTCATTCCAAGCTTACACCACTTTGTCTGAAAAACACACTTCGTTCTCTCTTTACACAGACGAAAGCCCCATTTTTCATTGTGCTGAAGTCCACAATGCTAAGTAATGTCACACATACTCTCACATATTGACCACACTAACATGGCAGAGGTAGACACAGAACCCGGCACATTGACCACTTCTCAGGCAGTTGCTTGTTACTTGCTGCCAATCCCGTTTTGTGTGTGTGATACTGCAAATGGGGCCAATGTGGGAGCCACAGACTCTTCCACTGATAGTGGCTGATGGGGATGGTGGGTGGCGAGTTTGTACGTTGGCATGACCGCGGTTTCTGTGTGTGCCTAATGCATGGTGGCAAGATTCTCAGTGCCACCCCAAGCATTCCCTCTTCAGTCCCAGTAATAATGGACCAGACTTTCCCAGAATCAGTGGGATATTACCTTCATTCAAGAGACTTTCAGCCCATATGTTTCGCTTACCTCATCTCACAACTGACGTTGGAATAGAGTGTCTGTTTTGGCAGTCTAAGAGTCTACACAAATGGAATGGTCTTCCCAACATATCCAGCTGGTCTTATTTCAGTGCCTTAAGATGTCCACTGTAAGCAGTCCAGATCTCAGACACATACAGGGGGGTAGACCATAAACTTTGTGCGAGGTCTGTGGTCTTAATCTTTGAACATCCTTTTCCACAATCAATTACAGATATGCTTACATTGGAGAGGGTTCAAAGGAGGTTCACAATAATGATTACAAGATTGAAAGGAGTTTGAAGGCTCTGGGCCTGTTCTCACTGGAATTCTGAAGAGTGAGAGGGCATCTCATTGAAACCTACCGAATGGTGAAAGGCCTAGATATAGTAGATGTGGAGAGGATGTTTCCTAAGGTGGGGGGGTCTAAGGCTGGAGGACACAGCCTCAGAATAGAGGGACATCCATTTAGAACAGAGCTGAGGAGGAATTTCTTTAGCCAGAGAGTAGTAAATCTGTGGAATTTATTGTCACAGGTGGCTGTGGAGGCCAAGTCAGTGGGTATATTTAAGGCAGAGGTTGATAGATTGTTGATTGGACAGGGTATAAAGGGATATGGGGAGAAGGCAGGAGAATGGGGCTGAGAGGGAAATGAATCAGCCATGATGAAATGGTGGAGCAGACTCGATGGGCCAAGTGGCCTAATTCTGCTCCTATGCCTTATGGTCTTATGCTGCTGTATTGAAGGTGGCAGTGAATTTCAGCAACAATATTTATAAGAGGAGGCACTTCACATAGGGAAAGTGGTTTCCAATTGTCAGAGTTTTACCATGACTTTTTATTGTGAGAGGGTAGTTTGTTGCTGCTGGGGTATGTTGGTAGAGAAGACACGGTTTTGTGGACATTGCATATAAGACCCACTTTCCAATGCGCTTCAGTGAACATGTCGACAATGGTGTGGAGTTTAGTTGGTGAGTACCAGCACCATCTGCATACTGCAGCTCAGTGGCGGAGGCTTTGGTTGAGCTTTATCTGAGAGTATTATTCCTGTCTGTTGAATCATTTTCTGTTGGTTCTGACAATTAGCTCCATTGTGGGAGGTGCAACATGACAGCATGAAAGATTTAGATTTAGCGTTAGGGAACTACAGCACGGTAACAGGCTCTTCTGGCTCAATGAGCCTGTGCTGCCCAATTACACCCAATTAACCTACTAATCCATACATCTTTGGAATGTGGGAGGAAACCAGAGCACTTGGAGGAAATCCACACGGTCAATGGGAAGAATATACAAACTCCTTACAGACAGCAGTGGGAATTGAACCCGGGTCGCTGGTTCTGTGACAGTGTTATGCTACCGTGCTACCCTGAGAAAAATGTTGCATTTTTAACAGCAGTCTTCACTGAGCTTGGCTCTGTTAGTTAATGTCTTGGCTAACCATAGTAAACCATGCTAATATGGTGAACACATACAACTCCTTGAGGTCAGTCCTGAGGGGCCGACATCTCCCAGCTCTCGTAACTGGGGGAAATCAGGAGTGCTCTTTCATTCAATTAAAACTATGTTCCATGTTTGCTGGAAAGTTTATCTTTGCCCTTTTCACTTGTGCCCTCTCCAGGAATTCTAGCTGAGCAGTTTGTCCCGGATGGGCCCCATCTGCACCTGCTGAGCCAGGACCGACAATCCTGGGTCAAGCTAATGAACTGGCAGCACAGCACCATGTACCTGTTCTTTGGCATCTCCGGGATTGTTGATATCCTCACATACTCCTCAGTCAGGATCCCAGTGGGCGTTGACCGCCTGATGCTGTCGCTAGCAGTGTTCATGGAAGGTGAGTGTGTTTGTGCTTCAGCGTGACACCTCCTCAAAATAATTGTTTGTGACACTCTAATTTTCAGGAACCGGATGACAAAGCCAGTATTGATTCAGCAGCCTGTTGTATGCAAATAATGCTAACACCACATGGCAAATACAGGTAGCAAAATAAAATCTACGAGTTATTGGGACATACCAAGCCTTCAAGACAACCCTTTCTGCAGACTGTTATAGAATGTAGAACACAGCACACAGGTGACCTACTCCATGGTCAATCTCCCCTAAATCTTAATCCACTCACATTAAAAGGATGTCCTCCAGTATTGGCCAATACCCTCGGCCATGAGACAGATGAACTCATCCAAACACACCGCCCACTATTTCCCCGATGGAGCGTCTTTTTCAGTTCAGAAGTCCTTGTTTTTACCAGATCTCAGTGTGTGGGGAACAGTTATGAAAGATGTTATGGACGAAATGGGAGGTGAGGAACTCGGTAAAATCACTGTCACTAAAGAGATAGTGATGAGCAAACTAGAGGGCCTGAAGGTAGATACATTCCTGGTTCTGATGGGATGCATCCCAGGGTGCTGAAGGAATTGGCGGAGGTTATAGTAGACACGTTGGTAATCATTTATCAAAACTCTCTAGACTCTGTGCAGGTCCCAGCCGATTGGAAAACAGCATATGTCACGTCACTTTTTAAAAAAGGATGTAGGCAAAAGACAGGCAACTATAGGCCAGTTAGCTTAACATCTGTAGTCCGGAAAATGCTTGAAGAAGTCATTAAGGAAAAAATAGTGAAACATTAGAAAGAAATGGTTCCATTAGACAGATGCAGCATGGATTCAGAAAGGCCAGGTCCGGTTTGACAAACTTACTGGAGTTCTTCGAGGACATAATGAGTGCAGTGGATAGAGGGGAACAGGTGGATGTCGTATACTTGGATTTCCAGAAGGCGTTTGATAAAGTGCCCCACAAGAGACTTAAAAATAAGATGAGGATGCATAGAGTCGGAGGAAGTGTATTGGCATGGATAGTGGATTGGTTAACCAACAGAAGGCAGAGAGTTGGTATAAATGGGTGTTTCTCCAGTTGGCAGTCTGTGATGAGTGGGGTGCCGCAGGGGTCGGTGCTGGGCCTGCAGCTGTTTACCATTTACATTGATGATTTGGAAGAGGGGACTGAGTGTAGCGTAGCAAAATTTGCTGATGATACTAAACTGAGTGGAAAAGCAAATTGTACTGAGGATGTGGAGAGACTGCAGAGGGATATAGATAGGTTAGGTGAGTGGGCCAAGATCTGGCAGATGGAATACAATGTTGGTAAATGCGAGATCATCCACTTTGGAAAGAATACTAGAAGAGCAGATTATTATTTAAATAGTGAAATATTGCAGCATGCTGTTGTGCAGAGGGACTTGGGAGTGCTTGTTCATGAATCGCAAAAGGTTGGCTTGCAGGTACAACAGGTTATTAAGAAGGCAAACGGAATGTGGGCCTTCATTGCTAGAGGGATTGAATTCAAGAGCAGGGAGGTCATGCTGTAACTACACAGGGTACTGGTGAGGCCGCACCTGGAGTACTGTGTGCAGTTCTGGTCTCCATACTTGAGGAAGAATATACCCTTATTTACAAAAGATAGGATGGCATATTTAATTGCTCCGTTAAAGATCTTGGTCCCTTGGGGAAACTAACGAATAGGTATACTATATTCATTTTGAATCCCATGGAGCATGTAGAAACCTTCCAATACCCAGGCGGTTCTTCTTTTTCTTTCTTTCTTTTCTTCTTAGGTAGGACTACATATGGGGGGGGGGAGGGTTAAGGGGAGGGGGGAGGGTAGATATTATCTTTCTGTATTCATTTTGAAAATTTAATAAAAATTATATTTTTAAAAAAACCTTACAACTCCTCCCTTGGAGGGTCAGACACCCTGAGCCAATAGGCTGGTCCTGGACTTATTTCATAATTTACTGGCATAACTTACATATTACTATTTAACTATTTATGGTTCTATTACTATTTATTATTTATGGTGCAACTGTAACAAAAACCAATTTCCCCCGGGATCAATAAAGTATGACTATGACCATGACTATGACTAACAAAGGCCAACACACCATACAGCTTCCTAACCTCCCTATTAACTTGCACAGCAACTTAGAGGAACCTATGGAGCTGGACGGTAAGATCCCTCTATTCCTCCATATTGTTAAGGATCCTATTATTACCCATAAGACCATAGGATATAGGAACAGAGTTAGGACATTTGGCCCACTGAGTCTGCTCTGCTATTTCTTCATAGCATGACCCAGGATTGTCTTTCCTGCCTTCTCCTCATAACTTTTGACACCCTTATTAATCAAGAACCTATCAACCTGCACTTTAAATATAACCAATTACTTGGCCTCCCACAGTCCTCTGTGGCAATGAATTCCACAAATTCACCATCCTCTGGCTAACGAAATTCCTCCTCATCTTTGTTCTAAATGGATGTCCCTCTATCCTATAAGCCTTCAAATTTGACCTTCCAAAGTGTATCACATCACACTTTTCTGGAGGAGACTTAATGGGCCAAATGGCTTAATTCTGCTCCTGTGCCTTATGGTCTTAAACTCCATCTGCCACTTTTCATCCCAGCTCTGCATCCAATCAATGTGAAGATTCAAGACTCAAGATTGTTTAGTGGCACTTTCTGTACACAAGTTCAAAGGAGAATGAAATAATTGTTACTCTGTATCCAATGCAGCACAAAAAAATATAATGAGAAAAAGAACACCATAATTAAAGGTCACCGTCCTGCCCCAGGGACTCAACTATCCTAATGTTTTTCAAAAGTTCCAGCACATTCTCTTTCTTAATGTCACCATGTTCTAACATATCAACTTGTTCTATCCTGTTCTCACATTTGTCAAGGTCCTTCTCACTCATGAGTACTGAAGCAAAGTATTCATTAAGGGTTTCTCCTACCTCCTCTAACTCCAGGCACATATTTCCTATTTTATCCCTGATCAGCCCTACTCTCAGTCTAGTCATTCTCCTATTCTTCACTTACGTTTCATCTTATCCCTATGGTCACCCTCTGTGAGACATCCCACTTCCCCACCATCTGCAGATTTACAACTTCTTTTGTCTTCCCATCAATGCAATCTGACCTGTTGACTGTTTCCAGCATTTTCGTTGCTCTCCTATCTAATCCTTTAAGCATCTACAACACTTCAATTAAACTGTCCCTTATCCTTCTTTACTCAATGTAATCATGGGACACCAATGTCAAGATTAACATTTTAACTCCAGTATCTTTTGACATTAATGGTGAATTGCATTACAGAAATGCATGCAGTTCACCACCAGGGCCATTGCAGGTTTCGACCCAAAACATCGACAATTCCTTTCCTCCTTCAGGTGCTCGATTCACTGAGTTCCTCCAGCAGATTGCTTCAGATACCAGTATCTGCAGTCTCTTGAGTCTCCACCTGACATTTATCTTTATCTCAATTAGTTTGCCAATTATTTTATTTTCTTCTTTGGAGATGCAGTGCAGAACAGGCTCTTCCAGCCCAATGAGCTGCACTGCGCAGCACCCCAGCACCCCACACGAGCCTAATCACAGGACAATTTACAATAACCACTGAACCTACCAACCGGTACATCTTTGGGCTGTGGGAGGAAACCGGAGTGCCCAGAGAAAACTCACGTGGTTCATGGGGAGAACGTATAAACTCCTTGCAGACAGCGCTGTAATTGAACTCTGAACTCCAGCTGTAATAGTGACGCGCTAACCACTGCACCACCGTGGCACCCCAATATACACGTATACATATACTGCATTGATTAATCCTATAGATTTGCTCAGCATTAATTATATCTCCAAATAAGTGTGATCCATAAACTTTGAGATGGATTTCTGATTCCTGTGTCCAAATCTTCCTCATTTATTGAGGGAAAGCAGTGGTCCAGGCACTGATTCATACAGAACGTGATTTGTACTCAGTAATGTGAAGGCTATTCTCACTCTCTTTGTCTGTCCTATACCCTGACTGACCTCTTTGGGTCTTCAATACAACATCCCTCTGGAGAAACTCCACTTCCTTTAAATCTCCCCTGCCCCCAGTTCGGGCCAAATTTGGCCCTGCCAGCAACTGCGCTTCTGCATGCGATGAACAGCTTGTACTTCAGACAAGAGCAATGAGACACATGTGTCACTGCACATTTATCTTTCCTGCAGGTTTCCTGTTTTACTTCCACGTTCATAACCGGCCTCCCCTGGACATGCACATCCACTCACTTATGCTGACCGCCGTGTTTGGAGGTTCTTTTATCATAATGATGGAGGTTTTCCTGCGAGATAACATTGTGCTCGAGCTGTTCAGGACCAGCCTGGCAATCCTGCAGGGAACTTGGTTCTGGCAGGTGAGCAGATCTGTGGTGCCAGTGATTCTGTGCCCTTAGTGAACATTCATGCCACAGCCCAGGAACAAGGGGAGCTTAACGGGTGCTCGCTGTGAGTTTAGCTTAATGGGGATCTCTCCGTGAGGTGGTGACTGAGCGAATTTAGTTTAATTGTGGTGGGGGGGTGTCATTGAATGGGTTTAGTTTAATGAGGGATCAATGAGTGAGTTTAATGGACAGCCTGTGAATGTGAGTTTACTTTAACAGGAATCACTGAGAGAGTTCAGTTTAACAGGGATCACTGTGAGTTTAGATTAGTAGGCAGCCACTGTGAGTGAGTGCACTATAACTGACAGGCCGTGGATGAGAGCTTAGCGGGTGCACTCTAGCTAGTACAGAGGTTTTGCTTCACTTTCAGGGTCTGAATGGAGCTGAACACCTGATCTTTTTTTGACGGAGAACGATCTCGTCTCTTTCAGATCGGCTTTGTACTCTACCCTCCCAATGGCGGGCCCGAGTGGAATTTAAATGACCATGGGAACTTGATGTTCATCACACTGTGTTTCTGCTGGCATTTTGCAGTCGCCATTTCTATTGTCGCAATTAGCTACACCCTGATATACGGGTGAGTTCTTTCTACTCTGTGTGGAATACCAATCTGGGCCTGCACTGGCTTCACTAAACTAAACAACTGTGCTTGATATTTATCAAGCATTTGAAAGCAGAATTCCTTGACATTGTGTTGGTGTCGGAAAGCTAAGATGCTCTCCCCCCCACCCGAGACACTCCCCCATCATTGGATCATAATTGCTCACTTACAGTACACCACTGTAGAAGTTAAGGAGAGGTTCATCACCTGCTCCTTCAGGGCACCTAGACGGGCCAGCAGATGTCTCAGACAACCCACCCTTCTGTAGGTGTGTGCATTAGGCCTAAGTCTAGGAAATCCACCCACATGGTAAAATAATACATATATTGAGTGTGGGAATGAAATGTGTTCCTCTCCATTCTGGAGGCCTCTTGCTGTAACAAATACCTTCTGTTGCAGGTTTATAAAAATCAGATCGAAGAGAGACGGTGCTTCAGAGATGGAACTGCGGGGCAAGTCGGAGAAGTACCGATTGTTGAGCAGTTCTGACGTAGAATGACATGACCAGCAGCTCCTGCGCTTCCCTCTATTCACACTGACAAGTTGATGATTTCTGTCTAATTTTTTTTCAATTGTGAATGTTGTTTGTTCCCTTGATCCCTTTGAATCACTGTTTGTATTGGTGGAACAGGAGTGAGTGGCAGGGAATATCTTTTGTGAAACGACGCTGGTCATGGGAATCTGAATTGTCTCCTATTTTCACAGACCCACCAGAACTCACAGATTAGGTTCGTGCCTAAAGCAAATTCTTCACCCAAGTGCAGCAGGGAACAGGCAGGTTGTGGATAGGAGCTATCTCTTTTGATGGAATCCGGGGAATAATTTTAGTGCGGGAAAGTAATATCAGAATGTTCAGTGCAGAGATCTTTTTGTTTCATCTGACAATCTACAGTACATGCTTCAGTGTTATCAACTGAAACTGCTTTGAATACCAACCGATCTTGATCAGTCTCAGACTGTAGTGGTTTCGATAGCCCATCCTCCACCAACTGATCTGCCTCTCATCCTCAACGATACGTCCCCTTTCCCTGCAATAAACAACGTGCATTTTTAACAAAATTGACAGGAACTCTTAATCTCATTTCAGGTTGATTTTGTTGCATCTATTTGGAGGAGGACAGGCACACATACAAAACCTTTCAGAGTCTCATAACATCCCGGAGCACAATAACTGGTTTAGTATGTATGGTCAGGGAGAGCAGGAGCTACAGAGTGCCCCACACGCACCAGATGGCAACACCCACTGCGCTGAAGGAACTCAGCAGGTCAGGCAGCATCTATGGAGGGAAACACACATTTTGGATTGTGCCCTGTCCTCTGGAAAGACAGTGGTTATGTTGTTGGTGATACGTTCTATGTTCTATTGTAGGCAGAAAGGATTAGTTTAGTTGCATGTTTTGTCCTTCTAGCTGTCCCTCAGTTCTGCTAACAATTTACCCAGTGTTGAATTCCATTCATTTCCAAAGGCTTACACTGTACGTCTTCCCTTTGGTGAAGCAAACACAAACTATGAAAATTATTTCCAGATGTGCAGCTTGCAGATCCTTGATATCTTTCATCCTCCCTCCGAGCTTGCTGATCTGTTGATCTCCCTCCTGGTATTTATCCCTGCAACCTGCTCCCTCACCTCCTCCATTCAGGGCCCCAAACAGTCCCTCCAGGTGCAGCAACACTTCACCTGCGAGTCCGTCGGGGTCGTCTATTATGCCCGGTGCTGCTGGTGCGGCCTTGTCTACATCAGCGAGACCCAGCGTGGATCGTGGGAACCGCTTCGGCCAGACCCTTAGTTCTGTCTGCCACAACAGGTGGGATTTCTCAGTGGCCACACATCTTACTTCTACCTCCCATTCCCATTCTGACATGGGCTCCTCTATGGCCACAATGAACACCTCATATTATCATGGTCCGGTCCATGAAGTCCACATTCCGATTCACAGATTGGTCCATCGATCCTTATTCCAGGTTTTCCGGTTTTCCCTTGTTCTGTTGGTGCCTTAATTGAGGCAACCTCTGCCTGAAGCCTTGGTCTGAAGCCTTTTCCTGCAACCTCGCCAGTGTTCTCGCCTGTATTGCTGTCAAGTTCTACCGCCAGAGCAAGACCGGAGCCTTGCTGTGTCTAGATAAGGCACTGTCTATCGTTGTTTGGATCTGTCCCTGTGTCCACGCCTTCGCTAGGTAGGTCCGGCTGTTCGCCGCTACCTTGTGTTAAGAACTGTCTCTCTGTGTTCTATGTATGAGTCCTGGCCCTACGTCCTGTTCCCAAGGAGGGGTCCCGGCTCTGTGTTCCATGTTCCTGTCTCTCAAGACCAAGGCTCTGGGTTCTGCGTTCTTGTCTCCCAAGACCAAGTCCCTGTGTTCCAGTTCTGCCAAGACCAAGTCAAGGCTTTGGGTTCTCATCCAGTCCTGTAGCCACGCCATGTCCTGTAGTCACTTCTTGTCCTCGCCTAGATCCGGGGTCCGAGCCAGAGCCAAGACCAAGGTTCTGAGTCCCTGTCCAGTCTCTGGCTTGGAGTCCTAGCCCAGGCTCCTATTTCCAATTTTCTTGTCCTGGTGCCACTTCCCTAGTCAAGTCCTAGCCCAGGCCCTGTATCCTAGTCTCGTCCAGGGCCTCTGTCAATGTCCAGCGTCGTTTCTTCCTCACTTCCCTTGCTTTCTTGACACACCGAGTCCTGTTCCTTGTACTTCAGTGTCTGTGTCTTGCATTTGGGGTCTGCTCCTAGCGCACCCCCCCGCCATATGACAGATATTCCTTCTGGGTAGCCTCCAACCTGATGACATGAATATCGGTTTCTCTAACTTCTGGTAATTTCTCCCACCTCCACCTTCTCTCTTTTTCCATTCCCCATTCTGGCTCCTCTCCTCTCCTCACCTGCCTATCACCTCCCTCTCGTGTCCCCCCGCTTCGCTTTCTCCCGTGGTCCCCTGCCTCTCCTATCAGATTCCTTCTTCTTCAATCCTTCTCCTTTTTCACCAATCACCTCCCAGCTCCTCACTTCATCCCCCTTCCCCCACACACCCGACTTCCCTCTCACCTGCCAGCTTGTAGGCTATTGCAGAGCATAAACAGCAGCTGTGACAAGCTGAAGTAAAAAGCCTGTGACTGTATGCACTCACCTTGTATTACCAAGACCCAAGGTCACTTCTCTTTCCATGGTATGCGCTCCGTGTTCAGGGCGGGGCTGGTTCAAACGTATACTTCAAAATGGCATTCCTTTGCGATGAGACATTACCAGCCTGAAAGTGATGGCAACGGAGCCTGTCTGACCAGTTTGAGCAGAGGAACCTGTTCCTGTCCTGGACGTTTCTGTTGTTGATCGTTAACCAGGGAGAGTGCACCCTCAATACATCCCAAGGTTACACATCAATCTTGATTAAATGTCAGTGTGGTACGACAGATGCTGTTTTCAGAGAGGAACACTCAGAGGATCTACTCAAGCCCGAAAAGGCTTAACATGATATCTTTCCTGCTAAGATGATACCAATAAAGGTCACGCCAATGATCTTACATCAGAAACTGGGAATAGTTAGAATCAGAACAAATTTTAATTGCGAAGGGAGGGGAAAGGACAGAGAGAACAAATGAGCAAATATGAAAGGGTGGGGCAGAGGACAGACTGTGGTATTGATGCTGGGAGGAGCAAAATGAAATCTTAACCACGAGGAGAGGAAAATAAAATATAGTTTGCTGGAACGTGGAGTACAGAGTGATGTACAAATGCTGGAGGGAAATGGACAGTTGACATTGCAAGTCAAAACCTTTCATCTGGTCTGGAAGAAAGAGTTTGTAGTTTAAAGTTCTTTTATTATCAAAGTATGTATACTGTATACCACCTTGAGATTCGTCTTCTAACAGGCAGCCACAAAATAACGAGAGCAAATAGAACCTATTAAAAAGAAACTGTCGAACACCCGATCTGCAGAGGAAAAAAAAACAAATTGTGCAAACAATAAAAGTAAGCAAATAACATTCAGAACTGAAGTTCATCAAAGTGAGTCCACAGCCACGAAGCCAGTCATCACTACAGCCAATTCAGGAGCCCGTTAGTTGCAGGCCACAGCCTCAGTTCAGCTCAGAGACCAGAAAACCTCACCAATCAGTGAGCTGACCACCGTCCCGTCCTTCTCCTCCGGCCCTGACACCCTGGCCTTTCCAATCTGGCCTGGCGCGTAAATCAGCCAATCAGCAGGTTGCTCCTCGCTCTCAGACCAGGGCCCTGCCGATTTGAAACAATCTCGGGCCCAGGCCCCACTACCTCAGTTTGGCCCATACCCGACCTTTCCAATCTGGCGCGGCACTTAAATAGGTCAATCATCAGTTTGTTCCTCGCTCTCAGGCCCCGGTGCTGCTGCCTCAACTCTGCCTTGCCTCGGGTTCTGCCGTTTTGAATCACCTCCAAGTCCGCTCCAGCAGCCAAGCATTGGCTCTCAGGCCTGGGCCTTGCCACCTCAATTCAACCTGTACACGCAACGCCACAACCGTCCCACACTTTCTAGACTTCAATTCACGCTGCAAAGGTGTCAGGTCATACAGGTGGTTCAAAAGCTCAACTCCGAAAGGGAAGTTACGGGTTACTGATTGCAGTGATAATTTTTAAGAAAAAGTGTGATTAATAAAGTAGTTAGTAGTTTTATTTGCTGACAGCAAGTCATCACAGTGTTTCACCAGTGCCATCTTAAACCGGAAGAGGGAAAGAGGGGAGATATACAGTATAAAAGGGTGGAGGAAGAGTTGCAGTTTATGGGTGTATCCAGGCGAGGGGGAAGGGTTGATAGGCAGGCAATGTAAGAAGCTGGGAGGTGATAGACTGAAGTGACAAAGGTCTGAAGAAGACAGAATCCAACAGGAGAGAACGGTGGACAGTGGAATGAAGGCGAGGAGGTGAGGACAGGGGCAGAGGGAGGAGTGTGTGGGTGATGAGAAGATGGAGAGTGCAGGGAAGGGGAAAGGGCAGGAGTGATGGGGCTACTGCGATAATTTCCCTCCTTAGATGGTGCCTGACCTGCTGAGTACCTGCAGCATTTTGTGTGTTGCTCCAGATTTCCAGCATCTGCAGTCTACGTGGAGTATAGAACTGGCACTGCTCATTGTCTGAGATAAACTATAGCCGCTGGGAACCTCAAATAAATACAGAAAGTTCTGGTAACCATCAGTGGGTCAGGCTGGATCTATGGAAAGAGAAATTAAGTTAATGTTTCAGATCAAAGATGAAAGGCCAATAATCTGAAATGTTAAGTCTGCCTGTCTTCCCAAATTCCACTTGAATTTGTTCTCATTGTAGAACAAATTCATCTACAACACGTCAAATTCATCTATAACAGGAGCTGTTCCTAAGGTTCACGCTAATTTCTCTTTGGACACGGTGCAGGAGCATTGAGTGGAAAAAAAGTGGGAATGGAGAATTACAGTAAGAGAAGGCTGGAGGGTCAACATTGCCCTCATGGGCTGAAGAAAGCTGCTCGGCAAAACAGTCACCAGATTTGTGCTGGGATTTCAGAGCAGAGCAGGTCACTAAGCAGAAGAACAGTCATCCGGCCTCAACCCTGGGACAGACTTTCCTCTTAATTAAAGGGGAGGGCTAGTGTAATAAGTGTAGAGTTAAGTTTAAAAAAAGGAAATTTGGAAATCAGACAGATACGATTCATTATTGATAGGGAAAATCAAGGGATTTTTGTGACTACATGAAAAGAAAGATGATGATAAAGGAAGAGTCACATCTCTGAGTATGAAAGGGCTGTCGATGGGTGAATGTAGCTCTAAATGAATAGCTGGTGCCTGCTGTCACATTGAATAGGGCCTTCGGGTTTAAAAATCTCATTTGTTTCCAAGTCACCTTCTGTTAATCTGCAGACCCATCATGTGTAGTTGCCTCTGCCCTGTCAGTTCTGGCCTCCTGCTGCTGCACGAGGTCTCACCAGCAGATGATCTGATGCAGGAGTTACATTGGGCAGGGTTACAGATGAGAAAATTCATTATTTTAGTGATAAGACCATAAGACCATAAAATATCAGAGCAGAATTAGACCATTTGGTCTATTGAGTCTGCTTTGCCAATTCATCACGGCTGTTCCATTTGCCCTCTCAACATCGCTCTCTTGCCTTCGCGCCGTAACCTTTCACACAATGACGAAACAACAAACTAACAACCTCTGCCTTAAATATACCCAATAACCTGGCCTCCACAGCCACCTGTGGTGATGAATTCCACAGATTCATCCCTCTCTGGCTAAAGAAATTCCTCCTCAACTCCATTCTAAATTAACGTCTCTCTAATCGGAGGCTGTGCCTTCTGGTCCTAGACTCCCCCACCACAGGAAACATTCCCTCCACATCCACTCTCTCCCTTTCAGCCTTTGATAGGCTTAAATGAGATTCCGCCCACCCCCACCACCCCACCATTCTTCTAAACTCCTGCAATTACAGGCCCAGAGCCATCAAAGCCTCTTCATATGATAACCATTTCATTCCTGGAATGATTCTCGTGAACCTTCTTTGAACCGTCTCCAATATCAGTACATCCTTTCTTAGACAAGGGGTCCAAAACTGTTCACAATACTCCAAGTGAGGTCTGACCAATGTCTTATAAAGCCTCAGCATCACATCCTTGCTTTTACATTCTAGTCCTCTTGAAATGAATGCTAACATCGCATTTGCCCTCCTTACCACTAACTCAACCTGAAAATTAACCTTTAGGGAATCCTGCACAAGAACTCCCAAGTCCCTTTGCACCTCAGATTTTTGAATTTTCTGCCTGTCTAGAAAATAGTCTACATTTCTACCAAAATGCATGACCCATTCACTTCCCAACATGGTATTCCATCTGTTAATTCTTTGCCGATTCTCCTAATCTGTCTAAGTCCTTCTGCAGCCTCCCTGCTTCCTCAACACTACCTGTCCCTCCACCTATCTTCGTATCAAAGCCATCAATTCTGTCTCCAAATCACGCCTCATTGACATAAAATGCAAAAAGAATTAGTCACCAGCAGCCAGCCAGAAAAGGCTCCCTTTATTCCCACTCTTTGCCTCCTGCCAATCAGCCACTGCTTTATCCATGCTAGAATCTTTCCTGTAATATCATGGGCTCATAGCTTGTTAAGCAGCCTCGTGTGTGGCACCTTGTCAAAGCCCCGCTGAAAATCCAAGTACACAACATCCACTGATTCTCCTTTGTCTATCTTGCTTGTTATTTCTTCAAAAGAATTCCAACAGGTTTATCAGGCAAGATTTCCTCCTTAAGGAAACCATGCTGACTTTGACCTATTTTATCATGTGCCTCCAAGTACCCCAAAACTTCATCCTTAACAATCGACTCCAACACCTTCCCAACCACTGAAGTCAGCCTAACTAGCCTATGATTTCCTTTCTTTTGCCCCCTCCCTTCTTGAAGAGTGTAGTTATGTTTGCAATTTTCCAGTCTTCCAGAACCATTTCAGAATGTAGTGATTTTTGAAAGATCACTACTAATGCCTCCACAATCTCTTCAGCCACCTCTTTCAGAACTCTGGGGTGTATGCTATCTGATCCAGGTGACTTATCTACCTTCAGATCTTTCACTTTCCCAAGCACCTTTCCCCTTGTAATAGCAACTGCACTCACTTCTGCTTGAACTTCCATCATATTGCTGGTGTCATCCACAGTGAAATTGGATGCAAAATACTTATTCAGTTTGGCTGCCATTTTGCTGTCCCCTATTAGTACCTCTCCAGCATTTTTTTCCAGCGGTCCGATATCCACTCTTGCCTCTCTTTTACACTTCATGTATCTGAAAAAACTTTTCATACCCCTTTCATATTATTGGCTAGCTTACTATTGTATTCCATCTTTTCCTTCTCAATGACTTTTTAGTTGCCTTCTGTTGGTTTATAAAAGCATCCTAATCCTATAACCATATAACCATATAACAATTACTGCATGGAAACAGGCCATCTCGGCCCTTCTAGTCCGTGCCGAACTCCTACTCTCACCTAGTCCCACCGACCGGCACTCGGTCCATAACCCTCCATTCCCTTCCTGTCCATATATCTATCCAAATTAACTTTAAACGACAACATCGAACCTGCCTCAACCACTTCTGCTGGAAGCTCGTTCCACACAGTTACCACTCTCTGAGTAAAGAAGTTCCCCCTCATGTTACCCCTAAACTTTGGTCCTTTAACTCTCAACTCATGTCCTCTTGTTTGAATCTCCCCCACTTTCAATGGAAAAAGCCTATCCACGTCAACTCTTATCAATCCCCCTCATAATTTTAAATACCTCTATCAAGTCCCCCCTCAACCTTCTATGCTCCAAAGAATAAAGACCCAACTTGTTCAACCTTTCTCTGTAACTTAGGAGATGAAACCCAGGTAACATTCTAGTAAGTCTTCCCTGTACTCTCTCAATTTTATTGACATCTTTCCTATAATTCGGTAACCAGAATTGTACACAATACTCCAAATTTGGCCTTACCAATGCCTTGTACAATTTCAACATTACATCCCAACTCCTATACTTAATGCTCTGATTAATAAAGGCCAGTATATCAAAAGCTTTCTTCACCACCTTATCCACATGAGATTCCACCTTCAGGGAACTATGCACCATTATTCCTAGATCCCTCTGTTCTACAGCATTCTTCAATGCCCTACCATTTACCATGTATGTCCTATTTTGATTAGTCCTACCAAAATGTAGCACCTCACATTTTTCAGCATTAAACTCCATCTGCCATCTTTCAGCCCACTCTTCTAACTGGCCTAAATCTCTCTGCAAGCTTTGAAAACCTACTTCATTATCCACAACTCCACCTATCTTAGTATCATCTGCATACTTACTAATCCAATTTACCATCCCATCATCCAGATCATTAATATATATGACAAATAACATTGGACCCAGTACAGATCCCTGAGGCACACCGCTACACATCGTCCTCCAATCTGACACACAGTTATCCACCACTACTCTCTGACATCTCCCATCCAGCCACTGCTGAATCCATTTTACTACTTTGATATTAATACCTAACGATTGAACCTTCCTAACCAACCTTCCGTATGGAACCTTGTCAAAGGCCTTACTGAAGTCCATATAGACAACATCCACCGCTTTACCCTCGTCAACTTTCCTAGTAACCTCTTCAAAAAATTCAATAAGATCTGTCAAACATGACCTTCCATGCACAAATCCATGTTGATTGTTCCTAATCAGACCCTGTCTATCCAGATAGACCTCTAACCTCCCGTTAATTTTTGCTATATTATATGCCTTTTCTTTGGCTTTTGACTTCTCTTGTCAGCCATGGTTGTGTCATCCTGCCTTTAGAATACTTCTTCCTTCTTTGGGATGTATCTATCTTGTGACTTCCAATTGCTCCAAAAAAACTACAGTCATTGCTGTTCTGCTGTCATCTCTACTTGTATCCCCTTCCAATCAACTTTGGCCAGCTCTCTCTCATGCCTCTATAATTCCCTTTACTCCACTGTAATACTGATACATCTGACTTTAGCTTCTCCCTCTCAAGCAGCAGGGTAGAGCTACTAGGACTTGATGTTTCAATCCCTATGGTAAGTCGGCACTCTCGATGTTGGCGGTGGGTTTGGCGTGGTGACAGGGAGGGAGGGTAGGTATGTCATCGGGGTCATCAGGTAGGAACCCTCCTTCTTTGATGTTTCATTGATAAGCCCACGACATCTCCAGAGGACTCAACGGTGCTACCTGGCGTCCCAGATACACCCCCTCTGTTCCATACCCTCCTGTCTTCATCTTGCAGCCCAGTTGTTGTCTTTCCTTTTAATCCAAACCCAATTGCTGCTTTCTTCTGCTGCATTTGACAAGGACTTGATTGCTTGTTGGAGGGAGTGATCCCTCACCCCCATCTTCTTCAATAGACTGGTTGTAGATGTAGCAACGTATCCCCTGCATCCCACTTCTGCAGGGAAAATCTTGGTCTTCCAGCCGTTCTGGGCAGCTTCAGTTGCCAGTTCAGAGTACTTGGTCTTTTTCCTCTCATAAGCTTCTTCAACATCATCTTCCCATGGTACTGTCAATTCCACAACATATGCTAGCTTGGCTGTTGTGGAACACAGGACCATGTCTGGCCGGAGTGTTGTAGCCACAATGTCTGGGGGAAACACAAGCTTTTTTCCAAGTCCACGTCCATTTTCCAATCCCGAGCAACCTGCAGAATGCTTACATCTTTTGATGTTATGTGGTGCTCTGGAGGTTGGCCTGCTGGTACAAATCATGTAATGTGGACATTTCCTGCCAATGTTTGTGGGAGAGCATTTGTGATGATTCGCCTCTGTTCCAAGATTGTTGCCAGCTGTCTGAGAACTCGGTTATGCTGTCAAGTGTACTGCCCCGGGTGAGGCTCATGGTGCATCCTGTTAAAATGCGCCTTAGTGAATTATAATCACTGCTTCCTAAGGGTTCCTTTACCTTAAACTCCATAATCAAACCCGGATCATTACACAACACCCAATCCAGAATTGTGGATCCCCCTAGTGGACTCAACCTCGAGCTGCTTTAAAAAGCCATCTTGTAGGCATTCTATAAATTCTCTCTCTCCATGACCGACATGATTTTTCCGATCTACCTACATATTAAAATCCCCCATGACCATCATAACAGTGTGCTTATTACATGCATTTTCTATCTCCCATTGTAATTTATATCTCACATCCTGGCTACTATTCGGAGGCCTGTATATAACGCTCATCAGAGTCTTCTTACCCTTACAGTTTCTTAACTCTGCCCACAAGGATTCTATATTTTCTGATCCTATGTTACCTCTTTCTAAGGATTTGATTTCATTTTTTACCAACAGAACTATCCCACCTGCTCTGCCTATCTGCCTGTCCATTTGGTACAAAGTGTATCCTTGGATGTTAAGCTCTCAACTATGATCTTCTTTCAGCCCCGACTCAGTGATGCCCACAACATCATACCTGCCAATCTCTAACTGCGCTACAAGATCATCTACCTCTCTCCATATACTGCCTGCATTCAAATATAACACATTCAGTCCTGTATTCACCACCCTTTTCGATTTTGTCCCAGTGTTACACTGCAACTCATCCCACTGTCTGCAATTTCACCCTATCATCTGCCTGTCCTTCCTGATAGTCTCACAACACACCGCCTCTGCTTGTTTACCAACTGCTGAATCCTCAGCCCTATCACTCTGGTTCCCATCCCCATGCCAATTTAGTTTAAACCCTCCCCAAAAGCTCCAGCAAACCTGCCCGCACGGATATTGGTCCCAATCGGGTTCAGGTGTAAATTGTTCCTTTTGTACAGGTCGTACCTACCCCAGAAGAGATCTCAATGATCTAGAAATCTGAAATCCTGCCCCCTGCAATAATTCCTCAGTCATGCATTAATCTGCCAAATCATCCTATTTTTACCTGACTGGTGCGTGGCACAGGCAACAATCCAGAGACCACTACCCTGGAGATTCCGTTTTTCAGCTTCCTACCCAACTCCCTAAATTCTCTCTTCAGGACCTCCTCCCTTTTCCTACCTATGTCTTTGGTGCCAATATGATTTCTGGCTTCTCACCTTCCCCCTTTAATGTAGATAATATGGGTTGAACCTAATGTTGGGTTTCATTGACTTTAGATCAGTTCTAAAGCAAGGGATGGAGTCAATGACAGGACAGGAAGATAAAGGCATCCATCTCCTCACGACAGAACAGAGTGAATTGGAGGAGCAGAAATATAACTGGCCGGATCCAACACAGATCAGAACTGTTGAATTGAGTGGAACATGCCCAGTCTAATGATGAGATGCTGTTCTTCAGGCCTAACTGGACTTTGTTGGAAAATTATAGGATATCATCGTGGGAACTCAATAGAGAATTAAGGAGGCAGTCATTGTAGACAGATGGAGTTTCTCTCCTTTATTGTCACAATCTGTGGTTTGTCCAGTGTGATGAGAAAACAATGTGAGAACTAGGTTCAATGCATTAACTAGTATGAGTGTAAGTGAATCACTATTTCAGGAGGATTTGGATGGGGAGGGTAGCCATAAAAGGACAAATGTTGTACCTCTCAAGGTTTCACAAGAAATGGTATTGAGAAGGGAACGGGGTGTTGGGAAGACAATGCCAGGGAGTTGCAGAGGGAGCATAACCTTTGGAATTTTGAAGGATGAGGGAGTGGATGGAAAGATGCATCACTGGCTACATGTTTTTTCTTAAAAATAGTAGCCAGTGCACAGGTGTGGGAAGCATCAGAGGCATCAATGGCAGTGGAAGGCAGGTAGAGCACCACCAAACGCGGTGAGTTCTTTCTCCTTGTGTGGGAGTTTTTCTTATTTTTTAAACCATAAAAGAGAGAGAGGGTCTAGTGGAGCGGCCATCGTCAAAGTGGGGACTAGAGTCAGAGTGGGAACTTACAGGCGTTGACTCAAGAGGCTTCGATGAGAAGAAGCTGAGGCCGAAGAAACAGGTAAGAAGGGTAGGTTTTTCCTTTCGTTATTGACGATTTGGTCTTGGTTGCCCATTGTACAGTGCAGGTAGGAAGGCAGATATGGCAGTGGAACGCTCCTCCTGTAGGATGTGGGAATTCATGGAACCTGACAGTCTCTCTGATGACTACATCTGTGGGAAGTGCAACCAGCTCCGACTCATGAAGGACCACATCAAGGAGATGGAGCTGGAGCTGGATGAACTTAGGATCATCCGGGAGGCAGAACAATTGATAGATACAACTTTTGAGCAGGTGGTTGCATTCAGAGTGCAGACTTCAGCGAGTAGATGGATGAACACCCAGGGGAAGGGTTTCAAGTTCTTGGATCATTGGATCATCCTGGGGAAGGGGTGACCTGTACAAGTGGGACAGGTTGCACCTGAACTGGAGGGAAGCCAACATCCTGGGAGGGTGGTTTGCTAATGCTACTAGGGAGGGTTTAAACTAGATTTGCAGTGGGGTGGGAACTGAATTGAAGAGGCAGAGGATGGGGCGGTTGGTACACAAGTACTGACAGCTTGTAGGGAGTTTATGAGGAAAGATAAGCAGATATTAGAGCAAAGATGCACTCAGCCTGATGGTTTGAGATGTGTCTATTTTAATGCAAGGAGTATCATAGACAAGGCGGATGAATTTATAGTATGGATCAATACATGGAACTATGATGTTGTGGCCATTACAGAGGCTTGGATGTCTCAGGGGTAGGAATGGTTGCTGAGTGTGTTGGGCTTTAGATGTTTCAAAAAGGACAGGGAGGAAAGCAAATGAGGTGGGGGCGTGGCACTGCTAATGAGGGATAGTGTCACAGCTACAGAAAAAGAGGAAGTCATGGAGGGATTGTCTGCTGAGTCAGTGTGGTAGCAGTCAGAAACAGGAAGGGGGCAATAACTCCACTGGGTGTTTTTATAGACCCCCCCAATAGTAACAGAGACATCGAGGAGCAGATAGGGAGGCAGATTCTGAAACAGTGCAACAAAAGGGTTGTTGTGATGGGTGATTTTAAATTTCCTAATACTGACTGGCAACTCCTTAGCGTTAGGGATTTAGATGGGGTGGAGTTTGTTGGGTGTGTTCAGGAAGGTTTCATAGAAACATAGAAACATAGAAAATAGGTGCAGGAGTAGGCCATTCGGCCCTTCGAGCCTGCACCGCCATTTATTATGATCATGGCTGATCATCCAACTCAGAACCCAGCCTTCCCTCCATACCCCCTGACCCCTGTAGCCACAAGGGCCATATCTAACTTCCTTTTAAACATAGCTAATGGACTGGCCTCAACAGTTTGCTGTGGCAGAGAATTCCACAGATTCACCACTCTCTGTGTGAAGAAGTTTTTCCTAACCTCGGTCCTAAAAGGCTTCCCCTCTATCCTCAAACTGTGACCCCTCGTTCTAGACCTCCCCAACATCGGGAACAATCTTCCCGCATCTAGCCTGTCCAATCCCTTTAGGATCTTATACGTTTCAATCAGATCCCCCCTCAATCTTCTAAATTCCAACGAGTACAAGCCCAGTTCATCCAGTCTTTCTTCATATGAAAGACCTGCCATCCCAGGAATCAATCTGGTGAACCTTCTTTGTACTCCCTCTATGGCAAAGATGTCTTTCCTCAGATTAGGGGACCAAAACTGCACACAATACTCCAGGTGTGGTCTCACCAAGGCCTTGTACAACTGCAGTAGTACCTCCCTGCTCCTGTACTCGAATCCTCTCGCTATAAATGCCAGCATACCGTTCGCCTTTTTCACCGCCTGCTGTACCTGCATGCCCACTTTCAATGACTGGTGTATAATGACACCCAGGTCTCGTTGCACCTCCCCTTTTCCTAATCGGCCACCATTCAGATAATAATCTGTTTTCCTATTTTTGCCACCAAAGTGGATAACTTCACATTTATCCACATTAAATTGCAAACTAGAGGAGAGGCGGCACTAGATCTGGTACTGGGAAATGAACCTGGTCATGTGTCAGATCTCTTGATGGTCGAGCATTGGAGGTAGTGATCACAACTCTATCTCTTTTACCATAGCACTGGAGAGGGATAGGAGGAGACAATTTCGGAAAACATTTAATTGTGGTCAGGGGAAATATGATGCTATTAGGTAGAAACTTGGGAGCAGATGTTCTTAGGGAGATGCATGGCAGAAATGTGGCAAATGTTCAGGGAACATTTGCATGGCACTTTGCATAGGTATGTTCCATTGAGGCAGGGAAAGGACGGTAGGGTAAAAGAACCAAGGTGTACGAAGGATGTAGAAAATCTAGTTAAGAAGAAAAAAGCTTATGAAAGGTTCAAGAAACCAGCTACTGTTAGAGCTCTAGAAAATTACAAGGTTAAGGAAGAAGCTTAAGAATGAAATTAGGAGATCTAGAATGGGCTATGAGAAGGCCTTGGCGATCAGGATTAAGGAAAACCCCAAGGCATTCTCTAAGTATGTGAAGAGCACGAGGATGAGCTGTGTGAGAATAGGACCAATCAGGTGCAATAGTGGAATCATTTGCATGGAGTTGGAGGTACTTAATGAATACTTTGTTTCTGTATTCACTAGTGAAAAAGACCTTGCCAATTGTGGGGATGTCTTAAGACAGACTGAAATGATTGAGCATATAGATATTAAGAAAGAGGATGTGCTGGAGCTTTTGAAAAGTATTATGTTAGATATTTCATAGTCATAGTCATACTTTATTGATCCCAGGGGGAAATTGGTTTTCGTTACAGTTGCACCATAAATAATAAATAGTAATAGAACCATAAATAGTTAAATAGTAATATGTAAATTATGCTAGTAAATTATGAAATAAGTCCAGGACCAGCCTATCGGCACAGGGTGTCTGACCCTCCAAGGGAGGAGTTGTAAGGTTTGATGGCCACAGGCAGGAATGACTTCCTATGACGCTCTGTGTTGCATCTCGGTGGAATGAGTCTCTGGCTGAATGTACTCCTGTGCCCAACCGGTACGTTATGTAGTGGATGGGAGACATTGTCCAAGATGGCATGCAACTTAGACAGCATCCTCTTTTCAGACACCACCATGAGATAGTCCAGTTCCATCTCCACAACATCACTGGCCTTACGAATAAGTTTGTTGATTCTGTTGGTGTCTGCTACCCTCAGCCTGCTGCCCCAGCACACAACAGCAAACATGATAGCACTGGCCACGACAGACTTGTAGAACATCCTCAGCATCGTCCGACAGATGTTAAAGGACCTCAGTCTCCTCAGGAAATAGAGACGGCTCTGACCCTTCTTGTAGACAGCCTCAGTGTTCTTTGACCAGTCCAGTTTATTGTCACTGTGTCCAGGCTACTGTGAGAGAAGAGATTCCGGCAATGATCTTTGCACCATCAGTAGGGATGGGAGAAGTACCGGAGGTTTGGAGGGGTTGCAAATGTTGAGATCCTGAGAGGCTTGGATTTATGAGCATTTGGAGAGTCATAATTTGATTAGGGATAGTCAGCATGGCTTTGTCAAGGGCAGGTCATGCCTTACAAGCCTGATTGAATTCTTTGAGGATGTAATAAAACACATTGATGAAGGTAGAGCAGTGGATGTAGTGTATATGGATTTTAATAAGGCATTTGATAAGGTTCCCGTGCAAGTCTCCAAAAGTAAGGAGGCATGGGATCCAAGGAGACCTTGCTTTGTGGGTCCAGAATTGGCTTGCCCACAGAAGGCAAAGTGTGGTTGTAGATGGTTCATATTTTGCATGGAGGTCGATAACCAGTAGCGTTCTGCAGGGATCTGTTCTGGGAACCCTCCTCTTTGTGATTTGTATAAATGACCTAGAGGAAGAAGTAGAAGGGTGGGTTAGTAACTTTGCTGATGTCTCAAAAGTTGGGGGTGTTGTGAATACTCTGGATGGTAGTCAGAGGTTACAGCAGGACATCGATAGGATGCAGAACTGGGCTGAGAAGTGGCAGATGGAGTTCAAACCAGATAAGTGTGAAGTGGTTCATTTTGGCAGGTCAAATACGATGGCAGAATATAGTATTAATGGTAAAACTCTTGGCAGTGTGGAGGATCAGAGAGATCTTGGGATCCGTGGCCACAGGACACTCAAAGCTGCTACACCGGTTGACAAGTGTTGTTAAGAAGGCGTATTGTGTGTTGGTCTTCATCAACCGTGGGATTGAGTTCAAGAGCCATGAGGTAATGAGCTTGGTCAGACCTGATAGAGACGCATAAGATAATGAGAGGCATTGATCATGTGGATAGTCAGAGGCTTTTTTCCAGGGCTAAAATGGCTAACACAAGGGGGCATAGTTTTAAGGTGCTTGGAAGTAGGTACAAGGGGGATGTCAGGGGTAAGTTTTTCACACAGAGTGGTGGATGGGTGGAATGCACTGCCAGCGACGGATACAATAGGGTCTTTTAAGAGTGTCTTAGATAGGTACAGTATATGGAGCTTATAAAAATAGAGGGCTACGCAGTAGGGAAATTCTAGGCAGTTTCTGGAGTAGGTTACATGGTCGGCACAACATTGTGGGCCGAAGGGCCTGTAATGTGCTGTAGATTTCTATGTTCTATGTTCAAATTATGGTATTTTGTTAAGTGTGGTGCAAAGTACAGTGAATTATCATTATCAGTGGAGACTGGTGGGATAGAAGGTGTGTAGGGGAACCCCACGCTTGTTCTGGTCAGTGATAGAGTCTTATAGCATGGAAACAGGCCCTTCAGCTCAGCAAGTCTCTTCTGACAATTGAGCACCCACCTACATGAGTCCTATCTTCCGGCACTTGGTCTGCAGCCTGCTATGCCTCCTCAAACCAAGTGCTCATCTAGTCACTTCTTAAGTGTTGTGAAAGTCTGTCTCTTCACTTCCAAACAGTGGCAAAGTGGGCAGAGCGACTGCCTCATAGTCCCCAGGTCAATACTGAACAGGGTGCTGTGTGTGGAGGTTGCAAGTTGTCCCTGCGACTGTGTGGGCTTCCCACTGATGCCCAGGTTGGTAGTTTAGTTGGCTTCTGTAAATCGCCCCGAGTGCATAGATGAGGATACACTCCAGGGGGAGTTGGTGAGAATTGGGATTAAGCTAGAATTGATGTAAATGGGCACGTGATGGCTGGTGTGGGGGTCAATAGAAACATTTCTGTTTTGTATCAATCTGTGACATTCACACACAGTATGTTCCTGGTTCCATTCATCTTGGGCTGAAAAATGTTTCTTTTTTTAATACCTACTAAACTCATAGATTTTACCCTAACTTGCAGTACATCTTCCCATTTTATATACCTATATTTTGGGGAAGGATTTCTATCAGCCCCCATTTACACCCTCCATAATTATGATACCTCAACCGGTCCCTATGCTCCAAAGGAAACCGTTTACCATTGAAATACGAAATTGAAATTAACATCTCCACCTCGCTGACATCTACAGTGATGAAATGCTTTGAGAGGTTGGTCATGGCTAGAATCAACACCTGTCTCAGGAAGGACCTGGATCCACTGCAATTGCCTATCACTTGTAGCAGACAGGATCTTAATGGCTCTCCATGTGGCCTTGAATCACCTGGACGATGCAAATACCTATGACAGGATGCTGGTTATTGACTATGGCTCAGCATTTAACACCATCATTCCTACAGTTCTGATCACAAAGCTACAGAACCTAGGCCTCTGTATCTCCCCCTGCAAATGGATTCTCAACTTCATCACCAGGAGACCACAATCAGTATGGATTGGAAATAACATATCCTCCTCACTCACAATTAACACTGGCACACCACAAGGATGTGTGCTTACCCACTGCTCTACTCTCTCTATACACATGACTGTGTGTCTAGGCACAGCTCAAATACCATCTATAAATTTGTTGATGATACAACCATTGTTGGTAGAATCTCAGATGGCGATGAGAGGGCATAGAGGAGTGAGATATGCCAACTAGTGGAGTGGTGTCACAGCTAACAACCTTGCACTCAGTGTCAGTAAGATGAAAGAGCTGATTATGGACTTCAGGAAGGGTAAGATGAAGGAACACAAATGGAGAAAGTGAGCAGTTTCAAGTTCCTGGGTGTCAATATCTCTGAGGATCTAACCTGGTCCCAATTTATTGATGCAGCTTATAAAGAAGGCAAGACAGCAGCTTTAGTTCATTAGGCATTTGAAGAGATTTGGTATGTCAACTAAAACACTCAAACTTCTACAAATGTACGCATAGAGCATTCTGACTGGCTTCATCACCATCTGGTATGGGCTGGGTGGGGGGGGGGAAGGGCTACTGCAAAGATCAAAGAAAGTTGCAGGAACTTGTAAAAACTTGCAGAACACACAAAACCAAGAAGGGGAAAGGTAAGAAATGAGGTGATAGGGAAGGGGGTTGGGTGGAAGAAAACCTTGGATGGATAAGAAGAGAGAAAGGAACACAGAGACCATGTTGCAACAGTCATGCCATTGGGTGGTAGACTACCAGGTGCTGTTCTTGTTTGGAGAAGGCCAGAGCTCCCAGCTGTTAGCCATCTTAACTCCCCTCCCATTTCCACACCAATCTGTCTGCCTGCGGCCTCCTCCACTGCCAGGGTGAGGCTAAATACAAACTAGAAGAGCAGAGCTGATATTCTGTCTGGGTTGTCTGCGGCCCAATGGCAGGAACATACAATTTTTCAGCTTCAGGTAGCCCACACAACCCTATCTCTCTCATTTGCCCAAATTTTCTCCACCTCCTTCTTTCCATCCTGCCCCCAGCCATCATCATTCAGTTTCTTCCCCCCTCCCCCACTGGTCCATTTGCCCCTCATTTCTCCAGTATCTCCTCCTTTACCAATCCGATTCCACAATCTCAGCCCTTTGTTTTGTCCACATCACCTCCCAATCTGTCACAATCACCACTCTCCCCTCCCCGGCTCTATCCTCTGCAGTTTCCCACTCCTCACTGGGCTCCCGTCACCTGCTCCCCCCCCCACCTATTTAAACTGGCTATACCCCTTTGACACTCTCAGTCCTGATGCAGGGCTTTGACACGAGATGTCAACTGGCACTCTGTATCCATAGATGCTGCCTGACCCACCAAGTTCCTCAGGCAGTTTGTGATTTACAGGAAAGGCTAGGCTCATTGACAGGCTGGCGAGAGGAGTGGGGATGTGATGAGCAGAGCAGCAATGGGCAGCGGTGGCTGCACCAGTGAGTGTCAGTGGAGGGAACAGCAAGAACCATGCCAGTCTGTATTCTTAAACATGACTAAGAATACCAGTATCTGATCTAGTCAAACTAAAGTAATATCCGGGTGCCCTTTGCATGTGGTATGAGTTGTAAACTTGGTACTCCTCACAAAAAAACACTGTGCACCAATGATCTAGAAAGTACTCTTCCATTAATTTTATTAATAAAGCTGAGGATAATTAATAACTAATTTTTAGAATCTTACATTAACAGTGTCTTTGATAAAATATACCATCTTGACACCCAAGATATTCACACAATGTTTCTCTTCATTGCTTAGAATTTATTTTTGACATGATTTTGTCTGTTTATCTAACTGTTGATTATCTAAGTGTAATCACATGATCATTACATTTTAATGTGTGTGTCCGTCTTGCACGGGCTGCACACATGGTAACTCTTCTGACGTCACTTTTTAATGACTTAAAGAAAAGGCTCCTCACATTATTTGGATTGTATGGACATGGCTTAGAGAGTGATCTGATTGAAATAAAGTTTGTAAAATGGATAGGACATATATTAAGGTATTTCCCTTGGCTCTGTCTAGAATTGAGAAATCAGAATCTCTGGATAATGATGAGAACTTAGGATATGGAGAAATTGCTTCACTCAGATCCACACTGTGGATCTTTCGAATTCTCTCTCTCTCTCACACACACAGAAGACCGTGGACGCTTAGTCACTGAAAATGTGTGGAGGACAACGCATCTTCGGATACCAAGGGAATTCAGAGACATGGGAATAGGTTGGGAAGGTAGAGTTTAGATAAGCCAGCGCCTTACTGAAGCAGAGCATCCTGGCAGAGGCAAAAGTCCACTCCTGCTCCTGTTCCTTGTCGCTCACTGCCAGCAAACTGAAATCTCCTGTGACAGCAGGGATACCCAAATTGTAGAAGTCAATTTATACTGGATGTCACCAAATTGTTGTGCAGTGAATACTACTGTGTATCCAGCACACTAAGTAGCACTATATACACACAAAGTTTATAAACTGCATTTAAAACAATATTACATATACAGTAACTTAAATGCAGTGTAATAAAGAGCACATTTACTGCAGCATAAAAATATTGTAGACAGCACAACACACTTATTAGTTAGAGAACTATGAAATAAGTCCTTTACACACAGCACCTTAGACACCTATATATTCAGCATCATAAGCACACTCTACCATTGTAAAGCAACACAAACATGATTTGATACACAGCATTATACGCAGAGAATCTCAGATATTCCACAGAAGGACCCATCATATGGAACCAACTCATCATGATTGTTTAATACAGTTTGTCTTCAAAACAGCAGAGGTTCGCCATTAAGCAGGAGGAACCCTTGGCCAGGGACATGAAGGATTATTACAAGCCCAACAGAGCAGTGTGCCGGGCACAGACTGGCACCTTCTGCTTTCTGTAATGAGGCATCAACCTCTTCACCAACTGTCGCCCTGTCAGCCAGAAAGGATTCAAACGAGAACATGCTCATTACTGAGACTCTTTATTGGATATACTGTATAGGTATATCTCAGGATTATTTTTAGGGGTTGAAGCACAATACAATTTGTGTCGACATGATAGAACAGAAGGGGTACGGCTCCCATCACTCAGCACTGAGCCATGATGTGTGAGGTGATGAGCCCACAGCGGAAGGTAAAGATAATAAATACAATGGCACGGTCTATGTCTGAGACAGTATACACTAGTCCTGTGGCTGTTTCACTGACGGTGCAGTGGTTACGACCACTGTAGAGATGGGCTTGCCGGAGCTGATCGATGTTCCTTGGTGAAGCTGTTGAGATGGAAGGTGTTGGATCCTGACCTGTGTGGGAGAAGTGAAGTAGCCAGAATATTAAGAGCCACGTTGCAGAGCAGGATGCTATCTCAGTGTCTGAGAACACAGCATGAATTGTTCTCATTTTTGTAACTCTGGCTTGAATAAGGCCAGTCTCCTATGGACTAGGAACATCACTCTGGGCTGGTGCTACTCTGTGAGGGACGTTCCAAATACCCCCTTCTTCTTCTTTGCCAGGTGAGCCAAACCCCGTGGCCACAATCCTATTGTTCTTCTCAGCCACCCTCACAAATGCACATCCTATGGCCCAGAGTTTTGCACCAAGAGCCTGTAGGTTCAGGCACCATCCTAACCCTCTCATCACCCCTGCCCCTCCTCAGCTGTTTGCCATCGACTTTGTTGGGTGTTAAACACAGAGCAGTTTAACTAGCCAGTGCCAAATCGCCAGGTTTAGGAGGTTATGGGCCAAACGCTAGCAAATGGGACAAGCATGGATGGCATAGACCAGTTGAGCCAAAGAGCCTGTATGCTCTATGACTTCCATGAATCTGGTGGTAAGGGGTTGATGATCAGGATGGGCGTGCTCACTTCAGGCCAGTGAATGAGTGAATGCTGGGGATAGGGGTGCAAGGGTTGAGGAGTGAAACCTCCAAGCATGCAGCAGAAGGATTCCTCCCTTATCAACCCACTGATGCCTGGTACCAGGTCATTGGGATCATACAGCAACACTCACCTCCCTTTCTGCTTCCTGGCAGCTCTGCTACATTTTACATTCCCGTTCTATCGCCCACATTCTATTGTCTTCCCCTCACTGCCATGCACCCCGACAACTTGCCTATTTCAAGCTTTTTGCCTCTCTCTCCTGCACTGCCCACTCTCCCCACACAGTTCTCTTCTGCTCCACCTCTCCTTCAGTGTCTCCCATTGCCCACTCTCCTCCATCCTTTCTCCATCTTCTTCTCTCTCCCACTTCCTTATCATCGCCCCCAGCCTCGCTCCCCCTCTATCCCACTTTCTCAACTCCCACTCTCATGCCGTCCCTCCAAAATCCCTCCACCCCACTCCTCCAGCCCCTCCTCTCCTTACCTGGGTGGCCTGTCCCTGTTGTTGGAGCTGCTGCAATTGCTGGGCTGTAACGAAGCTGACAGGTTTGCTCCCAGCGATCAGTTTTGTCCCCGCAGGCATTGTCGTGAGAATAATATTTCTTCCAAGTCCACTGATACTGGAAATAGATAAAATCCCTCCATGAACCATTGTATGTCTATGACTCTGATTAAAAAACAAACTGCTCATTAATCCTCCGTGTCCTGACTGGGTCATAATAGCAAGCACTGGAGTTAGCTCACTCCCTCTCTGTTGGCTGCGAGTACAGTCAGTGCTGGCCAGCCCCTGCCTGCCTTGCCCGACCTCACACCCATCCCTCGCAGCTGCACTCCCAGCCATCAGCCCCCATGCTCTCCTCTCCGTCCCTCCGCTGTGGCTGCACCTTCTGTAACTGTCAGATTTTAGAGTAACTGATACTGTGGCAACTTGGTTGGCACTCTGTCACATGCATCCTGGTCTCTTCAGCCCTCCCTGTCTCTACAACTGAAAAGATGAACATTCTAATTTTCAAATTCCGTTGAAGGGTCCATCAGCTAAAACACTGACTGCTTCGTTTCACGTACTATCTGATCTGCTCGGTGCTTCCAGTACTTCGGTTCAGATTTCTAGCATCTGCATTTCTCGCTCCATTTATTTAGCAGGAACTGGGATGTAGAATACTTCCCTTTATTCCCCAGAAATAAGGAGGTCAAATGAAATCTGTTGGTATTTACCACTCAGCCCAACACACACCTATTCTCTTGCTTAGCTTAGGCCAGAACTGACTTGCATTTTATCATGTATCTGCCTCAACAACATAACGCTTGATATGCTTATCTAACAAGAATATATCAGTCCTAGTTATCATGGGTGACGTACCAAAAGGCACAAATGCCTCAGGACTCTCAGCACCAGGTTCAAGAACAATAACTACCTCTCAACCATAATGCTCTTGAACAAAAGGGGAGAAACTACATTCATTTATGGACTCATTTATATTATTATGTCATGTTCGTTATTTAATGCTATTTATTTATATCTGCATTTACACAGTTTTAATTAACTGTTCTTGATGTTTACAGATACTGTTGTATAAATTTGCTAAGTATGCCCGCAGGAAAAGAATCTCAGGGTTGTATGTGGTGACATGCATGTACTCTGACAATGAATTTTACTTTGAACTTAGAAGAATTGAGTGTGGCTAATGATGTGTGTTTATTTAAGAAGGGCTGCAGCAGGTTCAAGCCAAAGAAGTATGACCTGGTGAACCTAACATCAGTGGTGGAAAGGTTACAGGAGATTCTGAGAGACGGGATCTACCTACATTTGGAAAGATAATAACTGATACAAGATAGTCAGCCTGGCTTTGTGTGAGGGAAACAGTGTCACACAAATTTAATTGTGTTTTTTTTTGAAGAGGTGATTAAGAGGATTGACAAGGGTAAGGTGGTAAATGTTACCTCACAAATTTAAGGAAGTCCTTTGACAAGGTCCCACATGCTAGGCTGGCCCAGAAGGACAGAATACATGGAATCCAAAGTGAGATAACCAATCAGCTACAAAATTAACTGGTGGAAAGAGGCACCCAGAAAATGGAGGGTTGTTTTTCAGAGGCCTGTGATCAGTGGAGTGTTGCAGGGATCAGAGTTGGGTCCACTGTTGTTTGTCAAATGTATTAATGATTAGATGGTGAAGGTTCCTTGGTGTTACCATCACCGATAGCCTGTTCTGGTCCACCCACAATGATATCACAGCCATAAAAGCTCACCAACACCTCTACTTCTTCAGGAGGCTAAAGAAATTTTGCATCCTCCAGTCAACTCTTGCCCATATTTATTGATGCACCATGGTCTGGATGCATAATGGCTTAGTATGGCAACGCTCTGCACGTGACAGCAAGAAGCTACAGAGAGTTGAGGACACAGCTCAGTAAATCACAGAAACCAGCCTCCTCTCCATGAACTCTGACTACACTTATCACTGCCTTGGTAAAACAGACAATATAATTAAAGATCCCACCCACCCCGGATAGTCTCACTTCACTTCTCACCCATCAAGCAGAAGATACAAAAGCCTGAAAGTATGTACCATCAGGCTCAAGGACAGCTTCAATTCTACTGTTCTCAGAATCTTGAACAGACCTATAATAAGATGGATTCTTGGTCTCTCAATCTACCTCATTATGGTCTTGCACTTTGTTTACCTGCACTACACCATTTTGGTAGCTTTTACACTTATTCTGAATTATTATTGCTTTTCTTTGTTCCACGTCAATACACTGTGAAATGATTTGATCTGTATAAACAGAATACAAGACAAGCTCTTCACTGTATATGCATATGACAATAATAGACAAGTGCAAAGATAAACTAAGTCAGGAGATCCACAGTGAATGGCAAGGTCCTAGAGAGTGCTGTTGCTTAGGGGTACAAATGCATAGTTTCCTGAAAGTGGCAACACAGTTAGACAGGGTGGCAAAGAAGGCATATGGCATGCACGTCTTCAACAGTCCATCCACTAGAGTTAGGATGTTGCATTACAGTTCTATAAAAAATTGGTTAGATTGCATGAGGAGCATTGTATGTAGTTTCGGTCAATATGCTATACTTAGAAGGATGTTAGTATGCTAGAGAAGGGGCAGAAACAATTACAAGGATGTTGTCTAGACTAGAGTGCTTATTAGGAAAGATCAGATAAGCTGAGGCCATTTATGCAGGAGCATAGGAGGCTGAGGGATGCTCTTTTACAAATATATAAGATTATGAGAAGCACAGATATCTTTTTCCCAGGATAGCACATCTTAGAAGCAGAGAGCAGACATTTAACGTGAGAGGGTAAAGATTTAGAGTTTTCCAATTGGCAAGATTTTCACACAGAGGGTGGTGGGTATTTGGAGTAAGCTACCAAAGGAGGTGATAGAGACGGGTTCAATTACAATGCTTAGAAGACATTTAGGCAGATACATGGATAGGAAAGGTTTAGCAGGATATGGGCAAATGGATTGGCTTGGACAGCCTTCTTGGTTGGAATGAATAAGTTGAGCTGAAGGGCCCTTTTCTATGTTGTATAACTCAATGAACCTAATCTGGAAATGTTCAGCCTGGACTCTAGGGCACAATGTTCCTGGATGGGAACTAAGGGAAGGAGTGCTTTCTGCTACCACATCCCAAAAGTCCACATCAAATGTTATTCTCCATTGTTTCAGATACCATTCTCTATCTAATCTACCACTCCTTCAATACCCTTAAATTCCTCATTAATGGAAACACAAGTCTTGCCTCAAATTTTACCTGTTCGCTCAGACTTACCAGACTCTGTAGGCCAGTAATGGTCCCAGATCTTCCTAATCTGTAGAATTTATTGTCACAGCAGCTTCCCCTGCCTGAGCTGAATGAGATCCAGCTGTCTGGTCCACACTCACACATCTCTGCTGAATACACTCCCAGACACATTTCACAAGAATTACCTTTACTGTTTCTTTCAATGTTTAACAACTTCACTTTACATATTTTAAGTATAACAATCGTTCTATCTGTTTACAAATATTGCTTACATTTCTCTACAGTAAAATCAGACAACATCGGAGTCCCCTGCCATCCCATCTGAGCTGTTTCTGGGATTCCACTGATCTCTGCCATTCCTCACCCTGCCCAATACACTCAGTGTCACTTACTTTGCCCCAAGGTTGCCCTTGATTATTGGTCCTGCCATCACCCCTTTTCCTTTGAGAGGTTGGTTCAGGACTGATAAAGGCACGGTGATGGTCGCAGGCAGCTTGGTCTGAGAAAGGAATTAAGAGACAAGTTAATACTTCATAGTGTCATACAGTATAGATACAGGCGTTCTGCCCATCATGTCTATGACAACCATCAAATACCAATCTATCCTAATCATATTTAGTATATAATCCACAGCATTGTTTGCCTTGGTGCTTCGAGTGCTCATCCAGACACTTTTTAAAATGTTAATAACGTGGTATCACCTGCCATCTGAGTTACTTACTATCGGACACAACTCCACGTGAACAATGAGGAATACGTAGGGCAATATGACGTTACAACCATTTCAGGCTTGCATTAATTTTACACAATTACTGGATCTCACAATGTGCTCTTTCAGAGTCACTCCAGAAAAGCCAATGCATAAAGGCTTCTGGACTGCGGAACACATCAAACCCGACCCTGTAACGGGCAACCGGCTTGCGGACAGTTACATCAACACCACTCCACATACTGCCTGACTCAGTCAGCCCTGATGATCACATTGGTCACATGCCGAAACACTGGAAGCCACTGCTGGTAAAGGAGGCTAATGTAGCTGGAAAACGACAGGAAGTTATGACACAAAAGGATCCATTAGGCTGATTGAACATTTGCTGGCTGAAAATGATTCATCATGACTCACCTCATTTCCCTTCTCCATTCCAAGGGAGTAAGTTACAAACCCTACCATTTTCTGGGTGAAAAGCACAGGTATTTGTGTCACTTCTCCCTACCTCTTCCACCAAAGATCACTGGCCTTTTTGCACAAGTACACAAGACCTCCTTGTTCACTCCACCCAGGCCCCTCCACTCTATATACTTCAATTAAATACCCTCTAGTTGGAAAAATATTACCTTAACCTGCTGAAACTTACTGCATGATTAAGACTTCAGTTCCTTGCCATCCAGTTATAAATCTCCATTCAGCCCTCACTAATGCTTCCTCCATTGAGACAGAGAGGGAGAGAGGCCCTGATCACCCTGCAATCGCTGACTGCTGACCAATACCAGCTCCCAGCAACCACCACTTTCATTTTAAAGTTCTTATCCTAGTTTTTTTAAATTCAAATGGCAATCATTGGTTGTACTAAAGTGATACTTTTGCCAGTCACTAAATCTCTGCAGCTCATTAACCTCACAGCCTCAGGAAATGCTTTTCTCCAGTTTTCTAAACACTTCATGATTTTAAATAGCTCCATCAACTCACAGGTTCTTGAGACGGCTCGTTCAACTGCAAGCCCCTAGCTTTAGGACTCTGGTCAATCTTTTCCTGATCTTCCCAAATTGTCGGGTTCATTCTAAAATTTTTAACCTTATTTTATTTACTTTGAGATACAATGCAGAATATGCAACAAAGTTATTCCAAAAAGAGTGAAACTGGGCTTTGAGGCTCTGCACAGGTTCTGCAAAACTTTTGAATTCTATACTGTCCTATCAGCATCAATGATTCATGTATAATCATCCCAGATCTCTTCCAATGTGCCTCTTTAATTAGCTTAATATCAATAACAAATTACTAGTTTTCCAATTAAGTTTACTGCATTGCTTGTTAGGGAAAGTATTACAGCAGTGCTCAGGCAGGACAGATTAGAGGGCTTGTCTACTGAGTCCTTATGGGTGGAGCTGAGAAACAGGAAAGGTATGGCCACATTAGTGGGATTGTATTACAGACCACCCAATAGTCAACGAGACTTGGAAGAGCAAATCTGCAGAGAGATAGCAGGCAACTGCAGGAAACATAAAGTTGTGGTGGTAGGGGATTTTAATTTTCCATACATTGATTGGGACTCTCATACTGTTAGGGGTCTAGATGGTTTAGAGTTTGTAAAATGTGTTCAGGAAAGTTTTCTAAATCAGTATATAGAGGGACCAACTAGAGGGGATGCAATATTGGATCTCCTGTTAGGAAACGAATTAGGGCAAGTGACAGAAGTCTGTGTAGGGGAGCACTTTGGTTCCAGTGATCATAACACCATTAGTTTCAATTTGATGATGGACAAGGATATATCTGGTCCTAGGGTTAAAGTTCTGAACTGGAAGAAGGCCAAATTTGAAGAAATGAGAAAGGATCTAAAAAGCGTGGATTGGGACAGGTTGTTCTCTGGCAAAGATGTGATTGGTAGGTGGGAAGCCTTCAAAGGGGAAATTTTGAGAGTGCAGAGTTTGTATGTTCCTGTCAGGATTAAAGGCAAATTGAATAGGAATAAGGAACCTTGGTTCTCAAGGGATATTGCAACTCTGATAAAGAAGAAGAGGGAGTTGTATGAAATGTATAGGAAACAGGGGGTAAATCAGGTGCTTGAGGAGTATAAGAAGTGCAAGAAAATACTTAAGAAAGAAATCAGGAGGGCTAAAAGAAGACATGAGGTTGCCTTGGCAGTCAAAGTGAAGGATAATCCAAAGAGCTTTTACAAGTATATTAAGAGCAAAAGGATTGTAAGGGATAAAATTGGTCCTCTTGAAGATCAGAGTGGTCGGCTTTGTGCGGAACCAAAGGAAATGGGGGAGATCTTAAATAGGTTTTTTGCGTCTGTATTTACTAAGGAAGCTGGCATGAAATCTATGGAATTGAGGGAATCAAGTAGTGAGACCATGGAAACTGTACAGATTGAAAAGTAGGTGGTGCTTGCTGTCTTGAGGAAAATTAAAGTGGATAAATCCCCGAGACCTGACAGAGTGTTCCCTCAGACCTTGAAGGAGACTAGCATTGAAATTGCGGGGGCCCTGGCAGAAATATTTAAAATGTCGCTGTCTACGGGTGAAGTGCCGGAGGATTGGAGAGTGGCTCATGTTGTTCCGTTGTTTAAAAAAGGATCGAAAAGTAATCCGGGAAATTATAGGCCGGTGAGTTTAACGTCAGTAGTAGGTAAGTTATTGGAGGGAGTACTAAGAGACAGAATCTACAAGCATTTGGATAGACAGGGACTTATTAGGGAGAGTCAACATGGCTTTGTGCGTGGTAGGTCATGTTTGACCAATCTACTGGAGTTTTTCGAGGAGGTTACCAGGAAAGTGGATGAAGGGAAGGCAGTGGATATTGTCTACATGGACTTCAGTAAGGCCTTTGACAAGGTCCCACAATGGGAGGTTAGTTAGGAAAATTCAGTCGCTAGGTATACATGGAGAGGTGGTAAATTGGATTAGACATTGGCTCGATGGAAGAAGCCAGAGAGTAGTGGTAGAGAATTGCTTCTCTGAGTGGAGGCCTGTCACTAGTGGTGTGCCACAGGGATCAGTGCTGGGTCCATTGTTATTTGTCATCTATATCAATGATCTGGATGATAATGTGGTAAATTGGATCAGCAAGTTTGCTGATGATACAAAGATTGGAGGTGTAGTAGACAGTGAGGAAGGCTTTCAGAGCCTGCAGAGGGACTTGGACCAGCTGGAAAAATGGGCTGAAAAATGACAGATGGAGTTTAATACTGACAAGTGTGAGGTATTGCACGTTGGAAGGACAAACCAACGTAGAACATACAAGGTTAATGGTAAGGCACTGAGAAGTGCAGTGGAACAGAGGGATCTGGGAATACAGATACAAAATTCCCTAAAAGTGTCGTCACAGGTAGATAGGGTCGTAAAGAGAGCTTTTGGTACATTGGCCTTTATTAATCGAAGTATTGAGTATAAGAGCTGGAATGTTATGATGAGGTTGTATAAGGCATTGGTGAGGTCGAATCTGGAGTATTGTGTTCAGTTTTGGTCACCAAATTACAGGAAGGATATAAATAAGGTTGAAAGAGTGCAGAGAAGGTTTACAAGGTTGTTGCCGGGACTTGAGAAACTCAGTTACAGAGAAAGGTTGAATAGGTTAGGACTTTATTCCCTGGAGCGTAGAAGAATGAGGGGAGATTTGATAGAGGTATATAAAATTATGATGGGTATAGATAGAGTGAATGCAAGCAGGCTTTTTCCACTGAGGCAAGGGGAGAAAAAAACCAGAGGACATAGGTTAAGGGTGAGGGGGAAAAAGTTTAAAGGGAACATTGGGGGGGGCTTCTTCACACAGAGAGTGGTGGGAGTATGGAATGAGCTGCCAGATGAGGTGGTAAATGCAGGTTCTTTTTTAACATTTAAGAATAAATTGGACAGATACGTGGATGGGAGGTGTATGGAGGGATATGATCCGTGTGCAGGTCAGTGGGACTAGGCAGAAAATGGTTCGGCACAGCCAAGAAGGGCCAAAGGGCCTGTTTCTGTGCTGTAGTTTCTATGGTGCATTCGGTGCTCGTTATGTTCCATATTGAAATAACCAATGCAAAACACCTCTGTTCAGACCACGGATGATCCTGAACTAACTATTACTATAACTTTAATTTTCCAATCTACTCTGACCTCTCTGCCCTTGGTCTTCTACATAGTTCCAACAATGATCAATACAAGCTCAAGGGATAGAACTTCATCTGCCGGCATGGCACATTGCAGCCTTCAGCATTCAACAACTCCATGCAGCCAATCATTGTTTCTCAGATTCCTCGGCTTCCCACTCTCCTCCTTCAGTAATTCCAGCTTTCATCTGTTCCCTTCAACCATTACCCCTCAACCATCAGGCTCTTGAACCAGAGGGGATAACTTCACTCGCCCATCAATGAACATCATAGGTAGTTCTTGCAATCTATGGACTCACTTTCAAGGACTCTTCATCTCATGTTCTCGATATTTATTGCTTATTTATTTTTTTTAGTCTTTCTTTTTGTACTTGCACAGTTTGTTTGTCCATCCTGTTGGGTGTAGTCTTTCATTGACTCTATTGTTGAAAATGAACCTCAGGGTTGTATATGGTGACATATATGTATTTTGATAATAAATATATTTTTACTAAATACTTATACTAAAATATAATAAATTTACTTTGAATGTTGAACTTCCTTTCACATCTGCTCTTGATGCAACTTTACCATCCACTTACAGCTTCATCACCACCATTTGAAGCATTCAATTGTTTCCAGTCTTCACCTTATCATGGCATCCCTCTTCTTTCTCTACCCCTCTCACTTCAAAACTCGTCTCATTTGCAACTTTACCCAGTACTGAAATACTTCCCCTGAAGTATTAACCTCGTTTTTCTTTCCAGATGTTCCCGACCTGTAGATTCCATTTTATTTTATTTTTATTTCAGATTTCCTGCATCTGTGGTATTTTCCATTTTTGACTATCCCCCTTCATCAGGTGCTAAAGTACACTGACTTCCAATTTACTGCACTGAATTTTATTTTCCATTTCTTCATTCAATGCATCAGATTTACACTCATCTGATGGCCAGGTCTGTTTGCCTCACCATCCCCAAATTTATTTATTTATCTAGCGATACAGTGCGAAGTAGGGCCTTCCGACCCTTTGAGCTGAGCCACCTCAGCAACCCTGGACAAACCTGATTAACCCTAATCTAATCAAGGGACAATTTTCAAAGACCTATTAGCCTACTTGATACGTCTTCAGACTGTGGAAGGAAACCGGAGGACCATGAGGGTGGTGAATCCGTGGAATGTATTGCCCCAGGCAAATCATTGAGTATATTTAAGGCAGAGGTTGACAGTTTCTTGATTAGTCAGGGCACGACAGGATACAGGGATAAGACAGGAGACTGGGGCTGCGAGGGAAATGGATCAGTTATGATGAAACGGCATGGCATAGCAAACTCAGTGGGCCAAATGGCCTAATTCTGACCCTATACCTTATTGTCCAAAACCCACACATTCCACTGGGAGGAAGTACAGACTCCTACAGAATGCTGCCGGAATTGAATTCCAAACACTGGGACGCCCTGAGCTGTAATCGTTGCGCTGACTGCGACACTACCATGGCATATCAACATATGTAAGTTTCAGATTTGCTCCTTTCTATCTCAAGTAGGAGCTTGGTGTGCCATGTTTTGGGGCAATGTCACTGCTGGGACTTCCCAAACACTTGGTGGTGGCGGTAACTAAAGAACACCATGATGAAAGACAAGTAGGGCAGCGTTTAAACTTACCGCCTGTGTTGTAGACACCATGGTTGCACTGACAGGAACCTGCCTGACTGTAGCTGTACCTGTTCCAATCGAGATTGGTAGCCCAGCTGTTGGTGTTACCTTGGTGATTGCCTTTGACCCGGCTGAGCTTACTGTCGTCAGTGTAACTGCAGCTGAGGTTATCGTACCCGCAGCCGTGAATGGTTTGCTGGAAGTTGCCACGGCAATGGCCTGCCCGGGTTTGGGAATGACCCCGAGGCCAGGCATGATGCGAATGGTGGCTGCAGGCTTGGTGTCAGTCGAGGAGAGGGGGGCACACGCTTTACTCATCTGGTCAGCTACCGTTACAGCCAGCGCCGGCATCAACCGGATGGCGGCACTCGTTGCATCTGTTACTTTCAAGTCTGGTGTGACCTTTACAACCGTGGAGGTAGTGGGTGCACTTGTGCAGGTGGATGCCTTCACCAGGGTGTCCGTAGACTGCATGGCTGGTGTGACGTGTAGAGTGGCTGAAATGCCCTTGGTCCCGAGCATGTCTGGAGTGAGTTTGACAGTGGTGACTGGTGCCTTAGTCAGGGTGGCCATCATATCCTGTGTGATGCGGAGCACCGTCTGGCCTTTGGAGTCAGTGGTGATAGAGGATGGGGCCAGCCGCAGAACATCTTTCCCCTGAATCCGGATGTTGGTGGCTGTCAATGGGATTCCAGTACTAGACTGTGCCTTCACCCCAAGCTGGCCTGCAATGGCAACCTAGACAGAACAATCTGTTATCAGTTGCTGTAAATGCTCAAGAAATAAGTCTTAGCCCAATATTCAGAAATGAAAAGTCTCTGTGGACATACCCTCTCAAGAGCTGGGAAACCACAACCATAACAAAGTGAGATTCTGTTGAGCTATAAGTTGCTTAACAGCTAATGGTTCAATTAGTTTATCAGGCAACCACTCACACCAACAGTAATGCACTGAGCGATATGGTAATTCAGAGGCCAGGACCAGGTAAAAAAAATAAGAACTGCAATCATCAATTATATCCAGTCAATTCTCAGCTTCCCTCTTGTTTTTAGGACAAAGATAAAGTGTCACCTTTAGTTTTGGGCAATGAGATATCACCAGGGACAAAATGGGAAAAGACTGTACTTATCTCTCAATGAATAAACAACAGCAGGAACATTAAGACTAATAAAATCTATCATGATACATCATTGCTGTCCATTCCTCTATGTTTATAAAGCTGGATATAACATATACAATGCAATTTAGCCTCGAACTGCTCCAGTGGATCTTAGCTTGCCCACATTTGCTCTGCTGACTGGATTGATTTAGTTCTCGATTTTCACTTCACCACCTCCTTAGTTCTACTCTAATCTGTGGCCCATTTGCCCTGCCAATGAGTTTAAATTCCTTCAACAGAAGAAGCGAACCTCCCTGCATGGGTGATGTATCACAAATTCCCAAGCTTCTCAAATGCATTGGCCAACAACTTTTAAGTACCCCCTCCATTCCCCATCCACCAGCAGCCAGGCAAAGGCTCACCTGCCTCATGATGCTTTGTCCTGCCACGTTCTGTAAGATGCTGGTGGCAGAGCTTGATGCAGCGCTGTTGAGTGTGCTGGACACTGTTTTGGAAGCCGTGCTGATCCCAGCCATTGTTAGATTTGCTTTAGTAGAACTCTGCTGGATGTGAACAGTACTGACACCAGACTGAGCCTTCACTGGCACTGTCAGAATAGACTACAAAAAGAAAGTTTAAAAAAAAAATCGATATTAAGGAATCAGTCTAATATCCTCTTTTGTGAAACTCAGCTAAAGCAATAATCTGAATTAAATCCAGCTTTGAGCCACCAACATTGAATCCAACTCACTCCTGTTTAATGAGCAACATCAAAACACAAATTCTACTGGTACTCTCTCAAAGACATTGTTACATCCTGGATTCATTCATCCAAACTAACAGTCTATTCATTCTGGAAAGTTTTTTTTAATCACAGGTGGATAGCGTAGTGAAGGAGGTATTTAGTGCATTTGCCTTTATAGGCTGAGGCAGTGAGTTTAAGAGTTGGGACATCACATTGCAGTTGTAAAAAGCACTGGTTAAACCACTTTTGCAGTTTCGCATATAGTTCTTGCCACAACACTGCAGGATGTGGTAGCAACAGAGAGTGCAGATGAGATTCAGCAGCAAGAGGGCTGCATTTATAAGGCAAAATAGGACAAGCTGGCTTTATTCTCACTGGATCATAGGAGGCTAAGGTAAGCCTTCAAAGAGATTTATAAAATTATGAGGGCATAAATGTTTTCCCTCTCCAGAGGAGGGGAGTCTAGAACTTGGGGGATAAAATTTAAAGTAAATCTGAGTGGTAGGCTTTTCTGGAATATCTGGAGCGAGCTGTCAGAGGAGTGATGGAGACAGTGACAGGAACAGTGCCTAAAAGGCATTTGGACAGGTATAGGGATAGGAAAGGAGTGAAGAGATATGGGCCTGCTGCATTCAAATAGGACTAGCTTAGAGAGATAGCATGGTCGGTGTGGACAAAGTATTGGTATTGATTTATTATTGTCACATGTACAGTGAAAAATCTGTCTTGAATACTGTTCATAGAGATAGGAAGAAAGCAGGATGATGTCCTACAAGCTGAATTTAAGGAGCTAGGAGGTAAATTAAAGAGTAGGACTCAAAGGTAATAATCTCAGGATTATTACCGGTGCCACGTGCTAGCCAGAGTTGGAATAGCAAGATAGCTGGAATGAATATGTGGCTTGAGCAGTGGTGCAGGAGGGAGGGTTTCAGATTCTTGGGGCGTTGGAACCGCTTCTGGGGGAGGTGGGACCAGTACCATCCAGACGGTCTACATCTGGGCAGGGCCAGGATCAATGTCCTAGGGAGATTGTTTGCTAGTGCTGTTGGGGAGGTTTTAAACTAATATGGCAAGGGGATGGGAACCCACACAGAAAAGAAGAGGGAAGTGTTGCAGGGACCAAAGCTAGAGTTAGTGAAGAAAAGAGTAAGAGTAGAGTGCACAAAAGTAAAAAGCAAAAATCGCATAGGTTCTAAAAGGACAATGAGTAAAAGGGCACTTTATCTAAATGCCCGCAGTATTAGAAACAAGGTTAGTGAACTTGTGGCACAGATCAGTACCAAGGCATATGACTTAGTGGCCATTACAGAAACCTGGTTGCAAGGTGGAGATGACTGGGAATTAAATATCCAAGGGTATCAGGTAATATGGTAGGCAGGAAAGCAGAGGAGGTGGGGTGGCGCTCTTGATTAGGGATGAGATCAGGGCGATTGTGAGAGACGATATAAGATCTACGGAGCAGAATGTTGAGTCCATCTGGGTAGAGATTAATAATAGTAAAGGGAAAAAAATCACTGGTGAGTGTTGTCTATAGGCCACCCAATAAAAACATTGCAGTGGCAGAGGCGATTAACCAAGAAATAACTGAGGCTTGTCAGAACGGAACAGCAGTTGTCATGGGGGATTTTAACTTCCACATAGATTGGGTGAATCAGGTTGGTCAAGGAAGTCTTGAGACGGACTTCATAGAATGCTTCCGTGATGGTTTTCTTGAGTAGCATGTTAGTGAACCTACAAGGGAAAATACTATCTTAGATCTAGTCCTGTGCAATGAGACAGGTAAGATTAACTATCTTGTAGTCAGGGATCCTCGTGGAAAGAGTGATCATAGTATGATTGAATTTCGCATACAGATGGAGGGTGAGATAGTTAGATCTAAAACTAGTGTATTATGCTTGAACAAGGAGAGACTACAACGGGATGAGGGAGGAATTGGCTAATGTGGATTGGGAGCACAGGCTACTTGGTAGGACAGTTGAGGAACAATGGAATACTTTCAAAGAGATTTTTCACAGTGCTCAACAAAAGTATATTCCAGACAAAAGTAAGGACTGTAAGGGTGGGGAGAGCCAGCCTCGGATAACTAAGGAAATAAAAGATAGTATCGAATTAAAAGCTCATGTATACAAAATCGCAAAGAGTCGTGGGAGACTGGAGGATTGGGAAAACTTTAAAAAGCAACAAAGAACAACTAAACAAGAAATAAGGAAAGGGAAGATAGAGTATGAAAGTAAATTAGTACAAAATATAAAAACAGATAGCAAAAGTTTTCATAAATACATAAAGTGGAAGAGGGTGGCTAAAGTCAGTGTAGGTCCCTTGGAAGATGAGAAGGGGAAATTGATATTGAGTGATAAGGAAACGGCTGAGGCATTGAACGACTATTTTATGTAGGTCTTCACGGTGGAGGACACGTCTAATATGCGAAAGAAGGATGTTATGGACGAAATGGGAGGTGAGGACCTCAATAAAATCACTGTCACTAAAGAGATAGTGATGAGAAAACTAGAGGGCCTGAAGGTAGATTAGACCCCTGGTTCTGATAGGATGCATCCCAGGGTGCTGTGGGAATTGGCTGAGGTTACAGTAGACGCGTTGGTAATCATTTATCAAAACTCTCTAGACTTTGGGCAGGTCCCCGCAGACTAGAAGACAGCAAATGTCATGCCACTTTTTAAAAAAGGATGTAGGCAAAAGATGGGCAACTATAGGCTAGTTAGCTTAATGTCTATAGCTGGGAAAATGCTTGAAGTTGTCATTAAGGAAGAAATAGCGAAACATTTAGAAAGGAGTGGTTCCATTAGACAGATGCAGCATGGATTCAGAAAGGACAGGTCCTGTTTGGCAAACTTACTGGAGTTCTTCGAGGACATAATGAGTGCAATGGATAGAGGGGAACAGGTGGATGTTGTATACTTGGATTTCCAGAAGGTGTTTGAGAAGAAGGTGCCGCACAAGAGACTAATAAATAAGATACGGATGCATGGAGTCGGAGGAAGTGTATTGGCATGAATAGTGTATTGGTTAACCAATAGAAGGCAGAGAGTTGGTATAAATGGGTGTTTCTCCAGTTGGCAGTCTGTGATGAGTGGGGTGCCGCAGGGGTCGGTGCTGGGCCTGCAGCTGTTTACCATTTACATTGATGATCTGGAAGAGGGGACTGAGTGTAGCGTAGCAAAATTTGCTGATGATACTAAACTGAGTGGAAAAACAAATTGTACAGAGGATGTGGAGAGACTGCAGAGGGATATAGATAGGTTAAGTGAGTGGGCCAAGATCTGGCAGATGGAATACAACGTTGGTAAATGCGAGATCATCCACTTTGGAAAGAATACTAGAAGAGCAGATTATTATTTAAATAGTGAAAGATTGCAGCATGCTGTTATGCAGAGGGACTTCGGAGTGCTTGTTCATGAATCACAAGAAGTTGGCTTGCAGGTACAACAGGTTAATAAAAAGGCAAACGGAATGTGGGCCTTCATTGCTAGAGGGATTGAATTCAAGAGCAGGGAGGTCATGCTGTAACTATACAGGGTACTGGTGAGGCCGTACCTGGAGTACTGTGTGCAGTTCTGGTCTCCATACTTGAGGAAGGATATAGTGGTTTTGGAGGTAGTGCAGAGGAGGTTCACCAGGTTGATTCCAGGGATGAAGGGGTTAACCTATGAGGAACGATTGAGTCACCTGGGACTATACTCTCTGGAATTCAGAGGAATGAAAAGGGATCTTATAGAAACATACAAAATTTTGAAAGGGGCAGATAAGATAGAAGTAGGAAAGTTGTTTCCATTGGTAGGTGAGACTAGAACTAGGGGACATTGCCTCAAGATTCAGGGGAGAAGATTTAGGACAGAGATGAGGAGAAACTGTTTTTCCCAGAGAGCGGTGAATCTGTGGAATTCTCTGCCCAGGGAAGCAGTTGAGGCTTCTTCACTAAATATATCTAAGATACAGTTAGATAGGTTTTTACATAGTAGGGGAATTAAGGGTTATGGGGAAAAGGCAGGTAGATGGAGCCGAGTTTACGGACAGATCAGCCATGATCTATTGAATGGCGGGGCAGGCTCAATGGGCCGGATGGCCTACTCCTGCTCCTATTTCTTATGTTCTTAGATCAGATCATTACATGGTGCATTGAGGTAGAACAAGGTAAATTAATAACAATGCAGAATGAACTGTAACAGCTAGAAGCAAGATCATAACAAGGGACTGAAGATTGTGAGGTCAAGAGTCCAAGCAGGGATACAGAAGTAGCAGGTGGAGGTTAAATAATGAGGAGCAGGCAGAACATATTGGGAAAAACATGATCAAAAGAAAGGTACCCTTAGCAGCAATATTCATACAAAAGTGAAGGTGCAAAGATACAGGAACATAAATTCCAAGATCTCTCATGATGGTATTGCAGTTTGAAGGGTATTTTAAGGATAAGAGCCAAAAAGAATTCTGAACTTTACATAGGACATAGGAGTAGAATTAGTCCATTCAACCCATCTGCTCAATCATTCAATATTGGCTGATTTATTATCCTTCTCCATTCTCCTGCCTTCTCCCGATAATCTACATGTTGAATAATAGCACAAAAAGGAATTAACTTTGTATGAGCCACTGGATAAGCTTTAATGGAATGCTAGACATCCTGGCCTTCATAAGGAGAGCACTGGAGCCCTGGAAAGGGAACAATGAAGAGATACTGAAATCATATCAGTGATAACAGGGAAAATATGGCAAAACATTCAGTTTAGAGGGCAGTTTGAAATAACTAGGTGTAACCACCTCACTGGGCTAGTATGCAAACTTGGCTCGTTAGCTGGCTCTCTAGCTACTCCTCCAGGATGTAACATGACAGATCAAAGATGCTGGTGAACGCAGCAGGCCAGGCAGCATCTCTAGGAAGAGGTACAGTTGACGTTTCAGGCCGAGACGACTGTACCTCTTCCTAGAGATGCTGCCTGGCCTGCTGCGTTCACCAGCAACATTGATGTGTGTTGCTTGAATTTCCAGCATCTGCAGAATTCCTGTTGTTTTTGTAACATGACAGGTTTGGACTGGGTGTACCACACAGTTCCTTGATTCGGCTCATCATCCTGCTTAGGAGGAACTTGCACCTTCTCAAAAACAGCTCTGAACACAGGGTGAATGGACAAGATTTTTCAAAAAGTACTCTCCATTTCTCTCCAGCCTTCTCACAATGGAAGTATTTGTTGCCACAAGAATGGAAGCTCCACCCTTTTCAACCAGATACGGACAAACCAACACTAGTGTGTCAATGGTTTCAGTTACCCCAACCTCTGCTTCCAAAAACTCCAGTTTCAATAACAAGTAACTATCGTACAGGTACTCATCAGTATTAAGGCCCAAAATTTCAAGGGTACTGAGTGGCACCAGATACCGGTTTTATAAGGATCTGTAGAGTAAAGTAACTTAAGAGCCTGTGTCAATAGGGCTCCAGCATAAAAAACCTTAAATCTGCATGGATACATCAGAGTTTGGTCCAATTAAACCTTCAAGAATAGTGTTCTGCACTTTAGCATTTCCTTGATACTGATTTGAACGTATCCTCTCTGAGACACCAGCCCGTTCCTTAACTGGGTCCCTCCGCAGCTGTGCCTCTTTTCTTCTGTTTGATTAACCACTGACTTACACTTCAAAGATTTTCCTGCCCCTCAGTCTTGCTTGAAATGTCCATCTTCTCTACAGTTGTAACAAAGAATACCGGTTGCCCCTCTAGTCAAGAGACCTTTTTCAGCAGCAGTCCACTACGTTGCAAGTCCTGCAGGTGGGTCAGGTTTCCCAATAGACATATCATTTAGCTGAAATATTAGCAGACATCCAGTGAGTCAGCTCAGCTCGAATGTTTTCCACCTCATTCTTCAGAAGCTCTACTTCCGTGGCATCAGGGGTCATTTTAGTAACAGAGGCTACCACTGAAGACACTACTCGGCTTTTGGAAATGCCCCTCTTCTCAGTCATGTTTTCCTCCTCTCTAACTTCTCTGAGTAACTCAGTAAAAGATGGAGGAATCTTGCGGGTCATTCAAGTACATAGAGCAATCACGTCATGTGACAGCACGCCCTTCACAACTTACTCCATCCTCTAGCAATTTCTCTCAGACAGTTGAATGCCCTTCTTTGCGGCACAAACGCTGCAGCAGATTCTGCAGTCTGAAAACGTAGACAGACAGCTTCTTTCCTTCCTCCTGGAATGTGAGTCTGAACTTCATCATCAGGTCGGCTGCACTCTCAGCAGTGCCAGAAACATCTTCCAGAGCTTGCAGGTAATTAGCTGATGTGGCTAATGGGTTTACTGCCTCTCAGAACCTCACTAAAACAGCCGATGGACCCTGTAAACTCTCTGTTTATTCATTTTATCTGAGCACTACCATTCATCCACCAACTGAGATGTCTGCTCAGCTCAAGCCTCATGTTCTTCTTCCACATCGGGTGTGGGCTTGACCCCAGAGATCACTCCCAGCCTACAGTAACTTTGGCTCTCCACAGATACACTTCAGCAATTCTCAACCAGTGATGTAATAGCCAAAACCAGCTCAGAACTTAAATCAATTGCTGAAGAACCCATTAGACCGTCCACATCAGACAACTCCCTTTCCTTGCTTCACAGAAACGAGGACAACTTGTCTTTAAAGTCTTCGCCCTCAGCTAGATGCCACCCTTCTCTAAAATCATGGACTGTCCATGGCCCTGGCTCTCCAGATCTCCCAACCAATCAGGCAGGTGACTTCAGTCATGTTACTGCTAGTCCGGACTAACACGACATAGTTACCAACCGACTGGTCAAAACGCCGTTCAATCAGCGTAACTTTCCCTAAAACTTTTACAGAAGTTAGCACCCTGAATACACGTTCATCGGGAATTCTGACATCAATCTCACTCAAAACACAACCATTATTTGTGGATAATCTCTTTGAATCGCATCAAATCTTAATCCCTGCAGCATCCATAATAAAGTACCTTAATCACTTACCCCAACACTAGTTTAAACACACACTTAAACACACTAATTGCTTAATCAATTCTTAATAGCATTCAGCGAATCACCAGACGATAGCCCCCACAAATGTAACCTCCTCACCGGGCTCAAATCCAAACGTGGCTCAGTGATGAGAAGGCCACCTTTCATAAACAGTATACATCTAGGGTTTGGGGTTCAGCCAAACAGGAACAGCTCGTAGGAAAAAGAAAAAAAAAATCAAAGGGGCGATTACAGTTAACCCAGTCTAAATGCATACATAAAGTTGGAGCTCACCTTGAAGTTGTCCTTTCTACTCACATGCTGGACCCACAGTCTGCATGAAATTACACACCATATTTGAACTTCGCTTGAAATCCATCTCAAACAAATGGTCTCTCTCTTGGGAGAACTGGCCCTTCCTCCTTGAAGCCATTCATCTGTACAAAGCACTTTGTGCAACAGGGACGCTCCTCCCTATGGCATTCTCAGCCATCTTCCCTCTGTCCTCCCCACAGCTCCCGCCAAAAAGACTACGAGCCCACTTGTGTCCATCACAAATCTCTCTCTGATCAGCTCTCTCTCGAACCTAATCCCAATTTCACCATCCTGACTGGCTGACTCCTAAGTTGAACATCATAGCCTTTTATCTTTAGCCGAAATCCAAACATTCCACCAGCAGGACACACTGCTTTTACAGACAGCTACTAAATGAAATACCCTACAGCATTAGCAGTAAAAATCTTAACTAGGGTATTACATAGTCATAACAGAAATTTTCAAATTAGTGAAAGTCTTTGAAGGAACAATGAGCTTGGACTGAAGAGTGACGACAAGTAGAAAGGATGTTCCTGATGACCAGGTAGACCAGAACTAGGGCTCACAGACTGGGATGTGGGAAAGCCACTGAAACGCAAGATCAGGGTACATTTGTTCATCCAGAATCAGTGGAATTCTCTTCCATAGGGCACAGTAGAGACCAAATCATTATGTATATCCAGGGAGGAGAAAGATATTCCTAAATAGGAAAGGTATGAAGAAAATCAGAACAGAGAACTGAACTGGGTTATTAGCCACAATCATTTTGAATGGTGCAGCAGGTCTGAAAGGTCAAAAGGGTTATTCACAATTTATTTTTTGTTTGTGTTGGTTGGTGAAATGGTGATGGGGAGCAAGAGTTCACATGAAAGAATGAAGACCAGAATTAAAAAGGAGATGTTTGCTTTCTGAGGATAATGAAGACAGAGCACAGGGAGCAAATGGGGCAGAGACACAGAGACAACAGCTTCTAAAAAAGCAATTTAGCAAAGTATTAGAAGAGAACCAACGTAAAAGTATACAGGGGAAGTTCAGGAAAATGGAACAAAAGCAGATGAGCAATGAGAATTGGTGCAGGCTAACAGACAAAATCAAGTTTTTCTCTGCTGATTTTTTAAGTCTATAAAAATAAAACTGCATTTAGTAAGCAGAGAAGTCAACACCAGCAGACAAAGGAAATAATTTAATTTTTGAATATTTATATTCTCAAATTCCTCAAGTGCACACATCACAGAGTACTTAGGTAAAGGCAAGTCTTGCAATTTGAAGACATTTGTTCCAACATAACTGCTGGTTTTCCATACAAAATACTGGAGGAACTCAGCAGGCTAGGCAGCAGCAATGGAAAAAGGTACAGTCAACATTTCAGACTTGAGACCCTTTCGCGGGACTGGAGCCTACCCATCACCTCCCTCTGGTCCTCCTCCCCCTTTTCTTTCTTCCATGGCTTTCTCTTCTCTCCTGTTGGACTCCCCCTTCTCCAGCCCTATATCTCTTTCACCCATCAACTTCCCAGCTCTTTACTTCAACCCTCCCCTCACTCCCGGTTTCACCTATCACCTTGTGCTTTTCTCTCCCCTTCCCCACCTTCTAAATCTACTCCTTATCTTTTTTCCTCCAGTCCTGTTGAAGGGACTCAGCCTGAAACATCGACTGTACTCTTTTTTCCATAGATGCTGCCTGGCCAGCTGAGTTCCTCCAGCATTTTGTGCATGTGGCTTAGATTTCCAGCATCTGCAGATTTTATCTTGCTGGCTTTCCACAGTTTAAATCCCCATCAGTCACAGAGCCCCTCCCCAGTTCTAAACCCCTCCATTCTAGAGGATGTCCCCAGGCCTGAAGCTTCACTCCACCTCACCGCTGGTGCAGAAACAGGGAGGTTAGCCCTCTGCACCTGGACAAGGTAAGTGCAGACAGGGATTATGCACCACAACTTCCGATGGCCGAATGGGCTCAGCTTCTTCTGGCTCTTGGTCTTTTTCGTCCTTACCTGAGGAAGCACTTTACTGTGAGCAGATGCCGTGACAGTGGGGAGCCGGATCTGATGTTGGTGCTGTTGCACTTGTTGCACCACAGAAGCCGGGTGTGCACTAGAAGCTAAGCCATGCTGAGCAGTGACTACCCGCACCTGGGGAACAGTGGCAGCCACTGAGTGAGGTAGCATCTGGCCTTGAGTCTGTGGTCCAGCATGAAGTCCTGGTTGTGAGCCAGACAGCAGGTTCCCAAGCTGTGGCATTGAAGGTGAGGACATCAACAAAACACTGCAAACAAGAATGAAACCATTCAAGTTAAACATCTGTGAACAATGGCTTCTCACTGTGGCCACTGCAAATGTAAATCACCAGTCCATTCAATTCTACCCCAATAAAACCCAAAATACCAGGGATCTTTTTCCTCCAGTATTTACCCTCGATCTAAAAAGAACTGCATTTATACAACACCCTCCCATGAGGTCAAGACTAATTAGCAGTTAACACAAATACAGGTCCTCCTCAAGTTAAGCAGGGTTCCCGAGAACTGTTGATAGCCCATTGTGACAGCTCCCACATGCCTGAAGCCCCATAGCAGTTGGCAAATCCATCCGATCAATCTCCCACATGGTCAATGATACGCCCAAGTTGTACATAAGTCGGGTATTCTGAAGCTGCGAAGGGCCTGTAAACTAATCATTTGTTTTAGTGATCCTGGTTGAAGGTCAAACCACCAGGGAAAGTTCCCTTGATCTTCATCAAAACAGTTCCATGGAATGAAGGGAGCAGGCCAAGTCTCAGCTTCTCTTAAAACACCATGCAACCTCCCACACTTCACTACTTTTTTTTGGGGGGCAGGGAGGAGGAAACAATTATTCTGCTGCTGACAGCATGTTACCAAATACAATGTTTGGAATATACATATTATTTAGTCGGAAAATTCTGCAGTAGGCAAACTATTTTTGGACTGGAATACCCTGCTGACTACACTGTATTAAGAGCCATACAGCATGGAAACACCTGGTCCATGTTGACCATAACTCCCATCTAAACTAGTCCCATTTGCCCGTGTTTAGCCCATGTCCTTGATACAAGGTCTTCTGTATCCATTCTATTTCACTGTGGGATATAAGGCTGTCTTCACACGAGTTCTGCAGATATAATCTTCTGCACTGAATATAATTTCTGTTCAGTTTATGTTTCTCCTGCAAATGCTGCCTATCTGATGCTATGTGCCTGTGATGTTGGTGCAAGCAAGTTTTTTATTGCATCTGTGCAGACATAGACTTGCATATGAGAATAAACTCGACTTTAACATTAGGATATTTTGTTGTAGTACATGTTGTGCACGTGTTCCATAAGGTTGTTATAGCTGGGGGTGGTTATGGGGATAGGCTCCCACTACCTATTAAATGCTCCCAATGGTATGCGACTCAAATTGCCTCTGACGACCAAGTCCAGCTCCTGGCCTTAACTTGTGGCTTAGCTACTAAGCCTGTTACTGATAGGAGAAGGGGCAAAAACCGGTTACTGGTGCCTTTAAACCAGTCGCCTCGGGCAGATAGGGCTCATCAACTGTGGCTGGCAGCTCATCTAGGAGGAAGAAAACTCTCATCTCAAACTCCCACTGCCTTGCAGCTGTACCCACTCATGGGGAAGGCTTTGATAAAAAAAAACCCAAGGAAACATCCAGATCTGGAGGCCCCAAGGTAGTCCTTCATTGAGTTCAATGCTGAATGGCAACATTGATATTGCTGTAATACAAAAAGCAATGTTATCATGTAACTCTTGAACATATGTCTATTGCAAAGCTCATACTTTTCTGCAAACATTCAGCACCAGGTTTCAACTGCTTTGCAAAATAAGGCGTTTAGAGTAACTGACCTTTGACCAGATTTGACCAGTTCTGGTGCACTGGTTGTTGGAACTTTATTGCCATCTACGGCTGCTGGTGGTGACGTGGGTGTAGCAGGCAGTGTGGGGGTTACTGGCGTCACAGGTGTGTGGGGCAAGCTGGAGTCTGTCAACACCTGAGGCCCCAGAGACTGCTCAGAGAGGGGAAGCTTTGTTGTACTCTCCTTACAAGAGGACTTCTGGAAAAATCAAACACTATGTTAAAATCCATCCCACCGTAAGGGATAAAGAAAAAACACGTACCCTGTTGCTTCTCCTTCGAATGCAGTATTCCTCGCTTAGTCTGATAAATACCTAGCTGAATTTGGTGCAATCACTGCTAATTTATTTAGGCACTGATGGGCAAGATTATGTTTGAAGCTTTACAACTGATATTCTTAACTTATGCACCACAGTGTGGAGAAATATTAGTGATTTTAATTGGAACAGGTTTCATGGATGCTGTGTAGAGTGGGAGAAATCAAAAACTAAAAGAGATAGAAAAGTTAGAAAATGTAGTTCAAAAGAAAAAAAATGAACAAAAAAGTCAGCATGGTTATACTAGGGAATATTATAAACGGAATAATAAATTTGATTGACAAGTAACATTGGGTTATGGTGGAAGCAGAAAATAATGATTCTTTCAAATGAAATAGAGTTCTTGTATGCAATAATATAATGGGATACAGTGCGTAAATAACTGGAGACAACATGTGGTCGGATAACATACTTGGTAGAAACAAATGACTTTGGACTCATGGCTCCCAAATCATTTAATGTCTTGCTCTGTACACATCTAACTGACAGAGGTTGATTGCTATGATCATTTATTAACCACTGTCATTGCAACTTGCGTGTACAGAGTGGTAAATAAACCAGATGGACCTTCGACATTTTCACCTTTGACTTGTCATCCAGCAAGTTTATAATCCATTTAAGTTCTGATTAATTATCCCCAAATGATTTGCAATATAAAATAGATCGATAATTCTTACAGACAGCTTAATGGGTTCTATCATTAAGCATTTAAACTTTATCACCACAGCTTGTTTAGAAACAAATTAGGTGCAGTCATATGTTGTAAATTGTGCAATTTCCAGATTGAGTTGAATGGCATAAATCTAACAAAAATGTCTAGATTTCAAAAGTTCAATTCCCAAATGTTTGAAGAGTAGTCTGAACTTCCACTACTCTTTCTCTTCTCTGTAAAGGTGTATTCTGATTTAACTTCTGAACAACTTCTTTCTGTTCTTATTTCCCTTTACTGTATACCCAATTGCTCTTTAGAGAAAAAAGTTTCTATGCTGTCAAATGCTTTCAATCAAGATTGTAAACATCTCACACTCTTTCATACTGAAGGAAATAAAAGCTAAAACTGTGCAGCCTGTGTTTGTAACTTAACCTTCCTGGTCCCTGATAACTCTCTGGTCATTGTTATATCTTTCCTCAATTGCAATGACCAAAACTGAATATGGTTCTCCGAAAGAGGTCTTACCAGTGCTCTGCACAACTTAAGCACCACCTCCTGTACTTGCAATCCAACTGCTCAAGACAGAGGCCAACATTCCAGAAGCATATCCAATTATTTCTGGGTTGCTTCCTGCGTAGATTAATTTTAAAAAGTATTGTTGTTGGGCTCAGTGGTCAGTGGAGAAGGAAAGAGAAACTGAGAGGCAAAGTCAACTGACACAACAAACTAAAACAAGTGGTTCACATCTCCTGATCTGGCAGAATCAGAGTCACTTAGCTTCTGAAAAAGCCTTTAATACTCACGATCTTTGTTGTCAGCTTGGGTTTCTGTTGCAAAGCTTTCTTGGCTTTCGCTGCTGCAGCCTGGGCTTGGTGAATGCGTTCTGAAATATCCAAACCAAGAATGAATTATAGCTCAGGGACAGGTCAGCAGTGATTCCCAAGAATAACCCTGCTCCCCAAGCACAGTTCAACAGGACCTGACTGTATGTGTTTGGTACATAATCTGATGATAGACCTCGGTCAGGATGGGTTGGATTGTGCCAATCCGTCCCAGACAGAATCCAACTCGGCAATGACTTGCTTAATATTCTTAGCATGTGAAGACTGCGCTGAAGATTTACAGCACAATTATAGCAGCTCAAGCTGGTTCTGGAAAAAAATCTACTGTACTTGGTTGAAGAGGAGAGAGACTGGCACTAGGTCAGGTTTTAAATTTATATCTGGGCTGGCCGCCGCACAATTGCATGTCCCAACTCGCAAAGCCAAGTTATTTCAGAAATGTCTTTAATCAAAAAAAAAGTAACTACTGAAAGGCAACAATCCCAATCACTATTATCATTGGCAACCAGCTGAGATTGGCAGTATGGGGCTGGTAAGATCACTGCCTGACTTGGGTGGAACGAAGTCAACATACAAGTATGGTCATTTGTAAGGTACTGGGGAGCAGGTATTCATCAACGCTCTCCACAATGGGTGTAGTGTGGAGCAGAACAATTAGAACATCACAGTCTGAACATTAGGGAGTGGAAACCTCAAAGATCCAATCTTACTCATACAAAGCTACATCATTATCAAAAATGTTCTCAATCTTTCCTGCTGGAGCTGATCTGCAGAACTACAGTGAACTGTTCAACATTATAGCAGCTCCACTCCAGGACACAGGTCACTCCAACCTCAACGATTCAGCTGGAGTACATAGACTACACTTACACGGTCAGAGGCTAAGCTCCAAGTCACCATTGGCATGTGAAGCACCTGTGACAAAAGGCCTTACATTCCACATCCACAAAATGTCCTCTTCACCTGCCCCCACTGCATAATATTATTAGCCCTGTGGAAGAGCCTGGAATTGTGGATCACATCAGCACAGCTCCTGGCTGAGCTCTCCAGCTTCTGACTGAGGGCAGAGTTGGAGCCCTAAACAGTGCAGACTGCTGTCAGCTCACATTCACTGATTACTTTGCTCAGATGACAAGCTGCAAAGGTGACCGTGTAAACCTTCCAGAGTTCAACAAGTGAACTCCTCGGTCAGGACATTGCATGACAACTCTTTGAATTTGACTGAGTTTTATAAGAAGATAACTAAAAAGATTGTTGAAGGCAGAATGGTAAATGCTATCTCCATGGACATAACTCGGCATTTGACAAAGTCCCACATGGTAGTCTGGCCTAGAAGGATAAGGTAGGTGAGATCCAAGGCGAGCTGGTAACTGGAAGGAGAGAGTGGTGGTTGAGGAATGCTTTTCTAATTGGCAGTCTGTGAGCAGTGGTGTACCACAGGGATCAATGCTGGGACCTTTGTTGCTGGTGATATACAATAATGACTTGGACATGAATGTAGAAGGTAATGATTAGTGAGTCTATGCAAGAAACAATAACTGGTGGTATTGTGGATAGTGAGGAAAAATGTTTTATGCAGATCACAGATGAGGTAGAAAGTTGGTCAGAATATTGGTAGATGGAACTTAATCCAGAAAAATGTGAAGTGATGCATTTTGGGAAGTCAACTAGGAGTAGGATATACAGTCGGCCCTCCGTATCCACGGGTTCCGCATCCGCGGAGTCAACCAACCGCGGATCGAAAATATTCGAAAAATAATTCCAGAAAGTTCCAAAATCGGCATCGGCTGATGCCGAGGCAGCATCAGCGTTCCCAGAAGAGCTACGATGGTTGCGTCTGTACTGAACATGTACAGATATTTTTTTTCTTGTCATTTTTCCCTAAACAATACAGTATAACAACTATTTACATAGCATTTACATTGTATTAGGTATTATAAGTAATCTAGAGATCATTTAAAGTATACGGGAGGATGTGCGTAGGTTATATGCAAATACTACGCCATTTTATATAAGGGACTTGCACACCCGCGGATTTTGGTATCCGCGGGGGGTCCTGGAACCAATCCCCCGCGGATACTGAGGGACGACTGCATACACTAAATAGTAGGGTGCTAAGGAATGTTGGTGAACAGGATGAACAAGTAGTCCAAGTGCACTGTACCCAGAAAGTAGAAACACAGGTCAACAGGGTGGTGGAAAAAGGCCTAAGGCATGGTTGCCTTCATAGGTTGGGGGTGCGAAAATGAGAGTTGGAACTTACCTTGCAATTTTATAAAACACTGGTTTGGCCATACTCGGGGCAGTTGTACACATTTCTATAGTAAAGATGTGATTAAACTGAAGAGAGTACAGAGGACATTCACCACAATGCTGTCTGAATTGGAGGTCTAGTTATTGGGAGAGATTGGAGAGTCTGTTCCCTGGAGCAAAGGAGGTTGAGGATGATCTGATAGAAGTATATAAGGGTATGAGAGGCTTAAGTTTTCAAAATATTTTTCCTGCAATAGGAGTATCAAAAAGAGACAGCGTGGGTTTAAGGTGAGAGATAGGAGTTTTACAGAGGAAAGCTGATATCTGGAATGCACTGCCAGAGATGGTAGAATCAGATGCAATTTCGACATTTAAGAGGCATCTAGACAGAGCCTTAAATAGTCACATTTTAGAAAGATACAGTCCTAACACAAACATAGTTAGTGCAGATGAGCAAAGAGGTCAGCATGGACATGAAGCATTGACGGGCTCATTCCACTGCTGTACGACTTGACTCTTTTACAGAGGATATTGGTATCCAGATAGGCAAAACTCAGCAGGCCAGAAAGAAGCAAGAATAGAGAGATAGCATGGCGGTGCAGCAGTTAGTATATCATATCATAGAACATAGAGCAATACAGGAACAGGCCCTTTGGCCCACCACGTCTCTGCCAACCACAATGCCAAATGAACTAATCCCACGCATGTGGATCGTGCACACCTCCAGCGATCTGGGTTCAGTTGTGAAATCCAGTGCTGTCTGTGTGGACCTTTATTGCTGTCGCTGTGCCCACAGGGTTTCTCCGGGATGCTCTGGTTTCCTCCCACGACCCAGTGATGTGCTGACTAGCTGGTAACTCGCTACTGCAGTCCGTCCCAGGGCGGGTATCAGTGGGTGATCGGACAGTCAGGGGAAGGCAGCTGATAGGCATGTGAGAAAGAACACCTTACAGGGAAATAAGTAAGAGGATGGCATAGATGGCCCAAAGCCAGCAGTAAATACACCTATGAAAAAAATATGAAATATGGAAATATCAGCATGAAGAGAGCCCATGATCTGAAGGGAACCTGTCTGAACTAGCATCTGGGGGCATGGGCATATGCTCCTTGACCACTTGTAGGGCATGTTGTTAAGTCAATGAGAAAACAAAGCTGCTCAGAAAGGGAATCACACAGCACTTTGTACATTGCTCAGTTCATAAAAATAAATTTCCAGTATACCCAAGTTACAGAAACGTGCTGCTTTCTTTCTGGATTCACTTTGCAGCTGAGAATTAGCTAGTTGCTCAAGAGACATGAGCAAAGAACAAGGGAATTATTGATGGGATGGTTCTACCTGGACATGGCACAGGCCCTGCATCCAGGGATCCTTTGGCGCCACATGATTCTAGGACGGAGAATGGAGGCTTCAGGCAACCACTGACTTTCTTGTCCAAGGCAGCTGGAGACTATGAGCACTTATTTAATATTCCGGGCAAGCGCGGCATCTATGGGCATGAAGCCTCATAGCAGACAGGACCAGATGCTTCTGGTCATCAGTGAGGCTCTCAAAAGTGCAACCAATGAAGCAAAAACACACAGTTCCTGAAAATCTAGAATAAAGTCAGAAAATGCTAGAAATACTCAGCAGGTCAGGCAGCATCCAAGAAGAGTTCAAAAGTATGTATATGTCGCCATATACAATCTTGAGATTCATTTTCTTGCAAGCAATTACAGAAGAACAAAGAAATACAATAGAATCAATGAAAATCTACACATAAAGACTGACAAACAACCAATGTGCAAAAGAAGAAAATGCATGCAGATACAAAGATAAATAAATAACTAAAACTGAGAACATGAGAGGGGGTATTTCCTTGAAAGTGAGCCTGTAGGTTGTGAAAACAGTTCAGTGTTGAAGTGATTCCAGGAATGAGACAGCTGTAGGATAGTAATTGTTCCTGAATCTGGTGGTGTTGAACCTAAGGTAAAGTGAGGGATTGCTGTTGTGACACCATTAAATTTTATCTCCCTCCTACATGCCAATTTGTCACCACCTTTGACTTGGCCAACAATAGTGGTGTTGTCAGCAACCTTAAATATGGCATTAGAGCTGTACAGCAAGTACAGCAAAGCACACAGCTTTGTGGTGCACCCCTGCTGAGAGAAAAAGAATCAATATTTCAGGGCAAGGAACCTTATCAGTCATTGACCTGAAACATTGAACTGTTTCTCTTTCCACAGATGTTAACTGGCATTTCCAATATTTTCTGTTTTTGTCCCGGTATAGACTTGAAAAATGGAGAAGACGGATTAAAATAAGGAGTCATGCTACAAATGTGAAATAAAATAGTAAGCAGAGTTTGTCTAAATATTTAAAATATTTGGAGGAAATGCATTTACAGATGTTTTAAAACAGGGAGGTGTAGTTATGAGGTCCACATTGGTACAGTATAAAACCATCTACTGAGAGGGCATAGCAACCAGTGGTGGAGTCCAGGAGAGCTGAGGCAGAACTTTGCTACTTGAGAAAAAAACTGGTCCAGTCATTATTTAAACAGATTCAGGAAAAGATGGAGTATCTTATATTACTATTGGGCTTCTCTGGTTATTCTTTTCTGTGTCCAACACGAAAACAGTTTATCACAGTCTTTGTTCCTTTGGAATTTAGTTAAGTACCTGGGACAGCAGGTTCAAGTTACCCTAAATCTACTGACTGTTTCTGAGTTTCTAACAGATTCTGAGGATGAGTCAACTTGTTGGTTCACATAATTCTGTCACAGACAGAGGCACTAAACAGATTATACACAGAAAATCAGGGCAGCAGAAAGAAGATTGACCAGTTAATGAAGATCATCCAAAACAGCAAGTAACAAAAGCAGTAACCAGGTAAATAGTCAACTGCTGTAGCTGAGCTCCCTCACATAGTTATTTATTGCAATACTTTTGAATAAAAGCTGTCATTAAAAAGAGCCGTCCTCTGACTTAAAATGATCAGTTTCTTCTAACAATTACGCTGTATTCTATTAAGCAACCTGTCTTACCATCAGTGATTTTTTTGCAGCTTGCTGAAAGCAGTCACTCTCTCGAGTGCCAAATTCCTTGCCCCACCCTGTCTAAGGTTCATATTTCTACTTTGGCACCTCTCCCAAATCCATCCTCGTCTTGCTCAAATCATCTGTGATTATGACCTTCCCATCTTGTGAGCAGAATGGAGACCAGTGATTAGTGGTTTACCACAGGGGTCGGTGTTGGGACCCTTGTCATTTGTTAAGTGTTAAATGATTTGGATGTAAATGCACCAGGCTTAACACAGAACATAACAGCACAGTACAGGCCCTTCAGCTGTGCTAAGCTTTTAACCTACTCTAAGGTCAACCTAACCCTTCTCTCCCATATAGCCTTCCATTTTTCTATCATCCATGTGCCAATCTACCTTAATCAACAAGTTTGCAGTTGACATGAAATTAGGAGTGTTGTTGATAGTGAAGAAGGTATTGTGATCTTGAATGCCTTCATTAGGGCAGTGGATATAGGAGTTGGGACATTATGTTGCAATTGCATAAGCTGTTAGTGAGGCTGCATTTGGAGTACTGCATATAGCTTTGGTCACCCTATTAGAGAAAAGACATGATTAAGCTAGAAAGAGTGCAGAAAAGATTTTCAAGGTTAAATGAGATTTACGAGGCACAGTGAAGTCTGTTCATCACCAAAGGCAGAGTCATCATAATCAGTATAATTAGAGTAACCTCACCAAACTCCTCTTCACTCCGGTTCCGGTGCAGGTAGATCCATAACTTCCGCCCAATATCATATTTCACACATGGATCCTTCTCATAATGTAGCCTGTCCAACGCTCCACTCACAACGGTATTAATCTAAAAGACAATAGTTGGTTACATGAAGGGAGGAATTTTCAGAAACAATCTTATGAAAGATTGTCCAAAAAATTACATTTATCTCATTTGGGCTTCCCTTCTGAGGAAATCTGCCACCTTTAACAAATCAGGCAGGTACTTAGTTAAGTGACTAACTGAAATAACTCAGCAAACCACTCAGTGGAAATAGAATAAAACTCACTGACCACCAAGTATCAATCAATAGCACCAAATTCAGACCCAGCAAAGTCCTCTGGTGTCTAAACTGGGAGGGCTATCCACAGACCTGTCAAGCTTGACATAGTGGTATTCACAACTAATACACAATATGTCAGGCATCTTCATCACAATTCCTGGATATGCCACTTCACTGTAAGAGCAGATCCACAATAGGGGATAGCAACACACACAATATACTGGAGGAACTCAGCAGGCCAAGCAGCATCTATGGAAAAGAGTACAGTCAATGCTTTGGGCTGAAACCGTTCGACAGTCCTCCTAAGTCCTTCTGCACCTCTGATGTTTGAACCTTCTTCCCATTTTGAAAATAGCCCACACTATTGCTCCTTTTACCAAAATGCATTATCGTACATTTTCCAACACCGTATTCCATCTGCCGCTTTTTCGCTCATTCTTCCAATTTGTCTAAGTCCTGCTGCAATTGTATTGCTTCCTCAGCACTACCTACCCCTCCATCTACCTTCACATCATCTGCAAACTTTGCCACAAAGCCATCAATTCCATTATCCAAATCATTGACAAACAATATGAAAAGCAGCGGTCCCAATATTGACCCGAGGGACACCACTAGTCACCAGCAGCCAACCAGAAAAGGCCCCTTTTATTCCCACTCACTACCTCCTGCCTGTCAGCCATTCCTCTATCCATGCCAATATCTTTCCTGTAACACCATAGGATTTTATCTGGTTAAGCAGCCTCATGTGTGGCACCTTATCAAATGCCTTCTGAAAATCCAAGTAAATGACATCCACTGCCTCTCCTTTGTCCACCCTGCTTGTTACTTCCTCAAAGAACTCTAACAGATTTATCAGGCAAGATTTCCCAACCACTGAGGTTTTGCTAACTGACCTGTAATTTCCTTTCTTTTGCCTTTCTCCCTTCTTAAAGAGTGGAGTGATATTTGCAATCTTCTAGTCCAACTGGACCATGCCAGAATCAAGTGATTCTTGAAAGATCATGACCTATGCATCGGTTATCTCTTCAGCAACCTCTCTCAGTCAGGACTCTGGGATGTAGTCCATTCAGTCCAGGTGACTTATCCACCTTCAGACCTTTGAGTTTGCCTAGCACTTTTTCCGTTGTAATGGCAATGGCACTCACTCCTGCTCCCTGACACTGACAGTCCTCTGGAACACTGCTAGTTTCTTCCACGGTGAAGACTAATGCAAAGTATCCATTAAGTTCATCTGCCATTTCTTTGTCCCCCATTACGACCTCAGCAGCATTAATTTCCAGTGATCCAATATCAACTCTCACCTCCTTTTTACTCCGTATATAACTGAAAAAAGCTTTTAGTATACTGCTTTATATTATTGGCTAGTTTGCCCTCATATTTCATCTTTTCCCTTCTTACAGGTTTTTTTTAGTTGCCTTTTGTTGGATTTTAAAAGCTTCTCAATCATCCAATTTCCCACTCACTTTTGCTACCTTATATGCCCTTTCCTTGGCTTTTATGCAGTCCTTAACTTCCCTTTCAGCCACAGTTGCCTGCCCCTGCCATTTGAGAACTACTCCTTCACTGGGACAAATCTATTGTGTGCCTTGTGAACTATTCCCAGAAACTCCAACCACCTCTGCTCTGCGGTGATCTCCGCCAGTATCCTCCTCCAGTCCTTCATTGCACTGGGTCAAAATTATGGAACTTCAAAATAACAGCACTGTGGGAGCCCTTTCATCAGGGCTGTAGCTGTTCAATTCCAGCTTCTCAAGAGTGCTTGGAGATAGACAATAAACACTGGCCTTGCCTGCAGCACATGCATTCCAAAAATGCATTTAAAAAATCTTCTTTATCATCCTGTGTATGACCAAAGCCCTCCCTTACAGTGGATACCACCGGAAACTTTCCCTGGCTGTGGACATCCATCACTGGCCTTTTTCATTGTGTGTATGACTGCAGGTCTGTCGTCACTCTGTTCACAAAGCTCTGGTCCACAGGGTGAATGATTACAAACAGTGTGGAAGGGCACATAAAGGCCCCTTCCCTAGTGGGTACAAGATCATCCTTTCACATAATCACAGACCCTCCTTCACTGCACGCTCAGTCAAAGCCCTTCCCTCTCCGCCATAGTCCTCCCTAATTATCACACATCACCATGGACCCTCCCTCACTATCACAAACCCTCCCACACAAAGGGCTTTTGAGTGGGTAAGCAGATAAACAAAAGAATATACAAGTCCTTTGCATGTTTGCACTGTAAATAGTGCTGCCCAAATGAAAAATGCAGTGGGGAGGGGTTGGGCCCCAGCGAATCACAATGATTGGAGCAACGAAAAGAACTATAGTAGATATTATTCAAAAACTGTAGCAGAAACACTGCTGAGCTTAAAAGGTGAAAACTGTCAAAGACTCAGTGATCTGCAGGCTAGAGTTACCAAAGAAGTGATTTTGGAGACAATGGATTCTGGTGGTGGATGGGTGGATATTGGATAGAGTATACTGGAAGTGTGTCTGCAGTGTGGAGGTTTGTTAATGTAACCCCACAAGGGGGGAGGGGGAGAGGGAGAAGGGGGAAAAAAAGAAAATGGTGATCTGTTCACCTAACTGCTTTGATGGGGTAACAATGGAATCCATAATGAAGGAGGTTATAACAGGGCGTCTTGAAGATAAATTTTAGGGGTCAGAATCAGGTTTATTATGAGTGACAAATCTCATGAAACCTGCTGTTTTGTGGCAGCAGTATAAGACATAAAAATGAAGAAATAAACAGTGTAAATGAGGAACAGAGAGGACTGAGCAGAGTCAACATGGAGCTGTGAAAGTATAACCATTTTTGGGTAAACTGCTAGAGGTTTTTTTTTTAAGAATGTGACAAGTAGAATAGAGGGAAACAGTGGGTCTGGTGTATATAGATTATTGGAAGATACTTAAAAAGATACAACTCAGGAGATTGTCACAAGTGGAGAGCACATGAAACTGGTGATAATGCCCTGACAGGCTAAGAAATGATCATCAAACAAAAAGCAAAGAGTGTGGAATCAGAGTGTACAGTAGATCAGCAACTGGGCCAAGGGAACCAAATGTCACATTTCCTCCTTTTCCAATAATACTAAACTAGATGGGACTGTGAATACGGAGGAGGATGTAAAGAGGCTTCAGTGGAATATGTTCAAGCTGAATGAGTGGGTAAGAACAAGACAGGTATATCCACTTAATACAGGTATGATGGGATTGCTGTATGGTGAGAGATTGAGTAGACTGGTACTGAATGTGCTATATCCTCTGAAACTATTTAAATTCCTAACTCGAGCAACATGAATGGTTCCTTTCCCAGTTTCTCAGCTGTTCTTCTTCTCCTTACCTGGGCATTGGTGACCTCAGGAGCCAGAAACTGAGAGTCCTTGAGCAACTCACAGATCTCCGCACGCGTCCCTTCTCCATTTGGAAGACGAGCGGCTGCATCTCGCACTGTGGGAGAGGAATTTCCACATTGCTCAGAACATTAAGCATTCCTATTTAGGACATTTCAGAAGTTGCAGAACAAAAGAGATGTGCTGCAGACTGTGCATGGTAGACATACCCTGTCCTGACTAAAAAAAATGGATAAATTTATAGATTAATTGAATTATACAGCATAGAAACAGGCCCTTTGGCGCCACCTATCCATGTTTACAAAGATGCACTAATCCCATTTACCTGTATTTGGCCCATAGACCTCTAAGTCTTTTCTACCCATTAACCTCTCCGAATGTTGCAATTGTACAACCTCTGCCACTTCTTCTGGTAGTTCTTTCCACATATCCACTTCATTCTATAGAAAAATGTGCCTTTTAGGTCCCTTTAAATCTTTTTTCCCCTCTTACCTTAAAACTATGCCCTCTGCTTTTAGACCTTGAGAAAAAGATTGTGACTATCTCCCTTATCTGTTGTCCTCACAATTTTATAAACCTTCATAAGGCCACTCTTCAATCTCCTTTGGTTCAGGAAAAATAGTCCAACTCTGCACAGTCTCTCCTTATAACTTAAGCCTTCCAGTCCCAGTAACATTTCAGGGAATCCTTCTTGCACCCTTTCTGATTTAATCACATACTTGCTATAGTACATCGATCAGAACTTCACACAATTCCCAGTGCAGCAATGATATTTACAACTGTAATTTGCCATCCCTGCTCCTCCACTTAATGCCTCGACTGATGAAGGCAAACACATGATTCACTACCTTTTCTACTCCATCTACCTGCTATATACTTAGCAACACAAATAAAAATGCTGGAGGAATTCAGCAGGTCAGGCAGTATCTATGGAAAAGAAGAAACAGTCGATGTTTCAGGCTGAGACCTTCTTCAGGACTGGTGTACTTACATCCCAATGTCTTTCATTTCACAACTCCACCCAGGATCCTGTGAATGTCCTGGCGTGATTTAACTTCCCAAACAGCAACTCTTCACTTGACCGAGTTAACTTCCATCTGGCATTCCTTTGCCTGCTTCCCCAATTGATCTAGATACTGTCATAACTGTCAATAACCTTCTTCACTGTCCACTACACCACAAATTTTAATGTCATCTGCAAACTTACAAATCGCACCAGCTCCATTCTCATCCAAATCATTAATATACATGCAGTGGCCACTTTATTAGGCACAGGAGTGGAACCCAATGTGGTCTTTTTTGATGAAGCCCATCCATAAGACCATAAAATATAGGGGCAGAATTAGGCCATTTGGCCCATCGTGGCTGATCCATTTTTCCTCTCAGCCCCAATCTCCTGCCTTGCCCCCAATATCCGTTCATGCCCTGACCAATCAAGAATTTATCAACTTCTACTTTAAAGACTTGGCCTCCACAGCTGCCTGTGGCAACAAATTCCACAGATTCACTACTCTCTGGCTAGAGAAATTCCTCGTCTCTGTTCTAAAAGGATTCCCCTCTATTCTGAGGCTGTATCCTCCGGTCTGATACTCTCCCATCATAAGAAACATCCTCTGCACATCCACTCTATCAAGGCCTTTCACATTCGATAGGTTTCAATGAGGTCACCCCTCATTCTTCTGAATTCTAGTGAATACAGGCCCAGAGCTATCAAACGCTCTTCTTAAGGCTGTTAAATCCTGGAATCATTTTCATGAACCTCTTTTGTACCCTCTCCAGTTTCAGCACATCCTTTCTAAGATAGGGGCCCAAAACTGCTCATAATACACCAGGTGAGGCTTCGCCAGTGCTTTATAAAGTCTCAGCATTACATCCTTGCCTTTATATTCTAGTCCTCTTGAAATGAATGCTAATATCACATTTCCCTTCCTCACCATAGACTTAACCTGAAAATTAACCTTTGGAGAATCATGCATGAGGACTCCCAAGTCCCTCTGCGCCTCAGTTTTTTCAATGTTCTCTCCATTTAGAAAATAGTCAACACTTTAATTTCTTCTACCAAAGTGCATGACCATACACTTCCTGACACTGTATTCCATCTGCCACTTCTTTGCTCATTCTCCTAAGTCCTTCTGTAGCCTATTACCTGAAAACTACCTGCCCCTCCACCTATCTTCGTATCATCTGCAAACTTTGAAACAAAGCCATCAATTCCATCATCCAAGTCACTGACATATAATGTAAAAAGAATCAGTCCCAACACAGACTCCTGTGGAACACCACTAGTCACCAGCAGCCAACCAGAAAAAGCTTTCTTCATTCCCACTCTTTGCCTCCTGCCAATTAGCCACTGCTTTATCCATGCTAGAAGCTTTACTGGAATACCATGGGTTTCTAGATTGTTAAGCAGCCTCATGTGTGCCATCCTGTCAAAGGCCATCTGAAAATCCAAGTACACAACATCCACTGATTCTCCTTTGTCGATTCCGCTTGTTGCTTCTTCAAAGAATTCCAACAGATTTGCAAGGCAAAGTTTTTCTCTCGAGGAAACTATGCTGACTGCAGCCTATTTTATCATGTGCTTCCAAGTCCCTCGAAACCACACCCTTAACAATCGACCCTAACATCTTCCCATCCACTGAGGTCAGACTAACTGGCCTATAATTTCCTCACTTCTGGCTCTCTCCCTTCTTGAAGAGTGGATTGACATTTGCAATTTTCCAGTCTTCTGGAACCATTTCAGAATCTAGTGATCCTTGAAGTATCATTACTAATGCCTCCACAATCTCTTCAGCCACCTCTTTCAGAACCCTGGGGTGTAGACCATCTGGTCCAGGTGACTTATCTACCTTCAGATCTTTCAGTTTCCCCAAGAACCTTCTCTCTTCACACATTTCATGACCCCTGACACCTGGAACTTCAGCATACTGCTAGTGTCTTCCAGAGTGAAGACTGCTGCAAAGTACTTATTCAGTTTGTCTGCCATTTCGCTATCTCCCATTACTACCTCTCCAGCAACGTTTTCCAGCAGTCCTATCTCTTTTACTCTTTTATACTCTCTCGCCTCTCTTTTACACTTTATGTATCCAAAGAAACTTTTGTTATCCTCTTTAATATTATTGGCTAGCTTACTTTCATATTCCATCTTTACCTTCTTAATGACTTTTTTTAGTTGCCTTCTGTTGGCCTAATCTTCTAACTTCCTACTAATTTTTGCTCTGGTTATATGCCCTCTCTTTGGCCTTTATGTTGACTTTGACTTACCTTGTTAGCCATGGTTGTGTCATCTTGTCTTTAGAATACTTCTTCTATTTTGGGATGTATATATCCTGTGCCTTCCGAATTGCTTCCAGTAATTCCAGCCATTGCTGCTCTGCCATCATCCCTACCAGCGTTCTTTTCCAATCTCATGCCTCTGTAATTCCCTTTACTCCACCGTAATACTGATACATCTGACTTTAGCTTCTCCTTCTCAAATTTCAGGGTGAATTCAATCATATTGTGATCACTTTCCCCTAAGGCTTCTCTACTTTAAGCTCTCTAATCAATTCCAGTTCATTGCACAACACCCAATCCAGAATAGCCGATTCCCTAGTGGGCTCAACCACGAGCTGCTCTAAAAAACATCTCGTAGGCATTTTAGAAATTCCTCTTCTGGAATCCAGTTCCAACCTGATTTTCTCAAGCTACCTGCATATTGAAAACACCCATGACTATTGTAACATTGTCCTTTTGGCATGCATTTTCTATCTCCCGTTGTAACTTGTAGACCACATCCTTACTACTATTTAGGGGTCTGTATATAACTCACACCAGGGTCTTCTTACCCTTGCAATTCCTTAGCTCAATCCCCAATGATTCAACATCTTCCAGCCCTATGTCACCTCTTTCTAATGATTTACTTTCATTTTTTTTACCAACAGAGCCACCCCACCTCCTCTGCCTTCCTGCCCATCGTTTCAATACAATGTGTATCCTTTGACATTAAGCTCCCAGCTATAATCTTCTTTCAGCCATGACTCCGTGATGCCTACAACATCTTACTTACCAATCTGAAACTGTGTTACAAGTTCATCAACCTTACTCTGTAAACTGCGCAAATTCAAATAGAACACCTTTAGTCCTGTATTCACCCTTTTCGATTTTGTTCCCCTTTTACACTGCAACTCATCCCATTGACTGCAATTTTTGCCCTATCATCAGCCTCTCCTTGCTAGGAGTCTCACTACACGTTGCCTCTGTTTGTAATCCAACTATCTCACCTTCTGCACTACCACTCCGTTTCCCATCCCCCTGCCCAATTAGATTAAGCCCTCCCAAACAACTCTAGCCAATCTGCCCGCAAGGATATTGGACCCCCTTGGATTCAGGTGTAATCCATCTCTTTTGTACAGATCATACCTTCCCCAGAAGGAATCCCAATGATCCATAAATCAGAATCCCTGCCCCCTGCACCAGTTCCTCAACCACGCATTCACCTCCCAAACGACCATTCTTACCCTCACTGGCACGTGACACAGGCAGCAATCCAGAGATTACTATCCTGGAGACCTGCTTCTCAAGCAACACACATAAAAGTTGCCGGTGAACGCAGTAGGCCAGGCAGTATCTCTAGGAAGAGGTACAGTCGACGTTTCGGGCCGAAACCCTTCGTTAGGACTAACTGAAGAAAGAGCTAGTAAGAGATTTGAAAGTGGGAGGGGGAGGGGGAGATCCAAAATGATAGGAGAAGACAGGAGGGGGAGGGATGGAGCCAAGAGCTGGACAGGTGATTGGCAAAAGGGATATGAGAGGATCATGGGACGGGGGGGGGGATCCCAGAGGATGGGCAAGGAGTATAGTGAGAGGGACAGAGGGAGAAAAAGGAGAGAGAGAGAGAGAGAAAGAATATATATATATAAATAAAAAAATAAATAACGGATGGGGTACGAGGGGGAGGTGGGTTATTAATGGAAGTTAGAGAGTCAATGTCATGCCATCAGGTTGGAGGCTACCCAGACGGAATATAAGGTGATGTTCCTCCAACCTGAGAGTGGCTTCATCTTTACAGTAGAGGAGGCTGTGGATAGACATATCAGAATGGGAATGGGATGTGGAATTAAAATGTGTGGCCACTGGGAGATTCTGCTTTCTCTGGCGGACAGAGCGTAGGTGTTCAGTGAAGTGATCTCCCAGTCTGCGTCAGGTCTTGCCAATATATAAAAGGCTGCATCGGGAGCACCGGACGCAGTACATCACCCCAGCCGACTCACAGATGAAGTGTCGCCTCACCTGGAAGGACTGTCTGGGGCCCTGAATGGTGGTAAGGGAGGAAGTGTAAGGGCATGTGTAGCACTTGTTCCGCTTACACGGATAAGTGCCAGGAGGGAGATCGGTGGGGAGGGATGGGGGGGACGAATGGACAAGGGAGTCGCGTCGCGTAGGGAGCGATCCCTGCGGAAAGCGACGGGGGGAGGGGGAGGGAAAAATGTGCTTAGTGGTGGGATCCCATTGCAGGTGGCGGAAGTTACGGAGAATTATATGTTGGACCCGAAGGCTGGTGGGGTGGTAGGTGAGGACCAGGGGAACCCTATTCGTAGTCGGGTGGCAGGAGGATGGGGTGAGAGCAGACATGTGTGAAACGGGAGAGACACGTTTGAGAGCAGAGTTGATGGTGGAGGAAGGGAAGCCCCTTTCTTTAAAAAAGGAGGACATCTCCCTCATCCTGGAATGAAAAGCCTCATCCTGAGAGCAGATGCAGTGGAGACGGAGGAATTGCGAGAAGGGTATGGCATTTTTGCAAGAGACAGGGTGAGAAGAGGAATAGTCCAGATAGCTGTGAGAGTCAGTAGGCTTGTAGTAGACATCAGTAGATAAGCTGTCTCCAGAGACAGAGACAGAAAGATCTAGAAAGGGAAGGGAGGTGTCGGAAATGGACCAGGTAAACTTGAGGGCAGGGTGAAAGTTGGAGGCAAAGTTAATGAAGTCAAGAAACTCAGCATGCGTGCAGGAAGCAGCGCCAATGCAGTCGTCGATGTAGCGAAGGAAAAGTGGGGGACAGATACCAGTATAGGTTTGGAACATGGATTGTTCCACAAAGCCAAAAAAGGCAGGCATAGTTGGGACCCATATGGGTGCCCATGGCTACACCTTTAGTTTGGAGGAAGTGGGAGGAGCCAAAGGAGAAATTATTAAGAGTAAGGACCAATTCCGCTAGACGGAGCAGAGTGGTGGTAGAGGGGAACTGGTTAGGTCTAGAATCCAAAAAGAAGCAGAGAGCTTTGAGACCTTCCTGGTGGGGGATTGAAGTATATAGGGACTAGACATCCATGGTGAAAATAAAGTGGTGGGTGCCAGGGAACTTAAAATCATCAAAAAATTTCAAAGTGTGAGAAGTGTCACAAACATAGCTAGGAAGGGATTGAACAAGGGGAGATTAAATCAGTGTCGAGGTATGCAGAAATGAGTTTGGTGGGGCAGGAGCAAGCTGAGACAATGGGTCTACCTGGACAGGCAGATTTGTGGATCTTAGGTAAGAGGTAGTAATGGGAAGTAATATATATTCTTTCTCTCTCTCTCTCCTTTTTCTCCCTCTGTCCCCCTCACTATACTCCTTGCCCACCCTCTGGGCTTCCCCCCTCCCCCTTTTCTTTCTCCCTAGGCCTCCCGTCCCATGATCCTCTCATATCCCTTTTGCCAATCACCTGTCCAGCTCTTAGCTCCATCCCTCCCCCTCCTGTCTTCTCCTATCATTTTGGATCTCCCCCTCCCCCTTTCAAATCTCTTACTATCTCTTCTTTCAGTTAGTCCTGACGAAGGGTCTCGGCCCAAAATGTCGACTGTACCTCTTCCTAGAGATGCTGCCTGGTCTGCTGCGTTCACCAGCAACTTTGTTGTGTGTTGCCAGAAATTCCAGCATCTGCAGATTTCCTCGCGTTTGCGGGCCTGCTTCTCAGCTTTCTACCTGGCTCCCTAAAATCTCTCTTCAGGGTTTGCCCTGTTATGCATTCAAAAATGATCTTCTGCACACCAACAGTTGTAACACATGGTTATTTGAGTTACTGTTGCCTTCTTGTCAGCTTCAACAAGTCTGGCTCTTGAATTTTACTATCTACGTGTGCTGCACTTTCTCTGTAAATGTAACACTACATTCTGCATTCTGTTATTGCTTTTCCTTTGCATTGCCTTGATGTACTTATCGTATGTATCACAATAACTCAGTACACATAACAATAATAAACCAATTACCATCTTCAAGCCTCAGCTGTGGCAGTGTGTTTGTGTCCTTGAGCAAGGCACTTAATCACACATTGCTCTAGTGTCTGTGCAAGGAGTGGCGCCCCACACAGACTTCCAATCTGCGCCTTGTAAGGCATGAAAATGCCCGATGCAGGCCTCTCATGGTCTGAGTCGACATTCCCTCCCTACCATCTTCCAGTCTTCAGCTATTTCACCAGCAGCTGCAAAAATACACATATTTCCTCCCTTGTTTCCCATATTGGCCTTGGATATACCTGATCAGGACTCTGGGATTTATCTAACTTTATGTGCTTCAAGATCACCAACATATCTTACTTTGTAACGTTAATATGCTGCTCTCTTCCCTGAACTCATTAGCTTCTATATCCTTCTCCACACCAAATACAGACAGGAAGTGTTCAGTGAAGACCCCGCCTCACTCTCATGGCTCCACATGTAGATTACCACACTGATCCTTACTCTCTCCCTCAGGAAATGTGATGTTATTTCCACAATCATAGTGACTCAAATGAGAACCTGATCACCACCAAACGAAGTGCAAGGAACTACATCTACTGTGAATGTGGAGATCCCTCAGCATTTTACATGGGAGGATAAGTTGGTGAGAGACTCTGTCACAATCAGAGATTCCCATAAAACGTCTCTTCTCACAGCTGAACATACATCTACTATTCACTTCATACGTAGTCAGTTTTCTTCAGATCTGTAGCAAAATCCCCCTTTAACTCTGAACATTACCATCAATCCCACAATACCCCAACTCCACAGAGTACACTCTCCTCTGAGAAAGTTTGCCTTTTCCTTTATCCGTTCCCTGGCACAAGAAAGCAACTACAGAAGATGGTAAAGGCACTCAACCACACCGGAGTTTTGTATCTTGCTCAGCTTTGCAAGAGTAAACTCAGACTCTGGTCAAAATGGTGTATTCCCACACTAAAATTCCAAAGCCAGGATGGTGCAGCAAACTAGAGGTTGACTTTTACTCTTAAATATTTCTAACATTTCCCTCCATTCTAAATGGAGCTACTAAAAGCTTTTTTAAGTATATAAAAGGTAAAAGAGAGTCGAGGGTAGATATAGGACCAATACAAAATGACGCTGGAGATATTGTAATGAGAGATGCAGAGATGGTAGAGGAACTGAATGTGTATTTTGCATCAGTTTTCACAGTGGAAGACGTCTGCAGTATACCGAACATTCAAGAGTGTCAGGGAAGTGAAGTTTGTGCATTGAAAATTACGACTGAGAAGGTGCTCAGGAAGCTTAATGGTCTGAGGGTGGATAAATCACCTGGACCTGATGGAATGCACCCTCAGGTTCTGAAGGAAGTAGCTGGAGAGATTGCGGAAGCATTAACGATGATCTTTCAAGAATCGATAGATTCTGGCATTGTACCGGATGACTGGAAAATTGTAAATGTTACTCTGCTATTTAAGAAGGGTGGGAGGCAGCAGAAGGAAACTACAGACCTGTGGATGGGATGCTGTTGGAATCGATTGTTAGGGATGAGATTATGGAGTACCTAGAGGCACATGACAAGATAGACCAAAGCCAGCATGGTTTCCTGAAAGGACAATCCACTAACTTCTGCAATTTTTTGAGGAATTACAAGCAGGGTAGACAAAGGAGATGCAGTAGAGGTGGTGTACTTGGATTTTCAGAAGGCCTTTCACAAGGTGCCACACATGAGGCTGCTTAGCAGGAAAAGAGCCCATGGAGTTATAGGGAATTTACTAGCGTGGGTGGAGCATTGACTGGTCGGCAGAAAACAGAGAGTGAGAATAAAGGGATCCTTTTATGGCTGGCTGCCGGTTACCACAGGAGTTCCACAGAGGTCAGTGTTGGGACCGCTGCTTTTTACGAGGTATGTCAATGATTTAGATTACAGCATTAATGGATTTGTGGCTAAATTTGCCAATGATACAAAGGTAGCTGGAGGAATGGGTAGTGTTGAGGAAACAGAGAGCCTGCAGAGAGACTTAGATAGTTTAGGGGAATGGGCAAAGAAGTGGCAAATGAAATAAAATGTTGGAAAGTGTATGGTCATGCACTTTGGTGGAAGAAATAAATGGGCAGACTATTATTTAGATGGGGAGAGAATTCAAAATGCAGAAATGCAAATGGACTTGGGAGTCCTTGTGCAAGATACCCTAAAGGTTAACCTCCAGGTTGAGTTGGTTGTGAAGAAGGCGAATGTAATGTTGGCATTCATTTCTAGAGGTATAGAATATAACAGCAGGGATGTGATGTTGAGGCTCTATAAGGCACTCATGAGACCACACTTGGAGTATTGTGTGCAGTTTCGGGCTGCTTATTTTAGAAAGGATATACTGACATTGGACAGGGTTCAGAGAAGATTCACGAGAATGATTGCAGGAATGAGGGGGTTACCGCAGTGGTCCCCAACCACCAGGCCGCAAAGCATGTGCTACCGGGCCGCGAGAAAACAATATGATTTGACGATATGAGTCAGCTGCACATTTCCTCATTCCCTGTCATGCACTGTTGAACTTGAAATAACCTACCAAACACCACATAAAACCTAAAATAACACTAACATATAGTAAAAGCAGGTATGATATGATAAATACACAGCCTATATAAAGTAGAAATAATGTATGTACAGTGTAGTTTCACTTAACAGAATTGGGAAGATTAAGCCAAAACCGATTTGCAGGAAAAAATCAGCTCGTACACGCATGCGCATGTCACATATGCGCACACAGGTGCATGCGCAAGGCTTCATGGTCATGGTTGTCTTTCTCGAAGCAAACACAATTGTCCCGTGTTTGACTGCTACTTTTGTTCCTTATTTGGGAGTGAGAAAGTTGGCAACCCTACTTGAACACCGCACTCCCACGCGCCCCCCCCCACCCCCGGGTCGGCCGGTCCGTAAGAATATTGTTAATATTAAACCGCTTTGCGGTGCAAAAAAGGTTGGGGACCCCCGGGGTTACCGTATGAGGAATGTCTGGCAGCTCTTGGGCTGTATTTCCTGGAGTTCAGGATAATGAAGAGGGATCTCATAGAAACATTCCGAATGTTAAAAGGCCTGAACGGATTAGGTATGGCAAAGTTATTTCCCATGGTAGGGGATTCTAGGACAAGAGGGCACGTTTTCAGGATTGAAGGATGTCTTTTTAGAACTGAGATGTGGAAAAATTACTTTAGTCAGAGGGTGGTAAATCTGTGGAATTTGTTGCCACGAGCGGCTGTGGAGGCCAAGTCACTGAGTGTATTTAAGGCAGAGATAGATAGGTTCTTTATTAGCCAGAGTATCAAAGGGAGGGTGGTAAATCTGTGGAATTTGTTGCCACGAGCGGCTGTGGAGGCCAACTCATTGTGTGAATGTAAGGCAGAGATAGATAGGTTCTTGATTAGCCAGGGCATCAAAGGGTATGGGGTGAAAGCAGGGGAGTGGGGATGACTGGAAGAATTGGATCAGCCCATGATTGAATGGAGAAGACTCGATGGGCTGAACGGCCTACTTCTGCGACTATATCTTTTGATCTTATTAAATTTACTTTGCATTTAGACAAAATTCATTTCAAAAAACATTAGAAACATTGCTTTTTCCACACAATTTTATCGACCTGATCCTTTTCTGCCTCATCTCCAGTTTCAAAGTCTAGTGTTAGAATCTCACCCAATGACAGGATGGTGACGTAGGCTGGCCTGTCTGATCGCAGCAGTGAATGTTCTCGTGCCTTATTGAGTGAAGGGTCCTTATCAAACACTCCTTTCACAGGGCCTACAACCGAGTCAAAACCATGCATACGAAAGGTGAAGGCCTTGTGGGGCTGGCTGTATCGTTGGCGCTCCTGTGGAAAAAGAATAAATCATCAACTGAGTTCTGTTATAGAGACTGAGCTCAGGATCCACATTCTGGGTTTACTAGTCAACTGAAGGCTAAGCGAAGCTGACAGCAATGATCAGAGATCACAAGGACACTTTTTCTTATTTAATTATGGGATGTATTGAAAACATAAAAATATTGTCCATTCATTGCCCCTAAACTAAAGAAGCAAATCAGAGCCAATTGCATCAGAGGAAACATGGCTCAGACTGGGAAAGGAGGAAATACTAGAGAGGATGATCCTGGTGCGGTACATCAGGTAGCTGAGGGAGGTTGTAGGAGGGTGTCATGGGCTTCCAATACTTCCATAATGCAAGAGTGCTACTAGAAAACTAAAGATGGCAAAAGGAACACACATGTTAAAAAAAGGTGAGGCCACATGAAGGTCAATGGAATTAAAAGGACAGTGTCAGCATGGATGAGGAATTATCTTAAAGGAAGAAAGCAGAGAACTGTGATAAATAGACAATGACAGACAGTGGTGCTCCCTCGTGATCACGGGGTCAGAGTCATACAGAGCAGGAACAGATAGATACATAGATTTGTATTTGCGACATGTACATTGAAACATACAGTGAACAAGTCCTTCAGTCCACCATGTCCATGACGACCACGCCTGCACTAACCCCACTTGTCACTATTAGATCTGTACCTTCTCTGCCTTGCCTATGTAAGTATCCGTCTAAATGCCTCTCAAACAATGCAACATGATGCTGAGATTATTTACATGGGTTCTGAATAAAATTTAAATATTTGTAGGCACTATGATAAACGTTGAAAAGAATAGGTGCAAATGCAATATACAGGGTTCCAGAATGGACTGACAGGAGAATGTGCTGTACAGCAAAGTATGAAGTGCTGGACTTCGGCAGAAAGAGTGAGTGATAATGTCACTCTGGAGGATATTTATTACTGATTGACATACAGCACAGGATATACCCTTCTTGCTCTTCAAAATGCAAGCAACCCCCAATTCAACCCTAACCTAATCACAGGACAGTTTACAATGACGAATTAACCTACCAACTGGTAGGTCTTTGGACTGTGGGAGGAAATCCACATGGTCACGAGGAGAATGGACAAACTCCTTACAGACAGCAGTAGGAATTGGTTGCTGGTACTGTAAAGTGTTGTGTTAACCACTACATTACCGTGTGTATGCAGCAACACAGGGATCTGGAGTCATGCACATAAGTCCTTGAATTGGCACATTATGAGAGACTGGGCAGGACAGTATATAGGATTCAGGGATTCAAAAATAGAGACAGAATACACACACATGTAGTTTCTGTTGAGCCCATTTATAAAACATTTTGTTGGTCTTGATTCTGACAGTGAGGACAGAAGGCATCATAGACTAATGACATATGGAGAGGCACCCTTACCTGTTCCTGAAACACGCGCTTTTCATCTCCAGTGCTGGGTCTCACAACGTAGTCTGTCCGTCTATAATTAAACAAAAAACAAAATCACTAACCCAAAATGCCTTGTGGCTACAACAGCACCCCAGATCTATGGCCACACAGAGAACATGAAGAGTGTCTGCTCCATCTCTCCTCTGCTACCTGAATTATAATAATTCTCTAGCACTGTGATGTGTGGAGAATCCACCTCTAACAAATGGAATAAGCTGAGGGGAAGGGGTGCCCTGCTGGTTTGAACCATATGCAGATAACACAGATATCTACCCTCAACCTACCCAATTACTTGGGGTGTGAGAAAGGCAAAAGTGATGCCAATACAATAAAACTTTGATAATCTGCTACACAACTGTTGGAAAATCATAACAATTTGGCAACTGGTTCACTAGGTACTGTTTCCGATGCCACATTGAAAATCTCCTCGTCCTATTTTTTACTTACAGAGTTTGCAGGAAAATTTATAATACAATTGTACAATGTAACATCTTAAACAAGAGAATTAAGAGTGTTATGCTAATAATTATCATAACTTTGTTTATGCTTAGTCGGGGGTGGGGGGAAGGCAGCATGGTAATGTAACAGTTAGTATAATGCTATTATAGCACCAGTGACCCGGGTTCAATACCGCTGCTGTGAAACCAGGTGGGTTTCCTCTGGGAGTGCTGGTTTCCTCCCACATTCCAAAGATATACAGCTTAGCAGGTTAAATGGTCACATGGGTGCAATTGGGCAGTGCAACCTTGTTGGGCCGGAAGGGCCTGTTACCACACTGATCTTTAAATAAATAAAATGAAACATTCAATAGTCTAGTCAAATTTGCCAGTCCTGAGCATGCCAGATTAACAGAATTTTACTGTAGTACACAACCCACTAGCTAACTTCATGGTCCTGACTGGTGCAGCCTCCCCTTTAAAAATATTCCCCAGTTCATACATCAAATCATCTTGTCCAACTTGTCTCATTTGAAGAAAATATTCCAACAAGAAGTCCATTAATCTTAGCTTTGGCATAATTTACAGAATGAATTGCTGAGCTACAAGGATAAAAAAAAAAGACAAATATCAAAGTAGCAGAGCATTGCAACCATCGGTCCTTTGCAGTATTCCCTTCAGATTTCCAAATCCATGATGGATTATAAAGTACTTACACCCTGGGGGTTGGGGGCGTGATGTCTTGAAGCTCATCAGATTCCTGTGTGTGTGAAAGATAGAGAGAGAGAAAAAGAGAATAATCAGTCACTGCCACTTCACAAAATGCCACATTATGGTAACCAAGAATTAATCCAAGGAATCACTAATTTTGGTGCAATGAACCTCAGAATGCAAACAAAATTGAAGATAAAAACTGAATGAAGTATTGCTGAAGGGTCTCAGCCCGAAATCTCAACTGATTGATTCCCTCCATAGATGTTGCCCAACTTGCCGAGTTCCTCCAGCATTTAGTGTGTTTCTGAAGATAAAACTATGCATTTAACTAAAGAGACAATTATTCCTTTATTGTTCTTATTCCTTTATTATAATATTATTCACCTTGAGTTCAAATAGATATTCAAAATATTAAGAAATATTTGCCACCTCTTACAAAGTGAAACCAAGTGACATAAGTGACAACAAGGATTCACTTCCAGATGAGCTCAATGCCTTCTATGCTCACTTACACTATCAAAACAAGGAGGAAACTTCACGAACTCCCACAGCTCCCAATGACCTTGAGATTTCAGTCTCTAAGGCCAACACGACAGCATCCTTCAGGAGGTTGAACCCACAGAAAGCATCTAGCCCAGATAGGGTACATAGCCGAGAAACATAGAAACATAGAAATCTACAGCACATTACAGGCCCTTCGGCCCACAATGTTGCACCAACCATGTAACCTACTCTAAAAACTGCCTAGAATTAGTCTGCCACATAGCCCTCTATTTTTCTAAGCTCCACATACCTATCTAAGAGTCTCTTAAAAGACCCCTATTGTATCCACTTCCACCACCGCTGCTAGCAGTGCATTCCACGCACCCACCACTCTCTGTGTGAAAAACTTACCCCTGACATCCCCCTTGTACCTACTTCCAAGCACCTTAAAACCATGCCACCTCATGTTAACCATTTCAGCCCTGGGAAAGAGCCTCTGACTATCCACATGATCAATGCCTCTCATTATCTTATACGCCTCTATCAGGTCACCTCTCATCCTCCGTTGCTCCAAGGCAAAAAGACCACGTTCACTCAATCTATTCTCATAAGGCGCACTCTCCAATCCAGGCAACATCCTTGTAAATCTCAGCTGCACTCTCTCTATAGTATCCACATCCTTCCTGTAGTGAGGTGACCAGAACTGAACACAGTACTCCAAGTGAGGTCTGACCAAGCTCATTACCTCACGGCTCTTGAGCTCAATCCCACGGTTGATGAAGACCAACACACAATACGCTTTCTTAACACTTGTCAACCTGCGCAGCAGCTTTGAGTGTCCTTTGGATACAGACCCCAAGATCCTGCACATTGCCAAGTATTTTACCATTAATATTATATTCTGTCTTCAAATTTGACCTATCAAAATGAACCACTTCACACTTACCTGGGTTAAACTCCATCTGCCACTTCTCAGTCCAGTTCTGCATCCTATTGCTGTCCCGCTGTAACTACTGACAACACTCCAGACTATCCACAACACCTCCAACCTTTGTGTCATCAGAAAACTTACTAACCCACACTTTTACTCCCTCATCCAGGTCATTTATACAAACCACAAAGAGGAGGGATCCCAGAACAGATCCCTGCGGAACACCACTGGTCACCGTCTTCTATGCAGAATACGAACCACCTGCAATCACCCTTTGCCTTCTGCGGGTAAGCCAATTCTGGATTCACAAAGTAAGGTCTCCTTGGATCCCATGCCTGCTTACTTTTGGAGACTGGCACGGGGAACCTTATCAAATGCCTTACTGAAATCCATATACACTACTTCCACTGCTCTATCTTCATCAATGTGTTTTGTTACATCCTCAAAGAATTCAATCAGGTTCGTAAGGCACGACCTGCCCTTGACAAAGCCATGCTGACAATCCCTAATCAGATTATATCTCTCCAAATGCTCATAAATCCTGCCTCTCAGGATCTTCTCCAACAACTTGCTCACCACTGAAGTAAGACTTACTGGTCTATAATTTCCTGAGTTGCCTCTATTCCCTTTCTTGAACAAGGGAACAACGTTTGCAAACTTCCAATTCTCTGGTACTTCTCCCATCCCTATTGATGATGCAAAGATCATCGCCAGAGGCTCAACTATTTCCTCCCTTGCTTCCCACAGTAGCCTGGGGTATATCGCGCCCAGTCCTGGCAACTTATCTAACTTAATACCTTTCAAAAGCTCCAGCACATCCTCTTTCTTAATGTCTATACACTCAAGGGTTTCAGTCCGCTGTAAGTCACTGAGCACTGATCAACTGGGTGGAGAGTTCACTGATAATTTTAATCTCTTGTTTTGGCGGTCTGAGGTACTCACCTACTTCAAGTAGGCATCAATTAAACCAATGTCTAAAAAGAAAGTGGTAACTTGCCTCAATGAGTATTGCCCAGTAGCACTTGTGATGAAGTGCTTTGGGAGGATGGTGATGAAACATATAAACTCCTGCCTGAGAAGCGACATGGATATGCTCTAATTTGCACACTGGCACAGTCAGTTTGGATTGGCAACACCATCTCCCTCACAATCTCCATCAGCACAGGTACAGCACAAGGCTGTGTGCTTGGTCCCCTGCTCTACTCACTTTACACTTATGACTGTGAGGCTGAGCACAGCTCCAATGCCATATTTAAGTTTGCTGACATCACCACTATCACTGACCGAATCAAAGGTGGTGACAAATCAGCATATAGGAGGGAGATGGAAAATCTGGCTGAGTGGTGCCACAACACTCAATGTCAGCAAGACCAAGGAGCTGATTATTGACTTCAGGAAGAGGAACCAGAGGTCTATGAGCCAGTCCTCATTGGAAAATCTGAGGTGGAGAGGGTCAGCAACTTTAAATTCCTTAGTGGTATTATTTCAGAGGATCTATTCTGGGCCCAATATGTAAGTGCTATTATGAAGAAAGCAAGGCAGCGCCTCTACTTCCGTAGAAGTTTGTGAAGATTTGGCACGACATCTAAAAGTTTGACAAACTTCCATAGGTGTGCGGTGGAAAGTATATTGACTGTTTACATCACAGCTTGGTATAGAAATATCAATGCCCTTGAATGGAAAGGCCTACCAAAAGTAGTGGATATAGCCCTGTCCATCACAGGTAAAGCCCTCCCCGCCACTGAGCAGAACTACATGGAGTGCTATTGCCGGAAAGCAGCATCCATCATCAGGGACCCACACCACCCAGGACATGCTGCCTTCTCACTGCTGCCATCAGGAAGGAGGTACAGGAGCCTCAGGACTCACACCACTAGGTTCAGGAACAGTTATTACCCCTCAACCATCAGGCTCTTGAACCAGAGGGGATAACTTCACTCAACTTCATTCACCCCAACACTGAACTGTTCCCACAACCTATGGACTCACTTTCAAATCACTCTTCATTTCATATTCTCAATATTTATTGTTTTTTTCCCCTCTTTTGTATTTGCACAGTTTGTTGTCCTTTGCACGCTGGTGGTTTGTCCGTCCTGTTGGGTGTGACCTTTCATTGATTCTATTGTGTTTCTTCGATTTTCTGTGATAATAAATTTACTTTACTTCCATTTTATTTTATTATTATTACTATTACTGAAGAAAATTCGTTCTCCAGTCACCTTTCCCTTTCACCTGGCTTCACCTATCACCTTCTAGCTAGTCCTCATTCCCTTCACCCCCACGAACATTTTATTCTGGCGTCTCCCCCTTCCTTTCTAGTCCCGATGAAGGGTCTTGGCCCAAAACGTCGACTGTTCATTCACTTCCATAGATGTTGCCTGACCTGCTGAGTTCCTCCTGCATTCTCTGTGTGCTGCTTTGGATTTCCAGCATCTACAGAACCTCCTGTATAAACAATTATTTTCTGGTCACCTCATTATGGGAAGGATGTAGAAGCTTTAGAGAGGGTGCAGAGGAGACTTACCAGGGTGCTGTCTGGATTAGAGAGCATATCTTTTCAGGAAAGATTGAGTGAGCTAGGGCTTTTCTCATTGAAGCAGAGGGGGCTGAGAGGTGATTTGATAGCGGTGTACAAGATTATGAGAGGCATAGTTAGAGTGGACAGCCATAGTCTTTTTTTCCCCAGAGTAGCAGTGCAACACCAGAAGACATCTGTTTCAGGTAAGTGGAGAGAAGTTTAGGGGAGAAGTCAGAGGTATTTTTTTCCACCAAAGAGGTGCCTGGAACACACTGCAGTGGTTGGTGGCAAAGGCTGATACAAGAGGGACATTTAAGAGACTTAGATAGGCACATGGATGTAAAACAAAATGGAGGGCAGATCTCAAATCTAGGGACATTATGGCACAGCTGAATAAAACATTGGTCAGTTCAGTAAAACCGGGATAATCTGACACCTTCAAGATTTTAGATAGACTTGCGGATATTGAAGAATATTGGAAACTATTCTTATTAAAACACCAACACACATGTAATTCACCCTTTTTTACATGGTAAGCAATAGGGCATTTTAAGGGAGTATGGAAACAGGACCGCAGTGAGTTTAAAGGGAGCTCTGGCAGAGGGAGGGGGAGGAGTATTCTTCTCATCTACAATTATTTTTGTTACTGAACCAAGAGTTCTCTGTCAAATCTACATATAATGCTTCTCCATTTTCTTCTTACTAGATGATACACAGGATGTTTTCTTTATTATTTCAAACCAAATCTTCCTGCTTTGGCACCTTCAATACACCATCTGTTGCATTCTAATAATGGTTTCTTTGGCTAATATTGCTTCCATACCTTTCCTTTCTCATTCTACTGTTTCTTTCCAAAATACCTTACAGCTGGGGATATCCCAATCCTTATTTTCATTCCATAGGATAAATAGCACATTAACAGGCCATTCAACTCAACCAGTCCACACCAGCAGTTATACTGAAGCCCCTCCAGAGTACCATTATCTAAATTCATCTCTTCCTCAAGACTGAAAAGAGGACAAAAGCCAGAATGTAAGGGTGCAGAAAGGAGAAGGAGTACAAGTTGGTAGGTGATAGGTGGAAGAGGTCTTGGCCCGAAACATTGACTGTTTATTCTCCTCCGTAGGTGCTGCCTGAATTGCTGAGTTCCTCCAGCATTTGTTGCTCAAGACTTCAATCTGCAGAATCTCATGTTCAGGAATCCTTGAGAATGCATTCACTAAGAAACCTGTAAAATGCACTGCAATTGAAGGCAGCCCCTTCAAAACATAAAGATAAATGAATAAGATTAATAAAAGTACACAATGTTGAAGAGCACACCAGATTCACTTCCTCCAATAAATTATTTGGAAGTGCCAGAGAACAGAGATAAAACTGACACACTTGCATTCCACCCAGATTACAAAATGGATGTCAGAATGAATTACCTTGGGAAATGCCTGATCCTTAACCTCAAACCACAGCTGACACAACAAAGTCATTTCCTTCTCCGAGTCACGTCCAGAACCTGGAGAATTGGGAAGAGGAAATAGTTAACATAATCGAACAGTCATCAAACATAATCATCGTCCTTAACTGCTCACCAGTTTCCTCAAATGCTGCTCAAAGATCTTCCAGAGTACAGAGCTCCTTCTGAAAGTTATTATGATCACACTGGATGTGCCTATCAATCTCTGTGAAACAACAATAAAACAGAAAATGCTGGAAGAACTCAGCCAGTCAAACACAGCACCTGGGGAAAGAAAAACCATCAAGGACCCTTCTGCAGAGGCTGCTTGACAGGCTGAGTTCTTCCAGCATTTTCAGCTTTTACTTCAGATTCCAGCATCTACAGTTTCATTTGTTTTCCTTTGTACAAACAGAATTTACTGAGGTATTGCATGATCAAATTAGAGAGAATAAAATTACATCCCACACTCATACAGATTTACATACGTTGGAATTAACTGCACATCAGTAAGGCAGAAATAAAAGTTTAATGTTCAGCCATCCTTGTTCGCTGTTACTGACATGATATTTAAGTATCTTCCTTGCTTCTACTTCCTGTGGTAGATCTACATTTTTCAATAACGTTGACTAGAAATAGTGTGACCCAGAAAGATGAACCTGGTCTCATTAACCAATTCCTTGCAACTGGTAACAGATTATGACTGGACAACTAACCAGCTTCAACTGCAAATTCTGATGAGAACACAGAAGAACCCATTGAAGTTCTCCAACTTAATGCAGTAAACATTGCTGACGTAAGCCGGTAGTAACACTTGCATTCGTCTATTGAAATTTCAGTGGGTTGGGCCTGTGTGAAGCTCTGCCAACATTGATAGTCCAAGGTTCCTGGATAATCCTGGATTGGAAAACAAGTCTTATGAGGCAAGGTTAGTAGAGCTGGGACTTTTCTCTTTGGAGTGTAGAAGGATGAGAGGGGACTTGATAGAGGTCTACAAGATTATGAGAGGCATAGATAGGGTGGATAATCCCAGGGCACGAATAGTAAACATCAGAGGGCATATGTACAAATTTAAGGGAGGGAAGTTTAGGGGAGACATCAAGGATAAGTCTTTTTACACAGAGGGTTATGGGTGCCTGGAATGACTTGCCAGGGATGGTGATGGAGGCTAAAACATTAGGGGTATTTAAGAGCCTCTTGGACAGGCACATGGATGAAAGAAAAACAGAGGGTTACGGGGTAGTGTGGGTTTAGTACTTTTTTTTTAGGAATATATGGGTCGGCACAACATCGAGGGCCAAAGGGCCTGCACTGTGCTGTAGTATTCTAATGTCTAGTGTCTAATTCGCTTCTCTTGGCTGTGCTTCATTGTACCACTGGACTCTACACAACAGCTGGGCCCAGTCTTGCTGAAATACTCTAGCATTATTGCCTCTTGGATTTTGTTATGTTATGTGATGTGCTATGTTGGTATTTCAAACGAACAAGGAATGACTTGAGTTAGACAGAGGAGGCAGAAGAGCAAGTGTGCAGACAGGCTGCTGACTACTGCTTCTTTCTTAAACTTTGTTTTTTTTAACCTGATAAGCAAGTGAATCGTGTAAACAGAGATAGGACAGGGCCGTTCACTGCCACACAATGCAGATCGTGTGCCACTGGGAAACTTCAGGTACACTTCCATGTGCACAGGGTCAGGAAATCACACCATTTCTGGGTTTTGAAGCTAGAGCACTGGCTGACTTTACTATGGTGCATCCACAAGGCCGAGGACTGAGGATCACCCCATGACTCCTGGAGAGCAGACAGCAGGGGGAAAGTTGGTGACTCTCAGATAAACATTAAAGAGCAGACAGATGGTTCATAGGTTTATGAGGACACCTTGTTTGTTGCATTACCCCCGTGCCATGTGCCAGCGAGGGCAGAAATAGGAAGACAGCATAGGTAAATGTGTGGCTGGAGAATGGGTGCAGGAAGAAGAGCGTTAGATTTGTTAGGCACTGAGAATGGATCTGGAGAAAGCGAGACTTGTACAAGTTTTTCAACAGGGGTGGGACCAGTATTGCTTCTGTTGGCAGGGTTTAACCAATCTTAGCAGGGAAATGGGAAGACAAGCACTCATTACAAACCAGCACTGCAGTTATGAGAGGAGATGAAATGTTAGAAGGATTATTAAATGAGGCTATACGGGTTGAGGTAAAAAAAAGAGGCTGTCACTCAACTGGGGGACCCCTTTATAGTCTAAGACAGAAAGAGAACATTTTCAGACAAATATGTGAAACTGTAACATTGTTAAAGCAGCAAATATCAGTGTTATGCTTACCCAAGCATTAGATGGGATAGTCAGTGCAAGATACAGAAGGCACAAAACTCCTAAATTACTTTCAGAATAATTCTTTTATTCCAACCAGAGGTAAGTTCTGAACAGTCTTAAGGAATATACACAAGAATTTCTGCAAATGCTGGAGGAGCTCAGCAGGTCAGAATCAGATTCAGGTTTATAATCACTGGCATGTGTCGTGAAATTTGTTAACTGAGCAGCAGCAGTACAATGCAATAAATGATAATATAGACAGAAAAAAAATAAGCAAATCGACTGCAGTAAGCATATATGTGCATGCTCAATAGGTTAAAAATAGGGGAAAACAGAAATAATAATAGATATTAAAAAATTGTGAGGTAGTGTTCATGGGTTCAATGTCTATTTAGGAATCGTATGACAGAGGGTCAGGCAGCATCCATGGAAAAGAACAAACAAGTCAACATTTCTGGCCTAAACCCTTCTTCAGGACTGTTAAGGGAATAAAGCTAGGTGGGTCAAAGAAGTATCAGAGGGCGGACACTTCTGTGGTCATGGTCATAAGTGGATGATAAGGTAGAGAGAGACATCAGATGCAGGGCTTAATATCATAGAAAGCCTAAGAGAGTTCAGAAAGTGGGGTAAAATAAGGGGACTTTAGAAAAGCTGAGAGAAGCTAGGAAGATTCCTGGGAAGTAAAAGTAAGAAAAGTTCAAGAATCCTTTTTAAGTAATAAACAGCAAGAGGGTAACAAAGCTATTAAGAATCAAAAAGGCAACCTGTTTATGGAGGTGGAGAATGTGGGTAGGGGTCCAGAGAAGACTTTGCACAAAAGAGGCTGATGAAGCCCACATAATAGTTTAGGAACACACATTAAACATTGGATGGGATATTTATTTCTTTTGTAATTTATAGCAATTTTATGTCTTTTGCACTGTACTGCTGCTATAAACAACAAATTTTATGTCATATAAAACAGTAATAACCCTACTTCTGATTCTAAACATAATAAATACTAAGGGGCTTAAGATCTTTGCCAGGTTTAGATGAAATTTAGTTCACGCCATTAAAAACAACAAAGCAGGTAAGAGCCTCTGCAATTGTCATCATTTTTATTTGCCCCCCCTAGCTACAGGATTAAAGGGCTGCTAATGTAACTTTGTTTAAAAGGGGAAGGAGGGCTAAACCAAGTAACTACAGGCTCACTTTATTTAAATCTGGTAGTGAGCAAATTATTTCAATTAATTATAAGGTACAGTATATATTGTCATTTAGAAAAGCAGATGTTTATGAGAGAGTAAGCAATGATTAAGGAACTGTCTTGCCTGAATAATTTTTCTGAAGTTTTTGAGCGGATTACAAAGATGAGTGCTTGATGTAGTCTACGTGGCTTTTTAACACTGCAATCTGGTCAAGAGGGTAACACTGTTGGGATCCAAGGGAGAATAAGACTGGCTCTGGCAGGAAGCAAAGGCTAATGGTATGACAGAAAAGTTCCACAGGGCCAAGTACTTGATCCCTTGCTTCAGAGAGCAAACATAAAAATAGAATATTACAGCATTGGACAGGCCATTTGCCCCATGATGATGTGCCAATCTTGATGCCAATTTATACTAAATTTTTCATGTGTCTATCTGAAAGCCTTTTAAACTCTACTAAACTGCCAGGTTTCACGACTACCCTTGGTAACCCATCCCAGGCACCTAACCGCACTCTGTGTAAAAAACTTGTCCCTCACGTCACCTTTAAACTAATGCACCCCCCCGCCACTTCACATTTCTATCCCGGGGAAAGAGTTCTGTCTATCTACTCTATCTCTGTTTCTCTTAATTAAAAAAAAAACCCTCTATCAGGTTTTTCCTCAGCCTCCAATGCTCTAGAAAGAATGTTAAAGAGTTTATCCAAACTTTTTCTCTTAATTAAAAAAAAACCCTCTATCAGGTTTTTCCTCAGCCTCCAATGCTCTAGAAAGAATGTTAAAGAGTTTATCCAAACTTTCATTAAAACTCATACACTCAAAGCCAGGGTGCATCCTGGTAAGTCTCTTATGCACCCTTTCCACAAAATCCACATATAATGGGGCAACCAGAACAGCACACAATACTCCAAGAGTGGTCTGACTAAAGTTTTATATATGTGCAGCATGACTTCCTTATTCTTATACTCAACAGTGAAGGCCAACATGCCATATGCTTCCTCAGTGTTACAATAGTATACTATATACATTAGTGACTTCAACTTAAATGTATAAGCCATGATAGAGGTTTATAGACGATACAAGCTTGTGTCTACCGCAAAGTCAACCACCAAAATCAATCAAGAAATTTGTGACTTCTGCTTTATGATATGTGTGCAAATTTTTGAACTAACATACATTTACAGAAGGAAATTAAGTTAAGGTGATATGGGACTCCCAGCGTTTAGCAGTAAGTTTCATTCCCTAATTCACTTTCCTAGTGATTGTTTTCTGTATAATAAGTCAGCAACCAGTAAACAATGCTTAAGTATTTAGCTTTTCATTATGTTTCATATATTCACAACCATTATTAGTTTGGCCTTGCCATGTTGCATTTCTGCATGAACTAAACACAGTTCGCAACCATTTGCAGTGTCATACCTGTGGCTGCCTGTACCGCTAACATAGATTCTGCCACCTCACACATAGTGAAACTAATTGTCAGTTTTGAGGTTTCTAATAAAGCAGCACTGAAATTGGAGGAGCCATCCAGCTCCTCATATACTCTAAACCTTTTGTAGTTGACTCTTTGCTCTCCTTGGGCGACGGCATGCACCAGGACTCACCAATCCATTTCCAGTGCTGGCCTCGTTCTCTGCAATTTACATATGGAGTAAAATTGGAGGGAAGAGCGGCAACCCCACCTGCGTGAAATAAAGTTATATATCAGACATCACTTGCAGTTTATTCTCTTCAAACTTGTCAGTCACTTTGTACATGGTATACGTTCAATACAAAGAAAAAGTCCTTTGAACAAGTGCCTCAAATACTAAAAGATGCTTAATTTTCTATTTGAATACCGCGCAGCCAGCATCCACTTGCGCCCAAGTACCATCAGATGCAGAGTTCACCACCAGCTGCCAACTGCAGATATAGTCAACCTTTCACACCCCTCCCGGCCCATCCCACTGACAGCTCTCACTGCACAACACAGAAAAAGGCAGAGCAGAAGAGGGCTGAGGAGCAGCACAGGATGAGAACTGGGGGAGGGGGAGGATCAGGGTTGTCCAAGAGGGTGGGGCTAGGGAAACAAGTGGGGTGGGAAGAAGTCTGTTGTCAGAGAAGATCAAGGGATGAGAAACAAGGAAACGGAAAGGCTAAGGCTTTATAAGGCAACACACATAAAATGCTGCAGGAACTCAGAAGGCCAGGCAGCATCTATGGAAAAAAGCACAGTCGATGTTTCGGGCTGAAACCCTTCGATTGCTGCCTGGCCTGCTGAGTTCCTCCGCCATTTTGTGTGTGTTGCTCAGATTTCCAGCATCTGCAGGTTTTCTCTTGTTTGAGGCATTATAAGGCATTGGTCAGAACACACGGAGTACTGAGAGCTGTTTTGGACCCCATATTTAAGAAATAATCTGTTGGCATTGAAGAGGGTCCAGAGGAGGTTCATAAGAATGACCCTGGGAATGAAAGGGTTAACTTATGAGGAGCATTTGATGGCTCTGAGAATGTACTTACTGGAGTTTGGGGAAGTCTACGACCAGAGGACACAGCCTCATAAGGACATCCCTTTAGAACAAAGGTGAGAAGGAATTTCTTTAACAAGATGGAGGTGAATCGGCAGAATTCATTGGCATGGACGGCTGTGGATGCCAAGTCATTGGGTATATTTAAAGCAGAGTTTGATATGTTCTTGATATTAATAAGGGTGTCAAAGGTAACGGGGAGAAGGCAGAAGAATGGGTTTGAGAGGGATAATAAATCAGCCACAATGGAACGGTGGAGCAGACTCGTGAGACTGAATGGCTGAATTTTACCCCAATGTCCTATGGACTTATGGCAAGTGAAGTGGAGAAACGTGTTGGACAAACCCATGAGAAAGAAAAGAAACAAAACTCAACTGCAACAAGCCAAAGGAATGAGGGACTGCATAGGATGTGAAGCAGAGGAATAAAGCAAGGTACGGGAAATGTAGGAAATATAAATGGATCAATTATCACAGGAGCGTCAGTGATTGACACACAACAGAAAGCACAGGTTGTATTTCCAAAATGCTGTCGATAACACGCATCAGGCATTTACTCCATGATAACACATCTGAGAAATGGGACCATAAAGTATGTACAGCAAGTCTTTCTGGATAGGTGATGAGATTGGAGAACTCCTGTGGTAGATTTCAATCACCCACACCAGGAGACAACGTTCAAGGTCTAAAACTACATCATGTAGAGTTCTCACTTACAGAATGAATGATGTACAAAAATATCTGTGGAGAACTCGTCAAGTTTATCAACTTCACTACTAACTTCCACCCCACGTTCAAATTCACTAGGACTATTTCTGACACGACTTTCTCCTCTGTAAAGATCCACCCATTGTTTGCCAACTCCTCATTCCTCTTTATACTGCCCATCTCCTCTTTATAGTCCTGATGCAGTGCCTTAACCTTAAAATTATTTTTTTATGATCTGTTAATATTATTGTGTTAATATTATCTTATGTGCTATATGTACTGTACTTTGTACCTTGGTCCAAGAGGAAAGATGTTTCATTTAGCTGTATACATCTATACGGTTGAATGAAAATGAACTTGAACTATCCTTTTGCCCTCACAGATGCAGCCTGACCTTCCGAGTTCCTCCAGCAGCTAGTACTTTGCTCCAGGTTCCAGTATCTGCAATCTCATGTCTCCAACTTCGGAAACATTGTGGTTAAGTATTTAAATTAACAGACTCATAATCCCTCGATTAACAATACAGACGCAAGTTCATCTCTCCATGGCAATTGTTGAATTAAAGTTCACTTAAAAATAACCTAGAATTTAAAATGAAAAACAGCTAGTCTTGGTAATGGTAACTATCAAACTACAAAAACCTGAAAAAAAAAAGGAAAATGTTGGAACCACTCAGCAAATCGGGTGGGTCTGATTGGGTGAGGTTAGGGTTGTTGTGGTGAAAAGTTGTTTACAAGTAGTTAGAGACCAAGGAAATAAAGTTCATAACCCCTCTCTGACTGCCATCAATCTATCAGCAAGACAGTTTCATAAACAGCAACACACATCAACGAAGGGTCTCGGCCTGAAACGTCGACTGTACCTCTTCCTAGAGATGCTGCCTGGCCTGCTGCGTTCACTTTGATGTGTGTGGCTTGAATTTCCAGCATCTGCAGAATTCCTCTTGTTTGCGTTCATAAACAGCATATCACCATAGCAACCTGCCTCTTCTATCAGATATATTCCTTTTGCCATGTCCATTTCCACGTTCGTTCAATCTGCTACGTAAAACTAAATTGCAGTTCTAACAAAAGGTCTTCAAGCCGAAACATTAACATTTCTCTCTCTCTCTAGCTGCTGTCTGACCTGCTGAGTGTTTCCAGTTTTTTAAATATATTTTTATTTAATATTTTCAGTACTTGCAGCTTTTCAGCTCTAAACACCATCTCTGATGAGGAAGGAAACCTCTAATCCATACTGCCCTCTCTGAAGGTCCATGCAAAATTACTTTGTCAAAGCAAAATGAGGATTAAAAAATTTCACAGACTAGCAAGATGGCATCAAGAAGCCCTGGTAAACTGAAGTCAAGCGGCATCAAGTTTGGACTCCGCTTTGCATAAAGGAAGATGGGTTCTGGTTGATGCAGGTCAATAATCCCAGGCCAGTTTTCAGGCCATAAACCCAAACATCTACACTCGCCTTTCATCACTGAATTGCTTTCCTTCCATCATAATGTGAGAAATTGGCACATGTACTTATGATGGCACAGGGTTCAATTCTATTTAGAGTCAATGAGTAATACAACATGGAGACAGGCCATTTGGCCCAACTCTCTCATGCCGACCATGATGCCCATCTAAGCTAGTCCCATTTGCTCATTTCCCTCTAAACTTTTCCTATCCATGTACCAGTCCAAATGTCTTTTAAGATCTTGCTGTTGTACCAGCCTGAGCAACTCATTTCATTCTGAATGAAGAATGTATCCCTCAGGTACATTTCAAATCTTTCCCCTCTCACCTTAAAACCTATGCCCTCCAGTTTTTGATTCCCTGGGAAAAAGACTCAATGTATTGACCTTATCTACGCCCTCATGATTTTATACGCCTCTTACCAGCTGCAAGTCCAAGACAACATTCAAGCATGAGCTGTAAGTGGCAAATATCAGTCCTACCGAAAAGGTGCCAGACAATGACCATCTCTCACAAGTAAGTCTAATCATCTTCCCTTGCCACTCAGTGGAATAATCCATACTAAGTGAGTAACGATCAGGAATTCAATTCAGGTCAGCAGCATACACTGTATACTGTGGCAGCGATGCTCTCAGCCCAAAAAATACATTAAAAATGATTAGAAATCAGACTTACGCGCACCTTCCCCAGAAAGGAAACGTAGAGCAGAATGGACAAGTTCTGACCAGTTTGAGGCATCTGGGAACCAGGAGTTTAATGCACTGTGAGCAGAGATCTGCCAATCAAGCACTTTCTCCTCAATCTAAGATAGAGCATACAACACCATTAAAATCCTATGATCACAGTAGCTGGTTATTTGAGTCCTGCCCCTCAACAAAATAAACAAGTAGTACTAATCAACACACATAAAAGTTGCTGGTGAAGGCAGCAGACCAGGCACCATCTATATGAAGAGGTACAGTCAACGTTTCGGGCCGAGACCCTTCGTCAGGACTAACTGAAAGAAGAGCTAGTAAGAGATTTGAAAGTGGGAGGGAGAGGGGGAGATCCAAACGATAGGAGAAGACAGGAGGGGGAGGGATGGAGCCAAGAGCTGAACAGGTGATTGGCAAAAGGGATATGAGAGGATCATGGGACGGGAGGCCCAGGGAGAAAGAAAGGGGGAGGGGGGGAAGCCCAGAAGATGGGCAAGGGGTATAGTAAGAGGGACAAAGGGAGAGGGAGGGAGGGAGAGAGAGAGAGAGAATGAATATATATATATATATCTCTCTCTCTAGATATAATAATAAATAAATAATAGACGGGGTACGAGGGGGAGGTGGGGCATTAACGGAAGTTAGAGAAGTCAATGTTCATGCCACAGGTTGGAGGCTACCCAGACGGAATATAAGATGTTGTTCCTCCAACCTGAGTGTGGCTTCATCTTGACAGTAGAGGAGGCCGTGGATAGACATAGTGGAATGGGAATGGGACGTGGAATTAAAATGTGTGGCCACTGGGAGATCCTGCTTTCTCTGGTGGACAGAGTGTAGGTGTTCAGCAAAACGGTCTCCCAGTCTGCGTCAGGTCTCACCAATATATAAAAGGCCGCATTGGGAGCACCGGACGCAGTGTATCACCCCAGCCAACACACAGGTGAAGTGTTGCGTCACCTGGAAGGACTGTCAGGGGCCCTGAGTGGTGGTAAGGGAAGAAGTGTAAGGGCATGTGTAGCACTTGTTCTGCTTACAAGGATAAGTGCCAGGAGATCAGTGGGGAGGGATGGGGGGGACGAATGGACAAGGGAGTCGCGTAGGGAGCGATCCCTGCGGAAAGCGGGGGGTGGGGGTGGGGTAGGGAAAGATGTGCTTAGTAGTGGGATCCCGTTGGAGGTGGCGGAAGTTACAGAGAATTATATGTTGGACCCGGAGGCCGGTGGGGCTTGAAATTCCAGCATCTGCAGATTTCCTCATGCTTGAAGTAGTACCAATTATTGACACATTCTGGCACCCCTGCAAACAGTCAATGGCAGACAACCAGTTGGGTAAACAAATTGTGAAGAAGGACGCAAAGTGCCTGCAACATACACAAGTTAAGTGAGGGGCAAGAAGTTGAAAGATGGGATAACATGTGGGAATATGTGAGGTTATCTACTTTGGAAGAAGTAATGAAAAAGTAAATAATTACTGAAGTAGATTGAAATTACGGAACATTGTGCTACATAGGGATATGTGAGCCTCAGTGCAGAAATTGGGAAGGCTAATAAAATGCTGATCTTTATTGCAAGGGCACAGAGTATTTAAGTACTGAATACTCAAATTTACAGGGCACTGGTGAGACTGCACCTGGAAACTGCATGCAGTTTTGGTCTCCATACTTAAGGATGGATATGCTTGCATTGGAGGCAGTGCAGAGACTGATGACTGGGTGGAATCTTGAGAGAAAGCAGTTAATAGACAAACAGAGGTTGATCAGATTGGGCCTTTATTGAGATTACAAGAATGAAAGGTGATCTCTTTGAAGCGTACATTCCAGGCGGAGTTGACAGGGTGGATACTGAGAGACATCTGGGAGGGACTGACAGGGTGGATATTAGTGGAGGCATCTAGAGTAGGAGAACAGTTTTAGAATAAGAGTTAGCATTGAAGAGGTACAGTTGACGTTTCGGGCCAAGACCCTTCGTCAGAACTAACTGAAGGAAGAGCTAGTAAGAGATTTGAAAGTGGGAGGGGGTGGGGGAGATCCAAAAAGATAGGAGAAGACAGGAGGGGGAGGGATGGAACCAAGAGCTGGACAGTTGATTGGCAAAAGGGATATGAGAGGATCATGGGACAGGAGGCCTAGGGAGAAGGAAAAGGGTGGGGGGGGGACCCCAGAGGATGGGAAAGGGGTATAGTCAGAGGGACAGAGGGAGAAAAAGGAGAGAGAGAGAGAGAGAGCGAGAGAGAGAGAGAGAGAGAGAGAGAGAGAGAGAATGTGTGTATATAAATAAATAACAGATGGGGTACGAGGGGGAGCAGGGGCATTAACGGAAGTTTGAGAAGTCAATGTTCATGCCATCAGTTTGGAGGCTACCCAGACGGAATATAAGGTGTTGTTCCTCCAACCTGAGTGTGGCTTCATCTTTACAGTAGAGGAGGCCGTGGATAGCCATATCAGAATGGGAATGGGATGTGGAATTAAAATGTGTGGCCACTGGGAGATCCTGCTTTCTCTGCTTTCTCTTACTAGCTCTTCCTTCAGTTAGTCCTGACGAAGGGTCTCGGCCTGAAACGTCGACTGTACCTCTTCCTAGAGATGCTGCCTGGCCTGCTGTGTTCACCAGCAACTTTGATGTGTGTTGCTTGAATTTCCAGCATCTGCAGAATTCCTCGTGTTAACATTTAAGATGATGACCAGTCACGCACAAAATGCTGGAGGAACTCAGCAAGCCAGGCTGCATCTATGAAAAAAAGTACAGTCAATATCTGATGATGTCTGACTGTATTATACTGTAATGGACTTTGGTGAGATCACATCTGATCTCCTTACCTAAAAAAGGACTTTCAGTGAAGGATATGCAGTAAGGATTCACCAGACTGATTACTGGGAAGAACATTACTACTGGAGGAATTCTACAATTTGAGCAACATGTGTAGAAGGAAAGGAACCATTGACGTTTCAGGTCAAATGTCAACAATTTCTGGAATGGCAGGTCTGTCATATGAGAAGAGATCGAGCAGACTAAGCCTCTATTCATTATAGTTTCGAACAAAGTGACTTAATTATGTATTCAACATACAGAAACTTCAGAGTCAGCAGGGTAAGTGTGGGAGAGAGTACTTCCCCTGGCTAAGGAGTCTTGAATTGGGTCACAAAATAAGGGGTTAGCCATGTAGGAGTGTGATGAGGAGAAAATTCTTCACTCAAAGGGTGATAAATCCAAGACAGTAATCTCTGGATTATTGCCGGTGCCACGTGCTAGTCACAGCAGGAATAGAAAGATAGAACAGATGAATGTATGGCTGAAGAACTGGTACAGGGGCAGGGTTTCAGGTGCTTAGATGATTGGAACCTCTTCTGGGGCAAGGATGACCTGTACTACAGGGGCGGGTTGCACTTTAACTGGAGGGGAACTAGTATCCTGGCCGGGATGTTCACTGGTGCTACTCAGGAAGGTTTAAACTCATTTGGCAAGGGGATGGGAACTAGGGCATAAACTCAGAAAGTGGAGGGACGGAGAGGAAGGTATTTGTCAGGGCCAGTAAAAACAAGCAAAGTAATAAATACGATGGATCAGGTAGTTTGAAGTGTGTATATTTTAATGCTAAGAGTATTATGAACTTAAGAGCTTGGATCAGTAAATGGAATTTTGATGTTGTGGCCATTACAGACTTGGTTAAGCAAGGGACAGGAATGGGTGTTTAATGTCCCAGTTTTGATGCTTTAGAAAGGACAGAGAGGGAAGTAAAGGAGGCGGAGGAGATGCATTACTAATCAGGTACAATATCACAGCTGCACTCAGAGGGAACATTACGGGTGGCTTGTTCACTAAGTTGAGATGGGTAGAACTCAAAAATAATAGGGTTGTCATCACGGGGGACTTCAACTTCGCTAATACAAATTGGGGCCTTTTGAGTGCAAGAGGTTTAATGGAAAAGAATTTGTAAGATGAATCCAGGAGGGTTTCTTAAATCAATATGTAGATGGTGCAACAAGAAGAGAGGCTGTATTAGACCTTGTGTTGGGTAATGAACCTGGAAAGGTGACTGACATTTCAGTGGTTGAGTAGTTACGGAACAGTGACCACTATTTAGTTTTAAAGATAGCTATAGATAAGGATAAGTATGGACCTCGCAGGAGAATATTAAATTGGAGCAGGGCAAATTGCGAGAATATTAGGCAAGAACTAGGGAGTTAGTTGGGAACAGCTGTTTTCGGGCAAGTCCTTATCCAACATGTGGAGGGTGTTTAAAGACCAAATGCACAGAGTACAGAACAGGTATGTTCCAGTCAGATGGAAGGACAAGAATGGCAAGGTAAGAGAACCTTGGATGTTGAGAGAGGCGATTAACTTAATCAAGAAGAAAAAGGAACATTTTGTAAAGCTTAGGAAGCTAGAGTCAAACAGAGCCCTTGAGGATTAGAAAGAAGCCAGAAAAGAACTCAAGAGAATTAGCAAAGCCAGGAGGGACTATGAAATGTCCTTGCCAAGTAGGATTATAGAGAATCTCAAGGCATTCAAGAGCAAGAGGGTAACTCGGGAGAGGGTAGGACCACTCATAGATAAAGGGGGAACATCTGCATGGATGTGGAGGGTGTGGGTGAAGTCCTTGATGAGCACTTTACATCAGTACTTACCAAGGAGAAGGACGTGGAGGACAGGGAGATCAGTGCGAAATGTACTGATATGCTGGGGCATTTTGAAGTAAAAGAGGAGGTAGAGTTGGGTCTCTTAAAGAGCATTAAGGTGGATAAATCACCAGGGCCTGAAGGGATATACCAGAGGTTATTAAGAGAAGCAAGAGAAGAGATTATTGGGGCTGTGACCAATAATTTTATGTCCTCTCTAGCCACAGGTGAGGTCCCTGAGGACAAGTGAGTAGCTAACGTTCCATTATCCAAGAAGGGAACCAGAGATAATCCTGGAAATTATAGACCGGTGAGTCTCACTTCAGTAGTAGAGAAGTTACTGGAGAGAATTGTTAAGAGATAGGATTTATGAGCATTTGGAAAACCATGGCCTAATTACAGAGAGCTAGTGTGGCTTTGTGCGGGACAAGTCGTGTCCTACTAAATTAATTGAGTCTTCTGACGAGGAGACGAGGGCGATCGATGAAGGTAGAGCTGTGGATGTTTTCTCACATGGATTTTAGTACGGTGTTTAACAAGGTCCCTCATGGGAGGCTCATCTAAAAGATCAAGATGCATAGGATCCATGGTGAATTGGCTGTTTGGATTCAGAACTGGCTTGCCCACAGAAGAGAGGGTAGCGGTCAAAAGAACTTAGTTTAGCTGGAGCCCTGTGATTAGTGATGTTTTTTAGGGATATGTACTGGGACCTCTGCTGTTTGTGATATATAGAAATGACCTAGATGAAAACTTAGATGGGTAGGTTAGTAAATTTGAAGATAATACAAAGACTGCTGGTATTATGGATAGTGTAGAAGACTGGCAAAGAATACAGCGGGATATAGATCAGTTGCAGATATGGGTATGGCCAGAGAAATGGCATATGGAGTTTAATGCAAATGTGAAGTGTTGCACCTTGGCAGGTCAAATGTAATAAGACAGTTGATGAGCAGAGGGATCTTGGGGTCCAAGTTGATAGCTCCCTGAAAGTGACTGCACAGGTTGATGGGGTGGTTAAGGCGGTTTATGGAAAGTTTGCCTTTATTAGTCAAGGCGTTGAGTTCAGTAGTCAGGAAGTTATGTTGCAGCTTGATAAAACTCTAGCAAGGCCACATCTGGAGTATTGTATACGGTTCTGGTTGTCCCATTATTGGAAGGCTGTCAAAGCTTTAGAGAGGGTGCAGAAGTGGTTTATCAGGATGCAGCCTGGATGAGAGGGCATGTGCTATAAATGGAGGTTGGAGAAATTTGGGTTGTTTTCTTTGCAGCGGCAGAGACTGAGGGGAATCAGATAGAGGTTTATGAGAGGCAAAGGGAGTAGGCAGACGGTTCTTTTTCCTCGGGTTGAAATACCTCATACTAGAGGCATGCATTAAAAGTGTGGGGGGGGGAATTTCAAAGGAGATGCGAGGCTCTTGTAGAATAGAGCAGGGGTCCCCAACCTTTTTTGCATCGCGGACCGGCTTAATATTGACAATATTCTTGCAGACCGGCCGACAGGGGCGGGGTGGGGGGGGGATGTTCAAGTTCAACAGTACGTGACAGGGAATGAGGAAAGGTGCAGCTGACTCATAGTGTTTCATATTGCCAAATCATATCGTTTCCTCACAGCCCGGTAGCACATGCTTTGCGGCCCGCTACTGGTCCGTGGCCCGGTGGTTGGGGACCACTGGAATAGAGGATATACATTTCGAAAAAGACATTTCAAGGAGATCTGAGAAGGACCTTTTTCACCCAGAGGGTGGCAAGAATTGGAACACACTGCTGGAGAGAGAGCCGAAAGTAGTCTCTAACAGCATTTAGAAAGTGTCTAAACAAGAACTCAGATCATTTGGACAGAATCAGTTATGAGCCAAGTGCTGGAAGATGGGTGCTCACTGGTTGGCTGGGATGTGGTGGGTCGTATGACCTGCTTCTATGTGGTAAGAGTATGATAAGGTAAGTAAGTGTGTGGCAGAGAACATATCAAGAGAGGAGAGGGAAAAGAGGTTTTGGAAATGGAAAGAAGGAGAGACAAAGGATGGATAAAGGAAATGGCATTCCATGTGAAACAAATTCAGCAGGAATCCTAAAGGGAGATTACAAGAAGTAATTTTTTTTAAAGAAGTGTCAGAGTAGACAAAGAGGCAGAATGGTGTTTGGAAGATTAGTGCACTAGGGAGGAAGGTTACAAGTGGTGTGTGTAGTCAGGTGAGTGAGGAACGGGATGGAAGGACACGAGCAATTCAGGATAGATGCAAGAATATGAACTACAGCAATGCACAAGAAAATAAAAGCATAAATGGTCCTTATAATGTCTTACTACTTTTTCAGCAGTGGGTAACAAACCAGAAGTACTACTAGACTGGTGAAGTAGCTTATGGTTGTGGGGGGGGGTTGTGAACTCAGTTACAACTGATGATCCACTAAGACCAATAGATCACAAGCAGCACAATCACAGCACCAGAAATTGGAGTTGCACTTTTTCTAATGTTGTGTCACTTACCCAGGACATACTCGCCTCTCCCTCTGCCAGTAAGATGTCCTGCAGCAGAGTGAAGAAGCAAGCCGTGATTCCAGGAACTGTTGTCAGCTTCACTCTATCAAGTGTCCTGGAAAAAGACACATTAATTGTTCAACCAAAAAAGTTGAAAATTGCACCAATGAGTTTAACACCATTGGAGTTTCAAACTGCTGTATTCTTAAAGTCAACATTGTTAAATAAGGATGGAGTCTAATACAACTGTTAGTGAGATAATACATTTTCATTCCTTTAATAAAACTTCTGCAAAGTCCCTAACTTTCAGCAGTGAGAGTTAGTTGTACAGCACAGAAACAGTCTCTTTGGACAGCTTGTCCATCAACAGTAATCCAAAGCACCAGCATTTAGTCCATAGCCTTCAATGTGTTGCCGATTCAAATGTTTGTCCAAAAACTACTTAAATATAGTAGGCAGTGTATTCCAGATTCCAAAGACCCTTGGCTGGTTGGAATGTAGTTTTGGTACAGGATATTTGTGCTAACCATGATACCAATCAAAACTAATTGTGTTGTCCTAAACATAGTCTATATTTCTCCATTCCCTCCTGTTCATGTACCTGCCTAATAATAACTCTTCCACCACTTCCCCTGTATCAGATCCCACCTTCAACCTACTTTGTTTCATCCTAGGCAATATCCTGGAGAATCTCTTCTGCACCTTCTCCAGTTGAATCAGTATTTTCTAAGAGTAGAGTGACCAAAAATGAACATGGTACTCCTGGCCGTGGCCCACCCAACGTTTTATAAAGTTGTACTGTCTCCTCAAAAGCCACTTATTCAATGTGCTTTCTTCACCACCTGTTCTGCTACCTTAGGGATCCTTGAACTTGAAAACCAAAGTCCCTCTGTCTCTCAATTCTCCCTAAAACACTTCTGTTCATGGTGTATGTCCTACCTTTATTCCTGACAAAGTATAAAATCTCGCATTCAAAATTAAATTCCATCTGCCATAGCTCTACCCATTTTACCATCTGTTCAATATATCCCATCATCAACAGTACCAATTTTCATGTCATCTGCAAACTTGCTAACCAGTCATATCCAAATTGTTAGCAACACACAAGATGCAAGAGGAACTCAGAGCTCAGGCAGCATCTATGGAAATGAATAAACAGTTGACACTTCAGGCTGAGACCCTTCTTTGGGACTGGAAATGAAGGGGGAAGATGCCAGAGGTGGGGAGAGGGGAAGGAGGACAAGCTAGAGGTGATAGGTGAAACCAGGTGAGTGGGGGAGGAGGGATGAAGTAATGAGCTGGGAGGTGATAGGTGATAAAGATAAAAAGGTTGCAGAAGAAGGAATCTGATAGGAGAAGAGAGTGGACCATGGGAAAAAGGGAAGGAGGAGGGCACCAGAGGGAAGCGATAGCCAGGTGAGAAAAGGTAAGAGGACAGAGTGGAGAATTATAGAAGAGGGAAGGGGGAGGGGGAGTTTATGCCATCAGGTTGGAGGCTACTGAATCAAAATATACTCTGACAGCTGTCTCATCATGGCAGAAAAGGAAGCCATGGGCTGATAAGTCGGAATGAGAATGGGTTTGAGAATTAAAATGGATGGCCACCAGGAAATCCTGCTTTTGGTGGATGGAGCAGAGGTGCTGAACAAAGCTGTCCCCCAATCTACATCGGGTCCCACCAATGTAGAGGAGGCCGTGTGGGAAGCACCGTATAAGTAGATGACTCCCAGCAGGACAGTCAGCATCGATGCAGGGAACTGGACATTCAAAGTTTCAGGTCAAAACTGTTCAACTGTATACCTTGCACATAACAAGGACTCTAATCTGCTTCAGGTTCCATGGGCTTTAATGTTTTGGAACCTTGTCAAAGGGATCATAGACTACATCAGCCACACGGCCCTTAACAATACAAGTTGATCAGACAGGATTCCCCCTCCCCCTAAAAAAGCCTTGCTGATGATTGAGCAAGCCCTGTCTTTCCAAATGCAGATTATTCCCAGCCCTCAAGAGATTTGTTCAAAAACTTGTTATTCCCTAGCTTACCCTTTCAGTCCTTCTTGAATATAGCAAGCTATCCCCTCTACTATCTACCAGCCATCTGGTACCAGATTTGGTGCTAGTAAAGATTTAAAAATTGATTTTTAAATCTGGTAAAACATCCAATGTCTCATCTTCATTGATCAAATACTCTAAAGTGTCACTGTTCCCCTTGCCAAATTCTCCAGCTACAATTCCCTTTGCTTGAGTGAATACAGGAAAGTATTTAGATCATAAGATGTAGGAGCAGGATAAGGCCACTCAGTCCATCAACTCTGCTCTGCCATTCTATCATGTCTGATTTATTATCCGTCTGAACCCAATTCTCCTGCCTGCTTCCCGTAACTTTTGACACTCGTATTAATCAAAACTCATCAACCTCTGCTTTAAATATACCCAATATTTATTTTAAACCTCACCCACATTCTCTGGCTTCATATACAAATTACCATTTTGGTCGCAATTGGGCCTGATTACATTACATTTTTTATGATTTTCTTAATCCAATCTGAGCTCCTCATTGCCCTCTAAATTTCTTTTTAAAAGAAATCCCCTCACCTGGTTCCACTCCTAAGAACTTCTTCAGATCATCTTCCCAATATCTCCTCTCCCCTGCTTCATCTCCTAATTTATCTTTCATTGTACCTTCCAACTCCAATTTCACATGCTCCTCACCATTGCCTTCATTAATTTAGATTGGCTCTGTATTTCCAAATACATTAATATTAAGATCTTCTTTCTTGTCTTTAAAATAATTTGCAGCTGAGCTCATCTCTGCCAACTCATTGAAGACACTGTTGCATGTTCTTTCTAAACCACTCCCTCTTCCTCAGCAACATTTTTTGAAGGCTTTGTTGGCTAAACCTTTGTTCGTCTTTTCAAGCTCATGGCTTGCTCTCTCATTTCTTTAAGCCCTCTGTGAAATGACAGTGGTCATTATGTATACCAATGTAGGATTTTGTCTTCTGTTCTGGATGAAGCATTGCCTTAGTTCTATGTTTCCAGAAAGTCGGTAGGGTCTTCATTATTAGGATGAAGCAACCCCCCACAGGTCTGATATTTATTGCCCATGTGTGATTGTGTGACACCACTGCAGTCATAGAGTCTTAGAACAATACACCACATATACAGGATCTTTGGCCCAACCAGTCCATGATGACCATGCTGCCCTCCTAACTAGACTCAATATCCTGCGTTTGACCCATATCCCTTCAAGCTCCGTCCCTCCATGTATTTGTTAAATTATACTATTATACCTGCCTCAAACACTTCATGTCAGCTCGTTTTATATACTCACCACCCTCGGCATGAAAAAGTTGCCACTCAAGTCCTTTTAAAATCTTTCCATTTACCCTAAACCTATGCCCTCTAGTTTTTCCCAATTCTGGGGAAAAACTGCTATCATCCATCTTATTTACAGTGCCTACAGAGATCTATTTTCACTTTGACATGAAAGAGTGCTTTTCTGTTGATCAGTGTCAAAAAAAGCCAAATTAAATCCACTGTAATTCAATATTATAAAACAATAAACCATGAAAACTTTCAAAGGGACAAGTACTTTTTATAGGCACTGTATGCCTTGCATAATCTTAAGCGCTTCAATAAAAGTCACCTTACGTTCTCTTACATTCCAAGGTATAAAGATCTAGACTGGCCAACCTCTGCTTACAACTTTATCAACATAAACATGCTTTTGGGTAAGGAGTCCTGGGTTTTTAACCCAATGACAAATTAAAGGATGGCAAAGTGTTGACCTTTGTCTGGTGTGCAACTCGAGAGAGAGGAATTTCAGTTATCTCCATGCCACAATCATGCGTATGTTATGTGCAGTCAGTTGCATCAAATAACTAAATCAGCAGTCATTAATGTTGGCTGGATTATGTAGGAGTTTAAATAGTCAACAAGTGAAGAGCTACTTACTGTTCAGGAACAGAGACTGGTTTAGGTGTCACCTGCTGCTCTGGAGGTGCTGCAATAGGTCCCTCCGCTCCTGATGACTCAGCCAAATCATCTGGCTCCATTTTTGGCACTTTCAGTTTCTTTTTCTTCCTCTCCTCTTTATCTTTCACCCTTTTCTTTGGAAGTGTAAGATCTAATAAAGCTTTATAGGTAGAGAACGACAACACATTAGCTTCAGTAGGTGCCACTAGATATCACAGTTGGCAAATAATCTCAAATTGGATTAGTGTAGATAACGCCACCTCATTCACACCATTATCTCAAGACTAGACACTCCTTTTGTTTTTATTTAAAATTGGTTCTTAGCTACTTTCATGCTCCACATGTCCCTGTTTAGGATTTGATCTCCCAAAGTGCATTACCTCACATTTATCAGGACAATATTTCAACTAACACAGCTCCATCCTATTTTCTAGTGGATCTGTGTCCCACTGTTCCCTTCGACATCCTTCTTCACTGTTTACAACCCTCTAGCTTTTGACTTGCCTATAAACTTACAAACCAGACCACCTGCATTGTCAACTGAGTTATCTAGACATATTACAAACAAAGTTGAAAGCACAGATCCATGTGGTACAGCACTTGTCAGAGAAGTGCAATCAGATGAATCTCCACCACTACCTTAATGCCTCCTGTTACAAGCCAGCCCAGGAACCATTTATGTTGAGAACGCCAAACATGTAGGTGCAACAAACATTTAAAAAGGCAAATGCTACGTTAACTTTTATTACAAGAGGATTTGATGATACTGCAATTGCTAGGGACTTTGTTAGATTGCACCTGGAGTTGTATGTATGGATTTAGTTTCCTTACCCAAGAAAGAATATACAGTTGCAAGAAAAAGTTTGTGAACCCTTTGCAATTACCTGATTTACTGCATTAATTACTCATAAAATGTGGTCTGATCTTTATCCAAGTCACAATAATAGACAAACACAATCTGCCTAAACTAATAACACGCAAACAATTGTATTTTTCTTCTCGTCAATAGTGAGTGCCCCATTTAAACAATCATAGTCTAGGTTCAAAAAAGTATGTGAACCTCTGGGGTAATGCCTTCTACAAAAGCTATTTTGAGTCAGGTGTTCCAATCAATGAGATGAGATTGGAGGTGTGGATTGTACAGGTGTCCTGTCTTATATATAAAAAAGACACACAAAGTCAGGTGACTGTCAAAGAGCCTCAAGAAAGATCTGTTTTTGTGCACCATGCCTCAATCAAAACAACTCTCAGAGAATTTCAGAAGAACTGTAGAGATGCGTGAAGCTGGAAAAGGCTTCAAAAGCATATCTCAAGACCTCAGTGTTCATAGGTCCACAGTAAGAGGAATTGTCTACAATTGGAGGAAATTCAATACTGTTGCTACTCTCCCAAGGAGTGGGCACCTGCAAAGTCACACCAAGAGCACAATGTGCAATGCTGAAGGAGGTGAAAAAGAACTCAAGGGTAACAGCAAAAGACCTGCAGAAATCTCTAGAACTTGCTAAAGTCTCTGTTAATGTGTCCACTATAAGAAAAACACTGAACAAGAATGGTGCTGCTTTGCTGTCTCAGGGCCTGGACAGCTTGCAATCATTGAGGGAACGATCGTATCAAGGCATTTTAGAGAAGGATGTTAGGGTAGCTGTCTGTCACCTGAAGCTTAATAGAAGTTGGATGATGCCTTCTCCCTGTAATCTTTGACATCCTGATTAATCAAGAACTTATCAACCTCTGCTTTAAATGTACTCATTTATTTGGCCTGCATTGCTATCCACAGATGCACCACCCTGTGGCTAAAAAAAAATGTTTCCTCATCTCTCAGTTCTAAATAGACATCCATCAATTCTGAGGCTGTGCCCCCTGGTCTTAGGTTCCCCCACTATAGAAAACTTTCTCTCCACATGCACTTTATTCAGACCTTTCATATCAGATTCCTCCCACCACCTCCCACCACCCCCCCCCGCCCCCCACCATTCTCCTGATCTCCAGCAAGTAGGAGCCATTAAATGTTCCTCATATGTTAACACTCCCGTTCCCAGGATCATTCTCATGAATCTCCTCTGGACCCTCTCCAATGTCAGCACATACTTTCTACGATAAGGGACCCATAACTGCTCTCAATACTCCAAGTGAGGCCTCATCCGTGCTTTATGCTTTATATATTGCATCCTTGCTTTTATATTCTAGTCCTCTTGAAATGAGTGCTATCATCGCATTTGCCTTCATTAACCTGCATGTTAACCTTTAGGGAATCCTGCACAGGGCATCTCAGATCCCCTTGCACCCACCTCTGATTTTTGAATTTTCTCCCCATTTGGAAAACAGTCCACGTCTTTATTCGTTGCCAAAATGCATGCCTATGCACTTCCCTACACTATATTCCATCTGACATTTCTTTGCCCATTCTCCCAATCTGTCTAAGTCCTTCTGCAGACTTCTTGCTTCCTCAACACTGTCTGCCCCTCCACCTATATTCGTATTGTCTGCAAACCTGGCCACAAAGATATCAATTCCATCATCCAAATCATTTGCGCATAATGTGAAAAGAAGCAGTCCCAACACTGACTGCTGTGACACACCACTAATCACCAGCAGCCAACCAGAAATGGCCCTGTTTATTCCCACTCTTTGCCTCCTTCCAATCAGCTAGTCTTTTATCCTTGCTAGTAACTTTCCTGTAATACCATGGGCTCCTATCTTGTTAAGCTGTCTCATTTGCGGCACCTTGTCAAAAGCCTTCTGAAAATCCAAGTAAATAACATCCACTGACTCTCCTTTGTTTATCCTGCCTGCCATTTCCTCATAATTGTAACAGATTTGTCAGGCAAGATTTCCCCTTTAGAAAACCATGACCTATTTCATCAAATGCCTCAAAGTACTCTGAAACCTCAACCTCATTCTCAATGTACTCCAACATCTTTCCAACCACTGAAGTCAGGATAACTGGCCTATCATTTCATTTCTTCTGCCTCTCTCCCTACTTAAAGAGTGGAGTGACATCTGCAATTTTCCAGTCTTGCAGAACCATTCCAGAGTTTAGTGATATTTGAAAGATCATTACTAATGCCTTCACAATCTCTTCAGCTACCACTTTCAGAATCCTGGGGTGTAGCTTATCTGGTCCAGGTGACTTATTTATCTTCAGACTTTTCAGCTTCCCAAGCACCTTAGTACCAGCAATGACACTCACTTTTGCCTCTTGACACTCTTGCATTTCTGGTATTCTTCAAGTGTCTTCCACAGCGAAGACTGATGCAAAATAATTAAGTTTGTCCATCATTTTTCTGTCCCCCATTACTACATCTCCAGTGTCATTTCCCAGTGGTCTGATATCCACTATCATCTCTCTTTCGCTCTTTATATATTTGAAAAAACTTTTGTATCCTCTTTTATATTAATGGTAGCTTGCCTTCATTATTTCATCTCTTTTTTTTGTTTTTTAAGTTGCCTTCTGTTGGTTTCCAATCCCTAACTTCCCATTAATTTTTTGCTGTATTAGATGCCCTCTCTTTTGCTTTTATACTATGTTTGACATCCTTTATCAGCCATGGTTGCCTCATCTTTCCTTAAGAATAATACTTCATCTTTGTGATTTATCTTTCCTATGCCTACTGAAATCCCCCCAGAAAGCCATTGCTATTTTGCTGTCACCCTGGCTAGTGTTCCCTTCCAATCAACTTTGGCCATCTTTCTCATGCCTCCGTAATTCCCTTTACTCTACCATAGTACTGATACATCCAATTTTAGCTTCTCCTCCTCAAACTGCAGGATGAATTCTATTATATTATGATCACCAGCTCCTAAGGTTCCTTTACCTTAAGCTCCCTAATCAAATCTGCATTGTTACATAATACCCAATTCAGATTCGTCATTCCCCTAGTGGGCTCAAATACAAGCTCCTCTAAAAAGCCATCTCGTAGGCACTCTACAAATTCCCTCTTTTGGGATCGAGCACCAATCTGATTTTCCCAATCTACCTGCATATTGAAATCCCCTATGATTATCGCAACATTTTCCTTTTTATGTGCCTTTTCTATTTGCTATTGTAAATAGTAGACCACATCCTGGGCACTGGTTGGAGGCCTGTAAATAACTCCCATCAGAGCCTTTCTACCCTTGCAGTTTCTTAACTCTAACCGCAAGGATTTTATATCTCCCAATCCTCTGTCTCATCTTTCTGAGGATTGTATTTTTTTTTACCAATAGAGTCACCCCACCCCCTCTGCCTACTTGCCTGTCCTGTTGATACAATGTGTATTCTTGGATGTTAAGCTCCCAACTTTGACCTCCTTTCAGTCACGATTCAGATGCCTGCAACATTATACCTGCCAATGTTTAACTGCACAAGATCATTTGCCCTATTCCGTTTACTGCATGCATTGAAATATAACACTTTCAGTCCTGCATTAATCACCCTTTTTGACTTTGCCACCCCTCCCCCACCCCCCTATTCTGTAACTCATCCCACAGACGGCAAATTTGCCCAGTCCTTTATCACAGTCTCACTACACACTGCATCTAGTTGTAAACCAACTGCCCCATCCTCAGCCCAATCACTCTGGTTCCCATCCCTCTGCCAAATTAGTTTAAATCCTTCCCCAGTGATCCTCTGCCTCACATGTCCAGAATGAACCATCATGTCCGCCCCTGCAGTATTTGATTGAGTCAGGGTTGTTGCTGTCCTGTGAAGTCAGTGATGGCTCATTGTAAAGGGAGCTTTACCCTGTCAATCCTGTGTTGTTATTTGCTTGGAGGCTTTCAAATGAATATTGGGGAGTTAACCATGAACCATGGACTGTAAGCTGGAGATTTGTTTGTGAGTTTGGTAATGACAGATATTCATTTCCCAGCAGATGAGAGCACTGTGGTCTGTACTGAGCACACATACAAATGTTCGGATGGGAGCTGCATCAGGAAAAAGAATCCTGAGTGTGATGGGACCAAATATTGTGCCGATGGTTCTGATGAGAAGAATTGTGGTAAATACTCATTGAGTTTCTAGTTGTTAGACATACCCAAGTACCTTCACAAAGAGGTTGGCCAGACCTTCCTCCTGTGGAGGGGGTCATTGCTCTCCACTGTGGAGCTGGTCACACCTCCCTACCACATGGGTTTAGGTCTCCTCAGTTCACCCGACATTCCTCTCTGCTGGGTTAGGTTACATGAGCACTTAGCAAATCACTTAATTATACTGTATATTTTGACAAATGTTGAATTAAAATGGATAAGATAGACTGCTTGTGTTGCTTAATATATTTAAATGATAGGAAACTAGCAAATGTGGGTGTGCTCAGGAGATGCACAAGGTTAGCTTGTAGGAATGAGGCACTATACTGATGTCCAGTGGTGCTAGAAAGTTTGTGAATCATGTAGAATTTTCTCTACTTCTGCATAAGTATAACCTAAAATATTATCAGATCTTCACTTAAGTCCTAAAACTACAAACCCCATTTCCAGAAAAGTTGGGATATTTTCCAAATGCAATAAAAACAAAAATCTGTGATGTGTTAATTCACGTGAACCTTTATTTAACTGACAAGAGTACAAAGAAAAGATTTTCAATAGTTTTACTGACCAACTTAATTGTATTTTGTAAACATACACAAATTTAGAATTTGGCTGCAACACACTCAACAAAAGTTGGGACAGAGGCATGTTTACCATTGTGTTACATCACCTTTCCTTTTAATAACACTTTTTAATTGTTTTGGAACTGAGGATACTAATTGTAGTAGATTTGCAATTGGAAATTTTGTCCATTCTTCCTTGGTATAAGACTTCAGCTGCTCAACAGTCCGTGGTCTCTGTTGTCTGATTCTCCTCTTCATGATGCACCATACATTTTCAATAGGAGATAGATCTGGACTGGCAGCAGGCCAGTCAAGCACACGCACTCTGTGTCTACAAAGCCACGCTGTTGTAGCCCGTGCAGAATGTGGTCTGGCATTGTCCTGCTGAAATAAGCATGGACGTCCCGGGAAGAGACATCACCTTGATGGCAACATATGTCTCTCTAAAATCCTAATATATGCCTCAGAGTCAATGGTAACCTCACATACATACAACTCACCCATGCCGTGGGCACTGATGCACCCCCATACCATCACAGATGCTGGCTTTTGCACCTTTCGCTGATAACAATCTGGATGGTCGTTTTCATCTTTGGCATGGAGAACTCGACGCCCGTTTTTTTCGAAAACTAGCTGAAATGTGGACTCATTTGACCACAGCACACGGTTCCACGGTCTTTCAGTCCATCTGAGATGAGCTCGGGCCAGGAGAACTCGCCGGCGTTTTTGCATAGAGTTGATGTATAGCTTCCTCCTTGCGTAATACAGTTTCAAGTTGCATTTCTGGATGCAGCGACGGACTGTGTTGAGTGACAATTGTTTTCCGAAGTACTCCTGAGCCCAGGTGGCTATAATTGTCACAGTAGCATGACGGTTTCTTAGGCAGTGCCGCCTGAGGGCTCGAAGATCACGCGCATTCAGCAGTGGTTTCCGACCTTGCCCGTTACCCTCTGAAATGTTTCTGAATTCTCTGAATCTTTTCAGAATATTATGTATTGTAGATGTTCAAAGACCTAAATTCTCTGCAATCTTGCGTTGAGAAATGTTCCTTTTGAACTGACTAACAATTCTCTCAGGAATTTTGGCACAAAGGGGTGAGCCATGACCCATTCTTGCTTGCAAAGACTGAGCCTTTGATGGACGCTACTTTTATACCCAGTCATGATACCTCACCTGCTTAATGTGGAGTCTTCCAAACCGGTGTTACTTGAATATTCTGTGCACTTTTCAATCTTATTTTAACTCTGTCCCAACTTTTGTTGAGTGTGTTGCATCCATCAAATTCTAAATTTGTGTATGTTTACAAAATACAATTAAGTTGGTCAGTAAAACTATTGAAAATCTTTTCTTCGTACTTTTGTCAGTTAAATAAAGGTTCACGTGAATTAATATATCACAGATTTTTGTTTTTATTGCATTTTGGAAAATATCCCAACTTTTCTGGAAATGTGGTTTGTAGATAAAGAGAACCCAATTAAATAAAATAACACAGAAACGTTATACTTGTTCATTTACTTATTGAGAAAAAGATCCACTATTACATGTATTTGTTGGAAAAAATAAGTGAACCTCTGGGGTAATTCCTTCTACAAAAGCTATTTTGAGTCAGGTGTTCCAATCAATGAGATGAGATTGGAGGTGTGTGTTGTGCAGGTGTCCTGCCCTATAAAAAAGACACACAAAGTCAGGTTACTGACAGAGCCTGCTCTTCTTGAGAAAGATCTGTTTTTGTGCACCAAGCCTCAATCAAAACAATTTTCAGAAGACCTTATCAGAAGAATTGTAGAGATGCATGAAGCTGGAAAAGGCTACAAAAGCATTTCTAAACATCAGTCCACAGTAAGAGAAATTGTCTACAAATGGAGGAAATTCAGTACTGTCGCTACTCTCCTTAGGAGTGGGCATCTTGTAAAGATCACACCAAGAGCACAATGTGCAATGCTGAAGGAGGTGAAAAAGAACTCAAGGGTAACAGCAAAAGACCTGCAGAAATCTCTAGAACTTGCTGAAGTCTCTGTTCATGTGTCCACTATAAGAAAAACACTGAACAAGAATGGTGTTCATGGAAGGACACCACAGAGGAAACCACTGCTCTGCAAGTTTGCAAAAGACCACCTGGATGTTCCACAACACTTCTGTGATAATGTTCTGTGGACAGATGAAACAAAAGTTGAACTTTCTGGCAGAAATGCACACCGCTATGTTTGAAGGAAAAAGGGCACTGCACACCAATGCCAAAACCTCATCCCAACTGTGAAGCATAATGGAAGGAGCATCATGGTTTTGGGCTGCTTTGCTGCCTCAGGGCCTAAACGACTTGCAATTGTTGAAGGAACAATGAGTTCAAAATTGTATCAAGACATTTTACAGGAGAATGTCAGGGTAGCAGTCCATCATCTGAAGCTTAATAAAAGTTGGATAATGCGACAAGACAATGATCTGAAACACAAGAGTAACTCAATAACAGAATGGTTTAAAAAGAAGAAAGTTTGTGTTTTGGAATGGCCAAGTCAGAGTCCAGACCTTAAACCAATTCAGATGCTGTGGCATAACCTAAAGAGGTCTGTTTATGCAAGGTGTCTCAGAAATATTGATGAACTGAAACAGTTTCGTATGGAGGAATGGTCTAAAATTCCTCCTTGCCATTGTGTAAGTCTGATCAGCAGCTATAGGAAAGGTTTGGTGGAGGTTACTGCTGCTAAAGGAGGTTCTATAAATAGAAGGGTTCACATATTTTTTCCAGCTTGGACTGTGAATGATTAAACAATGTGTTCAATAAAGACATGAAAAGTACAATTGTTTGTGTTATAAGTTTAGGCAGATTGTGTTTGCCTATTATTGTGACAGATAAAGATCAGACCACATTTTATGAGTAATTAATGCAGAAAACCAGGTAATTGCAAAGGGTTCACAAACTTTTTCTTGCAACTGTATGTCCATTGAGGGAGGTTAGCAAAGGTTTATTGATTTCAGGGATGGTGAGTTTTCGGCATGAGAAAGGATTGAGGAGTTGGGCCTGTACTGTCTCATGGCGATCTCATTGAGAAGCTTTCAAAATATAAAAGTTTTTGCATGCAAAAGTTTGGGCACCCCGGTCAAAATTTCTGTTACTGTGAATAGCTAAGCGAGTAAAAGGTGACCTGGTTTCCAAAAGACATAAAATTAAATATGAAGGTGACACATTTATTTCCACCTTTTACAGTTTCAAAATAACAAAAAAGGAAAAGAGCCCGAAGCAAAAGTTTGGACACCCTGCATGGTCAGTACTTAGTAACACACCCTTTGGCAAGTATCACAACTTGTAAACGCTTTCTGTAGCCAGCTAAGAGTCTTTCAATTCTTGTTTGGGGGATTTTCGCCCATTCTTCCTTGCAAAAGTCTTCTAGTTCTGTGAGATTCTTGGACTGTCTTGCATGCACTGCTCTTTTGAGGTCTATCCACAGATTTTCGATGATGTTCAGATCAGGGGGCTGTGAGAGCCATGGCAAAACCTTCAGTTTGTGCCTCTTGAGGTAGTCCATTGTGGATTCTGAGGTGTGTTTAGGATCATTATCCTGTTGTAGAAGCCATCCTCTTTTCATCTTCAGCTTTTTTTTTTACAGATGGTGTGATGTTTGCTTCCAGAATTTGCTGGTATTTAATTGAATTCATTCTTCCACCAGTGAAATATTCCCCATGCCACTGGCTGCAACACAAGCTCAAAGCATGATCGATCCACCCCCGTGCTTAACAGTTGGAGAGGTGTTCTTTTCATGAAATTTTGCACCCTTTTTTCTCCAAACATACCTTTGCTCATTGCAGCCAAAAAGTTCTATTTTAAATTCATCAGTCCACAGGACTTGTTTCCAAAATGCATCAGGCTTGTTTAGATGTTCCTTCGTAAACTTCTGACACTGAATTTCGTGGTGAGGACGCAGGAAAGGTTTTCTTCTGATGAGTCTTCCATGAAGGTCATATTTGTGCAGGTGTCGCTGCACAGTAGAACAGTGCACCACCACTCCAGAGTCTGCTAAATCTTCCTGAAGGTCTTTTGCAGTCAAATGGGGGTTTTAATTTGGCTTTCTGGCAACCCTACGAGCAGTTCTCTCAGAAAGTTTTCTTGATCTTCCAGACCTCAACTTGACCTCCACCGTCCCCGTTAACTGCCATTTCTTAATTACATTATGAACTGAGGAAACGGCTACCTGAAAACGCTTTGCTATCTTCTTACAGCTTTCTCCTGCTTTGTTTTAATTTTCAGAGCGCTAGGCATCTGCTTGGAGGAGCCCATGGCTGCTGATTGTTGGGATAAGGTTTGAGGAGTCAGGGTATTTACAGAAGCTTTGAAATTTGCATCACCTGGCCTTTCTTAACGATGACTGTGAACAAGCCATACCCCTAACAAGCTAATTAAAGTCTGAGACCTTGGTAAAAGTTATCTGAGAGCTCAAACCTCTTGGGGTGCCCAAACTTTTGCATGGTGCTCCTTTCCTTTTTTTCCCACTCTAAAATTGTACAAAACAAAAATAATACACTAACCTTGCTTAAAATGTTGAAAAGAATGCTTCATCTATAACTTTATGACTTTTGGAGATCAGTTCGTCTTCCACTCACTTAACTATTCACAGTAACAAAAATTTTGACCAGGGGTGCCCAAACTTTTGCATGCCACTGTATTTACAGGTCTCAAAAGGAGAGATGTATGGAGGATATTTTCCCTGCCCTTGGAGTCTAGAACCAGGTAGCCAGCTGTTTAGGAGTAATGTTAGGAGAAATTTCAAGGGATAATTCTAAACACAAAATACTCTGCAGATACTGGGGTCAAAGCAACCCTCACAACACGCTGGAGGAACTCAGCAGGTCGGGCAGCATCCGTGGAAACGATCAGTCAACGATTCGGGCCCGAACCCTTTGTCAGGACTGAAGAGGGAAGGGGCAGAGGCCCCATAAAGAAGGTGGGGGGAGGGTGGGAAGGAGAAGGCTGGTAGGTTCCAGGTGAAAAACCAGTAAGGGGAAAGATAAAGGGGTGGGGGAGGGGAAGCAGGAAGGTGATAGGCAGGAAAGGTGAAGACGGAATAGGGGAAAACACAATGGGTAGTAGAAGGAGGCGGAACCATGAGGGAGGTGATAGGCAACTGGGGGCAGAGTGAAACTGGGACGGGGGAAGGGATGGGGAGGGGACTACCGGAAGTTGGAGAATTCAATGTTCATACCAAGGGGCTGGAGACATCCCAGACGGTATATGAGGTGTTGCTCCTCCACCTGAGTTTAGCCTTATCATGCTAGCAAAGGAGGCCATGTATGGACATATCGGAATGGGAATGTGAAGCAGAGTTGAAGTGGGTGGCAACCGGGAGATCCTGTCTGTTGTGGTGGACGGAGCGGAGGTGCTCGACAAAGCGGTCTCTCAGTCTGCGTCAGGTTTCACGATGTAGAGGAGGCCGCACTGGGAGCACCGGATGCAATAGATGACCCCAACAGACTCACAAGTGAAGTGTTGCCTCACCTGGAAGGACTGTTTGGGGCCCTGAATGGTGGCAAGAGAGGAGGTGTAGGGACAGGTGTAGCACTTATGCTTACAGGTGGGAGATCTGTGGGGAGGGACGTGTGGACCAGGGAGTCGCGGAGGGAACGATCCCTGCGGAAAGCAGAGAGGGGTGGAGAGGGAAAGATGTGCTTAGTGGTGGGGTCCTGTTGAAGGTGGCGGAAGTTGCGGAGGATAATGTGCTGGATCCGGAGGCAAGGGATAATTCTCCACCTCAAGAAGCTGTGAAGGGTTACTTGGTAGATTTAGGGTCATAGAGTTATATAAAGTCCTACAGTATGGAAACAGGCCCTTCTGCCCAACTTATCCATACCAACCAAGATGCCCATCTAAACTAGTCCAATCTGCTTGCACTTGTCCCATATCCCTCTAAACTTTTCCTATCCATGTACGTGTCCATTAGATGTAAATATACCTACCTCAACCACTTCCTCTGGCACCTCTGGATATTGGGAATGAAGGAATATGGGGATAATGCTGGAACATACAATGAGGTACATCAGCTATGTCCTTGAATAGTAAAGTAGGCTCAAAGCCTTGGCGGCCTACTCAGGATCCTGTTTCTTAAGATTTCACACAATTCGGGGAATGGATCTTGTGCTGTCCTTCACCTAGTATACTGTGCCAAATTTCTGAGGTAGCCAGGGAATGGCTGCTGGAGACACAAAGAGACTGCAGAAACTGGAATCTGGAGCAACACACAATCTGTTGCAGTGTCTCAGCACACCAAGCAGCATCTGTGGGGGGGGTGGGGGGGGAGTGGAGGAATTGTTGATATTTTGATTCAAAACCCTACAGCAGGACTAAGGGCTGAGAAAGAAATAGCCAGTATAAAGAGGAGCAGGAGAGCAGTGGGACAGGGGCCAGTGGGTGGACTGAGGGAGCTGGGAACAGGGGTTAAAGGATGATAGGCAGATGTAGTCACTGAGAGCTCAGAATGGCCACTGCGAACAGAGCACAGGTGCTCTGCAACTCAAGTTGCCAAATCTGCACTTGGTCTCACTGTTACAGAGGAGTCCACATCAGGGGCACTGAATGCGGTATACCAGGTTGGAGGTGGTGTTATGTGAATGTCTGCCTCACCTGGAAGGACTGTTTAGGTCCCTGGATGGTGGTGAAGAGGGAGGTGACGCACTTCCTGTGACTGCAGGGGTCAGGGAGTGGTGCTTGGGAAAGGACGTGGGAGTCACAGAGGGAGCAGTCTCTGCAGAACAGAAAAGGTGGAGAGGAGAAGATGTATTTGCTGGCGGAGGGATCTTGTTGCAGCCAGCAGAAACGACGAAGGATATGTGTTGGCCATGGAGGTTGGTTTGTTGAAAGGTGAGGACTGGGAACAACACCTCTGTTGTTTGGAGCGAGGGGCGGGTGACAGTAGACGTTCAAGAAATGTAGCAAATGCAAGAGGGCTCCATCAATCACTGCAGAAGGGAAGCTATGATTCCTTAAAAAGGAGATTACAGGTGTTCTGGAATGCCAGGCGTTATCGTGAGAGCAGAGTCAGAGAAACTAGCTACTATTGTGTTTCACTCCAGGAAAAAAAACAATCTTCAGTTGTTGAAAAAAGGTGAGTGGAAATGCAGACTTGGTGACCATTCTGGCCTTGTCACTGTGAAGCACTGAGTTTTGCTATGTTCAGAATCTGATTTGAATGTCAGCTCCTGAGCTAAGAGTGCCTGCCACTTTTGTTGAGTCTTTTGGAAAATATTTACTTCTCAGGTTGGCCATGTGTCAGCCTTGAAGCCCACTAACCAGCTGTCCATCACTCCAACTGCTCACTCACCCTTAGTGTAGATTAGAATTGATTAAAATATGAGTAGCCCATTGAAAGCCAGTCTAACAGATTATCTCAGAGCAGTACAGTGTTAACATATACAGTAAATCATGGCAGCATCATAAATTGTTCAAAAAAAGCTCAAATATAAATGCTCTAAGGCACTTAGTATCATGCATACACCAGCTCCTCCTCAGCATAACTCAGCACCTCCAAACATTAACTCCACCCCCATCTCCCCAAAATATTAACTTGTAACCCAGACAGTGGCATGTCCATATAACCTAACCATTCTGGATACTGTCAACTGCATCTCATAATGTCACCTCCACCCACTCAATACAACGCTCTGCAGTACCAGATACCACCAGCCTCAAGACACAAAATCTCATTCTACCAACCCCACCCCTTTTCTATCACTCACGTTGTCAGCAGCATCTCCATCTAGACTTCACATCATGATCTAATGATCCGAAGTGCAAGTTCAAATCTCTTCATACAGTCAAAGTACATCAATGCAGAATAAGTCAATTAAGCTTATATTCAATGGAATTTTGAAAAATGAAGAGGGATTTCAGAAACTTACAAAAATTCTAACAGGACTGAATAGATGAGATGCTGGGCAGTTGTTCCTAATGGCTGTGGAGCCCACAACCAGGGTCATGGTCTAAGGATTGGGGATAATCATTTAAGATTAAGATAAGGAGATGATGTCTTCTCCCAGAGAGTGGCGAATCTATGGAATTCTCTCCTACAGAAAGTAATTGAAGACTAATCAGTAAGCATTTTCAAAAAAAAAGTTGAATATTTTTCTTAGTATTGAGGTAATCAAGGGATGTGGAAGACAGCTGGAAAAGGGTGTAGAATGTGACTAATTGGCTAGGATCATGTTGCTTAATGGAACAAGTTCAAAGGATCAAATGACCTTCTCCTTCCTGCTTCTGTTTTCAGTGTTTCTACATCTCTTGTGGAAATGGCTCTTCATCATCTTAAGGAAACAGTGCCAACGTGCCGAGAGCAAGTAAAATGGATTTCTATTTTCACCCACCTGCTAGTGAGCCTCTTCGGCCAGCATTCATCCGGGTTATGATATCATTGAGAGTCAGGTCGCCAGTAGCCAAGTCTGGATGGTCCTGTGGATAGGAAAATAGAAGTTGAAGGTGATGCAGGAACTTGAAGCAAGGTGGCCTAGTTTAGCAATTGTTTTAAACATGCTTCTTATGGGGACTCTTCTGACCTATTAAAGAGAATTCCACATACTTTGAATGAACTCCTGCAGCTCTGACAGTTAAGATTGACTGATTGAGATAATCAGCTCAACCGAACACATTAAACTACTCATGCTTGAACGTTAGCAATAGGATAACGAAGGAAAGACAGAGAAGGTCAAGAAAAGGTATCCCAATCTACAAACCCCATTTCCAGAAAAGTTGGGATATTTTCCAAAATGCAATAAAAACAAAAATCTGTGATATATTAATTCACGTAAACCTTTATTTAACTGACAAAAGTACAAAGAAAAGATTTTCAATAGTTTTACTTACTAACAATTGTATTTTGTAAATATACACAAATTTAGAATTTGATGGCTGTATCACACTCAACAAAAGTTGGGACAGAGTTAAAATAAGATTGAAAAGTGCACAGAATATTCAAGTAACACCGGTTTGGAAGACTCCACATTAAGCAGGTGAGGTATCATGACTGGCTATAAAAGTAGCGTCCATCAAAGGCTCAGTCTTTGCAAGCAAGGATGGGTCGTGGCTCACCCCTTTGTGCCAAAATTCCTGAGAGAATTGTTAGTCAGTTCAAAAGGAACATTTCTCAACGCAAGACTGCAGAGAATTTAGGTCTTTCAACATTTACAGTACATAATATTGTGAAAAGATTCAGAGAATTCAGAGACATCTCAGTGCGTAAAGGGCAAGGTCGGAAACCACTGTTGAATGCGCGTGATCTTCAAGCCCTCAGGCGGCACTGCCTAAGAAACCGTCATGCTACTGTGACAATTATAGCTTCCTGGGCTCGGGAGTACTTCGGAAAACCATTGTCACTCAACACAGTCCATCACTGCATCCAGAAATGCAACTTGAAACTGTATTACGCAAGGAGGAAGCCATACATCAACTCTATGCAGAAAATGCCGGCGAGTTCTCTGGGCCCAAGCTCATCTCAGATACACCGAAAGACCGTGGAACCGTGTGCTGTGGTCAGATGAGTCCACATTTCAGCTAGTTTTCAGAAAAAACAGGTGTCGAGTTCTCCGTGCCAAAGATGAAAACGACCATCCAGATTGTTATCAGCGAAAGGTGCAAAAGCCAGCATCTGTGATGGTATGGGGGTGCATCAGTGCCCACGGCATGGGTGAGTTGCATGTATGTGAAGGTACCATTGACTCTGAGGCGTATATTAGGATTTTAGAGAGACGTATGTTGCCATCAAGGTGACGTCTCTTCCCGGGACGTCCATGCTTATTTCAGCAGGACAATGCCAGACCACATTCTGCACAGGCTACAACAGCGTGGCTTTGTAGACACAGAGTGCGTGTGCTTGACTGGCCTGCTGCCAGTCCAGACCTATCTCCTATTGAAAATGTATGGTGCATCATGAAGAGGAGAATCAGACAAAAGAGACCACGGACTGTTGAGCAGCTGAAGTCTTATATCAAGCAAGAATGGACAAAATTTCCAATTGCAAATCTACTACAATTAGTATCCTCAGTTCCAAAACGATTAAAAAGTGTTATTAAAAGGAAAGGTGATGTAACACAATGGTAAACATGCCTCTGTCCCAACTTTTGTTGAGTGTGTTGCAGCCATCGAATTCTAAATTTGTGTATGTTTACAAAATACAATTAAGTTGGTCAGTAAAACTGTTGAAAATCTTTTCTTTGTACTTTTGTCAATTAAATAAAGGTTCACGTGAATTAACATATCACAGATTTTTGTTTTTATTGCATTTTGGAAAATATCCCAACTTTTCTGGAAATGGGGTTTGTATTTAAATGTGTCTAGAGTTCATTTCCCTACCTAAGACTTTAATTACATAGTAGTACAGATGATGTGCAGACATAGAATGAACAATTGAAGGGTTCCATTTCAGCATCTTGGGTGAATGTGGTAGAATTGGACAGTCAAATTATATCAAAGGATAAGGTTAAATCAGATGCAACACAGTTATGGGGATGGGGGTGGGGTGGGCAGCACGGTTGTGTAGCAGTTAGCGTAACGCTTTACAGTGCCAGCGACCTGGGTTCAATTCTTGCTGTTATTTGTAAGAGAGATTGCACCTTCTCCCTGTGACCACATTGGTTTCCTCTGGTTTCCTCCCACATTTCACTGTATGTTTCGTGTACATGTGCAAATAAAGCTAATAAAAATGATCTTTTTAAAAAGTTATGCAAAACAGTTTGCTGGCTCAACATAAGGATGTTTTAGCTCAATAAGCGTAGCATTTGTGACATCATGGAGGGTCTGCTAAGAGCTTTTGCTTGCAATCCATGCACCATGAGTAGGGAAACTACTGGGATCTGTAATGAAAAGAATAGAATTGAGCAGATCAATGTAGTTTTATGCAAAGAAAGTTATGTTTGAACCATCTGCTGCAGCATTATAAGGATGCTGAGTAGAACAGACATGGGGGAGCCAGTGGGTTTGGATTTTAGAGTCATACAGGCCCTTCTGCCCACTATGTCCACCCAGCCTTTTCTCCCCATCCACATTAATCCTATTTGCCTGCATCCTCAATGCTTTGTCTATTTAAGTATCTGTCTAAAGGCCTCTTAAATGTAGTAATTTTCAGAAGGCTTCTAATAAAGTTAACTCAGGAGGCTGCTCAAGAAATTTGGAGCACTTGAGATGAGTGGTGTTGCAGGTGAAAGAATAATCAGGGCAAATGACGAGCGATGTAGATTGCGTTTATGTGGTATCAGGGAACTGCAGGCCAAAGGAAAGACATGGAATGCAGCAGTGACAACATTCAGGTTTCAGATACTTCACTAATCCTGTATATTGTACACCCATTGTTGTAACAGAAAATTGGATTTGCTGTTAGACCTGTGAAAATTGATTCTGTAATCAGAACGTAGTCTGCTACTTAATTAAATCTTTCTGTAGTCACCATTCTGTTACAAACTGTAGTTTTTACTGGTAATAATCATCAACTGAGAATGTTAAAGCTGTCCCAGGTTCACGCTCATGTAGATCAGCTTTGACTGGTCTCCTGGTGCACACTAGTTTTTAATAAACCAGCCATTATTCTGAACACCAACTCCATGTGAACTTTTGGTTTGCTCCTACTGACAAGATAAAGAATCGATTACTGTCACAAAGTCATAGAAAACTACAGCACAGACACAGGCCCTTCGGCCCAAATAGTCTATGCTGAACCATTTAAACTACCTAGTCCCATCGACCTGTTCCTGGACCATATCCCTTCATACGCTTCCCATTACGTATTAACTAAACTTCTCTTAAATGAAGTTTCCCCACATGTTCACCCTTAAACGCTTACCTCTATCAAACCTCCCCTCAATCTTCTACGTTCTAGGGAATAAAGTTCTAACTTATTCAACCTTATAACTCAGGTCTTCCAGTCCAGGCAACATACTTGTAAATTTTCTCTGTAATGTTTGAATCTTATTTATATCTTTCCTGCAGGTAATTGTCCAAAACTGCAAATGGGCGGAGCTTAGGAGGACAATGGTGCCTCTCGCTGACTCCTTTGCTCGCATCTTCGGAAACAGCTCTATTTCTATCTTTAGTATCTTTTTTTCTCCCCCTTTCAGGGTTCTTTTGAAGACCCTGACCTGGAGTTACACACTGACTTCGGTTCTTTGCCAGAATGGGACCCGCTCTAGGGGGTCTCACAACTGGCTGCTACTCGATATGCCAAGGATGCAGCCCAGAGGACAAGCACGCCTTCAGAGTGCGGGTTTTTCGTGGCTCTGGAGACGGGCAGACTTGAGGTCGGTGCCGCCACCTGGTGCCTCGTGGGAGACGGAAGATCGAAAGCAGCAAGCTGGCTGCTGGCTGTGTGCCCAGAGACCCGAGTTCTTTGGGCACAAAGCTCAGAAGAAGCAATGCAACAGACTTCCATCATCGTAAATCGACGAGTTGATTGTTATGTTTCCCCTCTCGCTGTGAAATGGGCACACCTCTTTTTCCCTTATTAGGGGGAGAGAGAGAGAGCGCCTGTGGTTATGTCGAATTACCGGGTGAATGAGTGGTCTTTGGGGTACTGTAAATCTGTGTCTTTATTGATGCTTTGCTGCATGCTTGGGTGCTTGGTGGAGGGTGCCGATGCTTTTTTGCTGGTGAGGGTCGGGGGGGGGTCGTTGCCTTGCTGCTGCTTGTGCGTCGGAGGGGGAGCTGCGGGGGGGATTTGGGTTTTAATGCTTAACTGTCATTCATCCTTTGGGGCACTCCTATGTTTTCGTCGATGTTTGCAACGAAAAAGAATTTCAGGATGTATAGTGTATATATTTCTGACATTAAATATACCTATTGAAACAATACTCCAAATTAAGCCTCAGCAATGTCATACACAACTTCAACATAACATCCCAACTCCTGTATTCAGTATTTTGATTTATGAAGGCCAATGTGCCATAAGCTTTTTTCATGATCCTATCTACCTGTGACGCTACCTTCAATGAATTATGGACCCGTATTCTCAGATCTCATTGTTCTACCACACACCAGTGACCTACTGCTCACTATGTAAAACCTACCCTGTTTGGTCCTACCAAAGTGCAACACCTCACACTCATCTGCATTAAACTCCACCTGCCAGTTCTCAGCCCATTTTTCCAGCTGGTTTAGATCCTGCTGCAAGCTTTGATAATCTTCCCTGTCTACGACAGCCCCAGTCTTGATGTCATCCATAAATTTGCTGATCCAGTTAACCACATTATCACCCAGATCACTGGCAGCAGACCCAGCACCAATCCACGTAGCACACCACTAGTCACAGGCCTCCAGTCACAGAGGCAACCATCTACGACTCTCTAGCTTCTCCTGCAAAGCCAAAGTCTAATCCAATTTACTACCTCGTCTTAAATGCCAAGTAACTGAACCTTCTTGACCAAAGAAGGTACAACAGGGGCTATGTTTCATTAGGAGTTTGAGGAGAACTGGTATGTCACCAAAGACACTCGCAAATTTTCACAGATGAATCAGGGAGAGAATTCTGACTGGCTGCATCACCATCTGGTACAGGAGGGGAACACTGCCCAGGATTAAAATATACTACAGAAAGTTGTGAACTCAGTCAGCACCATCATGGGCACTAGACTCATCAGCATCCAGGACACCTTCAAGGAGCGATGCCTCAAAAAAGCAGCATCCATCATTAAGGACCCCCACCACCCAGAATTACTCATTGCTACCATCAGAGAGCAAGTATAGTAGCCTGAAAGCACACACTCAATGATTCAAGCACAGCTTCTTATCCCTCTGCATCAGATTTCCAAATGGACACTGACCCAAGAACACTACTTCACTACTTTTTTTTTCCTCTTTTTGCTCTGTTGGTAAAAAATAAAATCAAACCATTAGAAAGAGGTGACATAGGGTTGGAAGGTGTTAAATCATTGTGGTTAGAGCTAAGGAACTGGAAGGGTAAAAAGAACCTCATGGGAGTTAAATACACATTACCAAACAGTCGTATGGATGTAGTCTACAAATTACAACGGGAGATAGAAAATGCATGCCAAAAGGGCAATGTTACAATAGTCACGGGGGATTTCAATATGCAGGTAGATTGGGAAAATCAGGTTGGTGCAGGATTCCAGGACGAGGAATTTCTAGAGTGCCTATGAGATGGGTTTTTAAAGCAGCTCGTGGTTGAGCCCACTGGGGGAAACTGCTATTCTGGATTGGGTGTTGTGCAATTAACCAGAATTGATTAGAGAGCTTAAGGTAAAAAGAATCCTTTGGGACAAATGATCATAATATGATCAAATTCACCTTAAAATTTGAGAAGGAGAAGCTAAAGTCAGATGTATCAGTACTACAGTGGAGCAAAGGAAATTGCAGAGGCATGAGAGAAGAGCTGGCCAGAATTAATTGGAAAAGAACACTGGCAGGGATGATGGCACAGCAGCAATGGCTGGAATTTCTGGAAGCAATTCAGAAAGCACAGGATATATACATCCCAAAGAGGAAGAAGTATTCTAAAGACAATATGACACAACCATGGGTGAACAAGAGAAGTCAAAGCCAACATAAAAGCCAAAGAGATGGCATATGACACAGTAAAAATTAGTGGGAAGTTTTTAAAACCCAACAGAAGGTAACTAAAAAGTAATTAAGGTAAAGATGGGATACGAAAGTAAGCTAGCCAATAATATTAAAAAGGATACCAAAAGTTTCTTCGGATACATAAAGTGTAAAAGAGAGGCAAGAGTGGATATTGGACCACTGGAAAAAAATGCTGGAGAGATAGCAATGGGGGATAAGGAAATGGCTGACGAACTGAAATCTTGCAATAGTCTTCACTGTGGAAGACAGTAACAGTATGGTGGAAGTTCCAGGTGCCAGGGGTCATGAAATATGTGAAGTTACCATTACGAGAGAGAAAGTTCTTGGGAAACTGAAAGGTCTGAAAGTAGATAAATCACATGGACCAGATGGTGTACACCCCAGGGTTTTGAAAGAGGTTGCTGAAGCGATTATGGAGGCATTAGTAATGATTTTTCAAGAATCACTAGATTCTGGAATGGTTCCAGAAGGGAGAGAGGCAGAAGAAAGGAACCTATAGGACAGTTTGTCTGACTTCAGTGGTTGAGAAGATGTTGGAGTCAATTATTAAGGATGAGGTGTCAGGGTACTTGGGGGTACATGATAAAATAAGCCGTAGTCAGCATGGTTTCCTCAAGGGAAAATCTTGCCTGACAGACTTGCTGGAATTCTTTGAAGAAATAACAAGCAGTATAGACAAAGAAGAATCAGTTGATGTTGTGTCCTTTGATTTTCAGAAGGTCTTTGACAAGCTGCCAGACATGAAGCAGTCGAAGCAAGCAGCTGAGAAGGGAGTAAAGAAATCGGGTAGAGAAAGTCTATTTTTTTTAAACACTGCTCGGGAAGAAGGGTCTGCACTGCGCAGACGCATGACGTAGCGCGCCAAGGTTTAAAACGAGGAATTTTCAACGGTTCTTGTTTCAGTCGAAGCAAGCAGCTGAGAAGAAGGGAGTGATGAAATCGGGTAGAAAAAGTCTTATTTTTTTAAACACTACTCGGGGAGAAGTGTCTGCACTGCGCAGGCACGTGACGTAGCGCGCCAAGGTTTAAAAACAGACCACCATATACAGTGGGCAGCGTAGTGAGAGGGAGTAGAGTGGGACAGCTTTGGCTCAACAGGCTTCGGCGAGAACAGGCAGAAGCCAGAGTAGGTTCCGGTAAGTTTTTTGTTCAGATTGTTTAGAGTAGAGCGAATGCCAGGCAGGATGTTGGAATGCTCCTCTTGGAGGATGTGGGAAGTCAGGGAGCCCTCCGGTGTCCCTGACAATGACATCTGCAAGAAGTGCATCCAGCTGCAGCTCCTAACAAACCGCGTTAGGGAACTGGAGCAGGAGCTGGGTGACCTCCAGATCATTCAGGAGAATGAGGAGATTATAGATAGTAGCTACAGGGAGGTAGTTACGCCAAAAGAGCAGAGCACAGGAAATTGGGTCACTTTCAGGCGAGGGAAGAGGAAAGGGCAGGCAGAGCAGGGTCCCCCTGTGGCCATTCCCCTCAACAAGTATACCGCATTGGATACTGTTGGGGGGGATGACTTACCTGGGACAAGCTGCAGTAGCTGGATCTCTGGCACTGGGTCTGGCTCTGCAGTGCAGAAGGGAGGGTGGAAAAAGAGGAGAGCGGTAGTGATAGGGGACTCGATAGTTAGAGGTACAGATAGGAGTTCCTGTGGTCGTGACAGAGAATCCCGGATGGTTTTTTGCCTCCCGGGTGCCAGGGTCAAGGATGTCTCTGATAGCTTGCATGACATTCTGAAGTGGGAGGGTGATCAGCCAGATGCCGTGGTGCCCATCGGTATCAATGACATAGCAAGGAAGAGTGAGGAGGTCCTGGAGAGTGAGTATAGAGAGCTTGGTAGAAAGTTGAAAAGCAGGACCTCAAGGGTGGTAATCTCAGGATTGCTACCTGTGCTACGTGCCAGTGAGGGTAGGAATAGGATGCTCTGGAGGATGAACAAGTGGCTGAGGAACTGGTGTAGGGGGCAGGGTTTCAGATTTCAGGATCATTGGGACCTCTTCTGGGGCAGATGGGACCTGTACAAGAGAGACGGGTTACACTTGAACTACAAGGGGACCAATATCCTTTCAGGGAGGTTTGTTAGTGCTATTGGGGAGGCTTTAAACTAGATTTGCGGGGGGATGGGAACCAGAGTGCCAGAGCTGACAGTGGGGTGAAAATAAATGATGTTAAAAGTTCAAGCAAAGCCACAAATAGAAAGGTTGTGAGTGGTTCTCAAGGGATATTGCAACTCTGATAAAGAAGAAGAGTTGTATGACATGTATTGGAAACAGGGAGTAAATAAGGTGCTTGAGGAGTATAAACAGTGCAAGAAAATACTTAAGAAGGAAATCAGGAGGGCTAAAAGACATGAGGTTGCCTTGGCAGTCAAAGTGAAGGATAATCCAAAGAGCTTTTACAGGTATATTAAGAGTAAAAGAATTGTAAGGGATAAAATTGGTCCTCTTGAAGATCAGAGTGGTCGGCTATGTGTGGAACCAAAAGAAATGGAGGAGATCTTAAATGGGTTTTTTGCGTCTGTATTTACTAAGGAAACTGGCATGAGGTCTATAGAATTAAGGAAAGCAAGTAGTGAGATCATGGAAACTGTACAGATTGAAAAGCAGGAGGTGCTTGCTATCTTGAGGCAAATTAAAGTGGATAAATCCCCAAGACCTGACAGGGTATTTCCTCCGACTTTGAAGGAGACTAGTGTTGAAATTGCAGGGGCCCTGGCAGATATATTTAAAATGTCGGTGTCTACAGGTGAGGTGCCGGAGGATTGGAGAATGGCACATGTTGTTCCCTTGTTTAAAAAAGGATCGAAAAGTAATCCGGGAAATTATAGGCTGGTAAATTTGACGTCGGTAGTGGGTAAGTTATTGGAGGGAGTACTAAGAGACAGAATCTACAAACATTTGGATAGACAGGGACTTATTAGGGAGAGTCAACATGGCTTTGTGCGTGGTAGGTCATGTTTGACCAATCTATTGGAGTTTTTCAAGGAGGTTACCAGGAAAGTGGATGAAGGGAAGGCAGTGAATGTTGTCTACATGGACTTCAGTAAGGCCTTTGACAAGGTCCCGCATGGGAGGTTAGTTAGGAAAATTCAGTCGTTAGGTATATATGGAGAGGTGGTAAATTGGCTCAATGGAAGAAGCCAGAGAGTGGTGGTAGAGAATTGCTTCTCTGAGTGGAGGCCTGTGACTAGTGGTGTGTCACAGGGATCAGTGCTGGGTCCATTGTTATTTGTCATCTATATCAATGATCTGGATGATAATGTGGTAAATTGGATCAGAAAGTTTGCTGATGATAAAAAGATTGGAGGTGTAGTGGACAGTGAGGAAGATTTTCAGAGCCTGCAGAGGGACTTGGACCAGCTGGAAAAATGGGCTGAAAAATGGCAGATGGAGTTGACAAGTGTGAGGTATTTCACTTTGGAAGGACAAACCAAGGTAGAACATACAGGGTAAATGGTAAGGCACTGAGGAGTACTGTAGAACAGAGGGATCTGGGAATACAGATACAAAATTCCCTAAAAGTGGCGTCACAGGTAGATAGGGTCGTAAAGAGAGCTTTTGGTACATTGGCCTTTATTAATCAAAGTATTGAGTATAAGAGCTGGAATGTTATGACGAGGTTGTGTAAGGCATTGGTGAAGCCAAATCTGGAGTATTGTGTTCAGTTTTGGTCACCAAATTACAGGAAGGATATTAATAAGGTTGAAAGAGTGCAAAAAAGGTTTACAAGGATGTTGCCGGGACTTGAGAAACTCAGTTACAAAGAAAGGTTGAATAGGTTAGGACTTTATTCCCTGGAGTGTAGAAGAATGAGGGGAGATTTGATAGAGGTATATAAAATTATGATGGGTATAGATAGAGTGAATGCAAGCAGGCTTTTTCCACTGAGGCATGGGGAGAAAAAAAACCAGAGGACATGAAGAGGGAAAAGTTTAAAGGGAACATTAGGGGGGGCTTCTTCACACAGAGAGTGGTGGGAGTGTGGAATGAGCTGCCAGACGAGGTGGTATATGTGGGTTCTTTTTTAACATTTAAGAATAAATTGGACAGATACATGGATGGGAGGTGTATGGAAGGATATGGTTCATGTGCAGGTCAGTGGGACTAGGCAGAAAATGGTTCGACACAGCCAAGAAAGGCCAAAAGGCCTGTTTCTGTGCCGTAGTTTTTCTATGGTTTCTATGTTAAACTAGCTATGAATCCATGGTATTACAGGAAAGATTCTAGCATGGATAAAGCAGTGGCTGATTGGCAGGAGGCAAAGAGTGGGAATAAACGGAGCCTTTTCTTGTTGGCTGCCGGTGACTAGTGGCGTTCCACAGTCATAGTCATACTTTATTGATCCCGGGGGAAATTGGTTTTTGTTACAGTTGCACCATAAATAATAAATAGTAATAAAACCATAAATAGTAATATGTAAATTATGCCAGGGGCTGTGTTGGGACCAATTCTTTTTATGCTGTATGTCAATGATTTGGATGATGGAATTGATGGCTTTGTTGCAAAGTTTGCAGACAATATGATGGAGTTGCAGGTAGCCTTGTGGAAGTAGAGAGGCTACAGAAGGACTTGGACTGATTAGGAGAATGGGCAAAGTAGCAGTTGGAATACAGTGTTGGGAAGCTTGTGGTTATGCACTTCTGTAGAAAGAATGCAAGCTTTGACTATTTTCTGAATGGAGAGAAAATACAAAAAACTGAGATGCAAAGGGACTTGGGAGTCTTTGTGCAGGATTCCCTAAAGATTAATTTGCAGGTTGAGTCTGTGGTGAGAAAGGCAAATGCAATGTTAGCATTCATTTCAAGAGGACTAGAATATAAAAGCAAGGGTGTAATGTTGAGGCTCTATAAAGCACTGATGAGGCCTCACTTGGAGTATTGTGAGCAGTTTTGGGCCCCTTATCCTTGACACACGGCAAGCAATACAGAAGAAAAACTTTACAGAAGATAGAGACCTTTATTTTAGCTGGTTAGGTATTGGCGCAGAAGAGAAGTTATTTACAGAAATGAGCAAGTCCTGTTACAGCTTCTCTGGAGTTTGCTGAGAACACACCTGGAGAAGGTGTACTCATATCTACTAAATTGATTCCAGGTTTGAGGGGATTGCCCCTGGGAAATTACTGTGTTGGACTGACGCTCACTGAAGTTTAGAAAAATTAAAGACATCCCGGCAATCTGAGACCTGAAAAATTCTGTGAGAGGTTAATAGGATTGGTGTGAGGAAAGCTGTTTCCTTTGGCTGAGGAGACTAAAGCAAGGCGATATAGTCACAGTATAAAGCATTCACAATTTCCAATGGAAATGAGATGAAATTTACTTAGTTACAGGGTTGTAAATCTTCAGAATTCTCTTTTCATAGGGGTGTGGATGCTCGTAAACAGCACAATTCTCAGGCCGCAGGTGACCAAATGTACCATCCACAAATCTCTCATGTCTTCTATAGTGACTCTAGGTGCATTTCAAGTTCAGAAATCATGCCCTAGAGTTCAAGTAGCTTGGAGCACATTGTATACAACGTGATTCTCCCTGGGCACGGGCTCTGCCATGCAGCTTATAACACAGGAAGTCAGAACTTCGAGCTTGCACCACTATTCACCAAGTTCATGGCTAATCTTTGATTTCGGCACATTTTGCCTGCATTTTTACCATATCTCTCTGTTCCCTTACTATCCAGAAATCTATTGATTTCTGTTATAAATTAACTCAATATCTGAGTATCTACAAGTCTTCAAGAGAAAAATTTTTAATTTCATGACATATGCCAGTGATTGAGTATATTCAAGGCTGAGATCAATAGACTTTTGGAAATTGAGGGAATTGAAGGATATTGGAGTTGGGTTAGAATGTGACTGAAATCACAATCATCTTGAACCAGGCTTCACACCCACATCCCTGCTCTTGATTGTTACAATCAATAGCCTGTTTCACAAGTTTTTACGAATGCGATGGAGGTTTGTTTGGTCGAACATCAAAGATACAATTGCATGAAAATAATGTAAGAATGGCACTGAGACTAGACTAACTACCCAAGGGACATGAGTTTAAACCCCACTCTGGCAAGCACAGAATATAAATTCAAGTAACTAAATGAACTGAAATTTTTAGAAGACCTCATGCAAGTTCAGAACCACAGAAAAAATCCTGTGATCTGAAGTGGAACAGCAAGTGCACCAGTTCCAACAAATGCTACAAGCTCCAAAGATCTGGGTGGGATGGTGGAGTACAGAGTGCTTGACTAGCAATCCAGAGAGCAAAGTTCAAGTCCCACCACATTTTGAGTGGTTGCAGAACATTCTCAAGAGGAGGGGAAGCAGCTGTAGGTCTCTATACACATCGGTACCAATGACATGGGTAGAAAAAGGAATGAGGCCCTGTCCATGACACAAAAGACTATAAGACACAGGAGCAGAATTAGACTATTCAGCCCATCGAGTCTGCTCCAGTCTCAATGCCGAGTGAGTACAGGGAGAGAGGAAGCAAGTGTAAAAAATAGGTCCTCGAGGGTATTGCTCTCTGGATTACTCCCTGTGCCACAGAAATAGAAATATATAGGCCAGATAACCTTTGAGTTGTTGCTCAATAAGCCCAATAGAGATTGGGGCTCTGGTCAGGGCCAAGATGCCTTATATTAAGTTTAGGCATTTGGGATTGGGTGAACCCCTCAAACCAATAAGAAATGTAGGAGTACACTTAAGAGGGAAATCAGAGAGCAAAAAGAGGACATGTGATGGATCTAGGAGGCTAAATTCAGGAAGATCCTAAGAGATTCTACAAGTATATTCGGAGTAAAAATAGTGGTAAGGGAGAGAATATGTTTCCTTATGATCAGCATAATTGTCTATGTGTGGAGCTGCAGAAGATGAGTGAGATTTTTGATGAATATTTCTCAGTCGTTCTTATGTGGCTAAGATCAGGGGAAGAGAAAGAACTGAGGCAAATGAAGTGTGATGTCTTAGACCATATACCAATTTTCGGCAGTCTTAAAACATCCCCAGGGCCTGATGAAGTACATCCTCAGAACTTGTCAGAAGCCCGAGAAGAACCTGCAGTGGTCCTGGCAGGGTTATTTGCTTCATCGTTAGCACTAGTGAAGTTCTAGGAGACTGGAGGGTGGCTAATGTTGTACCATAATTTTAAAAAGGCAAAAAGACATGTCAGGGATCTACAGGCCAGTGAGTCTGACATCAGTTGTGGGAGAGGATTCTGAAGGATAGGATTTACCATCATTTGACTAGACTAGGACTGATTAGGCATAGTCACCACCCAATCAGGCACTATATGTGGAGTCTGTGATTCCCACACTGACTTCTTCAGTCACCACAGAATCCACAAAGCTAAAGTTTGAAACAGTCACCCTCGATCTTGGGGATGGGCTATGAGGAATAAAATTACTCAGTGATTGTAATTTGCTTCTTCACACCCAAGAGAAGACCAAATAGAACAGTTCATTTTATGGAAAAGTGCATTCCAGATACCTCAGTGACGCTGCTTCTACTATTTTAGAGAAGCCAGTGAGGTTTTGCAGTCCAGTGATCTCTCTGTTCATCTTTCTCAGAATCAGTCAGTAACATAGCATAGCCTACTGCACCTATCAGGCCAATCTTACATTAAGCCCAATTTTTGCTTTCTACCCACCCAACAACTCCCCCTAAATTCTACACCCACTCTGGACAATTTACAGCAGCCAGTTCACCCACTGGCCTGTATATCAATGGGTTGTAGAAGCAAACTGGAGCAGTTGAAGGAAACTCGTGTGGTTATAAGGAGAACGTGCAAACTCCACACAGACAGCAGTGAGATCAGGATTGGACCAGGTCACTTCAACTGCAAGGTAGAAGCTTTACTAGCTGTGTCCCCATTTTAGCCTACTCTGAACAAAGCAAGGGAACAGTATGAGCCTGTGTATGATGTGTTGCGCACAACGTGCTGATCACTTACTCCTGTAATCTGCCCTCCAGATTACTTGAGTAAATTCTGGGTACATGGTTAAGTTATAGTGGGAAACTGAATTTTACATTGGGCTTCGGAAGCAGACCAAATACAAGACCAAATAATAAATATAAAGAAAGAATGATGACAAAGCTAAAACAACAAACTATTAAACAAATTAGCAGCTTGCATATAGAATACATGTAACTACGACCACACTGTGGTGGTGTTCAGATTTCCAGCACCTGCAGATTTTCTCTTATATGCAACTACAACCCACTGCTTCAACAGATGAGATCCACGTGTAGATACAAAACATGTGTTGTCTCTGAATGTCTACTTTTCCTGTTTTAATAAATGAGGGGCAAAGTACATACAGGGTATAAATAAAAGAGGACTGTGAGATACTGGATGAGATCATTAGCTTGAGGTTAAAAGAAACTTTTTAAATATACAAGGGAGGAAATGGCGGACACACTGATCATTATTTTCCAAATCTCTTTAGCCAAAGACATGGTGCCTGAGAACAGGAACAATGGTATCATTATACTTGTTATTAAAAAAAAAATGAGAAATGGATAGAATGAGAAACAACTGAGCAATCAGCATAATATAAAGAATACGCAAAATTAGTGAAGAAGATTCTAAAGGTCAAAGTAATTTGCCATTTAGAAAAATACAAATTATTGGAAGACAAATCAGCATGTTAGGGGAAAGGTACGTTTGACTAATCACTGAATTTTTCAGGGCATACTACAAAGGATTGATAAAGGTAGGGCATAAACACGTTCTATATGGTTTTAGCAAGTCCTACTAAAGAAAATCATTGTCAATCCCTAAGGAGAGTAGTTCATTAAGGTGACAGTAGTAGGTTACTGTGCACCTCAGTGACAGTTTCTATTTCTGCAATCTACACTCAGTGGCCACTTTATTAGGTACACCTGCTCATTAATGCAAATATCTAATCAGCCAATCATGTGGCAGCAACTCAATGCATAAAAGCATGCAGACATGGTCAAGAGGTTCAGTTGTTGTTCAGACCAAACATCAGAATGGGGAAGAAATGTGATCTAAGTGACTTTGACTGTGGAATCATTGTTGGTGCCAGATGGGGAGTTTTGAGTATCTCAGAAACTGTAGATCTCCTGGAATTTTCACACAGAACAATCTATAGAGTTAAGAGAAAACGGTGCAAGAAACAAAAATATCTAGTCAGCGGTAGCTTGTGGGCAAAAGTAGCTTGTTAATAAAATAGGTTAGAGGAAAATGACCAGACTAGTTCAAGCTCATAGGAAGGTGACAGCATCTCAAATAACAACAGTGGTGTGCAGAAGAACATTTATGAACACACATCGAACCTTGAAATGGATGGGCTACAGCAGAAGACGACGATGTACTCCTGTACCAAATAAAATGACCACTGAGTGTACATTTAAGTCAAATGAATAAAATAATCCTGTCACTGATATTTATTCAGTCCATAAAAGATAATGATAGTGTTTAATAATGCAATACTTACAATGTAAGGGGCATGATTAAACAGTTTGTAATTGATGTAAAAATTAGCTTTAAGGCAAGTAGTAAGAAACTGGTCTGTGGGAAGGTATTAATGCACGAGTCAGTAGGGGAAATTCTGAATTAATGCAACAAGAATATATAAGGAAGATAAGGGAATGCACAATAAGGATACTGGTAAGCTCAGAGCACCAGAAGGATCATAAACATGAAGGTAGCAGAACAGGTAAATATATGAGAAGTGTTCTTAGGATGAGGG